>NC_140633.1:16615482-17832982 GCF_057382275.1 Copadichromis virginalis
TCTCTCCCTGTGCATTTTTTTGCTGATTTTTTCATTTAACAAGTATATTTGAGGGACCCTCAGCATGTTCAGCATTTTTTCAGCTGTCCATTTTGCTTTTCCAATTTTTCTGTTTAACTTATTACTATTGTGCTAAATCATACTATTTCTGCTATTTTATAAGATTTGTGCAAAATATAGTATTTCTGCCAAATATAGTATTTCTGATTATTTATAGTTTTTCTACTAAATCATAGTACAGTATTTCTGCTTTTTATAGGATTTGTGCTAAAACATAGTATTTCTACTAAATGTAGTATTTATGCTTAATCATACTATTTCTGCTTTTCATAGAATTTGTGCCTAATATAGTATTTCTGCTAAATTACAGTATTTATGCTTTTTATACTATTTGTGCTAAAACATAGTATTTCTACTAAATGTAGTATTTATGCTTAATCATACTATTTCTGCTTTTTATAGGATTTGTGCCTAATATAGTATTTCTGCTTTTTATAGGATTTTTGCTCAAACATAGTATTTCTACTAAATGTAGTGTTTATGCTTAATCATACTATTTCTGCTTTTTATAGGATTTGTGCTTAATATAGTATTTCTGCTAAATTATAGTATTTCTGCTTTTTATAGTATTTGTGCTAAAACATAGTATTTCTACTAAATGTAGTGTTTATGCTTAATCATACTATTTCTGCTTTTTATAGGATTTGTGCTTAATATAGTATTTCTGCTAAATTATAGTATTTCTGCTTTTTATAGTATTTGTGCTAAAACATAGTATTTCTACTAAATGTAGTATTTATGCTTAATCATAGTATTTCTATATATTTCTGCCAGGTCCCCAGGCAGCCAATCCTCTGTGAGGACTGAGACATTCAAATTTTCAAATCAGGGCCTGCACGGCTTCCCAGCCAATCATATATGTGTCCTGAGGCATTCAAATTTGCATATTGGGGCCTTCATGGCTTCTAAGCCAGCCAATCATATCTGAGGGCTGAGGAATTCAAATCCACAAATCAGGGCCTGCACGGCTTCCCAGCCAGCCAATCATATATGTGGTCTGAGGCATTCAAATTTGCATATTGGGGAATTCGTGGCTTCTAAGTCAACAAGTCATCCATGTCATATATCTCTAAAAATTCATATTTTAATGATAAATTGTCAACACTTGAAGATTCCCCCATCTCTTCTGAACAAAACGGTGTAAGAATGACCGCTCTAGCCCCTACGGTTAGGAAATTATGGTCATTTGTTTGAGGGGAGTCGTCATTATGAGAAATAGACTGCAATCCGGTTGTTCAGTGATGACGCGACGAATCCTACTTCCGGGTCTAAAGTAGTCTGCGTTTAATATGGCATTTGTGTTGTTAACATGTTTAATGTTATGTATTTTCTTCTATTTGATCTCAAAAAGCTCCTAAAACAGTCAGCGATCACTGTTGACCTCCCTCGGCTTTTATTACCGCTAATCATTTATTTAAGCTCAGTTTTTAAAACCTTAGGATGTAACTACAGCCCAGCCCATGCAGCAGTATATGAATGACTAACCTCGTATTGTGGATGGATTATCTCAGTTGTTCTCCTGGCTGAAGTTTGGTCCGTTTACAGCATCCTGCCATGCAATTACATTTGTTCCTGACCACCGAGAACACTCACGGTAACTTTTATCAAGTGGAAAAAAAGTTAGCTTGTTTATATTATGCTAACATAGCTGTGTCGCTAGCGGTCACGTAGCACATCATTATATACCAGCTAGCCAAACTTCAGTAACCCTACAAACGTCACTGCTGTTTAGCTTTCTGTCTTCATTTATGTTGGAAGTGATAACAGAGCTGTACGTTTTAATTTGTTTCCAAAACCCCGCAGTCAGGACATGCTATATTGTATTTAGATAGAAGCTAGCGAGCTAACTCCCTGCTAACTTCTAACTCCGTTAAATGTCATAAATTCCGTTTTCATGGATGCCTGGATGTTAAACTCAATTGTTACACCTGGTAGAGCAGAACGCTGATCATTTTATTAAAGATGAAAGACTTTAGACAGTTTTTCAACTCACAGTAATGCCATAGTGATCGTTTGATATATGGACCTGCAGCGGAGTTTAGACCCAGACACGGCTAGTGACGTCAGACTGAACAACCGGATAATCCTGTGTCTCTCTGTGCTGCGTGTGTAAATAGATGCACCTGTTTTGGCGGGAAAAAGTGCACAGGCTCTCTGATTGGTGGATTCAAATTCAGCAGCTCCATGGCTGACTGAGCTAGAAACTTACTTCTCTCTCCCTGTGTGAGTGTGAGTGTGTGTGTGTGTGTGTGTGTGTGTGTGTGTGTGTGTGTGTGTGTGTGTGTGACAGAGAGAGAGAGAGAGAGAGAGAGAGAGAGAGAGAAGGCCTTTTAATGGGATGATCTCATTCTAAGATTCAAATTCAATATATTTAGACTGGTTGACTGAATTGGATCTTGTGTGTGTGTCTCTCTGTGCATGTGTGTTTCCTTATGTGTACATATTTGTGATTGTGTGGCTGTTATATATTTTTTTGCTGATTTTTTCATTTAACAAGTATATTTGAGGGACCCTCAGCATGTTCAGCATTTTTTCAGCTGTCCATTTTGCTTTTCCAATTTTTCTGTTTAACTTATTACTATTGTGCTAAGTCATACTATTTCTGCTATTTTATAAGATTTGTGCTTAATATAGTATTTCTGCTTTTTATAGGATTTGTGCTTAATATAGTATTTCTGCTAAATGTAGTATTTATGCTTAATCATAGTATTTCTATATATTTCTGCCAGGTCCCCAGGCAGCCAATCCTCTGTGAGGACTGAGACATTCAAATTTTCAAATGAGGGCCTGCACGGTTTCCCAGCCAATCATATATGTGGGCTGAGGAATACAAATTTGCATATTGGGGCCTTCATGGCTTCTAAGCCAGTCAATCATATCTGAGGGCTGAGGAATTCAAATCCACAAATCAGGGCCTGCACAGCTTCCCAGGCAGCCAATCATATATGTGGGCTCATGCATTCAAATTTGCATATTGGGGAATTCGTGGCTTCTAAGTCAACAAGTCATCCATGTCATATATCTCTAAAAATTCATATTTTAATGATAAATTGTCAACACTTGAAGATTCCCAATCACTTCTGAACAAAACGGTGTAAGAATGACCGTTCTAGCCTCTACGGTTAAGAAATTATGGTCATTGGTTTGAGGGGAGTCGTCACTATGAGAAATAGACTGTAATAATCCTGTGTCTCTCTGTGTGCTGCAGGCACCAGTTTTGGCGGGAAAAAGTACACAGCCTCTCTGATTGGTGGATTAAAATTCAGCAGCTCCCAGGCTGACCTAGAAACTTACTTCTCTCTCCCTGTGTGTGTGTGTGTGTGTGTGTGTGTGTGTGTGTGTGTGTGTGTGTGTAACAGAGAGAGAGAGAGAGAGAGAGAGACCCACTTTAGGGCAGCATCTCATTGTTGGAAAAACATATAATATATTCAGATTGGTTGACTGGCATAGACCCTCTGTGTGTGTCCCTCTCTGTGCATTTGTGTATACATATTTGATTTTATGTGTAATTGTTGGCTGTTCCTTCTTGTTTTTTAATTTATTTTTATTTCTTTTTTTTTCACTTGAACAACAATTAGTTTTGAGGGAACTTAACCATGTTCTGTTTTTTTTTTCATCTTGTCATTTTACTTTTCCAATATTTCTACTTCAGTTATTGCTATTCTGCTCAATCATAGTATTTGTTCTAAATCATTGTTATTATGCTATATTGTAGTATTTCTGCTAAATCATTTTATTTCTACTATATTATATTTTTCTTTCTAAATATAGCATTTCTGCTATATAATTGTATTTCTGCCAAATTATAATATTTGTGCTAAAACATAGTCTTAATTTAAAATTACAATATTCATAGTTCATCACAGTGTCTCTGGTAAATCACAATATTTCTGCTATGTTGTATTATTTTTCTAAATCATAGTGTTTCTGTAATGTTTAAGTATTTTTGGCTAAATATATTCTTTCTGTTATCTTATACTATTTCTCCTAAATTCTTGTATTTTTGAGAAGTTATGTTTCTGGTAAGTTACAATATTTCTGCTAAGTTCTGCTATGCTATTGTATTTCTGCCAAGTATTATGTTTACTCTAAGATATTGCAGTTCTGCTAAATTATTACATTTTAGCAAAGTTCCTTTGCTTCTGCAAAGTTTTTACAATTTCTGCAACTTTTCAGCTTTTTCAGCTACTTTTTGCATGCAGCTTCAGCTTTAAGCATCCACACTGCATTTTCGCAGGAAATGCAAATTTTTCTAGTTTTCGCTATCCTTTCACATGGGTATATAAATACACAGGCCAAGAACAGATCAAGTTTCAGTGGTAGCAGCTCCACAAACCAAATATTAAGTAGGTGATTTCCACTGAGCGTAAAAAAAACCCCAGTGAGACGTTCCCACTTAATATGTCCTGTGCTGCAGAGCTGAGCTCTCATAACCACATCCACCTCCTTTCATGCAATGGAAGAAATTTATGTCAATACTGAACATCTCAAATGTGTCAACCCAACACATTCAACAAATCACACAGGTAAGAAAGAAGTGGCACAAATTGGGGAGGAAAATGCTAAAAAAAGAGAGAAAAAAGATAATAGGTGTTTTAACATCTCTACTGTTTTACACTTTGTTGGGTCCCTGTTTTATTTTATATATTTATTTATTTTTCCTGTCTTTTCAGGTCAAAGGAGTTTCTATTTGGTTATTATTTTGTGTCTGAGCCTGCTGAGTGTCTTCCTGTTGGCTGGACTTGTCACTCTTGGTTTCTTCTGTAAGTTGTGTTGGTTATTGATATCTGTTCTAATGATCACAAGCTTTTCTTTTTCTTTTTTGGATAGCCCATAGTTTACCATTTTCTAATGAAATATGGTAAACTTGGTAATGTTTACACAAAGTAAGATAAGTAAAACATTTTAGGATAAAATTAAACAGAAGAAGTCAGAAGCTGTCAAAGAACAAATGCCTGGTGTTGTTTGAGTCTCAAAAACATGCATCCTACTTTTCTTTGTTTTAGATCATGATTCAAGGAAACTTCTGTCTGCTATGAATAACCGACTTTCCTCAATGAGTGAGGAGAGAGACCTTCAAAATGCAAATGTCTCTGCCATGAGTGACCAAATTTCTTCCGTGACTGAGGAGAGAGACCTGCTGCAAGCTGACCTCACGGAAATGACCAAAGAGTTGGAGAGGCTGCAGAGTTTGTTCAACCAGAGTGAGTCCTTGTATGAGCTGTTTTGTGGCTCTTGTTTTAGTATTAGAGGTTGGTATTTTCCCTGGTTATGTATTTTCTCTGTTCGTAGCTTCTTTTTGTAGTCATATTCATAGGTTATATTCTAGCTGAGTCTATGTGCTTTGGTTATTTAATATATTATCTTTATTTTATCTTTTCTGTCTCATAGTCATATCTCCATGTCTGTCCAGTTTCCCTGTTTAGTTGTGTCAGGTTTGTATGTTTTAGTCCTGGCTTCAGTGTTAGTTACTTCTTTTTTTATTTACATAGTCTCTCATTCCATGTGCCTTATGTTCAGTTTTACTTCCCCATTATATTATGTTATGAAATGTATATTGTATTCCATTTGTCTTTCAGTATTTTCGCCTTGCAACTACTCCTCAGCCAAAACTGAACTGACCTAGTCCGCACAGGCATGCCATAATACTTCAAATATAACTTGGCACTCAGACGTTTAGGTGATAAGTTACAGCGCTGATGTGTGTCTTTTTTGTTCCATGGTTATCCATAACCATGATTTTAATCACACTTTGGAGAATGATGATGGCAAAAATTTGGGGGGGTAATGATGCTCCTTAATGACGCTCTTTCAACTTCCTAAATCACACATTTCTGATAATATAATGACAGCAGTAGTGTTAGAGCATTTATCTAAATATTTATTTTGGCTTTGGCATTAGTTGATGTGATGGCTGGCTTTGGCAACAGGGCATCAAAGCAGTCAAGGTGTAATTTGTGAGCCGCGGTCAAGCCAGTGACAATTTGATCTCACTGAACAAAATCAATGGAATATGATAATATGCTGAAAAAGAAGTCCAGAGGAATTAAAAGTCTTTTCTGGCAAAAGATCCCAGTTAATTAAATAGAGATCTGATGAGCATTACAGCTTATTTGCTGGTCTGGATTGTCTCTTGCTTGATGTTTCTTCCAGAGAAAACGTGTCCTACAGGATGGGAAATGTTCAGTGATGTCTGTTATTTCCTCTCTGGAACCTCTGGTAACTGGGATGAAGCTAGACGGGACTGTAGAGACAAAGGAGCAGATCTGGTGGTGATAGACAGTTCTAAAGAACAGGTATAGTGCATGTATATTGCAATTAATGTATTCATTCATTTTATGTGTTTCTGTTAACCTTTCAACATTCATTCAACATATCTGAACATAAAACCCAGAAACATCTGTTATTCAGTCTCACTGTGGAGAGCAATTCTGTATAGCACCAGGGTTATTGTTATGGTTAACTAAAACTAAACAAAAAACTAAAAGTAATGTGATTTTTTTATATAACTAAAATTAAATAAAAACTAGAATAAAAGTTAGGTTAATTAATAGTCATTCTAAATTGCCCAAGGCTCATGGGAACCCTGAGGAGTATAAGAGGAAGAGAATGGATGGATGGATTGATGGACAGAGAATGAAAATTAGGACTAACTGAAATATTTTTTGAACTTTGAAAACAAACTAAAATGAATTTTTTTTAAAAATGTAAAGATTAGTTATTAGATAGTTTAGGATTAGTTAGTGTTACGAGTTCAAATATTGAGGGTGAGCGCAGAAACAACAATTGGTCCAGGAGAGTCGGTCAAACAATGATTTTAATGAACACACGCGTGGGGAGATGAACACTGCACACAGACAGCATCGATCTCCGCCCAATGATACACAAGCAGTTGTTTTTATAACATATGGGTATTATTTATGACGCCCCCTCATGCGTCAAAGCAGATACAATACATGCATAAGTTTCAAAACCACAAATGTTCTGTTGACGACTTTTGACACATTTAAAAGGACATCTTCTCCGTCTCGAGGCCAGGTGCTTCCTATTAATCTTCTAACTCTCGCTTATCTCCTGGAACAAACTGTCCCTTAGGCAAACACAATTTTGCAGTCACAAGCTTTTGCAAACTATTATTTGAACTCTTACCTAAACATGAGTCTAACTACTGTTTGTGTGTGTGTGTGTGTGTGTGTGTGTGTGTGTGTGTGTGTGTCTCGACCTCCAACGCACTCATCCTCACCCCGCCCGTTGGCGCTTCTAACCTTTTACCAGACAGAAGCTCTGTGTGATAGGTGTAATAATCTTAACTAAGAACATGTGTAATCTATTGAATAAATGCTTTGATGAAATGATAATTAATGTAACGGTAATGATGATGGTTATGAATAGTAGCAGTAAAATATTTCCCTGATCTCCACATTAGTTTGGTTAAAATTATTACAATTTAAATAAACAAAAGGAAATAAAAATAATTAGAAAATGGAATTCTGGTTAAAAAAAAATGTTGTTTCTTTCATGTTTAACAGAACTTTCTCACTACAATCATCGAAGATAACACTTGGATTGGTTTGACTGACAGTGGAAAGGAAGGACAGTGGAAATGGGTAGATGGAACTCCACTGACTCTGGCGTAAGTCTTCACTTTGTTTCAGTTTATTACATTTACTGGATTTCCAGCAATGTGTTTTTTTATGAACATATATGTATGCAAAATAATCTCATCAGTAAGCTTACATGTCAGGTGGTTGAGCCAAAATAAGGGCAAAAGGTTAAAGATGGATGCTACTGACTTTTTTTTGGGGGGGGGGGGCAGAAGAACTCAGTTACGACCTTTCATACCTTTCATGACAAATACATCGATCCATCCATTTTCTCCACCATTCAGCTAGCACACATGTCTTTGGACTGTGGGATGAAGTGGCAGAGAAAATGCAAACTGCATACAGAAAGGACACAGTAGATTTGAATCCATGCAACACTGTTGACAACTGCACCAGACAGTGGGGTCATTGTCATATTTTTTTATAGGGAATTAAATCCCCACACTCAATTTCTTCATCTTACTGATATGTTCTTATATAACACCTTCGTTCTTTAGGAACTGGGCGACAAATGAACCCAATAATGGAGGCTCACCAAATAGTGAAGAAGATTGTGTGCATATAAGAGCTGAAGATCGGAGGACTTGGAATGATATTTCATGTACAGCTTCTATGAAATGGATCTGCAAAAATCTACCATAACACCACTGTACAGTTTCTTGGAGAGCATATATTTCTAAATGTTTTGACATTTTAACTGTGATTCTTGATCTATTCTACATTTCCATTTTAATGTTGTCCTCTGTTCTGACTGCGTACATTTACTGTACTGTGTTTTTTAATGTAACCTTTCATTGTTACGCTGATGACCTGCAGGTTTATGTTCCTTTGACCATTTGAAATTGTGCTGAAGTCTCTAAACTAGAATCGTGTCTATCTGCAATTAAGGGCTGATTATCTGATAATTTCTTGCTCCTAAATACTAATAAGACAGAGTTGATGGTCATTGGGCCACAAAAATTTCAGCACTTGTCCCAAAATTTCATCTTGAAAATTGTTGACAGGTGTCAGAAATTGCAGGGACAAGGTAAAAAACTTGGGCGTGTGGTTCGACATGGTGCTCTGCTTTGAGTCTCATGTAAAAGAGATAACAAAGACCGCCTTTTATCATTTGAGGAACATAGCCAGAATCAGACAAGTTTTGTCAAGCGACACTGCAGGGGTTCCTATCCATGCATTTGTGTCTTCATGTATTGATTATTTTAACGCTCTTCTTTCTGGGCTACCAAAGAAAAGTTTCAGAGGTCCACAGATGGTGCAAAATGCAGCTGCTCACATTTGAGCACATTATCCCTGTACTGAGAGCTCTTCATTGGCTACTTTGTCAGGTTCAATCAGATTTTAAGGTCCTGCTGCTCACCTACAAGGCTTTAAACGGATTGGCACCTCTGCGACCTTTTACACCTTTAAGTTCCATCCAGTGCTCCACGATCTCAGGACTCTTCTCTAGGAACCTTCTCCTAGAGCCAGAAAAATGACAATTTTTAGTTTTTTTTTTAGTTTTTAAAACTAAGTTGAAGACACATTTGTTCACCCTATCCTACATGTTTTAATTCTATGGCTTTTAGTTTTTTAAATTCTTACTGTTTTTAACTTGTATTGTTTTTTTACTTGTATTGCTATGTATCGATTTGATTTATTTATCTTTTTAGTTTCAAATAGATGTACAGCACTTTGTTTGAAAGCGCTTTATATAAAGTTATTATTATTATTATTATTATTATTATTATTATTAGGTGCAAATTTATATTCATGGCAAAAATAACCAGTGGTTGTATGTTATTTGGTCAGCAGAATGTATTTAATTCAGAGAATCAAGCACAGTGCCTCATTAAGAAACATACAAAATTTTTATTTTTTAAGTACTGGTAAAAAACAAACAAACCAAATTTTAAAAAAGAAGAAGAAGAGGGTGGCCCACTTTTGTCTCATTGTAGCATTACAGAAGCTACTTCAGTTTACTCCATGGTGTCTGTTAACAGGGCAAACATTTCAAAACACCAGCGCAGAGAGTTCTCTGTAGAAAGTCATGTAAGAGAGAATATGAAAGAGTATGACAGAATAAACTTTAAAATAATTGTTGATAAACTTCTGCTTTGCTTTAAAACTAAAAGTCTTGGTTGGTTTATTATATAAGAACATCTAGTACCTCTTAAGTATGACATTATTTTTGTGCCACTATTCTGAGCGCACGTAAAAAAAATTTGAGCGCACGTAAAAAAAGGTTTGCGGGTGCAAGTGTTGCATTTTGAGGAGAAATTTATTTTGAGCGAAGAAAAGCTGAATTTGAGTGAACAAAATTAATTGCTGCGTGCAAAAAAATGTATTTCAGTGTTTGCTATTATCCATACACACACACACACAATTGCAGCCGCAATGTGTTGCTTGCGCTCTCAACATTTCTGCCCGTGCGCGCTCAACTCTTTTTCTACACGGTTATATTTGTGCCACAAAACCAGCCAATCACAGACTTTGATGCAAAAATACCTGATTGGCTGTTCTGGTCTCCAATCAGCTCGAACTGACGAAATGCAATATCCCAGAATCCATTTCGTCCAAAACTCAAACGAGGCAATGGCGGAGGAACACAGAGTGGCGGAGTTTGAAATATTACTCTTTCTGGGTCACAAAATAAACGTTTAAGATATTTTTATGCGAGAATGGTGCTGTGTAAACTTCAAATATCTGCTCGATTCATCAAGACATCACATATTTCCATAACTGCTCTAACGTTTTCGGAGATGCCTGTTACCCACCAGCTGACCGGGTGGTCACTCGGGGTAAACATAATATATAAGGCTGAACTGACAAAAAAAATCACAGACTACACCACCAGGTATTATAGAAAAAAAACAGTCTTTGAATGAAAACAGACGCTGCCCCCCTGGCAAAACTTTCCTAGACCCGCCCCTGCACAGTTACCAGCTGTCAGCTACTTAGAAAAGGATCCTGATGTCATTTGTCTCTCAGAAACAGTTCATAACGTCCCTTCAACTCATTCATGTCACCTAAAAGATAAACCTGTTTCTCCATCACCTGTTCAGCTCTGATGATTCAGTAAGGACGTCTCCTGGTTTCATCTTCATGTTTCCCTCTCACCACATATCCAAACCAACATCATGACCAGCAGCTTTTACAGCTGTGGCTCCAGCAAACATCAGCTGATACTAGAAATTATTATTAAATAAATTCTAACAACAGCTTATCAAGGTTAAATATGCTGCTGTTGTTTAGCGTGACATCTGCTGGTTTCCTCTTTCTGGCGCAGTGGGCGATAAACAAACAAGAGAGAAAAGCCAATCAGCTGATCATTGATCAGTTTCATGATTTAAGTAGCAACAGGAGAGGGAGGGTGAGAGAATAAGAAGCAGCTGACAGCGTAAATACACAGAATAACTCAAGCTTTGTGTTGTTTTCCATTCTAGCTGAAGTACGGGACAAACTGTTCCTTTTCAGCTCAATACGAAACGCGTAATATTTTCTCTGAATACGGCACGATTCCGTTTTTTACAGGACGGTTGGCAACTCTAATAACTAACCTTATGAATAAAATAAAGTTCACTATCAGTAACATCATAGCAACCGAACAGCTGTATAGAAACTCCGTCATGCTAGCTAGTACGCAGTACGAGTTATTGTAACTGACTGTAAAAATTCAGCACAACGAAAATAAACTCCACCTAAACTTGGTTTATATCTGACCTGGATAGACTGCAGGTCATAACTTCTTACCTGAAGTTCAGGTCACCTGACACTCGGACCGGCGGCCAGCAGATGTATTTTTATACATCTGCCAGCATCTGGCCAATCCACCACCTTTCATTGTTTATACCGTTACAAAAAATAAAAAATTATTGGCCCATAAAAATGAAAAATCATTTGTCCGGTGGGCTGATGGCCAGTCCAGCTATTGTCGTGCCATGAGTTAACCCTTCACGTGCCAATGGTGGCACGTGTGCCTAGGGTTGCCGACCCCTGGTCTAGACGCTGGTGGTGGTGAAGACAAAGACTGAGGTTTGGAAGTTCTGACTAAGGTGTCTGTGAGGTGAAGATGGGGAAGAGGTGGGCTGCATGAATGAGATTCTGAAAGAGAGAATGATGGAGAGCGCAAATCTAAACTATGCAAATTGGCGGCTGATTAATTCAAAAAAGGCAAGCAAGAAGGTGATTGGGCTAGAAAAATGATGACATTAATGAGATTGCAAATGTTGAAACAAGGTTGTGATGTGGAGAACAGAAACGCCCAGGAAAGCCGGAAGATGACATTTACAGCTCTTTCTTATTGAACTTGGGCATATGCTTCATTTAAACCCCTGAAAGTGGCAGTGTCTCTCCCAGAGCTCCAGTTTGGTGACATCTATGTGTATCTTGTAGAGAACTACTGCCAGAATGGAAGATTTCAAAGTATGGACAGCTACATGTATTTTCTATCTGGATTTGTAAATAATGCTGTCATGTCAGAGATGGACAACGAGAAACTGTTCACCATTAAAGCAAAGGCAAGCACTACATAACGTCATGTCGCAATGGTAACGTTGACTGAGGGTTGTTTTTTTTTTTTCCAGTGTCAGGTAAATCATTTCTATAGTGTAAATTAGCATCAAGTTGGCCTGAAGTCAGGGTTAGCAGAGATGTTCACATGTTGGTGCTATACTATATGCCCTTTTGGCAGCTGTAAATAAATGTAAATTACACTGGAGGAGAAAGGACTGCAGTACTGTTTTTTGCATGTCCCAGGAGCTGTGACATCAAATGAAAACTATGAATTGCCATCCCTACTCATTAGGGGTGCAATGATACACAAAATTCACAGTTCGGTTCGATACTTTGGTGTCACGGTTCGATATTTTTTCGATACAAAAAAATGTTTATGCATTTTAATTTGTCATTTATTAAAATTATAAATATATATTTTAACTCAAAAGTACAGTTTTTAAATTTAATGTTGTTGAAACAACAAAATAATAAAAAATCTATCTGATCGAGAAATCACTCATCTTTGGAAAAGAGAGTTTATTACAGAGAAATGGCTCTTTCCAAAATAAGAGCTATACTATACGCTTCTTCTGGGCTATATTCTCAGCAGCATATTAAACATATCAGGTCCTCATAAGGAGAATCATCCTAACGGTTGTCTAAATGACTCAGGTAAAGTTTGTAGCATGCGTGCTTGTTGTTTTTGTCTGCTTCCACTTGTCTTTGCACGAGGATGATGTCGGCGTAAATGTGCAGTCATATTCGTTGTATTCCCACTAGTGCTGTCAGCGTTAATCTCGTTAAAATGACATTAACGCCATAACGCAGCAAATCTCTGTTAACGAGTTACCGCGGATCGCCCCGCGCATGGGGCTGGACGGCGTCAACACGTTAACAAGCTAACTGCGCTAACGCACTAGTTCCCACCAATTAAGCATTGCGTGGCACATCCGACATACTGTTTTACTTTTGTCCATGACGCGCTTACCTTCAGGGTCATGCTTCACATGAAAACCAAGATAGTTCCAAACGCCAGATCTGAATGAGGGTGGGGGAGGTTCAATTTCGGGTAGCGTTGAGGCATTTGCCATGTTGCAACGAGCTTAGCTTCTGTCTTGCTAGCTTGCACTGTGCTCAGTGGATCTGCACTCGACAGTGCAGCCTAGGCGGAGTAGTCGAACGTAGATCCACTGAGCGCTCAACACAGACAGCATCGTCAGAAGAAAAGTTGATAAAACAAATAAAAGATTTTGTATTGTTCGATACATATGCGTACCGAACCAAAAGCACTGTATCGAACGGTTCAATATCGATACGAGTATTGTTGCACCCCTACTACTCATAATGCAGCTTTCAAAAAAGTTAGGGCATTTCTCATGACATAACTAAGAATCACCTGTGCAATAGATGCTAAAACAAAGCAAAGTCTTTTTCACATGTCAAAACATAAACTCAGTCTGTGACCAAAGAATTAAAACCCTTTCACCACCACTTTAAGACACCAAATGGCTTTATAATAATACTGCAAAAAATGTAGAGAAAAAAAACTGTAAGGCACAATAATGAAATGTGAAGGATTTATTTTTAATTTTACAGAATATGATTTCTGAAACAAAGAAAAGAGAAATGATACATAAAAAAACATGATTCCAAAAAATGTACAGACTATAGTGAAGTCATACTACATACGCCTGTGTGTAATTATAGCATGCACGACTTGCACCTGTGATACAAGACCAAAATCATGTCAAAATAAAATAAAGGATCACCATGACATATCTTTGTGGTAGGAACCCCCTTGAAGAATAGCTGTGCTGAGGGAAATTTTGGAGCACTGACAAAGAAAAGAGGAAGTAACTACCAAAAATACTCTGTAAAGCTTTATTTCCTTGTACATGTACATTCACAATAAAGGGCTATTCTATTCTATTCTGGGCATTAATAACTTAAAATCTTTTTATTGTTATTTTAGTAGTTGTACTATTAATGGGGTTTCTTTCTGAAGTGTGGATTTTGACCAGGCACCCCTAGTACAGGAAGGTCTGGAACCAGCTCTCCTTTTAAAGTCTCTGATCCTATGAGTATTACCCATTAGGCAAACAGAAATTGGATGGAGCCTGGTAGGAGACTCTCCCAGCTCTAGATGAAGGCATGCTTGCCAGGGTGGCCTTGCCATCCCCAAGCATCTGTAAATTTGTAAGGCCAGAGTAACCTGTAAGAACCCTTTGAGTGATATTATGATAATACACATTTTTACCTTTACTGTTTAACCATGTCATGGTCCTGGGTTCATGACCCAATGTTTTGAGTTTTGTATCATTATTGAACCTTGATTTTGTCATTGTTTATCCTCTTTTGGTTTCTGTTTCTGTGTTCCATGGTTGCTGTCTCCCCTAGTCAAGTCCATGTCTGTTATGTTTCCTGTTTTACTTTGAAAGTCTGTGTCCTATGTCAGTGTATTGAGTTTTACTTCCTCTTGGTCTTGTCATGTCAGATTGCTCCCAGCTGTGTTCTGCTCCTGTGTCTCATTCCCCTCGTTATCCCTCAGTGTATTTAAGCCCTGTGTTTCTTCATCAGTGTCACATCATATGTGTTTCATCCCTCAGGTCATGTCAGGTTTCAAGACTCTGTGCAGGTCATGTTCATGTTGCTTGTTCTTGTATATGTTTCATAGTTCTTTCATGTCTTAGCACAAAGTCTTGTTCATAATTGTCGAAGTTGTCTTAGTTTTCGCAGTTCTTAGTTTCACCAGTTTAGGTTCTAGTTTAGTTTAGCCACTATCCTTGTTGTTTTGTCTTGCCTTTGTATCAGCCACAATAAAGGCTTGCCTTTTGTTTAAAGTTCAGTTCCACCTCCTTGCTTGTGTCTGCTCCTGGGTCCACCTCACTCTCTCCACCAGCAGACCGTGACAAACCAATGGTTAAAAGGGGAGTGTCCACAATTTAGATTTTTGAATGTTTAATATTTCATTAAAGCAATTTAGCAGGAGCAGAACTGCAAATAAAATCATAAGAAACCTAATATGTTGTGTAATACTCCTGAACTAAGTCTGATTTCTAATGGAATACATAGCATAGAATAACCCTTTATCTGGTCTTTAAGTCTGACGTCATTAGTCTGGGCCCAAACTCTGCTGCAGGTCCACAAGTCAAACGATCACTGTGGCATCACTGAGAGTTGAAAAACTGTCTAAATTCTTTTATCTGTAATAAAATGATCAGCGTGGCTGCTCTACCAGGTGTAACAATTAAGTTTAACATCCAGGCATCCATGAAAATGGAATTTATGACATTTAACGGAGTTAGAAGTTAGCAGGGTGTTAGCTCGCTAGCGTCCATCTAAATACAATATAGCATGTCCTGACTAAGGGAATTCTGAAACAAATTAAAACCTGCAGCTCTGCTATCACTTCCGACCTAAATGAAGACAGAATACTAAACAGCAGGGACGTTTTGTGGGGTTACTAAAGTTTGGCTAGCTGATATATAACAATATACGTGATCGCTAGCGACACAGCTTTGTTAGCAGCATAATATAAACAGTGAAGCTGGAGAGTGAATGCTAACTTTTTCTCACTCGATAAAAGTTAACGTGAGGATTCTCGATGGTCAGGGACAAATGCAATCGCTTGGCAGGGTGCTGTAAACAGACCAAACTTCAGTCAGAAGAACAACTGAGATAATCCATCCGCAATGCAAGGTTAGTCATTTATATACCGTATTTATGGGACCATAAGGCGCACTGTCGACAAACGGGTCTGTGTTCATACATAAGGAGCACCGCATTATAAAGCGCATTAAACAAAACAAATCAGTCAGAAAAGTCAAACTTTACTCAACTCATTCTTGCTTCCTCCACTTCCATACCATTAATTCATTAATGTTGAATTCTCTGGTAGCTGCTTTATAAACACTGGAACATATGTTATTCCAGTGTTTTTCTAATTTTTGCTATGTAACTTTGCACTGTCCACTTTCTGCTGTAACAAATTTCCCACGTGTGAGACTAATAAAGGTTATCTTATCTTACATTAATGACTAACCTCATATTGTGGCTGGACTATCTCAGTTGTTCTCTCCTACTGAAGTTTGGTCCGTTTACAGCAATTTTCCATGCGATTGCATTTGTCAAAAAAGTGGAAAAAGGTTATCGTTCATTCTCCAGGTTCACAGTGTTATGCTTTGGTATGCTAACATAGCGGTGTCGCTAGCGATCACTAGCACAGCATTATATACTAGGGCTGGGTATCGTCACTGATTTCTAGAATCGATTCATTCCGATTCACAAGGTCCTGAATCAATTCGATCCACGATTCGATTCAAATTGATTCGATTCAATTCGATTTGAATTTGGGAAATTTTGCCTCAGACAGTCAGAAATATTATAATTCAGATAAGTACATTTACATATTTTTGTATCTATAAAAAGGAAGCTGACACTCGCAAGACTTTATCAAAGGTGTGAGCATCACAGCAGATGCCTTTGTGTCAAAGTAGCTGAAGATAAAACACAAAAACATGAAGGTGATTTTCCTGGCATCGGATTTTATAAAAATATTCTGCAGTACATCAAAAACGAAAGAAAACCATTAATAAACATATGAACATTACCTCTGGTTTTATTAGAGACACAGCTAAACGTTTTGCATTTTGTATAATTTTAAAAAGTTTCAATTTGTTCAGAATCCTATTGAATGGCAGAAATTAGGTTTTTTAAAAGGAAAAAAAAACAGCGGCCGACAGCCTTTAAATAATAGTAGTCTTGTGTGTAACAAGCAAGCACAGATTTCGGGGATAGACTGGAAACTGTTCTTGAAGTACACTGAGAAAGAGTGAGACACAGAGAGAGAGAGCTGTGCATGAAGTGTGGTGGAAGCAAAACAGCAAAAGTCAGAGTGAATTCATGACGATGTTTATGGTTCAGTCAATAGGCTATTATTTGGAGAGAGATAAAACCTGCAGCTTCAGAATCAGCGAAAAAAGGGCGTAAACACAAAGCGCGGACCCGCGGATCAGAATCAGCGAGCTGTCAGCTTTCAGCCCCGACCGTGTCCGTGCCGTCGGTGAGAAAGGCGACATCTCACTGATTCTGATGCGTTTTGTGTTTACGTCTTTGTGCAGAAGCCGTATACCTGCTCTCATTTACTGTTTTAAATGTTTGGTGGTTGTCAAAATTTTGTGACGTTTCACCTGAGATTCTGGAATTTTGGGCAAAATACATTTATATTTTAAAAAAAAAATCGATTCAGGATTTTAATGAATCAATATCACTTTATTTAAGCCAGAATCGATTTTAATCGATGAATCGATTATTAAAACCCACCCCTATTATGTACAATCTAGCCCAACTTCAGTAATCCTACAAACGTCACTATTGTGTAGTTTTCTCTCTCATTCATGTTGGAAGTGATAGCAGAGCTGTACATTTTATTTTTTCTCCAGAAATCTCTCAGTCAGAACATGATATATCATGTTAAGGTAACTAGCGAAACCAGCGAGCTAACTATCTACTAACTTCCTGCTAACTTCTAAATTCTGTTGTCATGGATGCCTGGATGTTAAACTTAATTGATACACCTGGTAAAGCAGCAACACTGATCAT
The DNA here is from genome assembly GCF_057382275.1 of Copadichromis virginalis. Taxonomy (NCBI): domain Eukaryota; kingdom Metazoa; phylum Chordata; class Actinopteri; order Cichliformes; family Cichlidae; genus Copadichromis; species Copadichromis virginalis. The sequence continues at coordinate 16,633,224 of NC_140633.1, forward strand.
TTTATTAAAGATGAAAGAATTTACACAGTGTTTGTTTCGGACCTGACGCGGACGGAGTTTTGGACCCAGATTACTATGAGCCGCGAGGCTCCTGACTACGGTAGCCATAACGCTCAGACAATTCATCAAGCGGTGCAGCTTCGTAGCTTAGCAAAGTCCTACTAAAACATTTTTTGACAGATTTTTGAGCGCCGTGTACCACATAAAATCAGCTCGAGGTCAGTAAACACAGCCAGAATTCATAGATAAGGCTCACTGCCGATTTTTGAGAAAATTAAAGGATGTTAAGTGCGCCTTATAGTGCGGTAAATACGGTACTGCTGCATGGGCTGGGCTCTAGTTACATCGTAAGGGTTTAAAAACTGAGCTTTAAAATGAATAGCGGTAATGAAAACCGAGAGAGGCCGACAGTGATCACTGACTATTTGTAGGGGCTTTTGGAGATTAAATATAACAAGATACAAAGCATTAAAATATGTTAAAAACACAAAAGCCGGATTTGTCACGTCATCACTTAAAGACCGGTGTTGTGCCAAAAAGAGATTTTCTGCCAAAAATTGATTTCTGGTATTTGCCAAAAACTGATTGCTTGTATTTACACTGCTATAAATAACTTGTTGGTCTATAATATGTGAAACATATGTCACATGTATCCTTCATGAATGATATCACGTCATCTTGAGCAACAAACAACATTCCTGTAACAAGGTAGAAGCCGCAATCAGTTTTTGGCAGTGACTTTTGTGTATCCTTTATTTATGCAGTTAAAAAAAAATTATTGTTGACTTTAAAAAATGTCTCTTTTAAGAGTAATCTGGCCAAGAGTACAGCTTAAATTGCAACAAATGCAAAAATAGTTCTGTAAACATATTTTAAGTGGACAATAGGAGCTGATTGATTATAATGTAAGTACAATAACACAGTTACAAAGATACTTGAGAAACAGGTAATTTTTTAAAATTTTATATATAACACCTTTGTAATACCTGTTCACCAAAGTATATTTAGCAGCATACGTAACGATATTACACATAAAAAACACACGAAAACATTGGAAATCACTTTTTGCCAGGCAATCACTTTTTGGCACAACACCGGATTGCCAATGTACATGTGTAATGGGGAAGTCTTTAGGACCCAGGGGACCCAATGGAGGGTATAAAAGAGGAAGTAGCAGCAGGTGCTCTTCATTTCCACTGACGAGCGGCTGTGAACAATGGTTGTGTGAGTAGGTGAAGAGCCTGAGAAGTTTTAATTGTCTGCTACACAAACAGTTGTTGTAAACCTCTACAGCAGAGGTTCGAGTAGTGATTTTCACAAGATAAGCCAAGATAAGCCAGGTGTGCAGCAAACACAGTTGTCTGCTGGAGGGCAGGCTGCACATGTGAATTTGTCGCTGCTTTTTTTTTTCCCTCCTTCTCCTTGTTGTTGTGTTTTTGGTTTTGGTAGGGTCACCTTTTAAAACTGTTTTTTTATGCCGGGTTTGTTTTTATTTCTACTGGGCTGGTGCAATATTAGTCGGGCAATGTGCAATCCCTGAGTGGGACTCTTACCTTAGGGGAATTAGGATCTTTAGAGGTGCTCTGTGTGGATTTGCAGTGAATAAGTTTTTATTAAGAGTGATTTTTAGTGCCACCGATTATTGCCTGAACTAGCACTTAGTGCATGCGATAAGTGTTCTGTTGGGCTCGTATTTATTTGGGGTGGATTTGTTTCTTTTAAAGCAACGAGCATCTGGGACCGCCAAGGGAGAGCAAGCCCTCAGGTGATAGTTGCATTGCTGGCAGGTTGCACCAATAACACTATCTTGTGGTCGTTAGTGACCTTTTTACCATTTTGATGTTTTAGGCCTTTTGCAAACCCTTTGTGTTCTTTTAAAATAATAAATTTTAACATATCTGACTGATATTGACCCTCTTGTCCTGTTTATTCTGGGCTCGTTCCTGTGAGAGCTTTGGGCCTGAAAGTTTGCACAAGTAGTATAGAGGCCCTTAGCGGTTACTCGGTGGCTTTCGCTCGCTACATTAATTGGCGTTGTCGACAGGATCCAGGTCATATCAGTTACGGTGTTTGGTTTTTATTTTAGTGTGGCCCTGTTTATTTTAGTAAGAGTGTTAGAGGAGAGGAGGAAAAACAGTGACATCTTCTACGGAGCGGAAGCCAACGGTTGGGCTGCTGCGGGGATAATAAACCTCCTTCGCCGACCCTATGGACGACGTACAGGCCCTCTTGGAGCAGCTGCAACAGCTAAAAGCAGCAAATGAACAGTTGAGAGACCAATTACAGGAACGTTCTCCTGTGACTGGTCTAGTGCCAGATCCAGTGCCAGGTCCATCTACTGTGCCATCAAATATGAACCCAATAAATGAAGCTACAAATGTGTGTTACGTTTATGCACCTCGGGAGCGTAAATGCCCAAGGTTTACTGGTAAATTGTCAGTGGACTTGTTAACTGTTGACCAGTGGGTTGAAGAAGTACGTAGATGCCTGGAGATTCGTCCTATGTCAAGAGCAGCACAAGTGATGTTTGTGATGGACCATCTTGATGGCAGTGCTAAATCTGAGGTCTGTTTTCATTCGAGTATCAGCAGAGACACTCCTGACAAGATCTTTGATATTTTGGTCGAGCACTATAGCTGCACTCAGTCATATGTAGCTGCCCAGCTACAGTTCTTCCAGCGCACCCAGCGAGAAGGGGAATCTCTGCGAGATTACTCTCATGCCCTTAAATCTTTAATGGACACTGTAATCTGTAAGACACTAGGTGGTATTCCAAATTCTGATATATTGCTAAGGGACCAGTTTACTGAACATGTCCATGATGATATGCTGCGCAGAGAGCTGAAACAGCGGGTCCTTCAAACACCAGACATGTCCTTTCTTGCCCTACGCAGTATCGCCCTTAAGTGGGCTGATGTAGGTAGGCAGGGAGGGAAAACTAGGTCCCGAGCCTATTCTTGTGATACGAACTGTCAGGTAGTAGAGGGAGTTAATGCAGAGATGCATGCAGTCACCCTTGGGCCTAATGATGACATTCTACAGATAAAAGAGTGCCTTCGTAAACAACAGGTTCAATTGGATACGCTCATGAAGCAAATGTCTGTCCAATTTTCACAGCCGTCTCAGACTGAACTACCCCTGACCCCTCCCACAACTAGGCCTTTTCGTTTCCAGGCAGATGGAAAGCCAATTTGCCATCGGTGTGGTAGGGCTGGTCATATTGCCAGGTTCTGTAGGGTAAAACATCCAGCTATAAAGAATAGTGGTGGGTCTCATGCTGATGCACATGTACAAAGTCAGGTTGTGGAACAAGGCCCTGAGTCTCAGCCATCGGGAAACTAGGTCCCTCTGGTGCAGAGAGCCAGGCATCAGGAACAGGGTTTATAGGCTCAGCTGAAGTTGTTATGGAAGATCCCTCTCGACTAATTGGGAATTGTCCAGTGGTGGAAATAGAAATGGGGGGTGTTATAGTTCCCTGTCTTTTGGATACTGGGTCCATGGTCACCACTATTCGAGAGAGTTTCTTTGAGAAGCACTTCAGGTCGCAGGGGGTGGGGCACTTAAAGAAATGCCAATGGTTACGCCTCAGGGCAGCTAATGGGTTGAAAATCCCCTATATAGGCTACATGGAGCTTGATGTGACTGTTTTTGGTGGCACCCTGACAAAAATGGGCGTGTTGGTGGTGGAGGACCCTCTAGATGGGAGCGTTCAGCAGCCACAGAGTGTGCCTGGCCTCTTGGGGATGAATATCATTAGCCGTTGTTACCACCTACTCTTTGAGCAGTTTGGCCCTCGTCTGTTTGAATCTCCTGCCCTTGAAAATGCCAGTAAGACGTGGAGAGAGACACTTCACAAGTGTCAGCGCATTGAGGCTTTGAATACATCCGGGTATTTAGGTAAAGCAAAAGTCCACGGTCGAGCTGTTTGTGTCCCTGCTGGTTCGTTGAAATGGATACGTACTAGCTGCCCCTCTGCTGCTAACATTAACCTTCCATCAGTGCTCCTGGAGCCCATAGCGACAGGTAATCACCTGCCAGGGGGCATCTTGGTTTCTCCGGCCCTCCTTTCTGTTGAACAGGGTGTTGTTGACATTCCGGTGGTTAATGTGGGAATTGAGGATGTTTGGTTACCGCCCTGTACACAACTAGGTGAATTGCATCTGGTTGACCCTCCATCATCTGGGGACTCTGTCATTACTGCAGAGTCTGATGATCCCACGTTGCAGATAACGATGCACGAAGTGACTGTACAGGCGCATCCGCACCTTGATTTTTCCGAGCTCTCATGGCCTAACTTGTCCAATGAACAGTCACAACAAGGAGTGTCACTTTTGCAGAAGTATTGTTCAGTTTTCAGCTATGGGGAGGGAGATTTAGGATGTACCACATTGGTGGAACATGAGATCCCTTTAATGGATGATGCCCCAGTGCGACAGCGGTATCGCAGGCTCCCACCCTCTCAGTATGAACAAGTGAAAACCCATATTAAAGATTTGTTGGATCGGGGGGTAGTGCGTCTAAGCAGTAGCCCTTATTCTTCCCCAATTGTGGTGGTTTTCAAGAAAAATGGAGAGATTAGGCTGTGTGTTGATTACCGTTTGCTTAATGCCAAGACACGGAAAGATGCTTATCCATTACCCCGTATTGAGGAGTCATTAGATGCCCTGACGGGAGCACAGTGGTTCTCTACATTGGACCTTGCAAGTGGGTATAATCAAGTACCAGTGGCCGAGAAGGACAAAGCCAAGACTGCTTTCTGTACCCCTTTTGGTCTGTTCGAATTCAATCGAATGCCATTTGGGCTTTGTAATGCCTCTAGCACCTTTCAGAGGCTAATGGAGCGGATTTTTGGGGATCAAAGTTTCCAGTCCCTTTTATTGTACCTGGATGATATTGTTGTGTTTTCATCCTCCTTTGAGCAGCATCTGGAGCGTCTTGACTTGGTCTTAACGCGGCTCAAAGAACACAATCTAAAGTTGAAGCTGGAGAAGTGTCACTTTTTCCAGCCAGAGGTTCAATACCTCGGGCATGTGATATCGGCTTCTGGGGTGGCGACCGACCCTTCTAAGATTAGTGCAGTGGCTGAGTGGGCACGACCGACTACTTGTACAGAGCTACAGTCATTTTTGGGATTTGCCTCATATTATCGGCGTTTTGTTGAAGGTTTTGCCAAGTATGCTGCCCCGCTCCACCGGCTGGTGGGCGAGCTGGGAGGTACCAAGAAGAAACGTAGAAGTGGTGCCAGTGGGGCAATGTGTCACCTTTGGAGTGAGGAATGTGAGAATGCATTCCAAACACTAAAAAGGCTGCTGGTTAGTGCCCCAGTATTGGCATATGCAGATTTTGCTAAACCTTTTGTCCTTGAGATAGATGCTAGTCAGGCAGGGTTAGGGGCAGTTTTATCTCAGGAGCAAGAAGGAAAGAGGCGGCCAGTTGCTTTTGCTAGCCGGGGCCTGCGACCTAGTGAAAGGAATATGTCCAATTATAGCTCTAGAAAGTTGGAATTCTTGGCACTAAAATGGGCTGTCACTCAAAAATTCCGTGAATATTTGTTGGGAAATAAGTTTGTCGTGGTCACAGATAACAATCCCCTTAGCTATTTGCAAACTGCTAAATTGGGAGCCGTAGAGCAGCGATGGGCCTCAGAACTAGCTGTGTTCAACTTTGAGATTAAATATAGGCCAGGTCCCAGCAATCGCAACGCTGATGCATTGTCACGGCAACTGCATCCACAGAGTCCATCTGGCCTGCTTCCAGGGTTGAAGGTTCCACAGGAAGTGCAAGATCAGACAGATGTAGGTCAACTGGGAAATGCTGTTGCCGCTACGTGTAGAGCCATAGGTGCATTTCCATCCCGACCTAAAGCTGATCTAATATCCCTTCAAGCTGCTGACCCGGTAATTGGCCCTTTTTCACAGTATTGGGGAAGAGGGAGGCTGCCTACCAAGCAGGAAATGGGTAATGTAAGTAAGGGAGTGAAAAAGTTGGTGCAACAGTGGCCCAGAATCAAGTTGAAGGAAGGTGTCTTGTATCGTCAAGTTCAGACACCTGGTAATGGCCAAGTTTTGTTTCAACTGTTGCTACCCCAGTGCTTGCAAACAGAGGTCCTGAGAAGTTTACATGATGATCATGGGCATCAAGGCATTGGACGCACTACCAGCCTGGTGAGAGAAAGGTGTTTTTGGCCCTTTATGGCACGTGACATTGAGAAATATTGTCAGGAGTGCGATCGTTGTGTCTTGGCAAAGGCTGTAAAACCAAAAGTTCGCACATTCAGGGGGGGTTTGGTGGCTTCTAAACCCCTGGAAGTCATTGCCATTGATTTCAGTGTTTTGGACAAGTCTAGTGATGGGCGTGAGAATGTACTTGTGGTCACTGACGTGTTTTCAAAGTTCTCTCAAGCATACCCTACAGTAGATCAACGGGCAAGTACAGTGGCACGGGTATTAACTGAAAAATGGTTTTATATCTATGGGGTCCCTAAGCGTATCCATAGTGATCAGGGAAAGAGCTTTGAGGGAGACTTGCTGAAACGTCTGTGTCACCTGTACGGCATAGACAAAAGCAGGACCACACCATATCATCCTGAGGGCAATGGACAATGCGAGAGATTTAACAGAACACTCCATGATCTGTTGCGTACGCTCCCTCCTGATAAGAAAAGAAAGTGGCCGCAATACTTGCCACAGGTATTGTATGCTTACAATACCACAGAACATCAGTCCACCGGTTTTTCACCTTATGAGCTTATGTTTGGTCAGAAGCCCCAGTTGCCCGTTGACTTCTTACTGGGGGCTTCCCAGTCGGAACCAATGTCTAGATCTGCGCAGGAGTGGGTAGAGGAGCATAAACAACGTCTAAGTTCAGTTTATGTGCATGCGAAAGAACAACTCCAACAAGCTGCAGAGAGGAGAAATAAACATTTTCAGCCCACAGTTACTTCCCTTCTCTCCCCAGGTACTCTGGTTTATCGGAAAAGTCATCCTTTAGGCCGCCATAAGATCCACGATGCCTGGGATCCTATGGTGTATGTTGTTGTGCAGAGTATGGACAAAGAAGGCAGGGTTTACAAAATACGCCCTAGAGATCGTTCAGGTCCAGACAAGAACTTAAATCGGGCCGAGTTGAGAGTAATACCCTCAGGTATTGTAGCACCTGCTCCAGACGAATATCCTCTCTCTGACCCAGGGCTGGTAGTTGAGTCACCCCGGCAGTCAACATCAGATACACCAGATGATGACAGTGAGGCTGGTGGAGTTGTACTCGCCCTTGTTCCAAACCCACCCAAAGATCAGGCACCCTCGGTATGTGTTCCCGAGCTTGTTAGTGAAACTAGTAGCATAGGCTCGAGCAACTTGAACCCTGTATCCATAGTTCCAGAACAGCCAGAGGAAAGTGGGATTGATAATAGGGAGAATGTTTTAGAGCAGGACTCGGGAAGAGTTCAGGGGCGGCCTAAAAGAAGTACAGCAGGAAAGCATTCTAACCCCTTTAATCTCCCACGGTCAGTAAATCAGACTACTGCTGTTCTCACTAGCGATTCACAGAGCTCTCTTGTCCATAATGATTTGCCCCAAAATTTATTTAGGCCCTGGCAGTAAGTGGTCACCGGGACGGTGACCTTTTAAAACGGGGGCAATTGTAATGGGGAAGTCTTTAGGACCCAGGGGACCCAATGGAGGGTATAAAAGAGGAAGTAGCAGCAGGTGCTCTTCATTTCCACTGACGAGCGGCTGTGAACAATGGTTGTGTGAGTAGGTGAAGAGCCTGAGAAGTTTTAATTGTCTGCTACACAAACAGTTGTTGTAAACCTCTACAGCAGAGGTTCGAGTAGTGATTTTCACAAGATAAGCCAAGATAAGCCAAGATAAGCCAGGTGTGCAGCAAACACAGTTGTCTGCTGGAGGGCAGGCTGCACATGTGAATTTGTCGCTGTTTTTTTTTTCCCTCCTTCTCCTTGTTGTTGTGTTTTTGGTTTTGGTAGGGTCACCTTTTAAAACTGTTTTTTATGCCGGGTTTGTTTTTATTTCTACTGGGCTGGTGCAATATTAGTCGGGCAATGTGCAATCCCTGAGTGGGACTCTTACCTTAGGGGAATTAGGATCTTTAGAGGTGCTCTGTGTGGATTTGCAGTGAATAAGTTTTTATTAAGAGTGATTTTTAGTGCCACCGATTATTGCCTGAACTAGCACTTAGTGCATGCGATAAGTGTTCTGTTGGGCTCGTATTTATTTGGGGTGGATTTGTTTCTTTTAAAGCAACGAGCATCTGGGACCGCCAAGGGAGAGCAAGCCCTCAGGTGATAGTTGCATTGCTGGCAGGTTGCACCAATAACACTATCTTGTGGTCGTTAGTGACCTTTTTACCATTTTGATGTTTTAGGCCTTTTGCAAACCCTTTGTGTTCTTTTAAAATAATAAATTTTAACATATCTGACTGATATTGACCCTCTTGTCCTGTTTATTCTGGGCTCGTTCCTGTGAGAGCTTTGGGCCTGAAAGTTTGCACAAGTAGTATAGAGGCCCTTAGCGGTTACTCGGTGGCTTTCGCTCGCTACACATGTACAACAAAATTGTGGGTGCGCCACACCAGCTGGGCTGGAATAAAGTATAAATAGTAAGACAACAGGAATAAATAACAAACATATACAATCAAGAGGGATATAGTATACAAAAAAAAAAAATAGAAAAGGCACACATTGCAGAACAGGTTGGGGTACGCAGGGGCCCCTAGTGAGAACAGGAAGGCTACACGGAAGGTAACTAACAGTGCCCAAAAAATAATTGGCCATCACAAGTTTCAGTGGTAGCATAGCTGCAAAACCACATATTCAATAGGTTACTTCCTCTGATACTAAAAAAAAAGTATAACTGAAACCTTTGAGGCTTTTTACATTTTACATGTTCTGCACTGCAGAGCTCTCATAAATGATCAACATCCTTTCATGCAATGGAGGAAATTTATGTCAATCTGAAACATGACAACCCAACACATGCAACAAATCGCACAGGTAAGAAAGAAGTGGCAGAAACTGGAAAAAGCAGAGGTGTTTTAACTGTTGCACATTTTATTAGGTTCTCTATTTTGTTTATTTTTCCTTTCTTTTCAGGTCAAAGGAGCTCTAAGAGCAGTTTGTATTTGGTTATTATTCTGTCTCTAAGCCTGCTGAGTGTTTTCCTGTTGGCTGGACTTATTACTCTTGGTTTCCTCTGTGAGTTGTGTTGGTCATTGATATCAGTTCTAATGATCACAAGCTTCTCTTTTTCTTAATGAGTGAGGAGAGAGACCTAAATGCAAATGTTTCTGCAGTGAGTCACAGGCTTTCTTCCATGACTGATGAGAGAGACCTGCTTCAAGCCAATCTCACTGAAAAGACTAAAGAATTGGAGGGACTGCATTTTTTGTTCAACCAAAGTGAGTCATTGTATGAGTTGTTGTGTGTTTTTAAAAAAACTTACAAACACACATAAACCTTGTTTGTTTGTTTTTTTTTTAAAAAGAAAGAAAACAAGAAAAAAGAATCCACAACAAGTAGATCTAGTCTTATATTTTGTTTTGCTTCCCCATTATTTAGATTTAGTTCAGGTGTATTTTCGGTGTTGCTTTTCATATTTTGGCTGCAGTAACATATTGATCTCCCACTTTGCTTTAGACAAGAAGAAAAATTATTTCCGATCAAATATACATAAACGTGTCACTTTAAAGACATTAGTTTGCCTTTATTAGACAGCCTTTTGGTGTGCTTCAGCACTTAAACAGCACTACAAAGAGGCAGGAGAATATGCATCCAAGTATGCAGGCATTATATTTGTGGGAAGTCTCATTTGGCTAATGAAAAAGCACATCAGTGTATCTGGTCCAGCTTTCATCAACAAAGTGATCACACAAACAAACAAAGTACAGTGTGTTAAACAGAGATCAAATAAGCATTGTTATAAAGTTCCTAAAAGATAATTCACTAACTTGCTGAAAAATTACTTGTTGGTAATTTCTTCCAGATAAAAAATGTCCTGCGGGATGGACCAGGTTCAACCATAGCTGCTATCTCCTGTCTGAAAGCTCTGGTTCCTGGGATGCAGCCGTAAAGGACTGCAGAGACAGAGGAACATATCTGGTGGTTATTGACTTCCCTGAAGAACAGGTACAGTTTTTATGTATGTGTGAGTTATTGTTTTGTAAATGAATATTGAAGTTAATATTCCTATTATTTTATGTAGATAGCTTTGCCCAGTATTCAATAGAAATTAAGCATTTCTATCAACCTTTCAGTCTTCAACTTAGCACATATCTACACAGGAAACCCTGACACAACTATAATTGTATCTTAGTGTAAAAAAAAATACTTACACTATCATGACACTTACATATAGGTCCTTGGGGGTGGGCACTAGGGCTGGGCCATATCATACCGTTCACGGTAATACCGGTATAATTTTGGGCAACGATAAGAAAATGAAATGGTGCTGGTGCCCACCTCTCAATTTTACCACTGGTGCTAGTGCCCAACTCTCAATTTTACATGTAGACATTGAGGGTTCTCTGTGTCTGGTTGCTTGGGTGTTTACTGGTTCACTCCCGGTGGCTGATTGGCAGGTCCTGGCTCCCCTGGCTTTGTCGGGCCTGTGCTGGGTGTGGGGTCTGTTCTGCCATAGCTGGCTCTAGTAAGCTGTTTGTAACACTATCTTCATCCATCAGCGCGAACTATCGCATGTCCGCCATGACCTGCCCGAAACCGGAAGTGACGTCATTTGCGGAAATGTAGTTTTTTACCATCAGGGCCTTATGAGCCTATACACATATTATTAAAATTTGGGTTATAATGGGTGTAGCGGACCCCCGAATGAAGGATGACACTTTACTGATGACGTTTTGAAGGTTTAATGGCAGTAAACCATCAATCTCACCATAAGAGCTGGGGATGTATACATAGAAACAGCGTGTAAGCAAAATAATCCACACTCTTACAATCGTAAACCTTATAACATGAAGTTCGTTTCAACGTAACATTTAACAAATGTAGCGACTGTCACAAAAACATCTAAACGTGTCCTCATTTATATCATAACCATACCTTGTGCCTCTATCAAGGGGGCTGCTAATGACAAAAGAAATCTCCATAGGCTCCGTTAAGCCATCACATTTCAAAACTCCCGCGACTGCCGCTGAAAACTGCGCCAAAAACAGTTTTACAGGAAATCGTCCCACCAAAGTAAAAGCTTCTACACACGAACAGGAAGTTGGTAGTAGAAAACAGCAATGAGTGCCAAAATAGGGTGCAAGGAAACACATTCAGGGTTATTTACACTCCCACCAAAATTACGAATAATTGGTTTACATAAGAACCAAAATGAATAATTTTCCCAAACAAAATAACCCATGTAGGAGTTACCTTAGGAACTTTCTAACAACAATACAAGTTTTTGTACTGGACACTCAACAACTGATAGTTTAGTAGAGCGTTGACCTTTATTATTGAGTCTCTTTTCTCCAAGTGAGATCTTTACCCTTCGCACAAGTCCATCTTTTCCACTGACAGTCTCTACAACTCTTGCAAGTCTCCATTCCCCTCTGGGTGCCAGTTCATCCATTTCCAACACAACATCACCTACTTTTAGATTCCTCTTTGGTGAGTGCTACTTTTGCCTTGAAATGATGTTGTGAATGTATTCTCGTCTCCAGCGGCTCCAGAACTGCTCTGCAAGGAACTTGCTGTACAGGTCCTTATTTGAAAAGGCACCAGGTGGGGGCAACGGTGCATTGGATTTCATGTGCAGCAGATGATTGGGCGTGAGCGGTTCTAGGCTGTTGGGGCTGTTCAAGTTATCTATAGTCAGGGGTCTGCTATTGACTATAGCCATGGCTTCGTAGAATAACGTCCGTAATGAAGCATCATTGAGTCTGTCATGAGCCAGTGACAGAGTGGTATTCAGCACACTTCTGACAGTCTTTATCTGACGTTCCCACACTCCCCCTGCATGACTAGCATGGGGTGCATTCATCACAAAGTCACATTGTTTTTCAGTCAAGTATGTATTTAGTCTCTGAGTGTCTAGCTCATTTAAAGCTGCTTTAAACTCATTCTGAGCACCAACAAAGTTCGTTCCCTGGTCACATTGGATGTGTCGAACTGCACCTCTGATTGAAATGAAACATTTTAATGCATTAATAAATGCATCAGTAGACAAGTCCTCTAAGAACTCAATGTGAATGGCACGAGAACAAAAGCAAGTAAGTAGGAGTCCGTACTGTTTGTGTTGTTTTCTTCCCTCTGTTGTCACAAATGGACCAAAACAGTCCATGCCGCAGTGTGTGAAGGGAGGAGAGGGCTCTAAGCGATGTGGAGGTAGGTCACTCATCCTCTGACCCTCTGGAGCTTTGCGGAGTCTGCGGCAGATCACACATTGTCGGATGAATGAGGCAACTGTTTTACTCATTCCAGGAATCCAGTAGCCACTGGATCTGATTTCATTTATGGTGAATCCCTTTCCTTGGTGTTTTACTTTGTCATGACAGTGAGATATTATGAGTTTGGCTGCACAATGTTCTTTTGGGATCACGATCGGGTGTTTGAAGGTGTCACTCGTTGCATGCTGGAGTCTCCCTCCCAACTTGAGGAGACCATCTGTATCCATGAAAATGTCCAGTTTAAACAGTTTGTTATGATGTGGGAGCTGTTCTCCTTTCTTCAGCTGTTTTATTTCCTGTTCATACGCTTGACTTTGTACATGTCGAATGGTCACAAGTTCAGCATTTTTCTGCTCACTCACTGTAGCTGATGCATTTGACTTGATGTGTCTAGCCCTTCTTATGAGACGTGCTACAGCCTTAATTGCTTTGGACCAGGAGGAGAACTTACTTAGACATTCAGCAAGACTTACAGTGTCTGTGACTTTAGTTAACATTGTCTGTACTTTTCTGACTTCTGGATCTCCTATGGTCAGATCCAGCTCGACAGGTTGTGCTGTGGGCAGTTCATTTTTGTAGTTCTCATTCTTGTTCAACCTTCTCCTTAAGTGTTCCAGTCTGATCTCTGCAAGCCTTTTGTTGTCTGGTAAGTTTGGCCTTTGCTTGAATGGAAGAGGCATGTCACAGTGTCCTTGTTCGTTTTTCTTTATCCCTTCCTTAAGTTTTTCCAGAAAAACGAGATCCTCTTGTGAGACCGTTTTGTCACGTGCCTTTGTGTCCTTGAAATCCGATTGAAGAACATTGATCATGTCCATTGGTGTTACAACAGGCATTTCCTTTACCATGACCCTACGGCGCAGACTTGTTTCAGTTTCATTTGACTCTGATGAGCCACCAACAATGCTCCACCCTAGGTCTGTCTGTATGGCAAATGGCTCATTGTCTTTTCCGAGTAGAACCTGTTTTGGAGCTAGAGTTCTGGGACAGTTAAATCCAATGAGTAGTCCAACATCACAACTCAGGAGAGGGGGTATCTGATCAGCGATCTCTGACAGATGGGGGCATTGCCTTGCAGTTTCATTTGTGGGTATGTTGTCATAGTTAAATGGGATGTAGTCCTTTGTGTAGGAGGGTGGAAGGTCAATGTGAACATCTGAATTATAACCTCTCACACGTAACCCTGCTACTCTCTGACTTTTGACTGTCATGTGAACTCCCAGCATCGTGGTTAGTTTTAGCTTAACTGGATGGGATGCTGCTTGTAACTGGTTAGTTATCTCCTCACTGACAAATGTGTTGTCACTTTGTGTGTCTAATAAAGCGTACACAAGCTGCTCTTTAGATGGACTCTGAGTAGTGGAAACCCACACAGGAACAATCATGGAGGTACTACCTGATTGACCCACCTTAGTAACATTCAGAGCTGTGGCTGCCATGGTGTCATTTTCTGTGGTTGAAGCGACGTTTGTAGAGCTCTGAGGCCTTTCATTTGCCATGTGACTCTCATTGTGCAAACAGGTGGGGTGTCGTCCTTTGCAAGTGTCACATTTGTGGCGATGACGACAGTCTCTGGCATTGTGGCCCACCTTTAAGCACCCGTAGCACAGTTTATTTTCCTTCACAAATGTCCGTTTGTGGTATAGTGACTTCTCTGAGAAGCTTGGGCACTTTGACAACTGATGACTTTCATCTTTGCAGAACATGCAGGCCACCTTTAACCTTGTGTCATTTGACTTAGTTTTTTCTCCTTGTACTGTGGCTTGTGTAGTGAAGACTTGAGTCACAGATCTGTTTGGTTTGGTCTCCCTTATGTACCTTTTCTCCAAGGATGAGCTGCATGAATAGAGTGCATATGAAGAAGTCACAGGATTACATGCAATTTCTGCCTCGAGTGCTACAAACTCTGCAAAATCCTTGAAAGAGGGAAAATCTTTGCCTTTCATGAGAGCAACTGTGACTTGACGGTTCCAACGTGTGGCAAGCCATTCTGGAATCTTATGCAATAACTTTTGGTTTTCCTCACAGTCACTTAGTATCTCTAAGCCCTTTACATGTGGTGTTGCTTGCAGACAGGTTGTGAGAAAATCAGAAAAGGTCCGTAGATCTTCTGCATCTTTTGAGTGGATTTTAGGCCACTTTGACAGTTTGTCTCTGAATGCCTTTTGAACAACAAATGGCTGACCGTAGCGTTGGTCAAGTCTTTTCCATGCATCTTTGTATGCCTCTTCATCACTGCGGTAGAACATGCCCTCAAGACACTTAAGAGCAGGACCAGTGATATACCTTTTTAACAAATGCAGTTTTTCAGCTGGAGATATACCTTTGTGGCCCACCAGTGAGATGAAGGAAGCCTTCCATTCGATGTAGGTGATGGGATCTCCGCTGAACACGATGGGCACAGGCACTGGAATTCTGCTTACTGCTATGCTGCCTTGAATAGCTTTAGCCAGCTGCAATACATCTGTGGGAGGCGATGGAGTGACAATTTGTGATTGCAGTTGTTGTAGAGGATTATCGACAGGGATGGATGCATATTGTTCCACATGCGGGTGATATGAACCTGTAGAGAGCTCTGAGGCTGGTTGTTCAAAGCTTTGGTTGATAACAGACATCCCATTGCTCTGTAACATTAACTGACTGTCCATATCAACTTTAAACTCTTTGTCATAAATCTCTAATTTTGCACGTGCTGCTTGCCTTTCCTTTTCTGCTTGTAAACGCTCTAGTTCAGACCTTTGTGCATCCAATTCCCTCCTGTGTTTCTCTTCCATTTCTCTTATTTTTTGTTTTTGTTTTATTTCCTCTTGTGTGATTTTATACTGAGCTTCTTTTGCAGCTAATTCTGCAGCAGCATCGATTCTTTTGGCTGCAATGCTTGCTTCAGATTGGTAACTTGACTGTGATGCAGTACCAAATATGGACTTAGCATGTTCATAAGCTAAGAGCTGATGGAGGCGCTGCCTTTCTCTATCTGCATCATACTCATCTAGAGCTGCTAAACGCTCAGATATGATTTTCATAATGTCCTTTGTCACTGATTCACAAGAGTCCATTTTGCGCCTTATGACATGGGATGGTTCATTACGCTCTCTATATTCACTGTATGCTTTTGTCATATCATTTACTGTCCTTTCAATATCATCAGCCATTTCTGCTAACCGTGAATCTGATAAATCATTTTTCAGGTCTTCTCTGTATACTCTGACCTGGCCTTTCCAATGTTCATAAATGGTTAGCAGTTTCTTCTGTCTTTTATTCTGTTCATCCCTTTGATATAAGAGCATTTTCTCCGTGGGCACACTGGGCCGTTCTGATGGCCTTGGGAACGTTTCATTAGCTGTTTCATCAGCTTCGCATGTTAATTCCTTTCGTTGTTCCTTTTCGTTTAACTGACCTCCCTCTATATTTTCCATTTTGAGAGCAATTGCTTGTTACCGGACCGTTGCTGTAGCTTGCTGCTCCGTGCCGTGCCGTTACCGTTCCGATCGCAGGAAGCTCTCTCTCTCGTTGCTCCCGGAAGCAAGCTCTTACTGCTCCTGGAGGCAAGCTCTTACTGCTCCCGGAGGTAAGCTCTTACTGTAGCGAACCCCCCCGAATGAAGGATGACACTTTACTGATGACGTTTTGAAGGTTTAATGGCAGTAAACCATCAATCTCACCGTAAGAGCTGGGGATGTATACATAGAAACAGCGTGTAAGCAAAATAATCCACACTCTTACAATCGTAAACCTTATAACATGAAGTTCGTTTCAACGTAACATTTAACAAATGTAGCGACTGTCACAAAAACATCTAAACGTGTCCTCATTTATATCATAACCATACCTTGTGCCTCTATCAAGGGGGCTGCTAATGACAAAAGAAATCACCATAGGCTCCGTTAAGCCATCACATTTCAAAACTCCCGCGACTGCCGCTGAAAACTGCGCCAAAAACAGTTTTACAGGAAATCGTCCCATCAAAATAAAAGCTTCTACACACGAACAGGAAGTTGGTAGTAGAAAACAGCAATGAGTGCCAAAATAAGGTGCAAGGAAAGGCATTCAGGGTTATTTACAATGGTTGTATTGCTGTATAACAACTTGAAATGCTCCCAACAATGGCACTACAACATGTAAAAATATAATATAAGCTCTGGCCCACTTGGTTCTATGGTAGGTCTTAAAGGGTTAAACCCAGCATTTTGTGATTAATATTGGTGTCATCTTATGTTTCGGGTTAATTCTTGTTTTCTTAGTTCCTAGGATTTTGGTTTTTGTGTTTAGTGTTCTGTTATTCGTACCTGTGTCCTTCCCCGGTGTTCTGTTCGTATCTCTGAGTTTGTGTTTGTAAAACAGTCTATGAATTTCCTGTTTTACTTTGAAGGTAAAACAGGAAATCTCGTTATGCCCATTAGTTTTAGCTGTGTCCACCCTGCGTGTCATTTCCTCATTACCTGATGTGTATTTATAGTGTGTTTGCCTCTGCTCGACGTCGCTCCGTCTGTGTTATTCTGTGTATCTCTGCCCTACATTCTCCGTGCTGTTTTCCTGTATTTTGCATGATTTCAGGTTTGTTCACTAGTTTTAGTTTTTTAGTTTTATCCTCACTTCAGTTCATTATCGTTCACCGTAAATAAACTCACTCGCATCACCGCCGTTGTCTGCAACTTGGGTCCTCCTTCACTACATCACACGACTGCTGCCCCAGCCGTGACAATTACATTTTATTTATATAGCACCAAATCACAACAACAGTTGCCTCAAAGCGCTTTATATTGTACTACAATAATACAGATGAAACAGAGATAACCCCAACAGTTATAACTAATATTTTCTTAATATATGAGCTTTTAAGAAAATTGATATTTAGAGCTGAGGAAGAATGTTGCAAGAAACATGTAGCGAGAAAACTCAAAGTTTTAATTATTGCTGGTTTGGCATTTTTAAAAGAGATGCCTGATAAAATTGGAATAAACTACATAGGCTAAAATTGTGGTTCAAGACTAAAATAGCATGTTTTTTCTTCATGTTAAACAGAACTTCCTCTCTACAATCACCATAGAAGAAGCTTGGATTGGTTTGAATGACAAAGAACAGGAGGGAACATGGAAATGGGTAGATGGAACTCCACTAAGTTTGACGTAAGTCTTCACTTTGGTTAAGTTATTACTTTCAGTAAATTTAATCTATTTGATAACCTACACATCAATGCCTCATTGGTGAGTCAACATATTAGTGGGTTGAGCCAAACTACAAGGCCAAATGCTTAAAGCTAAATGATGACTTGTTTTGGCAACCTTAGTCAAAACAAGATATTATATCACACCTGATGTCCTGCTGGGTTTGTCTGCCTGTATACTTTGTAAAGACCTGTTTAACAAATGCTATGTCCTTAAAAGAAAATGGTTGTCATATGAAATTTTCCTATGAAACCCTCCATACCCACACCAAACATCTGAATTTAAACTTGATAAAAAATAAGCTGATGTTATTGTTACTGGTTTGGTAGGTACTGGGCAGAAGCTCAACCTGATGATAGTGGTGGAAAAGAAGACTGTGTACATGTCAGAAAAGATAAGAAGTCCTGGAATGATCTTTCCTGTTCAACTTCTCTGAAGTGGATATGTGAAAAAACACCAAACCACTGTACAGTTTCTTAAAGATCATCTATTCATAAATGTTTTTGTGTTTAAGCTTTGATTGTAAATCTATATTTTAATTTCGGTTAGTTGTATTCTGTAATGATGAGTTGTAGCTGTATGTATTTTGTTGTAGCTGATGTGCATTTTTCCTTTCAGTGGAGACTGTCAGAGGAATATCATTATACAAAACAAGCAGAGCTAAATATAGGTGGTTATGTTTTCTGTTTATTTTTGTATTTTTATTCCAGCTTTGCAGTTCTGAGTTTTGTATTTAGAAGAAATCCTGTTTTGATTTCATTGTTATGTCAATAAATTGTTTTATTTTGACACTATTATTGAGTCTTTAAAAAATTTATTTTACTTTATTCTTTCAGTTGTGTCACATTTGTTTCAAATATTGATTTTTATTAGGTAGTTTGAGAGGTAGCTTTATTTCCTGCAGTTTTTCTCTGTTCCTTTCTCCATTTGATTTCTGTGTTATTGAGTGTTTATATTCATGCCTGTGTTACTTCTCGTTTGCATGTTTCCTCTTTTCCATTTGCGTCCGGTATTAGTTTTACTTCTTGATTCTGTTTTCACCTGTTTTTGCGGCTGTTCTCATCTGTGTTACTTTCACCAGTGTCTTGTTTCCCTCCTGTTTGTCACTCCCCAGATCAGCCATCAGTGCATACATAGTTCTGGCAGTCTTGGTTGAATATTCCAAAAAGTTAACTCGTGCCTCCTTTTTAAAAAATTATTGTTCCTTGACATTAGTGGAAACTGTTATGTGGTCAAGGAAAGATGCAAAGGAGTATGTGTCACATATAGATATCTTATATCTGGCCCTTCCATTGATCTATCTACTATCTACTGTTTGTAGTTAAAATATGTGGTGGTATGTATAGTAGAGTGATGAAACCAAATTTAATTCAGGGGAGAGCTACAACAGTGAATGTCTACAGCTATCTGTAAAACATGGTGGAGGCTTTGTCATGAATTGGGGCTACATTTCAGCCAGTGGTGTTGAGGAATTTGTCAACACTGAGGGAAGTGTAAACATGGTAAAGTACCGTCAGATTTCTGTCCACCAGGTAATGCCATTTGGAAAGCATTTGACTGGCAACAAGTTGTTTTTTTGACAGTGACCCCAAACACACTGTTATTGTAGTAACAGCATGCCATATCAGTCACGATTAGCCTCAGAGCACAATACAGTGTGGGATCATCGTTACAGGCAATAGGAAAATCCTTCAAGTAATCTAAACTATTCCTGAAGACTACTTAAATAAATTACATTAAAGTTTAAGAGAGTTTAGGCTGCTTAAAGAGCAGTCATTGCCATACCAAATGTTACTTTTCAACATCATTATAATCAGTCAGATTCTAGTTTTGCTTTACATGGTGTATTACTATGCATGTTTGGACTTGTTTCAGTAAATTAACAGATTTTCCATTTTCCTTTCAAAATATAAAGAAATGTGAGGTCACCCAAGATTTTTGCACAATACTATATGTATGTGTTTATAGTTTAGAATACTTTGATAATGAATCATTTTTTAAAATTTCTGAAAATATTTTAGCATTATCTTGCATCACTTCCTGGAACCTTAATGTCATTTCACACACGCATTAGACCAACACAGCGCACTTCTTAAGTTGAAAGACAAAAAAAGAATCCGCAGCAAACCTTTGCTCTTGTAAGGTCTTTACTTTACAATATAAAGTGCCTTCAGGAGATTGTTACTGTGATTTGGCAGTGTATAATTAGAACTGAATTAATCTGATGTTTAGCTCTTACAAAGTTTGAAAAACCACTGGTATAACCAGTATAATAAAATTGATTTAATTAATGGATTTTCTTCCATTTTCTTTTGTTTGTGTGTAAGAATTACAATGAAAAACTGCCAAATGGCAACAGCAATAGACCGCCTGCTCCAAAATGCATGTCTCTCTATTGGAAACAATTAATTGTCATGAATCAAGAAGCAATATATAACTTTCATTTTTGGCATAATATTTAGATATTAAAAAATTTTACTGCAAAAATATTTTTCTGCAAAATATGCTAAAAATACCATAACATCACAACCTAGTAATTACTGCAAAATCGTGGTTTTTGTCTAAATAATCTATTTTGCTCATTTGTACCATCATACCTTAATTTTTACAAGATAGCACACATACTGTTTAATAATTTCAATTTCAAGGTAAACCATATCTGGTTTACCACTGCGCAAAGTGAGGAAGTAAAAGTTTATTTATATAGCACTTTTCACAGACAGATGTCACAAAGTGCATAACAAGAGAGGCAACAAAAAAACAATACAATCATAAATACATCATAAAATCCCTGGTCTAATTAAAAGCTTTTTGAAATAAAATTGTCTTTAGCTGCTTTTTGAAGGTCTCTACCGAGTCCAGGTGCTGTAGAAATAGAGGAAGTGCATTCCACAGTCTGGGTGCAACAGCTTGGAAAGATCGGTCCCCTCGAGTTCTAAAATGAGTGTGGGGGACAGCTAAAAGATTTTGATTTGATGACTTCAGGCTACGAGAAGGGGTATGTATACAAGTCAGATAAGCAATATAGGGAGTAGCCTGCCCCTGTAGTGCTCTAAAAGTTAAAACTAGAATTTTAAAATGGAACCTAAATCTGATTGGTAGCCAGTGTAGCGACTTTAAAATGGGACTTAAATATGAGCTCCTTTCTTTGAGCGAGTCAGTCTCGCTGCAGAGTTCAAAGTTCAGAGTTCGCTGCATCTCCAAAGCAGGTTAAAACAAATTCTGACATACAAGATGAAATACAGCCAGGTGACAGTGTTTCAAACGTAGGAAGCAAAAAGAGTAAAATCAGTTCTTCAAGCTCAAACTCCAGAGCCTCAAGTACAACATCAGCACGAATAATGGCTGAAGCTAAAGCAGCTGCACTGATTGTAAGGCAACTTGGAGGAACATGAAGCACAGTTAAGGAGACAGCGGGAGCAACTGGAGCTGGAAACAAATATAGCTGCCACGGTTGCAAAAATGAAAGTACTGGGAGGCTCAAAAGGATCCAGTATTAAAAGTAAACTATCAAAAATATCAGATGGTATGGAGTCATATTTTGAAAAGGGGCAAAAAGTAACTCAGGTGTTGAATACTCGTCCTGATAATCCTGTACATGAAAGGCAACATGTGCATATCTTTAGGAAGCATAATGTTGCAGACTCACAATCGCTCTTAACCACAGGCAGAGTTCCAACACAACCTCAGACTCTTTCTGAAGATCCCTTGACATATCAGTCAAACATTAGAAATTCACGTGAAAATAAACATGTACGTTCTCACATTTCTAGTCATGAAGAAGACTAACATCTTATCTGTCATAAGTAAGAAAAACGAACTCACTGCTTTATTAATCCAACAACATAGTCTTTCTTCATTACCTAAAAAGGAGATCCCAGTTCTTGATGGAGATCCACTTCAGTACCAGACTTTTATTAAATCGTTTGAACACAACATTGAAAGCAGAAATTAAAAACCCTGGAGATTGTCTTTATTATTTGGAACAACACACAAAAGGTCAACCAAGAGAACTTGTAAGGAGTTGCCTACACATGACTTCAGAAGCAGGATTCAGAAAGGCAAAGTCTTTATTACGGCAGCATTTTGGTAATGAACATAAACTTGCCACGACTTACATGAGCTAAGCACTTGCTTGGTCTTCAATAAAAGCAGAGGACACGAAAGCTCTTCAAGCTTACACAATATTCCTTAGAGGCTGTTGCAATGCTATGGAAGATCTGTTATATGCAGGAGCTTGACATGCCTGCCAACATGTTCGCTATAACAAAGAAACTTCCCTACAGGCAGAGAGATAAGTGGGGAACTGCAGTCAGTGATTTCCATGAGAAGTGTAATTGACAAGCTACATTTAAGGATCTTGTGGAGTTTTTAGAAAAACAAGTGAAGATCGCATCTGACCCAGTGTTTGGGGACATCAAGGATATCTGCACGACAAACAGAGACACAAGAAAACTTAAGTCTCAAACTCACACAAGATTCAAAGAAAGTTCTTTTGCTACCTCTGTGATGGCATCTGAAAAAGAAAATAACAAAGTTAAGGAAAAGGAAAGAACAACACAAATGAGGAGTTGCTTGTTTTGCAAAGGTTGAACATACCTTAGAAAATTGTCAGGAGCTGGAAAGAAAAATGCAAAAGGACAAAATCACTTTTCTAAAAGAGAATGGAGTCTGATTTGGATGTCTTTGTAAAGGACACATTAGTAGAGACTGCAAGAAGAGCCTCAGGTGCAAGACGTGTGGTTTAAAGCATCCTCAAATGTTACACATCTATCAAAAGACAATGAGTAAAGAACAAGAATCAAAGGAACAAACTCAAGATCGTGCCATAGTCTCTATTCAGACCAGTGCTCTTACTGGGGCCGGTAAAGATGAATTCAAACTTTCAATCGTGCCTGTGAAAGTTAAGGCCAAGAAAGGAAATGTAACATTGTACACCTATGCATTTCTTGACCCAGGCAGCACTGCATCATTTTGCACAGTGAAGCTGATGAATAAGCTGAAAATTCATGGAAGAAGATCCAACATTCTGCTGAGAACTATGGGACAAAATAAAGTTGTTGAAATGGATATTATTGCAGATTTAGAAGTCGCTGGACTAGACCGGAATGAGTTTTGTGATCTTCCCATTCTTTATACTCAGTTCACTATGCCTGTGCATAAAGGAAACATTCCTCACCAGAACGATATAATCCGGTGGCCATATTTGAAGTCTGTACATCTGCCAGAAATTGACTCTGATTTGCTAATTGGCTCGAATGTGCCAAAGGCTCTGGAACCACTGGATGTCATTAGAAGTGTTGGAGATGGACTGTATGCTGTTAAAACTGTCCTTGGCTGGATAGTAATCAGACCTTTGGGTGAGACTCAAACTGAACCTCACAATCAGCCACAGATAAGTGTCAATAGAGTTTCAGTGGTGAAACTTGATGAGCTGTGGAATCAGCAGTTTAAAACTGATTTTCCAGAGTGTGCCAGAGATGAGAAGGAAACTTCTAAGGAAGACCAACTGTTTTTGGATAAAGTTTCCAATACTGCTAAGCTACATAATGGTCATTATTATATTGGACTCCCATTGAAACACTTAAAGGTCTGCATGCCAGATAATAAACGTATTGCTGAACAACGCCTTCAGAATCTGAAGAAAAGACTTATGAAGAACTCTTCTTTTCTGCAGGACTATAACAGCTTTATGGCAGATATGATCTCTGAAGGTTATGCAGAAAAGGTACCAGAGGACAACTTAGAACGGACGGATGGCAGGAAATGGTATTTGCCACTCCATGGTGTTCTGCATCTGCAAAAGAAAACCCTTAGAGTGGTGTTTGACTGTGGAGTCAAGTATCAAGGAGTGACGCTAAATAGCAAGCTCTTACAAGGTCCAGACTTGACCAGCACGTTAACTGGAGTTCTGACAAGATTTCGTAAAGAACCTGTTGTCATTGCAGCAGACATTAAAGCCATGTTTCATCAGGTTAAAATACCAGAGGAGGATCGAGATATGTTGAGATTCCTTTAGTGGCCCAACAGAGATTACACTCAAGCCATGGTTGAATATAGGATGACAGTACATGTGTTTGGAGCAACATCATCTCCCAGTTGTGCAAATTTTGCACTAAGGAAATGTGCTGAAGATCATAAACAACAGTTTAGCCTTCAAGCCGTGGATACAATCTTGAACAACTTTTACGTCAACGATTGTCTCGTCTCAGCAGCCACAGAAGAGGATGAGATAGATCTCTATCATGAACTCTGTGCCATATGCTTGAAAGGAGGCTTTCCACTGAACAAGTGGATAAGTAGCAGTCGTAATGTGTTGGCTGTAATACCTGAAAGTAACAGAGCAAACAAAATAAAGGATCTAGACTTGATCAGTGATGAGCTTCCAGTGGAAAGAGTTTTGGGCGTTCAATGGTGTGTTGAATCTGACGTTTTCAAGTTCAGAATCACTCTAAGAGATCGACCTTTGACAAGACGTGGCATTCTTTCTGTAGTCAGCTCTGTTTATGACCCCCTAGGAATGTTGGCACCAGTAATCTTAAATGCTAAAAAGATTCTGCAAAATCTGTGTTGTAAAAAGATTGGATGGGATGATGCATTACCTGATGCAGTTATACAGGAATGGACTATTTGGATGCAAGAGTTCTACAAGCTGGAGGAGTTTAAGGTTGATCGTTGTTTTAAAACCAACATTTTGGAACTGTGAAAACTGCTCAATTACATCATTTCGCAGATGCAGCTGAGGACAGCTATGGAACATTGACTTATTTGTTACTAAAGAACGAACGAGACCAGGCACACTGTGCATTCATTATGGGAAAGGCACGTGTTGCTCCTTTAAAACCAGTTACAATCCCTCGAATGGAGTTAACTGCTGCCACCTTAGCAAGCAGAATGGATGTAATGTGGAAGAAGGAGCTGCAGATGGAACTGAAGGACTCAGTATTTTTGACTGATAGCACCTCTGTACTAAAATATATCAATAATAAAACAACAAGGTTCCGCACTTTCGTCGCCAACAGAGTTTCTGAGATTGTCAAAGTTTCAAATGCTCAACAATGGAGATATGTGGACACAGATAACAATCCAGCAGATTTGGCTTCTCAAAGTTTAACAGTACAATCCTTTTTGAAAAATAAACAAACTTGGCTCTCTGGACCTCCATTTCTTCTACTACCACAAGAGGAGTGGCCTCAGAATCCTGATGAAGTGAAACAAATCTCATCAAATGATGCAGAAATTAAAACGGTGAATGCTGTTCAGACGTCACAAGAAATGGATCCGATTTCTCACTTCATTCAATATTTTTCATCCTGGACTCGGCTGAAGCGTGCAGTAGCATGGATTCTGAGAGTTAAAAGGCTTCTGCATTACAGTAGGATACTGAGGAGGAGGTGTTACGTCCCTCTGCAGCCTCTAATCTGCTCAGTGTGTTCAGCTGGTGCTAATTGGCCACACCTAGTCAGGTGTGGATAAAAGCATACCTGAGGCAAGCTTCCCAGGGAGCTCACTTGTCTTTGCCTTGGTGGCATCAGCCATTTTAGCCAACCTGGTTTTCCATTTTAAGATAAAACCTCTTCTCACCCATACTCTGGTATTCGTCTCCTTTTTTATGTTGCGGCTTTTGAGCCGGGTCGTAACAGCATATAATATAAAGTAGATATCTAGATTATCAATCACTCTTGCTAAAATACTTATAATAAAAATGTTGTCCACCATATATCTGCATGATATTGTTTTCAAAAAGAAAGGGCAGCAGTCTACACCTTTTATAACTGTGACTCAAACTAACGTTTTAGAATGAAGTGTAAATTTATTTCTTCAAAACACAAATTTGCATTAGACTTGTTCCTTTTCACATTTCATTGCTGGTATATTTTTGTGCGAATATAAAGGCTAAATTGTGACTTCCTCAAACTCTCCAAATAAACTAACACGAGTGATATGATTTGCATGTTCTCTGCTGCAGAGCTGAGCTCTGAGATATAATTTGCATCCTTATGAGCCATGAAGGAAATAGATGTCAATGGTGAATGGGCCAAACCTAATAATCATTAAATACCACAGGTATGAAAGAACTGAAAGAGAAGCAAACAGATGTATGTCAACATGTTAGTAACAAAATGCCAACTCAACACTCAAAAATGTTTAAAATGCTGATACTAAAACTGGAGTCAGTTTCCTTTGTCAAGTTATGAGGAAGTCAGTTTCTAAAACGATAATGGATATTTTACTGTTTAATTTTGGTCATTAAAAATTAACAGTTCCTCTTGTGTTATTTTTTTTTTTACATCATGAGGAAGTCACACATGTTCACAACAACATCAACAAGAATGTTCGGAGGTAGATGCTACCTAATTCATTTTTTACAAATTTTGTTATTGAAGTGTTTATTTATTAATAATGTTAATAATCTCTGATTACAGTTGAAAAATCCTATTCTGTGGGGGCAGGGAGCACTGTTTGTATAGTCCCTCATTAAGACCAGGCTGAACACTGTTAATTCTCACCTATCTGTCAGCTTTTCTACCTATAACTAATAAATAAATACTGCAAGTGTGACACTTATTTGTGCAACATGTACCAGTTGTTGAATTTAGTGTCACTTTCACACACAAAGTACTAAAATACATGGGATTTACTTTACCAAGATTAGCGACAGAGCAGGCGTGACTGTGACCGTTGCTGCTATGATGGTTATTTAGAAAGCGTAAATGGCGAGAATGACCAATAGTTTTACGCACAGTGCCAGAGGTTTGTGGTTCATTCCTAAAACAGCATTTCACTGACCTTATTGAGAACAAAATGCCAAATATTTCTGGCAGAAATACACACACATACATATTGTTGCACAGAGTTTATTTAAATTTAAATTTAAAATCAAAGGAGCTACTGCACTGTTTTATTATCTGAAAGGTTGGACTCTTTTTTTTGTGGGACAGGCACTGTATCTGTTGTAGCATTTGGAGTGTCCACATAACAGCTTTCGGGAAGACACACAAACTCAAAGTCTAAGTTTTCAGATTTTATTATTTAGTGGTTGGAATCTCAAGTTAATAATTTAATTTCTAGAATTTCAACTGTCCAGCACTCCAGACAAAGAAAAGAAGGGGCCACTCCCTAGTGTGCAGGGTCATCTTCCTGTTTGTGTATGTTAGTGTCTGTGTGAAGTCTACTTTCAATACTCTCTTCTCCTTGACTCTGACTTGATGAGTGATGAAATATTTCTCCCTCTGAAAACGCTATGTCCAGATGAACAGAATCAACTTTTTAGGGGGGATTTCCTTACTTGCATGCATCAAGACAATTTGCATTTGAATTTAAATTTAAATTTTCAGTTTTGAATGAAAAACAACATGACAGTGCCATGTTTTCATGTTCAGAAGCATTATTCAGCAATAACCACAGAATGCAAACATCACTTTTTGTTTTCTGCTGTATCTTGCTTCAGTGTGCACAACCTCTATTTGTATCTCTACTTTTAGGATTAGGCTTTAAACTTTACTTTTTGCTAAAGCATATAGTTAGGGCTGGATCAGGTGACCCTGAATCCTCCCTTAGTTATAGTTAGGCAGTTTAGGCAGCTGGGGGATTCCCATGAGCATTCAGTATTTCTTCTTCAGTCACCATGTGTTACTACACCTTTCTGCACTGAAATATACTTGTTATTAATCTCTGGCTCTCTTCCACAGCATGTCTTCTATCCTGTCTTCCTTCTCTCACCTCAACCGGTCGCAGCAGATGGCTGCCCCTCCCTGAGCCTGGTTCTGCCGGAGGTTTCTTCCTGTTAAAAGGGAGTTTTTCTTTCCCACTGTCGCCAAAGTGCTTGCCCATAGGAGATCATATGTTTGTTGGGCTTTTCTCTGTATGTATTATTCTAGGGACTATCTTACAATAAAAAGCATCTTGAGGCAACTGTTGTTTTTGATTTGGCACTATATAAATAAAACTGAATTGAATTGAATACTTATAGAACCCCTGATCAACACAAGGGGCTCTGAAGGGCCTCTCTCTCTAATGTCTAATGGTGTGTGCGAGTGTAGCAATCTACTTGTAAAACTACCAAAAATACTCTTAAGAGTGGAGACTATTATTAGCATCACAGCAGATTCTTTTCTCACACATAGGTAATTATTCAAAATTAAGTTCCACCAGTCTCAGAAATAACCCCCACATCTGGTTTGAGATCTATGAGGAAGTCTGTGTGCAAGAACATTATTTTTCTGTATTTAATTTTCTTCTGAATTGTATGTATTTTGAGCCCATTCTCACTCTGACCACATAATATAGCCACGATTTTTCACATCCCAAGGTGTTCCTCAGGAACATAAAGGTAACCTTCCGTGTCCTAGATGGAATCCAATAGATTCACGCTCCCGGCGGTAATACACGTTCAAGACGTGTATTCCCACCTTAACCCTAACCGTATTTCTAACCATAACCTTATCCCTAACCTTAACTACCACCTTAATCGTGTTAGATAATGTTTTCCAAAGTGATTACAGTAAAATAAACGTACATGTGTAGATTAATTCCAAATGGAACTACAAAATATACTCCAAGGATACAGTAATGGAAACACGGCCAAATTTCAGTTTGAGTGGATTTGTTATGATGTGATGTTTGTTATGATGTGCTATAATTTGAATGAATTTCTATGGATTTGGTTGGATTTGTTATGATTTGAATTGATATCCAGGGATTTGTTTGGATTTGAATCATTTGAGTGGATTTATTATGATGTGTTATGATTTGAATCGATACAAATACATATGTATGACATATTTAATTCATTATTGACACATTTAATTTTATTTATTTCATTTTGGCAGTCCTGGCCCTAGGGTTCAGGACTGCTAAAATGAATTAATTAAATACACCATTAAACATGTTTAGTTATAAAGGGCACCTTTACTCTCATTCATGAGCAGTATTAGTTTTATTCTAATATCCAGAAGTCTGCACGATGTGTTTCATAGTTTCTAACAAGCCTTTGACAGTTAAATGTAACATCACTGAAACACCAACATAAAAAAAACACCTCTCACAAATCAGATGTTAACCTCATGTATTTTTATTTTAGTAAACTTTGATAATTCTAACAGACAGCTGGTGCTGAGAATACAGCTGAATAACTATTAAAAACAGACGATGTAATATTTCTGGACAGGCTGAAATCTTTCAGTATCCACGCTGCTCCTCTTGGTGGAAATACGCCTTCTCTTTCCTCTTTGTATAAAAAAAGATTTTTAATATTAGTTTTAACTCGAAATTCAGAGTTTAAAAAAAAAAAAATCACACATATGAATGCCATATAGAGAAAAGCGAATGGTTCAGTCTAACCTGCTCCAGTGAGACATTAAACTTTGCAGCTATGACACGTAACTTTAATCTGAGCCAAATCAATTTGCTCAGTTGTAAATAAAACAGTGAAGTAAACATGACCCGAAAGAAAGAACCTGAGTGAATTAAGTCCAGTGTTTAACCACTGAGAGCTAAAACTCAGTGGAGGTTTTAAAGCTGCGTGCAGGTGACTGGCTATTAGCCACTAATAAAGTGCTCTGTAGTTTTAGGTGTCCATCGCTCTCTGTTTAAATCCCGTTTGTCACCTTTATCCCAGGTCAGTCACTCTGATGGAAACACAAGCTCCAGCAGCCCTGAACTCAGGAAGAAAAAAAAAAACTACATTTATCCACATAGCAAGCAGGTCTGGCCCAGATCTGGTATCAAGCCGGCACTGCTGGCTGACTTCTGGTATGATAAGACATATGTCATCTAGATATGGGCCAGGCCTGGCGTACATGGCACCGTTTACTGTATGTGATGGCATGCCATATCTGGCTCGATTGTTTGTGTTTGGTTTATGTGGCCCAGGCCCATAGAAAACAGGTCTTCCCTGACTGACCGGTGTCATGGCAGAGTGTATGCCAACCAGATGTGGGCCAGGTCTGGCAATGATGGCACTATTTACGTTCATATTTTCCAATTTTAGTTAGAAGACCCAAATGCCATGATACAATGCTATACTGCTATGGTAGCCAACGTTTTAAATGCAGCTTTGACAGGTTTGTGAGTGTACACTTTATCCAAAACCTAGTGCGGGTTTACTCAGATTTACCACTGGGTGGCTGTAGCTCAGGAGGTAGAGCAGGTCACCTACTGATCGGAAGGTTAGTGGTATGATCCCTGGCTCTTCCAGTCTGCATATCAAGAGTGTGAATGCGTATGAATGTGCTTAGGAAGCACTCACTTTAGAGAAAGTATTTGATTGGGTAAATGCAGCATGTTGTATAGACCGCTTTCAGTGATCCGGGATAGTGAAAAGTGTTACATAAGAATCTGTCTGAACAGAGTTTCGTCATGTTATTATGCACGTTGTTTTTACATTGCTTGATTAAGGTACACATTAGGCTGAGCTGAAACTGTTCTGGGACAGCACAGGGCCACCAGTGTGTCTGCAACTGGTCTTGTGCTGGCCCATGTGTGGGCCACCTCTGTCAAACCAAAGGGCCGTCATTCTGTGCGGTATGTGGGCCATATGTAAGGACATTGTGTGGGCCAGATTCATACCAATTTTGCTATGTGGGTACTTAACTTGTGAAGAGTAATGTGCCGACATTGCATTATATCGAACTACAGCTGCCCACCTTAAACTGTGACCATCACCAGGTAACGTGGGCGTGTTTCCCGAATAAGCAGCAGGTGTTAAACAGCTGACAGGTGAGCAGGATGTGTGCAGGTAAATTGAGGGTCTGTTGAACTGATCACTGGTGCCGTGAGGAAAATCAAGTAACATCTCCGAAAACATTGGAGTACTTTTGCAAACATGTTCTATATTGACCAGCTGACCAAACATGTGAACTTTACGCCACTACATTCACGGCTAAGTATAGTTGGTTTAATATTTAGTATTTACTGTCATATTCCCATATATCATTGTGATGATTGTTTATTCTATTACTCTTGTTCTCTTCTGCTTGTTTTCTTTTTTCTTTCTCAGCAGGTGACCCAGGTGATTGATATGCATTTTTTTTTCCTCTGCTCATTCTGTTGGTTTATGTTTTTTGCCCTTCTCCCCCGTCCCTCTTCTCAGCTGTTTCTCTTTCCCTCTTTCTTTCTCCCCTTCTTTCCCCCAGTCAAGTCTGTCCCGTATTCAGTAAGTGAAAATAAAATAAACTATAAAAGGTGAATCAAATGGACCATTACGGCAAGGCTGGGATGGTCAATTTGGTAAAGTAAATCCGTTGGGCATCTTTGTTTGCCTTTAGACAACAATTCTGATGGCAAAAGAGCCAAACGGGACAGGCAAAAAAAGAACAGAAAAAAAAAAGTATAGTTGGTGACAGACAAACAGGGTATTTAAAAACTTACATGTTAGAGCGCCACCGCCATTGCTATTTGTGATGTGAAATGCATTCTGGGCAGTCTTGAACCCTAGGGCCAGGACTACCAAAATGAAATAAATAAATACATCATGAAATAATTACTTAAATGTGTCAATTAATTAAATGTGTCAATAATTAATTAAATAAATATGTTATAAATATGTATTTAATCAATTCATTCCAATTGTAATTAATTATTGGTGTATTTAATGGTGTATTTAATTAATTCATTTTGGTAGTCTTGGCATTCCATACTATTTGTTATGATTTGAATTGCTTTCTATGGATTTGTTTAGATTTAAATGTGATTTGAATCAATATATATGGACTTGTTATGATTTGAATCCATTTGAGTGGAGATATTTCAATTTTTTATGATTTGAATTGAATCTATGGATTTGTTTGGATCCAAACCGATTTCTGTGGATTAGTTTGGAGTAGAGATGGACCGATCCGATATTACGTATCGGTATCAGTCCGATACTGACCTAAATTACTGGATCGGATATCGGAGAAAAATAAAAAAATGTAATCCGATCCATTAAATATCACGAAAGCACCTCACAAAACTTGCAACACGCCGTAACTCGCCTCAGAACATTAGCACGTCGGAGCAGTATGCATCACGTGATAGAGCGGCTGTGGCATGCGGGACCTGTCGGTGGTCTGGATAGCATTTGGAGCTTCGCTAGCAACCCGGCATTTCATCTCCGACAAAGTTATTCCCGAGAGAAGTAAAGCAAGTGTGTAAGTCCATCTCTGAATGTTTGTAAAGCATTCCTGCGTTAAGCTTAACAACTGATATATGGAGCGACTGCCTCTTCTCTCCCCCTCCCTCTCTTGCTGCTACTTCAATCATGAAACTGCTTAATGATTGGCTGATCGGCTTTTCTGTCGCGAGTCCGTCTCTCTGGTTTGTTTTTGGCCCACTTTGCACCAGAAAGAGGAAACCAGCGGATAAACAACAGCAGCACGTTTAAGCTTGATCAGCTGTTGTTAGAATTTATTTAATATTACTTTCTACACCAGGATCTTTTTCTACGTAGCTGACGCTGGTAACTGTGCAGGGGCGGATCTAGCAAAGTTTAGCCAGGGAGGCCGATAGGGCATTAACAGGGAAAAGGGGGCACAAAGACATACTTTTCTTTCTTATTGTCATTTAAAATGTCGAGCTTTTAATAAATAATTATCTGACACCCAAAGTTTTAATTTGATGCAAAATGAATAGAAGTCCAGTAACTATTAAGTCTAATATATATACCCTAGTAAGCTATAGTACTTTTTCCTTTGGGAAGGTACCATCTGTGCAGTCTGCAATTTTGTTGAATCTATTTAATATTTTAATATATTGAAAAATAATTTATTTCTGTGCATTTTTTTTTTCCACACTGCATCAAATTAAGGTTGATTACATCGATTAAGCATCATGAGGTGGAGCGTGAGGGGTGGTTCCCTATTTTTTATTTATTTATTTTTGTTGTTGCTGGGAGTTGGAACCCTATTAGTTAGGTTGCTTAATATTTACGCTAAGTACTCTTTAAAATACCAGAATAGGGAGGATGGTGTAGGTTTAAGTTTATTAGATTGATCAGTATTGCTGAACTATGAAAAAAAAAATTTTTGCATACAGGTATAACAGAATAGCTTTAGTGTAGTTGTTGTTTTAAACTTGAGTATGAACTTATACAAAATGCAGCAAGATATTTAAAACAACAGTTTTGTTGATTAAAACACACTATATCGGATTCATATCGGTATCGGCAGATATCCAAATTTATGATATCGGTATCGGACATAAAGTGGTATCGTGCCATCTCTAGTTTGGAGTTTAATCCATTTGAGTGGAGTTGTTTGGATTTGATATGATAGGAATTGATATCCGGGGATTTGCTTGGATTTGAAATTTTTTGAGTGGAATTGTTTAGGTGTGTTATGATTTGAATCGCTTACTATGCATTTGTTTGGATTTGAATCCATTTGAGTGGAGATGTATGTCTAAGCAAAAACTCCCTGAAACGTCTGCAGGTTGTTCAAAACGCTGCAGCGAGGCTTCTGACCAAATCCTCAAAGTACTCACATATGACACTGTTGCTAATTCAGCTCATCCATGAAGAGCTCTAAAAGTCAGAACCAGAATCTTAAAATGGACTCTGTATTCAATGGGGAGCCAATGGAGCTGAATTAGCAACAGTGTCATAAGTGAGTACTTTGAGGATTTGGTCAGAAGCCTCGCTGCAGCGTTTTGAACAACCTGCAGACGTTCCAGGGAGTTTTTGCTTAGACATATGAGCAGGGAATTACAGTAGTCCAAATATGATGAAATGTGTTTGGAACTGAATATTCTCCAGTTCAGTGCGAGATACAAAAGGACTTAGTTTAGCAATGTTTCTTAAGTGATAAAAACAAGACTGAATCAGAGATTTTACATGAACATCCAAAGTGAGAGGAGAGTCAAAAGTTACCCCCTGGCTATTAAAATTAGGGAAGATTCAAGTATTGTGGGTGTGAACAGAGGGGGGAGAGAAAATAAATTATTTCTGTATGCAGATAATATTCTGGTGATGTATCAGGACCCTACCAATTCTATAACAAAATTGCTAAATGTTATTGGTGAAT
The DNA here is from genome assembly GCF_057382275.1 of Copadichromis virginalis. Taxonomy (NCBI): domain Eukaryota; kingdom Metazoa; phylum Chordata; class Actinopteri; order Cichliformes; family Cichlidae; genus Copadichromis; species Copadichromis virginalis. The sequence continues at coordinate 16,666,792 of NC_140633.1, forward strand.
TCTCTATAAGGTTACAAAATTAACTGGCATAAGTCAGAGGCAATGCCAATATCTCAAACATGTATTGCTAATTCATTGTCAGCTTTCAATTTTAATTTGTTACAAAAAGGGATGAAATATTTGGGAATAATACTTCATCCGAATGTTGATGAGATTATGACTGATAATGTAGGAAAACTACTTACTAGGATTAAAACTAATTTGGAGAAATGGGGCAAGCTCCACTTGATGTTGGGTCTGTGTTTCCACAAGCCCCGCTGGTTTAGAGACTTGTTCATTATGAAGAAAACAAGACAGTCAGCAATCGATCGATCGATGACGAAACTCTGTTCAGACAGATTCTTATGTAACACTTTTCACTATCCCGGTTCACTGAAAGCGGTCTATACAACATGCTGCATTTACCCAATCAAATACTTTCTCTAAAGTGAGTGCTTCCTAAGCACATTCATACGCATTCACACTCTTGATATGCAGACTGGAAGAGCCAGGGATCATACCACTAACCTTCCGATCAGTAGGTGACCTGCTCTACCTCCTGAGCTACAGCCACCCAGTGGTAAATCTGAGTAAACCCGCACTAGGTTTTGGATAAAGTGGACACTCACAAACCTGTCAAAGCTGCATTTAAAACGTTGGCTACCATAGCAGTATAGCATTGTATCATGGCATTTGGGTCTTCTAACTAAAATTGGAAAATATGAACGTAAATAGTGCCATCATTGCCAGACCTGGCCCACATCTGGTTGGCATACACTCTGCCATGACACCGGTCACCGGACAACTCTGAATTTCGAGTTAAAACTAATATTAAAAATCTTTTTTTATACAAAGAGGAAAGAGAAGGCGTATTTCCACCAAGAGGAGCAGCGTGGATACTGAAAGATTTCAGCCTGTCCAGAAATATTACATCGTCTGTTTTTAATAGTTATTCAGCTGTATTCTCAGCACCAGCTGTCTGTTAGAATTATCAAAGTTTACTAAAATAAAAATACATGAGGTTAACATCTGATTTGTGAGAGGTGTTTTTTTTATGTTGGTGTTTCAGTGATGTTACATTTAACTGTCAAAGGCTTGTTAGAAACTATGAAACACATCGTGCAGACTTCTGGATATTAGAATAAAACTAATACTGCTCATGAATGAGAGTAAAGGTGCCCTTTATAACTAAACATGTTTAATGGTGTATTTAATTAATTCATTTTAGCAGTCCTGAACCCTAGGGCCAGGACTGCCAAAATGAAATAAATAAAATTAAATGTGTCAATAATGAATTAAATATGTCATACATATGTATTTGTATCGATTCAAATCATAACACATCATAATAAATCCACTCAAATGATTCAAATCCAAACAAATCCCTGGATATCAATTCAAATCATAACAAATCCAACCAAATCCATAGAAATTCATTCAAATTATAGCACATCATAACAAACATCACATCATAACAAATCCACTCAAACTGAAATTTGGCCGTGTTTCCATTACTGTATCCTTGGAGTATATTTTGTAGTTCCATTTGGAATTAATCTACACATGTACGTTTATTTTACTGTAATCACTTTGGAAAACATTATCTAACACGATTAAGGTGGTAGTTAAGGTTAGGGATAAGGTTATGGTTAGAAATACGGTTAGGGTTAAGGTGGGAATACACGTCTTGAACGTGTATTACCGCCGGGAGCGTGAATCTATTGGATTCCATCTAGGACACGGAAGGTTACCTTTATGTTCCTGAGGAACACCTTGGGATGTGAAAAATCGTGGCTATATTATGTGGTCAGAGTGAGAATGGGCTCAAAATACATACAATTCAGAAGAAAATTAAATACAGAAAAATAATGTTCTTGCACACAGACTTCCTCATAGATCTCAAACCAGATGTGGGGGTTATTTCTGAGACTGGTGGAACTTAATTTTGAATAATTACCTATGTGTGAGAAAAGAATCTGCTGTGATGCTAATAATAGTCTCCACTCTTAAGAGTATTTTTGGTAGTTTTACAAGTAGATTGCTACACTCGCACACACCATTAGACATTAGAGAGAGAGGCCCTTCAGAGCCCCTTGTGTTGATCAGGGGTTCTATAAGTATTCAATTCAATTCAGTTTTATTTATATAGTGCCAAATCAAAAACAACAGTTGCCTCAAGATGCTTTTTATTGTAAGATAGTCCCTAGAATAATACATACAGAGAAAAGCCCAACAAACATATGATCTCCTATGGGCAAGCACTTTGGCGACAGTGGGAAAGAAAAACTCCCTTTTAACAGGAAGAAACCTCCGGCAGAACCAGGCTCAGGGAGGGGCAGCCATCTGCTGCGACCGGTTGAGGTGAGAGAAGGAAGACAGGATAGAAGACATGCTGTGGAAGAGAGCCAGAGATTAATAACAAGTATATTTCAGTGCAGAAAGGTGTAGTAACACATGGTGACTGAAGAAGAAATACTGAATGCTCATGGGAATCCCCCAGCTGCCTAAACTGCCTAACTATAACTAAGGGAGGATTCAGGGTCACCTGATCCAGCCCTAACTATATGCTTTAGCAAAAAGTAAAGTTTAAAGCCTAATCCTAAAAGTAGAGATACAAATAGAGGTTGTGCACACTGAAGCAAGATACAGCAGAAAACAAAAAGTGATGTTTGCATTCTGTGGTTATTGCTGAATAATGCTTCTGAACATGAAAACATGGCACTGTCATGTTGTTTTTCATTCAAAACTGAAAATTTAAATTTAAATTCAAATGCAAATTGTCTTGATGCATGCAAGTAAGGAAATCCCCCCTAAAAAGTTGATTCTGTTCATCTGGACATAGCGTTTTCAGAGGGAGAAATATTTCATCACTCATCAAGTCAGAGTCAAGGAGAAGAGAGTATTGAAAGTAGACTTCACACAGACACTAACATACACAAACAGGAAGATGACCCTGCACACTAGGGAGTGGCCCCTTCTTTTCTTTGTCTGGAGTGCTGGACAGTTGAAATTCTAGAAATTAAATTATTAACTTGAGATTCCAACCACTAAATAATAAAATCTGAAAACTTAGACTTTGAGTTTGTGTGTCTTCCCGAAAGCTGTTATGTGGACACTCCAAATGCTACAACAGATACAGTGCCTGTCCCACAAAAAAAAGAGTCCAACCTTTCAGATAATAAAACAGTGCAGTAGCTCCTTTGATTTTAAATTTAAATTTAAATAAACTCTGTGCAACAATATGTATGTGTGTGTATTTCTGCCAGAAATATTTGGCATTTTGTTCTCAATAAGGTCAGTGAAATGCTGTTTTAGGAATGAACCACAAACCTCTGGCACTGTGCGTAAAACTATTGGTCATTCTCGCCATTTACGCTTTCTAAATAACCATCATAGCAGCAACGGTCACAGTCACGCCTGCTCTGTCGCTAATCTTGGTAAAGTAAATCCCATGTATTTTAGTACTTTGTGTGTGAAAGTGACACTAAATTCAACAACTGGTACATGTTGCACAAATAAGTGTCACACTTGCAGTATTTATTTATTAGTTATAGGTAGAAAAGCTGACAGATAGGTGAGAATTAACAGTGTTCAGCCTGGTCTTAATGAGGGACTATACAAACAGTGCTCCCTGCCCCCACAGAATAGGATTTTTCAACTGTAATCAGAGATTATTAACATTATTAATAAATAAACACTTCAATAACAAAATTTGTAAAAAATGAATTAGGTAGCATCTACCTCCGAACATTCTTGTTGATGTTGTTGTGAACATGTGTGACTTCCTCATGATGTAAAAAAAAAAAAAAAATAACACAAGAGGAACTGTTAATTTTTAATGACCAAGATTAAACAGTAAAATATCCATTATCGTTTTAGAAACTGACTTCCTCATAACTTGACAAAGGAAACTGACTCCAGTTTTAGTATCAGCATTTTAAACATTTTTGAGTGTTGAGTTGGCATTTTGTTACTAACATGTTGACATACATCTGTTTGCTTCTCTTTCAGTTCTTTCATACCTGTGGTATTTAATGATTATTAGGTTTGGCCCATTCACCATTGACATCTATTTCCTTCATGGCTCATAAGGATGCAAATTATATCTCAGAGCTCAGCTCTGCAGCAGAGAACATGCAAATCATATCACTCGTGTTAGTTTATTTGGAGAGTTTGAGGAAGTCACAATTTAGCCTTTATATTCGCACAAAAATATACCAGCAATGAAATGTGAAAAGGAACAAGTCTAATGCAAATTTGTGTTTTGAAGAAATAAATTTACACTTCATTCTAAAACGTTAGTTTGAGTCACAGTTATAAAAGGTGTAGACTGCTGCCCTTTCTTTTTGAAAACAATACCATGCAGATATATGGTGGACAACATTTTTATTATAAGTATTTTAGCAAGAGTGATTGATAATCTAGATATCTACTTTATATTATATGCTGTCACGACCCGGCTCAAAAGCCGCAACATAAAAAAGGAGACGAATACCAGAGTATGGGTGAGAAGAGGTTTTATCTTAAAATGGAAAACCAGGTTGGCTAAAATGGCTGATGCCACCAAGGCAAAGACAAGTGAGCTCCCTGGGAAGCTTGCCTCAGGTATGCTTTTATCCACACCTGACTAGGTGTGGCCAATTAGCACCAGCTGAACACACTGAGCAGATTAGAGGCTGCAGAGGGACGTAACATATGCATTTTTGTTTTAAAGTACGTAAGACCAATAGTGACACAAACAACAGGGTTTGCATAGGACTCTTTGCACCTCTGTGAAAAACTAAATGCCCCCTTACATCTTTCGCAAGAATAAACCACAGCAATGAACACTAAACCAAAGAGATGTTTGACTTTTTGTCTTTTCACATTTCAGTGCTTGTATAGTGTTATGTGAAAGTATTAATATCTGAAATGTGTGACTTCCTCAAAGGAAACTGACAGTGTTCAAACAGTTCATCTGTCCTGTGCTGCAGAGCTGAGCTCTAAGTAATAATCTGCATCTGAACCATGGAGGAAATTTATGTCAATGTTGAATACCCCAAGCATAACAATTCAAAACCTTCACCAGGTCACACAGGTAAGAAAGAAGTGACAGAAAAGAAAATGTATTTTAACATCTATTACTGTTGTACAGCTTGAATGTTTCTGTGTTCATTTCTATTTTAAGGAACAAGCGGCTGTGATAGGAGTTCCCATTTAGGAATTATTATCTGTCTGGGAATGCTGAGTGTTTTCCTGCTGATTGGACTCATCACCCTCGGTGTTTACTGTGAGTTTGGTTTTTCATAAATGATCACTCAAACACTAATCAGCCCACATTAAAAAAAAAAAAAAGTAGAATGGCATCAGCCCGATCTATAACTAATTTGACAAATTACACAAGCTTTGAACTTAAGAAGTCTCACTGATCCAAAACATTTAAAGAACACAAAAACAATAGTTCCTCATTCACAGTAAAGCAATTTTTTACTCTCATTTTCCCAAAGATACATACAGGATATGACACGGAATACAGATGAGGACAAAATTATTAGCTTACAACTCAAACAATATGTCCAGACAGAGAATCACAGTGGTGGGAGCATTATGCATAAACACATCTCTAACTGGGGATCCTGTCAGGTGGAAGGAATCATGAAGAAAATAGCCTACGTAAAGATTTTCAAATAAAACCTCAAGCAGTCAGAAACACAACTGGGTCTGTGTCATGACTTCATCTTTGAACATGACAACAATCCAAAACATGCATTGCTCTGAGTGAAGAACAATCGCCAGACAACTAAAGTGCACGTTGCTGACTGGTCTGCAAAAAGCTCTGACTTGAATCTGTGGAGCAGGGAAATTATTTTACTGCTATTGTTAAATAATTGTCATCATTACCATTGCATTAATAATAAAATCTGGAGTTTATATTGCATTCAGGGGTTAAACAGTGTCTCTTTCAGAAAGACTGAGTTGCAGGCTGACAGGAAGTTGTATGCAGAAGTGAAAGCAGGAAGTTATTTTGAGCCGCAGGCTAAGACGAGGCTTTAACAATGTAACAGATAGCTTTAAGAAGGCCTTAAGCAGTTATGACTATTTTATACACAATGCATATCTGTGCTTATTAAAGAGTTGGAGCTCGGTCAATTAATTGGGGGTCGGAAGCTTTGTTCGGCGCGATGTTCGGACAATCTATTGTGCAAGTGACTTGGAGCCATAGAAGGAATTGCAATACATGCTTACAAAACACTTATATATCAGATCATTTTATATTAAGGTTTTAGTAGAGGTTCTTGGTTAAAACATTTATTTAGTAGAAGACATACACATAGTCTCAGTGAGCTTCTGGTCTGGTAAAAGGTCAGAAGTGCAACAGGTGAATTGAGAAAGAGCATTTGAGGACGAGACACAGACAGTAGGTGAAGAGGTGACACAAAGAGCATGTGAGGTCGTGACACACACACATAGAGTTAAATTTATTCAGAGGAACCGTTTCTTGGTGTCTCGGCAAGAAAGAGGAACAAGACAAGAACTGAAAGGTAGACAGGAAGGGCTAGCCATGAAAATAGAAGATGATCTTCTGGGTTAAAAGTCTGATCTATGTATAAAATGTATCTGTGACGCATGAAGGGGCGTCAGTAAATCAAACCCTGATGCTATAAAATATCTGTTCATGCTTTGATTAAGTCGAAGACTACTTCCTGTCTGCGTACAGAGTTGTCTTCCCACACGTGTGTTCATTAAAATCATTGTTTGACCAAAGACCTTCTGGACCAAGAATTGTGTGTACTCTCCCTCCTCAATTTTGAATCTTAACAAATCCCATTTAAAATATGTGGTGAACTGAAAACCAAGGTCCATGCCAGAAGTAGCTGCCTAACAAGAATCAGCTGGGATTAGTCAGGAGACGTGTAAGAGACTTATTGAAGACTGCAACAAATGGCTGCAGGCCGTTATTCAGCAAGGAGAATACACAATTGACTATTAGTCCCAGGGGGCTAATCATTTTGACCATGGTAAATTTATTTTTTTGCAAAATTATTTTGTTTCTGTTTGCAAAGTAAAATAATGTAAGCAGGATGTTTTGGAAAAGCTGTGTTCAAAATTCCTTGTCTGTTTAATAGCACTTGGAAAACACTTAAGCTTTAAACCATTTATTTTATGAACATCTTTCATTGTCTTCTGGTAACATTTTGAAATATTTAAATTTAGATTTATGAGAAAGCAGTTCAATTATGAGTGAAATCATTCATTTTGATTTATTTCAGATCATGTCTCAGCTACAAATCTCTCTGCTGAGTCTAACAAGCTTTCCGCTATAACTGAAGAGAGAGACCTTCTGAATGCAAATCTCTCTGCTGTGAGTAACAAACTTTCCTCTATGACTGAGGAGAGAGATCTGCTGCAAGCCAACCTCACTGAAACCACCAAAGAGCTGAAGAACCTTCAGAGTTTGTCCAAACAGAGTGAGTCCTTGTATTTGCTGTTGAGATTTACTTATTTTGTTTCTTTGTGGTTTTGTTGAAAAATTCAGTCTGGTGATGATATAATGATGTGGCATCTCAAATTCAGTGCTACACTAAATTACTTTGACTTTTTTTTTTCCTAGCACTTGCTTGTACAAAACAGCCATTGTTGGCTATATTGTGTGCACTGGTTTAAAAACGACAATGGTACTTAAGGCCTAGTATATTGTTGTGAAGTTTCAAGATGATCCATTAAAAATTGTAGGTAAGATGAAGGTAAAATGAAGTTTTTATGGATTTTAATATTTTATGCAACCTTAACCCGATTTTCACCTAAATTAAATCAGCTCTGGCTGTTATTGATATCCACCATGACAAAAAATTTGAAAATGATATCTCAAAAACTGAGGACACTATACTGCTAACAAACACATAGACCAGGGGTCTCAAACTTGCGGCCTGGGCATATTGACGTGAAGAAATATGATGCAATTTGGCCCTTGAAGTTACTTTTTTGTTAGGGAGGATTTGTTTTGTTGTTTAGTGCAATGTTAAAATAAGTTCTTTAAAAAGCAAAAGAAATATTTAATATGAAGGCATATTGAGCAGAGAGTACAAACACGTTGAGGGATTGGTCGTGCTAGTTCGGTGAGAGTTATTTGTAAAGAAAACAGTTTTCACTAGCAGTCAAAAACTAATGAGTATACTTATGTCTGGATTTTTAGTTTGTTAAATACATTCTGTCAGGGCTCTGTGTGCGGGCAGGTGGAAATGTGAATCCAAATGCAGGACTCCGAGACGAAATGTAACTAAAACCACAGCTTTTATTGCTGACATGAAACAAAAACAGAACCCAAACCAAGCAGGAACACACAGGCAGGGTCTGAGGGTACGACGCGACACTGAGCACAGGAAAACACAGGGCTAATATACACAGGGTGGTAATCAGCGAATGGGCAACAGGAGGGAGACACAGCTGGGAGAGATCAGGGTTAACGAGACGGGGGGAACCAAGCTGCACACACTAACATAAGACAAAGACTTTCACAATAAAACAGGACACATGAATTACTAAACAAGCATGCAGACTTTACACTGAGAGACAGACAGAGAATGACACATGGAACCTGAACTAAACTAAACGTGAGATATAACTGAGAACAAATCCTTAAGCACGGATAAACAGAAACAAGAAATAATCATCATCACTACGAGAATAAGAAAACAATCCATGAAGCAGAATTAAACCGAAATATAATAAACTCAAAATACTGGGTCCAACGGACCCAGAACCGTGACACATACAAAAGTATAGCAGAAGTGCTGCCACGTGTCTGGCCAGAAAGAGAGTACCAGTTTGTTTATTTGGTAGTTCAATGAAAGACTTTGGTTAGTTAAGAGTGAGATGAAAAATAATTGCGTTCACGTTTGTAGTTGTCTTGTTATACAATTTTTGAAATGAAAAAAACAAACAAAACACCAAATTTTTGGAAATATTTGTGTGTTTTCTTGTTTGTCTTGTACTACTTGAACACTAAATTGGCCAATGCGATGACTCTGTCAGCAGTGGCCCACAGCTCATTTAAGTTTGACAACCCTGATATTGACAGACGAGCAAACAAATCAAATTGATTACACCCTACCTTTCGTTTTAAGGGGGAAAACGAAAGTCAGCTGAACTGTAGCTTTAAGTAAAAGTTGTAACTTTTGACTACTATAATAAAATCCTAACGAGAACAAGATAGTTGTCATTTGCATTTCATAGCTCTCTACCTAACTGCTAACTGGGATGTCAGGCCATGTTTGCATTTTTTTGTAACTGCTTATTCGTTTTAGGGCTGAAGTGCAGGACTCAACTACTGCTGAAAAATGTTTAAGCAAATACCAACTCAACTAAGAACTAATGATTACATCAACTTTCAGTGAAGCACATATTAATTAATTTTAAAAAAAAACTATCACTGAGGAAATTCTTTTGTTCACTTTTAAAATTCTGAATAATTTAGCGCCCACCTATCTCTCTGAACTACTCCACTTATACAATCCCAACAGAGCACTTAGATCGTCCAATCACATGCTCCTAGCACAACCTAGGTCTCGACTGAAGTCGAGAGGTGACCGGGTCTTTGCAACCGTGGCACCTAGACTCTGGAATAACCTCCCTGTTCATATTCGTACTACCGAGTCTATCCAGTCTTTTAAATCACGTCTTATCTAAAACTTATCTTTTTACTTTGGCCTTTGATTCTAACTAGTTGGCTGTTCTAGCTTGTTGTGTTGTTACCTATGGTTTGTTGTCCTGTTTTATTGTTTGTTTTAATTGTCTCATGCTTTTACTGACTGTGAAGCAATGTTGTTTTAATATGTGCCATATAAATAAATTTTGATTTGATTTGATTTAAAACATTGTAACATCAGTGACATAATATCTTTGTGTACATTTTATTTGGCCTGTTTACAGAGTGACATCAAGAATTCACAAAATAGCTGTCATGTGCCAGGCCCGTGCATCCATAATGCCTCTTGTTCAATGTTTTTTGCAGAGAAAGTGTGTCCTGAAGGATGGATCATGTTCGGTCATAGCTGTTATGTATTATCTGAAAAGCTTGGTTCCTGGGATGAAGGTAGAGACGACTGCAGAAGCAAAGGAGCAGATCTGGTGGTGATAGAAAGCCTTGAAGACAAGGTACAGCATAACCAGTATGCATGTGTCATTGTGTTTGTAAATAGTTATTCAAAATTACACTCCTCAAAATGTTTTATATCAATTACTTTCCTCACTCTTTTAAACAATAAATATTTTACAGGCATTTATATCTAGTTACATTAAGGAATATGCTTGGATTGGTTTGAATGACAAGGAAGAGGAAGGAAATTGGAAATGGGTCGATGGAACTCCACTGAATCTAAAGTAAGTCTTCACTTTGCTCCAGTGGTCTCATTTGCTCAGGAAGGTTCGTAACTGAGTGATGTCACCCAGGAGAATCTGCATATCAACTATAGTAAATGCTGTTTGAATACTACAAATTCCTAGGAAATACTCCTTTTTATTACCTCGTTTACAGTGTTGGGACTAACGTGTTATTAAGTAACGCGTTACAGTAACTACGTTATTAGTGTGGTAACGAGCACGGTAACTAGTTATTATGCCAAAATCAGGAACGCGTTAATCGTTACTGGGATTTAGATAGGCTCATTACTCGTTACTTCGTGTGGTGGCTATCGCTGAGCTTCCACAGATTCAGTAACATTAGCAAGTGGTGGAGGCCAGCAGGTGGATGAGGGAAGGGGAGGCAGGAGGAGGAGAGATCCGAGGTGGCCGCCTGTCCGAGTGTCAGGTGAACTGAACTTCAGGTAAGAATTTATGACCTGCAGTGTATCTGGGTCAGATAGAAACCAAGTTTAGATGAAGTTTATTTTCGTTGTGCTGACATTTTCGTACTGCGTACTAGCTAGCATGACGGAGTTTCTATACAGCTGGGTGGGTGCTATGATGTTGCCAACGTCCTCTAAAAAACTAAATTATCTCGTATTCAGAGAAAATATTACGTGTTTCATATTGAGGTGAAAAGAAATGCAGTTTGTCCCGTAGCCTACTTCAGCTACAATGAAAAAGACAAAGCTGGAATTATTCTGTGTCTTTGCTGCACAGCTGCCTATTCTTCTCTCATCCTCTCACCCTCCATCTCCTGTTTCTACTTCAATCATGAAACTGATCAATGATCAGCTGATCGGCTTTTCTCTCTTGTTTGTTTATCGCCCACTTTGCGGCCGAAAGAGGAAACCAGCGGCTGTCACGCTAAACAACAGCAGCACGTTTAAGCTTGATCAGCTGTTGTTAGAATTTATTTAATATTAATTTCTAGTATCAGCTGATGTTTGCTGGAGCCACAGCTGTAAAGCTGCTGGTCATGATGTCGGTTTGGATATATGATGAGAGGGAAACATGAAGATGAAACCAGGAGATGTCCTTACTGAATTATCAGAGCTGAACAGGTGATGGAGAAACAGGTTTACCTTTTAGGTGACATGAATGAGTTGAAGGGAAGTTATGAACTGTTTCTGAGAGACAAATAACACCAGGATCCTTTTTTAGGTAGCTGACATCTGGTAACTGTGCAGGGGCGGGTCTAGCAAAGTTTTGCCAGGGGGGCAGGTAGGGCATTAACAGGGAAAGGGGGCTATAAGTCCAAAATTTTGTAATAGCTGTACAAATGTAGAAGAAGACAAAACATTTACTGTGACAGTCTCTAATATGAGAGCATTAGATTTAGAGCAATTGGCAGTAAATTGAGTGCCACATATTTTAATAAATCTGGCCCTAAATATTCCTTCTCCTTTAATATCACCCTTTGTAATTAAGTTTTATTTTTCACATGTTTCAAAGGTTGACCTCTGTAAAACAGTAGTTTAAGAAATCATGGTGCTGAAGTCATATGCCCAATTTGTAGTCATTTCCTGGTTATTTTAACATGGCAGACATCCAGTGACTTTGTTAAAGAGAGTAGAGAATGTTGTTCAGGTTCTCAGCACACTGCTCTTCTGTTTTTCAAAGTCCTTATCAATTCTCCTACCCACCTGATAATATGTTCAGCAAGGAAAACTGGTTTGGAAAGGTTCATAACATGTACTTTTGGAACGTACACTTTAATTGAATTTATTACTTTTACTGAATTTTCAGCAGAAATAAGCTCATTGGTGGGCTGAGCTGTCAGTGGGTTTAGTCAAACTAGAAACTGCTGAGTTATATTTAGCATAGCCTATAGTATAGGCTATGCTATATCATATATCATATCTATATCATATTCTTCTGACCGTATAGGCCCTATACGGTCAGAAGAATTGCTCAGCAAATTACCACAGTTATATTGCTATAAACACTGCATTAAAAAAAATAGAAAATTAAGCTGATGTTTCTTTGCTTTTTGGGTTGTTTGTTTGTTTAGTTTTTTTGTGTTTTGTCTTGTTTTTTGATTTGTTTTTTTCGGGGGGGGGGGTCTCCTTTATATAAGTCTTTTGTCAAATACAATAATTCTCTTGTTCACTAACTTGTCAGGAACTGGATGGCAAAACAACCGGATAACGGTGGTGGAAACCCAAAGTGGGGTGAAGAGGACTGCGTTCAAGTACAAACTGATGCATCGTGGAATGATCTTTCATGTTCAGCCTCTATAAAATGGATCTGTGAAAAACATACAACAGAATAATTCATTGACCACTGTCTGACATGTATTTACTAATTCAGCTGTGCCTTTTATTTTATCCTACATGTCATTTTCACTCCATTTTAACTTCTTCTTTTTTTGTAGCTAAAAATGTGCAACCTTTTAAATCTAAAGTTATGTTTATGCCAGTAGAAATACCAGATACTTGTGGAAGTGTTGTGTGTTTTCCAATATCATTTAAAAAAAAAATCAATCCCTTGTTAGGGAACAAATAAAAAATAAAGTCTCAAGTCTTGTGTTCTGGAGAACAATGGCTGCAGTCACATTTAGTCTGAGCTCAGTGGGTATCTAATGATCTAAACCCATCTCAACAGTGACACCTGCTGGCCAGTTTGGCTATCACTACATCTTGATGATGCTGTTCTGTGAAACAATGGCTGTATCCCAATTCAGGATCTGCAGCCTTAAAGTACGCAGCCTCAACGATCCTCAGGGGCCGCGTACTTATAAACCACTAAGGCCGGAAGTGCGAGGCTTGTGAAATGGGACGGTCTAGCCTCCGTTGCGCTGCCCAGGTTGCCTAGCAACCATGATACTAACAGCTGGAAACGTTTCATACAGCATTGTTTGACAGAAATGAAAGAGAAAACCTTTTGTTCATTTGTTTGTTTGTTTCTACATGAGCTTTGATTATTCTCTGTAAGATTAAGGTCAGCTATTGAACGGCGTGTATTTTAAAGTAAAGGCTTTAAAACCAAGTTAGTACAAACGCCACTAATGTCACATAACTTTGCCGACATGTGGCCAACAGTAATGTTTTAATGTTCTTCGTTATTAAACATTTGCACATAAATAAGTGATATAATATTCAGTACTTACTTAAAGTTTACTCTTCGGGCGCCCCTCATCCGCCGTTTTTTTTTTTTTCGGCAAAATTATCCACACCCAGCGCCGCGCTATGCATTCTGGGATATGTTGGGCCACGAAGTCTACACCGCCACGTCCTTGAAATTCAGGGAAATGAAGGACGCATTTGAGGGCCGCATTTCGAGCAGCCTTCGAATTGGGACAGTCTTCGTCGCGTTGCAGTGACGTAATCGGCCTTAAAATGCGGCTTTTAAGGCTGCAGTCCCTGAATTGGGATACAGCCAATGACACAGAAAAGCCTAGCAAAATTCAAAGCAAAAATACTTATTAAACCAGACTGTCAATAGTTGTGACCATCACATGTTTTGGAGAAATCCTCGTACAAACAGGGAAGGAAAAAAATGAGACTCTTAAAGACAGAAAGCAATGACTGTTACAACCGGTGTTGTAAAATTCTCAGTCTGTTAACATTCATGTTGCTCACTATAAATCAAATTATAAAATAAAGTATACAGGAAAACACCGCAGTGTTTACTGTAATAGCCACAAATATTTACAGCTGTTTTTTGGTGGGTTGGTCATCTCTGTTTTTTGCACAGCCCTCAAAGTCTGGATGTGTTTGATGTTTACATTTTCTGGGAGTTTGTGTCATCGGGTTTGTTCTATACACTGTCAAGCAAAGCAAAAAGCTGGCATAAAAAGATTTTATTTTTAATTAACTTAAAAATATGTTTAAATGAAAACATTAAAGTTGTTTTCATTTAAACATATTTTTAAGTTACCTTAATCTCTCCTCTGTCAGTGCGCTCCGGGGTGGCTGTGGCTACAATGTAGCTTGTCATCACCAGTGTGTGAATGGGTGGATGACTGGATGTGTAAAGCGCTTTGGGGTCCTTAGGGACTAAGTACAGCGGTATACAAATACAGGCCATTTACCATTTAATTTAACGAGTAGTAAAATTCAAATTCAAATTTTATTTGTCACGTACACAGTCAGTCACGGTACACCCATCAGCAGATAAACTGGAGCAGCTGGGATACCTAAAAAGTGTAGGGGGGCGTGTTCGCAGTAGTGATGGGATTTCCGGCTCTTTTTAGAGAACCGGCTCTTTCGGCTCGGCTCACTAAAAAGAGCCGGATCTTTCGGCTCCGAACCGGCTCTTCAGGTTGTTTTGTTGCTTTAATTTATTTATTATTAACAGTAATATAAAATTATGCACAAAAGGAATTACTAATGTAAAAAAAGTGGTTTTAGTTATATATTTATATATAAACATATATGTGGTGGCCCCTAGAGACAAAGCCCGTACAAACTCCAAAACACATTTCTAGCTTTAACTGAACTTCCAAAACAGAGCTACTAGATCACTTAAATTACACAATTGAAAGCATATGTGTATTGTTTGTGTATTTACACACAACCACTCATATATATTCAAATAATTTTAGAAAAAAGTTAATTTACCTGTTACTACCACACACCAAATCCGGTCGTTGGTACTTGCTGGCTTGTGTAGCCACTAGGTAACAAAAGCTCAACACTGCGCCCAGCATCCTGGAGCACTTCTGTTGTGTTTGTACGTGTTTTGGAGTTTTTACGTGCTTCTGAGTTTTTACGTGCTTCTGGAGTTTGTATGTGTTTTGGAGTTTGTACGTGTTTTGGAGTTTGTACGTGCTTTGTCTCTAGGGGCCACCGTAAATATACTTTTATTTATTCACTCCACATAAAATGTAATAAATAAATCATATAATACAAAAAACAACTAGTCACAGTTCAACTTTTAACTATTTAAATTTTCAGCTTTTTCCTTTTAAACAAATTTTAAATGAAACAACACAAAACACTGCAAACCACAACACAATTAAATATAAATTACAATATGAAAACAAAAAGAAGATGCATATTCTCTGTCATATTGGCCTGCATGAATAAACTTTCTGAATCCTTTATCATCCGCAACTGAAAATAGTTGTGGACGATTACTATACCTTTCTAATGTGATGTTGTTGTCCCTGGCTCCCTTTCTCCGTCCAGTGTTGCCAACTCCTCAGTAAGGAAAATCGCTATTGGTTGTCCTAAAAGTCGCTAAATGACGTCATCGCCTAATTTGCATAATTGGTCATGCTAATCTAATTGTAACTTATGTTGTTGGAGAGAGAAATAACATCGTGGAAGAGACATAAAGTGAGTAAAAAGCGTCCTAAATGCATTTAGAGTTTATTTAGAACTACAAATTAAATTTCTTTTAGCAATTATTGTTTTTTTTTAATGTCACAATTCCAACCCTGCTCCTTTACCCGGGCTTGGACCGGCAAAAGTGACCCGAAATAGGCACTCTGGTGGAGTTACTTTGTGTGTGTGTTTATAAGTAGTTTTAAACCTTGTGATCCACAAAACAGCATAAGAGTAAAAGAGTAAAAGAAGAACTGACTGCATTACAGCACCCGCTGCTTGTTGAGAGTAAAAGCGATACGCACTTTCACGTCTTTTTTTAGCGACTTTTTTTAGAAGAAAAGTCACTAAGTGGTCTGAAAACTCGCTAAATATAGCGACAAAGTCGCTAAGTTGGCAACACTGTTCGCGAGTACGTTTGCTGATAGTAACACCATGTGATTCAGCTAATAACACAGGGATTTCATCATTTGTGAAGCCAGGCTGAAAACACTCAGCAATCTGTGCATTCACGACTGGATGTAATACCGGTAGCTTAGCTGTAGCATTTGTAGGGCTTCAGCTTCCGGGTAACAAGGAAATGATGCGTCATTCACGTAGATTACTGATTGGCAGCGCTAACTCGAAACTTCGAGTTGCTTTTCTCAAAATTTTGAGTTAATAAATTGAAATTTCGAGTTAATATGTCGAAATTTTGAGTTATGGATCCTTTTTTTTTTTTTTTTTTTTTTTTAGTGGTGGAAACGGGCTTCCATAAATAACCCATCTTACAACTGTACTTCTCTCCTTGATCCAGTCACCCGGCTCTGGACTTCCAGCAAGTGCGCTGGCCTTTTCTTTCCCTACAGTTCAACTCTGGGTTTTCCTCTGCGTTTCTTGATCTTAGCAGTACTGCCTTCAGTCCCGTGGCTGAGATGGGAAAAAGAACCACGTGTATGGGCTCAAGTAGTGGTCATAAATATTTTGTACTTGTAAACAGGCTGCGTAGTTTTGAACAGCACAAAATATCAGAAAATTTTAGGTTTGTGCATCTACAGACGAAAATTTGTGTTTATAAAAAAATATTTACACAAGTTACAATTTTTACAGACCAAAGTTAAGGGACCTAGCTTGTATGAGCCTTATGGGGTATTTATTTAAAGATCCTCCAGCTTCAAACTGGTTACCCTTCTAGGACCTGAAAGCTCAGTAAAGCACCACTCCGACAGCCAAACCCATCTGTTCTCTGGTTGGATTGTTAAATTTGTGATTGACATGACACTGACCACATCTTACATTTTGAAGAAGAAATAAGAAACATTAATTTGGTTAGTGTGTACAGTGTATAATCTGCTGTCTGTTCATCCAGCTTGCAACAGATTGGTTTACACTCACAATACTTTACTAGTATTTTTGTCTATAATAGTATCTTCTATTCGCATTAGTATTTACCATCTATGTTATTTTATTATAATTTAAGTTTAAATCTGCTTTTCTCTTCTATCTGTTATTGTTTTATCAGACATGTCCCCCAACAATGCCCAGGACAAGGTAGTCCCAGGAGTCTGGCTCACCTCCAGATCCTCCAAGTACCAAATTTGAACTCTCCTTTGAGAAGGGTCTTATGGCACATTTGCAAAATGTGTCAGTATGGCTGACAAAAAGGCTGTAGCCATTATGAAAAACGAGAACCCAAAGACCCATTGGAAAACCAAGAGGTAAAAACTGCTCCCTAGAATTTCAGTTAGAAAGATGTGTGCAGTGGATGTAAGGACTGTGATGAAATGCCTATAAAATGTTTTTTTCTGTTAAACTAATGTAAAAACCATCTCATGTTTCTAGCTCACTGCCATGTGAAAACGTAACGCCTGTAACTCCAACAAACCAAATATATTCCTGAGTTTGAATATCTTTAAAAAGTCTTTTTGACTTCATGAAAGGAATAAATTTCAAACTGCTCAATTAAAAGGCAATTCGTCCCATCATCGTGCAGGTATGATTAACTCCATGATTCTTTACATTAATGCTCTGAAAATGGATACTGATCAAATTTGAATCGTAACATGACATATTCTTTGATACCTCTCAGACGGGAATAGTGTTTAATCACCTCAAGTCTCTTGGAACAATACACACAGACCTGAAATTATAAAATGTAATGTTGGTGAAATATCACCAAGAGCCGTACTGAATAAAATTATTGACTTTGACCTCGCCTATGACACCTCAGCTGCCAAAGTGGGGCTCTTACATTCAGACCTGTCCGTACTGGTAAGTAGCTGGAATCAAATTGAATCTCTTCCTCACACAGTTACACAAACTCCAGTGTTTGTGATTTCTGTTAGGGGTTTCTCAGCTGTAGTATAAATAATACTTATCCAAATGGTCAACATAAACAAAAAATGTGACAATCATTTCTCTTTGTCGTCCATCAGGTCTCCGGAGATTATTCTGGGGCTTCCATCTACAAAAGCCATAGATGTATGGTCCCTGGGCTGCGTGGCTGAGTCTGTACACTGGTTCCTTGCTGTACCCTGGGTACAGTGAGTATGCCATGGTAAGTAAAGCAATACAAGAGCACTTTTTATTTCTTCTCAAGAATTTGATTTCAAGCTTAATAGAAAAGATTGATAACATGATGTATGTCAGTTAAAAGTCTGTGCTGGACTCCTAGTTTGATTACATGTTCTGCTGTGCTCTCAGCTGAGATACATGATGGAGATTCAAGGACAACCCCAAAGAAAATTTCAGACTGTCTTTTCAGACATCTGAACTGTATTTCCAAGAGTCTGGTATTCAGTTCGTGGAGAAAAGATGAATAAATCTCTGGATGACCTCTTACATGTAAGTATACTTTTTGACCATATAGTGGGCAAAAAACAAAGTCTCTTTAGCTGTGCTGTGTTGCTTTCAGATCACCCTTTAGATCCACCCCACCGAGCCTCAGGATTATGCAGATAAAACTGCAGAAATGTGTGATCTCCTGATGTTTGTTGAACTCTAATAGTAATAAGGTTATTAAAAATAATCTGGTCTTTTATTTTATTACATATTACTTTGCTTTATGTGAAAATGCTGTTATCATTTAAATGAGTAATTTAACATATGGCATGATTCATTGTCTGCAGCGTTAAGTCCTGCTATGAGCACATTAATAGCTTTAAAATATAGAAGACAGGGATGTCAGATAGCGGGACAGAAGGGTGTGGGTCTCTGCACCAGCCCACCTCTGACACCAGACAACCTGCCCAAAAGAACTCCCACCCTTGGCCTCCATCCTTCTTCTCAGAGGAGCAGCCTGAACTTCATCAGGCCCAGTCACTGTAAAACTGCTCACACATTTCCAATATTTCCAATCAAATCACACTTTAAAAGAAAACATCTGGAAGAAGATAAAAAGGATACGAGTGACCCAGATCTTAAAAAAAAAAAACATACCAACGTGAAAGGTCAGATCATGACCAGAAGAAATACCATCATTCTGCGGGTTCATCTTGCTCAACCAGTGGCTACAGGACACAGAATTCCATCTTGGCGAGTAAGAGGAAGCCAGACCAAAACTGCTTTGACAGATCAAATGAGAGGGCCAGAGCAAACTACGAAGATGGCAGGAGCCACATGTCCGTTAACACCTTCAATCACAGTCGGGCTGAGGACCACCGCTGCAGAGAAGCAAAAGAAGGGCAAGCAGAGTAACACTTGATTTTTCTTACATGACGTGAGTGCCTCACTTAATCTCACTTAAACAAATTTAAAACATTTGGCTATTGAAAAACAGACTGTTAAAATTCATCTCAGCAGTAATGAGGCCACTAAAACTAATATTGAATCAGTGTGTAATGTCACTAACATTGTCAGACTCTATAGGTTTCCCTGGTCCATTTCTCAATCTTGTATTTCAGTGATTCCACCACTGCACATCATTAATGTCTGTCTTCTCTTTCCACTAGTTATTTCTCATCTCTATACTCTCCTTTCTCTATGCTTTCACTTGATTGTCGGGGATTTCTCCACCTTATGGAGGGTTTTCAGCTTATGGTATAAAGTTCCTTCAGGCGAGTTTTGTTGTGAATTGGCATCACAGAAAAATTGAAATGATCAGTTTCATGTCTTGAAGTAAAAATAAAGTTGTCTACATTAAAAAGCAAACAGTGTCCCTGTCATTGTAATAGTCAGCTAAGTAAGTTAGAAATGATAACAGCCAGACAACCGAGTAATATGCATTATATATGGTTAAAATACACCAAATGCAGTAAGTATACTCGTTTCATATAAATATAGTCTATATTGGTGGATTTTTTGCTGCCGTCACTTCCAAAACTTTCCCCTCTCACTAAATAACCAAATCCCACGTGTTGCCAAATCTTTTATTTATTTATTTTTTTTATTGGTCGACATGATTCACTTTTACACCAATAGGAAAGCCGTGGCATTTTTTTAAAATTCGCTTTTCTTTTTTGTGCTGTCCTTGGAAAACACTATTTTTACAGTTTCTTCTGCGCTAAACATGAAAATAGTATTCAGAAAAAAGCATTGTGTATATATTTATGATATATACACAATTGTATAGCGTTGTTTGACACATGAGCACACATGTTCAATAATGTTGTGGCTTTATGTTTTGGAGATGAAACATCAGATTTTATTTCGATTTTTATTATTACCGGGGGGGTTGTGGTAGGGTGAGTGTTGGTTTATTTATGGTGTTTGCTATGACTTGACTGGAATGCTGTACTTCAAGTAAGCAAACTTGCATTTTCATCATGAGATCCAATAATTTTTCTCCAACAGTGTTTTAACTGAACTACTTTGAAGCATACTGTCATTTCTGTTTATTTCATTTAAATTAAGAAAATGAGTTTTTAATGGCATTTAGTTAATTTAAACAAAAAAAAATCTCAATGTTCCCTGCAATTAGCCACACAGTCCCCATTCCAACAAAGATGACGACTTTATTGTGAAAGTCACAACCGGATGTGCTCTAAGTCATTTCTGGGTTTAACAGTTGTGAGGCAACATGGCGAACGCCGGTGGAATGACCGTGGATGGAGACCTGATGCGATACACTGAGTACTCTCCAAAAACCAGTGTTAGAAGTGACGCGGAGATAGACAGGCAGCTGGTAAATACCTGTTTTAAATACTTAGGACTTTTGTGTCTGTCAAACTAAATCGAGGTGGTTGGATAGCAGCTGACGCTTCTGTTAAGTAACCTCAATGACCGCTAACGGCACGTCGGTCTATTGCATCAGGTACAGAAGCTAGCGAACTAACCTGAGCAAAGTAAGCTTTAAAGAATGTCTCACAGACACGAGCTTTCAGGGCTAATTGGTGCAATCTTCATTTTCTCTGGGTTAAACAACAGTAGATGAGGAATCGTAACCTGGTTAGCCAAAACTAGCTACATGTGGGTTACATGTATGACTCCAAGGAACAGTGACGTTTGTATGTCGATGGGTTAACACAGTGCAGGCCATGTGTGACAAGAGCCCTTGCAGAGGTTCTTTTAGATGTCATTAATATTTATTGTGAGGCTTAAAAAATACGATGCAAAATATACTGAGGTTTAAACAGGGGAAAGACACGCTTTAAAAAAATGCACGTATTCAGGTCCCATTTATTTAATTATGGAGGTAGGGCTGTTTTAGACGTATCTCTGGCATCGAGAAACAGTAAACTATCAGTATTAGAAAATTACCACTACTTCAGTTTTCTATATTAAATATCTGGTACTATGAACACGGAGAAGTTCAAGTTGCATTACTGGGATGATTTCTAAAAATGTTATTGGGAAAATAAGAGCGATCACCATGATGAATATTGGATATAGAATAGAATAGAATTCAACTTTATTGTCATTGCACATGCACAGGTACAGGGCAACGAAATGCAGTTTGCATCCATCCAGAAGTGCTTTAGTGATATAGATATATTACAATAAATATTAGCAATAATATAGATATGTGAGTATATTACAGAAATGGGTCTATTATGGAATGTTATAATGTACACGGTGTGAAGTATGTTGTGAATATTCTATAACTATAAGTATGTACAGGCTGTAGTGAGTACAAGCTATGTACAGGCTATGAACAGGATGTAAATATGAAAAACTATACAGAATATGAAATAAATAACTTTACAGAATCTGAGATATACAGCTATACAGAAATGGGAACTGTGCAAGTTGTAAACAGTTGTAGGGTTAAAAATTATCGTATGTACAGAATGATTATTACAGAGCTATACAGTAGTGCAGTTATGATAAGTGAGATATAATTCCTACAGAGGCTATATAAAGTGCTGGTGGTTGTGAGTGGTGTTTCAGTCCATGTTATTATTGTGTGTTTGAGGGTACAGTTGTCCATTGTGGGTGTGTGTATGTTCAGTCCATGTGTTAACGTGGGTCAGGAGGCAGGAGGATATAATGATGAAGAGAAATTTGTGCCTTCAAAAAAGTTCATTTGGATTTGGTACATGGTGTCATACTTGGTATTACAGGGAAGCTGGAAGAAAATGTATTTTTTCTTATTTATTTGTTTTTATTTATTTATTTTTGATAATGAGGCTTTAATATCTGTGCAACCATTTAGTTTCACATTCATTTGGACTGTTTGGGGGGGAAACAAAAACACCTCGAATATGAGAAATTGTAAACAACAATCGGCAACACGCCTCAAAGTCTGTTTTTAGATATCGGAGGTCCAAATAGTTTGGGCTTGAAGCATCTGGCATTCTGGCATAATTACTCACCTTGAGGTCTGTATTCGTAGCGCTCTAGTACCAGACATACACCCTAAAAAAATTTAAGTTCCTAGCTGAAGTAGGTTTCTAGATATTAGAAGTTTAAAATGGCCATTCAAAAATGATGCAAGAAAAGCATCATTTTTGGCCTATTTTTTTCTGTAGAAACATGACGAAAAGCCAGAGTCAGCTTTGAAGCTATGGATCATGGGAGGGGATAGAGAGAACTCCAAAGGAAAAGGTGTCTGTTTTAAAGCAAAGGTTATTTGCTTTAAAACACTGTAAACATGATCAGCAGACACAAGTCAATAAAGTTTAACTTTAAATAGTGAAGTTACTCAAGTAGCTGTGTCGAATGACCTGTCTGACCCAGTGTGCTAACAGCTGGATGTTTCGTTTTTGGTGACAGGGACGGACATTAATTGCAGTTGGTCTTGGTGTGGCTGCAGCAGGGTTTGCAGGTAATAATGGTTTGATTTTGAATTTGATTTTTTTTTTTTTATTTCTGTAGTTTGAAAGCTTTCTTCTTCTTCTTCTTTTTTTCTGGTTTAAAATTCTTGTGCATGTCTTGTGTTTAATCTACAGGCCGGTATGCTTTCCACCTTTGGAAGCCTCTTGGCCAAGTCTTCTCTGAAACTGTGAAGAAGATGCCTTCGTCAGTAAGTAAATGATGAACATCCTGCACATCCACTGTAATGCTTATATCTACTCCAGGTGAATAATTGCTACTAGGGCTGCTCAATTAATCGAATTTTAATCACGATTATGATCTGGGCTTTCAACGATCATTAAAAATGACTGAGCCGATTATTAGCCCCTCCCTCGTGCTTTACTCTCGCGCTGCTCCGTGTGGCAAATCGAGCGCACCTCTGCATTTCGAACACGCCTCACAACAATTAAGAGGACCGAAAGGAAGCTCGGAAAGCTAAGCAGAAGTTATTTGGAGAGGAGAGTGACTGCCTTTGGTTGAAAAGAGAGGTAAAAAAAAAACTTCAGTGGTGTGGAAACATTATGGGTTGGCGGAGTCAGACGTGGATCAAGTAGACATAATGTGTAAACTTTGCTACAGTGTCGTAGCTGCACCACAGAGCAACACTGCAAAGTTCACTAAACATAGATGTTTACATTTTTCATTTATTTTTTATATTGCAAACATTTGCACTGTTATCAGTATTTGCACACTGTTTTATATTATTTTTTTTAAAGTCATTATTCAATACATTGTTATTGTTAACCCTTTAAACCCCTGTAGAACCGGAGCCCTGTAAGCTAGCGCAATAATTTGTTTTGCATATGAAACCGGAGGAGTTGTACTTACATCTTATGTCATCAGCTTGTCCTCGGTCACGGTTTCCTTCCACATAAAGCTTTGCAGAAATTGCATAAAAAGCGCTTGCAGCAACAAAACATAATATTCCAGAAACACCTTTGCCGATCCGATCAGCTGTTTGTAACACTTCCCACATTGAAAAAGACGTCGATGCGAACTACCGCATGTCTGCCATTTCCTGTCCGAAACCGGAAGTGACATCATTTTCGCGGAAAATGTAGTTTTTTACTTGTAGGCCTTAAAAGCCTATACTGGTGTTTTTATAAGTCATATTTGACTCTATACTTTTCTGTATAGTTTCTGTGATGCTTAGAACTCAAATTGCACTGCTGGAAATAGTTTATTTTGATGCAGATGCTGTTTTCTTTGCAAATTTGCATCATAGTTTGTTTTTTTTGTTTTTCCTGCAGTATATAAAAATTGCTGTATCTCCAAAATAAAACTATGAAGACACTCAAAATAAATTTCCTGTGGTGGGAAACTATTTTTTGCAACTTTTTTGTATTTAAAGTTTTGAGGGATAAACCTCTTAAATTTCCTCAAGTAGAAATATATGTAAAAAAACAAACCAAAAACGACTTTCAATTTTTTTGTAGTTTATTGCGCTTTTTTGCAATTAATGTAATTACTATGGACTTAATGCATACATATTATTAAAATATGGGCTATAACAGTTGTATTGATGTATAGCAACTTGAAATGCTCCCAAAAATGGCACTACAGCATGTAAAATAAAATAAAATAAAATAATATAAGCTCTGGCGGACTTGGTTCTATGGTAGGTCTTAAAGGGTTAAATAAATATCATCAAATAATCGAGATCTCAATTTCAGTGAAAATAATCGTGATTATCATTTTTGCCATAATCGAGCAGCCCTAATTGCTACACACTGTGCCACGTTAACATGTTGATCTCAGATATTACAGGCAGGTGGATTCAGGAAATACTGGTCTTGAGTCTTTTTCACCTGTCATTACCCAAACCATGTAAATAATAAAGGGAACTATTTTTAGGTTTGATGAACTTTTATGCATTTTTTTGCCTGCGTGTGCACTTGTGGTATAGATTCTATGTGCTGTTTTTTATAAATGTTCTGCATTTGTCACCCTGAGTGTTTCACACGTCATTTAAAAAGTATGTTTGAAATATATTCCTCCTCAGACTATTAACCTTTTTAAAGAAAGCCAGAGGGTGCTGTAGCTTTAGCCTGTCTTTAGAGGAATGATCTAAAAAAATCTGTTCTATCATAAAGTTATTTGGCATACATAATCAAAGGTCTAATACTGTGGTGTCTCCTCAGACTTTTTCATCATACTACAAAGGAGGTTTTGAGCAGAAGATGTCCAAACGAGAGGCCAGTCTCATTCTGGGCATCAGGTAATGCATCTTTTTGGTATAAATAATGTTGGTCTTCTAAAATGTGGCATATTTTTATCATTTCTAATTAATCACATGGATGTATTATGTTACATCCAGCCCAGCCAGCACTAAAGCCAAGGTACGAGAGGCCCATCGGAGGATTATGGTCTTGAACCATCCGGATAAAGGTAAACCTAAACCAGATCGATCTGTTATCTGTGATTATCTGTGATATTAATTCAAGAGATAAAGTTGCCTCTAACCAAAACCTGTCTGTTAGACTGCACGTAGAGCCGGTTTAGTGAGTTGCACCAAAATTGTTTTTGTGTTTGCAGGTGGTTCCCCGTATCTCGCTGCCAAGATCAACGAAGCTAAAGACCTTTTGGACAAAGAGACTCGCCGATGATGCACACTGTCAATGAGCACTAAAGACTTTCATCCCCCCTCAGCTTCAAAGTACTGCTTGAATGAGCATGAATACCGTACAGGGGAAACCGCTAAAGTTCAAGAGGATCGTTAAAAGGATTCTTTGTTAAGCTGCCAGAGTAACTTGTGTTTAACTGAATTTGTCACCTCTGTGATTATAAGGTTAATACATCCTTAAAGCCACCTGCTGTTATTTTACACATAGAAGTAATGTGTTGTATTTAAATGAAGGGGTTTGAAAGGATATATACACCACCTAGTGGCAGCTGGCTGAAAATGGAACAGTAATTGTGCTGAGTTCATTATTGGCTGTGTAAATATAATGAATAATGATCTATTTAAGCAGCAAGAGAACAAACTTGGTTTTCATATTTCAATGTTTTAATGTGAAAGTTAAAAAAATAAACTTAATTTGCAAATATTCACAGTAGGATCTATTTTTAGATATCAAGTTGAAATGTATTCAACTTAAAGTTTCAGAGCTATCTTACAGCTGTTCTATTAGAAATGTTGAACAATAAGCTGCCTTTGGCAACTCAAACCTTAAAATAACCATACATTTTGTAATTTACCTGCTGTTTCTTTACCTGTAGCCATACATTTACCCATTAACCCGTTTTATGCTTTGCTGTTTGATACAAAAATTGTCATCATGAAAGCGACAAATCCATGAAGTTCAAAAGCTTTATTTAGAGAAGGATGCTGTATTGATGTCATGGTACATGTGAATAGACAGAAGGAACAAAGCATATAGCAATTACACTTACAGCAGCAATTATTGGTCAAACACCAACCAGTTACTGAGAGGTTTGCTTGAAAAATGTCAGGGGAAAAAAAAAAAAAAAAGAATCCGTCCTTTTGGGATGTTGCTACGTTGGCTAATGACAACCAGATACTGGCCTCTGAGTGAACAGCACATGGTCTGATTTCCACTATGATAGGAAGTTTAACGTTTCAAGTCCTTGACAGACGTAAGAGTCATGAACACAATGTTACAACAGTGATGGATGACGTCCCAGAGACTGCATCAACGGGAAATAGTTAAAGTCCAACTGAAATGAAAAAGAAATCGCTCTCCTTTATGCACATTTATTTGTTCGAATGTGTAACTACAGATATGAAGGCCCAAAAAGAATACAAAAACAATATTTTGAAATGTTTTTAAAAGAAAAAAAAACAAAAAAAAAAAAAACAGGGGGCAGTGTTCTAACAGCCAAACCCTAAATATATATCTGGATATAGCATGTCAGTCCATGATCAATATAAAACTGTAATAAATGAATAATCTGACATTTACATTTGATATACTTTATTACATCACACTAACCGCTGTAGTCACACACACTGCTCGACCCCAGCTATGGTCAGAGTGATCCATCTCCTTATCCTGGATCATGACTCACGTACAGGAAAATGGGATCACTTGAAAAAGAAACTACACCCACTCATTTGTACAAAGCAGTGTGAGAACTGCTGACTCAGCCACACTAAAGCTAGCCACGTCAAACAGTCTCTGCCTTCACTGTTGAGTTAAAACTCATTAGCACAAAATAATGGTAGCCGCTCATCCAGAAACTGAAAAAAGTATGCACATTCATGATCTTTAAAACAGTACCTGATGGTGAGTCTTGATGAAAAAAATGGCCTCCTAGAAGCTGAATCATAGACACCTTTTCCTACTCCCATGTTACTTTGTTTAAACTACAGATGCAAAGTTTGCTGGTTACTTAAGTCAGTCCTTTAGTACATGTTTACCTTTACTAAGATGTTTGCAGGAACACAGCTCTGCCATCTACAAAGTGGCTCATGTAACATAAAATGAAGCATCTGAAAAGCTCTGCTATGCTAATGCTAACCTCTGTATGTGAAGCCCTGCTCTTGCAGGTCAAAGTTGTTTTTTCCTGTGTCCAAGAAAATAAAGTTGGACTTTTGCTTTTTTTATGTTAAAGCAGAAAGAAGTTCATCCAAATAAGAGCCTAAAAGCCATTTTCACTTAGCATAATTTATCAGAGTATTAGTTAACGCAGTTTACTACTCTGATGCCACTTTCTGTGAACCCTTGGTAGCAGAAGGCAGGTGTCCTTATTCTATATATGATCTACTGTTTAAGGTGTAACAGGCTGTATTCCTGCATTATTCATTATTGTAAGAGTTTTTATTGCTGGAAAAAAGGAATGACACGTGTAGCACGCCGCTAACATGAGGCTAGGAATAAGGTGATTAATATAGAGAAAATTTTAAACTTCAGGCAGACTTTAGAACAAATTCCAACGAGTACAAACCTTTTACTTTACACCGAATGAAATTTGTTCCTGATGCCTTTTTGAACTTTAAACATTTCCTCGAGTTCCAGAAAGCTGGACAGAAGCTTTTTTTCCAGCCTGTTTGTACTAAAGTATCAGGACTGTTGATGCAGGAATGAGACCAACAGGAAGCACCATAGAAGCTCTGTCTACTGTAGGGATTGAGGAGGAGGAAGCAGTTAGATACAAGCTGGGACTATTCTCACCTGAAATGGATTATTTTACAGTTGATTATCATCAAAGGAGTAGACATTCCAGTAAACAATTCCAGTATTTTACATTTGTTATGTCTGATCTTCCAGAACCAGATGGAGGAAAGGTGTCCAACATGTTTATCCTCTTGCAGGAAGTGTTATGCGCAGTGATGCTGATGGTGCAGTGTAGTCTTAATGTAGGGAAAAGCCGCTGCAGTAAGAGAAGCAGCCGACAGAAGGCGATCCTGCCCTAGGCGAGAACATGAGAGGTCTGTAGAAATCAGCAGCCCTTCGCTGACAGGCTTCATTAAGGCTGCTTGGTTTAACATCGTCAGCGATCCATTAGCAATCCTGTGTAGCCCTCTCCAAATCTTCATCCTGCTGCCCTACATCCTCCTCCTCTTCATCTTGGTCTTCTTTCTCACTAAGTTCTTCTCCAATTACATCTAGTCTTGCATCTTGCCCATTCAACACTTCTTCCTCCCTCTCATCCCCATCATTGTGCAGCCTCGCCTCCTGCAGTTGCAGCCGCCGCTCTTCCACCAACAGGAGGCGCTCTCTGACACCCTCTGCTGCTGCCGCCGTGTCAGTGGGACTCCCAAAGAACTGCTCGCTCCTGAAATCACAAGAACCCTGATTATGAGTTGCTTTTACACCATTACTGACAGGGACTAGAAATAGAGAGCATCCCATATCGGCTTCTCTTCAATGGCTCCCAGTTAAATTCAGAATCAAATTTATAATCCTTTTCCTCGCACACACGGTCTTGAATAACCAGACCCCATCTCATCTTAAAAACCTTATAGTACCATATCACCACAACAGAGGACTTCACTCTCAGACTGCAGGCTCACTTGTGGTTCTTAAGATATCTAAAAGTAGAATGGGAGGCAGAGCCTTCAGCTTTCATGCGAAATCAGCACTGCTCTTTTAATCATTAGTAATTATTAATCTGTGGCTCTCTTCCACAGTCTGTGTTTTATCCTCTCCTCCCTCATCCCCAGCTGATTGTGTGAGATGGCCACCCCTCTCTGACCCTGTTTCTTCCTGTTAAAAGGGAGTTTGTCCTTCCCACTGTTGCTAAGTGCTTGCTCAAAGGGTGTCGTTTGATTGTTGGGGTTTTCTCTGTATTATTTTAAAGTCTTTACCTTACAATATAAAGAGCCTTCAGCTGACTGCAGTTGTGATTTGGTCCTATATAAAAAAAAACAGAATTTAACTGAAAACTGAACTCATCAGGTTTGATAATGCAGGCATGTTTCAGAGGACCTTGCTGCGACATGACACCTGTAAGCCATGAGGTAGTTTATTACATTTCTGTGTTGATAACTGGCTCTTTATGTTAGGTTTATGCCAGTAATTACTGGTAACAAAAGCAAAGTGAATTCATGTGGCTCTAAATAGCCAAATAAGTGTTTGTATGATTTAGGATAGCATTAAACATATAAAGTCATAATTCAGGTACATCAAATGAATGTGTACGTACCCATCAGGGAAGATCACCGGCATGGTCAGTCTGTCCAGCAGAGTTTTGCCCAAAGAGTCGACTTCATCTAAAGACTCCGCCTCCACACGTTCCTGCTGTAACACCTGGACCATAGTAAACATACAATTTAGACTTTAAATAACCGTGTGGCTTATTTTTAGTCAATAATGGCATGCTGACGCGTCCAGACTCGACACTGATGTAACATCTGACAGTTTAAAAGTGTTTTTCTCACCCTCTCAGCAGCAGTGTGGAAGTTGAGAGCCAGCTCCAGTCTCTGCTGTCGCTCCTCGGCGCTGACGCTGAACTGTTTCCAGACTCTGTTGAGGCGAGGCAGAGTGTCTCCGGACGAGCGCGTCGTACAGCGCAGAGACTGGCAGAGGACGACGGTGGCCTGCAGCAGTTGGCGGCCATAATCGTAGGTGCTCTGAAGGAACAAGAAGACAGAAACATATTCAGTTCAATAACATCTAATATTAATATTTAAATATAATCTGTTAGACTGACTGCACTTCATTTTGTGCAGACATTCAGACAGAAACGGCACCTGGATGATGAAACCCGAACGACATTTGTGATCCTTCGGCATCATTAGCTTCACAGTTTTGGTTTTGAGTAGCCAGCCTTAAACTAGCAAATAGATTTCCATGAAACTGGTTTGGACACTCTTCCAGCGAGATGAAACTAATTTAGTATGGCTTCTTTGCAAAATGTTTCAATTTTCAGCTACTTGGAGAGTTTGAGTGCCTATTAAGGTCATACTAAAGCATCTCATCTTGAATTGAAGTCCAGACTTGACTAGGCAACTCCAAAAGAATCATTTTGTTTTTCGTGTTTTGGACTTGCTGTTGTGTTTCAGATCATGTTCCTTCTAGATAATCCAGGTGTGCTTGAGCTTGTCCTGAAGCAACAAAGCAACCACAGACCATCAAACTACTACCACTAGGTTTGACTGTTGGTATGTTTGTTTTATTAAATGGTGTGTTAGTTCCACTCCAGATGTAAAAGGACTCAAACCTCACAAAAAGTTAAACTTTTGTCAGTCTACAGAGGAGGTGTTGGCCGTCCCATTGGGATCTGGGATGCGGGGCCTCCCTGCTGCTGCGGAGCCTGGGGCGGTCTGCTTGCCTCCACCCCGGGGGAAAGGGTAACATCTCCTGGGTCTAGGTGCCGTTTCCCCCTCCAGGGGCGAGGGTACCTGGACCTGGGGCATAGAGTTTGTTTGGGGAGTGTGACTGTGTGTACATGTCCATGTATGTCTATCCCTACGTTGGGTGAGTGCTGAGTATTTGTATATGTGTGCATGAGGGTGGGAATGCATGTTTGTGTCTGTGTCTATATGTCAGGTCGGGTCTTAGACTCCACCTCTCTGGGAACTCCCAGGCCCTCTAAAGTGTGGAGGCCTATCTCCCCTCACCACACTCCCTGCCGGTAACTGATGCCCTCAGGGGTCGGTGCGTTGGTGGTTCTTGGTGTCCGGGGCTGGGCGCTCAGGTATGTACCAGCTCACTCCCGGTGACTACTTGGCGGGGCCTGGTGCCTGTTGCTCGGTCAGGCCTCTTCCGGGGCAAAGGGGGCCCTCGGGCCTCCGGCCTCTGGGCCTGCGGCTCGGTTCATTGTGGCACAGCTGGCTGCTGGCAGAGCCGGCGGGCACGCCACTGCAGCCCCCTCTAGCTTCTGCTCCGTGGCTACTGGGTGACCCCTCATCTGGGGCTGTCCTCAGCTCTTCCCAAGAGGGTGGCACGGATGCCCCTCCAGTGGTCCTCCTTGGGCTCTCGCACTCTGGGGCCTCTGGATGTCTGGAGCCTGGACCTCCTCCATGCCTGCTTCATGCCCTGGGAGACGGGGCTATGGCTCTCTACATCCTCTAGCAGACCGTTACATGGGGAAACCTTTTGAATACAAGCGCGCTGATCCACACAGGTGTGCACACGGGTGTTCACTGTTCATAGACATAAACTACACCTTTATTGGCTGCTATTTCCAAGCACATTGTGCGCTGTCGGTCCTACGTGCTGCACAACAACATTCAATATTTAGTATTTACTGCTGTTTACACTTAGCTAGACTAACATGATGTTGTTGTGTTTAGTATGTTGCTGGGTTTTTTTGCTTGTTTTCTTCTTTTTCTCTCAACAGGTGATCCAGGAGATTTTTTTCTCTCTTCTCTCTCTTTTTAAGAGCCCTTTCTCACTGTCCCTCTCCCCTTCTGTTTTTCTTTTCCTTCATCTTTCTTTCTCCCTTTCCTATCCCTCAGTCACGTCTGTAACAACTGAAAATAAAATAAAAAATAACAACAAAGGTCAATCAAATGCACCAATACGGCAAGGCCATGATGATCCATTTGGCAAAGTAAATCCATTGGGTATCCTTGTTGGTCTTCAGACAACAATCCTGACGGCTAAAGAACCAAATGGGACAGGCAAAAAAAAAAAAGAAAAAAAAAAAGAAATGACTTTGTAACCTTTTCCAAACTGTTTCTTTAGATTGTGGCTTGATGTGTCTTGATTCAGCAGCTCTGGCAGTAATCAGGGTCGTCTCTGTCTAATATTTAAATTTGTTTGATGGTTTCCAACATTTAAGTGTGAAAAACACACAAAACACTAAGACATGAGGAATAAGGCAAAAACGTTATGAGCACTGTCATGCTGATGTTTAGGTACATCAGCTGGATTTTTTATGTTAGCTAAAGATCAAGTGAAGCATCTCACCTGAGCGACATCCACAAACTTCCTGTGTTTGTCCAGCATGGTCCTGGTCTCCTGAGAGTCGTCTCCCAGTCTGACGTGAGTCTTCAACAAGGCGTCCAACAACTCACTGAGCCACTCCACTGCCTAACCAGATGCATGCACAAATTAATCATAACATAAACACATGAAATCCACATATGTGTGTGTGTTTTGTTGCGTTTTGTGTTGCATTCCTCACCTGCAAAGCGTCTTCTTCACATTTAAACAGTTGGACCATCTGTAGCATCTTCAGCCTTCTTACGTCCACCATGTCCTCACATCTGCAACACACACAGTTAAATATGCCTTCAAGTCTGGAAAACAAACAGCAGAACAGATTTTCACACCACATGCTCTTGCTGACACAACACCACAGGGAACTGTGTCTAATCTCCTGGGGGGGTTTGCTTGTTAGGTAATTGTGTAAACCGCTGCCACTACCACAAACAAACCACATACCTCAGAATCTGAACCATTAATGGAGCAGCAATACAAAGTTTGTCCTGAAGGTGGAGCCAGAGGACAGGGAAGAGAAAAGTTTAATATTTGAACAGTTCCCTTTTTTTGTGGGTGTAAATGAGAAAACCCAGAATGTAGATGAAGCCCAAAACTGGAAAGTTCACTGTGTAAAACATTTGATATTTCTGGAATTTTTAAAAAACATGATATTAGCCTTGTTAAATTATAAATAAAAGGACAGCAGTATTTGTTTTAAATATCCACCTGCATTTTGCACAGAAGCAAACAACTCTTTGTTTTTCCTTAGCCATTAAGCTTTATTCACTCATTTTTTGAGGATTATCGCATGAGTGAGATCTGAGAGAATCACAATCAGGATCGGGGACTTCAGATATCGGCTTTGGTTTTTATCCTGTTAGGAGTGGGAACAGGCAGTTTTTGACTCTAGCTTCAAGTGGGGAGTTAAATACAGCTTCCTTCTTGGCAAAAAAGCCCCCCAAAAACCCTCACTCACCCCTCCCTGTAGCAAAACAAGACAAAAGTAACCTCTGCTTGCGAAGCTGCATGTCCTCCATCACAGACTGGATGTGTTGAACGCTGTCCTGCTGTTCTGTGGTTGGACTCTCCGTTTCCTCCAGAGGCCAGGACGGCTGGCTGCACGTCTGCTCCAGCAACAACGCCCCCTTCTGTCGCAGCGAGGTAAGACCTGCCTCTGCATTGGAGGAGATGGTTAATGTGACGGAGCACCTTCATGAAAACCATTAATTATCCTGACGGAAAATAAGGGGATTGATTGTTCTTGGTACAAACCAACAGTCTGCAGCTTCTCCTCCAGCAGTTTGAGGTTTTGTTGAATAGCCGCTCCATCAGCTGGAGCCACATCAGCGCAGAGCATGCCCAGCAGACCGTCCAACTGCTGAGACAACTGCAGAGACAGAAAACAAACCTGGATCAGTCTGAAGAAGTCATTAGCATTTTCACAGGTCTACCCATCCTGGATAACAGCAAGACAACATTACAGGTTAGAGTAGATTTCTGCTGTCGAGCTAGGCTAATAGCCTAGCAGTGCTAAGACTGTGCTTTACCTCCTGCGTGGTGCTGTGAAAGCCCTGTGCTGCCTGCAGGACGTTCTGTCGGCTCTCCAGCTGAGCCGCCTGGCGGTAGCAGACGTCGCTCAGCTGCTGCTGCAGCGCCTTCAGCTCGGCCACTTCCTCCTCCTCTCCGGTGCTGAGCAAGGCAGCAATCTGCTGGTTCAACTCCACATAAACAGCAAACCACTCCTGTACACACAGCGAGAGACAGAATTAGCTCGTGCCTCACAGTCCTCAAACACCAAAAGCGAGTTTCTGTGATTTTTTAACAGGGAAACTAAAAACAGCAGCCGACTCATCAGATTGTTCAAATCACATGATTCTGATCACGATGATGTGTGTGTTTCGTTACACTGTGCTGGCTCTCGATCTCCTCGTGTTTTTGTTGCAGAGCCTGAGCTGATCGAATCGAGTCCCCGATCGTTTGCTGAGTCTTCAGCAGCTCTGAACCCGGACCCTGCAGCCAGGTGACCACCTGGAAGAGAGAAACACAAAATACATGATCTCCTACAGAGTCAGGAGGACAATCTACTCTGGGTACCTTCGCAAGCCGGCAAACTTGAAAAATGGTGACCATAAAAATGTAAGAAAACATGTACATTTGGTTGACATCTCACGCAGAGCCAGTACACTGAAACTGAAGCATCTGTGCTGAATTTGGCTGTTTTTATTACCATTTTCTTTAATGCTTCCAGTTAAAAAGCAATGAAACTGTCAACAACTTCAATGTGAGGTCGATAATGCATGAAGGAGAATTTGAAAGAACTTAAGGGAAACCACAGCAAAGCCCAGTGCTTAAAGAATCTGACTACATTAACTACACTCCTTAATAACGTGATGTTAATAAAATAAATAAAAATAAAGTCTTTCCTCATATGGGCCACTACATTAGGCACACTGAATACAAATCAACAGCTAATAACATGGAAGCAACTCCATGTGTTTAGGCCTGTAAATGTGATCAAGGTGAGCATCAGAATGAGAACGTTGAAGACTTTGAGCGTAGCTTGGTTGTTGATGCCAGACAGGTTGGTCTGAGCATTTCAGAAACTGCTGATCTGCTGGGATTTCCCCCCACAAAACCATCTCTGGGGTTTACAGAGAATGGCCCAAAAACGAAAAAACATCCAGTCAGCAGCAGTTCTCTGGGTTAAAATAGGCTACAGTAACTCAAATAACCTCTTGTTATAATCAAGGTATGCAGAAGAGCATCTCTGAACGTAATAAAACATTGAAGCAGATGGGTTATAGCAGCAGAAGACCACACTGGGTACCACTCCTGTCAGCCAAAGGCAGAGGCTGAGGCTACAGTTCACAGCTGCTCACAAAATCAGAAAGAGAAGACCGGAAAAACTTTGCCTTGTCTTCTGTCACATTCAGATGATAGGGTCAGAATTTGGCATAAACAACAGGAAAGCAGCATTGTATTAAAAATGCTGGCTGTTGCTGATGGTTTAATGGTGTGGGATTTTCTTGCCACACTTTAGGCCCATTACATCAAACAGAGCATCGTTTAAACGCCACAGCCTAACTGTATATATATCCATCTCTTTCCTGCCAACTATGTAACAAAGCTCAAATCATCTCAAACTGGTTTCTTGACCATGGCAATGAGTTTACTGTACTCAAACGGCCTAGGTAGTAGAGCCACTCAAGCATCTGGCTTGCATGCACTTCTGGATCATTTCACTCTCCAGCAGGAACCTTGGTGCATCTCAGAGCAGCAGAGTGACCAGCAGGATCTTTGAACCTACTGCTGCCAGACGTGATATCAGTATAGATCATCACATGCTTGAGAATTAAATTAGAATGATCAGTGTAAAGTAAACCAATGTGTAAGCAATTAAAAAGGATTTCTCCTTGTCAACATCAAAGAGTGGAGCCACACTTTTTCTTTTTCCCCCCTTTTTCCACAACAAAACCTACGTTTTCTTTAAAAAGGAAGCATTTACCTCTGTCTGGTAAATGTTTCCTTCTCACAAACTCTAAACCCAGTCTGCCTGTTCATGTAGTGAGTTTTAAATACAAGGAAAAACCAGGATGCCAACACCTGTGACATCACATCAAGAAAGCGGGCTTCATGTGCAGAATTGGTGATGGGTCTGAAATGTGTGTAAGGTTTCCCTGGAAAGCAGTATTTGCATGATCATCATTTTACTCAATAATCTAAAAACAGCTATCAGTATGAAGGCTGTCTGTGTGCTTGTATTTATACAGCACAGTAACCGCTTATCCAGGTGTGTGTGTGTGTGTGTGTGTGTGTGTGTGTGTGTGTGTGTGTGTGTGTGTGTGTGTGTGTCAGGATCATAACTTGATTGTATTTATCAGGTCAGTGATGCCTTGAAGAGCTTGGGCACACACATGAACAGTTTGATCAAGATCTAGGCCAACTTTCCACAACTACCTCAAATCCTCCAAGCTAGTGACCGATATTTTTCAGTTACTATGGTAACCCTAGGCTCATCTCCAAGACACTGGTGTTAACCATCAGCCCCTGCAGCTGAAAGAACTCCACAAACAAGCGAGTTTACTTCATCTCGCCCTCAAGTGCTGCTGAGCAGTGAGGCAGCTCACTGACACCAAGGGTCAAAAATAAAAGTTGCTAAAAAGGATGAAACGCAGCAGTGTTTGCACATGAAACTGAAATATATTGAGATGGACACTCGATGCATGTGTGCGCGTTACCTGCATGACTTTGGCGTGGATCTCATCAAGCTGGGTGCGTTTGTTTCGCTGCCTGCAGAGCTCCTGGTATCTGGTGTACTGCTCTCTGAGGGAGTCCAGCAGCTTCATCACCTGAGGCTGAGCCAGCAGCTCCTCTTCCATTGGACACCAGGCTGGACCTGAAGTTCAGAGAGAGGTCAGGAAGAAGGTCTGTGGGATTTTAGCATTTCACATCTACTCTTACAAAACGTGCTGACAATGGTTCCTCATCAGGAAACTGAAATATCAGCTCTCTCGTGTAGGATACCCCGGCACTATAAAATGAACTGTTCAAATAAAACTTTATCACTGTTTCTCTAAACTTTAATGATTAATTCACAATAGGAAAACTGAGCTAAGGTGGATTGAGGAAATAAACTAAACTGATCATCTGCAAGTGTGATCACCTCTCTAAAGTAGTAGTTTGGGACGTTTGCTGCACTGGAACATTCAGTTGTTTTTAATACAATGTCTCAAACTTCCCAGGAATAGATGTCCCAGCAAATTCACTCTAAAGTCTGACCATGTAATATATTCAGGGGAAAAAACCCTCAAAAGTGGCATCTCATAAGTTCATGACAGTGCAATTAGAAAAGACTTTACAAGTATGGTTTGTGTTGAAGGGTTGGCGAAAGCCTCAAAAAAAAAAAAAAAAAAAAAAAAAAAGCATAGCAGCACAACGGTTTGAAAAGCTGCATCTGAACAAACCACAACACTTCTGGAACAATGCTCTTTGGACAAACAAACGACACCACAGTGGAGATGTTTGGCTGTAACGCGCAGCACCACATTTGGTGAAAATCAAACTCCTCTTACCAACTTTCAAACACAGTGATGGAGGAGTGATGATTTGGGCTGGTTTTGCAGCCACAGGACCTGGGCAGCTTGCAGTCACTGAATTGTTCATGAACCCCTCTGCATACAAATTATTCTAGTCAAATGTGGATTATGCAGCAGGACAATGATCCCAAGCACAGGAGCAAATCCACAACAGAATGACTGAAAAAGAAAAGAATCCAAGATCCAGAGCTCATCCGGCTTGAAAAGCTGGGATTTTAAGAGAGCTGTGCATCAACAAATGCTCCAAATCCAAAAAACTGAAGCAATGGTGTAAAAAAAACAAAAAAACACAATGGGCTAGAATTCTTCCACAGTGATGTGAGAGACTGATAAACTTTAAGCTTAGAGTTTAGAAGGGCTCCATCTAAATTTACTTTCATTTCCATGGTTATACTTCCATAGCAACTTTTCTGGCTCTCTGCCAGTGCAAGGTTTAGTCCCATCAGGCCTGACGATGCTATACTGCATTTACCTCACAGCATTTTGTGATGATTCTACATGTGCAGCTTCTTGAAGACATACCACAGTAGAAGCAGATCAGCATGAACTGAATTAGTGGATGCTGAGGCCTCAGCTGTGATGTTTCTTAGTTCTTAAACAATGTTACACAGAACTCCAGTAGCCAACACAGCATCCACTTACACTGCGTCACACTGTACTGTACACAGTGCATAGTACTCTCCAGGAAATGAATGGCTGCATTCATGCGCCAAACTCCAGAGAAAACAAAGGACACCTCTTAATTAATCTGTGCATCACCCTTCTGTCTGAGCTGAGCCAGCACAGCGACATTTGGGTGACTGACAGCTGCTTGCTCACCTCCCTGTCCTCCTCCTCCTCCCTCTGAGCCGTTGAAACGTCGCTGCTGCAGCTCCGACAGCAACTCATGACCTTCAGCAGACACACACAGAGACAGAGAGAGAGAGGAGAGTTGAGATTTAAAAAGGTGGTAAAAAAAGCATCAGAAGCAATAATGAGTCAATGCTTGTGTAAATGTTGCTAAATTACGAAAGGATCTGGTGGAGGGAGGAGGGTGGTACTACAAACAAAGACTCCTTTCACCTCAGCCCAAGACGCACACACACACACAATCACAATCATAGGCCCCTCTGTACAGTCAACACATCCATCCTTCCTGTGTTTTCAGTGTGTTCTTTAGATTTTGATGGTAGCAAACTTGCAATGGGGAAAACATGTTTAAAAAATACAATTTAAAAACATTCCTTGTAAATGCAACGATGAAATCAAAACAAAAACCACACAGCTTGCTTTGTTTAAAGGTACAGTGAGTAAAATCTCACCAGTAAATCTCAATAAATCGCAGATTGCTGAGTCCTGTTTTCTTTCCGCTCCCAATTCGAATGCATAATCCGAGCTACAGTAGCCACTGTAGGAAAAACAACTCTGGCTGCCCTTCATCCGTAGTAAGTGTAGGCTGTCAGTTTGCTGTTTAACCCAGCTATCGATATGTGTCCACATCCCTTTACTCCGGAGGAAGCCGTAAAACTTTGTGAAAGCAGTCCGATATGAGTTGATGAATTAGTGAAGATCGCTTCTGTTCGATGACAGCGATACTGAGGTGAATGTTGAGGATGTCCTGAACTCTTTTGTCAGCAAGCACTGCCTTTTTTGCTGCTGACAGCCTGTGTTATATATTTGTGTATATTTATGAGTACAAAATTATTTATTTTTGCATTAAATAACCTGAAAAAAAAATAGTGTCTTTACTGTTTGAAAAATGGTTGTGTGTGTTCTTCCAGTTTTGTGCCCATGGCTCAGGACTGCAGAAGCCAAGTGTGTTGTGCTGACTGGCTAATCATTAATACCTCCGCTGTAGTTACTGAACTGCGAAACCACCGCTTTCTAGAATCCAAGAACTCAATCAAGTGGATAGAGTCTCGAGTGGGAGTGGAACGCCCACCTGCCTTATCAATCAGCACTTTTCATTCAACATTACCAGTTAAAATACAGATTTTAATCAGCAAATAACCTTAGAAACAGCTCCACTAGAGCACCCAGCGTGGCTGACATCTTTGAAATCTTTAAGAAATATCTGTGTTTATTTTTTTATTTCCACAGTGTGCAGCACCCACACACACCCAAGCACACTGTAGCAAAGATTATGCAAAATGCCTCGACTTCCTAAATGATCATTCTGCTGCAGTGGTCTATAAAAGCAAAATTACTTTAAATTGTGTCACTGCCCAAATACTCACAGACAGACTGTTTGTGCTCTTGGCAAGCTGTAGTTGTCACGTCTTTGTAAAGCACTCCAGTCAACATTTGATGTATTTAAACATGCTCTATTAATTTTTCCTGTGTTAGAATTGTATGTTTCTGCAGCAAGAAGAGCAGAATGATTGTTCAGTCAACCATCATGTCTGTGCTTCATTATCGAGATATTCTCTTCCCTCCTGCCGCCTGCTTGACCTGAAAGCTTGATACAGTTTATCGTTGTGCTTTAGGAGCTATCATAGAAATCACTGTGTGCTTTGTGAAGAAGTAGGTTGGACCTCAATGGGGAAAAGAGGAATGCACTACATTATTTTTCCATTCACAAATGTCCACTACCTGATTTTCAAAACCACTGCTCATCTTATCAGGAGTATTTAATCACTCCTCAGGTCAACGCTAAACTGACCTTTCAATCCACTGAATCATTTAAAGAGGCTTAAAAAAAGTCGAATGCCTCCTCACGCTGGGTGTTGTTACTATCGAGAGTTGCATGTATTTTACCTGCTAGTCCAGCAGTACAAATGCAATCACATTTACATTATCTTAGTTCCTGAAAGAGGATAAAGTAAAGAAAATGTATATTTACCAGTCTGAAGGACAGTCTCAGGGTCAAACGATGGCAAGAGGGCACAGTCGGCAGATCTGCAGAGGACAGACAAGACACACGGCTCTGGATTTCACCCGTCTGCCCTCAGTTTAGTTTAAACTGTAGACGTACGTGTGTGTGTGTGTGTGTGTGTGTGTGTGTGTGTGTGTGTGTGTGTGTATACTTACTTGTCCTTGTCCATTGAGCTGCTTTTATCAGCATCATTGATGATCGACAGCTCGTCCAGCAGTGACGTAGACTCCTTCGTGAACTTCTCAAAAACCTGCAACAAAGCCAAACACTCAGTTCTGGTGCCAGGTTACCATGGCAACAAATATTTTAAGTTACAGAAATCCCTCGAAAGCATAAAAAAAAAAAATAAATAAATAAATAGATAGATACCAGTCTCTTGTTGAGCCAGTCGCTGTGGTCATAGTCCAGACTTCCTCCGAAATCATCCGTCAGCTGACACGGTTCAATGTAACGAGTCAGCTTATTGGCTGAAACCAGGATCACCTGACAGGAAGCAGAGATGCCAACATGCAACACATATCAGTAGGGAGAAACACACTAAACACACTGTGTGCTATTTTGAGAAATGTCATGTAGGTTTCAATATAGAAGTAACACAGAGGTCAACCTGGACTATAGAAACTAACACGAAACTACAGAACACTTCAGAACATCTAAGTCAGCCAGAACAGACAGTCTATCATAAAGCCACTCAATATTACTTTCAGAATTACAGTTTGTGTGACCTTTTAAAAGAAATGCTTTATTAATGTTTTGGAAATCTTACCTTTTGTTAGAAGCATTTACTAATTAGTCCATAGCTTCATCACATATATGTAACAGCAGGCATCAAACGCAAGGCCTAAGGGCCCAAATCTGGCCTCCAGTGACTATAAATCTGTCCGTACTAGTTGTAGCTGTGATCTGCACATCGATATGCAACGCGCACGCACCACAAAACTAAATAGAGGCGCACTCAATTGTACCTGCAAGCTAATACAAAAAGGCACAAAAAAATAAAAAAGGCACAGGAGAAAAAGGAACATTGAGGGCAGACGATTTCAAGATGGTTGTTAGGTGCTACATATGGTGCTGCATCCATTTACCACGAGACACTCTTATATGTCTTGGATTTTGAAACCACACAACCAGCAGGGAAACTAAGCTACAGACTTGGAAGAGAGTCTTCAGAAAGACACAGGCACACACAACGACGAATAAAATATCTTTCTATCAGCCGAATCTCAAAGTTTCATTAATGGCTAAGTGGTAAGACACCAAGGCAACTTGTTGATTATCTATTGATTTGTTGTGGCTTTTATGTGGATCAATGTGTAAATGTATAACGTAAGGCTACATGGGACATGAATGAGCATCCACCCAGGATATTTTATTTGGATTGAAGTAGGGCATGTCAATAAACTGTATACATTCAAGTCCATCATTTGTTGGACAAATACAAATTTTTTTGCTACCACAGAGGATTTTCAATCAAACAACATGTGACAACATGTCACTGAAGTGCAGAATATCAGCTTGAATTCAACTAATTAAAGCATTGCGTTAACTCCATGGAATTACAGGTTTTAATACATAGAATCCCAATTAGTCCTCTGGCATGAACCTGAAACTGAAAGAAAAGAAAAGAAAAGAAAAAATAACACCTGCACAGTCCTGAACCGATGAAGATGTGTTTATTGATGATGTGACTGTTGATAGGAGAGGCACGATGAATTGTGAAGTGTACAGGGCTAAAGACTCTGCTCAGACAAATACTGCAAAACTGATGGGACTGTACTTCACTGTGTAAATCGATAATGACCCAAAGCATACAGCAAAAAACAAGTGTCGAGTGTCTCGATGCAAAGAAATCAAGACTTTTTCAGCGGCAAAGTCAGTCACCTGATTTCAGCCCAGCAGAGCGTGCATTTCAGTTATTAAATACAAAACTGAACACAGAAAGACTCACAAACATGCAGTGACTGAATGCGTCTGCAGCAAAGGCCCAGCAGAGCAGCTTTAGGGAGGAAACACAGAATATGGTGATGTCCATGGATTCTAGATGTCAGTCACTGGCTGCTACGGATTCTAATCCAATAAACAATCCTTACATTTAAGATCATGTTTGTCTGTCTAATTTGAGGCTCTGATATCAGTGATTGGTGGATTAAACACAGTTTCTTCAATCTCTGCCACATGCCAGGCAGCCAGTCTGTGTGTTCATGTCTCAGGAGCCCTGTGAGACATAGGTATGTCTGAGGAAGGGCATGCATAACTAGTCCTTGTTTTCAGAGGACATTTAGAAGCCACTGCACTGAGTGCTGATTGTTTGGATCCATCAACCAAGCGGAGTGCTTGGAACACAATAAACTTCTCTTTTGGCTTTCTAAATCTGAAGGTGGCGCGTTCAGCATTCCTGAAATGTAGTTTTTAAAAGAGAACAAACAAATATGAAGTGCCTTTTGTTTTGTTTGCTTTTTTAATTGCTGCTTTGTAAGTAAACCTGCTAAGACAGCTGACGTTGAGTCGAACTTCCAGTTGTCACTGCAACAGATGCCGGCAGACGAATTGGACTCAGCTAGCGTGTGTCTGCATGTTTATTTAAATGTGAGGTCAGATGTTTGAGCAGCTGTACAACCCACACCCTGCTGTGTCACCCTCAGAGACACTCCATAGTTCGGATGAGTAACATTTCAGCACCATCACTGGAATCTCTAACAACTGTGTGTGCGTGTGCGCAGAGGGGCGTGCACAGCAGAGATGTGGCCACCAGTGACAACGCAGCATGTATGAAATTCAGCAACTTGTAGCGACTACAGAAAAAATAAAAATAAATAAATAACTGCTGGGTATGCCAGTGCATACTTAAAACTTATCTAAACTTTGAAGCAACTGTTAATACATTTAGAAAAGACAAAAAATAACTGATTGAGATATGACAGTGTGACAAATATATTAGAGGTTTAGCTATGCAACCGCAAGCTCAGTGATGATGGTCTGTGTATGAGCGGTAATACTCCAGTGCATTGAATGAGACAGATGTAATTTATGAGACCACCAGCTCTCTTTCTTTTGACCATATTATTTTAAATATTTAGCTCATGAGCTGACTTCTGAAATGTTCACATGTCCTTAAACGCACCACCAGGGAGATTTCTTGCCCTGAGAACAAAAACCAAAAAAGCTCCAATTTCACTACTAAAATAAAGTCACCTTAACATTGGCTGTGACGGATTATCTTTATTTAACAACTATCAAGTCGATACAGATCAACCAACTTGCTCCGGTTGCCATGGTAACAATCGTGGAGCCAACGTGGCTGTGGAAATCTGGGTCACAATGACTACTGATCTCTGTCGGTAAAACCATCTGTTGTAATAGAGGAGGAGGCAGACACACAAACACACTCACACTCCATTGATCCCGTCTCAGGTTTCCAGCAGCACTCAGGACAGTTAACGACGCTTAAGGTTGTTATAACTGGCGTACTTGCTCTGTGCGTGATATCGGGTGACAACAAAGATCAGAAGGGTACGTGTGCGTTTTAAACCAAAAATCAAGAGGAAAAGAAAATGAGAATGAAAAAAAATCGTTTGGTTCATTCCAATGTTGGAGAAAAACTGGGACATTCACACTGGTCCAAGTCCTCCACGTAAAAGCAGCCATTTCATCCTTTAGGTGTGGCAGTTGCACTGTTTTTGTCTGAAGACGGGGAGGACACAAAGTTGCACCAACAACCTTTTGATGACTGAGAAGAAATCAATTCAACTTTATTTACATAATGCCAAATCACAACAACAGTAACCCCACAGTGCTTTATACTGTAATATAAAGACCATACAATAACAGACAGAAAACCCGAACAACTACACGACCCCCTTTGAGCAAGCACCTGGTGATAGTGGGAAGGAAAAACTCCCTTTTAACAGGAAGAAACCTCCAGCAGAACCACACTCAGCAAGGTGCAGCCACCTGCTGTGACTGGTTGGGGGTGAGGGGAAGAAGACAAGACAAAAGACATACTGTGGAAGGGAGAGCCAGAGCTTAATACTAAGTAATGATTAAATACAAAGTGTTGTATAAATACATAGAAAGTGAAGAAGAAACAGTGCATCATGGGAAGCTCCCAGCAGTCTCAGCCTCCT
This sequence comes from Copadichromis virginalis, assembly GCF_057382275.1. Taxonomy (NCBI): domain Eukaryota; kingdom Metazoa; phylum Chordata; class Actinopteri; order Cichliformes; family Cichlidae; genus Copadichromis; species Copadichromis virginalis. The sequence continues at coordinate 16,711,045 of NC_140633.1, forward strand.
GCAGACTTACTAAGAGAGGATTTCAGGGCCACATGATCCTTTTATCGAAAAGAAGTGTTTTAAACCTAATCTTAAAGAAAAGTAGAGAAGGTGTCTGTCTCCCAAATCCAAACTGGAAGCTGGTTCCACAGAAGAGGGGCCTGAAACCTCAAGGCTCTGCCTCCCATTCTACTTTCAAGTATCGTAGGAACCAAAGATTTTCCAGGATGAATAGTAAAACTGATTATTTCGCATAAACTGGCCCTGAAGTAACCAGTGCACAAGTGACTGACTTAAGAGTCAGCACAAAACAAAGTGAAAAGAAAATAAATACAATATTGGTAAATGGCCTGTATTTGTATAGCGCTTTTATTAGAACCACTTCTCACAGCCGCAGTAACAGGAGTCTGGAGCCACGCAGCTGTGTGGGGCTATACTTAGGGCAGAGCGTTGCACTGCGAGAGACTCCAGAAAAAGCACAAGCAGCCTGCTGATAATGACCAGTACTAACAAGGTTAAGTTTTACAGGTATCCCACTACCACCTCTATAGTTTAGCATAAGCACAAAGTGAAGCCGATGTGAGCACAGTTTGTAAGTTATTGCCCTGATGCCGATGTGTGGCCATGGATTTCCGTCATAAAATGATGAGCATGATGAAACATGATTGCAAGCAGATGTTATTTCCCTACAAGCAGGTATCCCGACACGCAAACTTAACAACTGCATGCGTAAAAATAAGCAAACAAAGCAGCCACCATATGCTGTTAGGCCCTCTCAAGTGCTAGGGGAAGGACTACCTGCTCTTGCAAGCAGCTGCTTGTGAATTTAAAAGTCTACATGTGGGAATCAAGCTGATTTTTGACAGGCTGGAGATGGAAACTAAGAGTTTACACCACGTGTGACAGAAATCTAAAGCCAGAGCTTTCTCAAAACCAAAACATGTATAATACTGCAAAAAAGAACAGTGTTAGTCTCTGTTTCTTCTTAAGGTTATATGGAACATGGAAAGTTGGAGCAGTGATGAAGGGAACCAAACCCCACTCTAATAATCTGAGGTTTACAAGAAATGCTTCTCACACGCCGGCCATTTGTTTAAAATGGCCCCAGATGGGGAAAATCACAGCTTCACGTGAGGCAAAATATGACTTGTTTTCATTTGAGGTACAAATCTTCAACATCCACAAACCCACAGAGAGAGATCGTGTTTTAAGTGTAAAGTTAGCTGCAAGCTGAAGCAGAAGCAGCTCAGAGACTTACCTCAAAGCCCAGACGGTCTTTCTCCTTCCAGAAGCAGAAGTGTGTCACCTTCTTATCCCAGAATTCATCTGGCTTCACCACGCAGACCAACGACACTTCAGGTGGGATCACATTCTGAAACAGCATCAACGCCATCATTAGCCCGCTGCTTTTTAAAGAACACCCATAGCAGCCAATGCATTAACACAGCTTAAGCCTGCGTTGTGCCTGCGGGGACTCTAAATGTGTTTCTACCTGCAACATGAGCACCACAGTCTTCACGGTGTTCCACTGAGACTTCCGTCCATCCACGATAACAGTGAAACCCCGAGCCTTACACTTCTCACTGGCACAGACAAAGAGAGGGAGTGTGTTACCAACAGCGCACGCACACCCCATCATTTACATACACAGTTTCCTGTTTGAGCATCATTTGGGTAGCCAGCTCACCAAGCTGCTGCTACCGAGGCTACTTTATGTTTTCTTCACAAGTACAAATGGTAACAAAAATAAAGCCTGAGACTATTTTTTTATTTGTTTTATATGCTTTTCACACATTCCCAGCATCGGGTATATTTCTGCTCCTCTTTCAAGTCCATCTATATACCAGTTTGTCAGCTATAAACAACCTACAGGAGCTTAAACAGCTCATCCAGCGTGTGTTGGAAGAAACGAAGCGTGAGCTGAAGAGGCCAGATATGGAAAATGGGACTGAATCACCTGTGGAGCTGCCAAGAATTACAGCTGTCAGATCGTGCTGGGGACGCTCAAAAAGGACGAGTTGAAAAATAGTAACACTTAATAAACTAGAATCATCCTTTAAGCTGGATTTCTACACTCGAGCCACAGGGTTCAAATCCAGCAGCTCCTCGCTGACAAGCCAAAACCCAAACATGTCTAAAAGCATTAAAAGTGAAATCCAACAGTCTCTGGGTGACACAACTGCTCTGGGACACACACCAGACTGTCCTCAGTCGTGTCTCTGTGTGTACCTTGGGATGCTAAGCAGGTAGTCCAGCGTGGCGCTAAGCTCCTCCATGCTGGTCTGATCTGAACTGAGAGGGATGTTCAGAATCAGACCACTGCGCCGGTCTTTACCCCCTAAAGAGTGACAGGCAGACGGGTGGGAGAGGGGAGGAATCAGATTACAGCTCAAACTGGGATGACCACAGGATTGAGGAAACAGGTGTCGATATTTCATTTTCTTTTCTTTTAAATCCAAGTGTTTTACCTGACAAGAAGGCCAGCTTCTTCTTGAGAATGGGGAGGATGGTGGTCGCTTCCATTGTGACAGCAGACATCTGTAAACACACATGCAGACAGTTTTTCCTCCTTAAGTCTAAGGTATCCTTTCTAAAGCTAAAAGCAGTGTGAGTTAGTGGAAAAGAGGCCCACTGTTACACGAGATAGTCAATAAACTCCAACACTAGACCACAGTTTTCAAACCTGCACGATCAGATGTTGGCCCACAGGCTCACACTTTAACAGCTCTGAGGTGCTTGACCAGAATGTGCACAAACTACACAGAAATCCCGCAGCTAACGAGTTTACAGCGTCCTTGCAAGTCAGTGCAGGAGCACAGCAGCCATAGGTGATAAAAAACAGCTCTGGGGGTGGCTGCTAAAAAGCTGCGTCCAGCTCCGAAGTGTCAGAGCAATATCAGCGAAGCAGCACTGTGATTTTCGTGTGCGGATTTTCTCTCAGCTGGCGCTTCTCCCGGCCGATTCAGATTCTTGGCTCCGGCCTCGGCCTGCGATTTACTGCCCGCCTCATCGGCATGTCAGCACAGTTCAAGCAGTCAGCCAGTAAATCAGTCAGTTTGCATTTCTGTCAGCTTATCGGCCGACTTAACATCTGTGGTGATTTTTTTTAACCCCCGCCCTTTCTACAGTTGTTGCATTGTTTCTCACACTCTCCTATTAAAGGCTGTGCTCCTTTAAAGAACAGTCTGGGCTTTTCAGTTAATTACAGCAGTGCTGGAGGACTTAATGTAGGCTCTACAGAAAAATGTCAAACTATTCCTTTTTTATTCCATCTCAGTGTTTTTGTAGATTTAGCTCCTTACCATCTAAGCTGCTTTCTGTTGCTTGTAATTTGAGACACAGCAATCACCCCCATGCAAGCCATAACACAGGATTGCAACTCCTTTAATTTTAGTGTAGTGTTCGGATTTATTCAGTTACACAGGCATGCTGAGTGCAATCATGCAGTTCACATAGTGACCTTGACGTGATGTGGCACACAGACACTCAGCACTTTATCGAGCTTCTAACTTGGAGTTATATTAAAGCTTTGTGTTTGCAGTATTCTTGTTTTTGGCCTTACAGTGAGTCATGTCGATCTGGTGTCTGGAGAGCTGTGGGGTCCTTGCTTTATTACATCTGATGATCACACAGTTCTGACTAGTTGAAGATTTTGAAAAACAAAATTCTTTCAGTCATGACATATTTTATCATTTTTACCTCTTTTTTTTAAAAAAAAAGTATAAACTCATGCTCCACTATCTTCTGTTCTACTCCTCTGCTAAACTTTGCGTCACATTTATGATTTGGCACAAAGGTGTTCATTTTGCTATTTGCAGCAGATGTAGTATTAGTTAGATTAAATGATTTGGTCCCTGCAGCACCAGTCTGTGTCTATCTCCTCCTGGTGCTGCTGCTGATGGGGCTTCACCTTCGTCCTCCTGCAGCTTATCCGGCCCAGCTCGGTGTGTCTCGGCTTGGTTCGGCTCGGCCCACAGACACAATGACCTACATTCACAGCTGCAGACTGCGGCTGCTGCAGCCGTAACCTCCCCTTCACCGCAAACCTCGACCCGCCCAGCCTCGGCAGCTCCGGGATCCACAACAGCAGCTATCGATCCCGCACGTTTTCTTACCTTTTCAGTCAAATCTGCGGCATGTCCCGATTTTTTCCTCCTCCTAGTCCCCCCTCCTCTTCTCCTCTGTCGCTTCTTCTCCTCTGCAGTTTTTCCCTTCTTCCTCTCTCTTCCCTACTCCTCCTCTTCTGTGTCCTCTCGGGCGGATTTATCAGCAGATAGTGAATCTGTTCTCCATGAAAAACACCGAGGAGCTCAATGAGCTCACAGTACGCTTTCAACACCGCTGCAGTCCTACTCCAAACACACACTCACAAGGCAGGCGTTGGAGCTGGCTGTTGTGCGCAGCCTCAGTGTAGCCAAATCGAAGAACGCGACTTCCGGTGAAAACGACTTTCCAAATAAATGCCTGGAGGAACAATTTCTCACCACATTTTATAGAGGAGCCAATGTTTACTTATGCATTACTTATCAGCATTTATTTACAACCACGATTTGCACACTTTTGCCCTCTTGTTTTTTTCGTTTGGTTTTTTCAGAAACATTGGAAATATGTTGTGTGTGTGTGTGTGTGTGTGTGTGTGTGTGTGTGTGTGTGTGTGTGTGTGTGTGTGTGTGTGTGTAAAGTTTTATTTACCCCATTTCCTCAGTATTCATTTTACATCAGGGCACACACGTGGCCACTTTGCTAAATAAATAAATATAAATACAAATATAAATATCGTGGTACATGATAAATGTGTAAAAGTACAGAAAAAGTTCCGGTAGTTCAGTGCAAAGAATACCATGTCATGTAATTATAAAACTTTTTCTTAATTGACTGAAAAAATCCTTGAAAAACAAACAAACAAAACTATGGACCCACTGTGATAGTGGGAAAAAAGAACGTTTAATTTAACTGTTTATCTGTGAATTATTACATTGGTGTAGTAGAAATTCTAGTCTGGCACCCATCCTCTATGGGAGGTTTCGTTTTGTATTATATTATCATTATTATAATTATTATTATTTACTTCATTTTGATTTTTTTTTTTTTAATTTACCTTTTATTGGTTTCAGTGTTAGTTTTAGTCTTTGTAATTATTATTGTATGGACGGCATAGAGAAAGAGAAAATACACACAAGTCACATTTTTTTCTTATCAGGATTATTAGGATTTTATTATTAATATTACTGTTCTTATCATCATCTCTATTATTATTGTTATTTCTATTATGTAACCAACAACAATCCAAAGCATCAGTAACCAATCAAAGTCTTTTTATTTCATCAAAATGATATAAAAAAATTTGTAAGTTTTAAACACAAATTTTAAATCGTATAATCCAAGCATGGCAACTGCTCACACGACTTAAATTCAAGTTGATTTAAAATTTTTATTTTTTTATTTTTTTTGTTTCACTTCCATATTCCTGCTCAGGATGAATAAGTGTTTTTGTGGTAATTTCCGCTGCAGCCTCACAACAAGAAGGTTCCTGGTCTTCCTGGTCTCATGACTGGGGCCTTTCTACATGATGAGGTAGACACTGTATAGTTTATTGGGGGGGGGGGGGGGGAATATATTAAAAAAAAGTTTAGAGAATAAAAAGAACATACACATGGTTAAAAATGTGGCTAACAATTACTAACACAAGACTAGAAAAGCAAATTCAAATCATTTGTTCATTTCTGCATCTCAAGCTCTAGAAGGCAGTTGAGCATTTGATCTCAGACAGAGAAGTCTCGCTGACAGCTGGAGCCTCAGCTGAATTCCCATCATCCTTTTGGCGACAGAGCCCTTTAAATTTGAACCTGGAAGCCAAATGAGGAGAGCTGCATCAGTTAGGCAATATTAAACAATAGATATTTCATATATATTTGCATTATTTGTTTTGTTTTTTCATTTCAGTTTTTTTCACATTGTACCCACCTTTATTTTTGATATTTCAAAATGAACTGTATATTTCTTATTCTGGTCTCATGACACAGACCTACCCACATAACACTTTAAGACCGCAGTGCAGTAAACAATCAAACCAGATTTCCCTATTTATATATTTTTTATTACAATCCATTCATAGGATATCTATTATATAGAGTGCAGACATGAACGCACCTGAATATACACTCTGCAAAAGCAGCATTACTAGCATAATCAATAGACAAGCTTACTTCTTAATGACTTGCATCTGATCGATGGTATCAGGAAGCGTTTTTCCAAATGACTCCGGAAGGAAAAGGGAGACAAAGACACCGATGACTGACAGGAGACCCACAGTCAACCACGGCAGGAACTCGTAGAACACAGCTGCAGACAAAACCAGAGCCCATTATTCAGATTATTTCTCTGCTACAGACTTCTGTCATCACTGAGCTGCAGGTCAGTTTGTTAGATTTAGAGTTGAGAAGCTGAGCATTAAGGATGCTTTTGTCATTAAAGTGAACTAAAACTTCATCTCTACACAATGACACCTGTCTCATAAAAAAGGCACAAAGGTTCTGTGTACACTACAAAGTGCTCTATTGCAGAATAATTATCCTAGTATGATGTTTACACAAAAGTAGGGATGCTTTGAAAACATGTAAATGAAAAACAGACGGCTATTAAGATCATTAGAAGCTTACAGGGCACTGAATAGAGCACAAAGACATCGTAACAAAAACATATTGAAACAGAATTAGTTGTTCAGTTTTCCATCTGCTGTTTTTTGATGCGCTGCACAACTTTCTCAATCATTTCTCGCTCTTGCCTCAAAACGAAGTTTAGCGAAGTTTTTAAAATTTACTTAATTTCAACATTTACTGTCTTGGATTATTTGATTAAAGAGATTTTTTTTCATCATAGCCCACTCCATAGCTTCTTTTCTCAGACCCAAGACCAGTAGAAAGTGTTGGAGAGTAAGCTTAGGACATTTTTAATACGAGTATTGTCAGTTGTAACAGTTGTCCCAAATTTAACGTTTTTCTTCTTCTTTTTTTTCTTTTGTTGGGGGGAAATGGGGTGATTGTGATGCCAAATATCTCACCCAGCTGCAATATGTATGGGGTGATAGAGGACCCCACTCTGGAGAATAAGGCAGCAGACGACAACATCGTATTCCTGATGACTGTGGGAGACAGCTCTCCAGTGAGCAGGTGCAGGATTCCTTCAGAAGCCAGGACTCCAAATTTACCTATCAGCACCAGGGTGAGGGTGATGTTGTGATACTCTGAAGGGAGGAGAAGGACTTTAAGCTTACAAGGAGTGAAACAAGTTATTTTCAAACATTTGGTGAGCAGGTTTACCTTCCCTCAAATAATCTTGTTTTGTCTATTTTGTCTATAAATCTCATTTAGGGCAGCACCTCTAACATAGAGGCTGTGTGTGTGAGGCCTTGTTGAAAAGGCTTATTGTGTTGATATTTTTCAACACAATGACAGTTATATTCACAAAGAGAGCAAGAAAAGGACAGTGGTCTCACTTACTGTGCAAAGTGATCTGGATGACGAAGAGTGCCAGCGCCCCCAGCAGGGAGAAGACAATAAAGGACACGCGGCGAGGAAAATATTTTGCGCTAAACCAGCTGACCAAGTGTGCCGGGATATCCATTAGTGATAGCAAGGCGTAGTTCAGAAAGGGGTTGCCATAGAGAGTAGTCATATTGAATGACAATCCAAAGTAGCTCACATTCAAAGAAAACCTGCAAACAACAAGAGAACAAAAAATAAATAAATAAAATGAATCCTGTTAGGATCGCTCAGTCAATTATATCAATAGGCAGTTGTAAAACATGTCAGAGTCACTGATGCCCAAAACCAGCATTCTGAGTTTTCTTTATATTTCTATTCTCTAGTTTTAGTTTCACGTGTACTTCTGTGTGTGGTTTTAGTCTGGTTTATATTCAGTTCGTTGAGTTCATAGATTCATGGGGAAGGCTTTAACTCACCAGAGAAACCACACTACGAGTGTGATACTTCGAGTGGTTGTGTTCCTCAGCAGACCCAGGTAACCAGAAACCTCAGGTTGCTGAGGTTGCTGAGGTTGTTCAGGTTGCTGAGGTTGTTCAGGCTGTTGAGGTTGTTCAGGTTGCTGAGGTTGTTGAGGTTGTTGAGGTTGTTGAGGTTGTTCGGGTTGCTGAGGTTGTTCAGGCTGTTGAGGTTGTTCGGGTTGCTGCGACTGTTCAGACTGTTGAGACTGATCAATGTGCCACATAGAAAATTCATTACATTAGCCAATGTAGTTTAGTGTGGTACACGTTGGACAAGGATAAGGTCAGAGGCTCTTACTTTTGCTGAGCGAAAGAGGTCAGATGGAAATTCCACTCCGTTCTCCAGAGCAGCAAACCTTAGCAGGAGTTCTGCTTCTTTAAAACGGCCTTTGGACACTAGCCAGCGAGGAGATTCTGGAACCAGCCTGGTGGACAGACAGACACAAATGTGTAGTTCATTAGTCAAGTCAGCACAGGTGGAAACTGAAGAAAAATACAAGAGCCTCCTGCTCCATCTATCTGTGTTTGAGAGAGTATTATTTATTCATCAAGCAGATGCTGGAAAAGTTAGAAATTATCTGGATGCGATGAGTTAGAAATTATCTGGATGCCACGAACGTCTTCTTTTGGCTGTCCTTACACGGGTGGCCACAGTGGATCATCTGAGTGCCATAATGATAACTGTAAAAATCTGTGAAAAATGTACTTTGCCAGAAGCCAAAGATTTTTTATTTAACACTTTATGCTTGACTGTGACTGAATGAATGAGATTGCAGATACAACCTTGGAACTTTGATCATCAAATCAAATCAGGTTTAAACAGAAATGAGCCTTTAACAACGTTCAGTTGGGAGGAGATCTATGGGGAGAACGGGAACTGGAATAAAAAATTATAAATCCCTTTCTTTTGTCTCAAGATCCCCCAAATGGAAGGAAAAGGGCATCTGAGGAAGTGGAACAAAGTGATGGATGGATGGATGCATGGATGGAAAACTGGATGGATGGATGGAGGCGCACATTTAGTTTACATTAGCTTAACACATTCCACAGTTCAACAAATTCCTCAACAACCTTTTATATACTGAACAAAAAAAATCTGCTGAAAAAATCAGCAAATACTCAAGAAACAAAAATCCTAGTAGTGTACTGAGGTCAATTTACCACCAAAGGGGGAAACAGGCCAGACCAGGCAAAGCCATTAACACTGATAGATATCTCCAGTTCCTGACTATGTAGGCAGTGCCAGGGAATGCCACCATACCAGCTGAATAGAAAAAGCTCAAAGCAAGGCTGCTGAAGAGAACTCTTGGAACATCAACTAGGAGCTCAGAACCTGTGACGAAAAGGCAAAGTTTAAAGGAAATCAGGAAGTTGTACTTAATGTTATATTACAACTAATGTCCAATAAAATATTTTGTTTTCTGTTATCTGTTTACTGCACATGTGTAAATCAGAAAAGTCAGTCAAAGGTTGTGACTAGTTGACAATACAAGACAAGTGGTTTCCTTTTTGTTTCATTTTAGGTGTTGGCCGAAGGCTTATTACATTAAAAACAGCAGCAGTTGAGCAGACTATCCTAGAAATAAAGAAACACACTTACCAAGTACAAGAAGAACTATGTAAATGCTGAGCTGACCCATGCCCACAATGAAGAAAAGCACATTGAAGACGGCCCAGGACTGAGCAAAACTCAAAGCGATGTTGAAGACACTTAGTATGAAAATGGAACTGAACAGAACAGGTTTCCTGCCAAACCTACAGTAAAAATACAGCAAGACAGCAATCAGCCACAACATGGGCACATACAGTTTTCTATTTAGATGTTAATGCTTAAAAAATAGGCCCATTAGCCTCAACAGCCTCAAAATAGGCCCATTAGCCTCAACAGGGCTTTAGCAGCTAGCATGACAGCTACCCTGAGGTACCCCTGAGCAAGGTACTGTCCCTACACACTGCTCCCCGGGCGCCTGCTTAGTGGCTGCCCACTGCTTCACTGAGTGAATGGGTCAAATGCAGAGAAAAACAAGTAATTTCCCCATGAGGATCAATAAAGTATACATTATTATTATTATTATTATTATTATTATTATTATTATTATTAACCAAGAGCAAAGGAGTCATGTGCTCAGTGCACCTACATTAGGATTTATCAACAACAAAATGGAGTTCATTTAGCTCAAACTTAAAGGTAACCGAGATTTGGGAAGATAGATCCTTTATTTTATTTAGTCCTGGATGAGTTAGCTCACAGCTAACTAGCAGACATATTTTAGTGAAAAACATTGCAGGTTTGCTAACTTTAGAGACTGCTTGAGCTGAAACTGTGAATTTACCGGTCAGAGATCTGTCCAGAGAGGAAACAGCCACAAAGTGATCCCAGGAAGTAGATGAGAGAGGACATTGGCTGTTTCCACTTGTTGTCGCACACCAGGTTAAACTAGAAGACAGGGTACACATAAGGGTGATCTAAAGCAGGCATAAGAACATAGAAGGAAATACTTGGGCACTAATCTCTGTCTTCCAGCAGTCCCTGTGCAGACTGTTTGCTTCATTAGCCTCCATGTTGCTTTGTTTTGATGGGTGTGTAACATGAGTTTGTCTCTGTCCATATTTTACAAGGTCCGCGTCAGGTGTTGAGGAACCAGGGCACCCTGACGAAAAGTGGGCTACTGGAACAAGAAGGCATCGGTGGGCAAGGGACGAAAACAGGGCGTTGTTGGAATGCTACTACGCAAGTAACCCCGGCGGAAGGGGCTACATGAATAGGATGAGGGACCTATGGATTCTTCGATACCCAACATCCACAATGACGGCGAAACAACTAGTAGCTCAGTGTTCCAACATTCGAAAGAAGGGACTGCTCTCACAGCTAGAGATTGACGAGGTACAACACAAATGCTACGGCAAGGAGGAGTCAGGACGCCAGGTCAGGGGGGAGATATCATCACCCCCACCCGAGATTGGGTACATAGCCCCAAGTGTGATAGGAGAAGGATCGTTGAGTGCGAGAGGAACTGACCTGAAAAATAGGATCATGGCCAAGCTTGAAACCTGGATCCCCCGTAGCCGGTTACCAAGATTACGTGAAGTACCCTCAGAAGGTCTGCTAGATGATGTTAATGCAGCACTACGGGCAATACCTACAACCACGATTACCGACACTAACAAGCTGATCTACAATATGGCAGCAGTGATCAGTGAGATGCTTGGCTACAAGTTGAACAGCCACAAGGGGCAGTACCCTCCATGGAGAAGGAGGCTAGAGGGCAAGATCAAAGTAGCACGGAGAGAGGTTAGCCAACTAACGGAGTTGCAGAAATGTGCGACGAATAAGGTGCCTAAGAAATACAGCAAGCTGTCCATACCTGAGGCCTTGGAAACTGCCAAGCAAAGACTCACAGCCTTGGCCAGCCGCTTGAGGAGGTACACCAGAGAGATAGAAGGCAGGAGAATAAACCAGCTGTTCTCCACAGAACCAGCAAAGGTGTACTCTCAGTGGCAAGGGAACAATAAGAGAACAGCACCACCAAGGCTGGAGACGGAGCAATACTGGAAGAGCATATGGGAGAAGGATGCAACCCATAACGGCAATGCTCAGTGGCTAGAGGATCTGAGGGCAGACCACAGCGACCTCCCTGAACAGGGTCCAGTAACCATCACAGTGGCAGATATCCAAGAAAGGGTCTCCAGTATGAAGAGTTGGACAGCACCAGGGCCCGACATGGTTCACGCCTACTGGCTGAAGAAGCTAACTGCACTCCACGAGCGTCTGGCAGCACAAATGAACCAGCTGCTAGTTAACGAGAGACACCCGGAATGGCTAACTGAAGGCCGGACGGTCCTGATCCCCAAGGACCCCAAGAAGGGACCGGTCCCCTCCAACTACCGACCAATAACCTGCCTCAGTACTACATGGAAGCTCCTGTCAGGCATCATATCGGCTAAGATGAACAGGCACATGGGTCAATACATGAGCGGGACACAGAAAGGAATTGGCAAGAATACCAGAGGCGCAAAACACCAGCTACTGGTAGACAGAACAATCAGCCGAGACTGCAAGACCAGACTGACCAACCTGTGCACTGCCTGGATTGATTACAAGAAGGCCTATGACTCAATGCCCCACAGCTGGATACTGGAATGCCTAGAATTGTACAAGATCAATGGGACCCTAAGAGCCTTCATCAGGAACTCAATGGGGATGTGGCGTACAACACTAGAGGCCAACTCCAAGCCCATAGCACAAGTCACCATCAAGTGCGGGATCTACCAAGGAGATGCTCTGTCCCCACTGCTGTTCTGCATAGGCCTGAACCCCCTCAGTGAGATCATTAACAAGACTGGCTACGGATACCGACTACGGAACGGAGCAGTTGTCAGCCACCTCCTGTACATGGATGACATCAAGCTGTATGCCAAGAGTGAACGAGACATCGATTCACTGATCCACACTACCAGGCTATACAGCAATGACATTGGAATGTCGTTCGGACTGGAGAAGTGTAGTCGGATGGTAACAAAGAGAGGGAAGGTAGTCAGAACTGAGGGGATTGAACTACCAGAAGGCAACATTGCAGACATAGAGGACAGTTACAAGTACTTGGGGATCCCGCAGGCGAATGGGAACCATGAAGAGGCCGCTAGAAAAGCTGCAACCACCAAGTACCTGCAGAGGGTCAGGCAAGTCCTGAGGAGTCAGCTGAATGGTAAGAACAAGATCCGGGCCATCAACACGTACGCCCTGCCCGTGATCAGGTACCCTGCTGGGGTAATAGGCTGGCCAAAGGAGGAGATAGAAGCCACTGACATAAAGACAAGAAAGCTCCTTACCATGCATGGAGGGTTTCACCCCAAGTCCAGCACCCTGAGGCTGTACGCTAAGCGGAAGGAAGGGGGCCGGGGACTGGTGAGTGTCAGCACCACAGTCCAGGATGAGACAACGAACATCCAAGAATACATTGGGAAGATGGCCCCAAATGACCGAGTGCTCAGTGAATACCTCAGGCAGCAGAAACCCAAGAAAGAGGAGGGAGACGAGGAACCATCATGGAAGGACAGGCCCCTGCACGGTATGTACCACCGGCAGATAGAGGAGGTGGCTGATATCCAGAAATCCTACCAGTGGCTGGACAAAGCTGGACTGAAAGACAGCACAGAGGCACTAATCATGGCAGCACAAGAACAAGCTCTGAGTACAAGATCCATAGAGGCTGGGGTCTATCACACCAGGCAAGACCCCAGGTGCAGGCTGTGTAAAGATGCCCCAGAGACAATCCAGCACATAACAGCAGGGTGCAAGATGCTAGCAGGCAAGGCATACATGGAACGCCATAACCAAGTGGCCGGCATAGTGTACAGGAACATCTGTGCCGAGTATAACCTGGAAGTCCCGAGGTCAAAATGGGAGATGCCCCCAAGGGTGGTGGAGAATGACCGAGCTAAGATCCTGTGGGACTTCCAGATACAGACGGACAAAATGGTGGTGGCTAACCAACCGGACATAGTGGTGGTAGACAAACAGAAGAAGACGGCCGTAGTGATCGATGTAGCGGTTCCGAATGACAGCAATATCAGGAAGAAGGAACACGAGAAGCTGGAGAAATACCAAGGGCTCAGAGAAGAGCTCGAGAGGATGTGGAGGGTGAAGGTAACGGTGGTCCCCGTGGTAATCGGAGCACTAGGTGCGGTGACTCCCAAGCTAGGCGAGTGGCTCCAGCAGATCCCGGGAATAACATCGGAGATCTCTGTCCAGAAGAGCGCAGTCCTGGGAACAGCTAAGATACTGCGCAGGACCCTCAAGCTCCCAGGCCTCTGGTAGAGGACCCGAGCTTGAAGGATAAACCGCCCGCAGGGGCGTGCTGGGTGTTTTTTTTGTATAAGTAATTGAACCAGGAAGTCCTTTGTGATCCAGGGAGACTTGGATCTGAACAATATCATCAAGACAGTAACAGTACCTCAGTGACTACAGTCAACTTGTAGTGCTCTGTGCTGTAGATCCATCCATCTTTGCACTCCTCCTGCTTCAGGTTGGACAGCATGACCCCTGCACTTGCTCCGAATTCAGAATCGTTGTGGATCTGGGCAAGGTTGGGTTTTATTCCGAGTGCAGACAAGTTCTGCATCATGTGCATCTCATAGCGGCTACAACTGCTTCTCTCCAGATTTTGACCCTGTACAGCAGAAGAGATATTATAAGAGACAGACAAGACAGTGAAAGAGTCCTGAATTGAAATTTATACGAGAATTCTATAACGTCGAAGTCAACAGTAGACTTCAACTGCCAGAGGAAAAAAGCCTTTAAAATCTTATTTGTGAGCTGTATAATCAGTAAGCTTTTACCAGATGTGGGTCAATATTCTGTACAGACCATTTCCATGACAGCTGATTTAACATCCGCTTTTTAAATCTACAAAGAGCAGTAAAACTCATAGAAGCACACTTCAGGTAACCGCAGCTTGTCCACAAAGAAAATCGACTGGAGTTGGCGATACAAATTATTATGTGACTTATTCCTATGTGAATCGTCCCCCAAATCCAACCCACGACCCACTGTACACTCTACTGCACCCGCCACACTGGAACTTCACAAGACGTTAATGACAAATAACTGTCGTGATGACGTGAATCTGCGGCGCAAGAATGCTTTAGGGGAAAGTGACTTGCTGCAGATTTAGGTAAACTAAGCGTTTCAGTGTAAGGTTCTCTCACACTGGCTTTACAAAAATATAATTTAACTACAGCTGCAAACACCCTAGGAACAGCCGAGTCATTAAACCCTTGATGATACTCTGCGGCGCACACGCACACCTAGAGTCACCAAGGTCAAGCACGTCTGCATGGATCCTTACACCAACTTGCATCACTCAAACCCTGTCAGGGTCCTGGGACTGGGCGACCCAGGACCCCTGGGCAGTCATGGACCTGTGTTATTGTTGTGTATTTTGGTGTTGCTCCCCCTTCCCTGTGCTTGTGTATATGTGTGTGTGGGTGGCTGAGCACTTGTTTATAGGCGGCGTCAGGCCTGGAGGGTGTGGCCCTGCAAGGGGACTGGCCACACCCGAAGCCACACACCTGCTGCTGATCAGGCCTCGTCGGGGGAGCTACTTAAGAGAGTCTTGGAGCTCCCACCGACGCGGGATCATTGCATGAGACTCCACGTTAGTCTTCTGTTCAGTTTAGTCTGTGAGTGTATGCCTACGGGAATTATGTGTCTTGATGGCTGCCTCTGTCATTTTCCCCTCAGGAGGAGCGTGGAACATCGGAGGGCAGCAGGCACGGGATGTGTGTGGACACACGAGAGTGGAGAACACGGAGCACAGACTTGTTGGGAAGACACGACACGGGAGTCACGGGAGAGCACGGGGATTTACTGTTATTGTTTCCATCACTGTAAATAAACGCACTGTTTCTACACAGAGTACCGCGCCTGGGTCCTCCTTTTCCCCACATCCCCGTGACAAACCCAATTGTATCCTAGCAGACTCACAGGAGTAGAAAGTCTAATGAAGGTTTAAACATAACCATCACCACCGAGAATATTTAGCAAAGACAGTTAAAAGACATTAAGAGGAAAATATATTTTTTTTATATTAATGACAAGACACTGTAGCTGACAGTGTTTGGAACCACCTCCTCATGGAAAATCAAGCTTAGTCCTTCATTATGTTTGCCAGCTAGCTGCTGAGTGGATCTTTCAAATGTTTGGTCCTGCACTGGATGTGTTTTTCTTTTCGAGGTGTTTTACTTGAAGCAGGCGTCTGCTGGAACAGAGAGGCAAGCTTTTATTAAATCTACTGCTAAAGTGATCAAAATGTATCACTGCTTTCTCATGTGTGTAATAGAAAGGCAGAAGAAATGATAGAAACTTAAGGTTGAGGAGTTAGTTAACAAAATAATGTTAAATTACCGAAAAATAAAATAAAATAATACTTGCTGAATCTGAGTTTTCTTAGCCGCTGTCCTTCACTCAAACAATCATTCAAAATCATTTAGCTTGATCAGGCCTGCCACTGGTTCTCACCTGTATCGGGATACTAGCCTGGATCCAGTCCTGACTCAGGTTGCTGTGTGCTGGGATGTAGCACTGGTGTGGGGGAATGGCCAGCAGAAAGATGACAGACAGGATGTTGTACCCAGCAGGAAAGCTGAGGGTACAGAGGAAGAAGATGACCTTCACCTGGTACCAGCCCCAGATCCCCGGGAACGCAATGGATCCCTCGTAGTCCCTCATTTTGGTATTCTATTGTATTCTTCTTCTTTTCAGCTGTCACTCAAAAAAATGACAAAGTCAGCTCTCTCTTCAAACAGCAAAATCGTATCAAAAAGTAGAATACGGGTCGCGCCAGTCACAGCTTCTCTCTCAACAAGTGCTCCGCAGCTTCAGATCTTTTATCCCAGACAAGACAGAAAGACTCCACCTCTCATCCTACTAATTCTAAAACCCTCGGTGCATATTAACTCCTCCATAATATTAACTCCATACCATAATGTGCTTTCTCACATGGCAAGGCGTTTCACCACATGTGTGAATGAGAGGGGAAAGGGGCAGGACACAAAAGGACAAACTACTCACTGCCCCTGAGCTCCAGGACATTTATATTCAGAAAAAAAGGGGGGGAAAGGTACTACGTTAAAGTGTCAAGTTTTGAGTGGGTTGCTTTTAAGATTAAGACAGCCACATGGGTAACACAGCCTTGTCACATAGTACACAAATGGAAGACAGACAAAAGGAATTTGGACAGTGTTTCATTCGTGGTTAGTTTATGCACAAAATGTGTTCACAGTGGGGAGTTGTGGAGTTCACCGAGAGTCACCATATGGACTGATACTGTATATGAAGTAAAGAAATGTCTAAAGATCTCAAGATCCAGTCTATATGTCAGTCTTCTGTAAAACAATATGTTGCTACTCTTCACAAGAGTTTGTGACCAGCAAAGGTTGTGAGAAGAATCGCTCCAGCTTGCTCAAATCTTGATTCAAACGTCCACTACAAGACAAAAAAAAAAATGAACTAAAGGGCAAAAGCACCCAAAAGAAACCAGTGGGGGATGTTTTGTTACCTCGGGACATTGGATGCCTTGTAGTCATAATGGTAATAATTTTACTGGAAGGTGTAAGGACATCACCTGAAGGTTAGAAGTCCGTGGGTGATTCAACAAGACAAATGAATCAAAGCACACAACTTAATCAACAATTGGTAAATGAAAAAAAGGGCATTTTTATAGAGTCTCAAACTTGAAAAACATCTCCTGATATTCCTTCCATCAGAGTCTGAAAAAGTAATGCCCCACAGCCCACGATTACAATCACTTATCACTTTCACTGCAGTAAAAGCAAGAACTATAGCACCAGAAAACTCTTGTTGGTTAAATTTCATCCAAAACAAACAAATTCAGTTTCTCTTCACTCCTTATTCCATCCACCCCACCTGAAGTGAGAACTGCTGCCATGAATTAAATGAGATGCTGCGGCTGACCTAATAAGAGCTGACTGGACAGACTGTTTTTCAGTTATTTGGAAGGAAAACTCGATAAACACTTTTTAAAATACCTTCCTGAATAGTCTTCCAGCTTTAGGTGAAGGGCTAAAGCACTGGGTCTTTTCCAGTGTCAGAAGATTAATAAAGTAATAGAATAAGAATAAAAGTAAATCTCTTTAATAGTTATTATTACTATATGGGTTATTCTAAGAGGCCATTTCAGCTCTTTTTCTGATTTCCTTTGTTCATTCGGCTCAGATTCAAAGCTTTTCTCTTTCTTTAACTGCCTTTGCCCTTCTGTAGTGGCACCAAGAACACAAACCAACAGCACGATCTACACCTTGACACTGGTGTTTGGAAGTCGTCTGCAGAATTTGAATTACTAGGAGAGGGAGGAGGACGAGAGTGAGCGATTTGTCATCAGAGGTTATACAATGTTAGACAAAGAAGTTAGCCAAGTTGTTCAACGTGTGTTGAATATAACACTGGATTACTGGAAGAATGATTCTGTTCACTATGAACATTTCATTAAACAGCTTCGCTCATAACGTGGCTCCCAAGCAAAGCTTTAAAGGCTGCCCTCATCGGTCTTTCAATGAATATTTTTAAGATTATACAAAATTTGAGCTCATACGATAATCTGTGAAAGAAAGAATAAGAGTCTTACAATCCTATCTTCCACAACGTAAACTACTGATTTTACGCTATAATCAACTGTCACAGTCAAAATTACTAGAATCTCATCCAATCTATGTCACATATGGCTGAATGATATCATGAATCCATTATAATATACAGTTCGTACTAACCTGATTATATAGAGCGCAGAATAACTGCGCTCGATTTCTGTCACATCCAAATCTGTTAGTTGAGAATTTTTAAAACTGTTTTAATATATTTGATCTGTTATAATAGCCAGTTATCTTCTTCTTCTTCTTATGTTCCCGCTACAGCATGTGAACGGGTAGATATTGTTGCTTGAAGCATCCATGCATGCACGGTTATTTAGTGTGGCTACACGGATGTTAAACAGTTACTGTTGGAATTTGGGATGTTTGCCTTCGGGTGAAAATTAAAAAGAAAACACTCAGCCCTTCAAAGGAAAAATACTGAGGCAAGGACTATGAAGCTTAGACCAGCGGTCCCCAACCTTTTTTGCGCCATGGACTGGTTAATGGTCGACAATATTTTCACAGACCTGCGTTTAATGTGTCGTGGATAAATACAACAAAATAAAACCAGTACCTGAAGGAAACGGTTTCCAAGGCCTAATCCGTGGATCGACTTCCTTCGAGGCGTGGACGTCTATCAGCAGAGAATGTACCTTCACCTATCAGCAGAGAATGTCCCTTAGTCTGTAACACAGTCAAATATATTCTCAAGCAATATTCAAGCATGCCATTCAGCGTGTTAGTACGAGCTCGGGAGCAGCTTGGGAGAACAAGAAAACAGAGACTGCTTCAGGTTGTCTTCCCAAAGTGACTCAACTTTATTCACAAGTACAACAGTTTATATAGAGGGTAAAATTCATGAGACAGCAGATTATCAGTTTAAACCAGTACAGACCAAGATAAGGGAGCGTCTTCCTGCCCTTGGGTGAAGAAGCATCCTTTGTGTAGTGTATCAGTTCAGCTACAATTGTGATTATCTCAGCGACATATTTTCAAGGCACAAAACAAAGAGTTCTTTCATTAGTGAATTCTGAAACAAACCATCTGGCCTTCAACAGGCGTCTCCTAAGAGATTAAGAAACTAATGTAGCTGAGGGAGTGATCTCTGTGGTATTTCAACCTTGTACCAGCCTGTGATTCTCACACATCAATTCTTGGGTCAAAGAGAAAAATAACTAAAACAAAGGGGCCTTATTGAATGACAGAGTTTTCCTGCATAATGTCACTATAAAACAATATCCAGTAAATGCTACCATGGTACTAAAATACCTAACAGTTCCCCTCTTTTATTATTTTTAAAAATAATAACTCAAATAGAAAGGAAAAATCACAAATGTAATAACATAATATAAAAAGCAAATCATAAAATGTAATAGTTCACAACCTAATGTTCAATATACACATCAGGAACATCATTGGTAACATCTGGCACATCCTCAGGATCAATTTGTGCTAATTGCAAATACATTGAAGTAGCTGTACTAGTAGCTATATGGGTTATCATTGAAAATGTGGCTTGCAGAAATGTGAACAGGGTTGCACTTTACAATACGAAATAGTAAATAAAAATCCTAAGGTTAATGCAGTAGATATGATTAATAACCTAAATATATAAAAAAGACAGTTCTTTAGTCGTCTTCTGGCCTGGTCCCAGGTTCGAGAGACACCGTATAAGCGTCGTGTGATGACAATGGGCATTTCATTTTCTCCATTATCAGGATGAAACGAGTCTATCTTTATCAGGTTAGACATTGTGTGGTACTCTAGGCTTTCTGTTCCTGCTGGATGTTCGAGTACCTTGTTGTTGTTCTTTCAGGCGTTGTGTGTTAATCAGTGATTGTGTGTGTGTAGGTGGATTGGATCCGGGCGTTGGCTCGCCTGAGTCGTCATCTACTTGATCCGACGCCTTAGGTGGTTTGGTGGGGCTGGTCTTAACCCTGCTGGCATGAATCCACTGAGGTTGTCCGTCTGTTAGGATGCTGGTTCTCATCACTGCAAGTACAGTCTGGGGGCTGGAACACGCGGCCTCCCCGAGTGCCCTTGGTTTTAGCGACTTTACCAACACCGCATCTCCTGGTTTCCACGGATGGGTTGGATCTATGGAAGGGAGAGGCTGAGAGAGACAAACTTTCTGATAGTTATTATTCAGTGTTTCTACCAGGTTATGAACATAGTCAGACAATGCAGTGTCTATGTCCCCTTCCAATAGCGGTGCCCCTCTGGAGGCTGACCATGGTGTTGGAAACGGTCTTCCCATGATTATTTCAAATGGAGATAATTTGGTTGCTGCGGATGGAGTCATTCTAATCTCGCAGAGGATTTGAGGAAGTAGTTTGATCCAGGTCATTCCTGTTTCTATCATTGCTTTAGTCAGGCGATTTTTTATGGTCCTATTCATTCTTTCTACAACTCCTGAACTCTGAGGATGGTATGGCACATGATATTTCCAGTCTATTGCTAGAGTTTTAGCACACTTTTGAATTACTTCTGATGTGAATGAAGGTCCTCTATCACTGTTAATTTGGTGAGGTATTCCAAATCTGGGTATTATTTCATTGCACAACTTTTGACAGACTACTTCTGCAGTTTCTTTTGATGTTGGGTAAGCTTCTACCCATTTACTAAATTGGTCCACTATTACCAGTAAGTACTTGATGCTTCCTTGTGCTGGCATGTGTGTAAAATCAATTTGTAATGTATGAAATGGGAAATCTGGTTGTGGTAAATGCTGATGTTTTGCTTTTGAGCTACCTACATTAGTTCGTGCACATGTTAGACAGGTTGCTAATATGCGTTTTACTGCGTGTGATGTTTTCTCGATTACAAATCTTGATTTTATTGCTCCTATTACCCCTCTTTGTCCGACATGACTCACACCGTGAAAATGGCAGACAAGGACTGGCAGTAGTGAAGATGGGAGGGCAATCAAACCCTCAAGGTTTTTGTATAAGCCGTCTCTGTTATCTAAGGTACAATCATTACTTTCCCAGTAAGTGTAATCTAAGGCAGAGGCCTGCTCTTGTATGAATTTTAGGTCAACATTTGTTTCTAAATAGTCTGGGAGTGTGACAAGTGGCAGCTGTAAAGGCAAAGATAATACTTCCTTTCTGGGTGGTTGCTGTGAGGCAGCAGCTGCTTTCGCGGTTACGTCTGCAAGAGCATTAGAAAACATAGCTGTTATCAGTATCTGCAAACATTTCACCCTTTGTGTTAAATGAAATACACAAGTTCATTTTTGCCATTAAATCTCTGCCTAATAAATTGACAGGCGAGTTTGGAAGAATTATGAATGGATGATATGTAATTTCGTCTGGTTTTGGGCCCCAGCGTGTCTTTAGAGAATGAGTTTTGGGGCATTGCACTAGAGTTCCGTTTATTCCCATGGTGTTGATGCACACAGAGGAAACAGGCCCACTATAGAATTTTCCAGACAGTGAACTTTTAGTGGCTCCACTGTCAACTAAAAAGGAATAAGTCTTTTCACCTATCTCTATATCTAACATGGGCAAGCTTTCTGTGTTACGGGACAATTGCAAATGCAGCATCGTGTGTAGTGCTTCACACTGTCCCTCATCATCACCTGGGCCTCCCTATGGTTGGTCCAGTCTTTCGTTATCATATGGGTGGGGATTAAAATGTGGATTATAAGGTTGCTGCCGAAGTGCAAAGGGGCCGTTTCTTTGATGTGATTCCTGTCTGCGTTGCCAGTTACCTTGTCTGTAAGAGCTCTGCTGACGCCTAGTGGCAGGAGCTGGTCCTGTGTTTTGTGGTTGAGACCTATGTGCTGCTGATTTGCATTCCCTCCTCCAGTGTCCTATTTTTCCACAGTAAAAACATACGTCTCCACTCCTATCTCTCCTTCTGAAATCTCCCTGCTGCGCTTGTTGAGGGGGCGGGGCCCCTGCATACATCATTTTTTCACTTTCCTCTGAGCCTTCAACATCAAAATTCAACATCATCTTAACAGTTTTAGCCTTCGTGCTGTTGGGGAAAAGATCTGCACCAGCTTTTGTTTTGACAAGTGTGATAAAGTTCTTTATTTTCATGTCATAGAGATTATCAGTGGCAGTCAGCTTCAATAGTTGTGAACATTCTGGATGAATATTGTTTAAGAATGTTGTTATGAAAATCTGATCATTTCCTCCTTCAGGCATGCATGCCTCATTAGTCCAGCAGTGTGTGAAACGTTTCATAAAAACTAGAATGGATTCATCTGGCTTTTGCTTACACATGGTTACTGCATTTAAATCAATTTTATCTCTAGACATTGTGAGCAGAAATTTCTTTAGATTTTGAAAAAAGGCTGTGATTTTGTCATCGTTTATCCACAAAAACGAGGTGGTGTTGGCTGCTTGGTCATTTTTAGGGTCTAGTTCCTCTACTTCTTCAATAAGCTGAGATTCAGTCACACCTGGAATTCGTTGACATAATATATATCTATAGTCAGGCCCACCCAAGTGGTGGTATCTGGTACTTCTCTGTAATGCAGAAACAAAGGCTGTAGGATTTTGTAGAGGATCGGGAAGTTCTTTAATGGTTGCTGCTAACTCTGAAATTTTAGGGGGTTGAATGCAACACATGTCCCCTATTATCATGAACGGGAGGGAGGGGCTGACGTCATTAAATTGTGATCCCTGCTTTTCTTTATAACGGGTGTTTTTGTGGGGGCCCTCTTGAGTTTTTTCCTCTTTTTTCTGCTTTAAGTAGTTCCTTATTAAATTTCTGGTGTTAGTTATTGCTTTTGGCACAGTCAAACCATTCGCTACTCTAGTGTGGCGCTGAACATGATTATCTATGACGGAAACGGCTTGCTGCAGTTCAGCTTCCGTACGTTCAGTTAAAGGATCTTTCATGATTTCCTCACACTCTGTCATTAACTGTTTTGTTTGCTTTTTATGTTCCTGTAACTCTCTTTCTCGTTCAGTGTATTCTCGTTCCTGTCTTTGATCTAGGTTAAACCAGTCATCTTCTTCTGATTTAGGTGTCATTTCAGTGCCTTCCTCACTCTTTTGGGATTCTGCTGTTATATCAGGATATACGCGCTGATGACGTGCAGCCGCCGCAGCAGCTATTAATTCTGTCTTTTCATCATAAGGCGGCGGAGCCGTAGGTTGAACGGATGGGCATATAAGGCTAGTTTTTTCTGCAGTGGATTTACTAGAGCCTACACTGGCTTGATTTAAAGCATTTACGTCTGGCTCGGGTCCTTTTTTCCATAGTGGTAGCATGCGATTGGTCACATCACGACATTCTATCATATATTTTTTACAGGACTTTTTAATCAGCCTACTTTCCTTATCACAAATAGTATTTAACATTTCTACTGACCTGTTTTCTGGCGATAATCGTTCGGGATAGGGCTCCGGAAATACATTAGGATGCATTAAAGTTATAGTTCTTAAGTTCGAGACGAAATCAGTCACGTAAGCACTTCCGCATGTTCTGGATACGTAATCATGGAAGTCTTCATTGATTCGCGAGCGTGGGTTAAACGTAACCGGAAGTGGGAGTCGTACTGAGCCGCTATTTGTGATTTTATATTTTATTTTTTTCGGTTTTACAGTTAATTTTGATTTTTTATCGGACCCGTCTAAGGTCTTTGAATTATTCTGACCCATGGTCAGTGATTTCCAGAGGGGTTTAGACGCTTGAAGGATTTAAGTTAGTTTTTATTTTTGCTGTGGCACACCTGAGGTTACTTGATTTTTTTGCTAGCAATTTTATCTTTTTAGTGAGCAACTTCTCACTTTTTAACGAGCAACTTCTCGTTTTATGACCCCAGGCAACTTCCTGTGTCCTTTCTGCTGGTGAGCAACTTCTTAGTTTATGACAGCAGGCAACTTCCTGTGTCCTTTCTGCTTTTATTTACAAAACAACAGGCAACTTCCTGTGTTTCTATGTGGGCCACTAACGAAGGCTCCTCAGCGTATCCCACTTGTTACTATGTGGGCCACTGAAGAAGGCCTCGTCAGCGTATCCCGTTTCTATGTGGATCACTGAGAAAGGCATAACACAGTCTTATAAAATAAAAGACAAGTGCCTACCTTCGTCAGGATCCCACTTCTGACACCAAAATTGAAGGAAACGGTTTCCAAGGCCTAATCCGTGGATCGACTTCCTTCGAGGCGTGGACGTCTATCAGCAGAGAATGTCCCTTAGTCTGTAACACAGTCAAATATATTCTCAAGCAATATTCAAGCATGCCATTCAGCGTGTTAGTACGAGCTCGGGAGCAGCTTGGGAGAACAAGAAAACAGAGACTGCTTCAGGTTGTCTTCCCAAATTGACTCAACTTTATTCACAAGTACAACAGTTTATATAGAGGGTAAAATGCATGAGACAGCAGATTTATCAGTTTAAACCAGTACAGACCAAGATAAGGGAGCGTCTTCCTGCCCTTGGGTGAAGAAGCATCCTTTGTGTAGTGTATCAGTTCAGCTACAATTGTGATTATCTCAGCGACATATTTTCAAGGCACAAAACAAAGAGTTCTTTCATTAGTGAATTCTGAAACAAACCATTTGGCCTTCAACAGGCGTCTCCTAAGAGATTAAGAAACTAATGTAGCTGAGGGAGTGATCTCTGTGGTATTTCAACCTTGTACCAGCCTGTGATTCTCACACATCAATTCTTGGGTCAAAGAGAAAAATAACTAAAACAAAGGGGCCTTATTGAATGACAGAGTTTTCCTGCATAATGTCACTATAAAACAATATCCAGTAAATGCTACCATGGTACTAAAATACCTAACAGTACCGGTACACAAAAAAAGGAATTATTAATAACACATGGGAAAAAACTCAGGGAAACCAAGTTAATGGTTAATAAAAACGATTAAAAATAAATAAATAATGATAAAAACCAATAAAAACCCTGAAAACCATAAATTTCACACCCGAACCTCAACTCTCGCGGCCCAGTACCAAACATTCACAGACTGGTACCGGTCCATGGCCTGGGGGTTGGGGACCGCTGGCTTAGACCAAAGGTCTATCAGTGCATAAGATTATGCAGGCAATCCTCAGCCTTTTAATACAATCAGTTTGTGAGTAGCCAGTGGAAAGTGTTTATAGACTTCGGGAGAGGCTTTATATTGCAGATCTCTTATAGTTTCTGATATGCTTTAACCCACTGTGAAACCAAAAACAAGGGATATTTAAGACTGAATTACCCTTTTTTCCACATGCAGACCTCAAAACATTTGGGTCTGGCAGGCAGTCAGACCAATTTCACAGTGATTTAAAGTATTAAAACTGCTATAAATGACTTGTTACTTTCTTTTTGTAGTTAGTCTCAAGTTTAAAAAAATCTTTATAAAGAGACCTGACAAGAGTGGAGCACAAATTGCAACAAATATAAGAGATCTATAAAGATATTTCCAGTGGCCCAAGATGACTGACAGATTATAATGCAGCAAACAGAGTAATAATGCAGAGGCTATATGTCACGGTTCTGGGTCCATTGGACCCAGTATTTTGAGTTTATTATGTTTTGGTGTAATTTTGCATCAGGGATTGTTTTATTGTTCTCTTGTTGTGTAAATGATGATGATGATTATGATGTTTATTATTAGAGTTTCATGTTTCTGTTTGTGTTTAGGATTTGTTCTTCGGTTGGGTCTGCTTAGTATATGTCTAGTTCCATGTGACATTTTCTGTCTGTCTCTCAAATGTCAAGTCTGTGTCTTAGTGTGATGGTTTCTTGTTCCTGTTTTATTGTGAAGGTCTGCGTCTCATGTGAGTGTTCAGTTTTACCTCTCGTCTCGTTAATGACTCCCAGCTGTGTCTCCCACCTGTGTGTAATCTCCCTGTGATTCTCTGAGTGTATTTAAGGCGTGCCTTCTGTGTTTGTAGTTGCTGGTCCGTCTGTGTAACCATCGTGTCTCGCTCGTGTGTTCACCCTGCTGTCTACCATCGTCTGCCTCTGCTCGCCCTGCTTCATGTTCATGTTCTGGTTTCTGCGCTATAGTTTAGTTGTTTCCCAGTATAGTTTAGTTCGAGCTCCATTTGCTGTTTGTCCTTATTTTGTGCTCAATAAACCACCCTCACTTCTCCACTACCGCCTGCGTTTGGATCCTCCTTCATTTCCTCCACACGGCTCCTCTCACTCGCCGTGACACTATAGGACGCTTGCAAAATAGGGCTTTTTGTAATGTTATCTATTACTACAACTTATTTAGCAATATAAGCCAAAACTACTGCACATAAAAACACACATAAAATTATTATTTTTTTGGCATGATGCTAGGATGCAAATACCAGTGAGAATTTCTTATGTCAAGTACTTCTGATGTATGATGAATAATACAATGCCAAAACTTAATCTATGTCTTTACTGCAGTCACAATTACACTCCCCTAGCAGGATACATATCATTAGGAGTGATTGCACTGCTTGAGTAAAAGAGACAAATAACACATAACACAGGCAATCCCACAAAGCTATCATCAGGTAACCTTATCTGATATTTGATTACCTGTGTAGTGATATTTTGATGTTTCTTTTATGTCTGATACCTTTACTAATATTTGTAAATAGACAGTGGAGATCAGGACTTATGAATGGGTTATATATAAAATAAAGAAATGGCCCGTTTTGCAAGTTATGAATCTGGGCTATTGTATGTAGTTCTTTTCACTTAAAAGTGTGTTTACAGAATTGTGATGTTATATTTGTTACAATTTCCGTTGCCCTCTCTTAGCCAGATCTCTCTTGAAAAATACATTTTTGATGTCACTGACACTTTTTAAAAAGAACAAAAAAACAACAGTAACTTTGCAAAAACTGACTGCAGATTCTACTTTGTGATAGGAATATTCTTTCTGGCTCAAAATGACCTGATATTATTCGTGAGAGACATGTTTCAGATATTTTTTGACAGATTAAAGGCCAACAAGTCATTTATAACACTTTAAATTCTAGCAGTCATTTTTTGGCAAGTACCGAAAATCGCTTTTTGACATAAGATGAGTTTTTGGCACAATACCTGTCCATAAATATTTCCATTAAAACTACAATAACAAAATCCAAGAACAACCAAACAGAAGCAACAACAACAGGAAAGTAGCTGCCAATATTAATAAAAGGTTAATAACAGACACAGGCTTACTTTATTTGAAGAGTAAGTCCAAGCAGGTACCCTCGTTGATAAAGATGTTGATGGCGTTCAGTTATATCCCTCTCTCATTCTTGCTGATATCCCAGATAGAAATGAAAGCTCTTTTCTTGAACCCTCTGGCTGGGGCAAGTGCAGGGCTTCTTTTCCTGATGCTCCCATAGGTCAGTCGCTGGTCTCTCTTCACTTGAAATCTGACGGCTTTCTCCAAAAGGAAGCCGTTAAAATTAATGTGGGTCCATCTGCCTGCTTCAGACATAGCTGCTTTATCGTCATGTAAAGTCTCCACTAGAGATGTGCGGATCGATCCTGAAATATCGATTCCTCCGGTACCAATCATTTATGTTCTAGAATCGATTCTCACATTAAAATATCGATATTTTAGTACTTTAGGGTAAATTTGTAGTTTGTCATTAACAGGAACACAGTGGAAAGAAACTACATCATTCGGATTGTCTACATTCAAAGGAACTACTTCCTCTTCCGCCTTCATACTTATGTGCGAAATACACTGTATTAATGTCTGGCAGCCGCTGGCGCGCGAACTCACAACAATGGCTTAGCGTAATTGTGCGGACTTATTTTACCTCCACAAACAGCTGAGACGTGGTTTGCTATACATGTGGCAAAAAGTGAGGTGTTGTGACCATACTTGCCAACCTTGAGACCTCAGAATTAGGGAGATATTCAAAAGGGCTGTTGGGGTGGGGGGGTGATAAATACATTTTACAGTGTTTATTTATCGGATAAAATACGTTAAATGTCACCATTATTATTGGCCGGTGTTCTGGGAATCCATCCTACCTGGAAAAACATCCTACCCAATGTACCCGGCCTGGAAACAGCGGGGGTGTCCAAATTCAGAGGCTGCTTCCACCTGAGGACCCGGCCTTTCTAAAGAAAGCCGGGTAGTACGTCACGAGCTCCCTCGGTAGAGTGAAATGTTGCCGTCTGCTCCTTGCTATCTAAAATATAACCGGGCGCTGACTTATACTCTCGACCGTCTCACACTTCTGTTTAATCAGTTTTCTGTTTGATGTTTATTCAGCTGTGTGAAAACCCTGGAGGAACCCACCCGATGGATTAATAAAATTAAGTTTGCATTAACAGCCACAGTAAGAGCTAAGCTAACAAATTAGCAAATGCTAACTAGCATCTCGCGAGCAGCATGGCAGCCGCGCCGGCAGCCTTCCAAGTATCACCGCCGCCGAAGTTCGACTTTTCAAAGCCAGAAGAGTGGCCGAAATGGATCCGACGCTTTGAGAGGTTCAGGATAGCATCCGGACTCGAGCTACAATCGGACGAAAACCAGGTTAACACTCTGATATATACAATGGGCGATGAAGCTGAAGACGTGATCACTTCGTTGAACCTGACCGAAGAGGAGGCGAGTGAGTATCACACTCTCAAAGACAAACTCGAGGCACACTTTGTAGTCAGAAGAAATGTTATCTTTGAACGTGCAAAGTTCAACCAAAGGCAGCAAGAAGCAGGAGAGACTGCAGACGGGTTTATTACATCCCTATATGCCTTGGCTGAGCATTGTGGCTACGGGGCGCTGCACAGTGAAATGATAAGAGACAGACTCGTTGTCGGAATAAGAGACAAGAGGCTCTCGGAGCAACTGCAAATGGACGCGGAGCTCACGTTAGAAAAAGCAGTGATAGGGATTCGCCAAAGTGAGCTTGTTAAGAAGCAGCAGGATCTTCTTAAAAACAACTTCAAGCAGGAAAATCTTTGTAACGTGGACATCATTAAAGCAAAAATAAAACACTTTAAACCAAGAAAGACTGTGCCACAAACCACAGAGAGGAATGTGAAAAGCCAATGCAACCGATGTGGAAAGACACCCTTTCACAGCAAGAACCTGTGCCCAGCCAAAGAGGTACTCTGCAATCAGTGTAAAAAGAAAGGTCACTATGCAAGAGTGTGCAGGTCTGGGGCAGTAGGAGAAACACGTGCAGCAGGTGAAACACGTGCAGCAGGTGGTGACAGTGAAGAAAGGGAGGTAGCATTTTTGGGAACAGTAGCCTCAGAGAGAACTGAGGATGCGTGGTTGACTAAAATAAAAGTTAACCATGTAGACTGCTGGCTCAAAATTGACACAGGAGTTCCAGTACCTAAAGCAAACAGAGATGAAGTGCGTGTGTGCGTGGACTTGACCAAACTAAATAATTCTGTGAAAAGAGAAAGACACATGTTGCCATCAGTTGAGCACACCCTAGGACAGCTAGAGGGCGCAAAGTTGTTCTCAAAACTCGATGCTAACTCAGGGTTTTGGCAAATACCTTTGTCCAAGCAGTCAGCTCTTCTCACAACGTTCATCACACCATTCGGAAGGTACTGTTTCAATAGACTCTGTTTTGGCATATCCTCAGCCCCTGAGCATTTTCAAAAACGAATGTCTCAGCTTTTGGAGGGGCTGGACGGAGTTGTCTGCCAGATGGATGACATTCTGGTTTATGCTGACACACAGACCCAGCACGACAAGAGACTGGTCGCAGTCCTTGAACGGCTCACAAAAGCAGGGGTGACATTGAAAAGTGAGAAATGTGAGTTTGCAAAGACCTCAATCAAGTTCCTCGGACAGATCATTGACACTACAGGAGTCAAAGCAGACCCAGAAAAAGTGAAAGCGGTCAGCAACATGGAGGCACCCACCGATGTGGGTGGAGTGAGACGATTCCTAGGAATGGTTAATCATCTAGGCAAGTACCTTCCCCACTTAGCAGAGAAAACACAGCCGTTGAGAGAACTACTCAGTACCAAAAACATGTGGTGTTGGAGTGAGGCTCAACAAACAGCGTTTAACAACATTAAGGCAGAACTGAGTAAACCACCGAACTTGGCACCCTACAACCCCAAAGCACAAACAGCAGTATCAGCTGATGCATCCTCTTATGGACTGGGAGCGGTGCTACTTCAGAAACAAGAGGATGACACAACCAAGCCAGTGGCCTTCGCTTCAAGAGCATTAACCCCCACAGAACAAAGGTATGCTCAAATAGAGAAGGAAGGATTAGCCATAACCTGGGCATGCGAGCGATTCTCTGATTTTCTTATAGGCATTGAATTCCATGTTGAGACAGATCACAAGCCTTTAGTACCACTTTTGGGCTCCAAGAACTTAGACGAACTGC
Organism: Copadichromis virginalis; assembly: GCF_057382275.1. Taxonomy (NCBI): domain Eukaryota; kingdom Metazoa; phylum Chordata; class Actinopteri; order Cichliformes; family Cichlidae; genus Copadichromis; species Copadichromis virginalis. The sequence continues at coordinate 16,741,429 of NC_140633.1, forward strand.
CACCACGAGTACAAAGACTGAGAATGAGATTAATGCGGTACTCTTTCACCATCTCACATGTCCCAGGCAAACACATTGCAACTGCAGACGTGCTGTCCAGAGCACCAGAAAAAACTGTTTGTGACGAGACATTAAGAGACGAAATGAATCTGTATGCACATCAGGTGATTTCAGGTCTTCCTGCAACAGAGGAGAGACTACAACAAATAAGAGAGCAGCAAGACAAAGACGAAACACTAAAACAAATCAAACTCTACTGCAAGAATGGCTGGCCGGACAAACTCAAAATACAGGGAGTGCAGAATTATTAGGCAAATGAGTATTTTGTCCACATCATCCTCTTCATGCATTTTGTCTTACTCCAAGCTGTATAGGCTCGAAAGCCTACTACCAATTAAGCATATTAGGTGATGTGCATCTCTGTAATGAGAAGGGGTGTGGTCTAATGACATCAACACCCTATATCAGGTGTGCATAATTATTAGGCAACGTCCTTTCCTTTGGCAAAATGGGTCAAAAGAAGGACTTGACAGGCTCAGAAAAGTCAAAAATAGTGAGATATCTTGCAGAGGGATGCAGCAGTCTCAAAATTGCAAAGCTTCTGAAGCGTGATCATCGAACAATCAAGCGTTTCATTCAAAATAGTCAACAGGGTCGCAAGAAGCGTGTGGAAAAACCAAGGCGCAAAATAACTGCCCATGAACTGAGAAAAGTCAAGCGTGCAGCTGCCAAGATGCCACTTGCCACCAGTTTGGCCATATTTCAGAGCTGCAACATCACTGGAGTGCCCAAAAGCACAAGGTGTGCAATACTCAGAGACATGGCCAAGGTAAGAAAGGCTGAAAGACGACCACCACTGAACAAGACACACAAGCTGAAACGTCAAGACTGGGCCAAGAAATATCTCAAGACTGGTTTTTCTAAGGTTTTATGGACTGATGAAATGAGAGTGAGTCTTGATGGGCCAGATGGATGGGCCCGTGGCTGGACTGGTAAAGGGCAGAGAGCTCCAGTCCCACTCAGACGCCAGCAAGGTGGAGGTGGAGTACTGGTTTGGGCTGGTATCATCAAAGATGAGCTTGTGGGGCCTTTTCGGGTTGAGGATGGAGTCAAGCTCAACTCCCAGTCCTACTGCCAGTTTCTGGAAGACACCTTCTTCAAGCAGTGGTACAGGAAGAAGTCTGCATCCTTCAAGAAAAACATGATTTCCATGCAGGACAATGCTCGATCACACGCGTCCAAGTACTCCACAGCGTGGCTGGCAAGAAAGGGTATAAAAGAAGAAAAACTAATGACATGGCCTCCTTGTTCACCTGATCTGAACCCCATTGAGAACCTGTGGTCCATCATCAAATGTGAGATTTACAAGGAGGGAAAACAGTACACCTCTCTGAACAGTGTCTGGGAGGCTGTGGTTGCTGCTGCACACAATGTTGATGGTGAACAGATCAAAACACTGACAGGATCCATGGATGGCAGGCTTTTGAGTGTCCTTGCAAAGAAAGGTGGCTATATTGGTCGCTGATTTGTTTTTGTTTTGTTTTTGAATGTCAGAAATGTATATTTGTGAATGTGGAGATGTTAATTTATTTTCACTGGTAAAAATAAATAATTGAAATGGGTATATATTTGTTTTTTGTTAAGTTGCCTAATAATTATGCACAGTAATAGTCACCTGCACACACAGATATCCCCCTAAAATAGCTAAAACTAAAAACAAACTAAAAACTACTTCCAAAAACATTCAGCTTTGATATTAATGATTTTTTTGGGTTCATTGAGAACATGGTTGTTGTTCAATAATAAAATTATTCCTCAAAAATACAACTTGCCTAATGATTCTCCACTCCCTGTATATAAGTACCTAAAAACTGCATAAACACACATCCCTGATATTTAATAGGGGAGGGCTGATATCTGTTCAGTGATGGCATTTGTCTACAGCAGCAGTCAGTGTTTTGAAGTCTTAACAAGCATTTCTTTTAAATAATAATAATAGCTACACTCAAGAATTTGACTTGAAGTTACCAAAAACTTCATGCGGTTTTCGTCCTGGTCGCGGAACACTGGACCAGCTCTTTATCCTCTCCAGGATACTTGAGGGTGCATGGGAGTTTGCCCAACCAGTCTACATGTGTTTTGTGGACTTGGAGAAGGCATTCGACCGTGTCCCTCGGGGTGTCCTGTGGGAGGTGTTGCGGGAATATGGGGTGTCTGGCCCATTGCTACGGGCCATTCGATCCCTATACAACCGTTGCAAGAGCTTGGTTCGCATTGCCGGCAATAAGTCGGACTCGTTCCCGGTGGGTGATGGGCTCCGCCAGGGCTGCCCTTTGTCTCCGGTTCTGTTCATAATTTTTATGGACAGGATTTCTAGGCGCAGCCAAGTGGCGGAGGGCTTTCGCTTTGGTGGCCTCAGAATCTCATCTCTGATTTTTGCAGATGATGTGATTCTGTTGGCTTCATCGGGTGAGGGCCTCCAGCTCGCACTGGAGCGGTTCGCAGCCGAGTGTGAAGCAGCGGGAATGAGGATCAGCACCTCCAAATCTGAGGCCATGGTTCTCAGCCGGAAAAGGGTGGAGTGCCCACTCCGGGTCGGGGATGAGTTCCTGCCCCAAGTGGAGGAGTTCAAGTATCTCGGGGTCTTGTTCGCGAGTGATGGGAGAAGGGAGCCGGAGATCGACAGACGGATTGGGGCTGCAGCTGCAGTAATGCGGACGCTGCACCGGTCCGTCGTGGTGAAGAGGGAGCTGAGTGTAAAAGCGAAGCTCTCAATTTACCGGTCGATCTACGTCCCTACCCTCACCTATGGCCACGAGCTGTGGGTAGTGACCGAAAGAACGAGATCGCGGATACAAGCGGCAGAAATGAGCTTCCTCCGAAGGGTGGCTGGCCTCTCCCTTAGAGATAGGGTGAGAAGTTCGGCCATCCGGGAGGGGCTCAGAGTAGAGCAGCTGCTGCTCCACATCGAAAGGAGCCAGCTGAGGTGGTTCGGGCATCTGACAAGGATGCCCCCTGGGCGCCTCCTGGGTGAGGTGTTCCAGGCATGTCCCACCGGGAGGAGGCCCCGGGGCAGACCCAGGACACGCTGGAGAGATTATATCTCTCGGCTGGCCTGGGAACGCCTTGGTATTCCCCTGGATAAGCTGGAGGAGGTGGCTGGGGAGAGGGAGGTCTGGGCCTCTTTGCTTAGGCTGCTGCCCCCGCGACCCGGCCCCGGACAAAGCGGATGAAAATGGATGGATGGATGGGTTACCAAAAAACACATGGATTAGCAAAGTGGAGGCAAACACTGCAGAGAAGTCTGTTGAGCAAGTTAGCTCTCAGCAGCTCTATTTTATGCAGTTGTGCATTAAAACCCATGAACTATGACTGAAATGTTTTCACATTTATCAATTAAATCATTTCATAAGATGTTTGAGCAACAAAATAGATTTTTTTTCAACTTCAAGAAGTGGCTAAATTATATTTAGCTAATGCTAAGAGCTAGCATAAGCTAGCTCAAATGATTTTGTTTTTATGATAATTTTTATTTGTTTTCTAGTTAAACAAGTAGTTTTATAGAAATATATTACAATATTAAGTTCATAACTTAATTTTGGCTGGCTAGTTTTGTTTTTGTTCTGTATCAAGGAATTTCTTTATCAAATAGAAAATAAAATGGTAGATGTATGACATGAGTTTAAAAGAAAATAACAGAAATAAAATAAGAAAAATGTTGCATGATGTTTGATTAACATACACAATCTTCCCTCTTTAATGATTAGTTAGTGGAATTTACTAACTCTGGACACTTTATCTTCCAGCTTCAAAACCTGAATGCATTTTAAAAGATATTTGGCAAAATACAGCTTAAAATGTTTAAAGATAAAATCCACAAGTAACACTTAATTAGCTAACATTTATTCCAAACAAGCACACATGCTCACATATGAATATATTCATTGTTCAGATAGTGTCTCAAAAATTCACAAAAATTAAATGTATGAAATATGATACATGAGGCATTAAGGGGTTAAACATAGTGAACATGTGTGACAGTATAGCTAAGGTTTTTGTGAATATAAAGTTCAGGGTGGCTGTAGCTCAGGAAGTAGAGCAGGTCATCTACTAATCACGAAGGTTGGTGGTTTGATCCCTGGCTGCTCCAGTCTGCTTGCCATGATGATTCTTGGGTGAGAAGAGTTGTTCCCAATGTGTTCATCGGAGAGTGAATGTTAGACAGGAAGCACTCAGGCTTTAGAAAAGTGTGCCATATAATGAACTAGTCTATTTCCCATATTCTTGATGGATTTTGGGAAGCATTTTAATAATAAATGTAAAAAAATAAACCTTTAGAGGCTGAGTTATCTGTTTTGACTTGAACTTTGACAACGGCACTGCCCAGTGGATGAGTGTATGAAAATTCAAATGAGCAGGTGCATTCAGATGGAGCAGTCTTTAACCCACCAGAGTCCATCCATTTGCATTTGAGCTAGTCTGGCCTCCTACGTGCTGTACCCAGCAGCACCCTGACATAAACCAAACAGAGTGGTATCTCTGCTGTGTGAGAAAGGGCAACTTCAGGATGATGTCCTGACTTCATTCACCTGAACCTGAGTTCATGTGTAAAAATAACAACAGAGAGCAGGAAATTAAAACGCCTACAAACACATATTGCTGTTCATTTGATCATGCCTGTGTCAAAATATTTTTTAATAGCTTCATTCAAGTGTCTGATTTCATGTTGCACAAATCAAAAGAAAACAGACGGATTCTACTGTTGGAAAAAATGGCAGAGAGAGTTAAACCACTCTGCTAAACTAAACCAGTTAGCTTTCAGGGGGACTGTTTTACACAGTGCTGCTTTAAAGCCTCTGGAGTAACATAGTTATATATAACAAAAAGTTATGGTTATAATTCAGTGTTGCCATGCCCTCACTCCAATTAATGAAATCTGCACAAGAACAGCACTTTAATGTGATTAGTAAAGCATGGGCTTCATGTCATGCTGAGGCCAATTTGAGCAACATATCTGTAACCGATGACATACACTAAAATACTACAGCACATCTCATCTCTTTGACACGTTTTAATAAACTTCATTCTTTAATGCAGATGTATTCCTCTTAACATGAACAAGGGTTCAAATACCTCATTTTTATGCAGAGGAACGTTGCCCTGCCTCTCTTAATATATGAAAAGTATTTGTTGTCCTTTAACTTGCTGTATGTGTTTTATTACTTATTCAGTTTTAACAACATTTGTAACAACATTTGCATCCTGCACTGGTTTAAGTCCATTTCCCATTGCAGTATTATGTTGTTGTCATGTTTGGGTGACATCAAATAATATCATGCTTACAACAAGTGTGTTTGCTGTTTTTATGTAATGTTTGTTTTTTAATTCAATATTATTCAACTGTTTTAATCAAGAGTCCACTCTGTTTGGTTTAGGTGAGGGTGCTGCTGGGTACAGCACGTAGGAGGCAGACTAGCTCAAATGCAAATGGATGGACTTTGGCGCGTTAAAGACTGTTCCATCTGAATGCACCTGCTCATTTGAATTTTCATACATTCATCCCTTGGGCAATGCCGTTGTCGCAGTTTAAGTCTGGATGCTTGAAAATAGATAATCCAGTCTCTAAATGTTTATTTTTTAAATTAAATTTTATTATTAAAACAACTCCCAAAATCCATCAACAACATGGAGAGAGTGGGGAATTTGGTAAATGGACAGGTTTATTATATGGCACTCTTTTCCAAAGCCTGAATGCTTTCTGTCTAACATTCACTCTCCAGTGAACAATGAATATATTTATATATGAGCCTTGTTTGGAATAAATGCTAGCTAACTAAGTGTTGCTTGTGGATTTTATCTTCAAACATTTTAAGCTGTATTCTGCCAAATATCTTTTAAAATTCATTTTGTTTGTGCTGCTCAATTCCTGGACAAACAACGTGGACAAACAAATCCCCTTCAGCCTGACCTGAGCTGGGTCTGGCCTCTACACAAAATGCAGTTCAAAGACTCCAAAGAAAAGTTTTTTGTTTTGAGTTTGGGAACAGGATCGGTTGTGTTTAGATTCAGTTTCTTGTCTCCTCGAGTAAATCAGAATCATTCACTCAACTTTCCTGGAGGTGGTCCCTCTTTTGTTGTGGATCTGATAATTGTTCCCCAAACAATGGAGGAAGGAGTGAGGTGTGTGTAAGGTGGGTGGAGAAGGATGGAGAGGAGGGATGGAGAGAGACTGAAGGGCTGGAGGAGAGGAAAGTGGAGCCAAGGAGGTGGAGCAAGATTAGGGTGAGAGGCAAGACTTTAGCCAGCTTCCTCTGTGGAAAGAAGGAAACAAGAAGAGCACAGAGGAACAACACAAGAAAGACAACTCTGGAATGAATCAACATGTTAAAATTGACTAATAACAATGAAAAATAACTTATATACGATTAAATTAGTGGACAGTCTGTTACATTTTGAAAATGAGCACTTGGAATGGCTTAATACTGATTTATTAAATGATACAGCATATAAACAGCATATATTAAATATATACACAGCCCTCTGAATTCATTCAGCAAACATGAAACAACATGTTACAATGTAATTGGTGAGGGTTCTGTCCTGTTATGAATTAATGGACCTGGTGAAACCCATCTTTGCTATTTGGTATCAAAATAAAAAATACAAATCATAAATGAATAAAACAGCAAACAGTCTAAGTGTAGTTGTCTGTCTTCAGTGGGAAACAAAGGATTTAGAGCTGCAAGACAGAAAGACTAGCTTCTTTAGAGATGGAAAAATGTTGTTAGTTTCAGTGTTTTGATGCAATTTGTTGACAATAAGTGCAAAATGCTGTCTGTTCCATCCTTTAATTTCCCTTTCTGCAGAAATCCTGCATCTTTAAGCATACAAGGGCTTGCCACTTCTGAGTGAAGGCATGCTGGCAGCTGAAATAATGTTAGGTCATGGCCAGTCATGCCCACTAAGTTTTCTGGCATCCTGGTTCTGATAGGTAACCTGCCAACATGAGTCATGAGTCATGAGCCAGCATACTCCGAGTGCCAGTCCCACGCCCAACTGGGAGGGTTGTATTAAAAAAAAATAATCTAATTCTTTCCCTGATCAAATACGAGGATAATCAGGAAGAGTATAAGAGAAGGATAGTTGAAGTTGAACGGTTTTGAAGAGAGGCAAGGTTGCCGTGGTTTGGACATGGGGGAAGAGTGGATATATTGGACAAAATTCATGCAAGAGAAGTGAAGTGGATGGTGTGACAGAAGACGATGATAGGAACAGGGGGAGGTACATGATCTGCTGTGGGGACTCCTAAAGTGAGCAGCTGAAAGAAGAAGAGCTTGAAGGTCCTTGAGCAGATGGGAGAATAGCTCCTCCAAACATTTTCAAACTCTGAGCACTCTGAATGGAGCTGAGTTTTTAGTTCTTCAGCAAAAACCCAACAACATCACTTTTCCTTTATTTTTAAGCTGCTTTGTTTGACTGCCAAAGCAAGTCATCCTAACTTCATCTAACCTCGACCTTTGTGTTGTCTCAAAACTATGCATTGATGTGTGCTTTAGGACTAAACATCTCTACTTTGGTCTCGTCACTCCACAGGACATTATTCCAGAGGTCTAAGAAGTAGCTTTCTAATGGAAACCCAAACAAGTCATACTCTGTCTTTTTCTACTTTGAATCTCATGACTTTAATATTTCAAATTCTGACTGAGGACTATAAAGTATTGCAACAACGTTTTGGCAGCAAACTGCCAAAACTTCTGTTGTTACAGGGGTTTTTACATTTGCTTATGATCAGTTAATCAAGTGTGTTTTGTTAGCTGCACTTGGCTGCTGCTTACACTCTTAACTCCTTTGTAACAGTTTAAGGTTTTGCTTGGTTTTTCACAGAACTGCAAAGAGTCCTGTGAAAACAGTTGCAGCGTTAAGACGGATCAACTCAGCCTGGCAATAGAAAACTTAAGATATGGGTACGATAATAGAGTGGCATCTGCTTTTGCTGACTTTTTTGCAGGGTGTTGTCACTTCCTCTGTGCTCATGTCAAAAATCTTGTGACATTATTTGGCTTGGGGGGGGGGGGGGGGGGGTAAATGGTAGGGCTTAACAGAGTTGAAAGCAAATTGGAGGTATGCAAATACTGGAATTTTATAGTGGAGTTAAACAATATGCATAATAATACAGTAGCACTAAAATTTCAGTGGTTATTAAATTTCGTATAGATCTGACGTTCAGTTAAATTAAGTTTCTTTAATTTCTTTCCAAATTAAAGAAATTTATTGAATTTATTTTTATATTTATCTTACAGTGAGAAAGCGCTTGTTTTTACCGATTGATGGCTTTAAAATGCATTTTGAGGTTTCCTGCAACTGAGAATCTTTGAAGTATGTTTGGAGGATTTGAAGGGCACCGCATTCAGAGAATCATCCGTGTATAGAGTGGTAGCCTTTGGAGGTGGAAAATGGAGCCCCCATATAGGAGCCCACAAGTGCGCTTCCTTGAAATTTAGGAAGGTTTTATCCAGTTTGAGGCTAGATTTTTTTTTTTTAAGTCAATGTTTTTTTTGCCAGGTAGCCCAGAAATTCAGCTCTTACTGTGGTGATTGCAAAGGCAGGAAAGGACTCTTGTTACTCATTATAAAAAACATGTAAAGCATGTTAAAGGACAACATAAAAACAGCTGGCTTTATGATTTACATATTAAAGGGCAAACTTATTTATCCAAAAGCATTTTAGATAAATAAACATAAGATCACTTTGCTCTTATGTTTTGAAGGATGTTAGTTAAAAAGTTTCAAACACACAGAAACCCGGATAAACTGATGTGGAACTCCTAAACTAATCATTATGTGAAACTGTATAAAACGGTCATTGATCTGAGTTGTCATGGAGTCTTTATTTGTGGGTTAAACATTTTTTAAGAGGAACAAGTTTCCACACAAAGTTTGATAAAGAACCTTGAAACTGAATAAGTAAAAAAAAAAAATAGAAAAACATGTAGAACAAGTTAAAACCAAAGAAAACAGGTGAATGTATGTTTCACATATTGAAAGAGGAAGGATAAAGTCCTGTTTTGTAGTCAAAACAATTTGAATCCTTAATTTTCTCTTTGTCCCTTATGTTTTAAAAGACAATACACAGTTTCAAACACACGGAAACATGTGAGAACAATGAAGAACAAACTTCTGAATTAACCATTATGTGAAACTGTGTGAAAGTTCATTGATTTGAGTTGCTGCGGAGTCGTTAAATAAGAAGCTGAAGTGACTGCTGTTACTCATTAAAACTGAACAAAACACGTACAGCAGGTGCATTCACATTTCACTTATTACATATTAAAAGAGGAAGGGTAAAGTCTTGAGTCTCTGTGTAAATGTTTGTTGATTTGTGGTGTTGTGGAGTTTCTATGATACCAGGAACATGTTTCTATTAAAGAATACATGCCGGGTTATTTCAATTTGGTGGCTGTGGCTGCCACTGAGGACAGATGGAGCTGTGCTGTAGTACAGTTCATGTCATCAGTTGCAGATATGTTATAGTTTAGAAGCTGATGCTGAACAGTTTGGCCTTACAGTTGACTTGAATGACAGTTCTGATCTATGCAGAGCCTAAAGTAATGTAATTAAACATATGAAGTGTCAAAACTGCTGTGCAAAAGCTCTATTCTTGGTACTTTGTTTTGCCAAAACATAAGAAAGAGGAGTAAAGATGATTCATTTAAATTACTGCACAAATGTTACAGTTTAAAGTTCCCATTTGAACCCACTTATTTGGAATTACCAAGCCTGAACCATTCAGATAAGACAGGATGGGTCTTTGCTGTCACGTTGTTTACTCCAAATTCTAGCCCAATCTTCTAAATGTTTTGGGATTCAGAAGATACGTTTTCCAACCTTCTGATGTCCAATTTTAAATCCGTGCAAACTGTTGCCTCCGATTCCTGTTCAGCTCACAGGAATGGAACTTGTTCAGGTTTTCTGCTGCTGTAGTCCATCTGCTTCAAGGTTCAATGTGATTTTTGTGCACACCCCTGTTGTAACAAGTGATTTACTGTTGCCTTCCTATCAGCCCAAAGCAGCCTGGCTATTCTTTTCTGACTTCTGGCAGCAACACGGTATTTTCACCCTGAGAACTGCTGCTGACTGGATATTTTCTCTCTTTTGGACCATTTTCTAGAAGCCCAAGAGATGGTGGTGCAGGAAAATCCCAGTAAATCAGCAATTACTGTTCAATTCAGTTTAATTTAAATAGGAGCCAACTCAAAGGTCTTTATGTTGTAAGGCAGAGAACCTACAATAGAAATTTCTGAAATACTCAGACCAGCTAGTCAACACACCAGATTCAAAGTCCCTTTAATCACCTTTCTTCCCCGTTCTGAAGCTCAGTCTGAATGTCAGAAGACCGTCTTGACCATGTATACATGCTTAAATGCACTGAGTTGGTGTCTTATCACTGGATGATTAGATATTTGCATTAACGCACAATTGAACAGGTGTACCTAACAAAGTGGCTGGTGAGTGCATACCCAGTGGCTAATTGCTATTTGTGTCTGAGCAGTTTTTAATGTCATTTTCTGATAATATGTCCTGCTGGACTGAACCAAGGACTGAACCAAAAAATTGCAATCTAGCAACAAAAATCTTCATCTGAAATGTATATTTTCTGATCTTTATTTCTTAAACACATTCACATTCATATGACTGACAATAACGTTTATCTCAAAGGCACGGGTGTTTTAAACGATGGAGGGAAAAACGCTAAACTAGACCTTCATCGTGGTAAACTTTTCCCCCCTTTGCTTTTAAAAGGTAAAAAAATTACACTCATTGTGTATTAGCTCCCCTTGCTCTGTAATGTGGAGAGAGAAGCTGCTATATTGCTGGAGATTCTACGGTTTCTCTCACAGTCTTTGAAGATGATGGAGACAGAAAACAGTACAACCATCTTGTCAGAATGGACTAAGGTCTTTTGTTTCACATTCTGTTGTTGGTGGTAGTGTTGGTGAAGGCAGCTTCATTCATTTCTGTGTCCGAGTCTTAAAAGCGCGTTGAACAGATGATCTCAGGCAGAGACGTTTGGTCTTTAGCTGATTTCATGTCATCCTTCTGGGGTGGCTTGAAGGCACATGGCCACCTGAATCTGGAAGCAGATGAAAAGAGCTGTGTCAGTACGGCTGATTCTTTGTGGCTTTTTTTTTTTTTTTGCCTTTTTTGTTTTATATGGAAAACACCAATATTTTCTACATATTGCTAGGTCCATATATATTTGGACACTGACAAGTTCTATTTTTTTACTGAAACATGTTCCAAATATAGTTATATAATAGACATGGACATAATGTATAAACTCTCAGCTTTCATTTATGGGTATCCACATTCAAATTGGGTGAAGGGTTTAAGGGTTTCAGCTATTTAACAGGTGCTACCCTCTTTTTTAAAGGGACGAAAAGTAATTGGAGCCTTTGCTCAAAGGCTATTTCATTATGTCATTATCAATTAAGTAGATAAAATGCCCATCTGAGAAATTGCTAGAAAGACAGAAAGTGGTAAACAGTGGTGGATGATCGCAGGATTGTGTTAAAATGCTTTCGTTCCTCACATTTGCAATGCTTTGTTCAGCCCATTGAATTAAAAATGAAAGTCTGCACTTCATCTGCATCTGAGTTGTTTCATTTACAAACCTATTGTGGTAATGTACAGAACATTAGCGCTTCAAATATGCCCCTGAAAACAGAACACAACCCTCAGTAAGAGCAGTCATAAGGTTGGACAGACTTACCTCTGAATTGCTTGCATCTGATCGATGGTGTCGGGAAGCGGCTCTCTAAAGGTCTCCGGAAGAAAAAAGCAGAGCACGACACTGACAAGTGAGAGAGAACCCACAAGCATCCACGGCAGGAACTCGTAGAACACAGCTGCGGACAAGACCAAAGCAGATTATACAAGATTAGTGAAGTTAGTCTTTGTCTGCTACAGACTGCATCACTAACCTGCAGGTCAGTTTACTAAGTTTAGAGACAGGTAGCTAAGCATTAAGGTTGTTTTTGTTTTTTTTACTTATTTTCAACACACCAAGACTTCCCTTAAAGATAATCTGAACCCAAATATCTCACCCAGCTGCAGTAGGTATGGGGAAATAGAGGATCCCACTCTGGAGAGCATGGCACAGGATGACATCACTGTATTTCTGATGACTGTGGGAGAGAGCTCTCCAGTGAACATGTACAAAATGCTCGTGCCAACCAGAACACCAAATTTACCCAGCAGCACCAGGAACAGGGTGAGAGCTGGATGGCCTGGAGGGAGGGGAAAGAGCGTAAGCTTTTGAGGATGGAAACAAATTATTTAGAAACACTAACCAATAGTCAAAGAGCCTTCCCTCTCTTAAATGCCAGGCCAGATTTTCTATATATGTTATTTTCCAACAGCAGCATGCAGGTTGCAAACATTTAAGGCATATTTTACACATATTTTATAAATGCCCATGCTATACTATTGTTTGATCTGTGATTTTTGTCTGTTTTTTGGGGGTTATCATGCATAATAAAGCTTTTGAAGCTATAAATGACATGTTATTGTCGCGAAGTGAAAATCATAGTACACACACTTTTAGAAGGAGTACTAGGAGTATAAATGCACTATAACTTGGTCATTTTAGCCAGGTAGTTGGTGGTTGCTAGGCAAAATGTTGATGTCATAATATCTGATATAGATAAGAGCCTTTAAAGGCTTGCAGTGTACCTGTGTGTCAGTTTTGTGTATTATCTGATGAAGAGTGTTTTCGAGCACTACTGGCATATTGGCCCAGAGATGAACTTGTGACCTGTCCAGTCCTGCTTCTCACCAAAAAAGGCTCTTAAGAAAATCAAAGTTACTCTGGGGCTTGGCCAGACAAACAATTATGGGTTCAAAATATTTATTGTTTAGATGAATTAATGATTATGTTCACAAAGAGAGTGAGAAAAGTGCAACGGGGGAGTACTAGATTATAGTGGTCTCACTCACTGTGCAGAGTGACCTGGATGAGGAAGAGTGCTAGCGCCCCCAGCAGGGAGAAGCTGATAAAAGACAGGCGGCGGGACAGCCTGCATGCACTTAGCCAGCTGACAGTGTATGCTGGTAGCTCAACAGCTGACAGCAAGAAGTAATTCAGGAAGGGGTTGCCATAGAGTGTAGACATATTGAATGACAACCCAGAATAGGTCACATGTGTAGAAAGCCTGCAAACAACAAGAGAAAAAATTTAAAAAAAAAGAGAGAGAAATTAAATCCTGTTAGCATCACTGAGACGCTGTAATGTCGAATATATCAATAAACCAAAACGTCGGTGACGTAGAAACTTGTCCAGCTCACAATCTATCGCTATTCACAGGTTATGATTATTAAAACAGCAAATGTGATGTGAACCTTGACAACAATTTGCATGAAGACCCATTAGATCAGGGACGGCCACATACAGCCACATTGATCTGAACTGGGATGAACCAGGGAAGCACCTCTTTCGGTCAGTTCTGTACTAGTTCTGAAAAAACAGGAATTTCTCTATGTTTTGATTGTTATTGTTTACCTATTACTTAATTACTTGGGTGTTGTACGAATGACAACAGGGGGTGTCTCTTATCAGTAGAGAAAAATTGTAAAACTTAAAATACAGTTAAAAGTCCAAAATGTCTGCCATCATTCACATTTTATAAAGTCATCCAATGGGCCACATTGTAGTCTTTGCAGTGCCAATTCTGGCTCTGAGGCCTTATGTTTGACACCCCAGAATTAGATGTTCATTATATGTAAGTTTAGTTAAATTCTGAACAATTCTGTAGGAGGAGGAGTGAGTCTTGTGAATTCTTGAGGGGCAACTGGATGGATGATGGATGCTTCATTACAGGATGAGCAATAGCAGGGTCCGTCGGCTGGAATAGCTAAAACTGCAAAAAAATCAAGTTTTCATGAGAATGGCACTAAAGGAAAGGTCACTGACTGTTCAAAGGGTTCAAAATACATCCTGATGATGTCAGCATGTCCAAAGAGATGTTGGCGGCCACAGAAGTCACTAGTAATGTCCTCCCTAGTAACCTTTAAAACATGGATTACTTCCTTTTAATGTTCTTGCTCCGGAATAATGAAACTATCAATTATGCTATACTGTAGTTAGCAAGAAATCAGTTCCTGAGAGCACCTGCAGAGGAGAAGGTTCAACTCACCAGAGAAACCAAAGTATGAGTGTGACACTTCGAATGCTTTTGGCCTTTAGGAGGTCCAGGAAATTGAGGGTCTCAGCCTTCTTGCTATCAGACTGTTGAACCTACAGTGACAGAGAAACGTCATTGCAGTGGCCACAATAGTTTACAGTGTGGAACAAAGTTGATGTCAGAAGCCCTTACATTTGCAGAGAGGAAGATAACAGGAGGAGCTTCCACTCCGTTCTCCAGAGCCGCTGACCTTAACAAGCGTTCTGCTTCTTGCAAACGGCCTTTAGACACTAGCCAGCGAGGAGACTCTGGAATCAGCCTGGTGGACAGACAGACACAAATCTAGATTGTCTGCAGTTCATCAGTCAAGTCATCACTTAGGTGAAAACACATCTACCTGAGTAGACGGAGACAGTGTTAATTATTCATTAAGTTGCTGTTGAAATATATAAGTTCAGAATTTATCTCAGAACAATAAGAACACCTGTAAAATTAGTGAAAATGTACTCCAAATAGGTGTAGATGGCATAGTCATGCTAAAGAAAGGTATAAAGTTTCACTTCAAACACACATTTAGTGTTTGCTTAGTTGATCCACAGTAGAAATACAACATCCATGCTGAAAATAAATGAGCAGGAATGTGTGCTAGACGTCAGCGGGTTTGTCTTGAGTCTACAATCCTGTTTGCAGTATTCATGATCAGGATCTGAGCTGGGGCAATGAGGGTCCACTCCGTTGGTAGATAATGTGATCAGAAGGTCACATTCATTATAATATTTGCAACCGAGTGTGAAGTGGCTGGGATGACTGAGACCATGCTTCAGTTCCATTTTGGTGGTTGTTTGTCTTCAAACTAACTATTGCTTTCTTTGGGTATTTCTCAATCTAGAATACAAGTGATGGGAACATGGACTATGAGATGGACAAGTGCATTTGTGTGGGCTCACTTGTAAAATGTGTGTTATGTCAGGTCTTTGTAGTGAACAGAGAGTGGAGCCAGAAGACTTTGGTTTACCAGTTTATCTATGTTTGCACCTTCAACTATGAAAACAAGTGTGACTGAAAGAATGGGTAAGAATGCAAACACACCAAACCCATTTTCTGAACTTTAAAGGGTTTGCCCCCTTTAATGATCTCATACAGCAAAATCCAGTTTTGCAGAAATGAGCATCTAACATGGCCTTCTAGGCATGCCCAGCATGAAGGAGACCTAGAGAGATTACATATCTCTTTTGTCTCAGGTTCCCCCAACAAGGAAGCAAAAGGACATCTGGATGAGTGGAAGAAAGTGATGGATGGATGGATGACGAACAGACACTAAGGTACACATTTAGCTTAATGTTGGTGTTAAGCATCAGTGTTGGACAATCGTACATGTTTTCGGTCAGAAAGAAAAATCTCATGATAGGCAATGAAAATGACCTAAAATACTTTTTACACTGAAGCGCATTTACACAAATTCCTCAATATTCTGTCTATCGCACACTCTCCATTAAGTCTAACTATGAAAATGTCACCAGCAAAAAAAAATCTTGATAGTGTAGTGAGGTCATTTTACCACCAGAGGGGGAGGCTGGCCAGCCCAGGCAGGGCCATTAACAGCGACAGGTGTTTCCAGTTTCTGAGCAAGTAGGCAGTAGCAGGAAGCAGCAGCATACCAAATACATACATGAAAGGTAAACACATGCTGGCGTAGAGAACTCTAGATGAGCCAGCGAGGATCTCTGAACCTGTGGAGAAATTTCACAAGAGGGCAGAAGTTGTTTTTGTTTTTTGTTTTTGCCTGTCCCGTTTGGCTCTTTTGCCATCAGAATTATTGTCTAAAGGCGAAGAAAGATGCCCAACGGATTTACTTTACCAAATGGACCATCCCAGCCTTGCCGTAATGGTCCATTTGATTCACTTTTTATTATTTATTTTATTTTATTTTCACTTGCTAAATACGGGACAGATTTGATTGGGGAAAAGAAAGGGGAGAAAGAAAGAGGGAAAGAAAAACAGCGGGGAAGAGGGACGTGGATAAAGGGCAAAAAACAAAAACCAACAAAATAAGCAGACAAAAAATACATGTCACGGCGGGGTGCGCCGGTGTGAAGAATGAGGTAGACCCAAGAGCAGACACGGTGGAGACAGAACTAGGTTTCCAAAATAAGGCAAGCCTTTATCGTGGCTGAAGGCATAACAAAAACACTAGGGAACACTGAAACTGGGAAAACTAAGAAGACAGAGAACACTGTGTAAACTAAAAAGGCTAAGACACTCTGTGAAGGAACTATGGAAAAACTATAAACACAGAGTAACTAAGCAGGCTATGAAACACAGTGTCACAATAGGGGAAACTACGAAAATACAAGATGAGGATAACAGACGATCTGACACTGACACAAAGACACACTGGGCTTAAATACACTGAGGAAGTCATCAAGGAATTAGAGACAGAAGGGGAACACAGCTGGGAGGAATAAGACCTAATGAGACAGGGGGAACAAAGCTAGAAACTCTGACATAAGACAGGAACATGAACCTTCAGAGTAAAACAGGAAACAGGACACCACTAAACAAAGACGCAGACATGACACTGAGAGACAGACTAGACACTGAACTAAACCTGGAATAAACATGAGAACAAAAAACCTACGAACTAATCCCTAAACAAGAATAACTGAAACAGAGTCATAATCATCATTATCATCATAATAAGAAAAGAATCCAAAATGCAAAAACACACCAAAATATAACAACTCAAAATACTGGGTCAAACTGACCCAGAACCGTGACAATGCATATATCAATCACCTGGATCACCTGTTGAGAAAGAAAAAAGAGAAAACAAGCAGAAGAAAAAAAAGAGCAACATAATAAACAACATCACGATGATCTATGGGAATATAACAGTAAATACTAAATATTAAACATTATTGTGCAGCACGTAAGATCGACAGCGCACAGTGTGCTTTGAGGTAGGAACCAAAAAGGGTGTAGTTTGTATGTGTGAGCACCCGTGTGTACACCTGTGAGCATGAGCGCGCTTGTTTTTAAAAGGTTCCCTCATGTAATGATCTGCTAGAGGGTGTGGGGGGGCCACAGCCCCGTCCACCAGCGCATGAAGCAGGTATGGAGGAGATCAAAACTCCAGACATCCAGAGGCCCCCGGAACACAAGAGACCAACAGAGGGGCAGCTGCGCCACTATCCCAGAAAGAGCTGAGGAGAACCCCAGATGAGGGGTCACTCAGCAGCCGTGGAGCAGAAGCCAGGGGGGGGGGGGGTTGCAGTGACGTGCCTGTGAGCTCCGCCGGCAGCCAGTTGTGCCAGAGTGACCGAGCCCCAGGCCGAGAGGCAGAAGTTGTTGATTAAAAGGTTTATTTTTCAATGAGATTTGATTAAGAAAGCAGCAGTACAGCATGCAGCCAGTGGAAAGTAGTATCCTGAAAACAAGAGAACACACTTACCCAATACAAACAGAACTATGTAGCTGGTGAGCTGACCCATGCCAACCATGAAGAAAAGCACAGCGAAGACGGCCCAGGACTGAGCAAATTTCAAAGCAAGGCTGAAGATACTAAGTGTGGCAATCGCACCAAAGAGAACAGGCTTCCTGCCAAACCTTTAGCACAAATACAACAAAAGCGCAATCAGCCACATGAGCACATATGTTCTTCTTTTTATATATTTATGTTTTTGGTTTTTTAAAAGGAATAAAGCATTAGCAGCTAGCATGACCACTATCCAAGAACGCAACATATTTTATTTAGTACAGTGTGAGCTAGCTCACAGCTAACTAGCAGACTTGTTTTAATGAAAAACATTGCATTTATGCTAACTTTAGAGACTTTAGAGACTATAACTTTAGAGAATTGTTGAACTGTAAATTTACCGGTCAGATAGCTGTCCAGAGAGGAAACAGCCACAAAGTCCTCCCAGAAAGTAGATGAGAGAGGTCAGTGGCTGTTTCCACCGGTTGCCACACACAAGGTTAAACTAGAAGACAAGGAAAACATATAGATATCTTGGCGTCATTCTAGACCCCACATTATCCTTCAAGAGTCACATAAATAAAGAGTCCCAGGTACTTAAATTTAATAATCGAAATTTTAATCATATACGTAATAATTTAAATATGAATGTTGCAAAAACTTATTTTTACTCAATGATCATCTCTCATATCGACTATTGTTTGACGTCCTGGTCACTTGCTTGTCCAACAACACTTAAAACTATTGAAAACATTTATAAAAGAAGTTTAAAACTACCTGACAAAAAACCGACTTCCCACCACCACTGTCATGTGTTAAAAAAACATAAATTACTGAACTTCAATAACTTAGTGAAACTTAAAAGAGTGTGTTTAATATATAAAGTCTTACACTCCCTTGCTCCACCACCACTAAAGCAGTTCATTAGGCATAAAGAAAGCTCAGACAGGACCACTCGAGCTACAATCTGAGGAGACTTGTTTATACCCTACAGACGGACAGCATTTGGGCAGAACGTCCTCTCTGTTAAGGGAGGCCATCTGTGGAACAGTCGTCCTCAACCAGTTAGAGAATGCTCTACACTCAATTTGTTTAAGGCAAAGGTTAAAAACGGGTTATGGACAAATCAAGTGTGTGATCATGTATGAGTTGTATAGTTTTAATGTTTTATTTGGGAACAGAATGGTGTGTATGTGTAAGTTTGGTGATGGAGTTTTTATTATGAATGAATGATGAATTTTTATGAATTATTATGTCTATTTTTTTTATGTTTAAGGACAACAGATGGAAATTAGCCTTTGGCTATAATCTGGTATGTTTACATTCATGTCATTTTTTTTTTTTTACATTTATGTTCATTAACATGCACTGTCCTAAATAAATAAATAAAATAAAATAGATATTCTGAAGCAGGCATAAAAGCATAAAATATCGAACGCGTACACTGGAATATAAAGCAAACAGGCGAATGTAACCTGCAACTGGAAGGGGACTCAGCAAGCTCGCAGGCCACTGCTCGGTCTCACAGTTATACAGAGCACTACTTTCTGTCTTCCAGCTGTCCCTGTGCAGACTGTTAGCTTCATTAGCATCCATGTTGCTTTGTTTAGATGGGTTTGTAACATCAGTTTTTCTCTGTCCTGATTTTACTCCTCAGGCTGTTTGATTTCTTATTCCTGTCACTGTTTGTATGACCACAAGTGGCATAAGGCTAAGCTAACTTTAGAGGGTTTCCTCAAGCAAAAGCTTCTCATAAATCACTGTGTGGTAAAGGATTCGATGTTGCCTTTACTGACTCATCATCTACATCGCCTAGTTGCCCTGATCTATGTCTCCTGCCTGTTTTCTTGGCTGACTGTTTGCCCGATGTTTTGCTTTCAGGTAACTTTTATTGGCTGAAACTGTCTGTTTGAAGTCGTCTCTTTGGAACCATTATTTGTATCCTGACTTTGTTCAAATCACTGTGTGGGCTTAACACACCACAAAAATAAAATTCAAATATTGTAATTTACACGTAAATTTACTAAGCCATCCTATTTATTTATTTATGTATGTTTGCCTTTATTTATTTATTCTATGTTCCATCGATGGAGTTGCTCCTCCTATCCTATCTGCAGTCATTTGAGGCAAACCATCAACTGGCGGCTATTGTAACAAGCTCCAGCTGGTTTTACAAACAGAAGCTGGCCAAATCATTAAATCCAGTTATTATAGTTCTATATTTTCTAGTTCGTTTTCATGTTGATTTCATTTAGACTTTTCAAAATTGTTTTTATTGTTCGAGCATTTTTAGTTTTAGGTAGTTTTTTTTTTTCTTGGTTTCTGTCTCAGTTTTAGTCTTTTCAGTTATTATTGTATAGAGGGCATATGTAAAGGGCAAGATTTAGAAAAATTATTACAAATGTTTCAATAAAAACAGAGAACTGTTTGAAAACAGTCTTGAAGACATCCAGAGTCTCAATAAACATGTCCATGACTACTGCATCAGGCAAGTTTTAAATAACAAACTAAGATAAAACTAAGATTTTTTTTATTTTAGTTCATTTTCCAAATTCACAAAATCGTTTCAGTTTTAATCTTTTCGTTTAAATTGCTATTTTTATTTTAGTTAACTAAAATGTTTGTTTTTTTTACCCTTCCAGTTTTAGTTTGTTGTTACATTTTAGTTAACTGTTATAACCTCGGGACAGATTGCATCCCAGCTAAATGTGCTCCAATATAAACACTAATACAAAATAGTGAGGGGGACACTTGACTTTAACAGTGAAAATGGGGGGGAAACGAAGTATATATATATATATATATATATATATATATATATATATATATATACATATTATTTAACCAGGAAGTCCTTTGTGATCCAGGGAGACTTGGATCTGAACAATATCATTTAGACAGTAACAGTACCTCAGTGACTACAGTCGACTCGTAGTGCTCTGTGCTGTAGATCCATCCATCTTTGCACTCCTCCTGCTTCAGGCTGGACAGCATGACCCCTGCGCTTGCTCCGAGTGCAGAATAGTTGTAGATCTGGCCTAGGTTGGGTCTGATTCCCAGCTCAGACAGGTTTTGCACCAGGTCCAGCTCATACCGGCTACAACTGCTTCTTTCCAGCTGCCCGGCCACCTGTTGAGCAGGAAACAATATATTTGTTATTGCCAACTTGCACTGCAGCAGCAGGGAGGTGACATGTGCCAGAGCAGGCTACATCGGTTCAGGTTAGACCAGTTCTGACAAAAGTGAGGATCACAGCTGGATCCAGAGCACCGATATAAAGTAAAGTTTCACATTGCCTTCACATTGTGTGTGTATATATATATATATATACACACACACACAATGTGAATGCTTAAACTTTTATTGTTAAATTGTTATTATTTTCTTTCCTCTACATTTATGCATCAGCACAATTTCAATTATTGTCTGGTGTGACATAACAGCAACAGCAGCCACACGCCCCTGCTGTAGTTTTTCATTGTTTTACTGTGAGAGATCTGAGCGCTCCGTCCACCCTTGTCTCATTGCTGATAACAGTTTTCATTGAGAACAGCTGAGAACGAAATCTTGCATGTGTAGCTTCTTAAATATCAGTTTCACTGCTTTGCGAACAATAGTTACTTTACCTCCTCTGTGCTGATATGTGTGTGGGAGTTGAAGAAAAATGAACAAACGTGAGGACAACATGTTACTGACAAAGTAACCGTCATGAGCTTGTGCAGTGCAAGAGACCAGCAGGGGTAAATGACTTGGATATCTTGTTGCAGATTTAGGTGAGCTGACTGTTTTAGTGCGAGGCTCTCTCACGCTTATATTACAACAAAGTAATTCAACTACAGCTGCAAACAGCAGAGGAGCAGTGGGCAGAATAAAGGGCTTTTGTCATGTTTGTTAGCAGCAACCATCAGACCCACAACAACTGTGTAAACAGGTAAAATTCATCTGCACTGACAGAAATGACACAGATGACTATAAAGATTGTGTGTGAATGAGTGATTGTTTTTGACTACTCTGTGAATTACATCCAGAATCATTCAGTTCTTACCTGCAGTGGGATGCTGGCCTGCATCCAGTCCTGGCTCAGGTTCCTGTGTGCTGGGATGTAACACTGGTGTGGGGGGGTAGCCAGCAGAAAGATGACAGACAGGATGTTGTACCCGGCAGGAAGACAGGTGACACACAGCAAAAAGAAGACTTTCATCTGAAACCGGCCCCACGTCCCAAGAAATGAGATGGATGCCTCATAATCCTGCATTTTACTGGCCTCTGTTGTATTCTAGTTCACTCTGCTTGTTACTTCTCAGCCTTTAGTGTATTGTCACTGAAGAAATTCAGTCACAAATGATTAAAAAAACATTAATACTGTCACAATAATGTGCATACAAGTGGTAAAAAAAATACCAATAAGGAGGCCAAATTAAAATATGTGCAAATCACTTGTGTTGCGTCAAAGAGAAAAAATCCTCAGCTACTGCTGCATTGAGTGCAATATATCGTGGCTGACTTGATAGAGTTATTGTCAGTGTAGTATCAGTGTCAGCTTCCGTCTGGAGGAGCTCGCTGCTGCTTCAAAACTTTTATCCCTGGCAAGAAAAAAGAACTCCACCTCTAACTCCTCTCATTCTCCTCCTTAAAAATCTGACTTCACATTGAAGCTACTCATGACAACTCATCATACCAGAGAGAGAGAGAGAGAGAAAGCAGGCAGCTGAGGAAGAGACAAAGTGCCTGTTTTACAGGTGAAAGGTCTAAGCAGAGCGAGTGCAGCATTTAGACAGTTGCAATTTATTCTTTTCTTTTTTTTTAAATCAGGTTCTTTGGTTCAGGACATTCAATTTGAAATAATAAAAAAACACACTACATTAACTCTCTGAGCACTAGGTTATTATCAGTGATGATCCTGACTCTAACCATGTTTTATCAAATTTGTAATTTGTTGTTGCTACTTTTTGTGTGTCTCCAAGTACAGGGTTAGGGTTTCGCCTATTGTCATCAAACCAGATGACTTACAGTGCCAGATGGTCCCTTTGAGTAGGTTGTTTTTAAGATTAACTGTAAATATTACATAAAAAAAAAAAAGAGAGAAGTTGAACGATTTAATGACTCTGGTGTTTGTCAGTCCACAGTAAAGCTGCTGATTGCTGTTCTTCATAGATGCCCTGCAATGTTACCGAACAGTAACATTGATGAACCTCAGAAACATGTGGCACAGTTTGAATTTGCAACAGAACATCTGTTCTCTTCAACATGTTTTCTTCAACACTTCTGGGATTCATTGTTCTAAAGCAAGATGCCCACACATCCCAACACAACAAAGGGACTATCAGGTCCTGAGGACCATCGCTGGAGCAATCAGAAAACACAAGCAATCCAAACAGTGACAAATGACCATCTGCAGGCATCCTGACCTCAGCAAGAGCCTGGCAGGTATCGGTCAACCTCGAACAGCAGCTGAAGTTCCCTGATCACCCTGCAACCAGACGTTTTTGTCTGGTTTCATCTGTCTGAATCAGATGAGCAATCTGTGTTTCTGGAGCTTGTGCAAAGCTGCTGAAAGAAAGCTCTCCAAGGACACTGGACTGATCACCAGCTGTGAGTAGACAGGATGGTGAGCCAGGTGTCTGCTGGTGGAAGCTGGGTGCAGGGGTTTTATGGTCCATTCTCATGGCCTTCAGAAGTTTGGGCATTAAAGTAGAGAGGAAGATGTCTCCAGACAGATGTTTGGACACAAACCCAAGTTTGGATGAAAGAAGTCACTGTGTCCCAACACCATATTATGGAACAAGTGCATTATATGAGGTTGGGTGATTCAACAGGATACAGGAGAACCTCAAGAACCAAACATGTTAATCAACAAAATTGTTAAATAAAAAAAAAAGAAGAGGAAGATAAGATGTTCAGCAAGCACTAGGACGCTTCATGCAGAATGTCTGTTTTACACACTAGCTCCACTACCAGGATCTGAATTGGCAGTTCTTCTAGGCTAAACGCCTTGCTGTCATGTAGACAAACCAAGCTCAGAAAACAGACACTAAAGCCTCTTCATGATTTTATATTTTTTGTATATTTGTATATATCTGTACAAACATTTTTGTCATCTGATGTGTTCATCAGACAGTGAATGTTAGAAAGAAAGCACTCAGGTTTTGTCAATGGATTTTGGGAGGTGTTTTAATAATAAAAATTTAAAAATAAACCTTTAGAGGCTGACTTATCTGTTTTCAAACATCCAGACCTGAACTTTGACAACGGCATTGCCCAGTGGATGAGTGTATGAAAATTCAAATGAGCAGGTGCATTCAGATGGAACAGTCTTTAACCCACCAAAGTCCATCCATTTGCATTTGAGCTAGTCTGCCTCCTACGTGCTGTACCCAGCAGCACCCTCACCTAAACCAAACAGAGTGGTATCTCTGCTGTGTGAGAAAGGGCAACTTCAGGATGATGTCCTGACTTCATTCACCTGACGCTGAGTTTACGTGCCAAAACAACTTATGTTTGATCAGCGACGAAAGCAGGAAATTAAAGTGCCTACAAGCACATATTGATGATCATTAGATCATGCCTATGTCAAAATGTTTTTTAAATAGCTTAGTTCAAGTATCTGATTTCATGTTGCACAATCAAAAGAAAACAGATGGACTCTACTGTTGGAAAAAACTGCAGGGAGAGTAAAACCACTCTGCTGACCCACGTGAGTTAGCTTTCAGCAGGACTGTTTTACACAGTGCTGCTTTAAAGCATCATGACTAACATAGGTATATATAACAAAAACATTTGGTCATAATTCAGTGTTGCGTAGGGTCTGTGTGACAGCGTTTCTTCATCGAAGTCTTCTTTTACTTCAAAAAGAATAAACACGGCTGATGTAGGATATACAGCAGTTTTTAATGAAAACAATTTTTTACAGGAATAAAATAAGAGAAATGTTGCATAATATAATTTGCATATTCACATCATAATAAACAATTTTCGTTAAAAAAAGAAGCTGACAAGGGTTCTCTAAAGCAGGAAGACTGGAATATAAAGGGAGACATCTTTCACATTCATCTCTGAGCGCACTTCAAACATTTCCATTCAAGGTCAACCGTGAAGGATTTGAATGAAGAGGGCTGGCTAAATGTATCGAAGCTGAACCGTGTGCGTCACCAGTTTTTCCTTCCCACTTTCAAACCTGAATGCGCTTTTAAAATATATTTGGCGAAAATTGACAAATAACACATATAACACTCCACCAAACTATGTTTTGTAGTTATCTCAAATATATGAGATGCTTAAAAAGAAAAAGAAGAAGCCCTGTGTGTAGTAGTTTGGGTGAACCGCTCCTTTAAACATTTAATTTACTTCACTGTTTGCATGACATTGATGTTCATGGAAATGGGCTCTTTTGTTGAAAGCAAATAGTCAACATTTATTCCAAGAATGCACACACACTCAAACACACTCACCATTTAAACAGTGCATCCCAGTTTAATTCATACCAGTGTTGCAACTACAGGCCCCCGAATGTAAAGTCTACCAAGCCTTAAGTGCTGAGAAAAGCAGCATCTGATCAGTTCAATATTGCACCCTGATGACATCATGGGACAGGAAGTTGAGAACAGCTGATTTGATGTAGAAGAGTCAGACAGCCATCATTAACACAGATTTGACACACAAGAACTGAAGTAAGTTACTGAGCTGTGAGATCAGTTACTGCATAGAAAACACACACACACACACACACACACACACACACACAAACTGTTTGTTTGTTACTGGAAGACTGAGAGGCTTCAAGTTCTTCAGGAAGAGGCAGGAAGACATTTAAAATACTGACCACTTGAAAACACAGAAAATTCAATATTGACGATGACGATTTCCAAATGTGAGGGTTACTGACTTTTTCTGCTCGTGTTTCTCTTTCTGATACAGTCTTTTAGCTGTGAGGCCTGGTGTGCTTTTTTCTTGCCATGGCAACAAAAGTATTTACATAAAAACAGCGTAGTGACATTCACACCAATGCTGTAAATGTGCTCGTGTTAGCTATTGATCATTTCTAAATGTGCTAAATTTCTAATTAAGTATATGAAACCAGAGATAACCTCCAAAAACCAAAGAGAAAGAAACCATCCTTTAATAAGCACTACTGTTTCAAGCAGTGAGGGAGGCAGAAGAATATTTGAAACACTAGAAAATCATTGGACAGGTCTAACAAAGCCAAAGTCAAGAGGCAACTCATGCTGCTGAGAGTTTAAAAAGAAGACTAACACATAGAGTCAGTAGGTGTTAACACCCAATGCAATATGAGGATAGGTTTGAAGCAGTAGAGCCATTGCAGTCCTGGAAGGAGCTCTGGGGCTGTCAGCAGGGCATGCTGGACTTCCTTATGTGTGCTGTGACTAACCTCTTTCCAATCCCAAGCAGCTTTATTGCCTGAGACAAGGAAAAGGATGCATCCTACAAGCGGTGTCAGCCAGGCTCATGCAGCCTGAGCAACATCTTAACTGGATGTCAAAAAGCGCCGTAGGTGGTGGGATGATAAGGTCCTCACAGACACCACAAACAGACTTCCAGAGGGTCAAAGCTAGTTTTCCACTGTCCTCCACTTCTGACTTCAAGCTTCTGACTGACAGAAAAGAATTCAGACCTCATAAAGAAGCTTAAAGAGGTAGTAGGGATCACACTCTAACCTATCTAGATGTACAAAAACTTCCCATGAACTGCAACAAGCCAGGTTCCAGTGTCTGGTTGTTGAGGCCATTTCCAAAGTATAGTGTGCGTCCTCATTTCTAGACTAAAGTCAGCTGCTGTGGGCAACATCCATGTGGAATTTCCTACAAAAGACTAACTTCAAGGTCAAAGGACTAAAGAAAGCCAATGAGGAGCTACAGCAGCCAAGACTAGCTCAAGAAGGTGAAGCTATGGAAGAGTTCCCAACAAAGCATAGAGGACACAGACAATGCTGCCACCAGGCTATCATGTGAAGGCCACCACATGCTGCGCTTCTGATGTTTACATCACCCAATAACCCTGTAGAAGAAATTAATGTAAAGTTTTAAGAAAATGAGCACATTTATCCAGTAGTAGACCACTTTTACCATTAAAGGATGGGTTCACATTTCCTCAAGTCTACTGTAACACAGAAATCACATGTCTGTGAGGCATTGCTCAGTGTCGTTGATAATGTTGTCCGTACTGGCTGCAAATAAAATATGAACCCATCCTTCAACTCCAAAGTCATTAAGACTGACACCAGTGTTAATCTGACCAATCACATGCTGCCTTTTACCTGAGCGGGCACGTGTTCCTCAGGTAGACCTGTCTGCACAGTATCTGACTGCTTTCCTGTGACATCGCGTTACATCAGAGTATTTGTTATACAGTTTGATGAGGAGACACCATGACATCATTAGTAACATTAACATTTTCTCTGGTTTCCAGTGCAACTGTGAAAACAATAACCTGAAGGTTAAAAGTGCTAAAAGAAGCTATCTGCTAGCAGTACACCAGACTGACAGCCAAAAGTCCTGCTACTGCCCTCTAGAGGCTCCAGTGCTCAGTGTGTTGGACAGAAAAACAAACATATTAAAGCATTAAAAGTTCATCTGGGACCCTGTGAACAGTTTGTGTGATAATGCTTGCTCAAAGGCCCTCTAAAAGGCTTTTTCCCACATCCTTCAACCACGTCTCCTTAAAGCTTCATCACATGACCTGAATGACTGAAACGGAAAATTGAATTAAATTAAACAAAAAAAAAATCGATTAATGCTTACATAAATCAGCAAATGCGACAGCACCGTAGCACCCAGACATTACAACAACATAATTTAAATGTAGGAAACATACACAAGATGAAAAGTGTACTTTAAATTGATCATTTTTTCATCGAGCCTCAAAGCTTTGCACCAAAACAAGATAAATAACCACCCCGTCAACAAAGAAAAAAGAAAACATACGAACGTCATTCTGAATGTTGTTCTTCTTTGTTTATCAGGCAGCACAGAAATTCAGCAACAGTTAGTTTAACCTCCTAGGACCTGGCGTCCACATATGTGGACATCACATTTTGGCTTATTTAGACCAAAATATTCAATTTTGGTGTACAGGGGCCTGATATCCACTTACGAGGACATTATACTGCCAATGGTCTATCGAAATTTTAAATGAATATCCTCATATGTGGCTCTCATTTTTCTTAGAAACAAAAATCAGGTAAAAAAAAATAAAAATCTGGTAATTCTTTGTTTTTACATTCATCGGGTCCCAATCAGCCCAAATATCAAAGAGAAATTAAAAATGCATGTCGTGGAAGAGTTCGGGTCTTAGGAGGTTAAAGACAGGATTTGACTATTGTTACTCATTAAAACTGAATAAGTAACGAAGCACGTAGAACAAGTTAAAGCCAAAAAAACAGGCCCCTCTGTGTATCACATATTAAGCAAGCCGGGGTAAAGTCGTGTTTTTACTCAAGGTTTTGTGGCCAAAAAATAATTTTCACTTTCCTGTTGTTCTTGGAAGACTGGATAAATATCCTGCGATGCTGGCGTGTATTCACACACTCAGTGGGTTTGACAACACAGATTTTTCTCTGCTCCTAGATCAAGTCTATTTTTATTATCCTGGGTAACAGAGCTGGACTATAAAGAACAAGTGAAAAACACAAAAACACACCTCACCCAAAGCTCTGAGATGTAGCTGGAGGTTCAGAAAACAGCCAAGAAGTGGACCTTTGAGTGATGATGAAAAAAGGTAATATGAAGGCCAAAGAAAGCTTTAAAAGCTAATGGGTTCATCGTGCACCTTGAGATAACCATCCCTGGACCAGAGTGCTAAATGGACCAAAAGTCTTAATTTAAGCAGTTATTGAAAAATCAAGAAAAAGCTTTAGGTAAATATATACAACACACAATGTAAAAGAAATAATTAGAGCACAAAAATAACCAGAGAAGCATTAATTAAAGCTGTAGGTAAAAGTTTGTTTTATCGATTGAGAGTCCGTGAGCTTATTTGCAGGTTGTGGAAAGTTCTAGTAATGTTTTAAAACGTCTCTCCAACTCTTCAGCTTTCAGAAAAGTTCTGCTCAGATGCTTCAAACTCCAGAAAGTTCAGTGACAACAGGAAGGTTCAATAAAACAAAAGAATCAGACAGAAGGCCCTTTTCTCCATCCAGAGTCCAAAATCATTTTTCAACAGGCAGCGGAGACAGGTGGACAGGACACGGGGACACTAGTCACACATTAGTCACACAGAAAGCAGAAAACAGTCGGAGACAATGATGAGCAAAACCTTTGGATAACCATTAACGGTTATGTGACAATGTTGATCCGAGAAGCTGTCTGGTTTAAACTGCTTTTCATGTTTCCACTAAAGAATATATCTGCTTTAGTGCAACTTGGTGAAGCTGTAGCCGCCACTGAGGACACAGAGCAGGATGTGCTGTAGTGCTGTGTCAGGTCATGTCACCAGTTGCAGATGTTTTACACTTTTTAAGGATTTTAAAGCTGATTTTAGTATTTACGTAGCTCACGTGTATCAAAATGTAATTGTTTTGGGACAAAAAACAGAAACATTTTACAAATTGAATTGCATACTTGCCTGGCAGTTTGGATGCAGGGAGATATTAGAACTGAACAACAGGTGAATAAAAAGCTATTTTATTTATTTCTGCTCTTTTTTTAAGGAGAAAAGTGAAATTTTTGGTCAAGTTTTTATACATCAGTAACCAAATAATAAGGTTTTAATGACATCACCAAACAGATCAGTAGGTCAAACACTCGCAGAGGCTGAAAACAGGCCGCCTGTTCAACCAAACAGTTCACACCACCGTGTCCCCACTAATAAATAAAACCATGTAGGTTTTATTGTAAACCATGTAGGTTTCGGAGCTGCACAACAGGACGTCTAACTGTTTTTAGAGTGTTTCATGTGATTTGTTGACAATAAGTACAAAATGCTGTGTACTCCATCCAACTTTTTTTTTAACTTTCTTCAGGAATTATGTATATGTGAAACACGAGAGTAGCGTCTGAGTGAGGGCACGCTGACAGCTGCAGTAGTGTTAGGTCACGATAGACGACGTCTGCTGAGTTTCTGACGTCTTATTTGTGCTGCTAAGCTCCTCGAGCAGGTGATAGAACAGCTCCTCCAATCCTCTTCAAACTCTGAGGGAGAACCCGAGCTGGGATCTCGAGCAAAATGTTCCCATCAGCTTTAGTGTCTGGCCTCATCAAAACGTCCAAACTTCCTCAAAACCTACCCCCCAAAAAATCAGTAACAGCACTGTTACCTGTGTTGGTAAGAGTTTGGGAGCAGGTTCTGGGTTGTCTTTAGATTCAGTGTCTTGTCAGCTCTGACAAATCAAAATACATTAAAAGCCTATTTTTTTGGCCAATGCAGGCTGCTAAAAACGGATATTTGTTCTCGACTTGGCTTTCTCTAAGGTGGGCCCTGTGTTTTAGATTTTGCAGGTCTCTACGGTCACTTAGTGCTTTCTAAACAATGTTGAGCAACTTCAGTATTTTTTGGTTTCCAGGAACTTCACATGTCTCAATGAAAGAACTCTTTTGTTATTTTTTATTCTGTTTTTTCGTTCATCCAGGTTCAGGTTATTTAAACGTACATCCCCTCTTCTGGTCGGCAAGAGGCAGTTCACAGTTCACAACTTTCTTAGTGGGGAGGTTGCAGGTTTGAATCCCTGCAGTCTTAATGCGATGTCTCCCATGTCCCCGTAGTGGCAACAAAAAGCATGTCAAAGTTCGCTGGTATGACTTCCCGCTTCTGCTGGCATCAGTACGGCGTGAAGAGAATCGATCCTTGGCTCGCTCTGATTGGTCCAGGTGCTGGACGGAGGAAGGAGGCTGTGAAAAGGGGGGAAGAGGCCGGAGGGCGAGGGTGGATAGAGATCGCAGGTGTGAGGGGGGAGGACGTGGGTGTGAGGAGGGGGGAAGAGGACAGAGAGGATGGAGGGAGTGATAGAGAGGGGGTGAGCGGAGTAGATGGTGGAGCAAAAGGAGTGGAGAGGAATGAAGGTGAGAGCGCAGGCTTCACCAGCTCCTTCTGAGCAAACATGGAGAAGAGAGGAGGAGAGGAAACAAAGAGACATCGATGAAAAAAAACAGAATGAAGACAAAAGTAAATAATAATACTTAATTAGAGGAAGGGAGGTAAAGAGACACTCACAGTGAGTGAGCCGCGCTGCTGTTTGTTGTAAGGACTGTACTTGGGTTTGCTGGGTTTTCCTGCCACTCTGTCCTTGTGCCTCCTGCTGGAGATGTGCTGCAACAACAACAAACACTGTCACAGTGAAAGCAAATCTGAGGGCAGACAAGACCAACAGCAACCGAGACTATAAACTGCACAAGAACAGAAGAACCTGAATGAAATTAAGGATCAAGATTTCACAATGATTCACAAACTAAAAGCAACCAAGTATGTAGTTCACTAGTGTAAGTTCATTTGTCATTTCAGGTAAAGAGTTGTTAAACACATTAGTCGGATAATGTACAGCAAAAGGCCTTTCCAGGGGTTAAAAACCAAAATAAAATGAATAAACATTAATTTTCCAGTTGTAACTGTGAGAAGACTGTTTTTACTTTAAACTTTAAACATAAACTGAAACTACATTAAAGGTACAGTATGTGAAATCTCACCACTAGGGTGTGCAGCTTAGAGTCAGTTGAGTTCGACTTTCTTATCCCTCACAATTTAAGTGCATTATCCTAGCTACGGTGGCCACTGCATGACAAAACTCTGGCCACAGTTCATCTGTAGTGAGTGTAGGCTGTCAGTCCACTGTTTACCTCAGATGTCAATATGTGTCTATTTACTCTGCAGGACGCTGTAAAACCTTGTGAAAGGAGTCCAATATGACGACGATCACTTCTGTGACAGCAATGCTGAGGTGAATTGCTGGTTTTACTGAACCTTAGTATTGTGTAGCAAATATTTGAGTGTATATGAACAGTCTGACAATCCTGTAGCTGCCTTCCTTTAGATATTTGTGAACCTGCTGCGAGTTTCTACCTGTTTAAGCTGGATCTCAGAGTTGACATGGACATCACAGATCTGGCAGTGGAAGGTTTTGTTCTGCAGGCCGGAGCCCTTCAGTCCCGAGCTGCTGCCGTTCTTCAGCTTTGCTCCAGGCCGAGGGTAGGCTTTGATCGGCCCAGCGCCACTACGAGCCTCCAGCATTGTTTTATGTTTTGATCCTGAAAGCAAAGGAAAACAAACTCAGGAAACACGAAAGGTAAAAATATCTTTAAATATGGGTCTGTTGTTTTAATTCCATCAAAATAAAACCTGTACACATCGTCTGCTTTTACACTGATCTTTATCTTCATGGTTACAAAAGCTTTCTATAAAAATCAACCAGAAAAGACTTGCCGAGGATAAATATTCATGTGTGATTATCATAATGTGGAAACAGAAGTGCAGAAACTCTGCTGAAAGCTCTCCCTGTTGATGTATTCCAGGATTTCCACAAATCCTTTTGGCCATATTGGATTATGAACAAGTTTAATAAGTTTAAGGCTTGTGTGTGTTTCATGCATGAAGCACAGCATTTGTTTTTTGAATATCTTTTAATGTCACAGGAGTAAAAGTAGATACCAAAGATCTCCAAGCAGGGGCAGCACAGAGCCGCTGAGGGAGATTAAGGGACACCTTCCTTCCACCTTTCAGTGTCATTAATCCAAATTCTCCTCTTTCTAAATGTGTTTATAGCTATATAGCTAAATGTATATACCCTGGTATGTTTCTGTGAGGAAGTAAAATAACTACCAGCAATTGAACTGTCCACCTAATTTATAGATTCAGAGATATGAAGAGTGAAAAAAACAGCATATGTTCGAGTGAGCTTCCCGCAGCTTTCAAAAGAAAACTTGGTTTTATGTGAATCTCTTTTGGGGGTTTTTGGGTCCGACTTAAAGTAAACACAGGACAAGGCCTCGTGGGAACTGCATTTGTAATCTCCATCCAGGAAAATTCTCCGGTTGACTTAATCACTTGATTGCTGGTATTTACAGATGGTAACATTAGTTGAAGCGCTATGCTGAGATGCACAACAGACATATTTTGTATTATTTTAGTTTAATCACCTGATGCTTACTCTATTTTAGCACTGTAAATAAGAAGCACAACCGCTCAGCCGATATTGTAGTTGGACCTGTCCTCACTGATTTACAGCCATGGTAAAAAGACACTCTGTCAATTCAAGGGTTTCACATATCAGGAGATAATAAACATGAGCTGACACTTGGCAGGTCTTGAAATTAGGTAAATAAAACCACAGATGAGTTACAACATGTCACATGTTACACAATATCAACATTTATTTAACAAAAATGAAGCCGAAATGCAAACAAAGTCAAAAATATGTCCATCTTTAATATTTCCACGGGAATTAAGACGATGAGTAACAAAATGCTCAGGAGGAAAGAGATTACCATCAGGGACTATCAGCCCATCAATCCGGGAAGAACTATAAGGATATTTACCAAACAATGTGAAATCTCCCATCGTACGCTGAGAGATTTTATTCAGGATTGGGCATTCCAGCAAATCCAGCCCAAGGTCAGACTGTGCAATGCTCAAAGAAACCAAGAGCCAAGAGACTCTACAGGCCACTTTTGTACATATTTCCTGTACTGTGCTAAAGATGAATCAATCCTTCTGTCCTTTAACTTCAATTTAAATTTCAGCAACTTAACATTCACCAGAACCGACAATTTTCATACATTCAATATTTTGTAAATGAAGGTGTAACAAAGAACTAGATGCCACAGAAGCTTTTGTTTTTGCATGCTAATGCTAATGCATATCATATAAAATCAAAGGTGCATATCTCTCCTCACCTGCATTATGCGCCTCCAGCTGAGAGAGCGAGTTGACCGCGACTTTACAAAGAGAACAATACAGCAGCTTTTTCGCCTTCTCCTCTTCTGACTCCACTGAAGGTGAAGCATCCTGGGAGGGTGCAGGTGGAAGGGGAGCAGGGCAAGACAAGGTGGTGACAGGAGCGGGAGCGGAAGCGGAAGACACTTTGGAAGAAGAGGATGACGAAGAGGAAGAGAGGCCTGGAGCTGGGAGTCCCGATGGGGGGCTGGATGGAGGAGGCTCACTGCCTGCTCTACTAGAAGAGGGGGAGGAGGAAGAGAGAGGGGAGGTAGAGGGGAGGAGGAAAGATTTGACAGGAGACGGAGTGTCTGCGGTTCTGGATAAGAAATCTGAAGGGAGAAGAGTGGAAGGAAAATGAAACAATATCTGAAAAAAACATCAGCAGTAACATAATTCACATCAGTGTTATTACTGGATAAAAATGAACCTGTGTGTTGATTAGTGCTGCTGTTAGCTGAGACAAGAGGGACGGGGACAGCTGAGACAAGAGGGGCGGGGCCAGCAGGATTACAGACGCTCCCATTGGTTTCTGCAGAATTTGACAGCTTAGCCTTGGCTTTGTTCTCCTGAGACTTGAGCTTCTTTGCGTGACGACTTCCTCTGTAATGAGCCTCAGCCTGAGACTGAGATGTAGAAATAGAAAAGTTTAAGTTTTGTATTTGAGCCATTCAGCATCCTCCAAAATAAAACCGATGTGAAAGGGCCAGAGACTGCAGTCAGTGACTGGAAAAGCCACTTCAGAGCAGCTATAACAATGAACCCTGTACATTGCTTTATAAGGTGCTCACCTTACAGAAGACATAAACATGTTTACAGCATACAAAAAGTTTGGTCTCTATGGCTAATCTCCCTTTAGTAATTCAGGGTAGTTGTTGAACCATAGAAGGCATAGAAAAGCATGCTAGCAAAGCTGCAGCAGCACAGCAGCTCTGGAGCTGCAGGCATTCATGCACGCTATAGGACACCTGTGTTTTGGAAAAGCTCAGAGCACAATCGCTGGAATTACACACATCAAAACAAGGACAATAGGCTTGAAGCATGAAAATACATTTATGTTTTATTTACAGACCTACATATAGCACACATTAAATCCAGGCCTCTGGGCCACCTGTGTACACAGCCGGACTGATTAAAACAGGACTTTACATATAATGTTAAATGCACAGGAGATGGACCTGAGGCCACTTTTGGGCTGGCGATGCGTGAAAAATGTGCAGCCCCCTCGTTCTCTGAATAAAGCCGGAGCATCTGTGCAGCAGGAAGGTTAACAAGAAATTGCCATAGCTATTTTTTTCATCATGCTCAGCTTTTCCCAACAGTGAAACATCATCCAGTAACGTGGCGTTTTGGCCAATCAGATGAATGCGAGTCCTCGTTTTCTGGACAGGAAGGGTAATGTTTCTTTCCAGGCCTAGAGAGACTGCAATTTCCTTCTTCCAGAGTCCCATGGAGGGAGCATCCATACTCTTCCAACATAGCGCAATGGCTCTTCTGGCTTGAAGTAGTCCATAGTCCAGTAATTTGGTTTTTTTCCCGATTGCTTAAATTCCCTTGGATATATTCCAAGTACATAGAGTTTTCCTTTTAAAGGGATTTTTACCTTAAACACTTCAGACAGATATTTGATAACATCTTTCCAAAAGTCCTGGATTTTAGGACACTCCCATAGACAATGAAGAAGAGTCCCTTTTTCAACTAAACATTTAGTACAGATGTCCGGAATATCATTGGACACATGATGAAGCTTGACAGGTGTTATATAGGTTCTCATGAGCCATTTATATTGCAGTAGTTTAAAGCGTGTGTTTATTGTTTGTTTTTGTGCTTTTAAGCAAGCCTGGTTCCAGTCATTTTCATCTATGTCCTCTTGGATCTCCCTTCTCCAAGCATCCAGTTTATCTGCTGCTGAGTCTTTTGAGGAAAGCATCAGTAAATTATAACATATAGAGAGAAAACCTTTCCCTTTTGTATTCTTAATGCATACCTCCTCTATTTTTGTCAGTGGTGGAAGTTCAGCAATCCTTTGCAGTTTTGATGACAAATAGTTTTTCAATTGTAAATATTGAAAAAAGTGCTTTGGGGGTATTAAATATTTTTTACACAACTGATCAAATGTGAGCAGCATGCCATCTGCATATAGGTCTTTAATTTTTTGAATGCCTTTATTTTTCCATATTTTAAATCCTCCATCACTTTTACCTGGCGTGAACTTTTCATTTCCCCAAATAGGGGTAAATTGCGAAAGCGATGGAGGATCGCCCACAAATTTATGAGCTGCATGCCAAATTATAATTGTATTTTTCAAGAAAGGGTTCCTTGTATTTTTTTCTTAATGTCTTAGTGTCTGAAGAATATAGAAAAGTGTGTAAGGGAAGATCTGGAACAGATTTTTGCTCGATGTCAACCCAGGCTGGAGGTGTTGTTGGGCAGCCATATAATACCATCTGAGGTTGGGGACTTGGAGACCTCCTCTTTCATAGGGCAAGTAAAGTAGTTGTAAGCGGAGCCTTGCCTCCTTATTATTCCAAATAAATTGGTTAAATAGTTTGTTTAAACTGTCAAAAAATGAAGTTGGTAGAGGCAACGGAAGTGTTTGGAAGTATTATAAAAATTTGGGTAAAATTGTCATTTTTAGGATATTTATCCAGCCTATCATAGATACAGGCAGGTTTGTCCAGCGGTTTAGCATTTCCGTGACCTCTTCTACAAGGGGATCATAATTTATTGAGGTTATGTCCTTGATGCTTGGGGCGATCCTAATGCCTAAATATTTAAAGCCTGTTGTAGTTGTTTTAAATGGGGTGGCCACCACAGGGCTTCTTCTTTCTTCTTCATTAAGAAACATTAATTCTGATTTAGAATTTTTAATTTTGTTTCCTGAAAATTATCCAAATGTTTTTATTAATGTTACTAAATTAGGGTTACTATCTTTCAGATTAGTCAAAAAATATATATAATATCATCTGCAAATAAAGAAATTAGATGGTCTCTTCCTCCAATTCTTATCCCTGATATTCCTGCATTTGCTCTCACAGCTATGGCCAGAGGTTCTATTGCTAACACAAAGAGAATTGGTGACAGAGGGCAGCCCTGCCTGGTTGATCGCTGTAAATTAAAGGGTTTTGATACGTTATTGTTAGTTAAAACTTGTGCTGTTGGATGTGTATACAATAATCGGATCCATTTCAGGAATGTTTCACCTAGTCCATATCTGGGGAGCACTTGTAAGAGATAATTCCATTCTATTCTATCGAAGGCTTTGCACGCATCTAGTGATAGCAGCGCAGTGTCCTCCCTATTGTTTTTCTCATAAAGTACATTGAGGACACGTCTTATATTATGATAGCCTTGTAGATCGTCTGTTATCAAATTAGGCACATATTTATCTAGTCTTCTAGAGAGTGCTTTACACAAAATCTTCGTATCACATCCCATAAGACTAATTCCCCTATAAGAGGTCACGCTCCTCTCTTACTTCTCTGAGCCGTGATTCCTGTTTTCATGTTCACTCATGAATAATTTCACCAGCTCATGAATAAGTGATGTTTGACTGGCATGTTCCTAATGAGGCAGCTCGTTCCCGCACAGCAGTCGTCTGTGAATGGGCAGAGTGTCGTTTACGCAGATCTGTGTCATTAGGGTGTGGAAGGGGAGGTGTTACACCTGAGCTTACGCACCTGTTCTTTTCCAGGAGCACCTCACAAAATTATACAAAAAAAAAGAAAAGAAAAGACTTCATCTCTCTAGTGGTAGGACCCTCCTTTTCAGCAAGACTAACTATAAACTACTTGAGAATAAACTTTCATCCACAGTAACGCCAGTGAAAATTTAAAAGTCAGACAATAAACGGCAGTTTTTTGTTATTGTTCATTTTCAGGATCAGATCCCATAAAAACGCAGGACTGAAATGCGGTCGTTAACAGCAAGCTCAGATTAGCTTGCATGGCAAATGTTAATTTTAGATGTGCTGAATTATATTTATGATTGGAAAACTAATTCAGTTACACAGGCTTTAGGTGCTAATGAGCAAACATTTCTAAGATACAGTGCTAACATTTTCTAGCAAACGTGTAAATGTATTAATAAGCAAACACTTCATTTATATTTATATCTTGTATATCGACCAGAAACAACACACACACACACACACACACACACACACACACACACACACACACACACACACTTACATCAGAGTTGAACCTCAACTGGCAGACAGTACAGGAGATGACCTGTTTCCTTTTAGGTACCATGGTAACACCAAAGGTGTGGTTGATGACAGCCTTCTGCACCGGGTCCATCTGAGTGAGACACACAGAGGTCAGAGGTCACGAGCTTGTTTCAACCCGAGTACTGATGACACCATGAAAGATTTTTTTGTTCGATCTATTTGACCTGCAGCTATGACACATGCTCACCTGTCGCTACCACACACACCTACCGTGTTGAAGTTTGGGAAAAGTCCAACTGGTGACGTTGTCTCAACAGGAAACGGCAGAAAGGGTTTCATCATGACTGAGGGACCAGTGGCACCTATGAGACCTGGCAACGCTCCGCCCACTGCACCACTCCCACTTCCTGGGAACAGACACGAAGTTTAAATAATTGATTTCTAATACCTTTGTTTTCACACACTTCAAACAAACAGCAACAACACAAAGGTTTGCAGGGCAGAGTTTCTGCTTTAAGGATGAAGCTGAAACTTATATTGACCCAAATTTCACTTCAGAGTTGCTACAGTCACACCACAATGCGAAAATAAGGATATACTTATATTTTTCCATACTGAAAACATCTAGAAATGAATCCAGAAAAAAACCCTGGTTGACTCGTATTCACGCTACATAAAACGGGTGAGCCATTTTATGATGTTATGGATTTAGTTTGGTCCCTTTTGGCTAAAAATATTGGCCATTATTGAGTTTTAATAATGATTCCTCAGCTGTTTTGTCATTAGTCTGTTGACACTTTATGAAGGTGAAATTAAATTACATTTATTAATACATTTAAGAACTTTTATCCAAAAATTTGTTGAATAATGATTTCATAAATAGCCTTTTGTCAAATTAACCATCTGTAAGGATCAGGAAATATATCTAAAGCTGTGCCTGTTAAAGAGAAAGACACACTTCTTGGCATATTCTCTGAAGAGCAAACAAAAGGAGCTCATCTTTGATATCTCTGGAGTTACGACCTGGAAACCTGAGCAGCAGATCTGCTTAACAGTACCTAACATATGGATACAGAACATATGGAGCTGCAGCTGCTCGGGGCAGAGAGAGGCAATAATACAGAAAGACAAAGCGAAGAGAGGGCGAACGATTGGCTCACATAATGAGTCCACGTGTCCAGCTGCCACTCGGCCAGAAAGATGTGTAAACTTTCAAAAGGCAGGAAGTACACTAACCGAGCTCACGCAGAATCCAAGCTGACCACATCACACTATACACAACTATTACAAAACATTTCTTCAACAAACAAAACTTGAGTACTCTAAATCTGCCATGAATTATTAGCAGTGGATTATTTGGAGGGCGGTTACATGTGAGCAATTTTAGGAAAACAGTTGAAGATGTTTGAATCCACCTGCTGCTGCTAGTTCATGCTAGTTACCTGATGCAAGCATATTATTCTGTGTATGTTTAAAGTTACAGCATGTCAAAGCCCTGCAGTGAAATCTTTTGTAACAACAGTGTGTGGGTGGAAACACTGATGCCATCTGAATCAGGCCTGATGAAGGAGGGGGAGGCGGTGGAAGAAGAGGAGTAGGAGGAGGTTTCTGGTCATGTTGGTTTAGTGCATATGTCCAGTGTAATGTAATGAAGGTAAACCTGATTATATCCCATTTTAAATAACAGTCTGGCCAACTCTTTATGACTTCTAATGCATCCATGTGAGTACTATAACCCATTTACATCCACTCTACATGAACTCTAATTGTACCATTATAAAAGATTAGAAATAAAATATAGAAATACAACTCTACTTTAAGACCTATTATAATCTATTCTGATGAGCTGTAACTGACTGTGATCCACAACACATTAAACCAGTCACAATGTATTAATCTTATTCAGAACAAACCAACAAAAAATTCACTATAGCTCCACCCAGACTTTAAATACTGTGTGTGTGTGTGTGTGTGTGTGTGTGTGTGTGTGTGTGTGTGTGTGTGTGTGTGTGTAACATTAGGCTAGCTGTAGAAGAGCTGTGTGCCAGGCTACTGACTCTCTAAGTTTATCCTCATATAGCAGCACTGTGAGTCAGTGTCTGTATTTATAACTACAGCTGATTATTAAGTTCAGAACAACATGAGACAGTGTTGTAATCGAATGTGAAGGTGGGCAGATACGGCTCAGATCACGATCTGGATCCGGGGGGTTATTTATGATAGTAAATACACATTAGTGTCTATTTTTAAATGTGGCCTATTGTGTCAGCTTGGTGGATCGGTTACAAAAAAGAAGTCCTGCAGACCGTCATTACTACAACAACCAAAATATTTGTTAACCTACTGCGTCATACTGGAGCTCCTTCAGATGCGCCGCTATAATGCCTTCAGAGCTTGTTTAAGCACCACTGAGACCACCTTGATGATAAGTTCAGCCAATTTAAAAAGCCTATTAACATGTAATAAAGCCACAATGTTAAGGTTACCTAAAAATCACTCAAGAGAACCACTGGAGCCTCTTCAAACACTACCGATGCCACGTGAAAAAATGCTTGAGAAACTTTTTTTTTTAAAGACAAAAACAAGCTGAACCACAGAAGCCACTTCAAGAAAGCCTAAGCATTCTTCCTCCTCAACCTCAACCAGCAGCTTTCTCTTTTCAGTGATCTCATTAGCATTAAACTCTATTTTTACTTGATTTTTTGTTTTTTTGAGGTGTGACATCTCCTGAATTCTGGGACAATAGAGATCTTGCAGTCCTCTAGTCATATTAAAGAAATGGTGAAACTCCCTAAAGGACAACAGAAACCTCTTTATGACCTCCCTGAAACTACTCAAGGATGGCTTAACCTTCTTCAAGGACCCTTTTGACATCCTGGAGGACTTTTTGAGGACCCTTTAAGCCTTTACAAATCCTGTATCTTAAGCTGGCTGACTATTTTGCTAGCCTTAATGTTTCCTGATGCAAATATATGTTGGCTTTATGTTGTGACTGTACCTGCTGAATTCAATTACTTGTTAGCCTCTGGTGTAGACCACTCGTGATAGGTATGAATTGAAGATATTTTTCAGTATGTGTGAGTATGATGAACAGAGTGTTGAGAGAGTGGTCTTAATTCTGTCCTTCTGTCCTCTGAGATCTGGTTACAACACACACACAGTAACCCTTCTCCCTTACACTAAGTTGCTGTTCTAAGAAGCTGCTAAAAATACTGATCTAAACATCTGCTTCTGCACTCCCATGGAAACACTTGATAAACCAGCATGAAAACTGGCCAACAGCAAACTAATGAGCCAGTCAGCTTTATTTCAGGCTGTTGGTGATTTGTCAAAAGATCCCCGAGATGCGGTACTAGCTGTAAACAAACACGCAAAAAGTTTTCTTACAAGATTCTTTAAATAAACTATTTCCATTCGCAGCGTGCAACTTTGCAAAGTGGGACAAGCAACAAAAAGCTGACAAGTTGAGACGCTTCAAACTGGAGCTGGCAGGTTTGCACCTGTCTCATAATAACACTGACCAATTTAGACTGGCGCCTAATATAAAATTGACTGATGGAAAGTCACTTAGTCACTTAGTCTGACACTGAAATTGTAACCAGAGAAATCATGAGATAAAGAGAAATAGAAATCTATGAGGGAATTTTGTAACATTTCTGCCCCTGTGACCAAAACGTCCAATCAACAGTTGAACTGGGGAACATTGGAGCCAATCGTGTTGCTGCACTGATGCATGTGCACAGCAAAGGTTCAGAACTGTTTAAACTCTGTGGTGGCAGGATAGATATGCTCCCTGTGGTGGTATGCTTGCCATTTGCAGCAAAGACATTGTTTTTCTTGGCTGACCATATTCAGAATTTAAATTAGCACGGCATTTGTTGAACGCTTCAGCCATAAAGATGGACCGTGTTGGCACTGAGAACTGAGCTTCAAATTAAGTCATAATGTCTTGTAGCTGTGTATATGATATCTTGCAATGTTTTCTAACCTGATTTGGCTGGCGTCTCAGTAGATGCAACTTTTATGTCCCAGTAAATACGAAAATTAAAGATATGATTCTCTGGCCTTTAAAAATAACTACCCAAATAACGCCCCAGAGGTGTGACCAAAATGGCTGTCAAATGGCAAATACTGAATTGCCAAGACTTACACAGAAGACTTACCACCTACCACTTTGGAATGACCTAAAACTGGAACCTAACTAAGCAAATTAGAGTAGTCTAACACTAGAACTGGATCTGAGTGGATTAAACCAGTAAAAGTGGAATTGCCCAGTTTGGTTGGATACTTGAACCTACCAGCTAAATCCACTCCAGAAAGCACTCAAAGGTCATCTGCGCTTCTTGGTGAAATAGACTGTGATTTCTTGTAGGTATAGATGGAGAGCTAATTAATAACACTCAAGTCAGCCAGGGATACAGAGTGGGTCTCAATCACAAACAGCGTATATGCATATGTGTGTGTTCATGCATATAAGCTTTTGATGAAAACTAGTTGGTCTTATAAAATGTAAACACACCTCTTCAAACTTCTATGACTACTACAAATAGTAATAATGGTGGGAGGAAGAAAAAGAAGAAGAAAACGTGAGCAATGTGAGAAAAAAAGTAGTCTGTTACTCTATTTTTAATCTCAACTTTGATATCAAAATTCTTCTTTTTCTTCACTCGAGACACAATGAATGTCTCAGGTTAAACAATAATTAACAGTTATTTATTAATTTTATTCACAGTCTTGAGAAAACAGACGGCGTGCAGCTCATAATCTGTTGCTGCTGTTTCGTTTTCTTGAGCTGCTTTATCAGCTTTGAACTTCCCTCCTTTCTTCTCTACACCTTCAGCTACATGCCAGCTAGCTAGGTAGCAATTCTAGTGTCAAACTCTCTGCAAAGTGAGAAACAAAAGGAAGAAACAGCTCCAGTAAATCCATACTTACAGAGTATTATTGGCTTGAGGCCTAAGGACTCTGTGAATAATAAAATTGTAACTAAGCTAACAGGAAAGTCAGGAAGCTGAAACCACCCACACACTTCTGAAAGAAGCTGTTGTCATCAAAAATAAATCAAATATTCTGTGTGGGTACACTATGATTGGAGGGTGCTAGTGAGCTATGGTAGCTTCTTCTGTTCCACTCAAAGTTTAGAAATGTGCAGATCGCTCGTTATAGGTCAAAGGTGTACATTCAGGAATTCTCTTATCTTCTAATTAGAGCAATAGCACTGAAGTTACAAAATTCCTGCCTTAAATTCCTGTAGAAATCACACCATGTCAGAGCTCCAAACATTTTAAATGATCAAAGCGTCTCTCCTGGCGTGTCCTTTGCTGACATCAGCAGCTGCTGAGATTAAGCTGCCTATAAACTGATTCTGATCCTTTATTCATTTGTAGCATCCAGCTTCCTGCTGGTCAGCCGAGTTTCCCCGTACAGCAGTGAGATTTATGGCTCTGGCTGCAGTCAAGGTAATCTCTGGCATTCACACCTCTCACACACACATCCAAACACATATTTACGCTCGCAGTTAGTTCTGCTTGGA
Source organism: Copadichromis virginalis (assembly GCF_057382275.1). Lineage (NCBI taxonomy): Eukaryota > Metazoa > Chordata > Actinopteri > Cichliformes > Cichlidae > Copadichromis > Copadichromis virginalis. The sequence continues at coordinate 16,784,663 of NC_140633.1, forward strand.
GGCTCACATGATAAAGACATGAGAAACGAAAACCTTGCACGGTGCTCTGCTGCACCGAGAGCTGCAGACTGCGGCTCCTGTAAGTGATCTGACCCGGGCAACTCTGTGCCCAGTGGGTATGGTTACTGAAAAATGTGGCTGATATTTAATCAGTCACATGCCCCTGGTGTATAAATCCAAATGGAGCAGGTGTTTGTAGCAGGTTAAAGACTGATTTATAGTGATTGAGAGTGTGGAAAGGAGCACTGCTGAGCCACTAATACGGAAGGATTTCTGTTTACAATTCTTTTCTTGTCAAAAAGAATTTTTTTCCCAATTCCTAAACATATATTTCAAAAAGATCTGTGCTTTTTTGTAGGACAAGTCAATCCCATTGTCACGTCCATTCAATTCCTGATGAATACTTGAATGTAAATACCAATACCAAATACCAATCAATTTCAAAAGGGCACAAGACATCAGAAAACAAACTGTACACACATCATTATGCACTGAAAGGTCAAAAATCCAACAGAAGAACAAGGCACATTTTTATAGGCTCATGCATTTTGGTGATTTTTTAAGGCTTATCAGATAAATAATATTGCTTAGCTGAGCAATTAACTACACTAACAGCCAGCCGAAGACATCTGTGCTCTAGTTTTGGCCAGTAAAGTTTTAGCAGTTTATTAGGATCTTAGCACTAAATAGCAGGTATCGGTGTCTGCGTGATGACAGCATACAGACAGTATACGGATGTAGTCTGCTAACCAAGATAGCGACAGTCAGACCCATCTGTGATATCACGGTGGCTATGTCTATCTTTTATTTACAGTCTAAGATTTGTATGACGGTCACTGGCATTTAGTTAGTTAGTCATTCTTAATGCAAACTTAGATGTCTTAGCTGTGACAACTTGACATTAGCGTGATAAAGACGTGATAAACCTATTATAAATGTGACAGAAGGATTACAGAGCAGCAGCATGAAGACTGGCTCTGTGATTACTTACTTGTTCCTTAGTTCCTTACTTGTTTTTATTATAATTATTATACTAATAATTATTATTATTATTATTGTTATTATATTAACTGATGTAACAAAAGAACTTCTCAAATATGAGCTAAATAAAGAACGTTTTCTCTTACCTTATTTTAAACTGTGGTTGGTCTTCACATTAGCATTATCAAGGTTTATCAAGGTCTCAAAACTGCATTAGAAATAGTATCTGACAATAGTGGTATTGTTGAGACTAGACTAAGTAAAGCTTGGCTAATTTGACTTCATTATAAAGACAGCTCAGTGTTATCTTTGCAGTAAAGATTCCCCTGTGTCCATCATAGGTGTGTAATATCTATAGCCAAAAACAGACGCAAAGCCACTGTTAAAAAGACAAAAAAAAGTCCTAGATGCATTCGTCAGAGACAGAAGACAAACGGAAAAGGAATATAACATCGGAGAATCTGATTAAAGCTCGTGCTGTCTTCATCACTAATCTGGTGTTCCAGAAAATTCCTCGTCAACATCCATGAGGCTCTGTTCCTCGTGGATGTTGACGGGGAACAGAACCAGAAAATGCTCCTCTGGAAAAGAGAATTGTCTGTGATGTAATCTTCAGTATGTCTTTATCCACACTGTTAATGCAGCTTCACTCTACATATGATCATCCAGCTCAGAAGACTAAAGAGAAACATCTGGTGCTGTTAATCAGACCCTAAAGTTATTAGAATGGACGGAGCTAAAGTAACTCCACACTGCAGGATGTGATGAAGATGAAAGAGGAGGAGAGGATGTCAATGGAGATGGCCTTGAAGACCGAGATATTTATTTGAGATTTAAACCAACTGAAGGGTCCTACCTGAGCCAGGTGTCTTTTTTGGGGGTGGGTTTTTTATCTCAGTCCTGATGTTTTAGTTCCCACTTTTCTTCCTCTTCCTTCTGCATTTATTCAGTTTGACTCTACTTATCCGCGTTACACTGCTGTAGTCTTTTAACAAACATGCAAACAGCCAAACACACCCACCATGTACTCTGTGTGTGTGTGTGTGTGTGTGTGTGTTAGGGAGAGAGAGAGCGAGAAAGACAGAGAGAGGGAACGTATCAGGTGACTGGAACAAGAGTGGCATGTGTCATCGCTATCTGGACCCCCGAGCCTCAACGTCAGGTGTGTGTTTCTCTATGTGTGTGTGTTACTTCCTAATCCCTTGCTGCTATTTCCTCTAGAGACAAGTAACTCTATCCCTGGGGATGAGAGCGAGAGAGCGAGGGAGAGAGAGAAAGAAAAGACGACCACACACACTACTTACAGATTATACCGGAGGATTAAAGATTACATTACCCCGCTGCAGTCACTGCTGTGTGTGCATGTGTGTGTGTGTGAGATAAGATCAGAGCAGTTGCCGGTTCACACGTCTACGGTTACCACGGGTATGTGCGTGTGTGTCTGCGTGAGTGTATATTACTCATGTTGTGTGGACATAAATCTTTTTACACAGTCACACTGAAATCACCCGCCTCCCCATCTGGTGACAAAAAGCAAGTCCCTTTGCTAACTTAAAATGGAATAAGGGCTTATGGCGTTTTTAGAAACTCAAATATTTTAGCTGCAGTAGCGCAAAAGAAACTGGGAATCTGCTGCCAGGCTATCGGCTACCTGTGCAGACACAGCGAAAGCTCATGTGACGACATCAAAATAACGACAGCAGCGGAAGCAATGAGTAAAAGTAACCATGTGTTTGATATGTTGTTATTTAGATAAAAGAAATGCTGGCTCATTCAAGTTTGGAGTGGGAAAGTTTTAGCGACGTTCCCAACAGAAATGGAAAATTCTGAGGGGAAAAAGCATCGCAGTTAAAGGATACCCCACCAGTGCAAAAATACTCAGGAGGCACAGCAGGTCCTCTACTTAGCAGAAGGTCAGTGGTTCGATCCTCCAGTCTGCACTTCAAAGTGTCCTTGGATAAGACGCTGAACTCCAAATTGCTCCCAAAGCATCCATCAGAGTTTGAGTATGTTTGTGGTAATTAGAAGGTGCTTAAAGGCATAGAATAAAGCAGCGCATTGATGCAGCTAGTAGGGCCTTCGGTGCTCAGTTACAGTAGAAAACCACTGAATACAGTTAGATCTGTAACTTCTTAGACAATAACACGACTTCTGCAATTTTGTTTCTGTGCACCAGTGAAGTGGCTTTATTTGTCTGATTACTTTTTTAGCCTTTGAAAACACGTCTACGTCTAAAAGTGGCTGTGATTCCTAAACAGTTACTGCGGTATTTTTGTTCAATTTACTAAATTAAAGCTGAAAGTAGCTGCCTGGTTTAAAAACCACTGTGGTGGTGTACAGATGTAAAATTACAGAAATGTGTCTTTGTCTAAAAAGTTAGCAACGTAGCTGTAAATACCAGCCCATTAATTCAAAACTCCATCATGGGCGTTGTGTCCTACCAGTCCCAACTGTTTATCATGTATATGTGTATATGTTGGTGACAGCCTGCACTGGAACAAATGATGTCCTGTTGAACAAACAATTTCTTGCGCTCATCTAACACAGGCATTCTACATAACAGACATTTTCATCTGAGGCAGTAGGCAAATACAGATTACTGATATTAAAGGATTTTATATTGTCTGTTCAATCAATATCTATTGGTTTGTTTGCAGCAGTTGTGACTTAATTTTGAAGCTGTTGGTAATTATGAAAACAATGAAGTCATAATGTTTTATGTTATGTTATGGTATGTATGTACCAACCATGACACACGACTTCTATATTTGCTTAGCAGCTATGAATGTCATCATTAGTAGCAGCCAGGGTTTCTGTCTCTGTGTTTGTTGGTTTTCTTATTTTGATAGTCTCTCATCCCATGTGTGTTACGTTCAGTTTTGCTTCCCTTGACTCATTAGTTGGATTCTGTTCAGCTGTGTTCCCCAGGCGTCTCCACTCTGCTCTTACCTCATGTGTATATTTAAGGTATGCGTTTCCTGTTTTCTGGGATGTTTTTTTCTCCCTGGTTCTGTTTCTTGTTGGATTACTTAGAAATTTTTTATTAGAGATCAGCCCGCAATAAAGGTTTGCTTTCAGTTCTACTCAGAAGTCCCGTATCCTGCATCCTTAGGTCCTAAACCTGCCTGCCCTGCTCCCCCACTTTCTACTCATGTGTCACTAAAGAGGTTCAGGTGAGCAGCCTACGAGTGGAGCCTCTATGTGCGGAGTTCCGCCTCAGGACATCCTTTACAGTACAGTATCCATCACCTGCTTCCCACTGCAGAAAACCCTGCAGCTGAAACCACTGCAGCTGCACATGAAGCCTGAAAGTATCAGGATATTAATACACCACTGATCCTTTTGGGAGGAGAACTCGTCTCACTACCTTCATCTGCATCTTAGACATTCCTTATCCACAGAGAACGAGCTGTGGAGGGACATAGGCAGAGTGTGGATCTGCTGACGGCAGCATTAGACATCACACTGCATTATTATTATGCAGAGAAACACAAACATTAGCATAACAAGCTTGTGTGTCTGTATGTGTGTGTGTGTGTGTGTGTGTAAGTAGGTCATGTTCGGAACCTTCTTCATCCAAAAAGAAGACAAACACACCCAGAGCAGACCAATCAAGAATATGAAAGCAGACAGGAGAGCTCCCGTCTGAGACTCAAGAGAAAACAGTAGAAACAGACAGAAACATAACAGCACAATCACCTGCAGGAGAAAATTCCTTAGACTCTATAGTGGGGGCTGAAAATGTAAAGCTTATCCTGAGGGCAGTGCTAGGGAAAGGTCACTTTTATTAAAATCTTAAAAGGTTAAGAATTATCATGTTCTGCAACCCTAAAAAGAAACACCACGAGACAAAAGACTTTTACTTTGAAATTAGCTGCGAGATGAGCCGCAACAGTATTTCTTTATATGATCTGTAGCCCTCTCAAAAATATTTTTCTAGTATATTTTTTACTGCTGGCGACAAGATTGTGAAACTTTAATATCTACATCATGAATGAAATCTAAAGCAACAAAAGCTACCCTATAACACAGCTTAAAAAACAGACTCCTCAGACTCTTCACTTTATCTCCATTTCATCACTCACCTGTTAGTGCAGCCACCAGAGATCAAGGGTGTCAGATATCAATGTGAAGTTAAGCCGATGATGTACTCTTGTATTACTTCCCAAATTACACCTTTTCACTTCAGCTAGAGGCTAGAAAGCAATAAAAACACTACAGTAGGACAGTCGATGCAGCTAACTAAATAAAACAAAAGCAGTAAACCTCAGAGTCCTCGCCAGAGCACATCTATATATACCATTACCTGCTAAATCTAGTTGCCATAGGGCAGGAGGTGGGGTTTACCATGGACAGGTCACCAGTCAACTGCATGCATGGAGATGGAGACAAAATGCAAAACGCAAAAACATTCACAACTGCAGTCAATTTAGAATCAGCATTTAACCTAGCATGCATGTATTTGGACTGTGGGAGGAGACCCACGAAGGGAGAACATCCACACGCCACAGAGAAAGGCCTCAGATAACTTAGAAACCATTATGGTGTCAGATTTAATATTTATTCAGGTGGAAATATCTCATTTGAATGAGAACAGACTTAAATCTATGAACCTAAGCCTTTAAGGACATCACTTTCAGATACTGTTCATTTGCTGTAGATAGTTTTTTAGGCATGCTGCATCTTCTTTCATCCTCCACTTTTCTAGCCTCCTCACATTTTTAAAGGACACATGCATACCATGATGAGACATGCCAAGGTTTTGGCTATAGCTCTTTGGAAATCATCTTGTTGGTGCAAAAATGCTATTTCATGCTTGTCAAACTGGATAAATTCTAGTTTTTTTGCAACAGGCTGCTAGTAACAAAGTGCTTAAAGATATAATTTAAATTTGGTTCTTTGCTAAGATGAACCAGCACAAAAGTGGTTCGTCCCTTGACTTAGGCGTCTTTTTTATGCTTGAATGATTTGTAAGTCATTGTTTCTCTGAAAATGGTCAGGTTCAAAGACTGGACTGGAAATAAGAGGGGAAAGCAGCTAATGTCCAAAGAAAAACACAAAAAACTTAAAGAACTATTACTTGAGATCATTAAAAAAATTTACAAGCAAGTCTGGCTTCTTGGAAGCAACATATAAAAGAAAGAGGGGTGAGTCAAGACCTTTGCACAGTACTGCAGTCCACAGATTGTGGACACTGCCAAGAAAGGTTGATCTGCATAAATCAAACCAGACATGGTTGCAGTGGTAAAGGGAATCTACTGTGTGTGTTTTTGTCTCCTAAGCACACGATGCTCTGTGGTGATGAGCAGCAGCGTGCATGTAATCACAGCAGTCACGCTATCTATTATAAGAGGAATGTCAGAACAGCCAGGAAGCAGTCACAGAGTCTTCTTATGTGATACACAGTTATGTCTATGAACCTTCATGTACTATATGGAACCCAAATGTTCATCTATACACTGAGATTTCTGAAACATATCTGAGCGAGCAATGGTAGTCAGTACAAGTCAGGCGTACAGTCCACTTTCATATGTTTGTGTGCATTCCCTTTTTTGCACGTAGTATAAATCCTGAGTGGAAATTCCGCCAATTAGAAATGAAAAAGTCAGTTTATCTGCCTGCTTTATGTAGGTACCAATTTTGAACACACTGTAGTGCTACCTGTAGTGAAGTTGTTGAAAACTGTGAGATGAAGCTATGCAAATTTCACACATTAATATCCCTCTTGTAGTTACCTGTAATAACTTTATTCGTGTCTTAAAATGATAAAAAAAAAATAAATCCAAATACAGTAAAACAATTGAATAAAAATGTGCACTTATGTGTACTGAAATAGCAATGCTAGAAACCAGCTCCAGACAATGAGTTGTGTACATAACCCTTCTTAAATATGTATAATAATCCTCTGATGAACAGCTGAGTCTTTCTCTTGGACAGTAACAGTTTTCAACCTTTTTTAGACAAAACTCAGCCTCAGTTGAAAGTGTGAATCCAGGTCACAACCTCCAGGTTCTCCCATAAACACCTAAGTGCCCACATAAACAACATTTCAGACAGAACTTAAAAAAAAAAAGCATCAAAGAACAAAGCGTCTCAATGAGGCGTTAAAACAGAAATAAACAGAATAAGAATTTCCTACCTCGACTCATGAAACTACTCCACATTACGTACAGGAAGACAGCTGTCTCACCTCCTCAGCCTCCTCCTCCTCTCCCTCTTTCCTATCATCTGCTCCCCTGATAACATAAAAAACTAACCAAGAGAAATCCCACACCAAACAGCGCAGACTCGCTGCCTGACTGTTTGTGTGAACGCGGAGAGACACGTGTGTGAGGGTAGAGGAGGGCGACCGACACACAGCGAGAAAGAGACAGAGTGCACAGTGTATGTGAATCACTGAGGTGATGATATTCATGGTGAACGGTGATGACAGCCCCTGTGTCTCAGTGGAAATCCCTCTTTCTCTCTCTCTGTCTGTCTCTCTCTGTGTCACCGGGTTGCTCGCTCGCTCGCAGTTTGTGGCATCATGACAAAAAAAAAAAAAAAGGAAAGGAATAAATCAACAAATTATTTATCTACTGACCAACAACAGGGTTTGTCCTCTACTGTTTTCAAAAATATCATGTCCACGCAAACAGTTTCCAAAAAAAAAAAGTGTCCGCATAAGCAATTATCTCTGTCCACGTGCACGTACAAAACTGCAACTGAACGCCATCATGACCAGTGTTGGGCAAGTTACTTTGAAAAAGTAATTAATTATAGTTACTAGTTACTTCTTCAAAAAAGTAACTGAGTTAGTAACTGAGTTACAAGATTCTAAAAGTAATTAATTACTTGAATAGTAACTATTGTGTTACTTTAAAAAAAACAAAACGTTTAACCATGGGGCCAGGGTGTAATTGGCAATTTTTAATTACTTTGCTTTTACTTCTATATTTCACCTTTAAAAACTATTTACTTTGCCTTGTTTGGTATCATCCTTTTCAGCACAACCTCACATGTCTGAATTTAGTTACGTTTTCATTTTGACATTCTGTATTAACACAATTTATCTAAAATCAGAGAAAAAACATAAAATCCGAGAAGAACAAAATTATATTTTTTACTGTAACAACCACAAACATGTTTATTGAATCATATTTTATAACTTTACATGCAAATATAAATTGTCAATTCTAAAATCATATGCACAAGTTTTGCAAACAACAAAGTTACTTGCACCCATTTACCTTTTACTCTTTTTTTTATAACCATTTCAAACTATTTACAGAACAATCAGCTGTTCTGCATTCAATAAGACTCTAATTATTTGTGCCACTCCAAAAAATAATTTCTGTCCACTATAAAGGTGAACATCACAGTCTGATACCTGCAGGCCTGACGATCACTCCTCCTGTTTTCATTCAGCAATCCCCCTTAATTGTTCTGACACACAACACAAAACGATTCACATCATTACACACTATTCTATCTGTATTTATTATATTATACAATAATTATTATGTACTGTGGACCTACCACTGATAGAAAGCGCGACACAGGTTTGGTACATTGTAGATTGGGCGAAGCCAAAACTGACAGCAGTCAATAAACGAATCAGCTTTTAAGCTGTGTAGCCCAGCCATACTGCATGCATCAGCTTTATACTGGTCATACTAGTCTTTTACCAGTGTCTTAGCACCAACATGGTCATGAATTATTTTGGGTTAGTGGTCAAGGATATAGTCAGGGAGGCACAGATCATTGGTTCATAGCTGATCGTACCCGGTCGCTACCGCTGAGCCTGTTGTCATCACCATACAGCACTATGAGTGTGTGAATCCATCAGCAGGATCTATTCATACACTGCTGAATACATCAACACAAGACCACACATCAACACTTGCTCTACCCCTTTGCTGTCTAACAAACATGCACACACTGTTTCAATATGTGCCTATTAATAACTCTTTATTTCCCTGCTTATTATGAATGGGGTTTGAGCAGCACAACACTGTGACCTTTATTAGCCCAGGAGAGCTAATTAGAGCTAGCTTATTCACGCACACACAGTCAGATGACAAAAGGAAAAACTACGGAGCCCCGCAGGGGACATGGGAGAAAAAAAAATGAAGACGGACTTTTGCGAGATCTCGCAAAACAAACTCGGGATCTCGCAAAAAGTTTCATACATCTCGAAAATGTTGGAGCACTTTTGCAAATATGTGATGTCTTGTAAACCGAGCAGATATATGACGTTTACACAGCTACATTCACGCCTCAAAATATCTTAAAAGTGTATTTTGTGACCCAGAAAGAGTAATATTACAACTAAGTAGCTGCCGCCATTGTTGGAATTCAACTTTTGCGAGATCTCGTAAAAAACAGAGGGTTGATTTTGACATTTTCACTGTACGTAAGAAGCATCCAATCAGAAACTCAGTTTTTACAATTACCAGGACTCTTTCCCTTTCACCCTTTTCTATAAACTCCAAACACAAAACCCACTTTTCAAAGTGCATTCACATGAATTCTGACTCCAAATAATCCCTATAAAATAGCTTTATCTTCTCTTAAAATCAAACATTCATTAAAAACAAACTCTACGGAGTATTCATAACCGCACCTCTTCGAGAAATGGAAAACGCAGTGCTTCCTTCACCCTTTCAGAACATCACCAAAATACATTTAGTTAAAGCAGTAAACAAATTAGAAACTTTCAACAAAAAGCACATGCACAGTGCTGCTGTTGTTTTCAGCAGCAACACTGCAGACATAGAGAAGAAAGAGGGAAGAGAAGAAAAGAATACCTTCTACAGGAAGAGAAGAGAAAAGACGTAAAGAATATGGAGGAGGCAAAGAGATCTGAAGAAAACAAGAAAGAAAGAGAGTGGAAGTAAAGGAAAGAAATGAAGGAGAGGAGTAAGGAAGAGAGGAGAGGAGCTGTAATATTGTAAATGTAATTAGTCTCATGTGAGTTAATCTCTTCATTTGTACTGAGAAAGTGGATCATGGGAATTCACTCATTTAATTAGCGAATTTGTGGGTGTATAAATGTGTCTTTGTGCGGGTACAAGTGTGTATGCTGCCTCCTGGTGGTCACTAATTGCCACTGACGCAAAAAAATATACTGTAAGTACACTCAGTACAGCACATCCACACTTCATGGTCTAAAAAGTCACGGCTCTCTTTCCCTTTAAGCTAAAAACACATTTTTTCCATTTGTGGTTTTGTTTTTCCTGAGCTTAACTGATGGGTTCAGTTTAAAATGTTCACTCGCCACTTAATTAGGTACACCTTGCTTGTCCTGGGGGCTTGTGTGGGAAAATCCCAGCAGATCAGCAGTTTCTGAGAAACTCAGACCAGCCCATCTGGCACCAAGGACTGTGTCACATTCAAAGTCAGTTAAAGCGGCTTTATCATCCATTTTGATGCTTCGGGTGAACTGCAGCAGGTCGTCTCAACCATGTACACATGCCTACATGACCTGAATGGCTGCCAAGTGATTTGCTGATTATATTTATGTTAAGGAGCAGAAGTGGCCAGAGAGTGTATTTGTTTGCACACTGGTCACATACAGAAGGACTGACAATTTAAGTACTTTACACAGGAAAAGAGACAGACACTAGTGTATGTAGATGTAGATATACTAAAATCATTTTGTTGAGAAATAGGTGGATGAGGGTGTGACGTTTATCTTCTTTATCCAACAAGATCAAACTCTTCCTTAAGGAGGCAGGATATACAACAATGCAGTTTTGGCAGTGGAGGACTCCCCATAGCTGGTTCATTAAACATTAATGTAAACCATACAGGAATATAAAGCTGAGTGTGTGTTTAAGTTTGTTATTGAACATGCTCCAAATTGGAATTAGTATTGCACTTTGTCACTGCCTTGAAAGTGCAGACTTGTTGATCCAGAAAATGATTTGCCACAGGAGAAGTTCAAACCTGAGGGTTATTTTTTAATATTCCTTCTCTTCTGCTGACATAATGAGCCACTTTGGCACAACAGCTCATAAACAGTCCCATTAGTATTTTTTTGGTTTGAGATATTTGACTCTGTTTTCTGTATTTTTATTAGAAATCTGCAATGTGGAAATGTTTTTAAATTAGTAGACTTAATTTCACCTGACGAAGCTGAAAAGCAGCAGGTGACACACCCATGACTTCCATTTGGCTTCCTAGCTAATTTTATTAATATCAGGATCATGAATTTCCAATTATCCATGCATTATTCATGGATGATTCACCACCTTATGCAGTCCTCCTCCTCCTGTTATGTAATTCATGTTTTGAATTTTTACCCACATAGATTCTGTGCACATATTTAGTAGATTCTCTTCATTTTGTTGCAGTTTCTGTGGGTATTTCTTATTTTTTTGGCAGAAGTTATGATATAAGCTTTTACTCTACTCATGTATTATTACATGTCTTTGACAGAAAATGTTAATTGTGGTATTTCATCTTTTCCTGGTTTGTAATAATATCATCAAATGTCCTGACCAAGTTTTACCTGCATCATTACATACAGGCTTCTCTCCGGGCAGAACTGGAATCACTTAGCACTACTACATTTTACTATATTTATTCATTTAATTTCATTTCCATAACTTGATAGTCATGAGTCAGTAATAGCAACCCAGTAAATAGACAGAACCGATAGAGTCAGTCAGACTCAGTACTTATTTCTTGAGTGCAAGCCTTGTTGTGTAGCATTTTTAAACTATTGTGATACTTCTACTTGAGTAAAGTGTCTGGGTAATTCTCAGATTGGTGAGTAATAACTTTGTCCTTCCGTTACTGACAGTTTGTAACTTTGGAGCACTTCTGAGGTCTACTCTTCGTGCAAGGAGAAGAAAAACAGAAAAGAAAATGACAAACTTGACTCTATGGACCCGGCGTCTTCGGACAACCAGCCGAATGATGATCTAGAAACAAAATAATCTGCTCTTCTGATTTACAGCAGTTTTATATGGAAGCCATCCTCTCTGGAGCTCACTGATAGCAGCAAATGCCCTCCTGCAGCACAATGATTGTGATGTCATCCGACCTGACTGCTGATAGGCTGCTCAGCCAGGTCACTGTCACACACCGCACACACTCACAAATACACACTTAGCCTGGCCTGGAGGAGCACTGAGTTCAGGCCAAAGAGCTTTTCATCGTTGAGTGAGAATCACGTAATGGAGAGAGAGAAAGAGAGCACGACATGATCATTCAGGCTGAGTGTGTGTGTGTGTGTGTGTGTGTGTGTGTGTGTGTGTGTGTGTGTGTGTGTGTGTCCAATAGAGAGAGATTTAATCTTTAATCAGCGTTATTGTACCCTGCACACTGATATGGACACACAGTATATAATTACATCTGCTGCACTCGCACACACACAGGTGTCAGTGGGTGTATGTTTCTCGCTCCACTCAACACTACAGCACACTTTTACAAGTGTCCTGCGTCTTTGTGTTTTCAGCAACAAACTGGAACAGTCCGACAGGAAGAGTCACACAAAGATGCCGTGACAGCAGCTCTGCGTGGAGACTAAATGTATTCGTCTCCACGCAGACGTCCAAACATTCACAATGCATTTGAGAGATGTCGGGGTGGATTCGAAGCGGTGCCATGTCCCAGTTTAATGACCTGCTGCTGGCTGCTCCACTTTAACTCCTTTACATCTTACAACACGTTCTCGCTCTGCTGACCAGCAGCTTGACTTTAAAGAAGCGGGGCTTAACCTCTGAGGAAGCTCCGAAGCTGTTCCAGTCTCCTCCGATCAAACAGCTAAATGGGGTCGAGGCATGTGAGCTGTAACTTCACCAGCAGAAGGCGCTGCGAGAAATGCTGCTATTGCTCTGTTATAAAGAATTCAAATGCTTTAGGGCTGTTAAAACAGACTCGACATATAATAGCACATCTAAAATCAAAGACTTGACCTGATGATGCTGGTGTAGTTTATTAAGAGGGAAACAAACTTAATTTGATAGCACTTGTGGAGCAGTTGTGGAAGAGCATCATTTCAGACCCCAAACATCAGTCTCAGGAAAGTAACCAAATTACTGAAGTCAGTAGGAAACTGTAAAGGTCTACACGGTTGGGTTTTAGGACACGGATAGAAATTATGTACCAGACAATTTTATTATCTAAGTGATTACATACTGGAAGTGTTACGCTTGATTTGATATATTTACTGGAATTAATATGTTAAGGGTTTGATCTTTATATTCAGACTAACAATTTAGGATCCTGTACATCAGGGGTCGGCAACCTTTCTGGTGATGAGTGCCATCTAAAATTTCCTTAGAAGTCAGTGTGCCATATGATTGCATTAGCAATAAATTTAATAATGCTCTATATGAACAGTTACACACTATATAGAAGAACTTCATAGCACTATATTTGTTTGCAGATGTTGGCAGCTATCAGCGAATAGTTATCAGCTATTTTGAAACAAAAAAAAAAAAAGACACTTTTTATCCATAACAGCAAATGAACTGTACAACAGAAAATGCAAACGCTATTTATGGTCTCCTCACAACAATGATAAGAAAAATAAACTGGGCCAATATGGCATTTTTGTTAATACAGGGATACACATGTTAATGTGGTCTCTGGTCTCTCACTCAGAGACACAGGTCTCCGAGTGTCCAGCTTTCAGACGGCTACCTGAGTGTCCTCAGGTAGCCGTCTGAGGTTGGCATCTGAGGTTAGTAGGTTGGCATTTGTATTCAAGTTTTGTTCACACAGTCCCCGGAACTGCTGAAACTTCTGAGACATTAGGAGTTGGGCACTTCCTACTGCACTGCGAATCCTCCCCAGCACCTCTTCTGAGAGCTGGTTATCTTTGGTTTTACACAAAAAAAGCAACATTTTACAACTTCAACCTAAAGCGCTCTCCATCTATGCAAGATAGCATGGGTGCTGTGTAGGAGTAAAGTCAGTTTCAGCAATCGTGGCTCAAGAGTTGGGAGTTCGCCTTGTAATCGGAAGGTTGCCGGTTCGAGCCCTGGCTCGGACAGTCTCGGTCGTTGTGTCCTTGGGCAAGACGCTTCATCCGTTGCCTACTGGCGGTGGTCAGAGGGCCCGGTGGCGCCAGTGTCCGGCAGCCTCGCCTCTGTCAGTGCGCCCCAGGGCAGCTGTGGCTACAATGTAGCTTGCCATCACCAGTGTGTGAATGGGTGGATGACTGGATATGTAAAGCGCTTTGGGGTCCTTAGGGACTAGTAAAAGCGCTATATAAATACAGGCCATTTACCAGGCCATGTGAGAGAAGATCTGCTCACACAGATATGTAGAGCCAAATACTGTCAATAAGGCCTCTGCAATGTTCTGAAGACAGTTCAACTTGTCAGGTAGTGATGTCCAGCAGGTGAAAATGCAGCTCCATGAACACGCACAGCTGTGGATTCCAGCTGCTTTGATGTTGCATTAACTGGCATTAACTCAGCCAGTTAATGCGAGACAAATCTAACTGCTCATTAAACCTTTCTGATTTGATCAGAAAAGGAAACATTGGTCCAAACACCTGAAAGTCCCAAAAACACATTGTGAATTCTGTCTTGAGTCTATGGATGTATCCGTGTATTTCTGTGGTGCTGATGCTGTGCTGAGCGGAAAGCTCCTGAAGCATTTGAAGTGTCGGAATGTGGAAAGCTAACAACGTCCCTCTCACCAGTAGGCTAAGTTATTTTTAGCCAATTACAAGTTGAATCTGGTACTTGGGGTTGTTAGTTAAGATACCGTCATTAAGAAGCAGCACAACTAATGTGTCTGTGCGAGCTAATTTGCGATGTGCACCGCTGGTGCGGCCATTTATTTTTTAATGCACCTTCTCAGATTAACTCACTGTGTGTCGTGCCCAGAGCTGGACTGGGACAGAAAATTGGCCCGGGCATTTAGACTAGAGACCGGCCCACCAGGTATTATAGGAAAAGCCATAAAGCCTTTGAATGAAAACAAATGCTGTTGTGACAGTGATGTACAGTCTTGTTGGTATATGTATGATTTCTATACATTTTACATCAGATAAAAACTTTGGTTGTAAGCTTCAGATAATTATTTAATAACAGCCAGACATTTTAAATGAAAATAAGAAAGTATTTCTTTGTGCCCCCCTTTCCCTGTTAATGCCCTACCTGGCCCCCTGGCAAAACTTTGCTAGACCCGCCCCTGCACAGTTACCAGCTGTCAGCTACTTTGAAAAGGATCCTGGTGTTATTTGTCTCTCAGAAACAGTTCATAACTTCCCTTCAACTCATTCATGTCACCTAAAAGGTAAACCTGTTTCTCCATCATCTGTTCAGCTCTGATGATCCAGTAAGGACATCTCCTGGTTTCATCTTCATGTTTCCCTCTCACCAGATAACCAAACCATATCATGACCAGCAGCTTTTACAGCTGTGGCTCCAGCAAACATCAGCTGATACTAGAAATTAATATTAAATACATTCTAACAACAGCTGATCAAGCTTAAACGTGCTGCTGTTGTTTAGCGCGACATCCGCTGGTTTCCTCTTTCTGGCGCAAAGTGGGCGATAAATAAACAAGAGAGAAAAGCCGATCAGCTGATCATTGATCAGTTTCATGATTGAAGTAGAAACAGGAGAGGCAGGAGGAGAGAATGAGAGAAGAAGAGGCAGCTGTGCAGCGTATCGACAGAATAAATCCAGCTTTGTGTCTTTTTTTCATTCTAGCTGAAGTACGGGACAAGCTGTGTTCCTTTTCAGCTCAATACGAAACGCGTAATATTTTCTCTGAATACGGGACGATTCCGTCTTTTTACGGGACGGTTGGCAACTCTACTAACTTATGAATAAAATAAAGTTCATGCTAGCTAGTACGCAGTACGAGTTCTTGTAACTGACTGTAAAAAGTCAGCATAACGAAAATAAACTCCACCTAAACTTGGTTTATATCTGACCCAGATAGACTGCAGGTCATAACTTCTTACCTGAAGTTAGTAGGTCACCTGACACTTGGACCGGCGGCTGCCTCGGGTCTCTCCTCCTGCCTCCCCTTTCTCTCATCCACCCGCTGGCCTCCACCACTTGCTAATATTACTGAATCTGTGGAAGCTACGCCATAGCCACCACCAAACAACTGGGTTATTTTTATACACCGGCCAGCATCTGGCCAATCCACCACCTTTGATTGTTTATACCGTTACAAAAAAATAAATAAAAAAATCATCGGGCCACCGAGCAAATGCCCGGTAAGCCCGATGGCCAGTTCAGCTATGGCCGTGCCATTAGTTATCCCTTCGTGTGCCAGCTGTGGCACGCGTGCCTAGGGTTGCCGATCCCTGCTGTACATTATCCACATTCTGTATCATATTCCATCAATACTTTACACAGAACACTTACACTGTATTGTATGACCTCATAATTTGTATTAATAGTTGACTTAGATATTCTTAAACCTCTTACAGATTTTTTAATGTTGTGGTTTTAATAAGGATTTTAAAATTCTGAATTTACATCTTTTCAGTCTAAAGACGATTGCTTTCAATTTGGGACCCAGCAATACTAAGACTAAACCAAACCATTAATTTCTATTTTAACTATAAGACAAGTCGGGCAATTACAAAAGTCACTGAGAGCTACTGGGAACCGTCACGAACTGCTCTGTTGAATTATAATCAATTTAACAGAGATATTTTAGAGTGAATGGACTCACAGCCTATACAACAGCAGCCACAGCATAGCTCACAATGCTGACATAACTAGCAGATGCTGAGGCGGAGCTAAACATACAGAGGCTGCGTTAAAAACTGCAGTGATGATGTCACTTGCGGGTTCAGTTTATCCTATCAGACCTCAATCTCCAATCTAGCATTCACACACACACACACACACACGCACACGCACACACACACGCGCGCACACACACACACACACACACACACACACACACACACACACACACACACAGTGTAACCTCTCCCAGGGGGCAGCAGCTGTTGATGATGATGAGCCAAAGTCACGCTTGCTCAGCAGACAGCAGTCAGACTTTACAAATTAACGTCCCGTTTAGCTCTTAATGCCCCTCTGGGTATCCTGACAACTGGCATGATGGTTGGCATGGGAGTGCAAAGTACAGACTAGTTATTTCCTCTCACGCAGGACACGAATCACCTGACTGTCAGTTTATGACTGAAAATGTGAGGCAAAACAAGATGTCGCCCTGGTCCTACCTGCAGTCGTGCTGGAAGGAGCGCTGAGGCCTGAACTTAAGCCGGGAGTCGGAGTTAGTCCTGCAGGCTGAAAACTGAGCCCTGTGACCTGGGGAAGAGACCTGGACTGGGCCCCTACTCATATCAAAGACATCAAAGACCCATTAGAACATATAAAGAGCCGACAATAAGAAGAATCTCTGCTGCTGCTGCTACACTTGATTATTATTTAGTTTCCTTTCCATTCAAATCTTTGTTTGGATCTCGGGGAACACAATTAACAGTTATTTAACTAATCGTACGATTTTTACATGCGCTCATGCAGACGCTGCTGTGATACGACAGTCACATGACAAACCTGCTGCCTGCTGCCTGTTGTCTCCAGCCTGCAGCTGTCTCACTCTCCGGAGGTGAGACCTGCCATTGTAGTGCAGCTGGGCCTGAGCAGCAGAGGTCAGCTGCAGGTTGCACACCTCACACAGCGAGTACGTCCCGCTCTGACCTGAAAAGAAAAGCAGGGACGAGAGGAGAAAACTACATCGTTTGCCTTGAGTTGCAGAGGTATACTGTGCTGCCGGTCACTTAACAAGTCAGTCACCTGAGGATGTAGCGTGTGGGACAGAGAGACTGATGGACGTAGGTGTGGGCGTGTCCATCAGCTCTTGACACATCCCTCCAAAGCCAAAGATGTAACCACTGTCCAGGAACTGAGAGGGGCTGAGAGGAGTCTTCATCCCTGCAGACGAGAAGAGAGAGAAATACAAATTATTTAATTATTAGGAGATAATTCTCCCAAAAGTTGCATTAAGGTTTAAAATAACTAAACACCAAAGACATCTACTTTTTCATTTTAACTTGAATGAGCTTTGACACTTTGAATTGAAGAGCTGACCATCAGAAAAACCCTTATGATACAGGTTTTGTTGACCTGAACATGAGCTAAGCATGTGCTATAAAATAATATATAAAACTATAAAACAGCTGTGCAAAAAGGTTAGGGTTATTTTAATTTGCCTACATCAGGAGTCAGTGTGCCAGCTCCAAAGGTTTACCAGCTCTGTAAGGAGTCACTCTCAATTAAATAAGTTGCAAATCCACTCAGATGACCTTCAAAGAAACTGAAACTTGAATTTCCTAATCACACCAGTTAATATGTGTTACTAGAAGAGATTATCTTAAAGACACTAGCAAAGAAATAAAGAGAAACGTCACAAAATAGCACTGAAGTGATTCAACATAGCAGCTCTGCCTGCAGCGCCAGCGTGAAGGTGACACCAAACATTGGGATGTCTTAAACAGGAAGACTCACTGAGGGACGGACGGGTGGACGGACAGACACGAGTGAAACAAAGCGCGAAGCATCAAACGCTCACAGGGAAAGTGATGAAGTAATGACTAAGAGGAGAGAGAGGAAGCATGACATATGTGTGTGTGTAGGTCAAACCATGACTGCGTCCATCTGCTGTCCTGGCAGCGCTGCCAAGTCACATGACCTCCAATAAAACACACACACCCTCTCATTTAGTTTGGTTTACTGCCACAATGTACATTACTCATATAAATACAGGGACACGATCATTACGGCACTAACTCAAGGTCTACTTCCCTCTACTATCGATACTCGATTTCGTCTGTGTGCACAGCGGCACAAAATAACTCATTATGCTTGAGTGAAACTATAGTTTCTGCACATAAAAAACATAAAATTTTTACAAAAAAATGTGTGAAACAGTGCTGACAATCTTTTTTTCATGTGAATTTGTGACAGGTTACATTACACTCATATAGTCTGAGCCATTGTGAAGTTTAAATTACTGAAATCTGACTTAAATAATGTTAGGAAAGGTATTTGGTGTTTGCAGCTCGAGGAATAAAAGTAAAGGCCCTGCTCATCCCATTCCATTTTATTTATGTAGCGTGAAATCACAACAGAAAGGGCCTCAAGTGGCTTTATATTTTAAGGTAAAAACCATACAATAACACAGAGAAAACTCTACCAATCAAACAACCTCCTTTGAGCAAGCACTTGGTGAAAGTGGCAGGGAAAAACTCCCTTTCAACAGGAAGAAACTGCTGTCAGAATCAAGCTGTTCTACTTCTTCTTTTTTCTCTAGTTTCAGTCACCTGCTGCGTTGCTCATCTGCCTCTCCTGTGACTAGAAGGCTTGTTCTTGAACCCCCTCCTCAACTTTTCAACTGCCTGCTTGTTGACTGTTCTGCATCCCAAAGTGAGGAGCTGGGTATGCTGCTCTGCCTTGGCTCATAAGTCTGTCTATTTGAGCCTTTTGGGTTCTTTTGCTTTGCCCATTTCAGCCTGCCATTGTGCCGTTAGCTCCATGGGATTTCTGTGAGGTTGGCCACTAGAACAGGTGTGGCCTGAGACTAGCTGGAGTGATCTCTGGTGGAAGACAGTTTTAGATCTAGCTCAGTCTGCATCGGACAGGAGCGTAGCTTGAAACATCTCCCTTAGTTTTACTTTCCAGATTTTTCTTTGTTAATTCGTCATGCACAGTTTCCCTGTGTCTTGTTAGACACAGAGACTGAGGCTCACTGGTAATGCAGAATTTAGCGCTGTAAAGGTAAATAGAGACTAACACTCTAATGTGTAAGGCAGAGACACAAAACAACCCATGTCACGGTTCAGTTATCAGGAGACACTTCCTGTCTCGCTCCCTCTTCCAGCTGGTTGTTAGTGGTGGACTTTATGTTCTGCAGACAGCTGGTTAATCTGCCACTGTGATGAATTAGCTTCAAAAATGTGCGCGCGCACGCACACACACACACACATACTCACACACAGAGCGAGAGAGCCAGCTCATGCTGACATCAGCTTCAGCAAGGGAAGGATTAAATATATCTGCTCTATTGAGCTGGGAGTTACACACACACTCTCACACACAGGTAACTACATGCACACATCTTCACTCTCACACACACACAAACGCACAAAGTAAGACGCAGACAGAGAAAGACTAAGTCAGTGAACTGAGAGTTCAAGATCCAAATGAAATGTGTGTTTAGCTTCTCAGTTGTAGAGTGTGTGTGTGTGTGTGTGTGTGTGTGTGTGTGTGTGTGTGTGTGTGTATGAGTCTAATCCAGGCTGACCAGGCAGTCAGTAATCAGAGAGGCCAGCTGTGGGTTATAATCTCATACATACATAAGCACACACACAGACACACACACACACTGACACTGGTCAAGCAACAATGTAATTCGTGACTGATGAGGAAAAGTAGAAATATGTTCAGGTAGAGCTTCTCACCAACCTGGAAAAGACTTCAAAGAAACACCTGACTGAGTTTCAGCCTCATCTGCATGTCCTTAATGTTGCGGTGAAATGCAGTCCATCATCTCTGTCAGTGTGTGAATCTCAGACTGTGACTGCTAAATCCAGAAGTGCAAGACCATAATGAATGTCGAGAACTGAATACTAAACTCAAAGATGGCACCTACTCATTTGAATTAAAAGTGTTCAGCTGATGGCAACCCCCCGCCTGCCCCCTCGCTTCCATACTGTGCAGCCCACTGAGCATCACTGACCTAACAGACATCATAACACTCAGCCTTTAACTTTACATTGGGATGAAGCAGACCAAATAAAGCTCCAGTTAGAGCTATAATACCGCTATGGATTAAAAAGATAGATACAAAAACATAATAATCAGCCTTCTTTGCAGTTGGAGGTGTCAACAGTTTTACACACCCTTTTTACAACAGTGCTCTATGGGAATAACGCCATTAGGGCCGCTGGGGCTTCTTCTATTCTACCAGTGGTCACACTTTTAACATGAGTGGCCACTGTTAGAAATAGGGATGGGTATCGTTTAGGTTTTATCCGATACCGGTGCCAAATCGGTACTTTTGAAACGGTGCTCAAACGGTGCTCAAACCGGTGCTTAAAGAATGGAGAACACAAAATTGGTCCAAGAACCTCTCATGTTCAGCTGTTTTTTTGTAAAAAGATAACAATGTTAGCCTTTTCTGCAGCTATGGGGCATATATGGTATCACTCTTGGCTGGAAGCAGTGCTTAAACAATGGAAAAAACACAAACTTTGTCCAAAAACCTCTCATGTTTAACTGTTTTCCACTTTTTCTTTGGTCATTTTAGCCTTTTTGGCCAGGGTGAAGGGAGTATCTGCCATCAAACAAGAAGACAGCTGCATGTAGCTATGATGATGTTTGCTAGTTCACCTTACATGCATTAATGTAATAACGTGGTTAGCCTACTCAACGTAAATTACACAAGAACAACATTAAGCTACTCACGCAGAGAAGAACGGCTGCTGCTGCCATCAAATACGGCGCATTTCTCGGCTTTTAAAAAAAACGCTATGCGTCGCCAGGTGTTTCATCGGATTTGAGGTGTTACCTCCTTTGACAGTATCACAGTATCAGCTTAAAGCACTTGTTGCAGGCTGCTGAGTTTGCATATTTTGCTGTGAAGTACAGCCAGACTTTTAACGCTTCGCCTTGGACATTTTTAATCTGTAGCTCTGCTCTAAAAGAACGTACGTACCTGGCCCCGCCTACTATCCTCGGAAACGTAAAACAATTGGCTAAAAGTGTATCACAGCTCAGGAAAAAAAAAGCACCGAAATAAAGCACCGAAATGTGCGCTGCTTTTCGGTCTGGTTACTACCGTTTATGTCAGAACCGGTGCCATGATGGCACCGGACACCGGTACCCATCCCTAGTTAGAAACATGAACAAAGTGACATTAATGAGCGCAAGTAGGTGTCTGTCTACACTAGTCATGCCAAGAAGCTAAATCCAGTCGGCCCTTCATAGCTTTTTAAAACACCCCTTTATGTTTAAATCTGGTTACAAGTAAAAGGTGACAAGTTACATTCTCAGGATGTGGAAAGATTCCTAGAAAAGTCTAAAACTGGTTTGAATTGGAACGCTTCACCTCATCGATGCTTAAAAAAATGCAAATAAATGGTGTTGGGATTTTTTGTTTCATTTGGTTGGGTATTTTTAATCAGTTTACTTCATGTAAACTGTCTTCTTTTTGTCCTGTGAAAAAATCAGTGCATCCCTCTCTAAAAAGAACATGACAGCACAGCTTAGGTTTGCAAAGTTGCATCTGAACAAACTAGAAACCTGAGGAACCAACTATCAAGTACGGTGGGGGAGGGGTGATGATTTGGTCTTGGACATCTTGCATACACTGAATCAGCTATGAACTCCTCTGGACACCAAAGTATTTGCAGTCAAATGTGACGCCATCTGTCCGACAACTAGAGCTCAAACAGGACAATGAATTCAAGAACACCAGCAAACAAAAGAATGGCTGAAAAGGAAAATAATCGAGGTGCTGCAATGGCCTGGTTAAAGTCCTGAAATCCTGTGGAAGGCCCTTAACAGAGCTGTGCATAAATAAAAGGCAGCAAACCTCAATGAAGTGAAGCAACCTTATAAAGAAGAGTGGAATAAAAGTGCTCCACATAAATGTAAGAGACTAATAAAATCATACAGAAAACAATTACTTCAAGTTATTGCTGCTAATGTTGGTTCCACAAGCTACTAAATCAAGGACTTAGTTTTTCAGACAACTGCAACGAGTCTTCTGAAATCGTTTATTTTTGCATAACTGTATGTCTCGTGCTGTGATGCATGCTGACCTTATTTGTGCAAGCCTGACTGAGAAGACAAATTTCAAGCTATCATTTTTTTTTCAAAAAATCTCTTCTCTGCTTATAACTAATGTCTTCTATAACCTTCAGCATCCTCTCAACAATGTTTTGGCGGGCTCACATAATAAGGTAAAGATTTTACAGAAAAAGACTCAACAAACTACTCAGAGCATGAACTTACTGGCGACAATGGGAAGGGAAAACATCCTTTTCTTAAAATGCTTTTTCCCCCCATCAGGGCATTTGATAAATCCCCCATGACAGAATAACTAAGCTGGCCTAGACTGCTCCATCCATGGACGTGTGAAGCTTGGTAAAAAAAAAAGTCCTTGTTACTTTTTAGCTTAGCTAGCAAAGGTTTAGATGTCGATTCCTACTCTGCGTCAGCCATTCTTGCATCTTTCCCCTCATTCAAACTGTAACTCTTAAATTCTTCCCATCAATCCGATCCACAAACTAACGTGTAATATTAATGGATAATGGATTGGATTTATATAGCGCTTTTCAAGGCACCCAAAGCGCTTTACAATTCCACTATTCATTCACTCTCACTCTCACACACTGGTGGAGGCAAGCTACGGTTGTAGCCACAGCTGCCCTGGGACAGACTGACAGAAGCGAGGCTGCCATATCGCGCCATCGGCCCCTCTGGCCAACACCAGTAATATTCAGTACAATGGTGCCAAATGTAACATTACATCTAGTACAAAACGGTAAAATATTCAATAACACCCACATTCCATGGCTGCTGCTACCTACCAACAAGTGTAATAACCTTTTTAGCAGATCTGTATGTGTATTTATGAGTATTTATACTTTCATATTTGCTATTTTAATGTTATTATACTCACTATTTTGCTCACTATTTAAATAATTATCTTATTATATTACATGTTTATTGTATTATTTAATTCTGTGGAATTTAATTTAATTTCTGTGGAATTAAATAATACAGTACGCAGTAAGAATGTATGGATGCTAATCTGCTTAGACATAAGCTCCGCTCCAATTTCACTGTACAATGCCCATGTACCTGTATCTGTATCTTTAACATGACGTCGCCTCTGCCTTCATTAAATAAATATTTCAAAGTCTATGTCTTGTTAAAAATTCTATATTCTGCATCAGTGTTTTTCTTTTATGCGAGCTGACATTTTTCAGGTCTAGCAAACTCACATGTCTCACAAACATCCATTTCAATGCATTTACAGTGAAGCTCTAGTCATTTGCATGCATGTACCTAAATAAACTTTGAAAAACAGCAGTCACCATTAAAATCATTTCCCACAAATTAAAAAAAAACAGTAATTCATTCCCTGATGGAGCTTATGAAGGAGTGTTTGGATGTTGAAATGGGAAAACCGCATGCTGTCTATTTTTCATTTCAATTTTCCTCATGTGGGCCAGTCAGGGGTAACCAAAGGGCCGGATGTGGCCCGGAGGCCGTACAATGCCCAGGTCCTGCTCAAGCCACTGCCAGCTTCACTCAACATGTGCACTACTATTAATGTTAACTGACTATTGTTAGTTAAAAACCATTTATGTACAAAATGTATGTCAACTTTTCAGGAACCACCAGGCGTGTGTTATTGTTCAGTGGTGTATGAAATCTTTTATGAACCATTATTCTGGTCTGAAGAGTTTTTTTCAAACCAGAGATGCTTTTCAGCTTATGTGACAACATAATTGACGATACTAGTTCTCCCCATGTTAAATCTTATATAATCTGATCTTGTCTTGCTCCCACAGTGTTTTTATTTCTGCGAGTGGACAAATGAGGAGCTCGTCTGAGTAGTGGAAAGCTCTGAATCCTGCTGGGGTTAAAGATAAAGAGGCGAGGGGCACCAATGTATGTCACTGTTCCCTGAAAGAGACACCGCATAGACACACGTGCGTGCACGCACACAGCGTAACCTCAGGGGAGGACAGGGAAAAGAAACTAATGGAGATCTGAAAAGACAGAGAGACATCGGAGAGTGGCTGTCTCTCACCCCGAGGCTTGGAACTGGTAATAACAGTGGTCAAAGACACACACAGCATACGAAGCGGTAGCCAGCAGCAGAAATGTTGAAACAAAGTACTAGATATAGTGTGATGTTTGTCCCTGAATTAATCTGAGATCCAACATCAGAACAAACTCGTTACAAATTTTGCATTTGTGAATATATAAATTGTATATTCTCACTGCAAAACAGTGTCACATTGTTTAAAAGTAAAACACATTCTTAACCACACGAGTAATTGCGTGCAGGCCGTATCTTCTTCTGCTGTAAGGTCTTGAAAAATGTCACTGTGACAAACTGTTGCCTCACTGCAGTTTCTGAGGCGATGCACATATTTTCACAGCTGTCTTTTGAAAGAGGTCAAATCAGAAAAAAATCTTTCCATTGCTATTTTTCACATATATTCTTGTTTTGTTGTGTTGAGGGGAGGAGGGGTCAGAACTGGACGAATCAGTCTAACCAAACAGTTTCCATATAAATGTTTTAATATCTGCTTAGTCTTTCTTTCTTTCTTTCATTTGCACACAGAGAGCTTTCTTGAAGGCTGCGATTTCCCTCCAGCAGAATGTACAAGGTCAACTCTCAGCAAACTAATTCATGTCTAACCTCAAAACCAAAAGTGGAATAGCTCTGACCTGAAACTACAAGCTAAACACTGCCTTTATGGAGGTTATTGTGGGGAAGAGCTACCAGAAAGGCTCAATTCAGGCCTAATTTTTCTGTTCAAAGCTGTAACACAGCTAGGGACCAACTCACAAAACCACTGTAACAATGTTTAATGATTCCAGTTGTCAACACGTAAAATACAAAAGCCGGTTCTACTGCATCTGGTTTGTTTTAACTCTATTTTTAAAGGTTTAAAAGTTCAGTTCATTCATGTGTAAAACCACGACAGTTCCAAACCTAATCAACCAAGCATAATAATAAAACACTGTAATGCACGAAAGAGCAATCTGACTGAAAGCATCATCACAAGTCAGTTCTGTAACAGTATTACATTATAATTAAAAAAAACATTATAATGTTACGTCATGTTAGCTTCTAAAGGGATTAAACAGGCAAAAGTTTCTATATCATCCAAAAAATAACTGAAATAAACAGATTTTCAGCCTCATCTTTCATGAGTAAGACAAGCGTTATCGTGACACTAGAATTTTAGGAGTGAAAACAACTGCTAAATTAAATACCATGCAAATGAGAATCTAATCCACTAATAATGTCAGCATTTTGGCATACTGATGTGTTTTTACATGCTCTCACTGAGACTCACTGTGCTTTCATTGTATCTGCTTATTTTGTTGCATTTTTTAGAATCTTGCTGTTCTGAACATACATTGTTTCTGTTTTTATTATACACTGTACAATCCTTTCATTCACAAAGATAGTGACCTGCTCTCAAAAATAAGCCTTAAAATTCATAAACGTCAAGCAATAATTTTGAGTAAAATGCAGCAGAAATATAGAAAATTAAAGGTTTGCTTATTGAAATAATGAATCATCAAATAAAATATGCTTAGTACAAAGTGAATTTATACCAACCAAGTATATTTCATTTGACCAGATTCGGTTGCATTGTACTTATGTAAAAAAATTATGTGCAAAACCTACATGTATTCAAATTACTCGATATGTCCAGCCAAATACTCCCCTAAAAGTCTTGTTTTAAGGTCGACACAAGAAGTGCAATAGTGCTACATGTTTGCTAAAATGCTACAAGCTATGCAGAAGTGACTTATGTCAGCCTTACACCTTCAGTTTCCAAACAATTCCAGTCTCATAGGCAATTACTGAGAGTCACAGTAAACTCTTGAAACTGGCATGCTCTTTTCAATTTAATCATTTAGTGTACGGTGGCCAGAAAACTTCGAACTTACAAGAAAATCCAGAATGTTTAACAGCTTAAGATCAATCACATACAGGAAGACATCAGTCAAATGTTGCACCAAGCCCCTACTTCCACTTCAGTCTTCAATATTTGTTCTTGTAAATTTATATCCGGGACATGATGGGAAATAGTCTCAAAAGAAATCTAGTTCCAGTTTTGCAAATCAAAAGCCTCAAAGTTCTCCAGTCTTTGAATAAAAGGTGGTGCACTGCCAGATTGTTTTCATTGTCTTCTAGTTTATGTTGAGCATCAGCCTTACCCCTTCTTCAGACTAGCTTATGGCTTACTGTAGCAAGAAGAAAGCTTAAGCCTGGATGCTGGAGCTGGCATTCAGTGCAGGAATTAGCCAAATACCACATCCATATCTGTATATGAGCAGCATTTCACATAAAGCCACACACAGCACTACCAGGGGGATGAGATCACATTCGTGTTCCGGCTAAAGTGAATCTGAAGAGCTGCAGGGGGCCGAAACCTGAACGCACCGTGAGGACACACGAGGTGATTCCCACTCTCGTGCTTTCTCCTGTCTCCGGAGATGTATAACAAGGAATCGGGTGAGGTTTACCATCACTTTGGATATTAATCTTGTGAGCATCTCCAAGGAGACGAAGAGTAAGATGTAAAAACATGAGGAAGCTTTTATATTATCGATTGACTTGAAAATAACTCAAAAATTAAAGCTTCGAATCCATACGCCCCGTAAAAAAGTGAATAGAAACTCCTGCTTATGGAGCTACATGTCTCACCAGTTGTTCTTAATCATCCACTGGAAAATGTTGTTATGAGCAATTCTTACCGGAGTTTAATCACAGACTGTTTTTGCACTGTAGCCTCTTACTTTAACATATTCTGCTGAGCTCGGCTTGTTATTTAAGGTCTGTGAAGGATTATTATAAAATAAAATCCCTCTGTGGACATTAGTAAAAATATAATAATTGTTATTTCTCAGAATCGTTTTTCATGAGGCCACAGCAGACTTGTAATATAATAAATGTTGGAAGAGCAGAAATCACATGAAATGCACTCTTATTTAAACAAAACGGCTGCTCTTTTTGTTTTTACACCTCATTATAGGAAAGTTAAGTTGTTGCCCATAGCGAAAGCCCATTGCTCATTAGGAAAATGAAGTTCTTCCATCCTTAGAGTTGTGAGGAAGAGACACAAACAAGGGAATTAAGGAGTCACGGCAGCCCAATGAAAAGCTCCAACAGGTGGAATGACACGTTTGCAGACAGTGCAGACTTCTGTGTGACTGTTTTGTGGTTGTCAGAGAAACGCTGTGCTGTAAAAACACTGCCGGTGATGTCACTGTGGTCAGTCCTCACACGCACAGAGTTGTTTTTCCATCACATTAGAGGAC
Source organism: Copadichromis virginalis (assembly GCF_057382275.1). Lineage (NCBI taxonomy): Eukaryota > Metazoa > Chordata > Actinopteri > Cichliformes > Cichlidae > Copadichromis > Copadichromis virginalis. Next base: position 16,812,673 of record NC_140633.1, read on the forward strand.
ATCGTGCAGACTGACATTCATTTCCTGTAGACTTTCCCTAATCCTTAACTTAAGTCTTCCCCTATGAAATGTAATGATTTATGTAGACTTGTTTTCTGCCCACAGTGTGACTGTGCAAACAGATTTAGGTCCTCACTTCATGAGTGATGCAAGTACTCACATGAATGACTGCCTGCAGGCACACTGTCCTCTGCCCAAATGCTCAATTTTCTGTCCGTGTTGTCTCTAAAACCTCGCTCTTTCTCCTACATTAAAAAAAAGATAAAATTTTCTTTATTCACGTCACTGTCAAAAAGGGAGCTACTGTTTGTCTCTCAGCAGGTTTAGATTAATAAACACACAGTTTTAAAACTATTTATGCCATTGCTATTTTCTGGCAATCTCCAAAGCACACTAAACGCCTCGCAATGTAAGTATTTAAACTTTTTTTTTTACCACAAAAGTTCATTTTTTCCAGTGGATAAGCATTTGAATGAATACACAGCATCACGGCAACCTCCTGAAGCAAACCGCATTTGCAAACTGCTTGACTAATCTAAACATCATGAAGTACATATGGAGCACAAAGCTAGTGTCCGGTTTGCTTTTGAAGCTCGAGCACAGTCGGTGCGCACGGCGTCAGATTTTGCACGTGGGCGTCTGCAGAGATCAAATAAACAACATGCAGACATCTTCAGATGTGAAAATCATGGATTGGTGGAAAAAAATCACAGACACATTTTTGAGTCATTATTTTTGATGGAGGTCCAGATATAACCCAACCACATAGAAACCAACACACACAAAAATAATTTAAAAAAATTTGATTTTAATATGAAACACCAGCAGTCGTGATGTGACAGAAACTAAGGCCTGAGTCACACAAGCCTGCAACAGGTGAGTGAGTGGTACCAAAGACGTATGAAGTGCTGCACTGAAAACCTCCTGTGGCAATCTGCTTGTGACCAAAGCAATTACATATTGCTTTGGTCACAAGCAGATTGCCACAGTTGCCAGTACTTTGCATGTAAGTTACTGACTAGTTTGCAAACACTCTGAAAGTACATGCCAAGAGCAAAAAAAAGGTCAACTGAGGGTTATTTTAATGGACAATCGTCCATTTAAGCATATTTATGTTGCACAGCTGACATGTCATCAGATATCACCAGTTCTCTTTTGATAAGTTAAGAGACAGCCCCAATAGAAGTATTGTTTTATACTGGCTGCGTTGTGGCTGAGGCTGAGACCATTCTTTGTAAATGGTGAGTATTTCCAGACAAGTCAGCATCTTCCATGCAAACCGCTGGTGATCAGAGCAATCATAAACAGTTTTTTGGCGCTGCACCTTCATTGCAACCAATTTCACTCAGCAACCTTCCAGCAACCACTCGTCAGCTGGTCAGGGAATTCACATTTTTGCCTAGTGACTGGAGATTTTCCAGGCCAGCCACTCTCCAGTGAAAAAGGACTAAAGCAGCTCACAGTAGCAGGCAAGAGTCTTGCACTGCAGGACCGCTGTCACTGATGTGAGAGTGTGTGTGAAAGGGTGAATGAGCAGAAAAGTGTTCGAGTAAAAACATAACCTGTGCATGTGTAGGTCACATCTGTTAATCTATTTTATCACATCCCCTTTTCAGATTAATAAGGGAGACCACATTAAAAGGTCATTATGATAACTGCCTTAATTAATCTGATTATTTCTTATACTTATTATTGATTTATTAACTGTTTCTCTCATTGTGAACTCAGACTGTTTTCTGGGATTTTATTTGGCTCATGTTTAGATTCAGGGTGTGTTTGTATGAATTTTAATCCTCTCATGTTTATGCCTGAGATGATATTGTACAGATTAAACACATACGTATTTATAACAGGAGGCGCAGCGAGATTGTTTTATACGTCCAACCTTCACTTCAGGACAATGTGACTTCAGCTCTGTCTTTAAATAGCTGCTCTGCTCCATCAGGACCTGACACTAACTGCTCAAGGTGAACCTCCAGTTCCACACTAAAATCCAGGACTGCACTGCTAGCACTGACTGCTACTGCTAACAAAGGCACCCGAGACCCCAGGGGCCCCGACACTAATGAACCGCCTTCCTGTCCCCTTCAGCCACAGGCAGACTTAGAGGAAGAAATATACTGTGAAATCATTAGACCCATCAACACAGTTATGAACATTAATCAGTTGAAATTAAATGTTTTATGTTGTAAAGCTCACATTCTGAGGTGAAAAAAGAAAAACAGCACCACCGTAGACTAGTTTCTCTTATAGGTGTTGTTCTTGTTTTTCTGTCTCAAAAACTCCCCACTAGGCTAATTTTAGGATATGATACTCATTCAGTTGAGGTCTTTTTAATGACATGTACATTAATTATTTACAGATAAAAGTATCTGTAAATGTTATTTTTTTCATATTCTGTTTTTCACCTCCCAAAAAAAGGAAACCTCAGGGTCAATGAGATAAACCAGATGTTCCTCTATTACAGACTGTTGGGGATTACCACCAACAATCACACACAAACACACACACACACAAACACCCACGCAGACACAAACACAGATAAACACACTATTGAATGTAGGTTACCCAGCAGGCTGTGCAGGATTTGGTGGGACATGATTGGTTGAGCCAGATGGAGATTGTGGGCCTGGGATTATAATCCAAAGATAAGTGTGTGTATGTGTGCGTGTGTGCATGTCTGCAGTTGTAGCTCATTTAGTATAATCTGTAGTCTAATAATAGAGATTACCACTTGCACTCTTCTGAGCATCTACTGACAGTCGTCTCACTCGACTGGCTGTTCCTCACAAAAAAAACTCCTCTGACCTCTCTGTGAGTGTGTGTGAGCACGTCAGAATATCATTGCTGTCCACTGATGGTAGAATACACCAATTATATACTACTGATGGTAGTATACACCAATTATATACCACTGATGGTAGTATGCACCAATTATATACCACTGATGGTAGTGTACACCAATTATATACCACTGATGGTGGTGTACACCAATTATATACCACTGATGGTAGAATACACCAATTATATACTACTGATGGTAGTATACACCAATTATATACCACTGATGGTAGTATGCACCAATTATATACCACTGATGGTGGTGTACACCAATTATATACCACTGATGGTAGAATACACCAATTATATACCACTGATGGTAGTATGCACCAATTATATACTACTGATGGTAGAATACACCAATTATATACCACTGATGGTAGTATGCACCAATTATATACCACTGATGGTAGTATGCACCAATTATATACCACTGATGGTAGTATGCACCAATTATATACCACTGATGGTAGTGTACACCAATTATATACCACTGATGGTAGTGTACACCAATTATATACCACTGATGGTAGAATACACCAATTATATACTACTGATGGTAGTATACACCAATTATATACCACTGATGGTAGTATGCACCAATTATATACCACTGATGGTAGTGTACACCAATTATATACCACTGATGGTAGAATACACCAATTATATACCACTGATGGTAGTATGCACCAATTATATACTACTGATGGTAGAATACACCAATTATATACTACTGATGGTAGAATACACCAATTATATACCACTGATGGTAGAATACACCAATTATATACTACTGATGGTAGTATGCACCAATTATATACCACTGATGGTAGAATACACCAATTATATACCACTGATGGTAGAATACACCAATTATATACCACTGATGGTAGAATACACCAATTATATACTACTGATGGTAGTATGCACCAATTATATACCACTGATGGTAGAATACACCAATTATATACCACTGATGGTAGTATGCACCAATTATATACTACTGATGGTAGAATACACCAATTATATACCACTGATGGTAGTGTACACCAATTATATACCACTGATGGTAGAATACACCAATTATATACTACTGATGGTAGTATACACCAATTATATACCACTGATGGTAGTATGCACCAATTATATACCACTGATGGTAGTGTACACCAATTATATACCACTGATGGTAGAATACACCAATTATATACCACTGATGGTAGTATGCACCAATTATATACTACTGATGGTAGAATACACCAATTATATACTACTGATGGTAGAATACACCAATTATATACCACTGATGGTAGAATACACCAATTATATACTACTGATGGTAGTATGCACCAATTATATACCACTGATGGTAGAATACACCAATTATATACCACTGATGGTAGAATACACCAATTATATACCACTGATGGTAGAATACACCAATTATATACTACTGATGGTAGTATGCACCAATTATATACCACTGATGGTAGAATACACCAATTATATACCACTGATGGTAGTATGCACCAATTATATACCACTGATGGTAGTGTACACCAATTATCTACCACTGATGGTGGTGTACACCAATTATCTACCACTGATGGTGGTGTACACCAATTATATACCACTGATGGTAGTGTACACCAATTATATACCTCTGATGGTAGTGTACACCAATTATATACCACTGTTGGTAGTGTACACCAATTATCTACCACTGATGGTGGTGTACACCAATTATCTACCACTGATGGTGGTGTACACCAATTATATACCACTGATGGTAGTGTACACCAATTATATACCTCTGATGGTAGTGTACACCAATTATATACCACTGTTGGTAGTGTACACCAATTATCTACCACTGATGGTGGTGTACACCAATTATATACCACTGTTGGTAGTACATACCAATTATTAGTCCTCCACAGTCTGGACTCTCTGCTCAGTTTAGCTACAGTTCCCCCGCTGTTCTGCACGGCCACCAACCCGCCCAGCTCTCCAAATCTCATGGCTCAATATTCTATCTGCATCCCCTTCAGTCTAGAGTAATCATCCCCTTTATTGAACCACAGTCCGCTAGTTAGTTAATGATAACAGGCTAATGTTATGTTAGCATTAACTAATATTAGTGTAATGTGGCTATTAGGTAATTGCTAATGATTAAACGGTTAATGGTAACATGTGCACTGGCCAGGTTCATGTTTATAACTGCTTAATACTTCAGTGTTGTTGAAACTGGATCAACTCTGATCTTTAATCAACTCTGAAATTCCTCCTAAAGTGTTGTTTAGCATTATGAACATTAACTACTTCAGCTGTTAGAGAGGGGAAGAGCCGTCTGTCTGACTGTTTGCGGTGGTGCTTTGTGAATTTGTGAGTCAGCTGGAGGAAGCATAGATGGCTTCCTCCTGTCAATACTGTCGGAAATGTCTGTCTTATGTAATGTGAAATGTGTATATAAATTAACATTAATTTCAGCATCAATTAATATCTGAGTATGAATTTTCTTTATAACCCATGTATCTACAGAACTTCAACAAAAATGGGGCATCCAACGTGGAGACAGCTGCAACTGTCTCCACATTCTACCACTGATGGTAGAATACAGAAGTTACAGAAGTTACAGGTTGTAACTTCTGCTACTAGAAAAGAGAGAAGAGCTAGCAGAGAGAGACTGTGTTAGCAGTCCTACAGCCTACTGTACCTCAGCTTATTGGATTTCAGAAAATAATTCTGATAGTTTTGATATCAAAGTTAAGGTTACACGTTCTTTATTTGTCGTTGTCAATCATCATGAAGAAACACGACAGAATGAAATAACGCAAAACGTGAAACAGCCTCTTCCCCTGGAATAACATGTGAACTGTGATGGCTCTTAAACCAGATGAGCTACTATGTCTGGTTGTCATTTTACTCTGTTAATCAGTGTTGTGCCTCCTTGCAAATTCAGCCTAGTAAATAATTAATTTGCAAAGCACACCAAAGTGGGGCCTCCCTCCACAGGTTACACCGCCAATCTTCAGTCACCGGACTCCCAGTGGAAATGTCTAAGATAACAACCGCCCAAAATGTGCATCAATTTTATTCACAGTAACAGAAGCTAAGGACTCAAAGTTGAGGCCAGAAAAAAGCATCTACTTTGCCCAATAGATGAGAAGATGACTATGGCATCATTTCTTTCTCAACATGCTGACTCATCAAACATTCAACAGTTGTTCCACTTAACTAATGGAGGAAGAAACACAAGACAAAAGCAGAAACGCACACCTTGGCAGACAGTTTAAGTTTCTCCTCTTCTAAAGGTATTTCAGACAGCGCGTTGAAGTTTAGAGCAGACTGAATGACATCACAGAGGAGAGGATGTTAAGTGTGAAAATGTGCCACCTTTTCTATAAACGGAACACCCGTCACCTTCATGTTGAGGACATTGTGACTTTGTGTTTTATGGTCGTCCTGACTGAGTGGCAGGTATTTCAACACAGGACCAGTCAATCCACTAAACAAATCTTTACTCTTTCTGTTTTTGGTGAATGTTACTTGCTAAACATGCAACTTTAATGGCCAAAAAGGAGCAATGAATCTCCTTTACCATAGTCAAAAAGGAACTGATAACAGGCACTGTGTGTGTAAAGCTTGGTATAGCTCATGTCTTTGTGCCAAGGAGCTTAACACACGTCCAGAAACCTCTACTGCCATACTACCGCATTGGGTGACATGCTCTTTCATTAGACTGAACAAACACAGCTTCACTCAGTACACACCATCCCTCTGTCTTAGGGGGTCAGAGGATTAAACAGTCTCTACAGTATAAAATGTGGATTATTCTATTGCTCAAGAGGGTTTCCAGCAAATGCGATAATTAGCTCTGTGTCATTACTGAGCCTCCTCAGAAAAATGTGTATTCTATAAAGGAAACATTGGACTTGAAGCAGAGGTCCAGGGGTTTTACTAGATTTTTTTAAATTTATAGTAGTGAAATAACAGAGTAGGTTAAACCTGTTTAAAATATGTGATTAACAGCAGACTACCGTTATTTCTACACACACACAAAAGCAGGGGCAATTCAATTCAAAAAGGAAAGAAGTTCGAATCTACTATGTTTCCTCCCTGTCCGCTGATAAATGCATAAACAGAGTTTGAATGGTGGATCAGATTGGGGAAGTTGCAGAAACTGTCTCTTGAGTGTCAGAAGCATTGGTTTTGGATTTTAAGAGTTGTTGACAGTAATAATAAAGCAGAATAACATATTTATCCTTCACCACGCCAGCTTCCTGAACACATTCTCCATAATCGCTTTTTTAAAATGTGATGGTATCAAACCACAGACCATAGTTTTTATCAACATGTACAATAGTGTGCAAAAGTCTGAGGCTAAGCTTCTTTTCTTTATATTATTTGGTATGACCACGTTTTCTTCATTACAGTCTGAACTCTTTTAGCCAATCTTTCTTTTAATTTCTTCCTGAAGGACTTGTTGGATGTTGGCTGCCTTTTGTTCTGTTCTCTGTCAGAAAAATCCCACACTGCTTTAATAGTGTTGAGGTCCAGGCTCTGGGGAGGCCAGTCCATTACTGACAGTGGTCCATTGTGTGTTTTCCGATCCAGGTATGCTTTTACTACATTGTCAGTGTGTTTGGGATCATCGTTATGCTGAAAAATTAATCTAGATGTTCTCCAGATGGTCCTGTATGGTGAATCAAAATCAGTACTTACAGATTGATTGCTACCACTTTTGTCAAGATCCACAGCACTGACTGAAATGCAGCTCCAAACCAGAGATCTGTATTCTGCGTTTTTCTATCCAGGTATATTCTTACTGGATTTTCAGTGTGTTTATAATCATTGTCAAGCTGAAAAATGAAGTTGTTACCAATACGAATTCTTTCTGTATACAAAATTTCATTAATTTTGACATGGCTCCCGCTCCCCTCTACATATTAATGACAATTTGAACAAACAATTTCAAATTTGGATTTATCACGGTATAATACTTGTTGGCACAGATTTTCAGTCCAGTTCTTGTGTAATTTGGCCTATCTCAGCCGTTTCTCCCTGTTTCCCTTCCGTAAGAATGGCTTCTTTCCATTGAGACCATTTGTATTGAGGCTTCAGTGAACACCTGATGGATTAATTGAGGGATATTATTCATCTAACAGGTTCTGTGTCAGGTCTTTGATGGAACACGACTACCCGATGCTGTTCATCTGCTAGTTTTTAGGCCTGCACATGTTCATTTGTCCTCCACTTGTCCAGTTTCCTCAAATCCTTTGAGAACACACTGCACACCATATTAGGATACGCCAAGGTTTCAGCTAATTGTGCTTTCAAAATCATCATACAATTTTATGCCAGTTACTTGTGTTATCTTTGGATAACTCATTACTCATAAATACTACTATAGAAATGGGAACAAACTCTGAGTTTTAGTGACAGGCTGCTAGCAACAGAGTGCCTCATGATAAGATTTCAGATTGGTTCTTTGTTTAGTTGTCTGTGTAGTGTAGACACGACACTGGCTTATCTCTTGGGTTAGGTGCCCTTTTCACGCTTGAATGACTCATAGATCAATGTAAAGTTGCTTGTTAAAAATCATCTTAAAATATTGGAATAAAAACTTTGAAAGACCCTCAGAAAACCTGGAGAAGTATTGCTCAAGACTACTTTAAAAATCACAACAAAATCTGGCTGCTGGGAAGCTAAATATAAAGACATCCAGGGTCACTCCATACTTTTGCACAATACTGTAGCTATATTGATTCTCTCACATGGCCCTATGATCAGCAAAACAGCAATTTCAAGTCTGAGTGCAGCAGAACAGAAGTTACTATCTGTACGTTAACAAGAAGAACTTGTGGGATCAATTCAATAGTTTCTGCTCTTTTAATTATATGGTGATAAAAATATAAGAACATGTCAATGACAAGTATTAAATTGTGAGATCAGCTATATATTAAAAAATGATTTCTGAGATGAGCATGAGAGAAGGCAAGCTTTAAAGAGATGACATATGAGTATCCATCAATATCTTTTCACCACCTGCATTTTGTCATTTTACAAAACATTATATGCCCGACCGCCTCAAGGACAGTGACTTCCTGAAGTGTCCTCTGGATGTCTCTGAGCTTATAAGCAGTTCAATGAATAATCCTTCCATAAAAGGATTGTCAGAATTGCACAGGAAACAATGATACAATATGTTACCCTATTTTAGAGGACTATACATTAGATTTTATGATTTTGTGTATGCAAAAGCCATTCTTGCAGTCTTTTCTTTGATATTCAGCTTACAAACAAGGTCTTCCATCCTGCACATTGCCCCTGACCAACCCAGACCAAAAGATAATATGTTTTTCTTATTGTTTCAGCTGTTTCAGAGCACAAAAATCCCGAACATGGACGATAATTTCAGAACCAGCTGGATTAGTGCGGACGTGGTCCAAGTGTCTGTCTGACAGGTGGAACTCCTGACAACTTTCCACAGTCTCTCAACTGATGACACAGCGTGTGAGAGTGTATTGTGCAGTGTGACCTTCAAAATCTCAGTGTGTTTGTGTGTGTGTGTGTGTTTGTGCGTTTGTGATACCTCAGAGACATGAGTCACACGGAAACACTTCATCACTGCCATCCTATTTACATGCACACACTTTTTCCTTTCAAACACGCACCCACATGTACAGCCAACTTTTCCTTCATACGCTTCCGTTCTTTTTACACAGTGACACATATACACAATTGTGTATGTGTCAATTGTGTTTCTGATAATAATCACCCAATCACATTTCATTACTGTCAACATTTACTTTTTGTCACATGACAGAAATTTAATTAAAACTTCCTGAAACAACCTGGAAGCAGCTGCAAACACACACACACACATACACAGGTAACGCCATAAATCACAGCAGACAGAATGGGAGTAATGAGGTGGCTAGCTGTTAGCTACATGCTTCCTACAGTGCATAGCACTAACTACTCCACATACTCTCGTAGTCACTGCTAAAGTCACAGAACACCGCATGCGAGGGTCAACACAGTAGGACTGCTTCACACTGTTGTCAGGGCAAACAATGTGTATGTGCTTCAGCATTATCTGAAACATTCGCTTATCAAAACTACCAAGCGAACACTACTTACTCTGAGTCTTATTTCAGTTGTATCAGCAGTAATGTCATGACTGCACTGATGCAGCTACATTTATTTAAAGGAATAATCTGACATTTTGGAAGTGCCTTTCTTGCTGTGAGTTGAGAGAATGCTACTCTGGTGTGTTTCTGTTACAAGATTAGCTACAAAATATAGCTTCTCTGTCTAAAAAAAAAAGAAACTCAGCAAATCTGGAAGAATGGGCCAGCAGGGGACAACTAATGTGATTATGAAAAAACTTCCAGCTCTATCAAAGGGAAAACAGCCCTCAGCTCCCTTCTTCTGTGACCTCATTAAATATTTTCCTGATGACTTTATGGTCTCAATTACTAATTTCAGATCATTCTGAATTAAGGCTAAAATTAAATAATTAAATTCAATTTTATTATACAGTGTATTACTCAGTTCACAACAGTTACATAAAGGTGCTTTATATTGTACGGTAAAGACTCAATAACTTAGAAAGAAACCCCCAAAAAATCAAGGAGCTAGCTCTTGGTAACAGCAGTGAGCAAAAACTAAATTTTAACAGGAAGATACCTGCAGCCGAACCAAGCTTAGGAAAGGACAGCCATCTGCCACAATCAAATGGGTGTGAGGGGAAAGATTAGAATGATCACGTCTGAACTGAGCACTAAATCAGAGAAAAAGTCTGTGAAATCATAAAGAGTTTCTAAGCAAGGCTCAGTTAGATGATAAATAATAACAGCTAAAACAGTTTTTTGACTTTTCCAATTAGGGTGGATACTGGTAAGAGAAAGGCTTTCAAATTAATTGGAACTCTGTTTGTGCCTATAGTTGATTATTAAGCTAGAAGGAAATAATGCTGCCACTCCTCCTCCTCAGCCTATACTTCTGACAGTAAATATGACCAAGTGGTGCTGATTCCTTTAAACTAATATCTTATATTTTTCTTTCTTCATGATTTTTTATACTTACATTTTTTTTTATTGCTGAACATGATGTCTATAGGAATGAGGTTTGTGGGGGAAGAAGGCGAAAAATACAGAGAGACATGTGAGACTGCAATTCCCCATCCTGGTTCCAACTCTGGATACTGACATGTTGGGTTGTATACTTGGGCAAATATCTAGAAAGGAGACCTGTAATTTTTTGTAACAAAGCTCATTAGAGTAAGATTATCCAGGGTGAGCTCATCTCTCAGCCTCTGAGAGACATAACGTCCGTATATTAAAGACAAGGCTTTTAAGGCGGATGTGCATTAAACCTGTAATGTTTTTAATAATCACAGGGGCGATAACTGTGGTTGTAAAAAACACTTATAGTTCTATAGAAGACAGCGGATAAACATCCCTCCAACTGATCTCTGTAAAACATTTTCTATTGGCTCAGTCACTCATTTTAGGTCATACTAAGAAAAAGATTAAAGTCCCCTAACAACTGAATCAAGAAGAACATCTGGCATTAAATTAAATCAAACACACAAAGCTATACGCTGTAGTGACCCCTTGTGACAAATGACCAGTTTTATTGTACTCAAAAATAATACAAAAGTCCATTGTGTAAGTTTATTTATGGTGAACTGTGATTTCACACTCTTGTCCGTTCTTTTCTCATCAAATGTGGTTTCAAAACATCAAGATGGCAACGGTAAAAAACCTCATCTCGAGACTTCGAAATGGGACCTCACAAATAAGTGGATGACTTCATGGTAGCTACTTCCACTTTGTATACCGCCTATGTACAACACTAAACTAATTTTTAAGTTTTAAATATTTAGAGTTGAGGCTTATTATTTGATTTCACAAATCACTGGGTGGCCACTTATAGTGTCTATGGTTGAAAATGGTTAGCTTAGCTTGTCATAAACACTGCAATCTCCAGCTACTCTGACATGTGACATTATGTCATGTTGTTTTTGCTGCTGTATAGAATAAAGACAGAATTACATGTTCACAAGTTTTCAGATGTTGGTTAGTGGATTTAGGATGTTAGGCCAGCTGTTTTTATCTATTAAGGTAAGCTGGCTGGCTGCAGGCTTCGATTTAATATGATATAGAGGGGGATACTGACATTCTCAGCAACAGTTTCATCCCCACCTCATATTAAATAATGAATCCACACGTAATGTGATCTTGATTAAATATTGATGTCAAATCTCTGCTCTAACTGAAAAAAAGAGTACGTTGTTACAGTGAGGACATTACACCTGTCTGCTGCCAATCAACACACACACACACACACACATATACACACACATAGAATAAAACTACAATAGATTTTGTATAGAAAGAACAGTTTGTGCTTACATCACTATGTGCGTGCGTGTGTGTGCGCTCTCTGCAGGTTTCTAAACTAATCTGCCCTGACGTAACAACATGCTGCTTCTCAATCTGCCCACTGCTGGAGTCCTGGCAGACGGACACACAAACGCAGTGTTTAGTAATGTAGTCATGCTCTATAAATAGGTAAAAATTGATTTGTGTGGAGGAGAAGTGTGTGTCTTACAGTAGGATAAATCTACATTTACTGTACAACTGGACAAAAGAAACCAACAATCCAGGCAGTCTGATGGTTAACAGCCCATCCTGATGACCCTTCAGCAGCTTAATACAGTCTACATTTTTTTAAAGACATATGCCTCTTCATCTGTTTGAGAGTATCTTGGGTTTAGTCCCAAGGATAAAGGTCAGACAGCCAACATGAACATTTTGCCAGTTTGTCTGTCCACCGCCACCTGAACATCGTACCTATTAACTCAGTATTCTGCATGGTGTTGTCAGCCACAGAAACAGCTCTCATCATTGGTTATCAGACAGAACTGTCATCTCATTAACTTTGGAAATGGACTCGATACAATCCTGTAGAAGACTAAGCACACCTTATGACTCATATAACACCATTAGCAACAATAACTTGAACTTGATTCTTTTCTTTTTCAGCCATTTTGTTGTGGATTTGCGATGTGCCAGGGATCATTGTTGTGTTGCGTGACCCAGTTTTGGCCGAGCTTTAGCTGTCGGACACATGGCCACACATTTGACTCTTTGTTATGTAGTGGAGTTTATGGTCGATGAAATGGCTGCAAGGTGCCCCATCTTCTGGCAGCCCTCTGGCAAAATGCTAACTTTTGGGTTTTTTGCAATTTCTCTGAGCGTTGTATAATCTTTACTTGGGCGGAATTTGCTGGGATGTCACTTCTGGTAGGACCAGAAACTCTCTGACTGGTACTTCCTCTCAAGGCATATGGGATCAATAAGGATGTACTTAGTTTTTCCCAGGACTGCCCAGAGTATTGAGAAAACGTTCTGTTTCACATGACTGTATTTTAAGATGTTTATAGCAGCTAGTCTTTTAGCTAATTAAACTTTAAACTTTTAAAATATACCAAACAACGTCTTGATGCATGCTCAATCATCCAGATAAGTAAATCTCTAAAAGTTGATTCTGTTCATCTGGACGTAGTGTTTTGTGGGAGAAACGTTTCGTCACTCATCCAAGTGACTTCTTCAGTCTCAGCTGACTGCAGGTTTCCCTAATCTTATTGTAAGATGGTGACAGATGTACCCTTAGGCCCCCTCCTCGATTCAGAGATGGTCTTTCCCTTTTCACATAAATGGCCTCCTTGACTCCGCGCTCAAACCAGCGTTCCTCCCTGTCCAAGATGCGTACATCCTCATCATTGAAAGAGTGTCCACTGGCCTGTAGGTGTAAATAGACTGCAGAGTCCTGGCCTGACGAGGTAGCTCTTCTGTGTTGTGCCATCCGCTTCGCCAGAGGTTGTTTGGTTTCCCTGATGTATAAATCCTGGCAATCCTCCTGGCACTTAACAGCGTACACTATGTTACTCTGTTTGTGTCGGGGGACCTGATCCTTGGGTGCACCAATTGTTGGCGCAGCGTGTTTTGGGGTTTAAAAGCCACAGAGACCCGGTGTTTAGAAAAAAATGCGTCTCAACTACTCCGATACTCCTGACACATATGGGATCACGTCCTGATGACACCCAGTTTGTGCTCCAGTGGATGATGAGAGTCAAACCTTAAATACTGATCCGTATGCGTAGGTTTACGGTACACGTCAGCTTTTAGATGTCCCCCATTCCTGATGTAAACCTCACAGTCTAAGAAGGCTAACCTGCCACTTTTCATATCCTACCTGGTGAATTTGATGTGTCGGTCCACCGAGTTAATGTGATCCGTGAAATGTGGTACATTCTGAAATTTGATTTTCACCCAGGTGTCATCCACATATCTGAACCAATGGCTTGGTGGTGTTCCAGGGTAGGATAGCAAAGCCCTCTTTTCCACTTCTTCCATATACAAATTGGCCACGATGTGTGAAACTGGGGAGCCCACGGCACACCCATGTTTCTGACTATAGAACTGACCCTTGTATGTGAAGTAGGTGGAATGAAGACACAGTTCCAAAAGCAAACACACTTGGTCGATGCTGAGAGTGGTCCTGTTGCTGAAGTTGGGGTCATCCTGTAATCTCTCACGAACTACCGCCAACGCTTCCGTGACTGGGATGCATCTGTCACCATCTTACAATGCTGTGATTGCAGCCATTCCCCAACTCTCTGTGAATGGTACTCATGGCCATTGATCAGTGGTCTTTGATCAGTGGTTGTTGATCAATGGTCATGAGAATCTGCATAATTATGATGAAGGAACTGACCTCCCAGCCCAAGATGTCACCATCTTACAATAAGATTGGGGAAACCTGCAGTCAGCTAAGACTGAAGAAGTCACTTGGATGAGTGACGAAACGTTTCTCCCACTGAAAACGCTACGTCCAGATGAACAGAATCAACTTTTGGAGATATACCAAACAACTTGATTAAATCCAATCCAAGTTACTGGGGGTCAGCACAGAAACAAATATTCACACACTCCCACAACCACACTGAATCACCAATTAGCATAACACGACCCACAGTGGGACAAAGCTAGAGTACCTAAAGAAATCCACAGAGAAGCATCAACCAGGAGGTTTGAACCAACCCTCTCGTTGTTAAGTGATAGTGCTAACCACAAAAGCGCACCAGCATCCACCAGCATGCTACCCTCAATTTTCACACAAATGTTATCTTAGCACATACTCTGCTGAAATGTCATGAAGTTTATATATCTAACAGACGTTTGCTAAGTTAAAATGGTCCAGCACACACAACAGCAGGGTAATAACCAGTGCTTCATTTTACCAACATTATTTATTATTCCCTTGATCAAACTGTTAGCATTCATATACTCTACTCACATATGTCCCGTTTTTCTGGTTCTCTTTTCCTTGGGGGTTTTTATGCTCACTGTGAATGTTTTCGTGCTCTCTCTTTGACTTTCAGCATCCCCTTAATGTCTTTAAAAGAAGGCTTCTGCTTTAGTTAAGTTGATTGGTGTTAATTAGACACAGAGAGGACGGAGAGAGATTGAAGGTCAAACCAGAAAGCAGAGAGTAGCAGTCACAGAGCAGGGAATGAGGGAAGGAAGGAAAACAATATAAGGATGGATGCTCTGCTCACTTAACACTGCTGAACAATGGGGAAAAAAGGTTTCCAGGTCACAAAGAACATCCAAGAAAAACTGAGACACAAGGAAAGGAAAGGAAAGGAAAGGAAAGGAAAGGAAAGGAAAGGAAAGGAAAGGAAAGGAAAGGAAAGGATTAGGCATCTCAGGGCAAATTCAGTTTCCAAGTCTGTTTCTGTCAGAGCAGCAACAGTCCAGCTGATCAGGGAATCAATATTAGAGTAATTAACTCTATAACATTCCTGCAACCCCAAACACGCACTGAGTCCTTAAAACTCCAGGGCTCACCGTGTTAATTGTTTTACAGTGTAAACCCAGCACAGACACACACAGACACACACACACTTACATCACACTGTCATCTATGTGAAAATTAACATCTCCATGACAAAGCGAGAGTGAGACAGGACAACGCTGGACAATTTGGACTGTGTGTGTGTGTGTGTGTGTGTGTGTGTGTGTGTGTGTGTGTGTGTGTGTGTGTGTGTTGTGTTAGTAACAAGCATGAATATGCTCTATTCTCTCTCTCCTTTAGTCCTGACTTTAAAATTATACTGAACAGCATTTATATTTAACTACAGTTTTTAAAAATGCTTAAAATTCCATAAATGAATCGGGCTGATTTTCATCTTCTTGACTTGCTGTGGTGTAGTCCCTGGGCTTTCCTTGAGTTCTTATTCATTACTTGTGTTATTTTGTTAATGAGCCTTCCTTGTGCACTCTCCTATGATCCCCTATCATCATGTTTCACTGTTAGTTAACCGTCCTTTAGTTACTTCCTGTTTTACTTAGAGAGTTTGTTTTTTCATGTGTCCTGTTTCTTTTTCTTTCTTTTTTGTCCGATGCTTGGGTCCTCTCCTTACCATCACTGCCCCAAACCAGTGTATGATATTCATTATTTCCTTTTTTCCATGTACAAACTCAATTTGAAAAGTCACTACTGCTTTGAAAGCATTTTCTATTTAACCTAGTTAATATACTGCTACTACTAAAGACTGTCAGGTATCTGCGGTAACACTGATAGGAAGGCAACAGTAACTCAAATAACCACTCGTTACAACCAAGGTGTGCAGAAGAGCATCTCTAAATGCACAACACAATGAGTTCTGAAACAGAAGGGCAGCAGCAGAAGACCACACCTCAGTGCCACTCCTGTCCGCTAAGAACAGAAGACTGAGGCTACAATTCACACAGGCTCAAAACTGAAGATCTGAAAAATGTCGTGCTGCAACGTTTGGATGGTAGGCTCTTAATTTGCCATAAATAAATGAAAGCATGGATTCCCTCTGCCTTGTATCAGCGGTTCAGGCTGCTGGTGGAGTAATGGCACACTGAAGCATAATGTGTATGTCACAAAGCTCAAATCATTTCAAAATGATTTTTATAACATGACAATCAATTCACTCAAAAAGCCTCCACAGTCACCAGATCTCAGTCTGGCACCTTTTTGGAACAATTTTTCATGATAGATGGGCAACTGTGTGATTCTGTCTCATCGATAGGAACATTTCCAGCACCTTGTTGAATCTGTGCTGTGAAGAATTAAGGCAGTTCTGAAAGTGTCTGGTGAGTAAGTGTACACCTCTGTATAATTCTGAAGTATAATACCCGCCTATTTAAATTTTACTTTTACCTCGTGAGAGTTAAAAACATTATCCTTTTGCTCACTGCTGCGGTCCATTTATTGGACTTTTATTGTGTAGGTTGTGCAGTGTTGGTGGGTATTTTACTCAAGTACATTGCACCGGAGGGCAAATGTGAGTTATTGTTATTTCTTTTAATAACTTCTGCAAAAATTCAAAAACAATTTGATTGATTGATTGATTGATTGATTGATGTAATTAATCAAGACATAGGTGATTATCTTTGGTGACTCTGAAGAATTTTTCACCATATCACCAAGTTTTAAAATATGACTACTTGTGGCGTTTTCTCAGTTAAAGTGAATAATTTAAAGGTATGACTGTGAAATAAGGCAAGTGAAGGTGTCACCTGAGGACTCTGGGTGATTGAAAGAGATGCGTTTCTCTCCATCTTCCAGCATATTTATAATGTAACTCAAAAACAGAAACCTCAGCAACTATCAATGCGTCGGTGATATCAATTTGTGACATGTAACCGAACCATATTGAGTTTGCTTGCAATGAAATGTGCTATATAAATAAAATTGGCATTGCCACACACTCTTAGGGGTCATGTCTCTGCATTTACAATTTCTTTAATATGAGACTTTCAGTGCCCTACATGGTGTAGAGTAAATGAATGTATGCTCAGTCTAATCATTTGGGGCAGTATAAGAGAAACTGGCCAAAAATGTAAATGAGATGTATATAAACGGGAAAACTATTATATTTAAACGCTCGTGCTGCTGCGTGGTTTTCATAAGCTTCATTTATCAAAGGAAAGAAGAGAAAAGCAAAGACACGTGAGCAGGTGAATGAATGGGACGAGAGAAAGAAGCAGGTGGAAGGTGACTTACCGGAGGACGAGGATGGATGGATAAAGAAAGTAGAGTCCTGCTTGGTTTGAAGCGCACAACTCCGCTCGCGCTGTCAGCTCCGGACCATTCACTGATAATCAATACTTAACCGATCCGAGTCTCCGCTCTGTGAGTGCCCGCGTGCGGTTTAACTGATCGGTCATCGATCGTCCATCCCATTCATCCATCAGGTATCCGGACACTGATCAACTCTGTGGGAGCAGCGGAGTGCCGCGCGCTCTGCGCTGCACTGACCAGAGGGGTAGTGCTGCGCATGCGCCACCACACACACATAAACGCATAACCCCACACACAAACGGCAACAGAGAGCAAAAGAGAGAAGCTTAAATACACCCGATGAAAAACAAAACAAAAAAAAAATACACGTGGATGGACTTTAAAGAAGACGGGCCTTTACCTGCCTGCGCGTGCGTCCGTTTGAGTGAGTGCGCGTGAAATGCAGCTTCTCCTTGATTTGTTTTCAGCTTTTGTTGAAAAAAAAAAAGCAGGTGAAATCCATTTAAAAACCGTAAATACTGGCTGCAGAGCGCGGACACACACACACACACTTTTGCCAACGGTGCTCAGTGTTTGTTGCCCTCTGTCAGTATTTACTGTCAACTCACCTGACCGTCAGGCGTCATGGGTGTTATTTTATGCTTTCATCCAGTCTGTGGCATTTCAAAGACTAATTAAGATTATCTGCATCAAATGCTGTATAACGTTCAATTAAAAAACAGAAATGATTTATCCTTTTTTAAATCAAAGGTTCATGTTCAAAAATTCACGAGTGTGACAATGGTTGTGTCCTTGTACCTGACCATTTTCATCTATCTATCTATCTATCTATCGATCTATCGATCGATCGATCGATCGATCGATCGATCGATAGATAGATAGATAGATAGATAGATAGATAGATAGATAGATAGATCGATCGATCCTTGGAAGCTTCCTAAAGAAGACCACAAGTGCAGTGCTGTGTAAAGATGCCCCTGAGACAATTCAGCACATAACAGCAGGGTGCAAGGTGCTAGCAGGCAGGGCAAACATGAAATGCCAGCTGGGCGAGTGGCTCCAGCAGATCCCAGGAAGAAAATCGGAGATCTCAACGTAGCAAAGAAGCAATTTTAAATTCTATTATCAGGCACTTTGTTTCTAGCAGTCTGTCATAAAACTTTATAATTTGTTCCAATTTCTTTAGTTAAATCAAAGAAAATCCCGGGGATAATACAGTTTGACCAACAAGAAGATGATTCCCAAAAAGCATATCTCTGTATCGTGTGCATTGTGTCCTTAAAAGAGTTGAGGAAACTGGACAAGTGAAGGACAAAATAAGATGTAATACCATGTGGAAAGCATCTGACTAGCTTCATTTTCAGTATGGCAATGTTTCCAAATGCACTGCCAATACAGCAAAAGCATACCTGGATAGAAAAATGCACAAAGGAACATGGATGATGGATTGGCCTCTCCAGTGTATGGACCTCAACATTATTGAAGCAGTGTGGTATCATCTTCCAGAAAACAGAAAAAAAGCAGACAATTTTTGAATATCCTTTAAGAAGCCCGGGGAACTATTGCTGAAGACTACTTAAAGAAATTAGAAGAACGCTTCGCCAAAGCATTTTGTTTGCATTGAAAATAAACGTGGTCATACCAAATATTAATCTTCTATCTACTAATATTTATTAATATTAATTATACACTCAACAAAAATATAAACGCAACACCTTTGTTACTGCTCCCATTCCCCATGGGATGGACGTAGAGACCTAAAATTAATTCCAGATACACAATATAACCATCCCTCCCAAACAGTGGTCACAAATCAGTCCAAATGTGTGGTAGTGGGCACATCTGCTATATTGAGATAATCCATCCCACCTCACAGGTGTGCCACATCAGGATGCTGATCTGACATCATGAGTAGTGCACAGGTGTACCTCAGACTGCCCACAACAAAAGGCCACCCTGGAATGTGCAGTTTTGTCTCACAGCAAAATGCCACAGATGCCACAAGCAATGAGGGAGCGTGCAACTGGCATGCTGACAGCAGGAATGTCAACCAGATCTGTCGCCCGTGCATTGAATGTTCATTTCTCAACCATAAGCCGTCTCCACAGGCGTTTCAGAGAATATGGCAGCACATCCAACCGGCCTCACAACCGCAGACCTCGTGTAACCACACCAGCCCAGGACCTCCACATCCAGCAGGTTCACCTCCAAGATCGTCTGAGACCAGCCACCCAGACAGCTGCTGGAACAATTGGTTTGCACAACCAAACAATTTCTGCACAAACTGTCAGAAACCGTCTCAGGGACGCTCAACTGCATGCCCGTCGTCCTCATCGGGGTCTTGACCTGACTGCAGCTCGTCGCCGTAACAGACTTGTGTGGGCAAATGCTCACATTCGATGGCGTCTGGCACGTTGGAGAGGTGTGCGCTTCACGGATGAATCATGGTTCACATTGTTCAGGGCAGATGGCAGCTGAGAATGTCCCAGTTCTTGCATGGCCAGCATACTCACCGGACATGTCACCCATTGAGCATGTTCGGGATGTGCTTGACCGGCGTATACGACAGCGTGTACCAGTTCCCACGAATATCCAACAACCTCGCACAGCCATTGAAGTGGAGTGGACCAACATTCCACAGGCCACAATTGACAATCTGATAGACTCCATGCGACGATGTGTTGCACTGCATGAGGCAAATGGTGGTCACACCAGATACTGACCGGTTCTGGGTCCCCAGGCCCCCAATAGCGCAAAAAACTGCACATTCCAGGGTGGCCTTTTGTTGTGGGCAGTCTGAGGTACACCTGTGCACTACTCATGATGTCAGATCAGCATCCTGATGTGGCACACCTGTGAGGTGGGATGGATTATCTCAATATAGCAGATGTGCCCACTACCACACATTTGGACTGATTTGTGACCACTGTTTGAGAGGGATGGTTATATTGTGTATCTGGAATGAATTTTAGGTCTCTACGTCCATCCCATGGGGAATGGGAGCAGTAACAAAGGTGTTGCGTTTATATTTTTGTTGAGTGTACATACACACACACACACACACACACACATGTATATATATATATATATATATATATATATATATATATATATATATATATATATATGTATATATATATATATATGTATGTATATATATATATATATGTATATATATATATGTATGTATATATATATATGTATATATATATATATATATATGTATATATATATATATATATATATATATATATATATATATATATATATATATATATATATATATATAGAGAGAGAGAGAGAGAGAGAGAGAGAGAGAGAGTTTAGAAAAAAAAGGTATCTCATCTTTCTGGCTCATAAAAACTGAAAACTAACTAAGATTGAGACCACCTGATAATACAAAAAAACATATGTAGAAAGAAGGCTAAATAGGAGCTGATGCATGAAATGTACTCTAGATTTTAAACATTAATATAAACATGTCCCTATCATTCCCAAACACTGTTTACTTTTATTTGTGCATTTGGTTGTTTAAGTCATGTTTTGCTCTCCATACAAAGCAGTCCACTGAAAGGAGGCAATATTAAGCAGGAGTTTCATCTGTGCCACACTGAGGCAAACACACACCCAGACACACACACACACACACACACACACACACACACACACACACAAAATCAGCTGTTCAGTTCCTACATCATTTGCTTCTTGGACAGCCGGGTGCAGATTCTTCACTTCAAACAGTTCAAACAGGTAACGCACTGACAGAGAGCCGCGACATTTCACACTGCTGAGACAAATGCTCCTGGCCGTCTCTGCCAAACCAAGGCATGATGGGAAACTCCTGGAGGTGACCTCGCGTATTCTCTGTAATACGTCTGGCGTGTTGTTATAGTTCTCTTTCTGCAAACACACAAGCACACTGCTGCACTTGATGACACGATTCTCCACACACTGTAGTTCATTTGGATCCACATGCCATGTTGCTGCCCCAGATACTCACTGTGACACCAGCTGCGTATTAATCCACCACTGAAAATACTTTAAGTAACATGTGCTAAAAACTACAGTCTGCAGCCCTTTTAGGGCATTACTCAGCATTTTTTGTTTTTTAAATACAAGTACATATTTGTGAGCCATCTTCAGTAGGAGGGGGAGAGGCTTAAATTTGTAAAAGGAAGGATGGGGGGGTGGACAACAAATATTGGCTGATTTGGTTTTGTATTTTAATGGGATTTACTGATGGTTAGAGGAATATTGGCAGCTGGTTAATCCTTTAAGAGGGTCTTATGCTTATTTCAGGTTCTCTCTATTTTTTGGGATTGCAGTTAAGCAGCTTTGCATGATTCACAGTTTTTGTTTTTAAATTATTATCTGTCCTAAACTGGTCCTTCATACAGACCCTATGCTTTATCTTGTCTGAAGTCAGCTTCTTTTTAAGCCAATCCTCCCATTCCAAAGAAGCAGGTCCTCCTGATTGACCAACCTCTGGAAGGATGCAGAGAAGCAGCACGCAGTGTTTGCAAGCTGCAGAGTAGATGTCCATATAAGGAAATCCACAGTGAAAACTGGAAATCTAGTAATTGCAACATTAAACTTCCTTATCCTTACCCCGAGCCACTAAACAACAGACCTAAGTGTAGAGATTGATGTGGTGCAGGCTGTTGAGGCAAGACTGGAAACACCTAACCTTTACAGAAAGCAGGGTCCTACACTGTAATCTGTCATGTGGTCACTCAAGAAACAAATTGCTATAAATCAACTGGCCCATCAGTATTCTGCAGCCCAGAGAGAGAGAGCACATTACACCTATCCTTACATCTGTTCCTGTCAGTTTTCATATTGATTTTGGGAATCCTTTACTTGTTGTTAAAACACTGAATGGTCTTGCTCAGCTGTATGTCTCATATACTTAGAGTGCACGAACCAGTATGGTCCCTCGGGTCCTTGAGCACAAGTAGCTCCAAAGTGCAGGATAGAAACATTTGAGGAGGCAGCTTTTAGCTTTCCTGCTCTGAACTGCAGTCTGCAGGAGGACTTGAGGTGAAACTAGAGATGTTTAAAATCTGCTCAGGGACATTAAAACTGAAACCCTCTTTAGCCTAGCTTTTGATTAGGTTTTAATTCAACTTTCAGTTCAGCTCAGTTGTATTTCTATAGCACCAAATCACAACAACAGTTGCCTCAAGGCACTTTGTTTTATTAGGTAAAGACCTTGAGGGTGACAGTGGGATGGAAAAACTTCCCGCTGAAGAGGAGTCTTCCTGTCCAGGCAGTTGTTGGGATGTATTTGTTGTTGTTGCAGTTTCTGTAGCATGGCTTATTTTTAAAAGGTGGGGTTGCTAGCCCCACGCCCAACCCTCCTCCTTTCTCATCCTGAACTTGGGACCAGGCAATGGCGAAGTTATGTGAATATGTATGTGTTCAGGTTGCTGTTGCAATTCACCAGGAGATAAAAACTTGAATTGTAATCCTTGACTGCTAACTGCTGGATGAGTAAATAAGCAAAACTAAAACTAATACCTTGTGTAAACTTTAGGAAATACGTTGCAAAAACAATAAAATATGAGTTAAGAAAAAGGACAATTATTAATTTTGTAAACACAAAAACATTAGCTAAAGCAACTTTTCTCCTAAACTTGAAATTATAAGTTATCCATCAGAACCTAAAAACATAAATGCAGTGGGTTGCCTTGAGTTTTTAAGTTTTCGCAATGTTTTTTTTTTTTTTAACAGTGTAGCAAGCCAAACCTACCTTTACAAAGTGACAATATGTGCAAAAACTGCAGACTTTAAAGTCATTTCTTTCCACCAGATGCCTCACGAACAATTGTGTTGCCGTGTTGTGGCAAACTCAAATGCTGCTGCATATAAATAATTCAGCTTGATTTACTTTGAAGCCATGAAAAGTTTGGTATAAATAACCATATTGTAAAGATGGAGAGAAAAAAGGAGTCCTCTCACAGGATCAGCAGGACACACCTTCCTCTCTCTCTCTTTCAGCACAGAGCCTCGCTGTGCTTTCCCAGAATTCCTTGCAGCTCTTCAGTCCCAGTGGATCTGTTCTCCTCTATTTGCTGTGGCAGCAAACCAATCCAGTGCCTTTACTCCTAAGAACATCCAGCCAATCGCAACCGAGCATGGCAATGACCCACTTAGGCACACGCACTCACATCTCTCTACCTCTCACCTTGAACATCTTGTCAAGGTTGTGCAAGGGTACCAAACTGTGTGTGTGTCTGCGTGTGTTAGGTAGACAGCACCAACAACCAGGAGACACTCCTGTCAAACCAGCACTAAACACAAATAATCACACAGACACTTCAGAACAATTAGATTCCAGTTTGGCGTGAACTTTCTGATCTTCTCACAAAGTATCAAGTCAGTCAGAAATGTTGCTTCTTTATGCATTATCATTTGTATCATCATATCTGCTCAATACAAGGAGAGAGTTAGCCTAACAGAAAAATAGGAAGAATGAGGGTGAGGGCTTGCCAGTCTGTGGCCAAAACATGCTTTTTACCTTTGCATCTCAAGCATGCTAATTAAGGCTGTTTGTGAAGTGAGTTGGGCATTGTAGCTGTGACACAAGATAGAAACACCCTAAATTATATCTTGCTTTAAAGGAAAGAAGTAGAGTTTATTTAGGCTTTTGTGCTTTTCAAGTTTGTGTTTTTTTAATATAAAATAGGATACGAAATAAAAGCAAGTTTTCATTTAGCTTCTTTTTAAAAGGCATCAACAGTGTCCACAGATGTAAGGTCTAATGGAAGCGAGTGCCACAACATGTAGTTCTATGTAAAATAAATTTGGGCAAGACAGCCACCACACTTATCAAAACTGAACGCCTGATCAAAACTATCACAGAGATTTCTCACAATTTAGAAACCTAAAGATGAATCAGATACAAGATTATCAGTTTATGTGGAAACGCAGTTGTTGGGGACAATATTTACAGACAGATAATTATTTAGCATCCAGTTCTTTATACCACGAATGCCGTCCTGAAGAACAGACAGTAACAGTTTCACGATGTGTCCAAGCAGAAGCTTATACAAGGCAAGCAAAATGGAGCCCAGGACTGAACCTTGAGGCACACCGTGACATAAAGCAGCAGAAGAAATCACAAAAATTAGCAGAAGGAAGTAAAAAAGTGAGGAGAATCAATCCTGAGCCGACCCAGAGATGTCCATTCAACGTCTAAGTCTCTGAATCAGGATCCTATAATCGAAGGCAGCAAAGATCCAATAGTCCAGCGCTGAATTGTCTTTTTTAGTTTTACTCTAAATTATTCTCATAATTTGCTAAATGAACCTCATGCAATATCAAATAAAGCTAGAAATCTAGTGATTATTAGCATAAGCTCATTGGGAAGATGTTTACAGGTGAGAAGTAGGGTCATCGTTTCCTCATAGATTTGTGGTCACTCAAACATCTTTTGCAATCAGACCAGTCGCCCCCTGCTGGCTGTTAGAAGACTGTAGCCTTAAGGCACTTTTACACATTACTTCACTTTTCACACATGTGAGATATGCGCATGTTTTATCTACAGCCGGTAACTGTGGCAACAGAAATATTACAATAATTTAAAAAATTGTAAAATGCAATTATATATTGCATTTATGTCCGTCTATCAGCACAGTACAGACTTCCTCAATGAAAAGTCCTACAGTGCTGTAGACAATTTCAAATTCCACCACAAGACTCCACATAGCACCGAGGTCAAACTTTTAAAGAAAGAAACTTACAATTAGATCTTTTGCCCTTGCTTCACCTTTTTGTAATATCTTGCTGACAAGCAGCACACAGCAGTGCTGATGACATGTAGCATCCTGTGTCTCCCCAGAAGGGCGAGACCAAAAGTACCACCATGCAAGGCTTCAGCTGATACTGGATAAACATCCTAATGCTGGTGTCACCAACGCTGTTGATATATTTTGTTAAACTCGATTTTGATTTAGCGGTAAAAACAAAGCAGAGTATGTTCTGACGTTATCACACCGTAGGGGCAAACTTAAGGGTTTATCAAAGTTAGACACAGAGATCATCATGATACTTTAACTGTGGAGCCACCAGGCCCTGAGGTGAGATCTATCAGAAAAGCACAATGTCTACAGCCTGGATGTCAAACTCTCAAATAGCTCTTGAGATATTTTACCCTGGAGACTGACGCTGCAAATTTTGCAAAATAACTATTTGATGTGACGCGTGCGCATTTTAGACATCTGGAAAAAGTGACCCACACATCACAGACAGAATGAATAGAAAAGGATCTTTCCTGTTCATTTATTAAAACTATTTCTTTCTGAGCGTGTGCCTTCACAGGTGGATAATATGGATGAATGCAGGGAGGAGAAAGCAGTCTGGTACGACAGGAAAGTTCAGAGACTGTTGCTGCTTGTGGAGAAGTGCAAACATCAGCATGTTGTGAGCTGACAATACGAGAGGGAGATGTTTATTGTAAACACAAATACTGCTCTCCCTCTTAAAAAACGTTTGGTTCTGTTGCCTTTTTCTTTTTATAACAGGTTACATGTCAGCTAAAAAAAAAAAGACGAATGAAATAAAGTAAAATAAAAAAGCCCTCAGTGCTCTCGGTGTTACTGAGGTTTCGTTTGCTCCGAGGGCTAGAACGTGTGTAAATGCTTCATCAATCCTGTTGTGCTAGTTATGAGATTGACCTGCAAACGTGCACGGCAGCACAGAGAAAACATAGTTTGGTCTTTTGCGTTTTGAGAGTGAAAAAATGAGGACAGTAAAAGTGTTGAGCGATGGGTCACAAGTCAAAAGAGTTCAAACAGGTACAGGTTATAAAAAACATCGAATGCAACTTTAATGGGCTTTTTTTTCATTAAGTATTTCATTAAAAACAACAAAAATCAATAATAAACAGACAGAATGGAGAATGGGGTCAGATCCACAGCACCACAGTTTGGGCTGAGGTACAGAGGGGTCACAGAGGGAAAAGACTTAAAGTCATTAGTCCATCACTGCTCCCGCGATGAAGACTTATCTCCTCCTCCTCCTCTCATCTCTCTCTCTGTTCCGGTCTCTGTTCTCTTTATTCCTCTCTTTGTCCCTCTCCCTATCCCTCTCCCTTTCTCTCTCCCGCTGCTTCTCGCGCTCCCTCTCTCTCTCTGCCTCATTCTCTCTCTCCCTCGCTCGCTCCCTCTCTCTCTCTGCCTCATTCTCTCTCTCCCTCGCTCGCTCCCTCTCTCTCTCTGCCTCATTCTCTCTCTCCCTCTCTCTCTCCCTCCCTCTGTCTCTCTCCCGTCCGTCATCTCTTTGCCTGTCCGTTTTTCGTCTCCTGTCCTCCACCGCCGCTTCCTCCTCCTCTTCCGATCTGTCGTCTCGTCTGTTCCGCCGGGCGCCGTCGCGTTCACGCCCCTCCGGGTCATGTGCGCGCCCCCTGTCGTCTTTCTTCGCCCGCTTCTCGCTGTCCTCATCTTTGTCTGCTCCGCGTCCAGCTCGCTTCTTGTCTGAAGATTTCTTCTTCTTGTCCTTCTCTCTCGTTTTCTTCCTCCCCTCATCACTTTGTCCTTTCCTCTTCTTCTGCTTCCTGTGTTTAGAGTCCGAGTCTGGAGGACAAAAAGTAGAAAGAAAAAAAACAAACAAATCACACGTTGTCTTTTCTGAAGCAGCAGCTCACATAAATGAAAAACTGTAAAAATTCAGACATTCAACTGAACACAAACATGGGTTTAATAAAACAGAAGGAGACACTCCTGACTACGTTGTTTTATAACAGGAATATTATATTAATGTTACAATATTAAACCTCCCAACTACTGCAGCACTGCTGTGAGCTAGAACAACAAACTGACAATAACACAATGTGCCTGCGTATAAAAGTGAAATAATGTGATTTTCTGAAAGTAAATCTTTAGGTTTCAGTCAGGCGTACCCGAGCTGCTCGAGGAGTCTGACGAGTCTGAATCTGACTCGCTGGATGAGTCGGAGGAGGAGGAATCTGACGAAGAAGAAGACGAGGACGATGTCGAGGAGTCCGATGATTCGACTTCCTGGTTCTGAGTCATGATCATCTTTGGCGCGTTTTTCAAATGTTCCCTCAGCTCATCACTAGGAGAGAAAACGATGTGGGAGAAATGTGAGAGTTCAGTGTTTCTGTGTGAACGTAAACTGCTACATTCATCATCCAATGACATTTTAGATGCAGCGAGAGTCCCACACTTTGAGGCCAGCAGAATTTAACAGAATAAACAACCATTATTTATTGCATATATTAGGAAAGCACTTTACAGTGCAGTTTATTCCAAACCTAACACAGTTAAGCTAAAAGTTTTCTGATTCTGTTTGTAAAAAAATGTGACAGCCATGTTTCTGTGTTTATGCTGTTTCTTGAAGTGTGGCCCTTACGTGAGTCCTCCCAGTCCAATAGAAGTGAAGAAGTTGATGGCGAAGCGAGTGTTTCTGGGATTATCACGAGGAAAGAGACCTTCAAAGAACGGCTGCAGGGTCCTGTAACACACGCAGAGGTCATGATTTATTGTTACGTCCTACTTCATTTACGGGCTCTTTAATTATCACTAGGAGCAACAGTAGCCAAATAAGAGCAAGAAGTCGCATTTTTCTAATTACGTTTCCTTAAATTTGATTTATTACCTCACTCGACTATATCATTAACATTTAAATGTTTTCTGAGTAAAAACTTTGGCTGCCTCTGCAGCAGCTTTAGTAAAGTACAGTTTGAGTGTTGTGCGTGGCTGTGGTGGGAGTGTGGGTTTTCGTACTGGTCTTTCAGCCTCTGGTTAAGTTTTGGCAGACCCATGTAGGCACAGAGCTCTTGGAATAGGATCTTTACAAAAATCCTGCTGGACGACGTTGTGGTGTCCTCGCTCATCTTGATGCACTCCAACACCTGTGTGAGACACATTCAAAAGACAGAGAGACGGTCTAACCAGAGTGGAATGAGTTTCATGGTCACGCTGGGGAGGATCTTTTTTTGTGTCCTTACACTCCACGGCACAGAATCTGTGTAGAGCAGGTGAGCGAACAGTCGCGCCACGTTCCTCAGTTTGTTGGTCTCCAGTCGGTGAATCGTGTCATACTGCTCCGAAAATATCGCCTCGAAACTCTCCATGTACTCCTTCTTCAAGAGACAGAACCTCTACACACACACACACACACACACACACACACACACACACACACACACACAGTTAACAGATAGAAGCAGTGCTTCGCATCAAAATCAGGTTGAATGCTCTCTTTAGTTAAATTAATTACAGTGAAACTTAAGATAACAATAACAAAAAAGATCTGAGGTAAACATGACACATGGCCAATAAACATAAAAAGCTTGAGCACTTCCTTTTAGTTGTTCTTTTCTTTTAAAAAGTGCACAACAAGATTTATATGCACCTCAGTGAAATGGTGACATTCATCGTGCAGAGAATAGAAATACCTAACAAATATCTATGAAGGGAAGATGGAAAACAACCGACTCTTTGAAGCAGGTTTCCCTAAAGCACCACTGTTCGCACGATTGTGGAGATGAAGAGTGTGTGTGTGTGTGTGTGTGCGTGTGCGTGTGTGTGTGTCTGCGTGTGTGTCTCACCCCAGCCAGCAGGCCAAAAAACTTCTCGTAGGTCCTCTGCTGAGCGCAGCAGTCCAGGATCATGTTGCACAGCTCCTTCTGTTCATACAAACACAACTCTTTCATTAACTACAGTCAAACTACGGCAGTCACATCAACTTGCAGGCTGCGGCCAAGCTGTCAGTGGTCCTATTAGGAGTTCATTTAACATTTGTAGACTTTTGATAGTGTAGTCAGAAGGTCTCTGTGCACTCTGATGTTTCTTATTATTTATGACCGCACTGTTTCAGAGACACAGAGGAGACACATCTAAAGATAACATCCGTCAATAACAACTCATTACATTACTGTAAGTGTTTTATTGCTGGATGATTTTCATTAAATGGCCTGCATTTGTATAGCGCTTTTCTAGTCCATAGGACCCCAAAGCGCTTTACACTACATTCAGTCATCCACCCATTCACACACACATTCACACACTGGCGATAGCAAGCTACATTGTAGCCACAGCTGCCCTGGGGCGCACTGACAGAGGCGAGGCTGCCGGACACTGGCGCCACCGGGCCCTCTGACCACCACCAGTAGGCAAACACGGGGTTAGTATCTTGCCCAAGGATATTTGGCATGCAGCCAGGATGCAGCCTGGGATCGAACCACCGACCTTCTGATTAGTGGCTGACCTGCTCTGCCACCTGAGCTACAGCCACCCCATTAGTGAAATTTTGTTTAGTTTCATCTGCTACCACTTTTCCAGCGTGCTCTTAGGCAGTGTAGATATTTTTATGCCTTTTTCTCTCCTCTGTCTCACCAGAACAGCACCTCCTCTTTGTTCCAGACTTCCCGTCATACAAATTACAGCTTTCCTCTCCTGATTAACAAAACACACACTTTAGCAGTGTGAAATGGTGCAGTGTCTCTCTCCATGTAGCATCAGAGCTTGTGAGTGAGTGGGGTTAGGCTGTCATGCTGCATTTAAGCCATTGTAAGGGAACAAATGCTTATTTATAGGGTTTCAAAAATTACGTTTACCTCCTATAGTGGTTCTTACACCTGTATGGCCTGCTAGTAATGCAGTTCTAGAGACTGCCCTACTAATCCACCACGATGTAAACAACACAGACCAGCTGAGAATTATCATCTGGGTTTTTGTTCAGATCAATTTACAAATGATGCCTTTAGACCTCTAATTCTGCCATGAAAGCTGTGAAATTGAATGGAAATATGTTTTTTTCTTCAACAGTGAACTGAGTCAGTGCTTAATATCTCGGTTAGTTTAGGTCCAGACTTATATTCCATCAGCAGCTCAGTCACGTTTCACCTTCACCTTACTCTGGATATGAGATCGAACATTTCAGCCTGCATGCCAAAAATATACTTTTGGTGGAAAGGGGAGCAAACCACATTCGTCAAGTTTCAAAGTATTAACATTCTTAGGCTGGTAGGCTGACTGAAAATAACAATCTTTAACACTGGACCAAAGGCAGCCAAACAAAAGGTAATTTTTCAACCTTTGGACTGTATACCATCTACAGTATGTTAACTACCATCAAAAGCTCCTTGATGCTGTCAGGTTCAATCTCATGTCCAGCTTCTTACTATTAAAACAATAAAAGACAAGAATGCTGCCTAAGACACAAGTACATATAAACACACTGTCATCACTTTCATTACATGACTAACAGAACGAGACGCTTCTTTTTCAGTCTCTTACAGGTTTCGACCACCAAAACACTGGTTGTGACAGTGATACAAACAAACACACACACAGCTGATTGTCCTCTGTAAGAGTTTCTCACCACATCCACACACACAGCTGACCTGCACCTGTCACCCTATGAAACCTACTACACGTAATTATCAGCTCAACCTCCATTACAGGAACACAAAAACGATTACAGTGGTCCCTCGAGTTGCGTTCCATAATTAACCCGCGATAGGTGAAATCCACAAAGTGGCCAACTTATTTTTTTCTTTTTACAATTATTATAGATGTTTTAAGGCTGTAAAACCCCTCACTACACACTTTAAACATTTTTCTGACAGGCATGAACATTTTCACACTTTTCTCTCTTATTTAAACACAAAGTTCAAACCCTCGTAGAAAAAAAAAGTCCAGTATTATAGAAAGAAACCCGCGGCTGCCTTTGACGGTGCAAAACCCCACGGTTTCAGCTCAATTCTCATTTTTGATGGCTAGCTGAGTGTTCAACAGCTAACCATCAAAGGATGCACGCCAAGTTTTCACCCAAACTTCAGTATCACGATAGTTTTAGATTAATCCTCTGTGGACAAACTCACAGCGATGAAACTTTACAATTGTGCGTTTTCAGTGTAAGTCTGTTTGTGGACTCACCGTTTGGCTTTCCGGGAAATCCATCTTAATCAGTTTGTGAGCACACTCCTCAAAGTCCAAGCTGCAAAAACAATCAATCTATTAATCAATCAAACAATTGATCACAGGTGTACAATTGTGAGCTCATGCTGGTGTGTTTCTGTTTGTGTCGTTTAATCAATCGGCTTCACTTTTTCATCCTGTTGTCCAAGCTTGTGAACCGTTCTTCAGTGAAACCATGGTAACGAGGTTGCTCATACACAGGTTTCTATAGCTGTCTTTGTGAGCGCACTCTGTGGCCTAATACATTTTCTAGTACTAAACTCTTAACCAGCCTTGAACAGGCTTTTTGAAGGGAGGATTAGTCAGAGTCCTCCCTCCTAAGGTTTTAAATTCAAACAGGTCCTCAGAAAGACACACGCACGCACACACGCATGCACAGCCTTAATTATCAGTCCAACTCCATCAAATATAGTGGGAGCTGTAAATAACTGCCAACACCCGCAGAGAAAACTACGTCACTCACTGTATGAATGTGTATTTTTAGGTGTGTGTTCCACCGTGTTTGTGTACCTGGACTGGATAGCGAGGTAGATGGTTCTTCTGAAAGCAACCAGGTTGACTTCTGTCTTATCAAAGATGGTGACTTTCTCGTCTTAGAGGGAGGCAAACACAAAGGTCATCTTTAAAAGGGAGCTGATTGGATGTGTTAAATGTGTTAAAATCAGAACAGGAAAAATGTTTAAAAATCAAAATAGTTCAATGTAAACACAATCAGTTCTTAATGAAATGTCACCTGAGTAATTATCGTTCATTAGTGCAATATAGGATTTACATGAACCAATGATGCAAGTAATCTAGTTTAATTGGGGTCACACAGCATGCACTTCACTTTTAATTATACTCAAACTTAGTAATTACTTGCTTATTACTTGTCTTGATGTAACGGTATTAGTTACATCAAAGGTGCCACCAAAAGTGAGTCAGTGACTCATGTTAAAATGGCCACATTCACACATGAAAACGACATATTTACAGTGTGGTACAATAACGGTTCATATATAGGTTACGTATTATTTTTGTAACTCATACATTTGGATAAAGTCCAGGCTAAAAATTTGTGGTCTGGTTCTTCAGTTTGATAGTCAGCTGCAGTTTGCTTTCTTTTAACAACTTTTGCTAATCGGAGCTGAAATTAATTTAACCAAATTAACTAGCAGGTATTTCTGTTTGTGTAACACCCATACAGTTTATGGATGAAGGTTGCTAGCACACTCTTGTTTAGATATAGTCACTCCTGGGCAGGAAAAAAACGACAGCATAGCAGCGCCTAAAATGCTCATTGACTCATGATGTTATGTTTTTAAATGCTTTACTGTCCGTTCTCCTGTAGCTGCTGTACTCAGAACTATATTTAGTTAGTGCTAATGCTTTTAGTGTAATGCAGTCACAGGAAAAAAATGTATTAAAAAAATTACTCAGCTGCTTTTACTGGCAGCTAATTGTTTTAAATATTCCAAGAGGTAATGAGCCATTCGATGAAAGTCTGGAGGCAAAAAACTCCAAACAAATTTCTCAGCAAGCTGGCCAACTCCTTTTACAGAGCTCTGCTGTGTTTGGAGAAAAAAAGCCTTAAAAGTGAAAATAATCTGGACTGTCCAAGGCATGACAGATAATTGGAAATTACAGAAAGATCCTCAGTACAACAGTTCTGTTAGCTGGTTACACTAAAGCTGAATCTGGGCTGAACATCAAGCTATATTGCCCTAGATATTTGTCTTTGCTTACAGCCCTGGAGTCAGAATCTCCCTCCATTTTCAAGCTTATAAATTATATTTCTGAAAATGTAAAAATAATTTATTATGGAACAGACTTGGGGGTTATTTCATGATACCATCTCTCAAAAAAGTCTTTAGTCTAACTATTTATTATTTGTGATGTTTAAAATAAATATCACTGTGTTATTTTGTCAGATATCAATACAACTGTTTTCACAGGCCAAGTGTTTAAGCCTCAGCAGATTAACGTATTTGTCTCACCATCTCCTTCCTCCTCATTCTCATCTTCCTCATCATCGTCGTCATCATCACTGCCATCTCCCTCCTCCCCTGAATCGCTGCTACCCTCATCCAGGATATCTGAAATGATGCACCATCAAACTTTGGTTAAGCTGTAAACGAGCAGACAGGTGATTGGACAGTTCAGAGTGTGATGATTTCTTACCTCTTTTAAGAGTTTTATATTTTTCCTCATTCTCCAGGAAGTCTGGATCCATCTTAAATACATCTAAGTGAACAAACACACAAAGACTGTGTAAACATTTCTGAAAAGTCCCATGACTCCTCCCTTCCTCCCACTCTCCCTCAGGTCTTACTGAGGATGTCCTCGGGGTTGTAT
The DNA here is from genome assembly GCF_057382275.1 of Copadichromis virginalis. Lineage (NCBI taxonomy): Eukaryota > Metazoa > Chordata > Actinopteri > Cichliformes > Cichlidae > Copadichromis > Copadichromis virginalis. Next base: position 16,846,938 of record NC_140633.1, read on the forward strand.
TCGTCATCTAGCGGCAGCATGTGAGTGAACTGGTCATCCTCATCCACCAGATCCAGGCCTTCTGGGATTACTGGATGATCTTTGAAACCATCCTTCCTGATAGCAAACATCACCTCTATCATGTACTGGACCCTTTTGTCAATGGTCGACTCATGGAGGACATTCCTAAGACGCTCAAATATGGCTGGAAAGAGAAACAGGGAGAATGTGCATAAACTTTCTGAATTCTGAAATTCAGAAAAATTTATTCTCACAAGTATTTCAAGAGAAAAGAGATGACAACGCGAGGAGAAATAAAGTCTCTTAGCAGTTAATACTGTTGTAATGAAGCAAGAAAACGCCACTTTTTTGTGTGAAATCACAAAGGCAAAAGTAAATTCTCCAGTTTTCAGGGCTCAGCCATGTTTGAAATGGCTGCAATTTAAAGTTTTAAGTTGTTATCATTTGTTGTTCTAATTAAAGAGCTCAGCCTACACCATCACCTCCCACCATGAAGAAAGAGACAGTTATAAAGCTGCTGCTTCAGCGTACCGTTGATTCCTCGAGGGGACACTTCGGTCAGCTTGAGACCACATTCCTTCAAGAAGGAAATGGCGACCTCCACACTGTCATCAGTTGGACGCTCGAGCAGCAGAGTGAGCATCTCCAGACACAAAACCTCGTGGGCCTGAAGGCGAGTGACATCAGAGCAGAAAGGGACAGAAAAAGCACGCACCCAATTAGAATCTGGACGTCAACCCTCGAGCCCTCGGTCAGTATTTAACTTTGAAATCGGGACCTACCACGTTCTGGTTGATGAGATGAGCCACGAACTTCGACGCGGTCAGGCACTGTTGCTAGAAAACAAGATGCAGATTTTAATGCATGACTACTGCTGATAATTACTCAAACACATTTAATATCAGTGTCATAAAAAAGACATTTCTGCCTGTATTTGTTACAGACAATTTAATTTTGTACAGATTGTTCAAGCCTTCAAGAGATCATACTAAAATTATCCACAGCAGGTAGAAACACACTCTGGACTGCGTTCACAAGCTTCCAGCACTGCCAGTTATTTCTCTTATTTAGATCCAGTTTCTTTTTTATCTCAGTAATTTGGACACATGCGGCATCAGTCTGCTCAAATTGGAACATTTCCACCTCTGTCACTTGAGAAAGGACTTTTAGATTCAGACTGATTCTCATTCAAAACCTATTCTCAAATTAATAAACAGAAAAGGAGGCCTATTTTTAGCCTCTTACTCCAGTAATACGCAAAAACAAGCATAAAAAGTAGAATATGCAAAGTCCAACTGATGAAGGTCAAACAGACATTTGAACTGCCTCATGTCCCACCATAACACACATGCTCACAGCGCTTGCTGTTTGTTATAATACTGTAGACAGAAGTTTCCAAAGTAATCAATTTTAGTCATTAATATGCAAATGAAAGCAGCAAGGTGCTCTAATATCTAATCAGATCATCTCCTCCACATGCAGCATCTGTGATTTATATATGATATGCTATTCATGAGTCACTGTGTTTAGCAGTGGCAAGATATAAAAAGTTATATTTTTAATACCAGAATGACAGGTGCATCATTTGGAGGCATCTTATTCTTTGTCTTTATGAGAAGAATGACATGAAGATGACTGTTAAGTGTTATTAATGTTTTGTCTTCTGCTGTAATTTTCCTAAAGTCACCGTCCTTCAAAACACAAAAGTGAGCCTTTGGAAGTGAAACAGACTGCGCACAGGGTCATCCAGCCTCAATAAGTTTCTAAAGTGCTGCAGTGTGTATTGGTCAGATGATCTTGTTTACTAGTCCTGGACTTCAATGTTCAGATGTTATAAGTATCTGGGCGTCTACGTGTGACAGTAACACTTCACTATCGCTGTTTGTGGATCACAAATCAACGGCGACAGACAGATGGGTACCTTGAGGTTGCGGCGGTAGCTTCTCCTGAAAGTCAGGATGAGACGTTTAAGGATCAGCTCTCCGATCTGAGGGAACTTTGAGTTGATGATGGCAACGACAGCAGCGTAGACATGAGTGAAAATGGGAGAGGCCGTCTGAGCCTGCAGTATCGAGCGAGCCAGCAGTCCCCTGACAGGCAAAGAAGCAGTTACAGGGAGTGCGTCAGTCACGAAGGTCTTTTTTCACTCTCTTTAATCAATCACGCTAATCTGGAAACTTGAAGCTAATAAGGTGTTTGATGTCTGTGCAAAAATTACAGGCCTCTGCTGCACAAAGCCTTATCGTAAAATGTACACGAATGAATGCATTTTCACTCTCATCCGACAGATACAACAAACTCCATTTGACTTCAAAGGTCATTGAAAATCTAACACTGACGTCTCATTGGTGTGTGTGTGTGTGTGTGTGTGTGTGTGTGTGTGTGTGTGTGTGTGTGTGTGTGTGTGTGTGTTCACCTTCCCCTGACGATATTTTCCTGCAGCAGCTCCTGGATGATGTTGATAATGTTGGATACGTTGACTTTGTTGATAAGACCGTTGATGGACTTCTTTAGAGCTTCCCAGCTCATCCTCTGATAGGCCAGGCTGTATAACAGACAGGGTGTCATCAATTACATGCAGTTCTTTAAATAAACAGCTTTTTTTTTTTTTTAAACTGCAGTTTTACTGCAGGTACATTTGTAATGAATGCAACTAATCTGATTTGTTTTACTACTGTCTGTTATGCAGTTAGGTGCAGGAACAGTTTATAGTTTGGCATGGTGATGTGTCCAAGTATCACAACAGAATAAAAAGAAAAAAAGTGTTTGAACACTTCTAGTGTATAAACATTTCAAAACATTCACACCTGGTCTTGGACTGCAGCTTCCAGTGACACTTTCTAATCTTAGTGTATAGGATTAAAGTACTGAAATGCTCTCTTACCTGCTCTTGTCAGTGATTTGCTGCTGCATCAAGCGCAGCTTAGCGGGAGGAATATAAGCGCCTCCAGTCCTCGTCAGGATTGGATCAAGCTCCTCCTTTTTCTTTTTGACTGGCGGCTCATTGGCCGCAGCTGGTCCCCTGTCAGCCAGAGGGGAAGCGGAGCGACCCCGCCTCCTGTGATCTGAATCAGCCTCTCGATTGGCTCGTCGGTCAAAACGGCCATCTCTGTCATCGCGCCGATCATCATAGCGATCCCTGCAGCAAAGAAGAAACAAAGGAGCAGGTTACTTATTTAAGTAACACTTTTCCTTAAAAGAAAAAACTCTCAGGTCTGAATATGACTTGATTAATCCAGAGAAACCAAATCATATCAACACCGTTATGCTGAATTGGATTTTTAAAGTTTTCGTTTTAGCAGGATTTATAAAAGTTGCCAAGCAGCTGGGAATCTAATGTCTAATAGGGCTGTGCGATCTGACCAAAATCTCATATCCCGATATAAGACATCCATCGTCCGATATCGAATATAAATCACAAAAATTTAACATTTTCTGTCAGTTCTGTGAATCTCGGGCAGCTCGACATGCGTGAAGTGTTTCCAGCTGGGCGTCGTGTAGTCGAGTGTTTTAACTGATTCATGAAACGATACATTTTTAGACATAAGTTGTAACGGCCACCGTTTTCTTTGTGAGCATTTATTACACGGCGTGCTGCGAGGAAAAGCCTGTTCTAACGTTTGAGTCTAAGGTTTATTTTTTAGCACCTGGCGGCTCTTTTTTACTTCTCATCCGTAAAAACACTCTACATACTCTTTCATGTTATTCCGTTTATTTTGAAATGTCTCAACAGGATCTTGAGCTTTATTGTGAAAGGTTTATGTGGAAAATAAACAACCAGACGTGCTACCGTTGTTGTTGCTAACGACAACGCATAAAAACAGCCGCTTGTCCGTCCGTAGTGTGGTTATATTAAATATAAGAGAAAGAGAGAACTTTAAGAAATTAATATAGCCACTACAGTGACCATCAAAACCATGAAAAAAATATTGCCGTAAACTTTGTTTTGTGACACCACGAAACAAACGATAGTGTAAAATGAAACAACAGATGCTTTTATATCGTCATCCGATATATATCGTACAGCCCTAATATGTATGTATGTATATATATATAACTTGTTAACCCATATGGACTAAGGGCCACATCGGTGCTAAAATGAACACAAGCCAATCACAAAAGCTGCCTTTACCGTGCATAACGTCTTCTGTCATAACGGTCCCTCTCCCTGGATCGGGATCTGTCACGTCCTCTTGACCTCGACCTCTCTCTTCCTCTGGATCTCGACCTGTCCTGTCCTCTGGATCTTGATCTTGATCTCGCCCTCCCTCTAGATGTAGATCTGTCCTTTTCCCTGGATCTGTTTCTGTCTCTTTCTCTGGATCTATTTTTCTCTCTGGATCTGGATCTGTCCGTATCCCTGGATCTGGACCGATCTTCTTCCTTGGACCTGGATCTGTCTTGCTCTTTGGATCTTGATCTTGATCTCTGGAACAACAAATAAGCCCAGTGACAGCATTATTTTTTTTAAGTTTTCATGTGTTAAAATGATTTGGAACAATCTGAATGCAAGAATGATTTGGACAACACGGAGAACACCAGAGCAGCACAAAACCAAGCTGTCATTTTTAAAAGTTTGAGTTGAGCTGAAAAAGAGAGACAACCCAGCAATGTGAAGTCGGTCTGCCTCAGGTCCTGCATCAAGTAAAAGCCTGTATGCACCTGGGGAGCTCGTGTCTAAGCTGACAGTAATGGAAACAAAGTCCTCTTTGATTTGTGATTCTGTCAGTCAACAAGTTAAATCTTTATTCAGTGTCTTCTTCACTGGATGCACTCATAAATCAGGCCAGCTGACACTAAACATGCTACTGTGTCTTACATCGGTGCCTCAAGCTTAAACTGGGTCCTGTTCTCATGGTAACCATCTCTTCAGACCAAGCAGTTTTTCACACCAGCTGTCCAGAACTGCAGCCTGAATAATCTACTGTGCAACGTGCAGACTAATGCACAGCCACATTTTCAAATGCAACATAATCAAGTAAATAAGCCTCTTCTTCAGGTACTTTATTCAAAACTATTCTGACATTCAAGATCACTTTTAGGCAAGAATAGTAACAAAATGCTTCAGTTCCCATTTCCACACAAAAATACACCAACTGAATAAATACTGTCAGTTCCTGAACTCTTCTTTGGACAGTATCTAAAACATAACATGGATCACTAAACTCCGTTGACCAAAGCATCTGACTGCATTAACTTTTTAAGATTTTGGTGTTTCTGAATTTCTTGTTTTGGCTGGATAATTTTTATTACTGCCGTGAATCTCAACTATTGTTCGGTATAGTTGGGGAAATCAACTTACTTACTCCACCTACTACTAATGGCGTTTCTCACTCCAAACTCAACATTTTTGATTGATGAGGAATTATAATATACAATATATATATTTAGAAATATAAAAAAAGGCTTTCAGCATATGTTTCACCCTCTGTAACTGTCTGAAAGCACTCGATTCTTCCATTTCTACCGTAGTAGTCTGTACATTATGAAATGTGACAGACTAGTAAAAGCCACATTTCTTACTTTGATCTGAGCCACGCTGCTTCGAATCTTTCTCAGTGCTGATGAATGATGTTCATCCTCATCACTGCTGCTGCTGCTGTCTGAACTGCTTGAGGATGGGCTCCTGGAGGGCCTGCGGTCCACAGGACTTGGCTGAGGGGACCGTCGCTCATTGGGGCTTCTTTCAACTGAGCCAGCCTGCTGGGGTCTGCCCGATGCTGGACTAGACTCATTCTCTGAAGGTCCTGCAAAGAGAAAAACAGATCAAGAGCAGTATTAGTATATCCATTCAATATATCCTTCTTCTTCCACTTACCCAATTTAGGGATACTTTGGGGCAGAAGGCAGGGTAGACATCGAACAGGTCACCAGTCTCTCACAGGGCTAACCGGAGACCTATGCTTTGGACTATGACTATTCAATAGCTACGTCATAACCGCAAACTTTGCGAAACTTGTTAATCCATATGTCTGGTGGCCACGTAGGTGAAGGACACTCAAACAACTAAACAAATAAAATGGACACCAGCTAACCACAAAAACGCACATCTATCTGTTACCATTCGTACCATGCACCCTACAGCGCAACCTAATTACATGTTGCACCAATAGATTCTTCTCATGCATTTCAGGCTACTTTTTCACTGCAGTTTTTGAATTTATCAGTGAGAGAATAACAATCATCATCTCAACATAACAGATAATAATTATAGCATCAATATAAGGACTCACAAATGTCAGCAAATTCCTGATGGGAAATTGCCAAAACTTTTAAAATGGACGTGTAGGAATGTACAAAGAAGATGAAAAACTTGAGACAAATATATTTGCCTTTAAAAAAAATGACCACTACAAAACTGGAGGGAAAAGGTCCGTGTATTTTATTTGTTTATATCAACTGGTACCGAATGAAAAACATGTACACACACCCACACATTAATTTAGACTTAATGTACCAGCACAAACACAACACGTAAATTATGTCGTTAGCGCTACAAAGGTTCACCGCAGAAATCTAAATCAGGTCTAACGGGTGGAAGTACACCAGAGTTCCCAGCAAGGGGTACAGAGAAAATATACAGAAAGACCCAGCTGCTGGATTCAAACCCAGGACCTTCTTGCTGTGAGGTGACAGCTAATGATTGCAGCACCGTATTGCTCAAGTATAACGGATGGAGATTAAAGCGACTCTTATTACAAGAACATTAAGTGTAGGGTTCACAGCAGCATTTACTCACCACTGTTTTCTCTCTGTGCAGGACTGGGACTTCGACTTCTGTCTGCAGAGTCCATACCTGGAAGGGAGGAAAAAAGACAACTAAGACATTCACTTTGATAGGAAAAATGCAGGTTTTAATTAAAGAAACATTTTTTTCTACAAACCCCGTTACATTAGGAAAAAAACATGTTGATGAGTTAATAAGATTTTATGAGACTTTCTGACATAGTACTCTGACACGATTAACGTATTTCTACGAAAGACTCGGTTTACAGACTTGTTGATCTGACATTAGTCTGCTCCAGATAAACTTTACATGAAATCACCAATACTCAATGCAGAACAAAGGATACATTTACTGTATATTAGCCGTTTTGTAAGTGATTAACGATAAAATAAGAGGGACGATGACTTCCTGGTAATGTTTAATCGCCGTACTGAGAGTCAAAAAATTTCATTGCCAACGGACGGAAGAGGTAACAATATGATAACTGGGCATTTCCTGAGGTAAATATTACCAAATGATCAAGTTTGTACGTCTTAATAGCCGATTAAACACATTTTGGGAAGTTTTCTTGAAACGGCAACACCACGCGTTACTAAAACGTCTTTTCAAATCAACTCCTCAGTTTTATCGCCATGTGTGTTAAGCTGAGCTAAAGTTAGCTTGTGTGCTAATGCTGTCTCGGCTACTGCGATCTAAGCTTCTCGCTACTATTTGCTGTCACTAAAACCTTTAAGATTTTATTTCCTTAACACTTTGACAGAAGGTCTGTCCAGCTAAATTGCTTTGTTTGGGTTTTAATGTCCTTACCATGCAATTTCCCGGCTTTCCTTAAATCACTGTCGTTCGTCTGGCGGAAAACTTCCTATAATAACCAACATTACTTCCGGGTGACAGATCGCTTCCGGATTTCACAATAAACGCAGCTTGTGAAGTTTGGTTTACTGTTTTTGTTGTTGTTATTTTTCTTTTCCAGTTTAACTTTGTTTCAGGATTTAACATTTATAAATAAAGTTGTAACACAAGAAATAAAGTGTATAAAATAAAATAAACACACATGGCCTTTTGTACACATGAAATTTGTTCATTTATTGTTTCATTTTGTTGTTGTTTTTTAATTTTCATGTCCTCAATTGTACACACACAAACTTCTTTTGTGTGTGTACAATTGAGTAAGTACGGGCCAGTTGCTTGAAAACAAGACAACAACTGTAAACAGTTGACTTTTTTCCTCAGAATTCTGGAAAAGAAGAAAAAAAGACGTGCGCACTTTTTTTCCCAGTGGCCCCAATCCTATTAAATAAATATTTTAAACCTTATGTTTAAAATATTTGAAGGAAGTTTATATTCTCCAGCACAGGCCTTCAGACATCAAAACGATTTGAGCCTAAACGGAGGGAATAATAACACATAAAATACAACCCTGTTGGTGTATCCATCACTCTATTGCATACAGAGATGAAAGAGGAAAAAACACATAGTTTCTGAGTTATTTATAGCAGTGTGCTCGGGTTTAAAAGGCCCCCGACGATGACGTAGTCTCCGCGGTACTTAAGCATCTAGCTAGCACTACTAAAGAGGAGCATAAAAGGAGTAACGTGTTTCAGTTCAAACACAAAATTTATAAAAGCTCAACACGCAAACACACACTTGCTAACGGTAAAACTGGCAGAGAAAATAATAAGAGTTAAGTTCACTCAGAGATGGAGAGCAATGTAAGGAAGAGAAGACAGGAAGAATACCAAAAGGCAAGTACTGCTCAGCGGTATTTGATAAAGTGGAAATTTTAAAACCTGCATGTAATGCCCTCTTTTTTTTTTTGAATGGCATATTAGCTTTGTATATGATATGAAGTTGTGAAACAGTCCAGGAAAACAAACTTAAGTATACTAACTTTGTGTTAGCAGTTGAGTGCAGGATAAACATGTTAGCTAGCAGTAATGGGATTTAAAGTAAAGAACAGTGTGTGTGACTGGGGCACAGAGGCTGTGGTGCTCATGGTCATATTTACGTTACATAAAAGGTAGCAGAGATTCATCTAAATGTAAGTTTATGATTGATTCACAGAATTCCACTAACTTTATACTGTCTATAAAGACGGTATAATAGGGAATGGAAGTCAACTAGGATATCTCATGAAACATCTTACATTTTGTGGGATTCAGTTGTGTAAATTCACAAAGAGCAGCAGGTCAGCTGGTCGCAGCTTGTACGCAAGGAAAATCTATTGAAGCTCACATTAGAAATGATTGTGAGTAGTGATTCTTTTTCCCTCTGAACTGAGCCACGTCACTACAACCACAGCATTAGAGTTCCTCCACTTGCTGAATCCCACTTAGTCCCTCACATTCAGGTAAACAAAAAACAAAAAATGTGTTGAGTTGTGTTCACATTATTTTACTGTTATATATTAACATAGCATGAGATTTAGTTAGCTTTGCACAACAGTAGCTGGTAGAAATGTCCTTCAAAGAGCTAGTTTTTTCTTTCTTACACGGAGTACATTTCACAGCCTGATTTTACTGATTTTCTTTTATTTGAGTAAAACAATTGATCGGTACTTAACTTTAACACAAGTATCTGTATTTTTAACTAAAGAATGTCTTTGCTTTTGCCACATCTGTTTATTTCCCAACCAAGGCCTGTGCTTTGGTGAGGGAGCTCTTCAAGATTAGAAGATATACAATCTTGTGGTTTCTAACAAAACCAACTTTTGGTCATGTTTCTTTACTTCTTGCTGTTTTTATACACCCATATAAACTGATGACTCAACAGAAGCTTGATTCCAGATGTGTTTACAGCGATGGTGGTATAGTGGTAAGCATAGCTGCCTTCCAAGCAGTTGACCCGGGTTCGATTCCCGGCCATCGCAGCTTCATTTTGTGACAGAGCAATTAGGAAGGAAAACAAACCTGTTTAATGTCAGAAAGAAGACGATAGTATACAATAAATGGGTATTCAAAGTAAAATAACAATTTATTGTAAAAAGATTTTATTGATTTTCTTTTACTTGAGCAGAGAAGTTGAATCAGTACTTTTTACTTTTACTTAAACAAAACTATCTGTACTTGTGCTTAAGTAAATCCTCTCAATATCACCAGATGCCGTGTTTCCTCCTTTGAGAAGCTCTGCTCAGCCTTTACTGCAGTCTCCTCCAGTTGTTTCTTATTTTTGGGTCCTTCTGCATTTAGTTTTGTATTTAATAACTAAATAGCACAATCTGCTTAGCTGATATCAGGTGATTGAGTTGGCCATGGAAAGATTAAGGTGGAAAAAAGGTGTTTTACTAAGTGTGCAGAACCTGATGATCTGTGAGTAATACTTCTTACTGGCCAGTAATATTGAGAGCTTAAAAAGAAGGCAATTTGACTTCTTTAGATATTTTGAGGATGTTTCACTTATCATCCAAGAGGCTTTGTCATTTATAGATCAACTGTCTAGTTTTGTCTAGTTTTCTAGGGAGGGCTGTCCCTTTGGAGGTGTCATAACCCACAAAGATGGTCGATCATAGTGGACATACACGGCCTCATTTACTGTTCTCTTAAACCAATTGTCATTGTCCAAAATGTGAACACTGGGATCCTGGGAAGCGTGTCCTTTCTTAGGTGTTGCAGGTGTGCCTCTGAGTCTTGTCCTCCTGTGTTGCATTTGTGGACACGTCTACGGCATCCACTGTTTAAGTCTATTCACATTTATGTGACATCAACAGCTCACATGATGGCGGGGTGGGGCAAGGTCTCACAGAGGTTTCAGTTGTCGGCCAGGTAATGGGAATGACTCACATTGTCAATAGCAGGTTAACATCCCTAGGAAGTACATCGATTTTTATATACACAGCGCCCAGTTTCAGTCTCAAATTAAACAGACTAACGTCATTTTAAACATAAGGATAGGAATCCTTTGCAGTCAATGACTACTTGAAGTCAAGAACCCATGGACATCAGAGGTGGGAAGCAACGAAATACAAATACTTAGTTACTGTACTTAAGTAGAATTTTCAGGTACCTACACGTTGACTTTTTATTTTTCTGATAACTTCTAACTTTTACTCCTTAAATGTTAACATGGATATCTGTACTTTTTACTCCTTTCATTTTCACAGCAGGCCCGTTACCTTATGTTTAACATATTTGAGGGAAGTTTAAATTCCCCAGCACTGCAGGCCTTAAGACATCAAAGTGATTTGAACCTAAACGCCTGGTTGCAGCTTGTATGCAAAGAAAATCTCTTGAAGCTCACATTAGAAATGATTGAGTAGTGATTCTTTTCCCCTCTGAGCTGAGCCACTACAACCAACCTTTGAGTTCCTCCACCTGCTGAATCCCAATTAATTCCTCACATTCAGGCAAAAAAAAAAACAAAAACAAAAAAACCCAAAACTTTGGTGAGGGAGCTCTGCAAGATTAGTAGGATTTGACAGAAGATAAACAATCTTGTGGTTTCTAACAAAACACATTTTTGGTCATGCTTCTTCTCTTCCTGCTGTTTGTATACACCCATATAAACTGACGACTCAACAGAAGCCTGATTCCAGATGTGTTTACAGCGATGGTGGTATAGTGGTAAGCATAGCTGCCTTCCAAGCAGTTGACCCGGGTTTGATTCCCGGCCATCGCAGCCTCGTTTTGTGATGGAGGAAAGAAAGTAATTTTATATCAGAAAGAATACGATGGTATGTAATTAATGGGTATTTTAAAAAAGTTTGCGTTGCCTTGAAGTAGTATTACTTTATAATTATCATATTAAAATAATATGACGTTCAGTTAGTTTGCACAGAAACAGCTGGTAGAAATGTCTGTCAAAGACCTACTTTTTACTTTCCTACTCAGATTACATTTCACAGCCTGATTTTATTGATTTTCTTCTACTTGATTAAAGAAGTTGAATCAATACTTTTAAACACAATCTTTTAAACAAAACTATCTGTACTTCTAGTAAATCCTCTCGATATCACCAGATGCTGCGTTTCTTCCTTTGAGAAGCTCTGCTCAGCCTTTACTGCAGTCTCCTTCAGTTGTTTCTTATTTTTGGGTCTTTCTGCATTTAGTTTTGTATTTAATAAATAAATAGCACAATCCGAGTTGAGATCAGGTGACTGACTTGGGCATTAAAGAATATCCCATTGCTTTCCACTGAGAAACTTGTTTTTTTTTTTCAGCATGCTTTGGGTCATCATCCATTTACACTGAAGTGCTGTCTATAGAGTTTGGCTGAATCTGAGCACAGGGTTTAGCCCTGTACACTTCAGAATTTATCCTGCTTCTTCTATCAGCAGTCACAGTGTTAGTAAACACAAGTTGCCTGGTTCCAACTGGAATTCCCAAGCATAATTCCCAAACAATTTATGCAAATCTTAAAAAACAATCCCCAAAGTAAAGCTGATTTCCTACACTTCAATCACATCTTAATTGTTTGTTTTCAAATCCACTGTGCTGGTGGCAAAATTACAAAAATATTGTCTTTGTCAGGCAAATTTTCAGCTTGTCTGTCTAAATATCGAGTATTTATGGGATCCTTCTGAGGTCCACACACAAACACACGGTACACCACTCCTCTGTACTGAAAATAAATACATCTTTATTTTCTCATCTCTATAGTGTCCCCTCCTTGCATCCCATTTAAGACATCAGTACAAAATACACAATCATTATTAGACATTAACAGAAATGAGTAGACACCCACAGTCCGACATTAAAATGAATTAGAAGTGTGTGAAGGATTTCTCATCAGCGAGCACGTTTTCTGCAAACACAAATTCAGTAAAGTCTGAAGAGAATCAAAGGACAAATACCAGTTTAATTCATCCCAGTTTGGACTGGACTAAATATTTATGCCACATGACAACATCTGAGCCACGTGCTCAATGATTATGTTGATGCTAAATGTTGCTGAAAGCTTCACATGACTAGGGAGTGCACCTTGGACCTTAGATATATTGTTTCCAAAGACAAAGGACGTACGTCCATACACACACAAAGATCAGCTTTCAGGACGTAAGTTCAGTCCTAATGCAAGTATGCGTGGAAGTTCAAAGTAATCACGACAAGATCATAAAGCCAACGACATGACTTAAAAATAAAATAAAACCTAATGTTTAGGCCGTGGATGCCTTAAACACATTCAGCTCCCACATTTACATTTGTATTCATCAATAACTAATGGTACATGCAGAAAGCTGAGCGACCACATAAACAAAGGCTTTAATGCTAAAGAAAACAGGTTTGCCAACTGGTTATTAATGCTTCTGTGATCAAGCAGAAGATTCAAATTTCCCAGAATAAAAGCAGCAAGTTTCAGGTTTATCTGTATTAAGACATGCGGTTTGCATTGATCACAACAAGATATCCACAGATGAGCTCCGTATGATCAAAAATATGTTTACATTATTGCACAAGTGAAACTAACATGCCAACGCAGCTAAATCTCACTAAGCTCTTCCCTCTGACTTGCCAATACATCATCATCCACATCATCATCACGGTCCCCATGACAACTTACAGAAATCTCTGTCATCTAGAACGTAAGCATCTCATGACTTTGCACGCTGACTCCACCTGCTCGAGCATGATCGACATAAAGAAATAAACCCAAACAAAAACACTTGAAGCAAAGACTCCTCGATTTTACAGGATGCTTTAGCTTAGCTTTGCACAAAGACTGGAAAAAGGGGCTAGCTGCTGGTGTCTCATCCAAAGAGAAACAAAACACCTTTTCTCGCAGCTCCATAGCTGTCAAATACAAATGCTTGTTTTGTGTTTTTTGTTTGTGTTTTGTTAAATAGCTGGAGGCCATGACAGCAAGGTTATCCATATAAACAAAACTTAGTGTACTCTAACATAAAATGGGTTATTATTAAAAGTACTGTGATTGGAGTTAGGTTGTTCAATATCTTTGATGATCTGATGAGCAGGAGGCAACACACAACCAGAAAAAGAAGAGCAGCAGGAGGACTATGACGACGATGATGGAGGCGATGATGATGCATCAGAAACTCTTAAATGTCTACTTAAACCCTTTTTAAGCAATTAAGGTGAAATGTGCATGGAATGAGTCATTTTAAGGTGGAAAGAATTCAGCACTATTATTAAAGATTAAGGAATGCAGATCTTTACAGTCTCTAACAGTGTACAGCCTAATAGTTGTTAGGGCATTTTCCTTGTTTTTAAGGCTCAATTCTGCCTAATTCAATAATAGAAAAAAGTCTCCTTGAGGATAAATATCCACTTTCTGGCTCCACCCCAACATTGTGTAGGACCAAAGAGTTTCACCTGTGGCGTTCATACCATAAAGAAATGTTTCAAATGTTTGTTTAGGGGGCTTAGAAGCAGCTGCTTCATGTTTAAAGCGTCCAGCTGATTTAAAAAAAAAACAAAGCAGCTCCACGATGTGACAAAGTGAAACAGAGTTGAAGTCAGAAGCAACTGCTCTTCAGACATGAATTATTTTATATACTGCTGAACAGCCCGGGACTAAAATGCTTCAAGCGCCCCTGTTGTTCTTGTTTTTCCCCACCTTTCCTTTAGGTCTGTTGTATAGCTTATGTGTGAACTTGTAAGGTTTGGAAAGTTACTAAGATTAAAGTTCACATGTTTGTTGCTCATACGGTTCTTCTGTTACTGTCTAACACACTGGCCTCCCTGACAGCTGTCAGAGGACAAGTAGCTGGAAACAGTTTAGACAGTGGAAAGAGAAGCTGCAGGAATGTGCAGAATGAGTAAATACGATGTCATCTATAATATATAAAAATTTGTATGTGTTTTAAGTAAAAAAAAAAAAAAAAAAAAAAAAAAAAAAAAAAAAACACACTATGTAAACATATTCTAATAGATCCCCCAAAATAAAATTATGAGTCTATATTATGAGCATAACATGGGCTCTTTGAAATTGAAAACTTTAAAAATACTCAGATACATAATGCCCAGAAACAGTTTTCACTGCTTTTTTTGTTTTTAAACAACTAAAAATATTCCCAATAAAGGTCCAGGGAGAATTCAGAGTAACCAAGGTGCCGTTTCACTTTCAGATTTATTAAATTTCATTTTTCACTGCTGTGATCAGCAGAAAATTAAGTTAAATTAATGCTCATCGTGGAACAGAAGCAAAAATTTCAGACGTTCTAGAAAATTCAAGAGCTTTAAAAAAATAAAAATAAAGCAGGAAGAGAGGAAATATACCCAACGGCCACTTCATTAAACCCATCTGCATAACACTGCTTTAGGTGCCCATCATTGTAATTAAAACAGCTCTGACCCACGGGGGCATGAACTCCGGGATGTTCTGTGGTATCTGGCACCAGGACACTGACACCAAATCCTTTTCTGCTGTTGTTGTTTGGCTGTGGAGTGCAGCCTAGTTTATCCTGGCAGTGTTTGCAGTGCACTTGTCACAACGTCCTCGCTGCACCGAGATGAGCGGTGGTTCTAATGTTGTGGCCGACTGGGCTGAACTAACGCTTTAACTGCTGAGGTTTTGAACACTGATGCCACAGTTGGTTACATTCAGTAATCTTACATTGTTCTTTGAAGGTGATCACGGACAAGATCATTGTGATTAGTATTATGTGCAGCTGCACAGTTCAGCTCTATGATTTCTTTAAATACAATTATCCAAACATGTCTTCTGCTAGTGTCATCTGATTTCCTGCTGGGATCAGAGGAGATTTGACAGAACTGGGATTAGTAGTGGTCATACTGGCAGGTGTGAGCAAACTAGTATACTAGTATAACTAGCATAACTAGCAAAAGTGGCAGTGGTTGTAGTTAGGTGCGTCTGCTGTTTGGTCACAACAGTTTGGGAAGGGAAGAAGGGATGTCGTTGATGTCTCTGGGTGCCATAGCCAAGAAGCATCAGACCACCACAGTAGATGCAACCAGGTGGGGGCGGGGCTATTCACATACAGGTGATGTTTCATCATCAGTGTTAGAGACGTACAGTGTACCAGACACACATTGTGTTCCACAGTGTTACGCAGCTATACAGTGATACAGACAGACAGTGGTGTCTCTCAGGCTGTGATTGAAAGGGGCGGTGCTCTGCTGTTGCTGTGACTACACGGGGGGTTGCCTGGCGGGTAGCGGTGACGGCCGTGGTGAAACGGCAGCCAAGAGCTCGCTGAAGATCTCCCGTCGCACCTCTTGCGCCACACTCTCTCGAATCTGGAAAACAAGAATCAGAAGAGGTGAAAGTGCTTAAAAACTTGACCTGATCCCTCAGATTGTTGTGGAGAATCCTCCTTTAATTTAAGCTTTTAATGCAAAGACACCTTATATAATCAGAAAACTGAGTACAACATTTTATTGTTATCTAGCTTTTATATCTCTGGAAATGTTGAGCACAGGGGGATAAGATAAGGTGTGAAAAGAACTGACGATTTTAAAAGAATCTCCTAAAAATGAGAAGAAATATGAAATGAAAGATAAGACGAGTCAAACTTAGGGAATAACTCTTGGTGGAACCACTGTAAAGAAAGGGTTTATAGGACAACTCCACCCACTGCAATCAGCAACTAGCAGCAGATTATCTGCCATGCTAACGCTGTTGGAAATCAAATGAAAATGACTCAGTTTTTATATACGGTGTTTTATATGTACTGCAAAGATTTATGATTTTAGCGTATTGATGGGCAGTAGGTAGGAACCTGATGGTGTCATAGTATCTGATCTAGATAGGAACCTACAAGGTGAGTGAAGGAGAAACGCTCAGTGTATCTAAGAGACACAGTGTAACTAAGAGAAGTTTCACCCGATCCAGCTTTATTAAAAATAGAAGTTTTAAGCCTAATATTCAAAATAGAGAGTATTTCTGTCTCCCGAATCCAAACTGGGAGCTGGTTCCACAGACGAGGGGCCTTAAAACTGAAGGCTCTCCCTCCCATTCTACTTTTAAATATACCAGGAACCACAAGTAACCCTGCAGTGAGAGAGTGAAGTGCTCTTTTGGGGTGATACAGTGATATGATCTTTAAGATAAGATAGAGCCTGAATACTCAAGACCTTGTATGTGAGGAGCAGGATTTTGAATTAGATTCTGGATTTAATAGGGAGCCAATGGTTGCTCAACTCTTGACTGTGTAGCCAGAAACAAAGGAAACAAACAAACAAACAAACAAACAAACAAACATCTTTTGTTCGTGGTCTTTGGTTCCATGGACAAAAAATGTTTTATGGATATTTGCTGCTTTTCTCTGTAAACTGAATAGTTGGAGACAGAAAACGAAAGACTTTTGTTTAAATTTACATCTACTATTGTAGCCTGACTCCTGGATTCCTTGTTACCGGATGTGAAGATACAGGACACGTGTGTAGTCCAGAATGCCTGCTCGATGTTAAAGGACTATTTAAACCGCCTTCTATGGATTTGTGACTACTCCGCCTCCAATCCACGCGCTGCTTTGTTTGTTTTGTTGTCGTTGTCATTTGGTTTGGTTTTCCATGTACAACACACACACGTCACACTTGCTAATGCATTCATGCATCACTTCACACCCCTTGCTACTGACTTATTATTGACTTTAATAAATATTTATTAATCATTGTTAAGCCGAGAGTGCAATTACAGTCTCTGGTGAGACCTACGAGCATCTGTAACTTCATTTGTAAATGTTTTTTCCTCTATAAACATAATAACAGAAGCAGCAACACTGAGTCAACAACATTGTTTGGGCAGCTGGTCCTCGCGCTTAACAAAGAGGAAAGCTACGATATGTCGGGCAGGAATTCCAGAGTGTGATCCCAAAAAGTTGAGCTGCAAATGAATTTCCTGACCTCAATCTTGGCTTCGAATAAATTGCTTTAAACCATTACCTCTTTGATGAGCTGCTGCAGGCTATCCACTCTGACTTCCCCCGCTGCTCCTTCCTCCACCTCTGGTGCTTCTCCTCTGCCACCTCCTCCTGCTGCTAATGCTGCTCCATCACTGGCTCTCTCCTCCTCCTCAGTTTCCTCAGTGTGTACGTTGGGTCGAGGAGGGGGCGCAGGGGTTATATTAATCGATGCCCGATACATTCCTTGCTTCTGTTTGCCATCTCCTCCTCCTTGATCTTCTCTCACTGGACTGACTGACCTCGGGGAGGGGTTTGTGTAGGAGGAGTGGCGGTCAGAGCCGATCTCTGACTGCAGGAAGAGCTGCTCTCTGAGGAGGTCTGACACCTGGACAGATAGGAAAGACGGGCAGGAAAAGGTTAAGACATTAGTATTTTCAGCTTTATGTAACAAAAACATTGCGTGTGTGTGTGTGTGTGTGTGTGTGTGTGTGTGTGTGTGTGTGTGTGTGTGTGTGTGTGTGTGTGCGCGCGCTGACCGGCTCCATGGCTCTCAACGCAGAGGCGGTGGACAGACTTTCAACACTGAAGTCTCTGTGAAGACCCTGAGGAAAAGAACAATGGCAGTATTACAACAAACTAATATAACAGGCCTTCTGCCTTTTCTCTCAGAATCAGTTGACAATTTTTGTACAAAATTATTTAGCAAAAACATAAAATATTATGTTTATGCTTCAGTATCATGGAATATATCGTAGTTTCAGTAGCAAAACTGCACTGATTTAATGACTTTTAATGGGGTAAACTTTGAAGTGCTGTATCCTCATGTGGCTTAGGTGGCTGGTGAAAACAAGTCACAGCATATGAAAGGCCTCCTTTTTAACTATATATTTATACCAGCCTAGCTAATTCTGAGGGGGCCGGTGGGGACTTTTTAGCCCCACGTCCTTTGTTGTGTCGCTGTACTTTAGTACTCTTCCATTACACTTTTCTTTTACATATATTTGTGCCATTTTACAGATCTGATGTTTCAGGTGTTTTTTCCCCCAGAATTTAACACAAAAAGCATGACAATAGCTGTTTTATACAAATCCTCTGGTGTGCATTTACTCTGTGCTGCGTGCGGTGCGTCAGCTCCAGTCTGTCTTCCAGCTGCTGTTCGAGCTCCTGCAGTTCCTCTCTGACCGCTGACCTCAGAGATTGAAGCTGCTCCAACTCCAGCCTGCAAACAAACACACACAAACACACACTCCAGGTTTGCTTTGCATTGCGGTGTCACGGCACCGTCACATTTCTGTTTGCTTTTGTGAGTCACCTGTCAGCAGGGCTCAGGTGATTGTAGACCGGAGCCTGCTGTCGGATGATTGCCAGCTCCAGATCCATCATCTGACTGCGGAACAAGTTCAGGCTCCGCCTCTTCTGCTGAAACTCTGCCAAAGTCTAAAACCAGAGACGGGCGCACAGTGAATCACACATTTACTGATAGTGACAACGGTCTGCTCCAGCGCTTTCTGGTTGGAAGAACAAGCACTGAAAACTAAGAGTGTGTAGGTTTTCAGTCATGCAATGGAAAATATGTAAATATGGAACACAAGGTTCTTACATGTAAATAATGAGCCAGTAAAAAAAACCCAAAAAACACTTGCTGCTTTCAGTGGAATCGAAAAGCAACATTTAAATACTGAAGGCTATATCCGGGAACAAACACCGTTTTATTGATTTAACATACAAACGTTCTATGTGGCCAAAATAGAGAAAGCTACGCAGGCATCAGAGGAGATGACGGTACCTGGTGATTAGGCAGAGTTGCTCTGGGCTCACTGAACATGTCTGGAGTATCGGCTCGGTTCTAGATGAGGAGAACAGCGATAACAACATAAGAAGGGAAACTCCGAATAAGAAGAAGAACTACAAACTCCAGACTAAACCTTAATTAACAGGGTGATAAGACAGTGTGACTGAGGAGGACTGACCAGACTCTGAACTGTTCCCCGGATCTCATGCAGGACTCTCCTTAGCTGCATCTCTGTGCTAGATGGGCTCTGGCCGGGTCCTGGACCTGGAGCATTAGCATCACGAAGCCCTGGATGGAGGTTGTGACCTGGGCTAAGGGCCAAACCCATGCCTATGTGGAAGCCAGGAGGAGGAGCCAGCCCTGGATGCAGACTGTGTTCTGGGGACACTGTCGGATGGAGATGGGTGTGGTGGGGAAATGACAGGTACGGGTTGTAGCCTTGATGACTAAAGTAGGGCGAGCCAAACTGTGAGCCTTGAGGAGGGAGCTGGTAGGGTTGCTGGTGACTGTATTGATGGTTATAGACCGGGTGATACATTCCAGAAGGTCCAGGATGCAAGTGACCCGAAGGGATGTGGTGAGGAGATGTGGGAGTTGAAAGAGGATGCAAGTTGGAGATGCTGTCATGCTGGGGGCCTGGGGAAGTTGAAGGCTGAAGGAGACTGGTTAGACTACAACGGTGGTTCACTGAAGGGCTGTGGTGATGGTGGAGGTTAGGAAGACTACCGTGTAGATGAGGAGGGGTGTACTGCAAAGCAGGGTTCGACATGAAGGGATGTGAGCTGGAGTTAGATCTTTGATTAAGATTTGGACTGGGACAGGGGTATTGAGCTGAACGGTGAGAATCAGAGAACAGATTCTCCTCTGGATTCAAACTTTGCTGGTTTCGGTAGGCATTCATGTTTTGCTGGAAGTGGCCAGGCTGCTGCGGATTGGACGACAAATCTGGAACACTCTGGGTGCTCCAAGATTCGGCATTTACTCCTGATGGCCAATCAGGAGGAGGGCTGGGGCTTTGTAGGGAATAGGATGGCCGCATCAGATACCGAGGTATGGGCTTAGGTGGAAAGACAGCTGGTGATTTTTTTTTGGAGCTAGATGAGCAGGCAGGATTTATGATCAGAGTTGACAGGCAGTTGGTTGGTTCTTCCTCCACTTCTTCCTCTTCCTTCTCCTCTCTTCCGTCTTCTTCTTCTTCCTTGTCCTCAGGCTCAGGGGTGTATTTAAAGGAGTACTTGGGCTGGGTGCAGGACGCCAGGCCTTGCCCAAACTGGATCCTGACAGATGATACAATCTTGCAGGGCGAAAGGAGTGAAGAGGGCAAGGAAGAGGACCTCTGCATGGAGATGCCACGTCTCTGGGAGGCTGTACGGTTCGACTGTTTGGCTCGGTCTAAAGCACTATGGACCAGAGAAGCTGGAGCCACAGGACAATGTGATTCAGCTTCATCCAAGAACACAGGCTCTACTTTGACTTTGTTCTCACCACTCGTTTTCTCTGTGGATGTATCTGTGTCTCCTTCAGTTTCTGTCGGGTTCTGAGTGTGCTCTGGTCCTTGCTCTGAATCATGTTGGGGTTCCTTTGACTCTGGCTGTGCTTGTTGTTCTGTAGCAGGCATACTCTGAGCAGACTCAGGCTCTGGATCAGGATCAGGATCAGTCCGGTCACATCTCTCAACATTCTCCTTACCCAAAGTTTCATCTTGCTGTACTTCTACTGGCCTGCTCCTGGGCAGATGGTGAGCTGTGTACTGTGGAATCTGCTCTGAAGTCTCTGTATCCATGTGCTCTTCCCTGGAGCCGTTACTTCGATCCGACTCTGCAGCTTCACCTGGCCTCGCCTCTTCCTCTCTACCATCTGGCAGGTCAAATGCTGGCTTGTCCATTGCAAGGGGAGTAGCCACGTCTTGTGAAGGGTGCGACGTCACAGTGGTCTCGCTGTCACAGCTGTCACTACTCACCTGCACCTGATTACAATTAATTCAAATTATACTTAAATCCCAAATAATCATAAATATTGAAAAATATATAACTAATAGTGAAAGGGTATAGTATTTCCCCACAATGAAGAGGAGTAGAAACATAAAATACAGCATTACAAAATCAAATTCTCAGGTTACAGTGACTAAATTTTTGTGGTTGCAATTTTCTGATGGTTGCACTTTTGAAATGTGCTCTGCAGTAATCTTTGTAATCCAAAATTCCCATGTGCGACCAAAAGACGTATTACTTGCACACGTTTTAGTCTCCAATTAGAGTCAAAGTCATTAGAGCTGCTATTTTATTCAATCAGGACACCTTGATTTATATTGGTGCTTTCTTACCACTGAATGCTCAGGTCCTACTTGCTAAATCTGATTTATGTTAGATTACATAGGAGTACTTTTTTTTTCTTTAAATAAGAGAATAAAATAAGCGTTCTAGGCCACATTTGATTACGCTGCTTGTGATTCTTCTCCTGCTTTGACTAAGTTTTGTCTGGTTTTTCATGATTCATTTCAAATAAGTCTGAAGGTGACGGTCATGAAAAAGAAAAATAGGAGGGATGCACAGAAGAGACTTAAAAAAAAAAAGAATGAGAAACAAACAAACAGACCTTAAGGTGGCTGTTGAGATCAGCAGAAGGCTCCTCAGCATAGCCGCTGCTGTCAGACTGTAGGCTGTCTCTCCTCGAGAGGTCTACTAGAAAGAGAGAAAGGGGAAATAAACAGCTTTATTTCTTCCTGCATTACCCGATCTGTCCTGCAGGTGGCAGAGCAGAATCATTCATAGAAAACATGTTAGCGTGCAACAAGAAGCTGTGTAGAAATTCTATGTCTAAAGGAAACGAGATTCTTAGTTCATACCGAATAAAAACACATTAAGATGGAAAGAAAGACAAGGCTTTTAAGTGGATCAAAGCAGATAAAGAAGGGCTGCAGGAAGCTGCTGAACTCTGAATTTTAATTGGGGGAAAAAAACGACACTCCACTGGTTTGTTGCATGATTTACTACCAAGCAGTTAAAGAATTTAAAACAAAACTTTCTGACGTTCTGTTAGAAATCCTATAAATAAAAAAGCCCCACCAATTTTTTCCCCCCATTTATAATGAAAGAGTTCTTTTAAGATTTCAACAATGTTTTTCTATGAGATCTTATCATGTTGCATATTTAAAGCATCATCAGATTCAAGCATCAATAGGAGTGTTTGATTTGGAACTCCAGTGAACTATATATAGTTTTATGTACTCGCTCTGGCTAGTTAAGGATTAAAAGATGGGCTCGCACTTCTTACAAACAATGGTGTGACTATATGGACAATGAAGATAAACAACAATGTTCATAACGGGCTCTAACAGAATCCACCTTAACAGGGAGTCTGTGTTAATGACAGAAAAGTCCACAGATATTTAGACAATAAAATGTTAAGAAGTGAAATTTCAGCCGTGGATTTCTTCAAAACGTCATTTTCAAGTAAAACGATCTAAACCAGGGGTCTCGAACTCCAGGCCTCAAGGGCCGGTGTCCTGCAGGTTTTAGATCTCGCCCTGGGTCAACACACCTGAATCAAATGATTAGTTCATTACCAGGCCTCTGGAGAACTTCAAGACATGTTGAGGAGGTAATTTAGCCATTTAAATCAGCCGTGTTGGATCAAGGACACATCTAAAACCTGCAGGACACCGGCCCTCGAGGCCTGGAGTTCGAGACCCCTGATCTAAACAATGAAATTTTTGTATTATTCAAACGTATCTTGGTGAGTGTTCCACAAGGAATGAAATGCATTCAGTCAGTCAGCCCTCACAGACACAGTACACATTTGCATTTTACTGAAAAGCACTGAATACAAACATGACCATCTGCTTGCTTAAAGGAAAAATGCAAGTGAAACGATAAGGTCACTCAGAAACTCAAGTCAGCGCTCACCTCCCGATCTAGACGTCCTGTGTGGGTTAGCCTCGTCTTCGTTAATCTACAGGACAAAAACAGGCTGAGTTTTAGGAGAAAGAAAGAACTGAACAGAGTCCTTCCCCTAAATAAAAGCTCAGGCTTTTTACCAACTACTCCGCTTCACTGAGCAGATTCAGGCAACGTGTGTCAACAAGCTCGTTTTTCTAAAGCTGCAAAGACCAGTGGACACGGGTTCTCATCTACCTGACACCCATGTGTCCCTTTTCTGTCTTCAAGAGTTTTTTTGTTTTTTTACCCCCCCCCCCGATGACGTAAGCTGTTGTGAACAGCTGGTTCTGAGGTCTAAAGTATAGCCTAAATATGCATAAAATTTCACTTCTGCCAGCGTATTACAGTAAGTAGAGGATTTTTGTCTTTATTTGCATGAATTTGAATCCTAGAGTATCGTTCCAAGCCATGCCCACTGGCTAACAGCCTACAAGGGAACCAGTCTGTGAGAACCGACAGCATACATGTAAATGTGAAATGGCTTTGGTAACCTGGGACTAGGGCTGGGCCATATTATACCGTTCACGGTAATACCGGTATAATGTTAGGCAACGATAGGAAAATGAAATATCGCGATAGAATATGAGTAAAACGCGCATGCGCAGTGCCTTTGTTTTCATACGCACATGGCCGATTGTTGAGTGAAACAGATGAACCAGAATTGGTTTGTAAAAATGGTGCAACTTCCGTGATGTGGAACTGGTTTGGTGTTTGTCCGTCAGATACACAACAAAGCACATTTTTTTGCAGAACATGCAAGCGGCCGTTCTAAGATGCTCTTAAATCTGGGAGTAATCCGGGTCCTAAACTCCGTATCCTTCAGGTCAAACAACACTGCAGCATCACTTAGAGTTAAAAACTGTCTAAATTCTTTCATCTTTAATAAAACGATCAGCATTGCTGCTTTACCAGGTGTAACTATAAAGTTTAACTTCCAGGCATCCATGAAAACAAAAGTTATTACATTTAACGGAGTTAGAAGTTAGCAGGAAGCTAGCGGAAGTTAGCTCGCTAGTTTCGCTAGTTACCTAAGCATGATATTGCATGTTCTGACTGAGAGATTTCTGAAAAAATTCAAACGTACAGCTCTGCTATCACTTCCAACATAAATGAAGACAGGAAACTAAACAGCAGTGACGTTTGTAGGGTTACTGAAGTTTGGCTAGCTGGTATATAATGATGTGCTACGTGATCGCTAGCGACACAGCTATGTTAGCATAACATAAACAGTGAAGCTGGAGGACGAACACTAACACTTTTCCACTTATAAAAGTTAACGTGAAGGTTCTTCATGGTTAGAGACAAATGCAATCGCATGGCAGGATGCTGTAAACGGACCAAACTTCAGTCAGGAGAACAACTGAGATAATCCATCCACAATACGAAGTTAGTCATTAATATACTGCAACAACATGGGAATAGAGCAGCTACCAGAGAATTCAACATTAATGAATCAATGGTACAGAAGTGGAGGAAGCAAGAAGAATGAGTTTAATAACGTTTGATTTATCTGACTGCTTTGTTTCGCTTAATGTGCCTTATAATCCCGTGCACCTTATGGTCCAAAAAATACGTACTGCACACTGCAGTTTA
The DNA here is from genome assembly GCF_057382275.1 of Copadichromis virginalis. NCBI lineage: Eukaryota > Metazoa > Chordata > Actinopteri > Cichliformes > Cichlidae > Copadichromis > Copadichromis virginalis. The sequence continues at coordinate 16,871,747 of NC_140633.1, forward strand.
ATGTTGCAAAGCACCTCTTTTTAACTTCAGTGGATATTATACATGGTTATGCTCAGGATATGTCAGCCCATTTCTACTGGAAATGCCTTTTGGTTAAACTTTCAGCAAGGAATTTGCATTTGCACTGTTACATTTTTATAAAGCTTTAATGTACATAAAAACCAGCTTCTTGTTTAAGTGAAAATAAATGGAAGGTTGTCTTTTTGCGCTAGTAATGTTGTGGAGTTGTATTTTGTCTCGCATCAATTATATCGTCGGTTATATCGTTATCGCAAATTTTCAAATATATATATCGTGATAAATATTTTTGGCCATATCGCCCTGCTCTACCTGGGACACCATCACAAACACAGGAACAGCTAAATAGTAGTTGGTGACAACATTGTAACATGCCCATGGAAAGAGGTCACCCACTAATTTGACCAAGGAGTATGAAGCCCCCAGAGAAACCCGTACCTCCTCTATTTCAAAAGAGTCTGCGTTTTCTGTGCGAAGATGTGCCGGCCGTGGCGGAGCCAGGGTGTGAGGAGCTTTCTCTGGGGTGGAGTTTCTTTTCTCCACCTCTTTAACCACCTGAGTGCCTTCCCCTGTTCCCTGGTTGGTTGACTGAAGGTCTGGGTCGGTGGTGTGCTGTTCAGGTCTGATGGGAAGTAGAAGTTAGTCAACTGAGAAGTAACTGGTAGAATATTTTGTTATTCAGTTATTTATATAACCTTAGCTTGACGTCTGAGCAAACTGGGACAGTGGGAGCTTATGTATGAGTACTGCAGCTTTGGATGCATGGATTCAAGCTGGCAGTGAAGTTTCATACTTCATGAAGAGTCTGATATCGGTTATTAATAAATACATGAGAGAGATTAACAGCAGCTTACGTGTTTTGAATTAAAACACTGATGCTATGAGTAGCACCAGGATGCTAATATGACAAAAATTACATCCCAAATTTGAGGTACTTTACAAATATTTTTCTTCTGTGTGATTCAGTGAATAATACATTTTAAGTCATTCAGAGGAATAGTTTTAAATGGAAACTTTCTTGTTAGTCATTCTAGTCACTTCTATTTATAAACCCAATTACAAAAAGGGTTCATACTCTGTATGTAAATAAAAGTAGAATACGTTGACTCACAAATCTCAAACTCATATTTTATTCACTGTAGAAGATAGCTAATGTTTGCACTGAGAAATTGTGGCATTTTAGAAAAAATACTAGCTCTTTTTTTTTTTTTTAATCTGATTCTCAGAAGTAAAAAATAAGCACAGGCTAATTCTGATAATCTGCAGGAGTCTCTGTGGGCAAGGGATAAGGCCAGGAGTCAATACTGAATCATGAATACCAGAAATACCAGATGTGAAATGATGCCTGCATCATCATCCAGCGCGATTATGATGGTTAATGATGGTCTTTGGAAGCCTATTCTTGGAGAGTGGTACAGATCTTTACATGCTAGCTAGGAGTACTCTGACTGCTGTTATGTGCGGGGATGCAATCCTCACATCTATTACCTGAGATGATTCAGTGACACCTGGGTTACTCCTTGTACAGGACAATGCCCAGCCTCATGTCTGCAATTCCTGAATGACAGTAACTGATGGCACTGACTAGCCGTCACATTCCTCAGACCTGAATCCAATTGAGAACATCTGAGATGTTATGGTGCATCTGAAACCAGAGACAGACCGTCTAGGAGCTCACTAATGCTCTGATCCAGATCTGGAAAGAGATCCCCAGGACACCATCTAATATCTTATTTGCTACAGGATTAACGGTAGCAAAAAGCAAAACTAGAAATGGTCTGTGGGCACCACTTGCTAAGTATTTCCCTTTTGTCTCATTTGTTGCCTCTCCATCACACCTGCTGTCACCGTTCTTTGTACTAAAGCAGGTGAAATGGATTCACAATGTAATATGATTCCTAACTGGACAGACCGATATTACTGAGGTCTGACAAAGTTTGAGAACCACTGGCTTCAATATCGATCTATATGTGTCATCCACAACTTCAAACTGGTTTATATGCATTAAGTAATGATACCTGTTGTCTGTTAGGGAACCTGTTTCTCCATCCCCACTGGTTTCCTCTGTAACTGTCGCGAGGGGACAGTTGTCTTTCTTGCGCATGTGTTTTGGGCTAACCACCTCTGCCTGGTGGTGAGAGTTGGTACTGGATCCGTCCTGTTCTGCTGACGCTGGTGCGTCAGCAGGAGCTTCATGTCCATTGGTTAGCATTTGCTGGTTAGGCGTTTGGGCTTCCGTCGACTCTGAGTTGGACGAGAACAAGTTGCGTCTGCTAATGCTTCTCGTGAGGATTTTGGCAGCGTTTATTACTGGGTCCCTCTTCTTCAGAGGAGAAGACTGCTCGTCTCCTCCTCCCTTTCGTCCTCCTTTTGCTCCTCCCTCTACTTCTCAGACGCAATTATAAAAAGTTAGAAAAAAGCCAAATCACTAACACTTTGGAGTAACACAAATATTGGTCAAACAACTACTAAAATAACTATTAAACTATTAAAAACTATTAAAAAAAAAAAACCAAAAAAAAAAAAAAAAACAAAAAAAAAAAACAAAACACCTGTCAGGAGTAGGGATGGGTATCGTTTAGGTTTTATCCGATATCGGTGCCAAACCGGTATTTTTGAAACAGTGCCGGTGCTTAAACGGTGCTTAAAGAATGGAAAACACAAACTTTGTCCAAAAACCTCTCATGTTCAGCTGTTTTTTTTGTAAAAAGATAACAATGTTAGCCTTTTCTGCAGCTATAGAGCATATACGGCATCACTCTTGGCTGGAAGCAGTGCTTAAACAATGGAAAAAACACAAACTTTGTCCTAAACCTCTCATGTTTAACTGTTTTCCACTTTTTCTTTGGTCATTTTAGCCTTTTTGGCCAGGGTGAAGGGAGTATCTGCCATCAAACAAGAAGACAGCTGCATGTAACTACGACGGTGTTTGCTAGTTCACCTTACATGCATTAATGTAATAACGTGGTTAGCCTACTCAGCGTAAATTACACACGAACAACATTAAGCTACTCACGCAGAGAAGAACGGCTGCTGCTGCCATCATCATCCTCATCATTTCTGCTACACTGGCAGGGCTAGGGGCCAGGACTCTACTCTTCGTGTTTTTGGGGGATGTTGCTAACTCCGGGTCCGATAACGGGCAACCCACCCGCAGTAGATGTGCTCGGTGTGAGGTCTTGCAGCAAGCTATCAAATACGGCGCATTTCTCGGCTTTTAAAAAAAACGTTATGCGTCGCCAGGTGTTTCATCAGATTTGAGGTGTTACCTCCTTTGACAGTATCACAGTATCAGCTTAAAGCACTTGTTGCAGGCTGCCGAGTTTGCATATTTTGCTGTGAAGTACAGCCATACTTTTGACCGCTTTGCCTTGGTCATTTTTAACCTGTAGCTCTGCTCTAAAAGAACGTACGTACCTGGCCCCGCCTACTATCCTCAGAAACGTAAAATGATTGGCTAGAATCCAAAGTGTATCACAGCTCAGGAAAAAAAAGCACCGAAATAAAGCACCGAAATGTGCGGTGCTTTTCGGTCTGGTTACTACCGTTTATGTCAGAACCGGATACCGGTACCCATCCCTAGTCAGGAGGCAAGGGTGCTGATCATGTCTTATTTAAAAATGTCTGTTCATCGTCTATTATGTAAAGTGATCCTTGTTAAAGCATCAAGTTGACCAGATATGACTAAAAACCATATGGACTTTGCTTTCAGTATCAAGTATAGGGCTACCCAACTATTCAGCTAGTGATTTTTATCAGTGTTTTTCTAGTCTGATGACTTCAGTTAAATAAGCCCAATGTAATATATTAAGTACATTTTATTGTAAACATCCTCCACAGCAGTAAAAGTCAGATTAGTGTTTGTGCACGACTCTCTGCGCTGCTCAGCCGGTCCAGACTAAAACAGTCCTTCAATGGACTTTCTGTTGTTGTTGTCGTCATTACCTTGATCCGTAGTGCTGATCCGCTGGACCGGCTGCCCAGAAACTTGACTGTAGAGCTGGAAGAACTCGTTCGCTACTGTTGTCAAGACCTCGATCTGACGGAAACGACCTGAGAAAGAAGGCAGACAAGACGGTCATAACTAGGGATGGGTACCGGTATCGTTCTGACATAAACGGTAGTAACCAGACCGAAAAGCAGCGCACATTTCGGTGCTTTTTTTCCTGAGCTGTGATACACTTTGGATTCTAGCCAATCATTTTACGTTTCCGAGGATATTAGGCGGGGCCAGGTACGTACGTTCTTTTAGAGCAGAGCTACAGGTTAAAAATGACCAAGGCAAAGCGGTCAAAAGTCTGGCTGTACTTCACAGCAAAATATGCAAACTCAGCAGCCTGCAACAAGTGCTTTAAGCTGATACTGTGATACTGTCAAAGGAGGTAACACCTCGAATCCGATGAAACACCTGGCGACGCATAGCGTTTTTTTTAAAAGCCGAGAAATGCGCCGTATTTGATAGCTTGCTGCAAGACCTCACACCGAGCACATCTACTGCGGGTGTGGTGCCTGTTATCGGACCCGGAGTTAGCAACATCCCCCAAAAACACGAAGAGGAGAGTCCTGGCCCCTAGCCCTGCCAGTGTAGCAGAAATGATGAGGATGATGATGGCAGCAGCAGCCGTTCTTCTCTGCGTGAGTAGCTTAATGTTGTTCGTGTGTAATTTACGCTGAGTAGGCTAACCACATTATTACATTAATGCATGTAAGGTGAACTAGCAAACACCGTCGTAGTTACATGCAGCTGTCTTCTTGTTTGATGGCAGATACTCCCTTCACCCTGGCCAAAAAGGCTAAAGTGACCAAAGAAAAAGTGGAAAACAGTTAAACATGAGAGGTTTTTGGACAAAGTTTGTGTTTTCCATTCTTTAAGCACCGGTTTAAGCACCGTTTAAGCACCGGCACTGTTTCAAAAATACCGGTTTGGCACCGATATCGGATAAAACCTAAACGATACCCATCCCTACTCCTGACAGGTGGTTTGTTTTTGTTTTTTTTAATAGTTTTTAATAGTTTAATAGTTATTTTAGTAGTTGTTTGACCAATATTTGCGTTACTCCAAAGTGTTAGTGATTTGGCTTTTTTCTAACTTTTTATAATTGCGTCTGAGAAGTAGAGGGAGGAGCAAAAGGAGGACGAAAGGGAGGAGGAGACGAGCAGTCTTCTCCTCTGAAGAAGAGGAACCCAGTAATAAACGCTGGTATCGGATAAAACCTAAACGATACCCATCCCTAGTCATAACACACCGCTCCAGAGAGAGAGAACAGCAGGAAAACAAAGAAAGAAAAGGACATGTGCAAGGCTTCCAGCCTGGACTGCTGGCACAGGACAGACTGTAGCCATGAATTTATGCTGACCCTGTTCAACAGAACAAACCACTTTTTTTTTTTAAGGGCGTAAAGCATCAACCAACTACAAAGCAATGACCAATTTGCTTTTTTAAGTGAAAAAGATCTTAAAGTATAGATTTCTGTATCCTGCATAGTGCTGAGTAAAATAAAATAAAAAAAATCATCTCAGGAGATTCACAGTTTCAGAAAACCAGACACCAGAGCTGTGACACTGCAGGAGACCAGAGACACGAACAGCAACTGCCAGAAACTATGGATTTTTTTTCAGTTTCCCCTGCTTTTGTATTGTTACAAGCTAAATGTGTGCTCTAGGCTCTAAAAATGAAACGGACATGTTTTCATCAGATTCTCAGTAAAGCTCCATAAATGTAATTTCAGCCTGTTACAGATGAAAGTTGACAGTCATGAGTTTGGCCTTTGCTCTAAAATAGAGCTCACTATACAAGTGTTTATTAGATGAGCAGAAATAAAGGAGTGAATGGTGGAGTGATTCCACAGCAGGACTTCATTCTTCAGAGAAATTGCTATTGTTAAAAATCTGGTTTTAAACAAAATGAATGTTTTGAATTGAAGAACTATTCTGAGAAATGAAAAACATCAAAAGCTGAACACGGACGTCAGCTCTGCCACTCCTTCCTCCTCCTCCCTCCTCTTGGGGTTGTGTAAGTCGAGCTGTCAGTCTTATTTCTAACAGGATGATGACTTGCATACTTTCCTGTCTTCCCTGCTCCCCCTGCCTGTCTCTCACTGTCTAAATACTCATCAGTCTGTTATAAAAACACCGACTTCTGTCTCCTGTCTTTATGTGAACATGTTGTTTCTCGCTTTTATGTAACAACCTGAAACACAGATCTGCTAACTTATATTTCCCTCACCTCTGACTTGCAAAGCCAAAACAACAACAACATTTATTTATACTGCATCAGAGGTAAAAGTAAACACATCATAACTGGATGTGTACATTTGATGGTGCTCTCACATAAAAAGTTAAAAGCAAAAGCCAAGTTGTAGCTTAGAGTTTACTCAGCATCTCTGATGTTTTAGCTTGCTTTAGCTCCTGGGTTCTGTTTCAGTGTGCTTTCACACCTACAGTTTATTTAATCTGGTTTGAATCAGTGCATGTTCTGGACGAGTGGATAACAATGATAATTTTACTCCAAACATCCAGCCAATATTTCAGGCAAAACCATACATAGCAGGCTAGTTGCTACAGTTTCTGTACTCTGTAGTCAACCACAAAGTATACAAGGCTACTGGAAGACGTTTAGCTTGAGTCAGTCAAGGTTAGCATAAACTAACTAAGCAAAAAGACCCTATGCAATGATGCAGATGTGGACGTTGGCCTTTCCTAAAATTTGTTTTTACCCCAAAGTGGCCCAAAAAACCCAAAACCAATTAATGCACCTTTAACCTCCTAAGACCCGAACTCTTTCACGACATGCATTTTTAATTTCTCTTTGATATTTTTTTTAACCTTATTTTTGTTTTTAAGAAAAATAAGAGCCACATATGAGGATTTGTTTAAAATTTTGATAGAACAGTAGCAGTATAATGTCCTCGTAAGTGGATATCAGGCCCATGTAGAGCAAAATTGAGTATTTTAGTCTAAATAACCCAAATTGTGATGTCCACATATGTGGATACAGGGTCCGAGGAGGTTAAAATAAGCTGCAGATCAGGCTGTCACTCACAACTCATGAGTATAGAACATCCTATTACACATACAGCTGTGTGTGATGATAGTAATACTGTGCGAGTGAGTTTCCTGCTCACTGCTGACTCTGCGTTAATGCTCATTCTGAGGATCCTAATACAGGAAGTGAGGATTAAGTGAAAACGGCACACACTCTTTTTCTGTATCCATCCCTGGAGATTTCTTTCTGATGGTGAGAACGGAGCTTACATAACAAACAACAACACACGCATGTATGTCTGGGATCTAGGGAACCAGTGGACGAGTATGAGAATGTTCTGGAAAAGAAGAAAGCCTCCAGGAACCTGACACGGGCCAGAAACTGTTAAAGGAGCAGTTCATCTTAGACACCCATCTGTAACTTTCATACATTTAGCTTTGAAATAAACATCTACTTAATCTTTTAGCTTTGGAGACCTGGACTGTCTTTTACTGTTACCATGTGCAAGTGTCCAGGTATGTGGAGGTTAAAAAAAAAAAGGAAACGCTCCTCTGAAGTTTCATCTGTGCCTGTCATTTACAACCCTAGTCCACAAAAGTTGACATGTTGTATACAGTGAGTACATCAGCAAGGCAAAATATCAAATGTTGAGACAATACAATACACTTCCTTTAAATTTAATGCAAGGATGTTTCAAAAAACGTTGAGGGCAGAGGGACGTTTACCATTGTGTTGCATGACCTCCTTTTGCTTGATATGAGGTTTCAACAGTTCAGGGCGTTCTTTGTTGCATTTTTCCACTTCGCAATGCTCCAAATGTTTTCAGTTCATCCGTTGTGACCTTCAGAATGTAGTTTGTATCATCTTACAAAATTAAGCAAGGAAATACTTGAAAAACACCGCCAGATATGTAGCACATATCATAACATTTCCCCCATTTTCACAGGCTTAAAAGTAATTGATACAGTTTGAGGGCCATGTGAGGCCTGTCCCCTTCTTATTTAATGTCAGAATGAAGCAGACATAATATTTGAATTTGATTCAAAGGTTTTCAATCTAATTTCAAATGGGGCCCAAAGAGCTGTCAGTGCAAGTGAAGGCAGGTTATCGTTAAGCTGAAAAACCAACCTATCAGAGACAGCAAAAAATTTAGGAGTGGCCAAAACAACAATCGTGAAATAAAGGAACTGATCAGCTCAGCAACACTAAAAAGACCTGAAAGATCTCAGGAGAAAAACAGCTGATGATCCGAGACAAACCTCATAAAATACATCTGCCAAACACGGTGGAGGAAATGTTATAGCATGGACGTGTATGGCTGTGAGTGGAACCAGATCACTAGTATTTATCGCCCATAGAGCAGCTATTCTCTCCTCAAATTCAGATTCAATGCTGGAAAACTTCATTTCCAAAATGAATGAATGAGCTAAAGCATAACATCGCAGAATATTTTCATCCAAATATTTAAAATAATTATGAAATTTGAAATTCTGTTTGTCCAATCACTTCGGAGTCTCTAGAAATGGGGGACCATGTATAAAAACGCTCGCAATTTCCAAACAGTTCAAGCAAAATTTGTGTTAAACCCTTCACTGGTCTAAAATCCGCTAAAAACTATAGACTTTCTATATTCATCCAATAAACTACAGCTCTAAGTGTACCGTCATGGATGCTGACTTTTGAACAAAGGGCTGATAACAGGCTCAATAGTCCATCTTTTCTTTATTTTAAAAACCCACCATCCATGATTTGAAAAAGACTTTCACTCACACACACACACACACACACACACACACACACACACACACACACACACACAAGTACAGCTAGCAGTGCCGCATGAGGGAACAGAACCGCATGGCTGTATTATGTCGAAAAAATATCATTAAACTGTTTGCCTATGCAGGATTTCATGGTCTGATAAATAATAAGCTTCAGCCGCTCTCAAATACTCTATAATGATTTCTTCACATTCTAATCTCTAATAATCATGTTGCTGATCCACTGACAGTTAATGCAGCTAATTGTGGGATGTTAATTCAGGTCTTTCCAAGTAATGTATGACTTTTTTCATTTGTTTTGTGGCAACATTTAAATTGAGAATGCACATCACTTTCTAATTCTATCGTTTTTTTTGCACCAGTTCAAGGCAAATACAAGCTTTTCTTTCCATTTGTATGTTGTTTTTGTATGTTACTAAAATTGTCAACGTTTCTCATTACATCGGTTTGATCTGCAGAATAATATCAGTCAGTAATAACAGTCAAAAGCTGTGACTTCTTTGTGAACTCTTAACACCTGAGAGCGTAAGCCTGGAAGAGTTGCATGATTTGTAGAGAGTCAACAGGTCTTCTGTTGACTCTCAGTCAGGGTGATGTCATGTTCACTTCTTCGCATTCATCTGAAGCGTTCAACACGTCTGATTGTGACGATTAAACTGAAATCATACTGAACTTGAGAGACCGCTGTCAGTACATTTGTGCTCTCCATTTCCACAATGAAGGCAGTGCAAGTGTCCAGCCAAGGTTCGCTGGGCTCTGATGTGTGTAATAAACAAACATTGATAAGAGAGCCACTGCAGACCTTTGGATAGTGTGTGAGAGCATTGCTAGAGTTTGTAGCAATGGACTCAATATAAAAAGCATTAGAGCAATGTAGACTGTGCTTGTGGCTGAAGAGGCACAGCTGCTCAGTCAAGACAGCTGGAGATTTCAGCGAAACAGGAAGAAGCCACTTGAAGTTGTTTGTCATATGAAATTCAATGGAAGCCAGCGGGGCCGAAATTAAATATGAGAAATAGGACTGCGCCTTTCCAAACAACACAAGTCAAGAGACAAGGTCAAAGGATTTTTATCATTAATAAATACAAAGAGGTTTTCTTTCCTGTGATATTCCCGGGACAAGTTAAGGTGCAATTATTTCTTTGCACACATAAAAGCTCACAACAATCAGCAACAACATTAAAACAAGAGCGAGTTGAATAACAATCAATCACGCCTTTATAACTTTTTTAAATATCCTGCTTGGAAACAGCGGTGTATGGCATTTATGCAGATGCTCCTTTGATTCGGATCAACTAAACAGTGTCGCAGAGCAAGCATACCCTCTTTCGTGGAAATGGTACTCCCCCAGAAAGCTATCACACCAAACCACACCATAACCCTGCTGAGGGTTGACCCGAGGACCACAGCAAAGAGCCAAAGGTGATGACTTTTATCTGCCCACCACAACTTTGGCTTTGACTCGGTTGAGTCAAGGAGCTTCAGTTTGCGTGCCATCAAACATCTTGTGACTCATATAGTTATTACTGGGAGCTAACAAGAAAATGAGGTCGTGACCCTGAGATATGCAGACAGAAATAATATATGTACACGAGCAGCCACACCCACTCTTGGTGTCCATAATGACCTGCATTAGTGTTTTAGAAAATAAACATCCAGGCCTGGGACCTTTGGTAAACTAAATGTCAGGATTTCTATTTGTTGGTGATAGAGATTACTTCATTGGCTACTGTCTGCAGCTCACACTCACAATATTAACCTTTCACACCACAACACTATGTAGAAAAATCCAACAGCTGTTGAGATTAACTTTTGTTAAATTTAGTTAATTCTGCAACACACACACGCACACACGCACACACACGCACACACACGCACACACACGCACACACACGCACACACACGCACGCACACACACGCACACACACACACAAAGAACAACCTTGAATGACAAGAAGAACATTGAGTCCTGCAACAGATGGCATGGCTCTCACAGAGCCCTGATCAACATCACAGAGTCAGACTGAGATCACATGATGAGACACCAGGCGCCGACATGGACTCAATTCAAAGTGTGGCATTATTCTGCAAAATGCCAAAGCCTGCATTGGCATACTGATGAGTCGGGATCAATTTAAACCAGTAATCTAAATTCCAAAGAAGTTAGGGCGCTGTATAAAATGTTTAAAAAAAAAAACAAACCCAGAATGCAATGATTTGCAAACCAGATTTTACTCACAGAAGAACATAAAAACATTCAAATATTTAAAATGAGATGCACCATTTTAAGAGGAAAAATTTTGGCTCAGTTTGTATTTTGTGGCAGCAACAAATTAAAAATAAATAAATAAATAAAAGCAGGCCATGTTTACCACTGTGTAACGTCTCTTCTTCTTTTAACAGCAGTCTACAAACTACAAACTGAAGAGAACAGCTGCTGGACTTTCAGAGAAAGAGTGTTGTCCCATTTTTGTCTGCTATCTAGCTGCTTAACAGTCCTGGGTCTTCTTTGTCATATTTTTTAATTTAGTGATGTTCCAAATGTTAATGCTAAACTGCCCTGCCTGCAATACAGACCTTTTCACCAAAGAGTTAAGGTCAGTGATCCTAACACTGGTTTTCAGCTTTGTCCCTTACACACAGGGATTTCTCCAATTTCTCCAAATGTGTAGGTGATATCATGCTCTGTAGATGAGTCTCTGCAATTTGACTTTTGGGACAATTATTCTGAAGTTGCAGCACAGTTTGTAGATGCAGTTTTTTTTTTTGCAGACTGGTGAACCTCTGCACAGCTTTGCTTCTGAGAAACTACCTCTCTAAGATGCTCTTACCGTCCCAGTTACTTTTCCAGCCTTTCGTTGCCTTCTCCCAACTTTTGAGACGTATCGCTGCCATCAAATTCAAACTAAGCCAATATTTTTAATTAAATACTGAAATGTGTCAGTTTAAACATCTTATATATTTTCTATGTACTAAAATAGGGGCTTTGGAAATGCAAATCAGTGCATTCTGTTTATATTTACATTTACACAGCATCCAAACAGTTTTGGACCTGGGTTTATATTTGGCTTTTATGCAGTTGAGACAGTTGTTCATTTATCATAGTTGACACCACAAATCCGCATCTTATGTTAGCCGCTGACAAGTGTATGGCTGGTTGTGTGAAGTGATCGTGACAACAACTTACTTGCAGGTAAAAAAAAAACTAAAACAAAACTAAAACTAAAAAGACAAGACCAAAAAAGAAAACAAGGCAGAGCTCGATCGGCCGTATGAAAATATAAATCTGTTGCCTTCAACGAGCACAACAGCAACAAAGAACAGCAAACAAGAAGAAGTGAGACTTTATCATCAATAAACTGGAGCAACTAAAAAGTAGAAAAGTGACCAAAGACTCAGTTAAAGTATTCTAGAGCTGAACTAATTTCACCTCTGAAGTGATTCATCTACACACACACACACACACACGCAGCTGACTGTCTTCTTCTTGACAGTTTAACAGTGTAAGTGCAGTAAAAAAAAAAAAAAGAAATGCTTTGCCAGATCCTGTGTGTGTGCGTGTGTCTGTTCGGTAGTGAGCCAGTACCTTCATGCAAAAACGCATTTGAAAACAAAAAGAGGCCAGGATGTTAGCGGAGCAGGTCTGTGTGCACGTGTGCGTGCGTGCGAGTGTGTGTGAGTTTGGGACAAACAGACCTTTGTCTTTGCTGGCAGTGTTGTCCAGGCAGTTGGCAGAACAGCTAAAAAAGCTGAAGGACCCCACAAAACACCACAATAATACTGGGAACAGGACACACACAGTCACCGAGCTTCACTTCCTCTGCCTACAGTTTCAGGACGTGAACCTCTGAGCTTCTCATCACTATCATGGTTAACCCTCCACCTGCAGCACTGAGGCTGTAGAAAGTAAACCCAAACACCAGAAGAGATGCAGCAGCGTTAAAAGCATGGAGGTACATACTTGTCAGGGCGTAGTTGGGGTTCTCCACCTCCATCCGCTGCAGCTGAGCTGCCAGGTAGACCTGTATATGTAACACAGGAAATAATGCCATTACAAACATTATCTGTGACTGATGGTAATACGGCAGCAGGTTTTCCCCTGCTGATAATGTTTACTTAATATAGAGGTAACTAAGAGTCACTGTGGGAATTTTTTTCCCTTTATGTTTGCATTCTGTCTGATCAATAGAGAAAGGCAGAGCTTCACTGTAACAACAGTATGAGTCACTGCACCTCGAGCTGTGGGCGCAGGTCTGTACCAATACACCTGGAAAAGTAACTAGAGGAGCTGGTTCACCAGCCCTCTCCCCGAGCACCACCAGGGCTGATCAAGACAGGCCATAACTCTGCTTAGCTATGACTGTGCTTTGGTTGTAAAGTCTATGGCTGTGACACATTATCTTGTAATTTGGGGAAGACAAATTGCTTTGATTTGTTGCAAGTGTGCGGTAAATTTAATTTAAGCTACTCCTTAGTAAGCATCTCCGTCACTGTATCGAAGCAACACAAGTGAAATAGAGTAGAGCTTAGTTACGTGCATAACTTAAACCTCAAACGCAGCTGAAGTTTTAGCAGTAAGCAAGTCTGTAGCCACTACTTTGCCGCTCTCATTGACCACATACTGCCTTAGATTATGCTTGAAAAGAAGGACCGAGCATTGTGAGGTCTCACATTTGCCAACACACAACTTTGTGGACCACAGGAAATCCAATAATGATTCCTTGGGAATGTAAGACTTTCAGCGAGGGAATGCCAACGGGTTTTAAAAAAATTATTTTACACTCAACATCTATACAAGCCACAATTCTGCACAGTGTGAAGATCCTTGGTTCAGCGTTCCTCATTAGCACGCACATGGTAACACTGTAGATCAAGTTTTGCACACTAGTATCATGGCTGAACATCTTGTTCTGGTTTTTAGAAACCCCAATAAGAAAAAGCTTACTGCTATTTGGAGAGCTCCAATAAAAACTGGCCTACTGCTAAAAGCCAGAAATAGTATTATGCTCATGCCTACAGAGGTATTAATGATAAAATAAAAAGATAAAACATACCAAAGATATAAAAAAATATGAATAGGAATCTTTTTTTTTAAAAAAGCCAACGATAACAGTTTGACAGGGATTAAATTGTATTTTTGCACCAAGAAGGTGATTCAAGGAGATATTAGACAAAAACTTGGAATATCTCAAAATGGTCATCTTAAAAAAAAAGAGATAACGGGGCAAGAAGAAGTGGCAGAGCTAAAAACTATGTACAGCAGATGAACTGTAGCTGAAAGTCACGTCTTTAAGAAATAAAAAAACTCCAGCAGAGAGAGCGATGCATGATGATTTCCAATTTCAATAAAACACTGCACCGATTTCCCATTTTCCTGGCAAAATGTAAAGAAACGAAGGGTGGCTCAAAACATTTGCACAATATTATGTGTCAAAAAACTTTACGTCCCTGAATATGGCTAGTGTATGACTTAAAAAAAAAAAAAAAAAAAAAACCCTGAAAAATGTGAATGCTTAACGTTTTCTAATAAACCGCAAAAATATAAAGTAATCATGCAAATAAAGAAGATTTCATTGTTTTTGGAAGTATCTGGTCACGAGAGTATTAAAAAAACATTTAAATTTGGAGCAAAATAAATTTAATTCACGTTAAAGTTATTAAAAATCGTCCTGCATGAGTGAGTGTCAGAAGAATTTGCACCAGACCATCAAGTAGACTGTGAAACATTTCACTGAGTAAGTTGAAAGTTGGATCTGCTTGTGCCATTAAATGCAAAGTCAAGGATCACTGAAGTGACTTGGACGTATCCTCTGTGCTCCTGGTTCTGTGAAAGTGTTTGCAATGTACGGCCAGCGACCTTCTGATCATTCACAAGTGTGCATTATAAAAGTGCTAAACAAACTACAACGATGAACTTAAAAAAAAATCAAAACAAAAACAAATCCATTTCTTTTGCTCTGTCTGTACCTTGACGTCGATGCCTCGCGCCGAGGAGCTGCTGTTGAAGAACCTGGAGGGGATCTTTGAGGACAGGTCGGGTTCTTCTCGACCAAAGCCAAGGTTTAACAGGATTTCCTCAGGATCCTCCTCGTATAGGTCCAGCAGTTCTGACACACTGCGGAGAGACACACGTTAGAGAGAAAGTTCAGAATTAGTCTGAACTTTCTCTCTAACTGCAGAGTGACGACTGCAAATCTGAACCGCTATGAAAACACACAGCCAGCAAGCAGAGTCCTGCTCTTCAACCATTTTACTGAGACCTGAATCCTGACTAGCAGCAGAAGACTAATCCATCCCACATTTTCACCTCAGGTTTTGCCAACACAACAAGTTGCTATTTGCGTAGAGCAGACAGTGTAAAGTAGTTATGCAAAATAGTGTATTTTATATTGTATTTGGGTGATTCTAACACAGTGATACCTGCATTTAGATGAGGCTGCTGTGGTTTCTTTTTCTACCCGCTGATAACTCAGCGAGATAATCGTCTGCACTGTAAGGTGATGATGCTACTCATCTTCATAATACAGTTTCTATTTTTATGTACTTGTGAAATCGTGAGAAGCCACTATACATCATTTACCACATTTAACACCAGCTAATAACGTCAGCCGCCAGACACGCCTGCTGCTCCGACCTCATCGCCTTATCCTGTCCACTCACCACAACCACAATCATCCTGATAATTTACCCACCACATGTGTTTATAGGTAAAGGATGTGGACAGTAGATATTTCTGATAGAGCAGTGACACTGCAAGCCATTATTACTCCAACCAAAAACAATTAACCTACATTTATTTCAACACTAGAGGTTCCTGATTCTTTACTTTGGCTCACAACTTTTAAAAAGAATTAAATTTAAGTGTCTGCTCATGGCTAGTGCCCAATCAGAATTACCCTGATGGGTCTGGGAGGAGGAGTTGGCCGTCCGATTGGGGTCTGGAATGTGGGGCCTCCCTGCTGCTGCCGAGCCGGGGCAGTCTGCTTCTCCCCACCCCAGGGAAAAGGGTAACACCACCTGGGTCTGGGTGCAGTTCCCCCTCCAGGGGCAAGGGTACCTAGACCCAGGGCTTAGAGTACGCTTGGGGAGTGTGATTGTGTGTACAGCGTCTCTTTATGTCTGTCTCCACGTTGGTTGCGTGTTGAGTAATTGCATATGAGAGCATGAGGGTGGGAATGGATGTTTGTGTCTGTGTGTGCCTGTATGTCTGTGTCTATATGTCAGGTTGGGTATCAGACGCCACCTCTCTGGGGACATCTCAGGCCCTCCAAGGTTTGGAGGTCTATCTCCCCCCACCACCACTTCCCCTGCCAGTGGCGGACTCCCTCAGACATTGGTGCGTTGGTGGTTCTTTGTGTCTGGGGATGGGCGTCCAGGTACACACCGGCTCACTCCTTGGCGGCCACTTATCGGGGCCTGGAGCCTGAGGCTCGCTCGGGCCACTTTGGGGGTGGGGTGCCCTCGGCCTGGGGCTCGGTCACTCAGGCACGGCTGGCTGCCGGCGGAGCTCACGGGCGCGTCACTGCAACTCCCCCTGGCTTCTGCTCCACGGCTGCTGAGTGAGCCCTCATCTGGGACTCTCCTCAGCTCTTTCTGGGACAGTGGCGCAGCTGCCCCTCTGTTGGTCTTCCTTGGTCTCTTGTGTTCTGGGGGCCTCTGGATGTCTGGAGTTTCGATCTAGGGAATCTCCTAACTACTGCTCGACATCCAAGGAATTTAAAATAAGATGGTTTTTGGACAAAAACTCTTGCACTCCTCTTGAATAGATAACACTTCCTCTTAGAAATACACCCTGACTTTGACCTTTATGGACAGTAATTTTGTTTGGCTACAAATGAAAAACCTGAAGTACCAGACTGTTTCTTAAAGTTCACCATCGGGACACTTCTTCTGAGAAACTAGTTTGAGAAATGCTGTCACTTCATTACTTGGCAGACGATTGGATGAACCATCCGTTTATCACCATCTACCATGGGCAAACTTCAACTAATCAGGTCATCAATTCACAGGATGCCGAGCGTGCAAAAGAGGACATGCTACCATATAGTTACAGCAGTGCAGCTGCCTATGTACTTAGAATATTACAAGATTTATTTACATTAAATTTATTTATTACTGCACTTAGGTGGTAATAAATAAATAAATTCATTGGCATGTGATTGGATGAAGCATCTGGCTAAAATAAATGCATAACTGCAGTCGCACTGGCTAGGTGCTTATTGGTCAGACTTACGTTTAACTAACAGCACAACTTAAAACCTTGCAATGCAGATACTCTACTGATTAAAATCTTCAACTCCCTTGCAAGGTAAACTAAAGAGTTCTCTGGTTTGAGATTTAATATCAGCATCTCTGAGAGTTACTTTCTGCAGATCCCTGCACAAATCTGAGTGAGAAGTGAGCAAATGAACTGACCTGGACACGGTGCTGCTTTTCCCAGATCCTGTGGAGTTCATACTCATTCCTTTCTCTTTATATTGGCTCCTTTTCTGATCCGCCGCAAGATCAAAACTGCATATGAAGCATTAACATACAGAGAGGCATTAAATCACGCACGTGCATGTGAGAGAAGGGAGAATCTAAAGCTGTTTTTAAACATGAACTCTGGAAAACATCAGGAGAATCAAATCAAATCAAATCAAATGATTCACCACATCTGCTGCTTTACATGTTTCACATGTGTTCTCAACACTTGAAATAAACTGGTTTATGCAAGCTGCATGAGTCAAGCATGCAGGAGGCAGGGCACAGGACCACTGCTGCTTACTGTGAATTCATAGTAAGCATTCAATTACTTACTCTTTTCCTCACATGGGTGAAATTATGCATTTCATGGACTCTGACAGAGCTGGATGAGACATTAAATGGCCTTTCTCGTGTCAACTCTTTAGTACAGAGTCCATCTACGTCAGGTAATGTCTAGAAAAGCTTCAGGCTTAATGCACCAACCAGCTGCCACTTTATTTACTGAATGTAGAGAGTAAAACAAATGAACTCACCAGGCTTTGGTTTGAGGATAGTTGGCTGCAAAAGAAGAACATGAAAATATTAAGTATACATCCAAATACAGAATGCTGAGCAGCATTACTGTGTCACTGCTCTGTGCCTTTAATCAATAATCTATCAGAAACTTTCCCCCTGACCAAATCAACATAACGAAAAACACAGAACAGGACAAAAAGGAAACCATAAAGTCCCAATAAATCAGCTATATAAACAAGTTTTGACTTGACCACAATCCCAGGGGACTAGAGGTTGGACAAAACTAGCCTTAAAAATGAAGAGAAAAAAAAGAAAAAGAAAAAAGGAGTCGGGATGTGAAAGTCATAAATAAAATGAAAACACTGCATTAAAAATGGCAACAACCAAACAACAGCACATTAAAACGCACCATCAGAACATTTAAGAAACAAAACAAAACAAAAAAAGCATGACATGAGTGCACTTAAACCAAACAGCAAACCAGGGGAATATATGTGGATCTTTCAAAAGGATGAAGTATTGTCAACAACAGGGCGGTACTTAATGTGGGTGGCTGATTTTTTTTTTTTCCTGGAGTCTGGCAGCAGCAAGTGGGAAATATTTTGGTTTTAAAGGCGAGAGTAGGCGACTACGAGGAGTTAACGGGAGGATGATGCAAGTCACCTTGAGGCGGATTATGGCATTAGAAGCCTCTTTAGAGCTGCTCTGCAAAGAACAAACAGCTGCACTGGTTACCAAAGAAATACATGACTGATGTAATATGATCTGGAATTTTACTAAGCCAATACAGGAGTGATGTCTTGTCTTTTCTTTGTAGCAGCTGCATCTTGGACAAATACTAGTCAAGAAGGGGTGTAATGAGACAACTAAGTACAGGGAGCTGTCGAGTAGTCTAGTCAAGAGGTGATAAAACAAATACTGGATGAGTCATTGTGAGATAAAACTGGTTTTAATTAAGCTAAAATTCCTAAGCTGATAAAAGCTATCATTCACAGAGACCGCTAATTTGAAGAAGACATTAAAGAAAAAGATTTTTGTGTTCGTCGTGAGTAGAAGAGGAACCTTTTAAAAGGTTAGTAACTAAGCTGATTTCACTTTTGCCCGAGTTTAGCTGAAATATGTCTTTGAATATGACAACATTTGGACGGTCAAAGAGGTTCTTCAGTGAACAAACTGTTTCCACAGACTTCAGGGGAAGTAAAATTACACTTGGGGGTTGCCATATAAATTGGGGGCATCACGTAAAAAATGGTTTCCTATTGTAACAGAAGATTCCCTCTCTCTGTCCCTCAGACAGAAAGACGACAACTTTAAATTTTAGGCTCTGCAAGAAGACTTTACTCTTTAATGTGACACACAAACCTGAATAGAAAGAAAGCAGGCACTGTACATCCTGACTACAGCAACCACTACAGACAAAAATAAAAAAACCTTTTAGATAGGAGAACAAGTTTTTCTAAGACCTTTTCCAATAGGCCGTTACAACAACGTACAACAGTTATTAAGAAGGTTCAAGATGACATTTTTTAATGAGATGCACAGCTGAATGCTTGAAACTAAATAATCAAGCAACTATTAATTATAGATTAAAAAGGATAGGAACAGTGAGTGGAACTTCAGTACAGGATACTAGTTCAGTTGGTTGAACTTGCTCGCCATTAGCCTCTCCTTTACAATTCTGTCAACCATTTGCTATAAATCTCCCAGAAAATGTAAAGGCTAAGGTCTTCCTCAAGGTCTTTTTAAAATCACCGAGAAGGACAAAAAATAAAAATCTGTGACCATGTCTTAAGAAACTAACACTAGCCTTAATCTATACCTAGCTACAGCAGAGAATATCTGCCAAGTTTTTATTTCGTAACACTTCAAAATAAAAAACTGCTTTTGCCCAACTTGGTCGGAATCAAACCAGCTGTCCTAAAAACGTTGAAGTTTAATTAATGTGCCGTTTACCACGGTTTGCTTGTACTGAGCGCTGATGTAGGTAAACTTTCATTTTGTCAAGCAACTTTAAAAAAAACGTCATCACTTGCTGCAGGTCTGACTGCTTTTTTTTTTCCATTTAACAAGAACTTGCTGAGACATGTCGCCGTCTGTGTGAGAGCGTCTTTCTATTCCAGCTCATTTCAGATGAACTTCTTGGAATCAACAATGTTTTTCTTCTCTAACAGACCGCTGGATTAAAGCAGCCAAACGTGACAACAGTGACATCCACACGCTAATTCACCGATTCAGTTCCACACCATTCACCCCGAACTATTTAATTCACTAATTCACTTCTATCCCATTCACCCCTTAGCACTTTAATCCCTTCCTATCCTGTCCTCCTAATGTTAAACAGCATAAGAGCCAATTAGGATCTGTCCATACCTGACATCTGGAAAATCCTCCACAGAGGACATCAGCTACTCCTGTCAAATATCACTCTCAACATAATTAAGGCACATACTGTCAGGATATAACATGAAGCAGACAGAGACACTCAGACTAAAGAATCCTAATGTCACCTCTGTATAAACACAGACAGCTTATACAAAATCAAATGGTGAACACAGGCAGGCTGAGTCCTTGATGCTCAGGAAATGTTTAGTGACGCTAAACTAAATATCCTTAGACATGAAATATTTGATGCAGGTATTTTTAGTCAAATATGCATTTCCCATTTCCCAAATGTTTTATGAATTTGGTAATTTAATCAACCAAATCCTTCAAACTCATGCTAGCGTAACATTTTGAAAGTTTCACATTTGTGAAAGTGAATAGCTGCACAAACAACTGAGATTTTACTTTTAAAGACATGAGCCAATCGGTGGGAGGAGCTTATCAGGTTGGAATGTGTCACAAAAATTATCTTCAAAGAGTTCAGACTCGACCAATCCAAAGTCAGAAAGGCTGTGTGCAAACAAAAGAAAGTGTCATTAGCCTCCACAGGAGTGGTTGACTGATAAAACTCTCTTCCTGTGCAACACAGGGCAACTTCTGAGGGTTTTCAGAGTCCAGCATCAGGAGCGTAATGAAAAAATGCCAGGCATGGCTGGCCTGAGAAAACTAGGCTGCTGCTCTACAAAAACATTGCTGCTTGATGCCTTTGACTAAAGATCACATTAGAAAGCCAGAAGGCTGCAAAAACAATGCGTGAGAAGAATGAATAGACTGTTTTGGTTTAACTGAGAAGCATTATGGAGAATGTAAAGGATACATGAACTGTTATTTATATAGTGCTTTTTTTACTGTGACTGAGCATGCATATTTTCACCCATTAACACACTCATACCAGCACCTTTTATCGATCACACTTGGGAGCGCTGCACAAAGCAGGGATCAAGCCATGGAGGTGGTAGCATCTGGGCCAGAACAGTTTGTGATCTTTGAACAACAAATTCTGACTTACTCCAGTAATTGCTAAAGAAACTTTTCGAGCTTGGTCCATGACTAGAATCTCAAGACAGGATGGGTCAAGCAGCTTAATAACAATGTAAAAACAAAAGTCATCAAGGGTCCAAAAAGAATAAATATCACATTTCAAAATGACCAGGTCCTAATCCTAAGCTGACAGAAGGGTTGTCGAATAGCCTGAAGTTCAACCCCCACCCTTGATACGCTATATTAGGTCATTTTCCTCAATAAATAAAACAACCAGATTTCACTGAGTGGTACAAATTGTCCTATTTGGACATCAGTGCTCAGAAAACTAAATTGATGGTTGTGGATTTTACGATTACCTGCCTTCAATGGAAAAAAGATGAGGCTACTGAGTTTGTGCAGCACTATAAGTGATAACAAGCTGACCTTTGAGTTTCAGGTGGAAGCCATGTGTAGAAAAGCTTACCAGCACAAGTGTACTTTTATCACAAGCTTTGAGGTTTCCATGTCAGCAGCACGTTTATGAGAAGGTTTTATTGAATCTGTACTTACATTCTCATTTATTAGCTAGCACGGGCCACTGAACCTCAACAGCAAAAGCAGGCTGCAAAGTACTGTCTAATATGGAGAGACAGTCTAATATGTAGGAAAGTAGGACATGCGCGCCTTTATGACCTTCCTCATCTGTACAAAGTTAGGACTCTGAAGAAGACCCAGTCAGTTCTGGTTGATCCTAGCCACCACTTGTCTAAGATGTTCAAGTAGCTTCCATCTGGCCGGATACAGTATATCAACATGCAGGACAGACTATGCAAACTCGGTTGTTGTCTTTTTTGTGTATTTGTTGTGCGCTTTCTGCTGATACAAGGTAAAAACTTGTAGAATTAACCAATTAACACCTATTCAGCGCCAGATTCCCCCAACTGATCTCCGACACACACACACCATACATGACATTTCAACAGAAAGTCATTACAGGCTATTGTTCAGTTGGTAACATATACACTCTGCCGTCCTTACAAGATCACAAATATGATGAACACGCACACTCAGTTGTGCGTGCAGCGTGTTCCCACACCTCTGCCACTGTTGACTTTTCCTTCAAGAAGAAACAAGACTGGAATGAAGATGATGAGGTATCACAAGATACTCTGTTGATTTAAGCACCGTTTTGTCAGACCTTCATCCTTCATTTAAAACACATGATCAAAAGACACGTGGGTCAAAATAAATAGTTTTATCTATATTCATTATTATTAAATAAAAAAGAAATGTCAAAAAGTCAACTGCCTTTCTCTTCTATGGGACTCCTTAGGAAGCTCTATGGGATATGCAGTCCTGTGAAAATCAAAGTTTTCCCAGGACTATACAGTCCTGTAAAAACACCAAATTACACTCAATGATTAAATAAATTGCTGTGGAAATTTTTTTGGCTGACTCTTCTTCACTGCATTGCTTCGATTAATTGATGTTTGTTGGCATTTCATTTGATTTTGACTGGGCCACTGCAAGACTAGATTTCCTGCTGTGCTTTAGCTTTTCACGCTTTAGCCGTCTCACATTTGACTCTTTAATCCTTTGGTATACAAAGGAGTACAGTTGACTCAATGACTGCAACATGCCCAGATTCTTTGGTTGAAAGTCCAAATCATCACATTTCCACCACCATGCTTGACAGTTAGTATGATATGTTGTGTTTGGTTTACATTTAACATTATAGCCATACATTTCCACTTTGGTCTCATCTGTCCAAAGGACATTGTTCCAGAAGTCTTGTAGTTTGTTAAGATGCAGCTTTCCAAACCTAAACTGTGCTGCCGTGTTCTTTTTAAAGAGAAGAGGCCAAGCCAACTTGTTCCTTCTTAGAAATTTCACAGTCATGATGTCAATTAAGATTTAACATGCCAATAGGTTGCAACACTCTGCTAACACAACCTCTGAATAACTTCTGCTTTTACAGAGGTGCTCACATTTGCTGATGATCAACTAATCGAATGTATCTGAGTAGCAGCACCTGGCTCCTACTTACCTCTTATTTCCTATAGAAGCATAATGGTGCACTTAGTTTTTTCAGAAAGTTTTTTTTTTTCAGTTCTCTACAATGCGCTTTGTAATAGTTTGCAGATCGTTATAGGTCATTGTTTATCCTTCTAAAAGTTGGTTTTGGACTACTGAAGTTTGTATCCAAATTTCTCTCATGACCAAGCACAAAATAACTCATACTATGTTGATGACACTACACTTTACCTCCATTTAGTTTCCTTACACAGACTTTCCACTGACAGATCCGTAATGGGAAAAAAACCAAACCTCCCACACACACTAGATAAAACTCTCAATGGACATAGACCGTGTCTATGTATTTGTGGCTTGTACACTACACAATGCAACACATTACATGATGACTGCATGACCCAAAAATTGATTCCATTGAACTAACTGAAAGTGTTGGGATAACTAGAGGGTGTTCAAAATATCAACTATTCACTTCTCAGCTCAGTAGTGATTTAGGAGCGAGATGCAACAAATCTGTTCCTGACTACAACTCATCCAAATCTAAATAACCTGGTGTCCGCTGCCTCTGTGTATGGAGTCACAGAAAACTGAGAACTAAATCCAGTTCATAAAGCCTCTAAAGACAACTATGTCATTCAGCAAAGTACTACAATTCAGAAGCTTTGTTTTTAGGCTTTGGTATCATAGATTTGAGGTGCTTTTGCCTGTCCAAATAATAGTAAACCAGATCAGACCAGAGCAACCCTTAGTGGTAATATGAGTAATTCAACTCAGGATTACGCAATTTCCTAATCAGCAGTAATCCAAGCCAGGGAATCTGGAAGCATATATCGATTTTTCCTGAAGTGACCAATGATAACTTCACATAACATTTTATAAAAGCTTTTGTAATGTTTTTTTTTCCACAGAAGTCAAAAATGAACCACAGATGTGGTTAGCACAGAATCCAGTTTCCATCAGGTCAGAGTCAACAACTACAGGGAGATAACAGGAAAAAAACACAACAAAAACAAAAACACAACAACTTTATTTAAACACTCCAGGAAACCAGAAGGATTTTTTCCTGGACCCTTGGCAGGCTAGCCAATGTAGGACTTCATATTATTGAACAGTAACTATGACCATTAGGATTCTGTTTGCATTAGAATTATACAAAATAAATATATTCCTGGCAACAGAAGTTTGACATCAGTCTTGATTAGTTTTCTTAACTTATGGACCATTAAGGTTTTGCGTTGGGGGCAGCTCTGCTATTATCAGCTTTCAAACTCGGGCGGAGAACACGTTACCAAAATGTCAGTGTTTCTATTTTTAATATGCCATTTAAATCAGGATTCAATTACACAATTAGCAGAAAATGGAGGGAAACCGTTAACAATGAGAAGAAATTGTAAATCTTGCGAACTGACCTTCAGCCCCCAGTGAAAGGTCATCTTCAAAGCTGCAGCCGTTCTTCAGAGGCCCTGTTCTCACACACACACACACACACACACACACACGGCGTGAAATGCCGTCAGTGACAACAGTGCTAAACGAAAACAAATTCAGATTTGATAGTTGTAATGACGCGGCAAATATATTCTGATGCAATAAAGTCTAGAGAGTAGAGGAGCTGTCGCCATCACAAGTTTGACGTTCTCACTGTGCTGCACATAAACAACAAAAATATGGATTACCTCTGCTTGGAGAAGCACTCTGGTCATCTAGAGAGGCTCCAAGGGGAGTTCTGGAAAACAGAGAGATGATGAGTGAAATAAACTGAACACGCACACAAAATCCAACATCAGCCACCAGTTAGGTGTGCTGCGATTAACATGCACTAAAAAGGAAATAAGAAAGTAGCATGATGTATCGATCCACATGCTCTCTCTCTATTGGTAGTCTGTGTGCAGATTTGTACTGTGTGGCTGAAGCCACCTACCCTTAGACTACATCGTAGTAAATTCAAGACAAATCCAAGGTTAAATACCCATCTCACAAATATCCTAGATAACTGATAATAATGCTGTATGCCTTTGTATAGCAAGATATTTCCTAACTTGAGCGAGCGAACTGGCTGCTTGTCTGAGGCTGAGTGCCAACTTTAAGATCTCTCAAGTCAGTAGTAGTCAGTAGTCTGGGTAACCTAGACTAACTGGCAGTCAAATAAAGGCCAATATTTCCAGTCTAAGTCAGGTCAAGATACTTATTCTGGTCAATCACATCCTATACCAATTATTCTAGGTTAAATTCTGGTTTTAGAAGCTTTCGCGGTTGTACTGACAAGACTAGTTGCTCCAGGCTAACTGGCTGACAGATTAGGCTAGTTGACAGTAGTACTGAGGTAGCGGGTCTGAGCTGCTGTCTGCAGCAGGATGCTGGAGAGACTGTGCTGTTACACAACCTGCAGCTTTTATCAATGGCACAAGTTCATGGCACCAAATAAAACACACACACACGGACAATTGTGTAATAGTGCGCAGTCGCAGTGTTTACTATTCCTCCCACTTGCCAAAATCAGCCATGTTGGCCCCAAGTCCCTACCCTGCGACTGTAGCTATAGTAACCTGCTTGCCATGGTGCCGTGTCATGCTGTAGACGTTTCTGAGTGACAGCGGTTAAAACTGTGCTTGTGTGATAACAATGTTGACTCAGCAGGAGGAACCCCTCCTCTGTTTGCTCTTTCTTTTTCTGCTTTTCTTTCCGTCTTCTGTCAGCTTCTTCCTGCATCTTTCTCTCCTTACTCCACTTCAGCCGCTCTGTGCACCCTATCTCTGGGCGTGGGTCTGCTGTCTTTGTCTGTGTTTGTTCCCTGTGGTTCTGTGTGTTCTATGTCGGCGCTACGTCAGCAGCTGATAAAAACACCTTTAAACACACACCTCTAGACATCAGAAAACCATATCAATAACCCACCAAGCGACAAAACCAGTTAGCAAGCGTTTAACTCATGAGTCAGGCTCTAAAAGACCATAGCTCCAGCTGTTCATATTTACATTAATGACTATGTTAATCTTTCTGTACCCTCACACTGATTGTCTTATCCTTTTGATTGTAGTTAATTATTTCAGCAAAGCTTTTATCTCAAGCATCTTAGATGCACTTTATTAAAGTGCTCAAATGCCCATTTCCCAATCTTTGATTCTAAAATAATATTAAGACATATTTGTGTTCTTTAATATAGTGACAAAAACTAGGGTGATTCCCATTCCCATTTAAATAATCCCATAATCAAACAACCCTCGGCACTCATTAACTTAATTTTACTGTAATGCATGGCCTAATTAAATTCAGTAATTATCAGTCATATTTTGACTTGCATTCAAATTCATAATTCATGTATTTTTACTGTAAGTACAGGCATGAAAAAGCTTTGTGAACTATCCAGAACTTGCAAAAGTTAACAGCATGTCATGTCCGAGCCTTCAGCGTCCCATATGTGGGTCTTTTTACCTGGCTAAATCACCATGGGAACTTGGTGAGCACACAATCTGTTTGGGGATTGTTTTAGTTACAATATCCTTTAAGTGTAATACAAATGCTGTGCGGAAGGAAAACATTTTATATGTGGTCAAATGTAGCCCAGCTGTATATTTAGAGCAGCACAAACTGCATCGTCACTGGAATTTTCTTGCATTCAGATTGTTATGTTTGGTGCTAATCAGCTGCCAGGTATCTTATACAGATTGTGATAAGAACATACAGAAAAATATCTATTCAGTCAGTAAATTAATCTCACTTTCATTGGGCAACAAACCAAAAGTGATTTCCACGTTTCTGTTACTGTTTAAACATCCTTTAATTCTGAATAACCTTTAATGTGCCTGCAGTTTAAAGTTTCAGCGCTCAGATACGCAGAATCAATCCCCCTTTCAAGTAAGTGTGCAAACACACTTAAGCAGATAGCCTGGGTTAACAAAGAAAGTTGATAACCACCATCTTACTCGTAATCGCCAACTGAGGTTTTAGGTTTTGTCAAGCCAGCTAACGCAAAGAAAGCCCAGCTAATGTTGAACTTTCTTCATAGCATGCCCCTCAAAACTAGATTAGCACAGATGCACAGTTACTTTTAACCAGTCGAAGTGTCTGTACAGGTGAAGTTGTTTGTAGGAAAAATTAACAATGATAACGGCAATAAAACACAATCCAGTTTATATATAATGGAAACATTTCCAATAATTTTTCCTGCAATGCCCCACTTCAGAAGCAGAAGAAAAAGCCCATAATGCCATAATTTTAATAAATCATTAACAATAAAAAAAAAAATACAAGTGCAATTTTAGTCAAACAAAGCTTGGAAAAAAATATCCACAAACTCTTGTTTATTTTCCCTAAAAATAAGAAAGAAAATGCTGTTTTTCTAAGCCTTTCAGCTTCAGGAAGTTACAGCACACAGTTCGGTTAGCTGACCACAGCATGAGCCAAAAAGACCAAAAACTGCAAAGCACTCTGTTCTCCAATGTTTGCCTTTTCTCTTGTTTTGTATATATTCCTTTTGATTGCATCCATTTCTCTTATTTGTTATTTATTCCTGCTCTCTTGCCATTTATATTTTATTCCTGCACAGTTGAAGGAATTAAATTTCTTTGTAAATGTGCAATGACAATAAGGGGCTTTTCTACTCTATTCTATTCTATAGTGTATGTCCAAGGGACTCAAAGTGTTTTTCTAAAAAGAACTCACTACAACAAAAACGGAGAAGAGCACATTTTGGTCATTATGAACAAAAATGTGAATAACATAATAAAGGACCTGTGGGATATGATACAAAGCAAACCTATTTTTTTTAAACTTCTTGCTTAAAAACATTCATTTTAAACTGGCATCATTAAATTATTGGACTGAATCATCTAGCATGTGTGCACTGCTTTAGCACGTGAGACATTTACTGAAAACAGGATATTTAATCAGGTGGTGAATGAATACTGTACCTGCAGTCATTCAGCCAGCTGGCGATCTTGTTGTTAGGAACTTGTCCTAGTAGAAAGAAACGAGTATGTTAAAGCAATAAAACAGCGCGTGCTGTACTGTGCAGTGATTACAACATGCTATAAAACTATTATAGTGGTGCCAGACATCAGGATATGTCAACATTACAGTAATTTGGTCTGCAGTTTGTGTTTCCACTGTTTTAGATGTAAGTGGTCCACATCCAACTTTTCTTCACAATGCTCTGACCACAAATAATGATTCATTTTATAGTTTCCCTAACTTTACATTTTACATGTATAATGATTAAATGTCACATTATTTTAAATGTGGGCAAAAGTGCATAAAAAGTAATCCCTGTGGCCCAAAACTTTGGTGCTTTACACTCTAAATAATATGTTTTGCTGTGTTTGTTTTTTTGCAATAAGAAGGCAATCAGGCTTTTTTATATGCCTGTAAAGTGATTTGATGGTTACACTTATTAGGGCTACAAACCAAAACCTGTGAAACACAACACACACCCGACAATACTTACTGAATGAGAATTCATTTCACTTTGATCTTCTGACAAATTAAAGTGATCTCCACGTCTCCTTTAGACTGTAGGACAGTAACGTGTTTAAATGTATCCAGTTAAAAAGCTGCAAAAAGACCTTGAATCCAACAGAAATCTATGGATAGAAGTCTTTGGGAAAAGTCTTTGGCTTTCTATCCTGACCTCTGCAGACGTTATTCCTGCTTTTTTCCGGCTCAGTCACATTTTGTGTCATCTCGAATAAGAATTTGGGTTTAATCTGTAACTCTCAGTCACACCATGTTTTAGAACAGAGGCTTATCTATAACCTTTTCTATTTCAAAGGTTCATAAACAAATAAAAGCATATCATTAAGTCAGTAAATGTAAAACCTTGGATACACGGGTATTTTAGGTAAAGTATTTAGCAAAAGAGGCTAAACAGTTAAGTTCAACTAACCCTGTGCTGTGGGTCCCTGTGTGTTCCCATTACTCTGGCTCTGCTGGGGCTCCTGGGGACCAAAGAGGTGTTCTGAGTTTGAATCTTGCCAGACGGATTCTCTGGTTTTGGCCCAGGCCTGACGCCTTGATGTGGGATCTACGGATCAATCAAGCATACCGTCTGTCAACATGATGGCTATTAAAAGGTTGTTAAACCAGAATTACTCACAAATGTGCGTGAACGGTTCTATAACTATATTTTCAAATTGTCAACAGTACCACATTTGTAAGAGTGTAACGGAGTCTCTGAATGCAAAGTAAGACTTGCAAATGTGTCCAGTAATCTGAAAATCTGCTTTCAAAATCAGTGTGTGTTATCAGATGACATATTTGTAAATAGGTCTAGATTTTCAGCACACTTTTTATCCATTTATTTTAGCATTTTGTTCAACTACTAAGTGATCCCCTTAACTAATTAGTTCAAATGTTTATTTATTTTGGAGGTAAGATAAAAAAAAAAAAATTATTCACCTCTTCTAACCAATTTGAAATGATTTATTATTATTGCTTGTTATTTCAAGCGTTTAATTGATAGTCCAGTATTTCAGCTGCTTTCCCCATTATTACAGTATATTCATTCTGAATCTAAAGAAAGGTGACGCACCTAGACCAGCACTGACTTCCATTGCCAGAGCTCCACTCTCCATTTCTCTGGTTGGTTTGATGCGGTCAGTCAAAGAAGACTGACGACTTTTCAGCAACATCAGCAAAAGACAACATACACCTGCAAACACAGAAGAACACTTTTATATTTAATATGCACTTAACTCGTTCACTGCCATTGACGTCTATAGATGTCAATTACGTTTTCAATGGGAGGGGCTAGAATACAACCTCGGGCAGCTTGTCAGTGAACATCAGACTGCTTGAAATGTATTTTTCACAAAAAGCTCGTTTTCTCCCTTTTTTTGGTCAAAACAGGCATTTTTGGTGGAACCCACCCCTCTTCTACAGCTGATTACTAAAGAACGGAAAATGGTAGAAACAAGCTTTTTTTTTTGGATGGAAGAAGAGAGTCTGTTCTTCATTTTGGTAGGTTCAGCGTTTATGTGATCATAACACACAGTTTTCTGTGGCTCTTCAAAAATGAGTAAAAATGCTCAAAAACCCTGGCAGTGAATGAGTTAAAACATGAATACGAATCGTTGAAAACAAAGCAACTATATAAAGAAAAGATGAATGATGTTAGTAGATAAAAGGATCTAAATCACTAGTACAACTATCACTTTTGGACAGTATAAAGCACGTGTACACACAGATACTAATCCTGATTTGGTGTCAATAGGAAACAAGGGACAAGTCTCAGCAAACATCTACATCTATAAAACTAAATGGCATCATTACATCACAAAATTTGTTGTAAACTCCTAGCACGTAGCAAACAACGGTGTAGTTTAACAACAATTCTTACCTTTACTGGTTATATTTGGTCTTTGTGACTGAAATGTTAAAACTCTTATGCAAACACAAGTGACTTTGCATCTTTACTTTAATGTGCTTCCTGATAATTACTATTTGTGCAGTAAAGACCAGTTCTGGAGGAGGAAAGTTGCTTTGTAGTTAGATGAGAAGAAGAGAAGTGGCCTTTATTATTGATGAACAAGTTATCCACACTGAGACCAGCTGAGCTGAGACACACACCCACACACACACACCTAAGCAGCAGAGATGCAGTGCTGACGCAGTGCAATAGTGCACTTTTTTTTTAATATTCCAAGAGAGAAAATATAATATTCACAGTTAGCTTAATTGGTTGAAACTGAGTTTTCAGGGTATTAACTTTGGTTAAGAAAGAAAAAATGAGAAGTTAAAGCTGTTATCATGATATTTAGGGCCCATGCAAAAATCTACTGTCAGGGTTCACCAAAGAAGTGTAGTGTCAGTTCTGCTGACACAGGGCAAACTAATGTGATGATTCATGTGCAAAAATGTACCCAGAGGTGTAAAAAGTTCTTTGGGTGATCTACTGACTCTCTTTCAAAAATGATGAGGGACTGAGGGATTGAGTTACTTCCTAACAAAAATGACACAGTATGAAGAGAAATGAGAGGACACTGAAAAAGAATCAATATGATTTTCTATAAGGGAAATTGCAGGGACAGGGATTGCAGGAAATGGTGAGGACTGAGATTCCATCAGAGCACAGAATTTACCCAGAGCAGCTCCTCTGCACTTAATAGCCAACGCATACAAAGTGTAGAAGAACACCAGACGTTATTTGCCATGGGAGCCCAAGTCGTTTGTCTGTTAATCAAGGTAAGTTACTGCGCTAGGATGTGTAAATGGGTGCATCCGTCTGTTTTTTCCTGCAAGCAGTGTGAGGCTGCTTGTATTTATTAAAGTCTGACACACTAACACAATCAAATTAACAGCTGCATTTTGACAGACATTTGAATATGGTATACAGTGGGGCAAAAAAGTATTTAGTCAGCCACCGATTGTGCAAGTTCCCCCACCTAAAATGATGACAGAGGTCAGTAATTTGCACCAGAGGTACACTTCAACTGTGAGAGACAGAATGTGAAAAAAAATCCATGAATTCACATGGTAGGATTTGTAAAGAATTTATTCGTAAATCAGGGTGGAAAATAAGTATTTGGTCAATAACAAAAATACAACTCAATACTGTGTAACATAACCTTTGTTGGCAATAACAGAGGTCAAACGTTTACTATAGGTCTTTACCAGGTTTGCACACACAGTAGCTGGTATTTTGGCCCATTCCTCCATGCAGATCTTCTCGAGAGCAGTGATGTTTTGGGGCTGTCGCCGAGCAACACGGACTTTCAACTCCCGCCACAGATTTTCTATGGGGTTGAGGTCTGGAGACTGGCTAGGCCACTCCAGGACTTTCAAATGCTTCTTACGGAGCCACTCCTTTGTTGCCCGGGCGGTGTGTTTTGGATCATTGTCATGTTGGAAGACCCAGCCTCGTTTCATCTTCAAAGTTCTCACTGATGGAAGGAGGTTTTGGCTCAAAATCTCACGATACATGGCCCCATTCATTCTGTCCTTAACACGGATCAGTCGTCCTGTCCCCTTGGCAGAAAAACAGCCCCATAGCATGATGTTTCCACCCCCATGCTTCACAGTAGGTATGGTGTTCTTGGGATACAACTCAGTATTCTTCTTCCTCCAAACACGACGAGTTGAGTTTATACAAAAAAGTTCTACTTTGGTTTCATCTGACCACATGACATTCTCCCAATCCTCTGCTGTATCATCCATGTGCTCTCTGGCAAACTTCAGACGGGCCTGGACATGCACTGGCTTCAGCAGCGGAACACGTCTGGCACTGCGGGATTTGATTCCCTGCCGTTGTAGTGTGTTACTGATGGTGACCTTTGTTACTTTGGTCCCAGCTCTCTGCAGGTCATTCACCAGGTCCCCCCGTGTGGTTCTGGGATCTTTGCTCACCGTTCTCATGATCATTTTGACCCCACGGGATGAGATCTTGCGTGGAGCCCCAGATCGAGGGAGATTATCAGTGGTCTTGTATGTCTTCCATTTTCTGATGATTGCTCCCACAGTTGATTTTTTCACACCAAGCTGCTTGCCTATTGTAGATTCACTCTTCCCAGTCTGGTGCAGGTCTACAATACTTTTCCTGGTGTCCTTCGAAAGCTCTTTGGTCTTGGCCATGGCGGAGTTTGGAGTCTGACTGTTTGAGGCTGTCTCTCACAGTTGAAGTGTACCTCTGGTGCAAATTACTGACCTCTGTCATCATTTTAAGTGGGGGAACTTGCACAATCGGTGGCTGACTAAATACTTTTTTGCCCCACTGTATGTGCACCGTTACAAGAATATTTTTGTTCTATTGCTTTCTATTAATTTATATAATTTTAAGTTAAGCAGGACAGAGTTCTTTTAAAGAAAGATTTACTTATATTCTCAAAAGTTAAGCATGACAGGCTTCTGTTTAAGAAACAGACCTGTTTTACTGTGTTAATGTTGTCATTTTGAGCTAAAAATAAATGGCTAAATGATCATTTGTTTCCCATATGGTCATATCACAAAGAATATGCATCTGCTTAAATCAAATTCAAGTCAAATGGTTAAAAAATAATTTCACACACAAAAAAAAGAGCTACCACACTGGGAAGGGTGAAGACAACTGGGTTGCCCGGCCCTGGCCACGATGTGTCCCTTATTTATTTTTCAGGGAGTTGGCAACCCTAGAAGAGATATAAGACGAAAGATCACAGCTTTGAGCCATCCACCTGTTACAGTTTCCCACTCGGTTGCAAATAAATGAAGAGTTCAACTGGCACAAATCCCTCAACCAACTACTTTTCAGTAGTAAAACAGACATTGCACCAAAAAAAAAAAAAAAAAAAAAAAGCCAAAAGAGGGTTTTCCTATTAAGTATTAGTAAATCTGTCCTGTTATTTAAGCATTTGACCTCATTACATGTGTATTTGTAGGATTTTCCTTTTCAGAGCTCATAAACACCCTGAAAGACAATCAAAACCTTTTTAAAGTGAGTCAATGGATTTGCAAGTTTAAGAGTTTTAGTCCAATTACAGAAATGAGCACAAGTGAAGATATGCAGCTGTGCAACAACACAAATGATTTTCATTGAGTTTGTAGATCTGAGAAGAAAACAATTTAAAAAATAAAATCTGTTAAAATGCTGCAGTTACTGGGACCCAACAATCAAAAGCATCTTAGATTAATATATGAATTTCTTAATGTATAATACTGACTTTGATAAACACCTAGCATTACATGGCATACAAAAAAAGAAAAAACAACAATGTGCACATGACATAGTTACTGTTCTACCTCAATACACGGCAGATTGGTATCTGATGGCAAATAATGTTTTGTGTTTTGTGCATACCGTACAGGTCAACTGTAACACAGATTTCAGGTTTGCAATAAAGACAGCTGCGGGAATCCTGCCGCCACACCAGCTGTCACATGACTTTAACTCTGTGAAAAGTTGCAGAATTCAAAATTCACCAGAGAATATGTAAGGAAGACAAAAGCATCAACATTATGAGCGAGCAGGCAACTATCCTGCAGGAAAGCATTAAAAAGAGGGAGGCAAGACACATCCCAAGAGAAGAGAGCTGTAAGCAGTTAGTAAGAACTGATGAAGATGATCGGACTGGTGACTATAAAAGTTTTTAAGCTCAGTTAAATAAATTCAACTTGCCAATGTGGTGAAATAGCCTTAGAAACAATTACAAATCCAAAAGTACATGTGACTGCGCACACTCAAACACTTCTTAAACAAATAGGAGTCAAACCCAAACAGCGAGTCAAAACGGATGTTGTAAAATTCTCTTTTAGTTGATTAGATCATTATCAAGCAAAATGAACACACACCGATTGTTTCTGTACTCTATGGTGCCACTTAAAAGTCACACAATAATTTGATTAAGAAGTAGACTGAATGCAGGAGTCGCTCTGGAGTTGATGTTTTGTCTACTAAAAATATATGGATGTGTGTATAGGTGGACCCGGGCCTTTCATTTTCCATTCCACGTTAGAGCAGAATCCAAAGCAAGTATGAAAATAAAACAAAGCAAATTTAACTTTTCTGTGTGACACTTTGTTTTCACTTTTTGCAGCTATGTAACTATTAATATTAAAATGACCCTATAACATTTCAGCTTTTAGCCATTTCTACATGAAGGAATGGGTGAAAAACGTGACTTGCACAGCAGAATATTACATTTCTTAAAACGCTGTTTTAAAAGCTTCCAGACAATAAAGAACTAAACACATTAAAACTCTGGGTGCCAATTTAGTTGTGTTGTAAATCTTAAGGTCTTCACTAAGTGCTTTATTTGTTAGCTAGCCTACTTAGCAAAACAGCTATAACACCCAGAATGCTAACAGGCAGGTGTGCAGTTTGCTAGCAATGTGGCTAATCATCAACATAGGCAAGTTAATGAACAGCTACCTCTACATTTCACAGTAAATAATACAGCTTCAAAAGGAATTTACTGACCTTCAGAATGTAACTGCATGGTATATGTATCCTGCTGCGCAGCTATTCATTTTTTATTCCAAATACTGACCTGACTTTACTTACAAGAGCCGAGTATTCACAATTTTAACACCTAGGACTAAATTTCTAACAGTTCTTGTGCTGAGTCACTTTTACTGATAAAGTCCACTGTGTAAAAAGTTACCCACTAAAAACTAAAGCTCTGAGGTAAAAGTCAAATAGTGCTCATGGAGTTATGGAAGGGAGGAGGAGAGTGATGGAGAGGAAGAGGCAGAAGCCTGGAGGAGCATGAAGCCAAATCTAAAAGAGAACGTGTGAAACAGGAAACGAGTGTTTAGAATGAAGAACAGAACAACTTCCTGTCCGAGAGAGAGACAGACGGAGAGAGAAAGAAAGATGAGGGGTGAGCAAGGGACAACTATTTTTAGAATGCTCTTGTAAATGCAAAACAAAGTGGACAATCTGAAAACAGCTGCAAGCACACAGACAGCACAGACAGAATGAATCAGCTGCTTTAAAACACATCAGTGACACAGCAAGAGTGACACAGGAGCAGTGGCTAGCAGGTCAACCACTCTCCATCCTCCAAGTCATCTTTAACTCAGAGTGCCCTCAGTTCCTCATAATTTAAAGAAGGTCATGAAGAAATTTTAGCGTTGCCCTTTGGAGATAACAGCAGTCATTACAGAATTCAGCTTTGACATTCGCAACACTTCCAGCGACAGGCTCTTTTGAATTAAGATTTTTCTGCAAATATAAAACAATTCCATTTAAAACTCAAGACAAGCTGATGCTGTGGTCACAGAGCTTCCATTAAAGCAAGTCATACATCAGACTGAACCAGCAGAGCAGGAGTTACTGTTGGCCTAAGCCTGCAGCAGCATTTATGAAGCTCCGTCAAGTCAACAATGCAGTGATCATGACAAAAAAAAAACTAGTAAATGCTGATGCAGGAGTGCGAAGTCTACATTTTCATACACCGCATGTTGACACTTAAGATGCAGAGAAAAGGACTCTGCATCCAATTTGGAATATTAATCACTAAACACAATTTTCTACCTAGAAATGCCAACGTTTTAAAGATTCCAATATCTGACATGGTTAATTAATAAAAACTGAAATGTTTCAAAACGCTTACTTTTCCTCATATGAGAGGTTATTTAGTTGGTCCACAGTCTTAAACAAGCCATTGTAGCTCTAAGAGTCACAGCATTTTCCTCATATGACCATATTTGAAATATCGGCTCTCTGTGACATCATACAGATCCAGGAGCAGAAAAAAAAAAGGCCACACATAAGCAAAGGAGGTCAACCAGCGCACACCTCACGCTTATAGACAAAAGACGATCGAGAGTTTGCATGATTGCCGCCTTTTGACGGTCTTCTTTTAAATCGCTGCTGATGACTGATTGTGAAACGTTTTTGTACGTTTTAGCATAGATTTTATACATAAACATCTTTGACTTAACTCCATCTTTTCTTTTACCTTACAGATTGTTATTGTTGTCTTTAAGATATTCATTATACTGGAATCACACTGTATCTTATTTACATTTTGATGTCTTGACTGTCCCATCTGAATTTAGATGCAAATCCTTTTTATAATTTCCTCCCACCTTGTTTTTTTTTTTTTTATTCCGTGTTTCTGTGAAGACCTTTGTAACACTGGTTTCGAGAAGTGCCGTACAAAGAGACGTTATTGCTACTTATTAACATTTACACTTCATTTCTCCCTTTGTCCAAACTAAAGATTTTTTTGGTCAACACATAAAACAAAGAAAAGCAGAGGACGACCATAAGTGAGAATCATCTGGTCATTCTGCTTAAAAAACAGCATTATCAATTAATAACGAAATCATTCAAATGGCTTTATTTCAGCTCTATGTCGAGTTTAAATACGACACTTCTTTCGCATCTGCTTCACTGTTGAGAAGTGACTGCAATGCAGATATTAATATCTAGTCTTCAAGATCTAGTTTTGAACAGGAATTTTATGTTTTAAAAAAATGACTCAAGCACAGGAAAACTGTGAATGAGGAACTAATGAAATACTTAACACACTTAAAAATACTTTAAAAATATAATTAAGTTATTAAGTAGATTTATTATCTCTATAATAAAAGTCATTTCAGTTAATATTATTTTAGGGTATTACAAGATCTGAGCTGGCCCTGGAAAAGGACGTTCTGGAAATCAAAACAATGCAGGCGACTGAATAATATACGTAAATTTATTATTGGAGAAAGGAAAAAAGACACATTTAGCTTTAAGAAATGACTCCTCTTTGAGTTGTATTACATTTCAGCAAGGGTAAATCTTGGTTGTCCAATAATCCGTTTAAAATATCAACTTTTTCTGGCTTTTCTGTTTTATCTGAAAGTAAACTAGTCATCTCTGAGAGAAGAGGATGACCCACTGACTGCAGGAATATCGGGCCTCAGTGTTAAGTTAACCTGTCGACTCTGACAGAAGCCAGACTCAGAGGTCGAACTGCAAAACGCAACACAAGCCTCAACTTTTTCCAGGATCGGCGTGGTCAGCGTACACGGCGCAATGATAACAGAAGCATTACTCTGTGGAACGCTCGTGAAGCATGTGAGGCGACAAATAAAGTCGGTGTGTTCAAATTGACATATCTGTACAAGGGACAGTTGAGCATTTGGATTTCATAGACATATTCTGTAATTACTTCACTATATTTAACACTAGTTTTAATGTAAATTCAAATACTGAATACAAACTTCACAATAGTTTTAATATATACTTTTAAAAAATGATGACTGTGGTCATTTTCATGCAAAAATATCAAACATTTTATAAATCGGGGATTTACTGCTTGCCCTGAAATAGATTTACTGAATAATTTCAAGGTTTAATGCAGTGCAGGTGAGAAACTGCCATTTCTTACATGTTACCAAGCAATCGGTGAATGCATTTGGATATTAACCAGCAGCCTGACATTCAACAATGCAGAACCAGAACAGAAACCAGCTCCAACTTAACCACCTGAGTTGGAGCATAATGTGTTTAAACATGAATGCATCACTGCTAATAATAGCACGTCATACCGCCACAGGTACTTTGCCTGCTTTAGACATCTCTAGTTTTGGCACTTAAAAATCTTTTACTCAGGAAGCTTCCACCACTTGTAGCTTTGGTACTTTTACATAACTGTGAAAGCATTTCCATTTTCTAAACTAAATCACATATTTCAACCTGAAGAGCATGATGGTGAGGTTTGGTCTTTTCAACATTATTACTACTATTTGTTAATAAGTTACTATATTAGCCTGACCAACAGCATTTACAGTAATGTGGACATTTAAAAACACAAGATACATTTTTACAAACAAACCCTGAAGTTATTAACATTAAAATGATTATTAGTAGAAAAAGATAAGCTTGGTTTTTTTATATATTGCAAAAAAGTAAGTAGGTAAACCAAAGATCATTTTGGTTTAACTAAACAAAAAGGAACTTTTCATAGATAAGACTTCAACAAGGAGGCTGATGATCAGTTGGTAAACTTTTCTGCTGTGTCATGTCATAGTGAATTCTGTTATTTTGATTTTAGACTGATTGCATTTCCCAAGGTTCAAAAACACACCCGAAACTAAAACTTATTGATCAGCTCCCTGCAGGCTGACTAATAAAATCATCTGATGCTAAAGTTTCCTTCAGAAATGTAAGCCTGCATTCAGCTATGTGGATTAGGTACACCTTTAAGTGATCACAAACAGCAGCAGCAGCATTTCAGAGCCCGCAATTCACTGCACAGCCCGACAGCTTGTTAGTCAATAAGCATTTTTTAACACGCCACAGTTTGCAACACACGCACGCACAGATGAAGACCTATCTGTAACCCACTGAAGGGTCACTTTTCTTCAGATATGTGCGGTTTGAACACCATCCAACCGACTTTAAACTCACTTTTCAAGCCTGCGCAGCCTCTCTTCTAAATCGTCAGCAAACTTTCTTCTCCTGCTGTAAAATCAAGCCCCCTTTCTGATCCCGTTCACTCGTTCCTGCTCTGTTATGACACGAAGGACGGGGCTGACAGCAGCCTCACCAAAACTCTCAAACAGCCGCAGAGCAGTGGGCAGCGGCGCCGTGAGCGCCCCGGTCACTCACCTTCATGTTCCTCCGCAGTTTGCGCCTCAAATCCCAAAGTGTCAAAGTTGACCAAACTTTTCTAATAAACACTCCAACATTCCCGCTTCCGCTTCCTGAAACCTGCTGAAGCAGTGACAAGTAGCGTGCGAGGAGGAGGAGGACGGCGACGGGGAGGGCAGGAGGAAGGAGGTGTGTCCTCAGAAGGGTACGGCGGAGGAACAGCGACCCCTGCCGGACCCCCTTTTTCTTCACATATCCTAGCTTGTTGTCGTCTGGCTACTGTTGTCTTTAATATTTACTGACTGCACACATAATGTAATATCAGCTAGAATCCAGTGAGGTTACAAGAATCAAATGCCTTGTTTTTGAAGTACAAACACACACACACACACACACACACACATATATATATAAAATTATTTTTTAATTAAAAATATCCCCATTGCTTTCTCATATTTCTTGCTTTGCCCTCCAAAGTGTTATGCAGTCTAATCGCTATTGATTTTTTCCCCCCAGGTTTAGTTTGAAATGTAGTTTTAGTTCACTGTAGATGTGTAGCAGCAATTGAAAGGTTGCTGGTTCGATTCCATCTCAAGATAGCACTCACCTTTGAGGGTGCATTAATAAGTGCACCTGGTGTATAACCCTGCCAAATCAAACATGGAGAGCTACCTGCTGTCGTGACCCTTCGGGGTTGCCAACTGACAAACACTCCAACAGAGAGAAAACCCGTTGGTGATACCAGTAAAATTTGTATTATTTTAGCTTAATAACTGTGAACATTTAAATCAAAACAAAGTGCTTTTATTTTAATTAATCAGCTGACCACTTCATCTCAATTTTTTAAAAGGCTAATAGCAAAAACACCTGCATAATTCTTTCTAACTTCCTAAGATTTTGGTTTATGTATCCAGAAGAAAAATACAACTTTTCCTAACTGTGACTTTGGGCTGCTCCTTCTGGCATGAACACCTTGCATCCACTGAGTAAACGTGCAAAATATCAGGATAATTTCAAGGTGGCAGTTTTATGACACGAGATTTGGGTCATGAAACAAGACAAGGACCCAAAGCATGTACGCAACCAGCAACAGAATGACTGAAAGAAGGAGAAAAAGCAGATTTTCCAGACTTTACTGGAAGAATTTTGCTTTAACTATTTCTGTGACATGACCTGAATATAAGCATTTGCTTATATTGCTTATATCACTTAGTGTGGTGAAAAAGAGCTATGAGAAGTACACTTTAATCAGAAAGCATTTGTCAATAATTAGACTTGGCTCAAGATCAGATTGATGAGAAATCAATTCAGATACTTCTCAAGTGTTTAGATTTTTTTTTGTATAAAAGTCAGTGTAGAGGCTAAATGTTCACTTCTTGTTTTTATAATTCATAGATATTCTGAAGAATTCAAAGAAATATTTGAACTTTTTAATCTGCAGTACCAACATATGAGCACCAGATGGAAACCAAACACTATTGCAGTGCAGCTGATCTGCACTGAGAGGCTTTGTTGCTGCCTGTTTTCAAGTTCTAACACGTCCCCTCACACGTGATAAGGATCCTAGATTATTTGCATTAAACTATACAGATCAGATGGAGCACACCTACGCCCATTTTAGTAACCATTAGGGTCCGACCAGGTGGGGCATTGTCACCTGTTCTCATCAATTTGTATATTGATGACCTTTCTAACAAACATGAAACAAGCATGATGCTGGATGGATGGTTATTAATGATCCTTAGAGCATGTTTTTTTTTCTCTCATGGAGACTAAAGTCAGATATTTGGGTCACATAATCAGGAATGAGCTTTGTAATAATGATGATGATGATGTGCAATGCACGAGCACTTTAAAACACCTGTTTTTAGAGCTTGCTGTATTTGTGTTAAAAGCAAATGCTTCAGGTGGCATGTGATGACACTTTGAGGATCTTGCTCAAGCTTCAAAGATGAATAAATGGAGTCTGAGTATTTATAACTATACTGTTCCCAACTGTAATGCCATGCTGAGTTA
Organism: Copadichromis virginalis; assembly: GCF_057382275.1. NCBI lineage: Eukaryota > Metazoa > Chordata > Actinopteri > Cichliformes > Cichlidae > Copadichromis > Copadichromis virginalis. The sequence goes on from NC_140633.1 coordinate 16,912,902, forward strand.
TTGTTTGTATAAACATACATGTCGAAGTGATTCTAAAAACACGGCCTGGCACAAGATATTCCTCCTGCCCCTGGAAACACTGTAAACATTGCCCGTTTGTGCAGTGATCGCTTGTGATTGCATTTTTGCATTGCTGTATTCATACTGTTACTTTTTGTGTATTGAGATGCATCAGAAGTAAAGTTTCCCTATTTAAAGTTTTTAAAAAAGTCAAGAATTTTTCAGCTACGCCTCCAGCAGGAATCTGCTGTTACTTTGAACGTCATGTGGGAACACGTTGAGTTATGACAGTTTGAGTCACACCTGCCAAAAGAATGAGAAAGAAAAAAACTTTTTAAAAAAATAGTGTAGGGGACTGACTGTGATTGGATGTTTGTTCTGCAGCTACTTCCTGTGGTGCTTCTGCTTTATGTCGCAACATGTTTCTAAAAACCAGTCTTCTTCCTCTTGGTGTCACGTGTAAATATGGAACGGCCTTCAGTTTGCTTATTTATGACCATCATATTATTTTCAAATGCATTTTAACTACATTAAAGCTGAATGCAGTTCTGCTCTTGCAGAGCTGTTTGTCTTGTTTCTAGAGTTGTGCGATAATTTTATTCTCTATAATTTCTTCATTTCTTTTTTTTAAGGGGTGAACTTCTTCTTTGTTGTTATGTGTTCTAATGAATCTTTGTTGTCTGTTTACTTCTCTGTTTATTAATTCAAGTGTGGCCTGGATACTAGATACTATTGTGTGCGTTTTTTGCATGAATAAGGCAATCTGACCTTCTACATACACGCACAGACGCCCACACACACCTGGCAGTATGGAATATTGATGATTATTCAACAGTGAGTTTCTGTGCTGTTTGTGAGCTTTGCTCCAAAGAGAAAATTCATTCATTTCGGTCGCTTCTGCGTCCTGTGAACATGTCAGGTAAACATAGTACACCTTCTGCATTTAAAATGCAATAAAACTCTAAGCGCGGACCTCACTAAAATACATTTAAAGCAATAAAAATCCATCAAGCAGAAAAAGAGAAAACTTTGATTCTTTTTTTCATTATTATCACTGCTATAAATCTGATCGGATAAAGTTTCATATTTATTTAAAGCTGAACTAAGCAGCAGACAGACTGAAGCATTGATTGTGTGTTAACCATTACCTGTCAGATGGTTCAAACCGGTGGACAGACACAGGTCCTCCACAGTTACTGGGTAACCACCTAGCAACCATTCTATCATCACCATAGCAGCGTCTTTACCGCACAGCTGCCTGGTCCAAAGTCCTCTGCTTTTTTCTTATTGGCCTACTGGTTTCCTCCAGCTCTTCTTCTGTTCTCTATTGACTTTGTCAAGCATGTAGTGGAAACATTCCCTATGATTATGTTTGACCAAGACTGACCTAATGCTAGAAGATACTTTTATGGGCCACCTTTGAAGAAAAAGGTGGCCCATAAAAGTTGGTCTTAAGAACATTGTTCTTAAGACAAAGAGGGGAGACGCAGTAACTGTTTAAAACAGGGATAAAGGCAGAAATTTTTAAAGACATTTCTAATGTTGCTCCAGATTGTTCAAGTGACAAGACAATTCCTCCAACCTCAATACCCGACATCTTGGGGGGCGATTGTCCCTCAAGAGTTGGGAGTTCACCATGTAATCGGAAGGTTGCCGGTTCGAGCCCCGGCTTGGACAGTCTCGGTCGTTGTGTCCTTGGGCCGTTGTCTACTGGTGGTGGCCAGGGGGCCCGGTGGCGCCAGTGTCCGACAGCCTTGCCTCTGTCAGTGCGCCCCAGGGTGGCTGTGGCTGCAATGTAGCTTGCCATCACCAGTGTGTGTGAATGGGTGGATGACTGGATGTGTAAAGCGCCTTGGGGTCCTTAGGGACTAGTAAGGTGCTATACAAATACAGGCCATTTACCATCTCAGCCTCCTCATGTCCTTCTAAGCTCTCATTAAGACTGTTGCATTCGAAAGCACTATCACTAGCCATGAGTCATAATAAACCTCTGACATCGTAGATGAACATGGCAATATTATTATGTTATATTATATTTCTGTAGAGAGTCACGGTCATGTACGTCTGATCAAGCCTCATCATTAAGGCCCTGAAGAACTAGTATAACATGTTGTCCTGATTGAACTGATTGGATCAAGTTCATGTGCCACAGTTGCAGGTCTGTACACACGCCTTTTAAAAAACAATTTTAAAAGATTTCCATTTATACTGAGTTGTATCGCGTTCACTTAGCTCTACAAACTAACTGGCTTTATAGAGTAAGACGTTGACTATGTTACTGAACAGTAATGTGGGTCTGTTGTGGAGAAGAAAGAATGTAAAGTGAACTTGTTGAATGACTCGTTGTGTGACCAAAGGAATGAGTTTACAGATACAAGTGGCAAAGAGGCCCTTTGTTACTTCAGAGGGGTTTAGAGGAGAGCTGCTACTTTTCCACACTGAGCATCTTACCAGGATGCTTCCTGGATGCTTCCCAGGTGTTTCAGGGATCTCCGGCTGCGTGGAGACCCAGGGGCAAATCCAAGGCATGCTGTAGGGAAGGTCTGAGCTGGCCTGGAAGTGCCGCGATGCCCCTCAGTGCAAAGAGCTGAAGGAGATAACTGGGGGGAGGAAATCCCAGATCTGGATAAGTGGCACAAAATGGATGAATGGATGGAAAAGGACAGAAAATTTAAACTCAACAGTAATCTTTTATGGTGTGGTCTGCTGGGGCGGCAGCATCTCTGCTGGGGACAGGAAGAGACTGAACAGGGTAATCCGAAGGGCCAGCTCTGTTCTAGGATGCCCTCTGGACCCAGTGGAGGTGGTGAGTGACAGGAGAATGGCGGCTAAGCTGTCATCCCTGTTGGACAACGTCTCCCACCCCATGCAGCAGACTGTGACAGCACTGAGCAGCTCCTTCAGTGGGAGACTGCGGCACCCACGGTGTGGGACGGAGAGATTTCGCAGGTCTTTCCTCCCCACTGCTGTCAGACTCCACAACAAAGACTTTAACTGAACAAACACACACATCCACACATGTGCAATAACACTAAGTGCAATAATCCTTTCTGGCATCGCTGTATTTTTACTCAGTTGTATATAGCATTCGTATTCTATTTTTATCTTATTGTATATTTTTATTCTATTTTATTCTACTGTATATAGTATATTATTTTATTCTATTCTGTACAGCTGTGTACTGTATTTATTCTTATTGTATTCTAATTTTTGCGTCATAACTTTTGCACTGTCCACTTCCTGCTGTGACAAAACAAATTTCCCACGTGTGGGACTAATAAAGGTTATCTTATCTTATCTTATCTTAATCTGAATACAAGTAATCCAGGTACAGACAAAATATTTACAGGCACACAAGTTTTGTTCGTTCTTACAGCTATTGAGTCTTTCCTCTACATGTTTATTATATACATAAAGAATCAAACAGCACTAGGACCCATCTATGAGTATCTCCTCAGCAGGAGATTGGAAGTATTTTTGTTAATTATTCATGAGAAAGAGATGGGGTCAGTCACATTTCAACAGCTCAAGATGTTGTTACCTGTCAGACAAGTAAGCTGTGATTCAGAGCCACAGGTGAGAAGCTGTCGCCTAATCATTTACAAATCATTTACGTTTAAAAACAGACAGCAATGATAAGTCTTTGAGGCCTATAGTGACCTCAATCATCACATGCAACACTTGCCTTCCAGCAGTAAGTTTAAATCTACGCATGCGTAGATGTTGTGGCGACAGATGGTCAACTCACCTCACAAAAGACAGAGAGAGGGAGAAAGAGAGAGACTGGATGGCACAAATGGAAGATTTGTCACGTGATCCCCGAGGCCGTTTTAATGACGCAAGCACCATATGGCGCGTGCCAGGAGGGCGGGGCCTCAATATGCTAATTACCCCCACCAAACCCCGCTGCGTGTGTGTACTGAGTATAAAACCAGCAGCATCCCACACACACCTCAGAAACCTCATAGCAGATCACGCACAATCACGCACGGACACGCAGACAGAGCGCGCGGGATGTGTGCGATCTGACATACAGCGGCTCATTACAGCAGGTAGGTTCATAACTGAATAATAATCAATATGCGAATTCCTCTGGTTGCTGGGTCTCGGCGTTGTCTGACCTTGGGAATGATGAATATGGTTTCTTATTTGTGATTAATTTTTTTAAATTATTTTTAAATTAATTATTAGAACGTTAATGATCACTTCACTTACCAATGAATAAAATAGCCTATTTCCTCTCATCTAATGTATAGACAATTAGAAAGGACAGTTTAAAAAAACAAAAGCAAAAGCCTGTAATTTTTGTTTTGTAATAATTAAAAACAGTTTCCTTTTTTCTTTTTTTTTGGTTTATATATTATATATTTGAGTTTTTATCCTGTTTGTTGACCAATCTGTTACACACTTTTTCCTAAAATAAAAAACGTAATTTAATTATTAATCCTTTGAGTTTCGATTGTATTTTATATTCGTGTTAGTACCGAATGTCTGCTCACCTGCAGCCGTCTGTCGGTCTGTTAAACTAAATAATTTCCCCCAGGGATCAATAAAGTATTCTGATTCTGATTAACGGAACCAGTCAGCAGAAAGAAAGTCTTAGTATTATTATTATTTTATCACTATTATTATTGTAACTTCGCCTTATAAAAAACTACACTTTTTATCAATAAGCTGTAACACAATGCCTTTCGCATTTCGCACACTTTGTTAAATACTTTAAATGTTTTTTTAATATATATATTTATTTAGAGTTTCGATATATTTTAAACGCTTTCTGTTAAATCATTAAAAAAAATTCTGAACAGAGACGTGATTGCGTCTCTCTGGAGGCAGTTTGCGATCCTTTGCGCGGGTGTTACCGACACATTCTAATATCTACATATGAAAACACGCCTTGTAGCTAATTGTGCAGCCATTCTTAACACCGCAGTTTTCTTTTATTACATTCTTTTTTCTTCTGTAGAGATGGTACCTTTGTCTGCACATTTTATGTTTATATTTGGCATTTATATTTAATATTGGATTCGGTTCAATAGAGGATCTTTCTTTGTGTCTTTCAGCGGGTAAATTAAAATGTCCAATTGCTCCTTTAATTTCATCGTCTTTGTTCTGTTTTATTTAAATAAAGACCGTCTAAATAAAATTCTACCCAAATGTTCTAAAGTCAGGGACTAAATCTTAAAATCCCAAACTGTTAATTGTTCTCTGTTCTGTTAAGCTTAAGTGTGACAGCAAACTTGCAGGAGTGTTTTATTATTCTTTAATATCAGCTAAAATTGTTTTCCATCAGAAATCAGCATTATGACGAGGTCTGTGCTGGAGGAGCAGATGTCAGTGGAGTCGGATGAGCAGCAGGAGCTCTGCAGCCCTGCAGAAAGAGAGAGGAGTGCAGAAGGAGTTACAGGTGGAGGAGGGGAGGAGGAGGAGGACCGCCTCCATCATCTAGAGGAGGATGAGGAGGATGATGAAGAGGAGGAAGAGGAGGAAGAAGAAGAAGACGGGGAGAGCAAACCCAAAAGGCGAGGGCCCAAGAAGAAGAAGATGACAAAGGCTCGTCTGCAGAGGTAGATTCTCTTTTCCTCTGCTTGCTCTCAGTGTGATGTGAAAGCAACACTTTCAAGTTAAACATTAAAAATCCAAAGTTGCACTAGCGGAAGTCTCACAAGGTTCAACCTCTGTAAAGCAGGACCCATTCAGTAGAAATCACTTGCATTGGATTAAACTATTAAAAAGACACAAAACCGCTTAACAGGAATAAAAATATTCAAAGGATGGTTGAAATTCTAGTTTTAATTTTGTAGTTTTCTGCATTTTTTTATGATCACACTTGTAGAGATCGATAGATAGATTTATGCTTTATAATGAAGGTCAGTGTTTTGGCTCACATACATGTAATTTTCTTTTAAAGCTCTAACTTAGTCTTAGCTCTAAATGCAGGAAATTATAGACATGAACAGGATTCATCTTTAACCAAAGAATTTTTTTTTTTATCACATAGTATTAACATTTACTTTGCAGACACAAACACGGCACCGGGAAACTAAGAACATTGGCGTCCTAAAAGTGTGTCTGTGTACAGTGACATCTAATAGAAAATACTTCAAATTTTTCAAACTATAAGGAAAGAAAATGAAATAAGACTCACAAATTTAGTGACTAAACTGTGCTCATTTAAAATGTCCTTTGTAAGGCAACTTTCCAAACGAATGCCGATTCTGCGTTTTCAGTCAAGAGACGTTTCTGTCATTTTGTGCAGTGCTGTTTAGGAGTAAGATAGATGTGGGCATTTGTTAAAACTTACAGGGCCTGTCAATCATCAACATTCATTCTGTATGCACAATAATTGCTTTAGCATGTACTTAGTCTCATCCTCAGCACACACACAGCTGATGTCAAAAGGCTCTGTGTGTGTGTGCTGAATCATTGAAGAAATAGCAACTTATAGCTTACAAATTAAATAGAAACATAACTGGATACATAAATAGGGGGAACAAAGAAATGTGCTGGGGGTCATTTTCACAGGTTCCTCCCACAGTTTAATGAAGTCCCTCACTGAACCTGTCACTACAGGCGGCTCTGTGTTGGAGCTTATATTGAATCAAGCCATCTGCCACAATTTTCTCTGGAAACATGTTTTTGTTCAGATTTTGATTAGCAGAAAATTGTTACGTACATTTGATCAGTAAGTGCTTGCAAAATACCAGAACACAGAGTAAAATCAATGTGAGACAACATGCAACGTTTTACATCTACATACAATTGTTTGCAAACTTATGCAAAAGGTTACTGAATAAAAACGAACACTACTAAGATGTTTCAGAGGAAATGAGAGATAACCCAGCTAACAATGAATCTGCTTCATGTATTTTGGAGGTTTAAGGTCCGTCGGATGAAGGCTAACGCCCGGGAAAGAAACCGCATGCACGGCCTGAACGATGCCCTGGAGAGTCTGCGAAAAGTCGTCCCCTGTTACTCCAAAACGCAGAAACTATCAAAAATTGAGACACTGCGCCTCGCCAAGAACTACATCTGGGCCCTGAGCGAGATACTGCGCTCTGGAAAGGCACCTGACCTCATGAGCTTCGTCCAGGCACTCTGCAAAGGTAAATCCCACCTAACATTAACAGACTACAATGGACTGGACCGAAGGCTGACCCAGTCTGGTCTCTGATTATGAAACATAAAGGGACAACAAGGATTTTTACCCAGGAAGCGTTTTCCCATTGGGCACAATGAGCATGTGTACTCCTTACACTCTTTAGTGTGACAGTTTAGCTGATGGTTGAGACTGTAATACAGCTTTTTTACAACAGATATTTATAAGCGTCACAGTAGGAGCAGCACAGGTAAAATTAATGATGTCTCATGAGTAGGTAGTTTTTCTAATGAATGAGTGTGGTTCAACGAGGTGAAGTCGTCAATACGTGTAATGCAAAATAACAAAATTCCTGAAAAGTTTTCATAAAGAAATTAGTTCGATAAATGTATAATGTCTCGGGTGAATGTGTTTCGTGAGGTTTGAGGTTTTTTTACAAGCCACATTTAGCTCATTGGTTCATCTACTTATTCATAGTTTACTGGTGGATGCATGCAGATTTTTCTGGGATGAGGTCATCTGATTTCATGTATAAGATTATGTCTATTAAACTAGCCCTGTATGTGTTTAAAAAAAGAGAAATTACTTGACTGCAAACAGCAGTACTAATTAGATTTTTTTTAAATAACCTTGTAGGTGTCATTATGGAACTAAATTTTGGCATAACATCTCTGCGTTTTGTTTGCTTGTGTTTTTTTTTTTTTACATAAAATAATAAAATTAGTTAATTAGTCACAATTTTAAGATTCTCAAAAAATAGCATTAATTATTATGTACTGGCATTTATTAACAGCTATTACAGCATACAGTTATAATATTTAAAAACAACTTAATAAAAAACAATATTACAGTACATGGATGATTAGTTAACTAGTGCTTCTATTACATTTAATAGCAGGTTAATAGCAGGTTTTATTTATTAACATGTATAAATGAACCTCGTGACAATAGACTGATACCAATAAACTGTGTTTATAGTCATTAACAAGTATTGACAAGCACTAATTATTAACTATTTAATGCTATAAAGAAACAATGACCAGCATGTATTGATCAGTATTAACTAATCATTGTCCTTCTATTGTCAGGTCTGTCTCAGCCGACCACTAATCTGGTGGCGGGCTGCCTGCAGCTTAACCCTCGGACGTTCCTGCCAGAGCAGACTCCAGACCTACCGGCTCACCTTCCCCCTGTCGGTGCCAGTTCCTACCCCGGACATTTTCCCTACCAGAGCCCCGGGCTTACGGCCGGCCTGCCCAGCCCTCCCTACGGCACCATGGACCCCTCTCACATCTTCCACCAGGTCAAAGGTCAACCCTACGGCCCACTGGAGCCCTTCTTTGATGGCGTCCTCGTGTCGGACGGCCCGGCGTTTGACCCGCCGCTCAGCCCACCGCTCAGCATCAACGGGAACTTCTCTTCGTCCTTCAAGCACGAGGCCGTCGCAGCCACCGATTACGACAAGAGCTTCTCCTTCAGTGTGCACTATGGAGGCGGGGGAGCTGGAGGACACCCTGCCATCTATGGCAGCGGGGGTTCCAACCCACGCTGTGGTGACCTACAAGTGGACGGGCTGATGGGCTTTGACGGACACTCACACCACGAGCGGCTGATGAACGCCCAGCTGAACGCCATCTTCCATGACTCCTGAGGAAGAAGAGGACGAAGGACTGAGAGACTGATGAAGACAGAGAGACCTTTGTATGGAAAGACAGTCTTGTGTACTTCTATCGTTTTAAAGCTGTCTTTCTGTCTGTCCTTGCTTTTTTTCTTTCTGTCTGCGTCAGGCTCTGCGACTCATCCTGACAACGGCGATGTCGCAAAGATGTCACCTTGATGTAACCTTCTTTGTAGCACTTCATCCTGCGGGAGACGCTCTCTGAATGTCTCGTTATTATCCATATTATCACTTAAAAATAATCAATAATCAATGAGCAATAATCTGGAGTAAACTATGCAATTTAGTTAAAAATCTGAGTGACCCTCAGTATAATAATTCCAAATGTTGAAAGAATAAAGATTTCTCTATTTTTGGGTCAGTGTGTGAGGCAGTGTTGGGCCGGTGATGGGCCGGTGATGAGCTGAAGTGTTTATGTGATTTTTACTTTTTGCTTTTTATAACATTCCTGTAGTGTTCTGTTAACATTTCATGTGACTCTTGTTCATATTTTATAAGATAGATGTTTATAAATACCTTTTATTAAAAGGGATTCAATGTGATCCGTCTCAGAGACTCTCATTATGTGCAGAAAGACAACAAAACAAATAAACACAATGTCATTAGATACAAATAACATGCCAGTTTTGGTCCTGCTGTTGTTTTAGAGCAGTATATAATACTTAGTGGTTACTTTATAAGGTATATACTGTTAAACTGCTCGTTAATGGAAATATCAGCCATATTAGCAGCAACTCCATGCATCTAGCAATTTAGACATTTTCAAGATGACCTGCTAAAGTTCAAACCAAGCATCAGCATGGCCACCACAGTCACCAGATCTCAATCTAACAGAGCACCTTTAGGATGTGCTGGATCGGGAGATTAATGTCATAAAGATGGATCTGACAAATCTGCTGCAAATGTATGATGCTGTCCTGCCAACATGGGCTAATATCTCTGAGGAGTTTTTACATATTTGTGCCAGTCCTGAAGATAAAAGGGGGGTCCAACACAGTACTAGCAATACATACCTAATAAAAGTGGCTAGTGGGTAGATACCTCAAATGAAATACATCATTATATATATATTGATGTATTTTTAAGAATTTATTCAGCCTAATTAATGTGAATAATCTTTTGTTTTCTTAGTCTTTTCTGTTGGAAACACCCTTCAGTTTCAGAAAGTCTAGACCAGGGGTGCCAAACATAAGATCAGGCAAAAGACTACAACCCAGGCCACTGGACAGGTTTATAAAATGTGTAGAAGTGCATAGATTTGGGACTTTTAACAGTATTTTCACAAGTTATACACATTTTCCTATTGACAAATACTTCCATCCCCCATTGTATCTATACTACATCAAAGTACAAGGCTTCTGTAAATTACTGAAAACTTTATATTTAAAAATTTGGAATTACAGGACTGTCTGAGCAATGACTAACCAGAACCTTCTCTGTAAGGTTATACGTTTACTGTAGTTTCACTGGTTTAACCAACTTTGATGTGAAGTGGCCCACATTTTTAAAGAGTTTGACATCCTTGGTCTAGACAAAAACACTGAAGGTTAAATTTTGGAAACCAAATCAACATCCCGAAATCTGAGTTCTTATAAGGTTGCTGTTTAAGGGGTTTAAACTGAGGTTAGGTGTTTTTTCAATGCAATGTAATGAGTGCTTAGCCTGAAGAGGAAGAAATTGGCTGCTCGCAGCTATGCGAGTATTCTTGAAAAATTCCCACAAGATCTGATGTCATAATAACGTCACAAATTTTGCATTGACCGCTGTGTTTAGGCTCCTTGCACAACACTAAACACACAAGGGAGAAATTCATATCTCCTTCAAGAGGAAATCATGCTAATGACATTATCATGCCAAATAAAGGACAAAACTCAGATTACAGTCTCTCTCTCTCTCTCTGTGTTTGTGTGTGTGTGTGTGTGTGTGCATGTGTGTGTGTGAAGGGCACAGATGTTCGTTCTGCAAGCAAGATTTTAATTTATGAAAATGATCTTGTTTATGCATGAGAGCCCCCCTCCACACACTGCTGTCCTGCTGAGTATTGGTGTGTGTGTGTGTGTGTAAGTCAACAGGGACAATATGGTGGCCATATCCCACCATTTAGCCTTCCTGTTGGTGGAATAAATGGAATAATAATGAGAGAAACTTCAACTAAAGCATGAATAAATCCTGGTCAGAACTACAGAATTTAAACCACAAAGAAAAGATTATATAAGTAAAAAATATGTTTGTTTGTTTGTTTTACTTTCATTAGACAGGACGATGTAAAAGCAGGTAGAAAATCAGAGAAAGGGTAAAAACATGTGGCAAAGGCTCTTTTCAACAGTCAAACAGTGGAAGCTGTAATTATTGGTACGGATCCTAAATATCTGGAAGCTCTGAAAACCTCACTTCAAAATAATCATGCTTCCAGTAAAGGGACATTGTGAAGGCAAATGTGGAGCTCTGGAAAAAACCTCAATGACGGCTGCTTGTGTAAGTTGCTCACAGTGAAACTACAAATGCGTTATTACACTCAGAAGGTAGCTTTCGCTTTAGCAGCAGCAGCAGCTGTATTATCAGTATTATTAATTAACAGTATTAGCACAAGTCTTTGTGATAGTGGTTTTGAGTTTCAGTCTGTTGGCTGATCATAACACTGATTAATGCAGCTTTAACTCAGCCATCTGTCAGCAACACACACACACGTTTGTGTTGTGGCTCATAATATGGTGTTTATACCAGAGTCACTTTCCTCTTTGATTGGCCGTCTATTATAGCATATAGGGGGACTCATGCCTTGACTATAATTAATTGGATGGATGGATGGATCAAAATGCAGCCAGTCATTTCAAAAGTATTGATGCTTTGTGTTCTGTTTGCTGTTAACTGGCTTTTGCTAAATATACTATTTGTCTCTTAGTATGAGGGAGGATCTAAACGCAGCTTTTATTTGTGTCTTTAGTTACTGGAGAAGATGACAGAGTGAAAGCATCTATTAAGAGACGAATCACTTCCACTGGTTCCATTATATATGAAAGTTATATTATCATACCATATTGTGGTCAGAAATTAGCTGCAAATCTATGTTTGTGTATAGATTAAATTAGCAAGATATGCTAATATACATATTAATTAGTGAGTTTTAGAGGTGCTAGAATGTCTGTGTTTTCTCCAAGTGAACTCCAAGTCTGTAACTACAAACACATGAGAATGTTTAGTTGGCTTATTGGCCAGATGTATCACCTGTTTTGGAACAGATTAAACACCTATAGATGTGAAAACACAATAGATTAAAATGCTAACTTTACATAAAATAAAAGTTTAAATCCTCCTTAACTGTCATGTAGTACATTACAATTGCAATCAGTCTAGCTAGCCTGCGACAGTGCTAGCTTACTGATTCCCAGTTTTAAAAACAGTGAAAAATAAAAATCGAAAAATAAAACAACATGGAAACATAAAATACCAAACTCTTGAAATATCTTAACGCTATTTAAGGTGTCAAAGGTAAGGTCTACCTTTTTTAAATAATTGTTCTGCTGTTTAGCCTGCAATGTTAATTATATTTTGGTCTCCAGTGACTCCTATAAATATAATTAAAAAATTTGGACTGCCAATCACATTCACACTAAAATGCAGCAATAAACAAACCTGAGTTTTGAAGCTCACACAGGTGCGCGCGCGCGCTTGTTGATTACACACCAGTGAATCTGCCGCGTGCTCGAACTGTGCCAGTCCGCTAAACTAAAGCCGCTGCCTGTTGCCATAGCGACAAGACCCGGAAATACACCGTCATCAGCTTACTGCGTGTTTATCAGAGGGTATCAAACTCATAACGGTAGAGTTTTTGTTGTTATTGTTTGTTTGTTTTTTGTTTATTTGCTCGTGCGTAAATAAACAGTAGATATGTCGGAGCCCGAGGAGCTGCCGCAGAGAGAACAGCGAGAGAGTACGAAGAAGAAGAAGAAAACGAAGCGGAGTGGGAAAAAGAAGAAGGAGCAGCGGGAAGGAGAGGAGCAGGTGGAGTTTGAGCAGGAGGTGCAGAGGTGAGTGGTTCTTGTGGGTTTCCTCCAGGGTCGCGTTATACACAGAACCCGTTTTGGACCCACACGTGTCTCGGTTCATACAATAAAGTGACATAGCAGAGGAGAGAAAGAACCGACTACTCGTAGTCAAAACCCGTCTCTTCAGGAAGCTTTTCAAAGTAAAAGCACAGCAGTTAAATCCTTACAAAGTCAATAAATAAATAAACGATTGTGCCAACGTGCAACTGTTACTCTTCCGGTTTAGACATGTTATTGAGGTACTATTTCCCGCAACCCAAATGATACATATTAAACATAAAAAACAATTTAAAATGGACTAATTGACCTTGCAAAGCACATGGCTGTGCACTGTGGTTATGAACAGACTCTAAACTGTTTATGCTCAATAAAATAAATGAAAATAAATTTCTATGAAGAAAAGCGAAATTGCATGCAAGTGACACATTTTAATCCTGCTAGCAAGCTATGATTGATGGACAGCAATTGGTACACTCCCACTATGTTTCATAAAGGGAGATGAAGTATGTCGACATAAATAATAATTGTTTGGCTCACAACTTCATACCAAACTAATTCTTGTTTTCAAAACGTCTTGGTACTTGGTGCATATCTTTGGTTTTCACCACAGACTTGTTTTTTCTTAGTTTTTATTCATTATTGAATCAATTTAGCTTAAGGATTCAAAGAGGAGCTAGAGAGGAAGTTTGATATTAGAGCACTTTTCAGAGAAAGTCTGATAATCAGTCCCCTTGTTTGCATATTTAATCAGGTTACTTCCTCAAACAGATAACATAGAATTAGCAAACACAAAGAAAGACTAAAGAGTAGCTCCTGTCTGTATATACACTCAGCGGGTTATTAAATTAGAAAAGCTATTTTAAAGCAGAGCAGAATGCCTGAGAGTCACACTGCATTATCTTCCATTATATTCTGAACCTTGCCTGATGTTTGTGTTGTCATTTGTAGAAATAAAGAATAAATAATGATGAAAAGGTACAAATAAGGTTGATGAAAAGGTTGATGAGCATTCATCAGAATTTACAAAAATGATGTACAATTCACAATTTCCCGGGGAAGGATCTAGAACGCATTAACAATAAAGTTACAGAATTAATATTGCATTGAAATAGACTTTTTTCTGTCTTTCTTTCTTTTATTTAACAGGGACAAAAATCTAAACATGCCAGATTATAGTAAAACTGCTAATTCACATCTGTATTCCTGGGGCAGATCACATAAAACTTTATTATAAACAATAAAAATACAGATATGTGACAAACACTTATAGAGTAAAATGATATGAAGTGTGCTGTTATGTTTACTAAACATAAACATGTTTTATATTAGAGGTGACACATCTAAAAAAAAAAAAAGAAAGTGCAGTGACACTAGTAGCTCTTCACACTCTGTTCATACATCGTGCAGTTTATTCCCTGGAAGTTGTGTCGTCAGGTAAAAGTCCAGTATGAAGTATGGTTTATACTTCATACTTTGCGACTGGTTCTACGTGACAAATGTAATACATACAAGTAAACTCTATCCAAGATTATTGAAAAAGGTGTATCATAGGGAGGATTGCTTGGCTGTCATGCAGTTCAAATGAACAGAATTTGGGATTGCAGATGTTTAGTTCCTGTAAGGACAGCAAGACATCTGAGCAGAAACATGCTCAGAGATCTGTAGCAGTAGTAATTCTTTTTGGAACCCCGCCCCCCAAAAAACATTTTTCTGTGTCAAATATGAGAATTTTAGGTCTGTGTCTATATACTTAATATCTCTGTGTTCATACTAAAGTTGTCCCAATACTTGAATTTCAAGACAAAAAGACAAAACATTTAGATGCATTTTTAAAAATAAAGGTTAGAAAAATACAAACAATAATATCGGTGACAACAGTACTTGTAGTGCAAAAAAATATAAACACCACTGTACTGTTATGTATATATATTTTTAGGTGGGTTTTTAGTGATTTGGCTCCATGTTTTGGTTGTTGAAGAAATTGTTAGTAAGATAGGTTGCCACTGTTTCTAACTCAATGTATACTTTTCTCAGCTTCAAACTTTATGACTAACATAACAGTTTTTAGACACAAATATTATCCTGTTAGAATAAGACCATCTTTTATAAAGTTATAAATGGTCAAGACTGATCATTTCTGCTCCTACATTAATGTTACCATTTTGCGATTAGCCACAGCGGCTAGCTGCTACCTTAATGATAATAGTGGTAGCAGCTAGCTAATAATGGATAATGTGGCTATCGGATAAAAGTACCTTCGGCTGCTCTCTCATTTTACAGAGGTTGCCACAGCAGATAGGTCCGCATGTTTGATTTGGTCCTGACACAGCTCTCCCGACTATTCAGGCTTGGGACCAATGTCATGCCAAAAAGTGATCATCTGCTAGCAAGCAGTTGCCAGTTTTTGCCAAAAAATTATTTTCTGTAACTGCTGTAAAAGACTTGTTGAAGACTTGTTATAATTTATCAAATATTTCTGTCTTGAATGATATAAAATCATTTTGAGTCCAGAAAGAACATTTCTGTTTCAAGCAAAAGCTGCAGCCAGTTTTTTGGCAAAGTGCAAAACAGGTATTTAAAAAAAAAATTTAACTAGTAAACCCCCGTGCTACATGCAGGAGACAGGAAGCATACAAGCATACTTACATATGCCACGATCATTATAGTATGATATATTATATTGTGACACACCATTCTACTCTGACATTACATTCAGTGCTCAGTTGAACAGTGAAATGTACAAATATCTAAAATTGTGGGATTTATATAAAACATTTGTAAACGCAAGACAGATGTTGTCACTCATGGTGCCTGAGGCAATGTGTATGCAAAGTTTCATCAAGTTTTGTTACTTGTCTAAGAGGAGAAAGGGAACGTACAATCAGACATACAGAGATACATCTGCAATAATCACTATAGTGTTATATATAACCTCTTCATAAATCCTGTTTACACAACCTATTTACCGATATATAAAGAAGGTTATTAGACATAGAAAACATATACAAATTGTCAGACGTTAGTAATCATCTTTTGGCGTGACATCGTGTTTGGAGTGCACTTGCTTGAGACCCCCTAAGGTTGGGTTTGTGGCTATCAGGTAACTGCTGATGAAACTAGCTAACAGTGATGTGTGTGTGTGTGCCAGGTTAACGTTTACGATAACTGTTCGGTACCTAAATTTTGTTGAAACGGGAGCCTTACTGACCTTTAAAGTCCCCAAAGTGTTGTTCAGTGTTGTGAACTTCAGCTAGGGGACAGGCTGTGTGATGGATGGATGGACAGTTGGATGAAGTTGTGTGTCAGCTGGAGGAGCCAAAGATGACAATGTTTGTATCAATAGTGTTGCAAAAGTGTCTAATCCAATAGTAATTTTTGGTATCAATTATAGTCTGGGAATCGACTTTTTTTTTTTTTTTTTTTTTGGACAACCTCATTTTGAGTTATTGGCCATAGAAACCTTTACCTGGGCTATCGTAAACTCTTGTATTCACCATTTTCACTAATTTCCATTTATTTTCTGACATTTTAAAGCCTAACAGACTAAGCCGTAAAATGATGAATCAACTTGTTCTTCACTTTGCCAATTATAAACATTTGTTATATATATTTATTGACATGATTGATATCTATGACTTCCTATTGGACAAAGTAAACTGTGTGTGTTTATTGTGTGTCAGTGTCAGTGAGTGCGTTGTGCTGCACGGGATCTTCAAACTGGGCAAGAAGAGTCACGACGTCCTGCTCACCCGAACCAAACTGACCTGGACGCCTATCATCCCGGAGAACCCCACAGGTCAGTGTCCATGGTGATGGGTTGTCATGGTGTTGAGTAGACGTGGTGGTGGTGTCAGACAGACAGACTGTGGGTGTTTTTCTTTCTGTATCTAGAAGCAGCTGGTGTTGTAATGGAGAAGTTATCTTGTGTTGAGACCACCTAAAACTTGACATCACACACACGCACACACACGCACACACAGTTCCATTGTGACACAATTAACCCCACACCCCCACCCCGGGTACGCTCCCTAATGCTGCAGTGTGCGTTTTTTTTTTAATTTGGAGGAAAAAGTAACATGTCATGCTAACAGACTAAAGCTTTATCTTTTCAGAATTTCGTTTTTTTTTTCAGTGTGAAATTGGCTCTTGTAGTTGACTGTGGAGTATGACTACATCTTATCAGGACACTGATAAATCCAATACAGTTTGCCAGACTGAAATCTGCTGTCTGGACAAGCCTGTGTAAAATCATCAGATGTGTTTTTTGTGTATCTAACCCCTGTTTGAGCCGTTTATGTTTTAGCTTACATGTGGGTGAGAAAACAAATGAAAAAAAGACCAAAAAAGTTTTTTTTTAAATGTTTACATTTTATTCTGTTTAATTCTGTTTCCTGTGATCTTTTTGCGGCCCAATAGTTGTAGTAGGCTCTTTGTTCTGATTCTGCATTTCAAAGCTTTGAATCTTTAAGGAGTAAACATGACTTGGGATCTGATGATTTTTTTACATATCTACAGATCAGAAATTATTTTAATCAAAACTTAAAAGTGAACCTAAACGAATTACAATTTGTAGAAACATTCTTATTACTAACCAAATCTGAAGTGCAAAGTAAAATTATTTCTAAATTATATAACAGCATCCGGTGGTGTAAAAACGACAGAACTCTGTATATTAAAGCGAAGTGGGAAAAGGAGGGTAATTTGACAATTACAGAGAAGTGTTGGGCTCACGCATGCAAGATACAGTGGGCTACCACTGGGTCTAATGTTTGGCGTGAATTTTGCTGGAAAAGCATTATGAGATTTTTCATTACCCCTGCTCAACAAAGATATCAAGGAATTGGTGATAAATGTTGGAGATGTGGGGGAGATGGAGCCAACCGTTTCCACATCTTTTGGGACTGTAAAGATATTCGCCAGTATTGGTCTCTAATCCATGATCATTTACAAAATGTTTTTTCATTTGTTTTTCCTTCAACTTTTGAGACCATGTTTTTGTGCAATGCACCAGTGGATAAACTGAATTCCAACGACAGAAGACTCCTGTATATCCTTCTGGCCGCAAGTAAAAAGCCTCTTACGAGAAGATGGCTTAAGCCTGAACCACCAACGATAGAAGACTGGATACATTCTGTACAAGAGATCTATACGATGGAAAAAGTGTCATTTTCTCTTAAACTTCAGAGGGATACATTCTACGGAATATGGTCTAAATGGACAGACTATGTTAAGCATATGAGGTGTGATTTTGTGTATGATGTTACAACCCTGAGTTCTACGTAAACCTACCTGCCCTGCTGCCTCCTAACCCTAGTTTTTTTTTGTTTGTTTGTTTGTTTGTTTTTTTTGTTTTTTTTTTTGTTGTTTTGTTTTTTTTTGGGGGGGGGGTGTTTTTGTTTGTTTTTGTTTTTTTCTTCTTTTCTTTTCTCTTCTTTTTCCGTCTTCTTCATTTTTCTATTATAAGTTAAAATGTGACAGCAAAGAAAATGTAAAAAGGCAAATTACGTGTTATGTTCAACAGCTGTCCCAATAAAAGAGATAATAATAAAAAAAACAATAAATGGAAGGACACTGCATTTCCCAATGAGAAACTGGAGACGTTATCTAATATATGGTATAATGAAGATAAAAGATCATAATTATACATCATGCCCTGTAACAGGAGACATTTTTAGCTTGTATTTATTTACATTTAAGTAAATTAACTATAGCACTTTAGCTATTAGGAATTGACAGCCATAATTAGAAGATTATGATTGATTATGAGATGAAGTGTATCAGACTAATAGGGCAAGAATTGATATTCACACCTATACGAGGTAGCGTCATCGTCCTGTTTGCTTAATTGTAGAGCTGATTAACCATCTTTATCTCACCTTTAATGATGAAATGGGGTTTTATTTATTTATTTATTGTGAATGCAGTTTGTCTTTAGGAGTTCTGTGTCTTCAAATGACTTTCACTGGGCTTTACACATCACTTGTTAATTCACATTTGACTCTGGCTAGAGTGATTGGATTTGTTGTCCTTCTTGTTCATAAATTCTTGAGGTTTTGAGTGAATTTTACCTTTTCTAGACAGTAGCAGTAGCAGAAAAGAGGAAATCTAGGAAAGGGAGCAGTGGAATGAAATGCAGCAAGCTCACAGGCTCAGAGTCGAATGAAGGACTCATTTACTGAGGGCATTTTTGACTCTGGGGTATGCACGCTACCCACTCTAGTAATCATGCTGTCTTTAACCTTCAGCTTGCATAGCTAAATAAATTAAATGCACCTCAACACTTGACTTAGTAGAAGATCTCTTGCCTCTTTACCCTCCCCCCCCCCATCTTCACCTGTCCTCATATCTACCATCTATACATCCAGGCATCAGCGCTCCATATCTCAGCTACATCTCCAGTATGCAAAACCAAAAGCCAGCCCTGTGATGGCTTTAAAGCTTAAACGACTCTGCTTTATTCTTGTGTAATATGGTGGTATCATTTTGCTGTGAGATTTCTGGTTGAAAACCGTTCAAACAGAACTGGTTAGTGAAGCAGGATGAAGGTGTAATTTAAATGTGTGTGTGTTGTTGAAGCCAATCTGTTTTGCTGTATTTCATCCAAGCTAATGTCATTAAGCCAGCACTGTGTGTGTGTGTGTGTGTGTGTGTGTGTTGGCAGTAGTAGAGAGCAGTTGGTTCAGCCCGTGGGGGGTTATTAGAGTCTCTCAGTGTGAGGAGATTAACACACACACACACACACACACACACACACACACACACACACACACACACACACACACACACACACACACACAGTCAGCCTGTCAGCATGCTGTGTGTGTGTTGATTAGATATTTCTATATAAATGGATCAGCTGTTATTGTTTGTTTCTACACATAAATCCATCCTGTCTGTCTCTCCGTGTGTCAGGGAGGTGAGATCTGAGCGATCAGACAGTTGTGTTGTGTCAAAGCAGGAACTTGCAGCTGTGCTGAAGAATTTAAAGCCCAAAATGCAGTTAGCGCACAAGAAATCAATGCACTGTTGGGAATCATTATACTGTCAAACACCCATTTTTTGTAATATTAGAAACATGTTTACCTCAAGTTGTGTTTCATGTCGTAAGCAGTGAAGTATTCGCTGGAGTCAATCCTGTGCTTCTAAAGCAAGAAAAACAAAAAAATATTCACATGAAGAAACTGAAACAATAGTGTCCAAATGATGGATGTGGTTTTTATTTTAAACAGAGGGAGGATCGCTATTGTTTTGTTTTGTCTTTACAGTGATAAGCGTAGTACGTTCAGTCAATATTACTTATACTTTATTATTGTTGATTTAACTCTTCTTTGAACTTTTTCTGTCTTTGTATAGGAAAACTGTAAATAATAGCCTTTTATAACATCATAATTATTAATTTTACCAATTATTATATTATCTAGGTCTCCATTTGTTTGCAGGAAAAGAACAGTATCTGTTTTTAAATAAATCTGTACAGTGATATGATGATACACACAGTTTAAGCACAGATTTATGTGTTCCCACTGTTTGTGAATGTGGCCCAATAATGGGATGACCTGTGTTTGACCTGATGTCAGATGTAATTTGTGTATTGGTAGAATTTAGAGTCTGTCCAGCAAATAACAAAAATAATGAAAAACTAAAAACTAATTTGAATATTATCCAGATAATATTAGGGATGGACCGATCTGATATCACGTATCGGTATCGCTCTGATACTGACCTAAATTACTGGATCGGATATCGGAGAGAAATAAAAAATGTAATCCGATCCATTAAGTATCACGAAAGCACCTCACAAAACTTGCGACATGGGGTAACTCAGCTCATAACCTCAGTACGTCAGAGCAGTATGCATCACG
Organism: Copadichromis virginalis; assembly: GCF_057382275.1. Classification (NCBI taxonomy): domain Eukaryota; kingdom Metazoa; phylum Chordata; class Actinopteri; order Cichliformes; family Cichlidae; genus Copadichromis; species Copadichromis virginalis. Next base: position 16,933,587 of record NC_140633.1, read on the forward strand.
TGATAGAGCGGCTGTGGCGTGCGAGACCTGTCGGTGGTCTGATTGAGCATTTGGAGCCTCGCTACCAACCCGGCATTTCATCTCAGAGAAAGTTATCACAGAGAGAAGTAAAGCAAGCGTGTAAGTTCATCTCTGAATGTTTGTAAAGCATTCCTGCGTTAAGCTTAACAACCGATATATGGAGAGGCTGCCTCTTCTCTCCCCCTCCCTCTCCTGCTGCTACTTCAATCATGAAACTGATCAATGATCAGCTGATCGGCTTTTCTGTCGCAAGTCCCGTCTCTCTTGTTTGTTTTTGGCCCACTTTGCACCAGAAAGAGGAAACCAGCGGCTGAACAACAGCAGCACGTTTAAGCTTGATAAGCTGTTGTTAGAATTAGAAAAGTTGAATCAAAACGTGACAGTGAAAACAAACTTTTTGAAATCATGAAGCACAATTTACCAAAAGGGAGACAAAAACGTTAGAAGTTAACACGAGACGTGTAGAGTATTGCAATCTGATTTTGTAGACACTTCCAGAAACAAATGCAATCTTTTAATCACGTCGTGTCATGAATCGCCGTGCGGCAGGCAGGAGTAGGACCCAAAATGCAGGACTCACAGGCACGAGGGAATGAACTCAAAACTCAGCTTTATTCGCTGGCAGAACAAATATACAAACTAAACTAAACTGGGAAACCACAAACTAAGAACTCACAGAGAGACACAGGGAGATCCACACACGGCATGAGGGACGACGTCACACTGAACAGAGGGAGACGCAGACAGAAATACACAGAGGGTTAACGAGGGAAGTGGGAACACACGGGGAACACAGGTGACACTGATAATCATAACGAGACAGGGCGGGGTGAACTGAACACTGACGGGAGAGGTGAAACAGGAAGTACAGGAGGAGAGAGAGCACGAGTAGAACACCAACGTAACAGGCAGGGGAGACATGGAATAAACACGAAAGGGGACGAGGGCTCATAAATACATAGAGGGCACACAGGGGGAAGAGAGAGCACGGGGAGAACTTAGACATAAAGGGCAGGGGAAGCATGGAATAAAATACAAACATACAAGGAAACTAAGAACACTGGGCCAACATGGCCCAGGACCATGACACGTCGCCTCATTCTACTCACTTTTTTTTTTGCAAAGGTCAAATTACTCCTGACTGAGCAATCAAAGTAACTCCCTGCTTATCCCAGTACACCCAACAGTAGTAAAAATGTGGCAAAAACAGTGGTAAAAATGCACATTAATTTCCACTTCTTAAAATTGGTGGAAAACTTGTTTAAAATTTGTTGTAATTTGACTGGAAAAACACTTTAACTCTTCCCATGATACTGAAATGTCAGTTGACCAGAAGAAAGAAGATTGTAGCTGTTTAGGATTATCAAATTCGATGGTGGAGTAATGTATATTGTAGGACTCCAGGAAATGAATGTAAGTCAGTGTAATGTTCTCTGAAGTGATGGAAGCATGACTCCGATCCATAACTCCCCACAGTTACCACATGGCCTGGTCACCATGAGACTGAACTGCCACTGAGAGTGTTTGTATGTGTGTGTTTGGGCCACGCACAGGTGCTAACAATTCATTTTTCCCCATTTAAAATTATTTTAAGAATCAAATGATAGAATCCTCTGGGAAGTGAGTGGATAAATGGTTATTAAAATTAAAAGTAAAAGGAATAATTACATGACTAATGGCACATAATTTTTATATAAATATATCTGCGACTGTGTGTGTGTGCGTGTGTGTGTGTGTGTGTGTGTGTGTGTGTGTGTGTGTGTGTGTGTGTGTGTGCGTGTGTGTGTGTGTGTGTTAGCACAGCAGGATGTGAGGACCTGATGGGAATCTCATCTCCATCTGGGAATGAACCAACGTGTGCGTGCGTGTTCACAGTGACTCTGTAGGTCCTGTCAGCTCAGATCAGAGTCATCTTTATCGGGTTAGATGGAAAATCATCTTCCTACCCCTGACAGTGTTCTGCTGTATGTTTTTCTATCCAGGTATGCTTTTACTGCGTCGGCAGTATGTTTGGGATCATTGTCATGCTGAAAAATTTAACCGTTTCCAATCACATGCCTTCCAGGTCATATTGCATGGTGGAACAAAATCTGATGGTACTTTTCTGTGTTGATAATTAATCAATTGAGACACAATCTCCAACACTATTGACTGACACAAATCATGACAGAGCCTCCACTGTGTTTTACAGATGGTTGTAGACAAGAACTCGACTGAAAATGAGTGAAAAAGCAGCCAATGTCCAAAGAAAAACTTTGAAAGACCTTCAGAAAGCCTGTTGCTCAAGACCACTTTAAAAATTACTGACTCTGTGGAAGTAAAATCTAAAGAAATGAGTGGTTACTTCTGTATGTATTTTAAAGTTATATGTTATGTTGCTATTTTTTTTTAAATTTATTAAATGTCTGTCTTTCTTAGATGTGAAGGAAACCGAGGATAGAGGGTGCTTGCTAATATGTTAAAGCCCCTTTGAAATAATTTACGATAATAAAGTAATTTGCCTTGACTTACTTTTCTGCTTTCAAAATCCACTTGTGTTTTTTCTCAAATTTAAAATGCATAAATGATAAAAATGGTTTTGATTCCTCACCTTTAACCTCTCGTTTGACTCAGAAGACAAATACTTTAAACGCAAATAATATTAATTGGACACAATGAATGAAGACTGAGCAACAACAACCAGATAGACTGTTGTTACACACAATGACCCTGACATATGGATGCTGGTCTCTCTGGGGAACAGGGGAGGGTGGCGTGGGCATATTTGGTGTTTGATAACAGCAGGAGGTATTTCATAGAGAAGGGGGTTAATCAGCTATCATTTATAAGCTTTATGAGCTGTTTACACTGTACTGTACAGGTGCTTTGCATCAAGTTAATATCTCTTTTTGTCTCTTTGAGCACAGAATTGATTTTCCTACTCTGGGTTTGTTATGGGGCTGCACATTTTCCTTCATGTTCCTTAACCTGTTTGAGTTCAAATTAAATGAGATGCCAAGAGGCCCCTGTTTTGCGATTGTTAGATTATAACAGTATTAAATGAATACTGTTTAAGTGCACCATTATAGGTTTTAAATCTGGGAGGATTAAAATATTCTTTTTTTGAAAATATCTCTGTAGATCTGAATGTTTCTGGTGATTAAAGTGGAGTTTGTTTTTGTTTATGTACATCTACCAGCTGTGCCATGCGTTTGTCTCTAAAGCTACACATCTAATATGGCCATTTTCATTATTCTCCCCCCAAAGGGAGGGAGTATGTAATTGGTTGTGTTTGTCTGTCTGTTTGTAAGCACAGACTCTCTCTGTGAATTATTACAAAGGTCTTCAAGTAAACTTTTATAATTCAGGCTGATAAAATGTCTATAAATTTTCTCTGATGTGACGACTTTTGAAAATTTAAATGATGCTTAATTTTAAGAAAACTAGCCTTAGTAACTGACAAAATTGGTACTGTAAATATTGGATTTTGTTTTGGACATGTCGATTGTTCTTATTTCATTTAAAAAGTTTGTTATTTTGAATTAAATATCAGTATAGACAATAAATTCTCATCAACAAGTGTGCAGTTGTTGAGAAGTTATTAAAATTCCTGCTATAAGTTCCAAAAAAAACCTTCTGGATGTGCTTGAGTTCTACTTTTGTGGAAGAAGAAAGATGTTTTAGTGAGGTGTTGCCAGAGCAGCTTTACTGCACTGTGACACTGTATCTCATCTCTGGACGTCTGCTGAAGTGAGGGAACACAATCCTTTAAAAGATAATTCCCCATTTGCTGTTTTGATGATGGTGGTGGTGTTTAACGCAGGTGTATACATGATCAGTCCTAATATTATGATCACTGACAGGTGAAGTGAATGACACTGAATATCTCTTCATTGTGGATGGAATATATTGGGTAGCAAGTGAGGATTTTGTTCACACAAAAGGAAGGAACAGTGGTGAAACAGCGACAGGGTCATTGCCGGCCAAGGCTCACTGATGCATGTAAGGAGCGAATGCTGGCTCGTGTTGTCTGATCCAACAGACTTTTCTGATAGAGAGGTACTAGAACACACAATGTGTCACAGTTTCCATGTTTGTTGTTTGAGTATGCATAGACGTAGGCTAGTAGTCCTGGAAGTGACCACTTACATCAGGATAGAAATATTTTATCATAGGATGAAGGTGATCACATCTTCTTTTAACACTAAGTATAAAAGGAGGGCTGAATCGATCATGAAAAAGGTGTTCCTTATATCTTCATCTCTTATCTGATAAATCAGAATCCAGGGAAATTGGCAAATTCTCACATTTTTTAAACTGAAACCAACCAGTTTAATTTGGTGTGAAAGCAAAAGTTTCCATAAGTTTGTTTAGAAGTTTACATACTGTAAAAGGTATTTACATTTAAGTCAAAAGCTCCTTGTGAAAAAACAACAACAAAAAAAGCACAAAAAAACTCCAAAGTACTTGCACTACTGTCATCTGCAAATGAGCCACGCACAAGCTCACTCAGACACAAAGTATTTTCTTTGTGTCTGAGTAAAATGTGATGTAACTCTGAATGGACTGTCTGAGCTATGCTAATATTATCCTCGGAGGATTAGAAGATTAATATGATGCTGGCCAATCAGGTTTCAGAATTCTTTCACGATTGTACTTGTTGATGCTGTACTTTACATTCTGCTGACAGCAGCAATGTGCAGCGTTCATATTTGATTGACTATTCAAAAGAATTTAAACATACAGTAAAACATCAATCAGACAAACTAATCACAGAGTTTGTTGTTAATGGTAGTATCCTTTTATACACTTACTTTTTCGCAGTGGATTTGAATGTTTTATTTAATAAGACTTTAGTCTTAATGTTTATAAAAAGAAAAAATGGCATTTTGACATTTTGGGTAAATCTCAGCATTTCATCTGTTCACACTGGTCAAGGATGTTTTTAGCTTAGCTTAGCACAGAGACTGGAAGCAGAGGGAAACTGTTAGCCTGGATGACTGAGAACCTTCACAGACATACAGCCTGGTCCCTTTCAAAACGTACCCAAACCTCTCAGATGTCCATCATGTACCTTGTTCATTAAACAGTGTGCTGTGTTCAAGTGCTGTTTGTTAACTACTTTTTTCTCTGCAGGTGAGACTGGTGTCCCACAGTCAGGTGAGGTGCTGCTGCAAGACATATTTGCAGTGAAGGTGAAGCGGAGGCGAGCTGCGGGCCAGGAGTCAGGGGGACCCGTGCTTGGTGTGGCTCTCTTCTGGTGTAGGAGGAAAGGGAGAAGGCTGGAGGAGGACACGCTGCACCTCCACAATGCCTCCTCAGAACACACACACACCTGGTACAACACCCTGAAGGAGCTGCTCACAGGTAACACAGACATTCAGACTGTCATGCAGTTCAAGCAGCAAGCACACAAAAGCAAACCAGGAGTTTAAAGTATTTTTGTCAGTATTCAGCATCTTTGTCTTAGATGGTGGAGCTGGTCAGCCATTAACCATTTGGGGTTCATGGTTTCTGTTGTTATCCTGTTAAAATGTTGAAAGTAACACCCAGATGCTGTGAAATTGCTATGGACAAAACAGTGGAATGTAAATTTGACCAAGCTAATGGATGAGACCCAGTGTGGAGGTTCCTTGGGCCCACATTGAACATCCAACTGTGACGGACTCACTGAAAATGTGACTGGCAGTTTGTGTTACATAAGAGCTGAAACAGGAGAAACGTGAGTCAGTGCTTCAGTGAGTGTCATACTCTAAGATGATTAAACTGTACACACACACTGCTGAGTAATACTGTTATAAGTAGCACGCTTAGCATCTGTCCATTAGATGGTTTGATGAATGGAGACTTATTTAAATGGAGTTTGTCATTAAATTCACACATTACAAATTTAAACTCATATTTTTATTTACGTCATAGCTAATACAACTGTTAAATGAACGAATAAATACATGGATTCTTACTAGACATACAACATCTGTATTACTACATGTTTTTGTGCAAATGTTGTCAGTAAGGTATCCTAAAAATTGCCACACCCACAACTGTAAATAAAAGGCAACACTTTTTGTAGCATAACAAAATTCTGATGCTGGACTGTATTCTGGGCTCTGATTATTTGGTATTTTTGCTGATGACATGCTACCATAGCAAATAGTTGATTTTGGAGTCATAAAGTCTTGTTTTTGATGTTCACTTTCATTAACAAGAATGTTCTGTTTGGAAAAGCTGAAAAAGAAAAATCAAGTAGTAAAGTGTTGGAAATGTTTGCATTGTTGGAAGATTGAATTATAATACATTTTTCATTAGGCCAGAATTTTAATTTGTTATAATATCTAAAAAACGGTCATCCCCATCAGCCTCAGCTGTTCTTTGTGTTGAGTGCTCATTCAGTGAAGTCCCATTGTAACACTTCAAGCTTAGCTTCAAGCTAAGATCTTAGCCTTTTTAAAGCCTTTGTTGGGTGTCTGACTTTGAAACCAAACAGTGGAGGATTCTTGTCATGTTAATCACAAGTCATTACCAAGTGAGATAACCGTGCTTCATGCTCCTTTCTGATAATAATGGGGATCATAATTTACAAAATCAATGTTTTATTGAATAAGACTTGAAACTAGCTCGTAAAATCATCAGTGTTCACAGAGGTTTCAGATCATGGAAACAGAGCTTTCCCCCCCCAGAAACTTCTGTATAACTTAAAGTGTTTCTGCAACCACAGGATTTGTCCCTTGCTTGGGGGGGATCCAGGGTTAAAACACTTGTGTGTTGCCTACAATTGTCAAGTCCAAAAGCTACAAAAGCTTTTATATACAATCTGTTTTGCTAATTAACAAATGTTAGCATGCTAACACACTTAACTAAAATACTAAACATAGTAATTAAACATGTGGTTTACTGCAAGTGATTGCATTAAAACTTTGGCTTGCAAGTTAGTCTGGACCATAAACTGTTTAGATTGATAAAGCAGTTTTTTCTACAGTCTGTGGAAAGGTTGCAGTTTATTTTACTGGTTGTTCTGCTTAGATGTGCTGACACCCTGCCATTATTATAGTTCAGGGGCTTTAATGTATAACATTTCAAAACCTTATGTTATTTGGAACAAAACTGAGCTGAAATCTGTGCTGATATTTTTCTAAGCCAACGTGGTCAGTCAGCACTGCAGCTGCCCAAGATATACCAGGATTTAAAACGCACACCTTTGTGTTTTGTACGTCTGCAGATGATTTGCATGATGATGCAGTGCTAGCTGCTCAGATTAAAATTTCATTGTTTTCTATCTGTTCATCACTCAGTTTAATGAGGTGAGTCACAGTTACATCAGACCAGAGAACTAATCTGCTAATCCACAGGAACAAAGGATTACATACACACACACACACACACACACACACACACACATTTAGCAGTACTCAGTAAAGTGCTGTCAGCAGTTAAATCATGTTGTCTGCAGGAGAGATTAGTTACTGTCTGCATGAACACGTGTGTATACAACCACTTCATATTTAGTGCATAAGAAATATCTCTGAGGCTTGGAGCTTTAGACAACACACACTGCAAGGCTGAAAGCATGGAGACATGACTTTTTTCTAGTTTCAGATTTTCAGCAATATTTCTGAATCTGCAGCTGCAATAGCTTTAGCGTGGTCTTGTTTAGGGGCTGGGCTGTTGTTGGTGTTCAAGTTCAACCAATGGTGTGCAATGTGTTTGACGTCCGAGCCTTGAGTTCAGTTCTTCTTCACCATGCTAGGAAACCCCCCCCAAAAAACAATCTTATGTCTCTGACTCAGTCTCAAGTATCAAATAAAGTGCAGAAGATGTCACAGTTGTTTAGTTTCTTTAGACATCAGTATATTTTTTCTATAGAGCATAAAGTTTTCAGAAGAATAACCTCTTCATTGCCCAACCACCTGCTGCTAAAGCTCTGGATGTTGCTGCAGTCGGACGTTCCCAGACGCTGATTTCCCAGGTGCACTGTAGTGGGCGGTGCGTGGCTGACAGTTAACACACAATAGAAATGTTGAAGTGCTTGTTGTGTGGATTTAACTCACATGGACACATTTTACATTTCAGTTCTTCTCTATTTGTCCAACCACGCCAACTGCAACAGAGACATTACAAGCTATCCATAAATGAAGAGGTCAGAGGTCACACACACATTACTGTCCTTTTATCACCATGGCATCAGTCTGACATGTTATCGCTGGTCACCTGTCTGTCTGTCCATCTGTCTGTCTATCAAACCAGATTACCCATGAGGCCCTGCAGCAAAGTCACAACTTCTTCAAGTCTTTGTCTTATGAGCTCGCACTCACACTCACAGACATGAATGGCCCGCAGGTCGTGTGTCAGCTCAAGTGGTCACACTGCACATCAAGCTGTGACGGCTTTTGTGACTTTACACACCGCAGCAGAGGAGTCTGTGTGCCTGTGTGTGTGTGTGTGAAAGGTAAACACAGTCAGTAGCTCTGCCGCTGTGCGGACATTAAGCCTATTTTCCAGCCAGAGGTCAGTGTGAAAAGCGTATTGTTGTGCGAATCATGGCGTCACCGAGCGGGCAGTCCCGCCGCAGCCGACGCCGGCACCACTTCTTAACCTTCGGGTCTGAACAGTCATCTGCACAATGGTGAGCACAGCGCAGACACTTCCTGTTTCTGGAACCTCATTTTTTGTTGTTTGCTGTGTGAAGCAGCTGCAGAATGCTGTTCAGAAAGTGAATGGTAGTCAGTGACAAAAGGCGAGAACTGCTGCTGTATAGACTCCAATTCCATACTCACAGTCAGTCTGCAGGATCGACTGACTGCAGTTGTTTAACACCACAACAGACTGACAGGTCGGTGGAAATTGCAGGACAACTGAAGTGAGCGTTCATAGGTCACCAGGTGCCACAGCGACCCCTCCCAGATCTTTTGTCTTGCGGTTGCTGCTTGCTTACAGAAACCTCGGGGTCACAGTATCAGAGTAAAATGGGTGTTGTTAGTCCAGTGGTACTGTAAGTTGTCATATGGTCAAAAGGACAACATCAAAATGCAAGGTTTTACCTTTAGAAATGGAGTATAGTTGTGTTTTATTAAATTCAGGAACCTGCTACCCATGCACTGTATTTTCCATCGCCTTTTATTTATATATAAGAGCTCCAGGGACTCCCAGGAGGATGAGTGTTACCATCTGAGGTGGCTTTCCTTACACTCTTTTAGAAAGGTGTTTTCTAGATTGTTCCTCCTCAAATCCAAAATCTTGAACTAGTGAAGCATGTCATCGTGGTGGACAACCAGATATGTGAGCGTTTGAGCTGCATACTCCATGGGTGCAAATGCTCTGAGCACCATGTCACTAATAGTTTGATATTGATACCCTTCCTCCCTTTTCCTATAACCTCTGTCAGCCCGCACTGTCCACTGTGACTATCATTTATAATTAAAACCTCCTTAATTGTAAAATGTTTCAACTTGCAGTGATTTTTTAAAAAAAGTGTAAAGTAGCACATTTTCACACTAGAGAAACTGATACAGACTGAGACTGATCTAATGACTGCATGTTAAATGCTTCGCAGAAAACTTGTGTAGGTAATGAAGCTGTGAACTAATTAAAAATGATCTAAGGATCGAAAGATTTGGATTTCCTTGGGTTTGCGATGACCTGGATGACTGAGAACATACACAGACAGGAAAAATGATGTTTGAAAGCTATAATAAGATGGAGTCTGTTTGTAAACAACATGCAGCAGTCCAGTCTTAAGTGCTCAGTCAGAAACTCAACACTACTCCATGGTAAACTACTCCACTACGGGGATTGTTTACCATGGTAACATTTCAGCAGCGCCATAGCAACCTGTCACTGGTCAAGGCTCGGAGATGATCTGATGGATACTTGACCTCTTTATATCTGTGAGTCTGTCGTCTTCTTACATTTGTTGTGAAGATGGCTCCTTTATGACAGAAAGCATCTGTTTATGCATCTTTTTTCGATGGAAAATCTAGGTGTTTTATCAGGCTTATATTATATTATAGAATTTTTTTAATGAGTGTACGTGATGTGTTGGTTGTATGTTTGTTGTTTGTTTTGTTTTGACATACTGCGAATCAATTTCCCATCAGGGACAATAAAGTTACCATTGACCATTGACCATTGACCATGCATCAACAGTGTGAGTGATTTCTGTCATTTTTAACACATTATTAGCTTTTATAAGCAAGTTGCTTATAAAAGAAGTGTACTCTAAAAGAAGTGTAACTGGTCTAAGTGTTAAGTCTTTCTTTTTCAACACTCTGGAAAACCCACTCATTTTCAAATGTACAGATCCTTGTTTTGACCACGCCTTTGCGTGGTCAAAACAGCTGCTCCTGTGTTTTAAATGCTCAGTTTAAGAAACACTGGTCAAAAGAGATTTCACAAGTGTGGGACAGAGGATACTGCAACAATCCTAGTTTAGGGTTTCCTGGTATTGAACTTACTGAACTAAATACTGACCTGATCGGCAGTTTCATAAGCCACTTTAAAAGTACTGCCAATCCCACCAAAGAATACTTCCAGATTTCAAAATAAAGGTTTGTTTGGTTTCCATTTCTCTTGTTATTAGCAGTTAAAGAGCAGAATAATCCATGCTCGTTAAACTGAAGGAGAATCAATTACAGCACACATGAATAAATATTGAAAACTAAGCAATACAACTTTGCTCCTGATGATAGTAATGAGACCCTCTGTTATCATCACAAGGTCCTTTCTTATAATTATAAGATCAGTAAGAGATAAGGTGTCTTTTGAGGCCTTTTTTAATTGATTGCAATTTCCACATAAAACCAAAAAGAAATGTAGGTTTATTCAGGCTTGTTTGCTTAGTGCTGCAGCACAGATGTGTTGCTTAGAATGGAAATAGGCCTGAGATTTGTGGGACAACGACAGGGTGGAGATTCTGGTATTTGATGGGGGACCACTAGAGAGATGTGGAGGTGTCGGGTAGCTCCTCACAGGAGCTCCGGAGAACCTGGTCAGAGCCGTGGGGTGGAGTGATGGCAGGAGGTGCACATTGTGTATATGTGTGTGGGGGTCATTAACAGGGCGAGGTCACGGCCTTTTGGGAGCAGATTATAGTAATGAGAGGGATAATGGAGCTGGTGTGTGTGTATTGATCTGAGATGGTCCAGAGGGATTCATAATGCGGTCTCTAAATCTGCCTAATGATGCGTCATACAGGGGGTCTGTGTATGTGTGTAGTGTGTCGATATTATAAAACAACACACACACACCCATCAACCAGTGTTGTAGATGTAAACAATATTCTGATGTATCAAACAGGCCACCTCCACATATACTGAAGCAGGTGTACAGACACGTGTTATCTGTTTATTTATATATATATCTCTGGGTTAATACTTTAAATTTAGGGCATGTGGAAGTCAGTTTCTGATCCATGCAGAATTTTAAGTGAAGATGTTCTTCAGTTTGTTCAGATACTTAATGTCAGCCACGATAACAAAGTGTGTTGTGATCAGCGTTCAAGTAAGGACAGTTAGCTGTTGGGCTGTTTGTCATCACTTGGTAAGTTGATTGTTGTTTTAATTAACGCATTAAGAGCTCATATTAAAATTTTAGTATTTTTAGAAAAATATTTGCAGTCTTCCAAATCTTATTGTCCAAAATGAAAAGTTATTTAACTTCTTGAGTACACATAAATAAACATACAAAACTGCTTCATCTATCAGAACACAGCTGCAGAGGAACGTGAAGTGGAACGCTCAGCTGGCTATGATGAAAGATAGTTCATAGACATTTTATAATCCAGAACTTTATGTAATCAGCAGCAGTAATTTTTCTATTTTATCTTTTTTGTTCACTAAAAGTGGCACATGAACACATTTTTTTTCTTTCATTTTTGACTTTTAAGGGCACTATATTGTGGACCAAAACACACAGTGGCATGTGGTGTAGTTGGAAATATTACCTACAGCCAAGGAGCTATGCTAGTAGCAGTGTAAAGCCGCCAGTGTATCCCACTGCAATGGTTGCTTCACATGCTGCCGGTAACGTTATCACACAGCCACTCCTGAAAAGCAGGTGTCACTACTCAGATATTTGTTAAATGCTAATAAACATGAAGTGCAACTGAGTCTCAATAAAGGAGACTCAAAGGATCAAAAACTCATGACTGTGAACCAGTTTGCCACCAACTGGTTTGCACATCTGGGCAAAATCTCTTAGTAATGCATGGAGTCGTTTTTGATCCTCTGAAAATGGGGGGACTCTGCATGAAAATCACTGTAATTACTGAAGTGTTAATGGAGCGCTTTTGAATTAAAGCTGTGTCTACTTCACATCTACATTGTTTTGTTTAAAATTCACTGTTGTGGTATTACTGTGCTAAGATGTATGGACCTAACTATCTTTCAGTCTGTTGAACAATAACTGGCTCATAGCCCATCACTAGTGTAGCTAACCAACCATTGCAGGGTTTCATTTTCCTTCAAAATCCAACCTATGATGCACCTGCTAAATGTGTGTGTGTGCATGTGTGCATGTTTTCAGGGTTCAGCAACCGTCCTACAAATCTGAAGGTCTTCATCAACCCTAGCAGCCACAAGAAGGAGGCCGTTCACATCTACAGAGACCACGTGGCTCCTCTATTCAAGATGGCTGACATCCGAACTGACATCACAGGTTAGTCCATCCAAGTGTTTATTTTTCTGCTCAGTAGAAACACTGAAAAATTATAATTATAAAAATATAAATAAATGTACGTATTTTTGTGTGTTTATTTTTTAAATATAAAACTATGTGAGGCAGGGTTTTAACAACTAGATCTTTACTGACACCAGACATGATACTGAAATCTGTGTGCGCGCGTGTGTGTGGAGGGAGTCCAAAGGTCAGAGTTAATGGCAGCTTCTGGTCGCTAGGTAACCTGATATAGGGGGCGGAGCTTAGCCCATCTGTTGTGACAGAGGGAGACAGCCTCCTCTGCACTCCTCCCCTCATCTTCTCCATCTTTTTTCCTCTCCTTTCCTGTCTCCTCCTGTTTCCAATCATTTGCTCTTGTCTCATTTCCAGTCCTTCTCCTCTCTGCTGTTTTCTTGTTTTCTTTCCACCTGTCCTCTTTTCACCTTTCTGTTTTCCTCTCCTGCCTCATATCCTTGTGTCCTCTTTCCTTCTCATTTCCTATCTTCTTGTCTCATCACTTTTCCCATGTTTCCTTTTTCTCCTCCTTTTTTCTTGATTCCTCCTGTTTGCTTCTACTCTCCCCCTCTCAGCAGATGGTGTGATATCCGCTGTCCCACTTTTTTTTTTTGGCAGTCATCAAACACACACTTCATCTGACCACACATGCACGAACACTTTATCTCTGTCCATCTCAATGTCTCTCCATCTGCTTACTTATTTTTTCCCCTTCTCTCTGTCTTTACCTGTCTTTCTCTCTCCAGTAACAGAGAGGAAGGGTCATGCTCTCTCAGTGATAAAGGAATGCAAACTGGATGAATATGATGGGTTAGTCATCTATATCTTTTTTGCTTTCAAAATCATTGCTTGGTTGGGATTCATCAGGATTTTTCCATTAAAAAATCCAGAGTAAGAAATTATTGTAAAAATAATTTACAGTTTAAATGTAGTTTTGTTATTATTCATCCATAGATGTTCAGTATCATAATATGTTGCTTTCTGAACCAATGTGTGACTGATTACAGACAGGTGGAGCCACCTTTAATTGTGCTGAAAGTAGTCAACGCACTTGAAGATGATCAGATGATCTGCTGTATCGTGTGTAGAGGTTTCTGTTTGTTAAGCTTAAAGCAATCCGCTGTCAGCACTGTGAGATCGATGAAACTGTCTGTAGCTTTTAAACTGGATGAGTCTAAAATATGCACTTGAAGGCAAGATAAATGATCTCAGGTCCAGGTTAAAAGAAAGCCAGCTGACGATCAGCTGGTCCCTATTCCTCAAGAGGACAGGTGATAGTGGAATCTTACAGTTGGAAATAGTTGACTGTTTAATGGTAAGTGCGTTGACATGAAAGTTACCATGTTTAAATTGTGACATCATCCTGCTGCTGAACTGAGGTGAACTGGATAATCAAATAGCAGTTTACTGTCAAAGGCGGACACTGAAACACACTGACTATGACTGATCTCACACACCTCACGCGCACACACACACACACACACACACACACACACACACACACACACACACACACACACAGGTAAGATGATCAAATACCAAACATTAACTGTTCACTTTGTTGTTAAAGTTAAAATAACTTTTCATTCCAATGATAGAACAGCAGCTACAAGTACAGAAACAGCTATCAAATTCTCATCAGTCTTTTTCTGATGGTGTGTGTGTGTGTGTGTGTGTGTGTGTGTGTGTGTGTGTGTGTGTGTGTGTGTAAGCAGCTTTTGTGCTCAGCCCTCATAAAGCTTAATGTGCTTAGAGAAGATTAGCTCCGCGTTGCTAAGCTAGCTGCTGAGTGTGGGTAGGTGGTTGGGTGTGTGTGTGTGTGTGTGTGTGTGTGTGTGTGTGTGTGTGTGTGTGTGTGTGTGTGTGTGTGTGTGATTTGGTTGAAACCTACATTTGCCAATTAGGTTGGCTGTCACCGTGGCGACTACAGCTCCAGGTAATCCCATACTCAGGAAGAGGGGGAGGGGGCGGAGACTGTTCACCTCCCATTTACTGCAAATAAAGACTCGGAAGATGAACCTTCTCACTTTCTCACTTTTTTTTATTACTTTTTTTCATTAATACTAACAAACAATAACTGCCTCCCACCCTACCCTAAAATAAAATACAACTTTTTTTTTTCAAAAGCGATCAAAATATGAGTTTTATCTTTCGTGTGACTCTGTATGGGTCATTAGTAGAAATGTGACTGTAAATGATTCCCTCTCTGTCTCTTTGAGCTTACCATATGATAGACTGTCCAGAGTGTATCCTTTTTCTCACCCTGTGATTGTGAGTTCTTTCTTTTTTTTTTCTCTCCATCTGTTATGGTTAAAATATTGCTCGAAAGCATTTCACACCATGAGTTAAATATAATATATTTGTTTTAGTTTTATAGTCAACTTTATTCTAAACTTACGATTTTAACACTTAACTTAAGATTCTAAAACAAGACATGGATTATACTGCTGCCTGTTAGTGTGTAGACCTTTACAAAACCCCAGCAATCATAAATATTAAAGAGTTTATGAACTTTGGTGACTGTAGGAGAGCAATTCACTGGAGCTTTTCAAAATAAAACCCATCACAGTCATTCTGAAATCCAGTTTCTGTGTGTCTACTAGTTTAGTTGTAGTCTAATTCTAGTATCAAAACTTTGGTACTGATGTTTTTCTACTGAACAAGAAATGTTGAGAAATATTTGTGCTTAATTAAAATACAAACCTTTGCAGTGAAAATACAACCTAGAGTATTTATAAATATCCATTCACCATCCTTCGCTATTCATCTATAGTTAAAGAAATAAGTACTCAGCATCACACATTCAGGACCACCCCGCACAAACATTTTAGTTAGTGCCCAAAAACATTGAGGTTACTTACCCTGTTGTATTATAAAACAAATTGTCAATTTTACTAGAAAAGCCACATCCTCTGCTGGATGGTTTTCCTTTAAATCATCAGGAGTTTGAGATCTGTGAAATGTCTTCTAGGTGTATTATACTTTTTGTGGCTGTGAGTTTGTTAAGTCCGCTTGGGTCCAAATAATGTAAATGTTGTCATTAGGTGCCAAGATTGAGTCTGTGACAATTTTTTGTGACCATGCGTTTATGGAGACTTCACATTTCAATGAGCCAACAATGGATCAACACTTCAAGCAGACCTCAAAAGCGCTATAGAGGACTATAATGTCAATGAAGTCTGTGTCCTTGACTTAGTATAACCACCTCATTTAGCTTCACAATAAACCCTTATTTAGATTTGGATGATTGAGACTGACTTGTCTAAATGTCTACCTGTCCTCACACTAGTTTTTTTCCACCTGTCCATCAGGGTGGTGTGCGTCGGTGGAGATGGTTCAGTTGCAGAGTTGTGTCATGCTCTGGTCCTCAGAGCCCAGCTGGATGCAGATTCCCCAGAAAAACCAGTGAGAGCCACACTGCCACTGGGAATCATCCCAGCTGGTAAGCAAGGGCATTCTCATATAGAACCACTGCTTTAAGGTCTCATAAGGTTTGGTATGCTGGTATGCAAAAACACGACATGAAGTACTTTTATTAACGGTCTGTCTTCACATGTTTGCAGGTTCCACAGATGTGGTTTCCTGTTCTGTTCATGGAGTCAGAGATCCAGTCACTGCAGCCCTCCACATCGTCTTGGGTAAAGCTTACATGTTGTAGATCTGTTACATAGATTGGGGTTGGTTGGAATTGTCTTTAGTAAATCTATATTTGGATCACCTAATGTCGTCTATGCCTTTTTATAAATCAGTCCAAGATTTTACATTTTCAAGGACAAAAATCTGTTCTGTTTTAATATTAAATCTGTGGCAATCATAGCCAGGTTCTTTGTGTAACAGACTAATTTCCTTAAAGCATATCACACCAAAGCTCAGCTTTTGCTAAGCTTTGGTGTGATTGGCTGAATGTCAGTCCGGCAGCAGGGACAGTGTTTAAGAACAAACAAACATGCAGACAGACGGTGAGACTGGACTCTGGAGGGAGTGAACAGACAGATGTCTAACAACAGGGTCTGTTTCACTTGAAATCACTAAATCACAGGTTTACACTGCTCGCAGCAGCCCCGCCCCCTTTGTCTCTGACCACCACACTGTCAGGTAAACACGGTAACCAATCACCCAGCAGCAGGGCGGGCAGCTGTGTTTGATTGACAGCTTATCGTGTGATGATGTTTCATTGTCACTAATTAATACTGCAAGCTGAGTTTGTATGTGTGTGAGACAGATGGGAAAATTCAATAGCCCTAATGAGACTACTTCCTGAACAATAGAAAACTGTTAAAATTCCCAGGTAGGAAGCTGTTCCCACGGACACCAGGTGACTGCAGGTGAATTTTCCTGTCTTCATAACACTGAGGTGTGCTCATTCACAATCACATGATCTCCTTGCTGGACGTTAAACTACTAACAGGGGCGGAAGCATCAGTGCTGTTGCTACGGTTACCCGAGCCTGAGCATCCCTTGAAAATAGCAGCTTAACTGTTGACCTTTTATCAACTTATGTTTGGGAGTTGCAGCTGACACTGAAAATTTTCTGTATGTGAAATGGCCTTAGCTTGTTTATAGGTGTGTGTCAGACCTTTTGTATTTCTGGCTGTTTTTTTGTATCTAAAAAAGCATTTCAGCTGTAGAGATCTACAGGCGAAAACTACAACAAATGGCTGCAGGCTGCTATCCAACAAAATAAGCATCCAAAATTAAACTAATGTTTGGAAAAGCTGTTTTTAAAATTCATTGCTCTGTTTAACAGAGGCTGGAAAATCCTTCATAAGGGGGCCAATTCTGTCCTGATCTCTAAACATAAATATATAAAAGCATGACATGGAAGTCACCACCTTGACCACTTTACAATAATCTCATCAATGATCACCTTACCTGTTTAAAGCAGTTTGCCTCGTTCATTGTTGTACGAAAAACTACTTGCTCACAGAGTTTAAATTTTTTTCCAGAAGTTCAAAACCTGCTGAGTCTTTTCTAGCCTGGCTTGTTAGAAACCTTCACTGCAACAATGAGTGGGACAAAAATAGAGACAATTTTAGCAATATGTGAATTTCTCTTTTCTGATATAGGAAAAACCAAAGCAATGCAATAGCCTATACACTGAAACTTCAGCATACTGTATCTCTAGACTCACAAACAGATTCAATATGATATTGATTAATACTCAACGGTTGGCCCTCCTGGTGTTTGGAGGGGTATCTTTGTTGGCACCGTCATCATAGCAGTAACGAACAACCAGAAGGCAAGCTGGTCGAGGTTCAAATAGCAATTAGGATTAGCCAAGCTAGCTGTCTGGGAGTAACAACGGCCTGATGTAACTCATATACAACAGTCTGAATAATTCGATTTTTAACATTTTGATGCCAGAAGTACAAGCAATACGGCACATTTACAAGTGCATAAATGAAGCATGAAACTGGTACATGTGAACCCTGCTTTACAAAAATGTGAGTCTGCATTTTTACCTGCATTTATCCACAAACCAGTAATTTTTGTGCAGGTCATCTACTAATTAGTACTGGGCAGTGTAGAAATGTTGTAGAAAGTGTAGAAAGTTTTTTGTTTTGTTTTTTCATTATGAACACTCTGTTCACTTCAGGCACATTACAGTGATTTCTGCCTTGGCACAGAATGACTATAAATCTACCTTCATTAATGATTTACTCAAGAACTTGAACATTGGAAGTTATAAGAACTTCCACAAGTCCTGAAAAAGTCTCCAAGCTTTCTCCATGAGGATGTTTCACAGCGTCAACAAACTCAACTCACAAAGCAGATGCACTAACCAGCTCCTCAGACACTGAGTCGACTCCCTGCTCGCTGTTTGCTCACATGAACTCAATAAAATAAACAAATCATTCAACTCTTCTAGAGTTTTTAAATGTTAATAGAATGAATGTTTCAAATTCTGATGATAATAGTAATTAGAGTCATTTCACTGTGACATATTACATGACAGTAATAATTTGATTTCTATGCTATCAATCCAAAAAGCCTAGCAGCCTTCTCATACAGTGACATAACAACATCTCCACAGAGAGTTGGGGTATTTTCAAAGTATGTTTTAGAAAAGCTCGTTTCAAGAGGGGGAAAATTATGGTTTAATTCAATAAAAAACAAAGTTTAAAGTTACAGCCTTGGAGCTGAGCAGCAGCCCTAAATCCTCCTACTGGTGGTTTCATGTGTCCATTTTTAGCGGTGCCCTTAAAAACGAGATACTGCATCTCAAGGGGCTATCCTTTAAATAAATTAAAATTCATTCATGTTGCAGTTGTGCAGCAGTCTGTTACAGGTGCCATTTTAGATATATGACTTCTGACGGATGTCTTTTGTCTCCTCCCTAAATCCTTGTGTGGGATAATTATTGGTTGATTTGCATTTATTTCAGCATTTTTTAAAAATGACTTGTGTGAGCATTTTACTGCTAACAGAAACAGTCATCCAGCTCATGTGATGCTAACACAACTTTCTAATAATCAGTTGGTTTACTGTTGAATTAACTCAGTCATTTTGGTGTTTTTACTTTCACTGATTATTATATTTGTACTTAATATATATAGGATATATTAGGTACAAATATTTTTTTTACATTCAACCACTTCATCCACTATATTTTTGAATAAGAGCTACCAATATGGTATGGAAATAAATCCTAAAGGTGGATTAGGAGCCAAACAGAAAGATAATGACTTTGTGATGTAAATGAATATTGGTTGGACCTTTTAAGAAGCGCCGCAGGTTTGATCTCGGTGACACACTGACCGTCTCAGCTTTAATCCTGCGCAACACACACTGACACACAAACACACTGACAACACGCCATATGGTGAGGAAATCAGATTCTGTCCAGAGAGACAGACAGGCAGTCAGACAGACAGGTGCGGAGACAGCAGTTCAGTTCAGTAGGTTACAGCAGGTATGTGGCCAGATGGCCCGCTTAGTGCGTGTGCCTTTGTGTGTATCCATCTAAAAGCTGGTGGAGCATCTCAGTAAAGGAGCTTGATGGAAAAATCTGGTTATTTTAAAAATTATTTTAGTTATTTCTATGGTTTGTGCTGCGTTCAAAGGCTGTAGAAAAATAAAACCGTAAGCAGTGTTTAGCGTGGAAGCCATTTTTTACCACATACATAAAAAGAATCTGAGGAAACGTTGATAATGTTTCCTCAGATTCATTTCAATCCTCTGAGTTATTAATCGGCTTCACACATTCTGTTAATTAGCCGTATTTTAGACTGTGTGTATTTGTATGTCTCATTTTGTATGGATAAAAACCACAAAATGTACAAACGCATAGTAAGGTTACAAAATTATTCATTTTCAGTGTGAAGGCTTGGAGCAAGAGTTGTGTGATGTCCTCTGAAGTGATGGAAACACAGCTGTGTGTGTGCTGCATCCTAACTGTTTCTAATGAATCGTTTAAAGGGTCTTCTCTCAGTGTGCTGGTGTCTCTCTGCCTGCAGGTCACCTGCAGCAGGTGGACATGTGCAGCTTCTCGTCTCATGGCCAGTTGGTGTGCTTCGGTTTCTCTGCCATGTTTGGCTTTGGCGGGCGGAGTTTAGCGAGGGCAGAAAAGAAGAGATGGATGCCATCGTCACGGCGGCGAGAGTATGCTCTGGTTAAGACGCTGGCTAGGCTGAGGTGACACACACACATATATAATTTTTACTTTTAAATGTAAATGTGCGTTCCTAAGGCCTCAGTCACACAGACATGACTGACTGACCTCAGTGACCCCATAGCAACCACTAGTCACTAAGGAAAACTGTATTCCATGACTGTTTGGTTGCTGGAGGTTGTTAGCTGTTGCTGAGTGAAACTGGTCACAGTGCTCCACGGTGTTTGTGAAGCTTTTGATTGCTGGAAGGTTGCTGAGGTCACTCGTAGTATGTATGGATGACACTGATTTGTCTGCAAAAAAATTGTCTGTTTCCTATTAGCATCCCATTTTTATCATTTCGCTAAAGCTAGAGTCTGTGTCTTCCATGTGGCAATCTGATAGCAACACAAGTAATCACAAGGTGATTTTTGGTGCATCACTTTCTTTGCCACCATTTTCACATGCTTAAAGCAAGCATCCTCCAGCAACCACTCATCACTCATAAAATACATATTTTTCCTTAGTGACCGGAGGTTGCCAACGGGTTGCCAACTGGTCTCTAAGTGTGACTGAGGTCTAGCTAGGTCTAGGACTAGCTGGTTTCTTATTTCTTTTTTTCTCTGTCTCCCTCAGACCGGAGGACTGTCAGCTCTCCTTTTTATCAGCAAGGAAGTCAAACAGCAATTTGTTTGTACAGCGGTGAGAAACGCGCACACACAAACACGCACATACGCTCTGTGATGTTGGATGGTACATCTAAAGTGTCTTCAGACCACCATAAAAAACAATATGCATTTGTTTAAACAGGTTACAAGCACTCAGAGGAGACTGTAATTGTTCCACACCAACAGTGTTTGTTAGTTTGCTGCGCTGTTACATTTACTCAGCAGCTGAACCAGAAAGGCAAACACACCACGTAACAGCTTGTCTACTACAGAGACTTGCAGCACAAATCTACCAGAAACAAACTCAACGCAAATTTATTAAGAACAGTGTGGAGGAGAGCCTGTTTGAGTCAAAGCTGTTGTTTTACCATGATTAGTTTAATAACTGGCTCTGTGTTTGATGATATTGGTCCGTTATATAAATTTTCTCTTCTGTCATATTTGAAAAATTAACTTGATTTCTTGCTTCTCAGAGATAAGGACCAGGACCAAGACCAGGACCCAAAGTCCGGTAAAACCACTACTTCTCTATTAAAATGGACAAATCAGATTTTAATCGCTACCAGCTACTCTCTGTCTTACTTTTTCTTTCTTTGATTTGTGTGTACAGAGGGGGAGGAGTCCTGGGTGACCAATCAGGGCCTGTATCTGAGCATCAGCATCATGTCTATCCCTTGCCTGAGTCCACACGCACCTCAAGGACTAGCTCCAAACACCAGGTACACAGTGTACGAAGATTGGCTCGATCTTCTGCTCTTTGGCCTTGAATGCATCACAGTGCACGTTAATACATGATGATGTTTCTAATAATGCTAACAGTCTCCACCACTTCCTGATTTTGACAGTTTGGCAAATGGCAGTGCAGCGCTGATTGCGGTCGGAAACACCTCCAGGTCCGAGTTTATTAAACACCTAAAGAGATACAGCAGCTCTACTGGACAGGTGAGAACACCTGCCAGAGGTGAAAATAACATGAATCAATTTATTCCATTCAAATCCTCACTAAAACCTTTAGCAGATCTTTTAAGGCTCAGGAACTGAACATTTGCAATCTAAAATCTAAAATATTCACAACTAAGGAATGTCGGAGTACGATAGCAACCTTTTTTTCTTTACAAACTCCCAGTTTACTCAAACAAATATCCATTTTTTTCTGTCTGGTGCAGTTAAAGTTCAAGTGTTTGCAATTTCTCATTGTGAAATTGCAAATGATTTATGGATTTCATCATCTACAGTACATATTACTATTAAAAGAATTTTTAAAAATGGGGCAAATCTTTGTACACAAGAAAATAAACTAAAAACACAGAAAAACCTGCAGAAATCAACACTTCCAAGACTGTTCTGAGTGGACATTGTGCGTCAGTTAAACTCTACTGTGCAAGAAAAGCAAAGACGACATGTTGATGTTATCATGATGGGCTTAGTTTAATTGCACAGAGCTGGTGCAGTGTGTAGATTATGCTGATGACAGCCTCAGCTATTATATATG
Organism: Copadichromis virginalis; assembly: GCF_057382275.1. Taxonomy (NCBI): domain Eukaryota; kingdom Metazoa; phylum Chordata; class Actinopteri; order Cichliformes; family Cichlidae; genus Copadichromis; species Copadichromis virginalis. Next base: position 16,956,004 of record NC_140633.1, read on the forward strand.
TTTCCACCCAGATGTTTTCTACCGAAGAGAGCAATTTATTGTCGTGGGAACTCACTCTTGACTTCAGGGTCACACAAGCACTTTGACTCGGGACAATTTTGTGATTGTGTTACAGTCGATTAATGGCTGTTGATTATACCACAATCCCTCAACGTTCACAACACCTAAAGACTCTAGAAGATGGGAAAGTAGGTCCCAGTTTTAAAAATACCGCAGTTTTCCTTGAAGTTAGTGAGTAGATTAGCCTGGTTCAGCATGACCTGGTCTGGGCAGAGAGACTGCACACTAACCCACTTACTAAATATACGGGCAGTGTGGTGTTCAGACTTGGAGTAAACAGGCTGTTTACTGACTGGCCTACATCCTGCTAGCGTCCGTCCTGACATCTCAGCAGAAAGCACAGCAAAAGTGGATGCTCAAGTGGAGCTGCCCACATGTGACCCTTACAGTTTATGTCCTACTGTGGACTTTAAACCTCTCCTGTCACTTGTGTGATGTAGAGTGTGTGAAAAACTGAATACACCTTTATTAATCTGATGATTTTATCAAAATAATTTTAAAGTTTCAGTGCTTTTTGGTGCAAATCCTCCTGTGTGTTGGTATTGAAGCAGCATTAAATTGAAGTGGAGCTGCAATTATACATTAACCTGCTGGATATTTCCATGATCAATTAATCATATCCTTTGTTTGCTTTGATCTATTAAAAAAAGCTGAAAATGTAGGCCTCCCTCTTTAATGAGATGCAATAAATTCAAATTCATATGATCAAATAGACAAAATATTAGAAACTGCTAGAGGAAATTTTTAAGCCATCAATTAGGCGTAGTGGAGTTGTAAAATATTTCTCTCTACAATTCACAGTCTCGTGAAGTTAAATCAAGTGTGTATTTAAGGACAGTACTGGAATCCTCTGGGCTCTTGTTTTAAGATAGATGTTAATCTGTCCTATAAGAACGGCTTTACTTTAAGAAAGCGCAAACCTGCAGGAGAGGACAGCAGACAGACAGACAGACAGTGGGACAGTCAGCTGGTCTTTGCTGCCCCCTGTTGGAGCCTCACAGCAGAGGACAGTGGACCGGAAGAACCACAGACAGATCCTGCTGCTCTCTAACAAGCTGCTTAACGGAGATCTTAATGGCTCTTTCTGACCTCATCAACTCAGCTTTAACACACACACACACACACACACACACACACACACACACACACACACACACACAGACAAAGCTCTGACTGATTATCTGTGTGCAGTTCAACTTCTCCTTCGTGGAGACGCATGCTGTGTCAGCAGTGAAGATCCGCCCCTGCTCACTGATTGGCTGTTCTGAGGATGAGAGTGAAGAGGAGGGTGACTTGAAAACCACACCCTTCATCCACGCAGAAGGAACAACCTTCCCCTGGAACATCGACGGAGAGCTGGTGGAAATTGCTAATGAAGTGCTCATCAGGTGGGACGCTCACGCCTTCGTTATTAAAAATATATCCAGATAATACAATCATTACAGACAGAGGAATTACTCTGAATTGATTAATTCAAGCACTGATTATTGATGATCAAGGCACTATTTTTCCTTTTAGTTCAGATCAATAAAATACAGCAAGAAGAGGTAAATATAGAGGATAATAATAATGATAATTATTATTAATATTATTTTGGACAATGGCTGCTCTTTCATTTATTTTCAGTCCAGTCCTTGTACCTCATCCTTTTCAGAGGTATCTTGTTTTGTTTATTAAAACATTAACAGTGATTTATGAATCTTTCAAACATAAAAAGGGACCTAACACAAGGGCTGAACCCATGTTGTTTCTACACATAACAGACAACTTAGCACGAAATAATATTTTTGCACCAACATGATGATTGTCAAAGACATATTAGCCACAAACTTGGTATGATTGGAAGAGGATTAGGGAAACTGGAAAAAATTAGGCACTTTTTTTCCCCAGAATTCTGAAATTAAAGTCAGAATTCTGAAAAAAAAAGAAGAAAAAAAGACGAGCCTACTTTTTTTTTTTTCCAGTCGTCCTAATCCTCTTCCGTAATCTCAGTATGATGTTCAGTGAGTTCTTAAAAGATTTGAGGAAACTGGACAAACGGAAGACAAAAGAAGAAGTGACCGGCCTAAAAAACGGATAACATGATCTGAAAGTCATGTTGAAATTCTTCGAAAGAAATGGAAAAATTTAGCAAAGACCTGAAAATGCATCCGATCCATCTGCTGCTCACTGAAGCCTCATTTGAAATGGTCTCAGTTTAAGTGTGGTTGTTAAGAAGCCATTCTTCGTGAATGGAAACGTGGCTGAGTTGTGCCAAATTACACAAGAACTGGATTAAAAATCAGTGACAATAGATATTATAGGGGGATGAATTCATATTTGAATATTTGGATCAAATTTTTTTTTGTGTGTGTGTGTGGAGCAGGTCAGGAGAGAGGTACAACAGTGAGTGTCAACAGCCATCACTAAAGCAGGTGGAGGCTCTGTCATGTTTTGGTGCTGCTTTTCATCCAGTAGTGCAAAAATTGATGAAATAATGAAGAAAAGTACCAGCAGATTTTGATCCACGATGCAATTGGTTTCATTTTTCACAGTACCAAGCGACTGACTGGTCTCCTTGTCCTGGAGCTCACACTGTGTTTGTTTTTTTACATTCTGTGACATTTACATCAATACCAATCAGGCCATGCTCCTGCAACCATAGCAACATGTCTGAGGTCCTTAATATCCACCTGACTGTGTGTCTGTGTTTCTGTATGTCTTTGTGGTGCATTCAGAGTCCACCCAAGACTCATCACTCTGTACGGCGAGGAGGTGGAAGAGGCCGAGTCATCTGTCTCCTGCAGCTGCATCTGAGAACAACAAGGGGGCGCTGATCTGTGTGACACTCACCACGGTAACCAAAATGACTCAACAGTGCTCTTTGTACAGACTCTGAACTCACAATTTGAAACTTTGGTCATCAGCCCATGATTTTAACGATATATTCATAGAGGAAAAATAAATAAAATAAAAAAGCTCCTTTACTTTAAAGCCGTATTAATTTTATATTCTTTTTATCAAAGTATAATGTGAATATTTTGTAATTTTTATTCATGTATCAGCTGCAGAACTGACCAATGCACATAAAAATGGTTTAATGTTTACAATTTACCACAGTTTCATTACCCATTTCTCTCAGATCATGCGACTTTAATTTCATATGTTGCTTTTTTACATCCAGTTTTTGTTTCTGTGGCAGAGAACAAACTTGTTTAATTTGTGTTCAAAATCCAGTTTATTTCACTTCCCAAAGGGTTCATGTTTGAATAAAGGTATTAATAGGTGACTTTTCTATCTGTGCAGACGATGATGAAGCAAAAACAGACCTGATGTATGCATGTAGATTCTCATTTTGACTCAAATCATACTGCGACTGGAATAAAGTATAAAAATCAAGATGTTTAAATAGAAAATCCTTTATTTTAATAGAAAAGTGTTGCTAAAAGCAGTGAGACTCTCCAGTGCAGAACAACTTCACATAAGAACATCAAAGTCACTTATTAAAATATTAAAACACTCTGTGTGAATCTGTGAGGTGCATTTGTATTAAACACACACCGGAGTGGAGGGCAGCAGCTAAGTGAACAGTCTAAATGGAGACCGTTAACACAATGCTTTTTTTTTTTTTTAATGTATTACTTGATCCAACAAGTTATCAGTTTAAAAAGCCCAGGTGTCAATTTTAGGAAGTATGACTGAGAAAACTGACCACATCAAACATGTTTACTTAGTGTTTGTGATGTGTTTGTTCAGAAGATCATTAGGCCTCCCACCTACCTCACACTGGTAGGAGTGGTTAACCTTAAATGTGCTTTATTTAAAATGCATCACGTTTATGTTTTTTTCCTCTCTTGTTTTATTTGTATTAATTTTAATTTAAAGAACTCCCACAGGACAAACTTTTTCATGGGCATCACATTGTGATTGTTACCACATTAAAAGAGCCTTCATGCCTCATTATGTTTGATTCTGTGTGTTTGACCCTCCTGGGCCCAAAAGGAGGAGGAGTGGAGGAGAAATGCTCATTTCTAGCTGCCCTGCGTGGTGCACTTGTGCTGATCTGGCTGTACATTGTTTTCATTGTTTTTCCCTCCACATACCAGCATGGCTTCCTGTTTTCTTCTTCCCTGAATGGCTTCCAAAGCGTCAGAGAAACTGTAAACAAGTGTGAAATCAGGCTCACGGGAAGGTTAAGGAACCATAGCACCAGGAGGCAGCACAGTGGAGGATTCACTGTAGAAAGATCCTGCATTCTGCTCATTTTTCAATCCTCTGCCCTGAAATTTCTATTAATCCTACATCAAAACTGCCCTCAGGTTCCTCTATTGTGAAGCAGTTTGCAAAAGCAAAAGGGTAGGTAAAAACAGATAGCGCTAATAAGCTGATCATGTCCTCCACGTTGGAGTATCCAGCCAGTGGTCAACATTGCTGGCTCAGTGAACTAACTTTGTGCAAAACAAAAATGTGTGGATTTGCATCAGATGAGCTGATTGTGCCATAAAAATTTGCTGGTTTAAGCAGAGGAGACACATCCCAAAACAAATAGTGGGAGCCAAAAAACGGAGTGATCACCCCTGTTACCAGCAAATCCCAGCAGCCATCACCTTCTTCCTCCAGCTGGACGACATCCAGTGTGTGCCACAGGCGTCAAATGATGCAGCACTGCCAGTGAGTTAGCTCTTTGTGTGTTTGTGTGTGTGTGTGTGTTGGTCAGCAGGTGAACAAAATTCAGAAAATAAGTTACACAGACAAAAGGAAGGTTTCCCAGAGCTACGAGCCAATCAGAGGCAAAGTTTAAATCACCTGAGATCATAGAAAGTGATGTTCTTTGTTTTGTTTTCTCCTAAAAAGAAGAGTCAAAATGAAGGTCATTAATCCCAGGAAGCTCCGAGGCTTTCCAATTGGTTCAGATTTGATGACTTCCGGTTCACTTTCCTTTTAATTAATCCTCTATCCATCGAACGCTGCAGTCTTTTTTCTTTCAGGTCTTTGGATTTCTCTGGTTCCTTTTTGTGAAAGCATGTCGGCAAAATAGTTTAAAAGGTCACAGTCAGATTCAGGAGGCGTTCACTGTCACGTGTTAGACTCAAACCCTCGGAGCATAGGCGGATTTCACTGACCGATGACGTTCACAGTGCTGCAGTAAGACCGAGGCATGATGAACACTCTTTCATAGGTACAATGTGAACTCCACCTTGGGGTCAGATCACGGGCAGAGAGAACAATCTGGGTTAGGTAGTGCTTTCTCTTTTGCTGTGCTTGGGAACGAAGTCCCAGCTGTCTCTGTTGAACTCATCCTCCTTATGATGTAATTCTCTCTTGAAGAATCCAGCCTGACGGACAAAGAGAAGAAGAAAAGGTGAAGCCTGTGTATCAACTGCAAACATTAAACTGTAACATAATGTGGTTGGTCAGTACCGCAGAACTGAGCCATGATATTTTACAAGATGGTAGATTGTTAAAATACACCAGTTATTGCTGGGAGAATTGTCACAAAAATGAGTTTATGTTGAAAGACAAAAATTGAGTACCTTCCACAGACACCAGATGAGAGCTGCCAGGATTGTTAACCCCACGGCTAAACTGACAACGACAATGAAGATTTTCACCATCGCTGAGGGTTTCTGGGTAAAAACTGCTTCCACCAATACCTGGAAATGTGCAACATACATCTTTAACATTGCTGCACCACGGCAACTGTGAAGCCCAGACTCTCGGATCACACAGCAGTGTGTTCTGATTGGCTGCAGGGGAGTTTTACCTGTGCTACAGGATGATCCTGGATCAGGATGGTGTTATTATCTTGTTTAGGTGATGACATCACTGCCATGCTTTCCAGGATCATGATCCCATGGCGACCCTGAGACACAGAGAAAGGCATCAGGGACCAGAAACTCTGGCAAAATGCAGTGAAATCAGTCGCCTGCGTGCGAGTGTGTTACCGGAGCTTGCCGTAGTACGGCAGGATTCAGGTTGGCTTCCAGTTGGATGGTGACCTCTCTCCCCGCCTCCAAATTACCAAGGCGACACACTAACCACTCACAAGCCTTATCGGTGCGGCCACAAAACTGAACATAGAGAACAAAATTAAAGTTTGCACCCTTGCATAAGCTATATCTGAGAGACTACATTTTATGTGTGTGTGTGTCTGTGTTTGAGTACCATTCTACGGGTGGAGGTGGGCGAAAAGAAGAAGATGAGTTGTTTGATGAAGGAAGCTTGAGGGGCGTTGCAGTCGTCGATGACTGAAACAGTTGTGTCACTGATGTAACACACGCCTTGAGACGACTGCAGAGAGAATTCATGTGTTAGTACGGTCTGTTCTGTCACCATTTACGAATAACTTTTCTCACGCTCTTGGCTTGTTTCACCTCAATTCCAGCCATGACACATGAGAAATCACACAGAACCTAAGTGTCAAACCCACTGCCGATGTTTGTGTTGATGTACCTGCCAATCGACCACTTGCAACAGCCTGTGACGGTAAGGTGTGAGGATCTTCGGCAGCGCAATTTCAACCACAGTGTCGACTGACCTGCTGGGACCGGAGTTTAACACCTGCAAGGAGATGGAACAAGATGCTGAGACTCTCTAAGGCAAGGACGTGTTCATATCAAGAGCCCTGTTTATTTACCTTGCGCTTTTTCACCTTTTGATGTGTGCGCACCAGTGAAAGTAAACCAAATGAGCACAAACATAGCAACAACTTCCTGTTTGGTTCTGAACACTTCCCTTTAAAGAGTTGCTAAAAAATTGTTGATTGGCTCCAGTTTTATGATGTGCTACTACTACTAAGACCAAAGGTTCCTAATTGAAACCAGAAATGACCAACTTACAGATGACCACTTTCCTAAACTCTCCAACCAGTGTTGATGAAATTGGACTTGCTGTGAAGTTTTAGCTTCACATATGAAATTGTATTTTTGGACAGCTGCATATATTTTTTATTTTGGCCAAACTAGTCATTCTTCTATTCCATTTTCTTTGACTATATGCTGTTGAAAGTGCCGTGACACACAGAACTCGCACCGTGATCTCTGTGTTTCCTCATTTGCTGACCTACATTCTTAAATAAATAAGTTTGGTCATGCAACTAATGTCGTGACACTTCTGTGTGTCACAACATCCCACCTTGACACATCTAACTCTTCATAAACTCAGTACATAAGTCCATCCATCCTTTTCCGCTTATCAGGGTTGTGTGTGTGTGTGGGTGGAGATGGTGGAGTCAAACTCAGGACCTTCTTGCTCTTCTTCTTGGCATCGGTGCTAACCATTATGCCACCGTGCTGCCAGTACACATATAATATGTCATATTTATATAGTTTTTTTAAATATATTTATATATATAATATTTACAATATTTCTGCTAAGTTCTGCTATGTTATTGTATTTCTGCCAATATTATGTTTTCTTTACGTTATTGCAGTTCTGCTAAGTAATTACATTTTTGCTAAGTTCTTATGCTTCTGCAAAGTTATTACAATGTTTTGCTACTTTTCAGCTTTTTCGGCTATTTTTAGCAGACAGCTTCAGCGTTACAGCATCCACACAGCATTTTTGCAGGAAATGCAAATTTTTCTAGTTCTCTTTAAACTTTGCGTTTGTGATCAGCAATAAAGCTTGTCATGGTGTAGTGGTTTAAATTTGCTTAAAAAAAGATCATTGTTTGCTCTCACGAGAAGATCCGGCATTAAAAATCTGCCTAAATAAAATACACAGAGCTGCACTGTGTGACGATCCCTTGTGAATATGGGAGCAGCCGAAAGTAGCTTTTTATTGTCCTGGTCACAAAATCAAATTTTGACATAAACAGTATCATTTATGTGCTCTCTGTTGTTTAATCAGGATAAAATGGAAAAAAATTGGAAAATATCGTATTATAATGTTATACTGCCTCAGCTCAGTGACATGTTTTAACAGAACACACTCAATATTTTTAGTATTACTATAACATACATACAGGCAGACATACACATAAATCAAACTGTCTGCAAATGTGTACAAGTCTACCAAAGTCAAATGTTAAATTTAACCTCAATGAGCTCCATCTGTTACTGTTTTGCTTGTTTGGTATTTAAAGCATCCAGAAGTGTGTTTGCATCCTGTCTGATATGAAAAAAAAAACCCTCTGAATCAGGCTGACCTACCTTGTATGTGTAATTGAAGCTTTCTGAATAGCAGTTAGTGGAAATCAAGTCTTCATCTCTAACTTCAAAAGAGGAGGGAGTCACAAAACTGTAAACAGGCAGACAGAAAGCATTGGGATTAGTTCTCCGGAGTTAAAGATATCCTTTATTTCTGCACTCTGAGGAAAAAATGTTGTTCACATGAATTTCACTGACATGGTTAAAAAAAACACCCCAAAAAAGCCTTTGACAAAGCAAATAATAGTAATGCACAACAAGGTGAGCTCACCCGTGGATGTTCACATTGACTCCATATTTGAGAGGAAGGGTGAGGCTGATGGAGTTGTCATGGAGATATTCCCTCCTCTCATAGTTATCACTGCAGAGAAAATAAATTTCACATATTTTTACTCCCTGATGGTTTGATTCAAGGTTTAAAAGTCTATAAAGCTATTTCATATTCATTATTGTTTCTTCTTCTTCTTAAATGTTCACATTAACCTGCATTCTGCATACTCCTTTTTCAATAACACTTTATCTTCATACATTTGTTTGCTTTACTGTCATAGGTGAGGTGCCCACTCACCTCAGAAAAATGATGAGGTGAGCGGAGGAGATTTACCTGCTGGTGTTGACGTGAATGAGGTTTTGTCCAGGTGTGCTGTTCTGGTTGACATCCAACAGAAAGCTGATATTCAGCTACAAGAAAAAAACATTACTTAACATCTTCCTTCTTTATGATTTTTGCTGCTAGAACTTTTTTACACAATACAGGAATCTCTACTCAGCTGCGGTCCGTTTCACCAGATCGTTTTGCAATATTTTAAACAGATAAGTCGAGGAAAAATAGAGAACTGAAAGCACAAGAACCCGCTTTGACCTTTGATATGTGGACCACAGGAAGTTGAGGACCCATAATAGCTGGCTGGAGTACGACATTCAGGTTCCTCATAATTTTAGTAAGTGATCAGTGTGTGATTACCTCCAATTAGCTCGGGCTTACCTGGGTGTGCGCTGGAAGGAGGAAGCTGGTCACACTGCAGTCAACACCCACTGTTGTAGCGTTGACTTCCTGTGTGACATCACATCTGACCACATTGTCCTCCTGGTTGAAGAGAAGCAGACTTGTTTTGGTTTTGTTATGTATTATAATTTTGACAATGATCATTTAACAGTTGTGTGACTACCTGTTTACACAGCAGTTTTAACTGTAAGACCAGCCATGAAACATACTGCTGTCCATTGTATCTGCCTATGGTTGCTGATGACACTATCTAAGAGAGCAGCAGTCTGCTGTTCATCTTCATGTAGGTTCTCAAATAGAGTTCTGTTTTTCTAAGAATGATGGCACTTTTTTCTCATTTTACCCAATCAGCATCCACCTCTGGCAGCTCACTCAGCCAGGACCATTTAGGAGTACATACATGACGGTAGGTATGTTTTTCTGCCCTAAAAACAGCCCTGAAAATGACCCTGAAACACACAAGCTACACACCATTTTATCTATTGATTCAGTTTAGTTTTATTTATATAGCTTCAAATCACAACAATGGTTGCCTCAAGGCTCTTTGTGAGGTAAAGACCCTACAGTAATAGAGAGAAAACCGAACAATCAGAACAAGAAATCAGACTTGGCGACAGTGGGAAGGAAAAACTCCCCTTTAACAGGAAGAAACCAGGCATAAGAGATTAAAATTAGTAACCGATGCAAAATTGTGTATAAACACATAAAGAGTGAGAGAGGTGAGGTGTGTAAAGAAAAACACTTGGTGCATTATGGGAACCCCTCCCTAAACCTATTGGAATTTAACTAAGGGAGTATTCAGGGTCACCTGATCCAGCCCTTACTATAAGCTTTGTTAAAAAGGAAACATTTAAGCCAAATCTTAAAAGTAGAGAGGGTATCTGAAAGTCTGACTCACATTTTGCAGTACTTTAATGTAGTGGATGTTGCTGGGCAACCGTAGCGTCAGTCGTGGCAGGAAGGCGTCATCTCCAGAGTTCAGCAGTGAGGCTTTCAACATGATAGTCTGCCCGGATCCCAGCGCAAAGTACTCCTGCTGACTGAAGACAAACACGACAAACAACAAGCATCGCTCAGAATCAAACTTTCTCTACTGTTGAAATACTTTTGATTTCTTTTTTGGTTTTAACTTGCAGATTTTTACAGTTTGATCTCAGGAGCCCAAAGTGTGAAGCTGAATATAACCAGCAACTCTGGCACTTACTAATTACAACAGCATACAGCACACATTCATTCTCTACACAAAAATATGCAAACACAACAGCTTGATATCCTTTTTTCTTCCTTTTTTTTCCACGTATATTCCGGTTGTTTCCCTGTTGTTGTTTTTTTTTGTCATTCACACACAGCTCCCTGCAGTGTGTGTGTGTGAGAGATCTTACTGTGGGAGCACTAGATGAGCTGACAGCTGCATGTTTGTCGAACAGTTCACCAGGGAGCAGGAACGAGCAAAACGAGTCTGAGAGAAAGAAAAGAAGCAGCGGGTTAGCGGCAGCCGTGAGAATAAATAAACATTTCGATCGTGTTACTTCAGTGATAAATGGTAAATGGCCTGCATTTGTATAGCGCTTTACTCAGTCCTTAAGGACCCCAAAGCGCTTTACACTACATTCAGTCATTCACCCATTCACACACACATTCACACACTGGTGACGGCAAGCTACATTGTAGCCACAGCTGCCCTGGGGCGCACTGACAAATAACATCAAACAACTTGAGAGGTTCAATAAAAACCCTCTGATGACTAACTCCACCTGTGAATTCCTACTTGTAAACTGTTCCTGCACTGCTTTATGAGTGTGAGCAACATGTGGGGGACGCACACAGCAGGAGGGTGTTAATGTGCTGAGATGCAGCTGAAAGCACATCTGGATAGGCGATACACAAAGTTTGTTGATACACAAAGGTCGAACAAAGATAAAAAATAATAATTTGCAGATGGCTTAATGTGTTAGTTTAGCAGTATGCTAAACCTATGCGTCTATGCTTTTATAGCTGATTAAGCTAATTCATTGTGTTGTAACTGCAAGTAGAAATTTTTCATTTTTATTTAGAGCAGATTTATAAATATAGATATTGATTACTGTGTGCATGATGGGCTGTTCTAGCTGTTATTTGCTGGGTCTTTGTACGTTAGCTTGATACCTGGCTGGTGATGGTGTTGCGGTGTCCTGCGCTCCGCTGCAGAATGGGTTTTAACGGAGGGAAGGATGTGGAAGAGGCTCTGCGGCTGTTTGTCTCCCTGAGACTGTAAGAAACCACAAACTGAACCGGAGTAAAAATGTCCCTCACATCTTTCTGTTGGAGGAAAGAAAAAGGGTTCAGAGGAGGAAAGATGAACATTTTAGCATCACTGCTGTTAATCCAATCAGTGCATCATATGTTAATATGACCAAAATAGACAGTGGGTGAGTATATTACCCTTTGGTAAGCCACATGGGCCACACAAGTGAGATGCCCCTGTCGTGCTCGTACACGCTCATTTGTGATATTGGACGATCCGTTACCGTGGAAATAGAACCGAGGTGGGAAGGACGGTTTATGGAGGAGGTCAGAGGTCAGATTATATTGAAGATCTGAAAAAGAGAAGAGAGAAACAACCTTCAAAAATCAGGCTGTACACTTTATGCAAAACAAATGTTGCCATTTGGAGAAGCTATCATCCAATCCCAGCACTGAAACTGCAATTAGACACATTGCTGTTGTAGAAGAGGATAGAGGGAGAAAGAGAAAACGGCTGGAAGGTTGCATTTATGTATTTTACGATAAGGACAGTAGGAGTGTGACTCTGCAGCTTTGGCTGACCGATTACATAAAGCTGACCACTACATTCTTTTATGAGATGTTCAGATGAGTGGAAAAGCAAAGCTGTCAATTTACCAGTTAATCTATGTCCCCACCCTCACCAATGGTCACAAGGGCTGCACAGTGAAGGAGACGTGACGAAAATGAGACTGGCCTCTCCCTTAAAGATAAGGTCAGGAATTCAGGCACTCGACAGTGGCTCAGAGTAGAGCTGCTTCTCCTCCACACTGAAAGGAGGCAGTTGAGGTGGATTGGACATTTGACTAAGAGGCCTCCTCAGCGCCTCCCGGGAGAGGTGTTGCAGGCATGTTCTTCCAGGAGGAGGCCCAGGGGTAGCCCTAGGGCATGCTGCACAATTATTAATTTAAAAACTGTAAGGTAAAGACTCTACAATAATAAAGAGAAAACCCCAGCTATCAGATGCACTTGGCGACAGTGGGAAGGAAAAAATCCTTTTTAACAGGAAGAAACCTCCAGTAGAACCAGGCTCAGGGTGTGGCAAGCATTTGCTGTGACCAGTTGGGGGTGTGGGGACTAAAGACACGCTGCGGAAGAGAGCCAGAGATTAATGTACAGTTTATATCTCTCAGCTGGGCTGGGAAACCCTCGACGTTTCCCTGGATGAGCTGGGGGAGGTGGCTGGGGAGAGGGGACATTTGGATTTCTCTGCTTAGGCTTTGGGTGCCACTGGGGACGGTTGCTGCTGTGGAGTGTTTCGGTGAGTAACATCCACCTGCTGTCACTGACTCTAATGATGTGCTTGATTGGTGTTTACTTTTAAACATAGGTAGCTTTTAAATTTTATAAATTAACAGATAATACACTAAAGAGGTGCAATTAGGGCAGTACCTATGTGCCCCCTGAAATGTCTGGACTGGACACTGAAGCAGATGGTAACGTTAAAGCAGGGAGCTGGATGCTTGAGCTCTCGGCACAGCGCCATCCGATCGTCGATCTGCTCCGGCAGGATCAAAGACGCGTTCACTTGAATCACTGGACGGGTCCTGCAGCACAAGCACACAGTCAGAGAAATTATCACAGCATGCAGACTGGGGTTTATGAATCACTGAAAACAACTGAAAACAAATAAAGCAGGAGGATTTTGTTATTTTCACCTTATTTTCCACAGATGTTGGGACACTTTTGGTTCTCTTGCACACTACATACATTAAAAAAACATTCCTGTTCACTACTATGAGAAGACGGTAACTACAGATGGAGTCTTTTTGGGTAAAGTTTCAACAGGAAGCTTCAGTGACGACTTACCTGAGAACCACGGCTGAGTCAGAAAGGAACGCACCAACTGCCACATCTGCAGAGACAGAGCGGGTTCAGCCTGCTTAAAACGATCTAATGAAACAAATATGGCAGAAGTTTTGGCACAGAATTGTTTACCCTTGTAACCGTTATCGTCAATGTCAATGCCAGAGCTCAGCGACTGCCCGAACATCCTGAGGTCATGGCCAAGGGTGAATCCAGTAATCCTCTGAAAGCACAATGTTAGGTATACCATGGTAAATGGTAAATGGCCTGTATTTATATATGAACCATATATACCATGAAAGCTGGTGTAATGATATTACTTAAAAGCACAGGAGGATATAAGTACTAATGTAAGCATGTGCAGGCAAGTATGCCAAAAGGCCAAATATAGCAGCCAGTGGCTCTTTGCTGCATTTCTTCCCCTAATCCATTTCTGTGTCTGTTTTCCCGTCTATTCTCCTCTGTGCTATTAAAAAGGCCAAAAAATGTCTCGTAATATTCTTATACTTTGGGGGGAATTTATCATTAGTATAACTCCCACACTGGTTATTATTCTGTTAATATCTTTTCTGATTTTTTACTGATCTCAGTCTTAAAGAAAGAATAGATCACTTGTCTTGGTTTGATTTGTCCAAATTCATAGCTTTAACTCTTGGATCTGTGCTACTTTTCTCTTCTATTTTTTTATCTATTGTATTTAATTATTTATGAATCTCTCTTTGAGCTATGACTGCAAGGGGATCAGGTCAGATTTTGCATTTTTGTTAGACGTGTTATTGCACTGGTAAGTAAAAAGTAAGTAAGTGACATTTTTACCTGCACGTCATCCTCATTATAGCCCTTGCCTGTCACTTAAAGACAGGTAAGTCCCCCACATACACGTTATTCTCTAAATTAAACAGGGGAGTTATATAACAATTTGCCCAGATACATCTTGGGGGAATTACATTTAGAGAACAAAACCTTGTTTTGTACCAAGCTGAAAACATGTTTACTTCTGTTGTAAAATTGGGACATTCATATCTTGTTTCATTTGAGAACCTGCAGTTTTTCTCTTTTTCAGCCCTGGAGGTTTTTGCTCAGTTTGTACCTGGGATGGAGTTGATGAGATGCCCTCTTTTCTGCCGTTGTAGATGTACACAGCTCCTTTAAGGTCGTCTTCATGTGGAGCACCAATCACCACATCTATACACACACACACACACACACACACACACACACACAATTTTGTATTTATATACTTGAAAGGATTCTTGTTTTCACTTGTCACCAACCTACAGTGCCATGAAAAAGTGTTCATCCCCTTCCTGATTTCTGTCTTTTTTATTTTTACACTTTTGTACTTAACTTTTTCAGATCATCAAAGAGATTGTAATATTAGTCAGAGAAAACCTGAATAAACCTAAAATATAGTTTGTTTTTAACATAAATTAGGATTTAATTTAATAAAGGAAAAAATTTATCCAAACTTACTTTATGTGAACAAGTAATTGCTCCCTAAGCCTTATAACTGGGTGTGCCACCCTTGGCAGCAAGAACTGCAGTCAAGCAATTGGCAATGAGTCTTTCACATCAATGTGGTGGAATTTCGATCCACTCTTCTTTGCAGAACCTCAAAGTGTCAGATTTATTCAGAATACACTGCAGGGTTTTGAAGCACGAACAGCCAAAGCATCTCAATCAGATTTGAGTCCAGATTTTGGCTTGGCCACTCCAAAAAGCCTCGTTTTGTACTTTTTGGGTTTGGTTTAACCAGAGCTGGACTTCCTGCATGTAACCGATCGTTGTCAGGCTGTGAAATGAACCATATTTTAAAATCTGCATTTGTATTTACTCTGGTTATCTTTAGGATGGGACAAATTGTTTTTCACAGCACTGTTTCAGCCTAACCTCATCTTTGATTTCTTTTCTTCAAAGTAGTCGTTGGTTCTTGTGACTTTTTACATAAAATTTTCACACGTTTTAACAAACTAATTTTTAAATTCACAGGGTAATTTTTGTCCTTTCTTGTTTTTTCAGATGGATAAAAGTATGCAAGAGTATATAAACATGAGTAAACACTAGTATGGTCTTTTAATATTTAACTAAAGTATCCTTAAAATATTGAGGTCATGGACACACTAATGCAGTCAGAGATACTTCCATTGTTTCAGCCATCAGCACACTGATTTACATTTATTTCTTGCCTTACAATATTTCCAAGTTTACTGTAACGCTAAACTTGAAATCAGTCTTCATAGTAAAATTTCATGACTATAACTTTTCCTTTTTTCTCCAAAAGTTAGGTGGGTCCACCGTGTGAGTGTGTGTGTGTGTGTTAGTGAACAGATACAGTGTGTCCCCAGACCATGGGTACACACACACCCTTTTATCTAGCTGTGGCAGATTAGAGGGCATGTTCAGTTACAGAGCAACAACAGTATGTCATTAACGTTTAATGAACATAATAACACCCTCCACCCCTCTCACAAACACACACACGTACAAACACACACACAGACACACACAAACACACAGAAGGTAGGGGTCTTGATGTATGTGTTAGGGCGTTGTGTTACTTATCAGGAAGTCTCAAGTAGTTGGTTGGCTTGTAAGGCACCTAAAATACATCATCACTACATGCATGTTTTTCTGTTATGTAGCTCAACAGCCAGTTAAGTAATGTAGTAGCATTTCTAATGTTTGTTCTAATGCAGTAGATCTGTGCAGAAAGTAAAGAGAGCAGCTCTCTAATTACCACTCTCAAGGTGCCCTGGAGCACACAAGTGAACCCACAGCTGCTCACTGTGGGTTTTTGTGCTACTGTGACAGCTACTGAAGCAACGGCAGAGCATGTGCTGTTAGCAGTAGCTAGAGCAGAAACAGTAAAAGCAGGAGTCGTTTAAGTATAGTACTTATTTGCAGTACAAAATCTTCTGTTATTTGTAGTACTAGGAATAGTTATAGTACTTGCAGGCAGGTTCACCAGCAGTAATATTAGCAGTGGGACTAGTAGTATCTGAAGCAACAGTTACTTAGACTTCACGTTTTTTGCACTAAGACAGTTAAGGGGATATTTACATTTTGCAATAGTACAGCCATCAGGATTTATCTTTATTTTTACTGGTATATATATTTCCTTTAATGTATTTTTAATACTAAAAGTATTTATAGGAGAAGTAGTCTTCAGAAGCATAAGAAGGAAGATTTTATAAACTTCTAGCATTAACTGTCACATATTCAGAACTTCTGGTTGTAGTAGTATCAGCAGTGTTGTGTATACCAAAGCTTGCTCCAATAAAAAAAAAAACAACAACTTCTAGATCAGTCGGCGTGTGATCCCTACCAGGGTAACCATCGTCATCCAGGTCTCCCAGGTCTGCGATGCTCTCTCCAAATCGGGCGGCGTAGGCGTTGCTGCCAGTCAACTGAAACTGCTCCTCTAGCTTTGCCTGAGAAAGGACACAGGACACGTTAACAGGTCATCTCAGAAAGTGTAAAGAAAGAAAGAAAATAAAGTCTGTGTTCACGATCAGGTTCTTTTATTTTTAATTCACAAAGACCCGTCCTCATAGCATCACATAAATCAGATGTTTTCATCTCTTCAGGGAAAGTT
Organism: Copadichromis virginalis; assembly: GCF_057382275.1. NCBI lineage: Eukaryota > Metazoa > Chordata > Actinopteri > Cichliformes > Cichlidae > Copadichromis > Copadichromis virginalis. The sequence continues at coordinate 16,972,862 of NC_140633.1, forward strand.
TTACTCGTTATACATGGATGTATGGAACTGTGAAATTAGGATCGACAGCAGAAACAATCAACACATCAGAGCATCACAGTAAAATAATACCATGCTCAGTGTTCCTGCCTACCTGCCCCTGGTTGATGTACACATGGACTCTCCCTTCTTCTCTCACGTTGCCCGTTGCCATCGGAGCACCGACCAACAGGTCTGACAATCCATCGGCATTTAGGTCCACCGCACAAACACTGGAGCCGAAGTAGGATCCCAGCTACACAAAGACATGAGCTAAGTGCTAAGCAGGCGGTTGCTTTGAATGGGGAGCATTAATGCTAAGGAGCTTCATACCTCTTTTCCAGAGACTTGGGCGACAATCTGTAGCACACTGTTGTCTACTGTAAAGATGAAGACCTGCACAGTGTATACACACAGTCACTGAATTTAACATCACATCTGCTGTACATAACACAATTAAGAAATCTTTACATCACTGCACCAAAGATGCGCCGAAGGCTGGCGGTGCAGCCCTTGCAAGTCAGGTAGGTCTTACCTTTCCCTTCTGATTGTATTGTGGAGCTCCACCCACCACCTCCACACTTGCAGGACTCAGGAAGTGACCAGCTCCAACAGAATAGCCTGAACAACAGCATGGCACATGATTAATTTAGGTAAACTTTAATTTGGGTAAAGTTTCCATTCATTCTCATCTGCTTATCCTTATCAGAGTCGCGGTGGGGCTAGAGCCTATCCCAGCTACAGGTCACCAGTCTGACACAGGGCTAACACAGAGAGAGAGTGCCTGGGTGAAGTTTACTTTAATATTAATACTCCACTAAGTTTAAAAAATGTTGATATTCTTATGTTTGTCATACTCTGCCTGATAATAACAATTCTGTCCTTTTACTTAAACTGCTATTTGCACAGTGTGGCGCTTTTTCACATGACTGAGGTGTAGCTGTGGGCACAAGGATCCACACGAGTATGCAGGCATGTCACATAATTCACAAGTACACTTGTACAAGTACACATTCACTTGGTAAGTGATTCTAGAGCAACCGATTCAGGAAATGTCTTGTGAAGCAGGGAAGGAACCATTAGAGCTCTGCTCATTCATTTGGCACAAGCCTGTGTTCACAGCTAACCTATGTTGTTACGTATTTCCACCGCACAGGTGGCTGCTGGACTTCCCAGTTGAAAACTTTTACCAGATACTGTGCTTCCTGACTAAAATGTTTTCAGTATGGATCTTTAGAGAAAACTGGATATTTCTTTTACTTGTGAATAGACCTCAGCTAGCTCCTACCCCATTTATAGACTTAAATGCTAAGCTAATCTTCTGCTTCTCAGTGTAAATAAATAAATCCTTATGTCATTCATATTATTAACACTGTATAAAAACTGTTTACAAAGTGTACATCAACCTGAAACAGCAAAATAAGGTAGAAACTAGTCTGTTGGTTGACACAATTTTACCAGCAGTGGTGAAAATTTGATTTATTGGTTAAGGTTTCAGATCAGGTTTGGCATGTGGTCGATCTATACTGAGGTAAACCATTTGTGTGTGGCAATGCACAGACACGAAAAAGTCAAAAACAACCACAGGCTTAAAAAAAAAAAAGTTCCTGAAACTGTTTCCTGTGTACACACACACACACACATAGCCACATACACCAGTGGCCTAAAGACAAAACTCAGTAAAGTTTCTACCCCCATCATAAGTGAGAAGAAACCATTTTGCAGTCTGAGCTTGTATAATTGTCATTTCAGCAGCTCCTCACCACTGGTAATTGTGGTTTTTACGTCCCGTGAGAACCTTGAAGATGCTTTCACCTACAGTTTTCAGAACATAGCACCTCTCTGCTTGGCTTCCTGTTTCTCATGAACGCTGAGAGGTGATGCATATGCTAAAATGCGTTCGTATAGTTTTTTCGAAGTTTTTTCTCTTGGTTTCTTAAATGAAAACACGAATAAATATGACTTATGCCATGTCTATATGTACCCTTTATCCTCCTTAACACATGGGCCAATCTGCACCAACATCCTTACAGATTAAGATCTATATGTTATTAGAAAAATATATAGATCTCAGTTCCTTTGATTTTTGTATTTACTATGTTCATCTAATCACCCCCTGCAAATGCAAATGCGATGTTATGATCTCCGTTTTCAGTTGTTTCACCTGTCAGTTTCAACATGCGTAACTTATATTGTATATTTGTATATAATCTTGTGTGCGAGTGTGTGTGTGTTTAAGTTTTCGTCATCAGACTATATACACACCTAAATTGCTCAAGGATTAATAAAGTATAGTGATTCGGCGGTATAAGGCACATATTCAGAATAACAAGATAAACTAACCATACATGTCTGTGCCATACAGGAATGATGCTACAAAGTGCAAAACAATGCATCAACACGGGATGTAAATGTGTACATGCAGGTGTCATGACACGTATTCCTGCCAATGTTTTTGGATAAGTCTGCTGATCTAAGAGGCACAAACAAAAGGAGGAGTCTACCAGCAAAGGCACTCAAGTTATTAAGCCAACATCAATGTAATAATTAGACTTTAAATTTGCTTTGCAAATATTTTACAATAAAGAACAATCAATAAATAAAATAACGTTTGGGCTATGCACACTTTTTTTATACAAGAAAACTCCACAGGGCAAGTTCTCAGTTTCTCCAAAAACATGTTCACTGTGAAGCCGTGAGCTTTTTTTAGTTCCTGCAGCTATCAGCAGTGACAATGTTTGCTTTAAGTCAGATAACGTGGCGTGCCGATAATTTAGCGCCAAAATGCAAAATCAAGACTTTAAAACGAGACTCTGCAAACCAATGGGTGGCGACAGCGTGGTTATCTCTGTCGTTTATGATTATGAGGATGAGAGCACACTGTATATATATATATATATATATATATATATATATATATATATATATATATACATATATATTAGGGGTGCAACGATATTCGTATCGATATTGAACCGTTCGATACAGTGCTTTCGGTTCGGTACGCATATGTATCGAACAATACAAAATTTGTAATTTATTTTATCAACTTTCCTTCTGACGATGCTGTCTGTGTTGAGCGCTCAGTGAATCTGCGTTCGACTACTCCGCCTAGGGTCGACAGTGCAGCCTAGGCGGAGTAGTCAAACGCAGATTCACTGAGCGCTCAACACAGACAGCATCGTCAGAAGGAAGAGCGCAGGGCAAGCTAGCGAGACAGAAGTTAAGCTCTTCTTGCAACATGGACCTCCCCCACCCTCATTCAATGCTCAATTACATGGGTGGGAACTAGTGTGTTAGCGCAGTTAACTCGTTAACGTGCCCCATGCACGGGGCTATCAGGGGTAGCTCGTTAACGGAGATTTGCTGTGTTGTGGCGTTAAGGTCATTTCAACGAGATTAACCTGAAAGCACTAGTGGGAACACAACGAATATGACTGCACATTTACGCCGACATCATCCTAGTGCAAAGACAAAAACAACAAGCATGCTACTAACTTTAGCCGAGTCATTTAGACAGCTGTTAGCACATGATTCTCCTTATGCTGCTGAGAATATAGCCCGGAAGAAGCGGATAGTATAGCTTTTATTTTGGAAAGAGACATTTCTCTGTAATAAACTCTCTTTTCCAAAGATGAGTGATTCCTCAATCAGATACAGGGCTTGCAATATCGCTAGCCCGACGTCCTGGGGCTAGCAATTTTTTCAGTCGGGCTACCAAAATCTATCTCTGCCCTGCCCGTCGGGCTATTGTAGGAAGGAAAAATATATGTCAATGCTTTTGCATTCTTTCAGAAATGTAGCTGGGTAATTATGTCATTGGCATCGGTGAGCCACTGTCAATATGTGACATATTGCAATCGCGTTTGAATTTGCGCTTGTTTTTTTGCTTTCACTTTGCAATCGCGCGAACTGTGTATAGAGAGCGACAGCACTGATCTGTGAGTGATGATAATTTGTGCACCAATTCCTCTGACATCGTCTTATTAATCGTTAGCTTACTATGCAAACATGACAAGTGAAATCTCCCGCAGCTTAAACATGTGAGAGGTTGATCGCGCAGAGAATCGCTGAGCTTATGTGAGTGCGTGTGTAAAAGCAGGAGGATATATATTTCATTTCTTCTGAGCCAAATAAGACAGGTCAGGGTGAAGAAGTGACAGCCAAAGAAAAGCTTACCACAAAACGGAGAAGTTATGACAAATCAGACTATAAGGCAAAAAGAAAGTGCAGCTTTATGGTTTCATGGACAAAAGAATTTCTGTGGCTGCAATGACGAGCTAAATAACCAGGGCTGCACATAAGTGGTCCGCAGGTGCGCATTCGCTGTCAAAATAAAAAACACACACAAGGGTTAGGGTTAAATTTAAAAACTGTACTTTTGAGTTAAAATATATATTTATAATTTTAATAAATGACAAATTAAAAAGGCATGAACATTTTTTTGTATCGAAAAATTATCGAACCGTGACACCAAAGTATCGAACCGAACCGAACCGTGAATTTTGTGTATCGTTGCACCCCTAATATATATATATATATATATATATATATATATATATATATATAGGGCCCAAAACACATATAACCAGATGACGTTGAAACCAAAGCTACGTGTTTGTCCCCAAATACTTAACAAAGCTTAAACTTGGTTCTCCCGGGAAGCAAAATACTGAACGCATAAAGTCTGTTTATATCAACTTACTTACATTTCCAAATTTAACTTCCACCTGGAATACTTTTATTGACTTTAGCAAAGCTAGTTCGACATTTTAATGAATGTGCAGGTTAAGTGAACTCACACTAAACTACGGTTTGTGTTTTAATCAGCTTTTGCTGTTTGGCCACTTCCTTTGCTAAAGCTGTTTACACCAACTTCAGATCTCACAAGAGAAAGAGAAAAAGCCAGTGTTCCTCTCTCTTAAAGCCAAAAATGCTTTAATTGTTAGTTTAATTTAATGGTGTTTTCTTATTGGTAGTAAGGAGGAATCATTTTAACAGGTACAGTAAAATAATGACCAGATAGAGTCTTCTCAATGTTTTTGTTTCTATTATTCACGTCTCTGTGAAAGCTCCATAAATGATGGAAGGAAATCTATGACAGTAGCTGTAACTAAAATTAAGTTGGACACTGAAGTGAAACTAAGGTGAGTATCATATTCACAGACAGAAAAAGTGCTACCTCTGTGTGACCTGTTATGATGTCTCCACAGCACACAGCATAGCCATGAGCAGCTGTACTAGTGATAGCATATCCTGGAAGCTGCTTCTTCTTGCTTTTTTTTATTTAAAACTTATCCTTAAATCTGTATAGGTTTGTCTCTTATAGACCAGATCAGACTATATTTAACAAAGCACAGAACATTTCCTTTGTTTGAGTCTCACAGCAAGGAATGAATCCCGGTGTTCAGCGGCGTTGGTGTGAAGTGGCAGGAAATGTTTGCATGAACAGGAACTAAGGTAGTCTTCTGACCAACATCAGCTTTATGTGAACACCTGTCAGTGAATCTCCTTTTGGGCGTGAGACTTTTTACCCCCACATGGTGGCTACAGCATGTGAGTGAACAGCAATCAAAGAGCTTCACCTTCACATTTTGTCAATCCAAGCCGCAGAAGGAGAATTGTGTTTAAAGGAAGGGACAGAAGCACAGACCGACTCTCTCTGATGAGGCTTGTGGTGAAAGCACAACACCGGTAGGTAACAGCTGTATTCTGGAAGCGGGCTAACATCAGCAGTGCTGGTGGAGGGCCGCGTGGACTACGTACCCAGGTAGCTTCCAAATTTGACGGCTTCAGTGTTGTCATTATCGAGGTAGGCTGAAATCTTCCCGCTGGTGCTGTTATAGACCAGAACTGAACCAGTCCAGTAAGATGTCCCTGGTGCCCCCATGATGACCAGATCCTGAGAAAGAGAGAGCCTCTATATTATAATGTGATGACTTTATTTAAGCTGCATTATATGTATAGCTGAATATCTTAGATTGACTCTTATGTTGCTTTAAAATTGTACTTCTGATTTGATCATGTCACAGTTTTGCTCTTTTTTTTAAAAAAAAACTTGAATTTATACATTTTCATAGCCTGAGGAGCAGCAAGAGGAGAGCAGATGGCTTTTTAAAACATGGATGGACCACATTCAGTCTGCAAGAGGAAACGGGGATGACACGATTTTAACAAAGCGTGTTGCTTATGTTACTAACCTCTGTCAGGAAGTTGGAAATACCCGCCTGACATGATCCATAATCCTCCCCAAACTTCCTTTGGTGGTCTGTAGGAGACACACAGGCATGTCAAAAGGTGAAGGTGAACAAACGAATAAATCCCTCTGCAGCTGAACAGCTGCTGGTTTCACATGCACACACATTCATATCGCTACAGTCACGGTCATGGTTTTACATATCAGGACATTATTTAAAAATAACAAGCAAAATAAAAAATAGTCCTTACCAGATGTTAAAATTGGGTACGTATAACCTGAGATGTACAATAACACAACATACTGGACTGTCACATTACTTATTTAACAAAAAATGAAGACAAAATGCAGAAGCAGTGTGTGAAAAACTAAGTAAAAAAGACTTCATGAGTCTTTTTGTCTCACTCTGCTTTATAAGATGTTTCCCTTCATTGAGGTTTGGGGCGGCTGTTCATGCACAGCTCTCTTAAAGTCCTGCTACAGCGTTTCAGGCGGCTTGAGGTTTGAACATTTGGATATTGTAACACTATGATTCTTCTCCTCTGTCAGCCATGAAGCTGCAGATTTCTGTTGCGTTTGGGACACTACATGATCCAGTTTGGTACAGGCTTTAAATATAGGACAGAGGTCCACACGTTTGACTCTAGAATACTCTTACGACGTGTTTGGGCTGAAATGCTGTTTGTTTTTGCCAAACTCAGCACTGTCTCATTTTCTCTCCCTCCAAATAAGTCATCCTTGTTCAGTCTTTTTTTAATTGCACTGTTATGAACTTTTAACATACTAACTGAGGCCTGCATAGTCTGACATGTAGCTCTTAGTGTTTTTTGTAATTTCTTTGAGCATTGCACAGTCTGACCTTGGAGTGCATTTGCTGGAACGTCCACTCCTGGGAAGTCTGACAGCTGTCATGAATGTTTTCCACTTGTGAATAAACTCTCTCAGTGTAATAATAAATGAACCCTTCCCTGACTGATGGGCAGCTTCTCTAAAATCATTGTGATGTCTTTTCTCCTGAGCATTGTGTTAACACACACCTCAAAGCTCCAGACCAGCAAACTGCCGACGTCTGATGCATCTGGCTCTTAATTACCTTCTGAATTCCTATAAAATCAGGACTGTGTCTGTTTTGACTTAATAGCTGTTAAATAATTAATATCACTGTGTAATTTTAAGACGTGCCACTTTATTTGTATTATGTCCTGATATGTAAAACCACAGAAATGTCAGCAGGTGAGTTTCGTTTTACTATGACAACTGTATGTTTGTGACCTTTATTGACATCATGTAATTTGTAGTTCTTTACCCTGTTCTACAAAAGGTTGCTAGGTCAAAAAGTTGTTCTCTCTAGTAGGAAGAGAGGAATAAGTGTAACCATTAGAGCAGCATGTGTGCGTGTGTGTGTACCTCTGTAACAGGGGGTCATAGCCTTGTAAGTTTTCATGTCGCTGCCAAAACGATAACACACCCCATTCGGAAGCTTGTTGTTCTGACCATCTTTCTTTGAGTAGAAGACGTTCTTCCAGCGGTGACCACAGGCCTGAAAACACACAAACACACACACACAAACAACATGTGACATGCACTCATTACTAAGTCACACGTTGGCAGCAAAGTGTTGTTGTTCCCATGACCTAAGTCACTGTAACAAAAACTGTGTGTGTGTGTGTGTTGAACATTATCATTTTCCTGTATGTTTCTTTGCTTCTTTCCCCCCCTGTGCTACACAGACGATCACGGTGAGGAGACATTTGGTGCTGTAAATACTTTCTCAATCACATCACTGCCTCCATTGTGTGTAACAGAAATGCCTTCAGGCTTTTCAAATGTTGCTGTCTGTTGTGCAAATGTTTCAGGCTTTCTAAGTGACTGACCTGCTGTTTAATGACTGCTGACTCTTTGTCATAAAGCTGGATGTAAAATGGATTTTTGTTTAAAAAAATAAGAGTCCATAACCTCTGAGTTTGTTTATGATACTGTTCTAACGTGCGTTGACGGTTTCTCTACAGTGACCCTGCACCTTGGATTAGTTTCTCTGAGTTCTCTAACTCCCTCTTTTTGCTTCATGTTGTGAATCATAATAGAGTAAAACAGGGAGTGCAAAGGATATTCATTTGTCACTATAATAAAAAAGAGACACATCCCTAAGTGTGCAGGATCTGCTAATAGCTCAGTGAGCGCTGAATTGTGGACATCATTGGTAATGTTACTAATCTAGTCTGACTACCTACCACTTTCCCAGCATCAAACAAACCTAACAGCACAATGGCTCCTCTGAAATGCTGAATGATACAGCGAAGTTATTTTACATAACCAGCACTAAAAGGGATTTCCATAAAAATTGTTAAAAAATACCTTTTTTATATAATTATATGATGTGCACCATGCCTTCAAAGCACACCACCAACCATCGCTAGCCCTGAAATGTTAAGCACTGCGAACTCTTATCTGCTGGCATTTGCAGTCTTTTAGATGGTGTCTGTTTTATGGCATGCTGCCCTACCTCACTGGAAATACCAAAAGTTTACAGCCTTTCTGAACAGCCACACTGTAAAAACCACTCTTCACCCAGAATGGTGAACAGCATTTTGTTAAAACTCGAGGTTTGTCTGACAGAACTGCCACAGGCCACGTGTTTTATGTCCAAATGGTGTTTCAGAAAGTCCACCAAGAACACCAAAGTCACAACAACGATCATGTTGAGGAAACTGCTGAACCAACGAAGATGATAAAACTAAGAAAAACGTGTTTAGTGTCGCTCATTGAGCATCAATAACATGGGGGAAAAACCTAAGTAGCACAGAGAGAGTGTGTGTGCGTTACCAGGATGTGTCCCCCTTCCTTTTCAGGTTGTCTGGATAAACTGACTCCCATCCACTGGTGATCTTGCTCGGCTTCACACGTCTTTCCACACCAAGACACATCTGCATACACATGGATACATGGTTGACTGTCAGCATATCACCTTCACTCACCTTATATAGCATCTACAGTACATCCACTTATTAAATATATGTGTTTATAACACTAGCACAATAAAGGATGTTTTGGCTGAACTTGCATCTCTCATCTGAGTTTCATCTCCATCAACAGCTGGAGTAACGCAGGGGGAAAAGACTAAACGCAAAGGCTGACAAAAACACACACCAGCAGTCATGTGGTGGCATTTCCGGGGTCCAGCAGCAGCGATGCTGCAGCGGAGAACAGCTCCTGGAGACACTGAATGATCGGAGGATGTGTTTGCGACTGGCGCTCCAACTACTAACCTAAAAGAGGGAAAGAGAGGCATTTAGCACTGGTTTTGTCTTTGTCTCAAGTATCTAAATCGCATCTGTGTGTGAAGCATCAAAGAGCTGCTCTCATTGGCAAGAACTGGCTAACTGGTGTGGGCACACACACACAAAGTGATACTGTGTGAAGATGGCAGCTTACGGAGCGTTACTATGGCAATTAAATCAATTAGAATAAGACTGTAAAAACAGCTGTGAGTTATTTTACAATTTAAACTGCATGAGTGAGGTACTAGCATGTAGCATTCTTTGAAATGTAGTTTACGATGAGCAACGGCACATCAGTGGACAATCAGTAGTAGATAAACAGATCAAAAGTCAGGGTTAGGGTTGGAGGGGGCTGGTGAGTTGTTAGTAGACCAATAATGTGAATACTAGTAGTGATCCAGACCAGCTCTCTGTGTTGTGGCGATACAGCAGGACTGAGTATCCGAACATGGAGGAAGGCGGGCCTTTAAACTCCAGACTGTGGTCCTGATCCAGACTGTATCCTGCAGCAGGAGGAACCAGGGTCTGAACTAAGACCATGACCAGTGCAGACACACTGGCCGCGGAGACCTTCATGATGGAGGGCAAACTGCGAGAAGAAAACAGAGGTTATGCTGAATGAGTACGGCAATTTACATTTTATCGCTACACAGTTGGTCATTGAAGCAAATCTTTAAAGTTTCCTTTAGATTTTTCCCAGATTTTTCTTTTCACAGTTTAGTTGTGTCTGAGTGGGATTTATGTGACGATTGCCCAAAATGTGGCATTCCACAAGTGTGAGGTTATTACCAGCGTTTCCACTGTAGGACATCAGTAATTCATTTAACTGGACTTTATTGAAAAAAGGGGAAATTGCACAGGTTCATCCTCTCACTCACTTCAAATGACTTGTTTGTTGTTGTAATTTCCCAACAAATAACAGAAAATGTATTAAAAAAATAATAAAATCAGCTTCAATTTACTTAATTCATGAGCAGTTAATCAATCAATACCTTAGATGAGAACAAAGTATGTTTAATTCGAGCATGCATCACTTTACTTAACACCACAGTACACAGACTATTAGCACGCTAAGTATGTCAGCCTGAGTTTTGGCATATGTAAATAACAAAATGCACTCTAATTAAAGGATGAGTTTTTGATGTTTAAATGTTTCACTGAGTCTAGACATGAGATAACCGGATGATTAAACCAAAAAAAACCCCCATGCTGATATATATCTACTGTCAGACAGTCTCAGAGTTACTTAGGAGACACACCCTTGTGAAGTACTCTGGTGTCTGGTTTTATAAAAAACCACAGCAAGTGGTTGCTTATATCCAACCACAGACTGAAAGCAGAGGAAATCACTTAATTTGTTCAGGTTAAATTAAAGAAAAGTTACATCTACTTTTCCATCAGTGCAAAAAATCTAAGTGTTTCTGCTGTCTGCTCTGGCTATGAGTTTCCCCCTGCTTCCAGCCCATATGCAAAGCTCAACTAACTGTCATCTGGCTGTTTCCTAATCTATACAGCAGGAGAAAGAGTGAGTGAGAGTGCTGCCAATCTTTCTTCCTGTCTAAAAGTGAACAAAAAAATTCAATCAAGTCGATTTTCCAAAATTGGAAAACTGCAAAATCTATTTTTCATTGTGCTTTTGTTTCTCTGGATTTGTTTATTCATCTTAATTTGCTTATTTTAGCCTGTTTGAATCATGCTGGGCTGTGGTTGCTCTTACAGAGTAAAGTACAAAGTTACGCTTTTCTAAATAAACATGAGCTTAATAACAGCTAGTTAAAAACTATAAGTAATGGTCCCAGACATTCAAACACACTGTTGTCAAGTTTCCAATGTCGAGGACCCCCAAACTTTTGGGTCATATGAAGAGTTATGACTTTACCGACTGCTGCCATTATTACCAGTTTATTTACAGACTCATTGAACCGTTAACAAAGAAATATTTTTTTCAGCCTGACTCCTCAGCATTGTTTGATTCTTCGTCAGCTCTATCAGTCATTCACTGTATAAACGGTCCACATTTCGCTTACTGTACCGCTCAGACAGCAGAAAGCCTACCCCGGGTCAGACAGCTGTTATCCCGGGTCAGACAGGTCCAGGGGCTGACAGACTCAGGAGAACCGCAGCGCGTGAAAGACGTCTCCGTTAAATCCACTTTATTATTCCCCGCGGGTCTCGCTCGTGCGTAAATCCTCCTGTTGCTCCCCAAGTCTCCTAAAGAGTCTCGTGCGTGGACCGGCTTCGCACGAGACTTGTGTGTTCTTATTCGGGCAAACACGTGCAGTACGAAAGAAGAACTAAGACGAGAGAGTTTGAATGTTAAAAACAGAAAACAGAGTGAAAACCTGAGCTGAGCAGAGTTTCACATGGAGTCAATGAAACTGAGAGATGAGCGCGCGGAGACCCTCCCCTCTCTATTTGCGCGCGTGCGTGTGCAACGGTGTTTCTTCTTCTAAGCCACGCCTGAGCTCGCGCGGTGTGTGAGTGTGTTAGAGTCGTTTCGTCTTCAGTTGTCACTGAATTTGAATGAAGTTAGCGTTGATCTAATGTGACTGTCTGAACCGTGCAATGCGCGCAGGAAATATTCAGAAACAACAAATATGAGAAGTCCTTCTCTTAAAGTGTGAAGACAGAAAACACAGCAGTCGTGGCTCTAAAGTTTAAAAAACTCCTTTATTCTAAAAAAAATCCATCCTCACAACGGATGTTTCTATTGTTTCTATTGTTTTCATTTGTGAAACACGTGAAGCTTTAAGAATAAAGCACTATGCGGCCTGCAAATTCATATTCATAAAAGGTTGAATTTGAATTTTTTTTTAATTCAAAATTCTGAAAATATAAATAAACAGATTAGATTAGATACTAGAAATTGTTTATGCATTGTTTCAAGTGCTATTAAAACCCGACTGAATCCAATGTGATGTTCGTAAGACTCACAATAATAAGGCAAAAAATAAAAAATAAAAAATCACTATTTGGAATTTGGATCATTTTTGCAGTACAGGTTGTTTTCCTGCCAGAAAATATAACTAAATTATTAAAAAAAAAATAAAATAACATTTTCACACTTTAAAATGCAGTAATATAATTGTGAAACAATTTCTACAATACTAATTTTACTTTATAGATCTGAGTATTTCTTACTCTGCTACTGAATTATAACCTCGTATAGTTTCCTCCAGGACTCTAACTTAGTCTTGAGAATTATAATGAAGCAACATAGCGAGTGCAGTGGATGCAAAACTCCTTGTTGTTGTGACATTTTTCACCAGACACAGAAAAAAAGACCTGATCTGCTGATCACTCAGAGTACAGCAAGAAATCATCTAGTGGACATCATTGCTAATATTAACAAGCTTATCTGAATATGTTTCACTTTCCCAGAAGCTTACAAACGCATGGAAAGAGGATGTTACATTTTCCTAATGTACTTTTTGCTTCTATTTAAAGTAGTTTATGTCTGCAGTGTGAGCACGGTGGAATGTCTCAGCCATCATGTGGTCTCTAATTCTGGTCAGCTGACCATCTAAAGTATTGTTAACGCTGTGTTCAGAGAAGCAGCACTTCAGGCAGTGTCCAATTTTTTTAAAACAACAACAAACAAACAAACAGGTTGATGGTTGATGGCTGTGTTAGTTTTGCAGGATCTTGGTTACAACTAAAATATGGATCCAATGTAGGATAACCAGGATTCACCCTCGGGGAACTCTGTAACAACTTTTATCTGGATTAGCTGTTGGAAATCTGTTATGCTTGACCAAAATGGTGTTTGGAGCCAGCAAAAGCAAAAAATGTGTGTAAAAGAACGCACAAAGTCCATCTGTATTCAGGTAACTTACAACAGTACAGATTCTGGTGGTCAGATTTGGATACATAACGAGGGATTCCTTTAAATAGCAGCCGGTTATAGCCTGCTGTTTATAGCATGTGTATATTACAATGATAAGTGGATGATAGAAAAGGTCTCTTGACAAGAACCTTGTGAAATCATTAGCATAGTTCCTTCTTCAGTAAAGGTCACTATTTTTGCACTGGGAGAGCATTAACATGCGGATAATAGTGTGTAGCACTTCTGTAATTCCCCTTTCCAGATTTTTAGCACATCTGTAGACTTTCGGCTTTGTAGTGTTGCCTGTTGGTCACCAAGGGGACAAAAAAGCTCTTCTAAAAAGTAGCCTTTCATCTGATCCATCCGGCTACTCGCTAAAAATAAATAACTACATCAGAAGTACTTTGTGTGACTCCAACTGTTTAATTCACTGTTACTGGACTCAGTAAACAATGACTGCATAAGTAATGTGAAGTAGTTTGTAGTGATGAACAGCTGGTGTTAGCCATGTTTAGGTGGAGATTGGGTAGTGGTGGGGGGGTAGATTTCCTAGCAAAGTCACTGAAGATCTCCAGCCAGTCTGTGATTCAATCCAGACTTTCAGCCAGTCGTGATTAAATAAACCAAAGAAAAGATGAGAGGATATGTTTGCAGAAAGTCATAAACATGAGCAAAAGGCAGCACAAACGTTTTAAGGGAGTACATTAAAACTCATCCTTTAAGTTTCTTTAAGTAACAAACTTCTCCCGTTCAGCAGAAAAGAGGACTCGGAAAAACTCGCATAAAATCAGCCTGATTTTGGCCATTCAGATAAAAATAGCTACAGCATGAAAGACAGTTATGGAGCAGACAAGCTGCTTTGGTGAATGTCAGACAGGAACTCGGCTTCACGCACACATACACATTCACTCAGTGTGTTTGTTGGTATTTCCTGTTAATGACCCTGAAGTTATTATGTAGCTTCTGTTCCCACTATTCTGCACACTCTGAGAGTCCATATGTTTAAAAAGTAAGAAAGAAAGAAAGTCATGCAAGCTTAACACAGAATAATAAGGTTAGCTAACCTCTACTGGTGGCTGAAGCACTGTTACTGTGGTCACACAAAGTTTTATATACATTTAACACTAGTTTGATCTCAAATGCTTATATACTGGTGCATGCTATTTTATGTGCAAATGTGCATTTAAAGTAGGTTGTGTTAGTGCTTTGGCAGACTGGCAAACTGTCTCAATTGAACATCACAAAAGCTGGATGGATGGATGTGGATTCATACTGACAAGAGTATGGCTACATGTAGTACACTATGAGTGCGCAGATGGTGTAACCATAACAGCTAAAAGAAAAGGAACTTTGTGCACTCCTCACCAATCTTCACCCCGTGAACACTGTAGCAACCAATTTTCTGGCAGCGGATATGCCTAGCACCAGAGAGGATGTTGGCTGCTAACAACAGAAGATTGTTATTAGTCACTGAAAGCATGTGGTTTGGGGTTTATCTTCTTTGCTAGAGAAGCTTGTGGCTTTATTGTAAAAATTGCAGAATCACAATCAAATGCTGAACCTGCTTGAGCGGACACAAAACTACTCTGGGAATTAAAACTGAATAGGTTAATATCCAGCACACAGAGTAAATTGTGGAGCTAAGTGAAAGTAGCGACAGTAAATAACTTTAACCACATAACTCCAAGGATGTATCATGTTCTCACTTTCTTGAAACTTATCAGGGGAAATACTTTGTGCCCGTAGGTGTGTTTTCAAATGTGTGCACTTATTCTTTTCTTATTTGTATTGTTGTCTCAGCCTGATTTCCTTGAGAAGCCTTCATATTTTCTAGGCTGCCTTTGCAAATAAAAACATGTGAATGTCATCGATGCCATTGAATCGTTACCGTCTTGGGCTACAAATTGATGCTACAGAAAAGTGCGGCCCTGCTACATTTTAACTTGAGTAAATATCTCGTCAGCTCAGTGTTTTTTTGACAGTGGTTTTGTTGTATTGGTTGTCTCTTTAACCTCTGTTGATAGCTTACGTTAATTTTGCTCAGTTTGAGACAGTAGCTAAACAAAAATTTACAATATGTACCTTTAAGTCCAACCTGAAGACAAAGCCACTGATTAGCATAAAGTATCACGTTCCTTAAGGACAAACTGAACTAATGCTCTTTTTTTTCCCGCAGAGTGTCCATGTGAGGGAAAAAATATCTTAGGAATGTTTTGCCTTCTGGCTGTTGTAGATTAAGACTCATTAGGCACTTTCACCCATACTGTTTTCATTTTAAACAACAACTTATAAATAGGCAGTAGAGTCCTCTGTAGGGTTGTTTAGTAATCCGTACATGGTTGGGGTCACATTAGGGTCCATGTTACACAATATTTCTGTCAGATAAAGCTGGGAAATCTCACATAGATTTTTCAAATATCTCAGTAAAACCACAGAAATCTTTATTGTAAGCCAGACTGTCTGATAAATGGAGTGGAGTAGTTAACTAGTTGCTTTATTTTGAACCGATTCATGTTCTTTTGAGCTCGGGAAGTCATGAAATTAATGACACTGGTTACATTTAAATCATATTTATGCCCAAAATGATTACAATCAAAAGTAATTTGATAACATGTAAATTGTCCATATAATTTTGTTACATGGAATATAAAATGTTACATTTAATGGAATCTGTAAATGGTATTTACCAAGCAGTGATTCATGAATCATTAACGTAATCATTACATTCATTTAAATAAATGAACTTTTGAAGAATAAATTTTTGAGTTTTAGTTTATATAAAAGATACTTAAGGTTTGGGTTTGTTTCGGGTTTTTTTAAATTATTATTATTACATCAGCAGTGCAGGTGTCACTCTTGTGACTTTTGTCAGCTTCAGCTAAAATCTCGCAATCACTGTCATTGTTTTCTGCACAACACCAACTTCCCGAAAAGTTGGGGTGTTGTGCAAAAAAAATAAAAGAAGAACATTTTATTCACAATAGTACATATCAAGTGTTTAAACTGAGTCAATGTACAATTAGAGAGGCAGAGTTTCTCAGAAGTAAACGAAGATAGAGTTTCATCAATCTGCAAAAATCATCAACACATTGTTGAACAATTTTACAATAATGTTTGATAAATTGAAGAAGAACAAACTGCAGCTTTGGGGTGGGGGTCTGAATAACCAGTGTTTGTGAGTTGTACTGTGCAAATATGAGAAATTCAGGGCTCAACATACCTGCTGTACCAGGGGTGGATCTACAGGGGGGCAGGGTTGGGCAACTGCCCACCTGTTGTAGAGCCGTGGATATTTTGTTGACTCTGTTTACATGTAGGAGATTTCCACATACTTCACTTGAAGAGGGATGTGCCACCCTGCCTAGATCCCTCGCCCCTCCTTTGCTCCCACATCTGAATTTTTTAGATCTGCCACTGTGCTGTACCTAGTTTGATTGTTGCAACGTATATCTCTAAAAAACATTTATATACTGCTGGCTCTCACGTGACTGATAGACACAAGTAACAGCTTTCTGTGAGAAGTTTAAAGCTGTTATTCCAACAGTATCTGAGGAGGTGGATTGTTCTGATACTTCTCAGAAGATGAGGACGAAGAGCAAAATCAGATGTGAATGAAGCAATAATGTGTTATCAATTTGACAAAAATGCACTGCAAACACACGCAACACATCCAAATACGGAAACTCACAACACAACAGGAAGGCACTTCATTCAGCCCAGAGGACAACACAACGTCCTTCCAGGGGTCACAACAAAGTGATGAACCTGGCTGGAGTTCAGTGCTTTGTGACGATAACACAGCCACTGGTGAGCAGTGTGTTTAACTTAACGTTTTTTTTGTGTTGCCTGAAAATGTTTCCATTGTCATTTGTGCAACTTCTTTTTGGTTGTGTTTATTTGAACCACATGTGTTCACAGAAGAGGTTTTCCTGATTCACTTTGTGTTTGGTTGTGTTGCAGTGCAATGAGCTCTCTGGCTCTCTGTGTTTCAGTACTCTTTACTGAAACGGGGTCTGACATACTTGCTCTACCAGGGGCCTGAATGGCCTTTTAATCATTTCTAACTCACTTTTAGCATATTTTAGCATACCACAGCACTGCTTTTGATACCATAGATCAGTGGTGTCCAAACCCAGGCCTCGAGGACCAGTGGTCCTGCAGGTTTTAGCTGTGTCCTTGATCCATCACAGCTGATTTAAATGGCTAAATGACCTCCTAAACATGTCTTGAAGTTCTCCAGAGGCCTGGCAATGAACTAATCATTTGATTCAGGTGTGTAGACCCAGGGTGAGATCTAAAACCTCGAGGCCTGCAGTTGTCCAAGGCTGCCATAGATCATGGTGCCCTCACCTCAGTTAGACCACTTGGTCAGAAACAAAGGAATTTCTTTCCTGTGGTTTAAATCTTATTTAACCAACAGAGGCTTTACAGTTAAGATTGGAGAACCATCGTCCTTTAAAAAAAATCCACTCACATGAGGGGTCATTTGGGGATCCACTGTTGGCTCTTGATACTTGCTATGCTCCCGATGGTTTTACTTTTTTTTTTTTTATAAAAAGCCATGCTTCATAATGCTGATGATTTAGCTGACTGTCTAGAAGATTTTAAGATACGGATGACTTTGAATTCTCCTAAACTGACTAATGATAAGAATACATGACTCATATTGTTTGGAATCACTGACTTGCATGACCTCAGCTCTGTATGCAAAACAAAACAACCAGGAAGAGATATTTTTTGGAAAAAAAACAACAACAACAGCAACATCATTTTGGTGTCATTTTTACCTGTATTTGTAAGGACAGTGAAGACTTTTCACACAGGAGACTAAAGATAAAGATTGGCACGGACATTCAGCAGGGGACGATTTAATACTAACAGCAATTAAGATCCTCTTAGTGATTTGTGAGTACAAAGAGGGCTGAAGAAGGCAACTGAACTTCTTTAGGTTTCTGAAGATGTTTAATTTTTGTGGTTGCACAAACATTTCCTAAGAAGTACTTAGCAGAAAAACTACAGCTAGCATACTGTAAGCCTCTTTTAGCATCTTGATGATGGTGACAAATAAACTGCTGCAGAGAAAAATCCCGTTTGAAAACAAAACAGGGCAAAGACAGAGAGCCCATACACACACAGCCAGTAAGCATATAGGTTCTCTTTGTCATATAGAGAGCAACAATACTGGTTGTCATGCAGATACAGTATGATGGTGGTTTTGTGCTACATGTGAATGTGCTGACAGCCCACTGCTCCGACACTTCCTCTGTTCTCTTTCGTTTCCTCTTTCTTTTCACTCACTGTCACAGTTCTCACAGTTTCTGGGGTATGTGAGACCCTTTACCTCCTGATTTTTGTCCCCCTTACCCTACGTAAAGCAAAAAGGAGGAACAAGAAGAGGCTTGGTTGTTGTTGTGATTTTTTTATGGTCGTCAGGTGTTTCACTGAGTGATACAATGACCTGAATGGCACAGAGAGGTGAGCTTGTAACAATGCAGGAGTAATCAGACTGTTAAAACTTAAAACTCAGCTCAACATTTGCCAGAATTACAAAAGACAAGTCTTCACTAACTAATGAAGTGTCAGCACACTTAATTCTCATTTAATTCTCACTAATTTCCTTTCAGAGCAGTGTGCTGCAGGCGGGTGTCCCTACTTTTCAGAGAAGCCCAGAAACAAGCCAAAGAATTAAAGATAGTTAATCACTTTATTGCTTTTAGAGCATTCTTCAAAAACAGTTCACAAAGTCAAAAAGCCAACATGCACATTCATCATAACTGCCTCTCTGGCATTAAAATGTGCCACACTGACAGTGACACTTCATTAAATTGCACTGGCGTGAAGTGGAAACAGTGTGTGCAGCAGTGCAGGCTATGCTGCTGTGCAACTCTGAGCCAAACTCCATCAAGTAAAGTCTTCATCCAGTGAATTTGATAAGTGAGCGGCCTTTCAACGCTGCTTTCTCTCTTCTGCTTCCTGAAGCTGTGACATGTCTCAGTGTTTACAGATACAGAAAAGTGATTTGGTATAATAGCAACAAAGAAGAAGATAAAAGACCTACCGGTAGTTTCTTCATGCAGCTGCAGCAGCAGCAGTGCAGAAGTTATCTGCAGTTAGCATTCAGCATTTTTAAGCAACCATCAGATCAGGGAGTCATGGCAACAGGAAAGCAAACATCAGCAAGAAAATCTGTGTAACATTATACTGAAGCACGAATTCAGAGGCCTTACCTCACTAACAATCGAAAGCAAATGTGTGAGTTCATCAAATGCTGCTCAAAGTAAATGTTTTCTGAAGGATTTTGATCGTTCCTATTCATGATCCATCACGAGGCAGCTCCAGTTTACTTTGAGTTATATTAAGCTCAGCTGTTTAGCTGTTTAATTGGGTGTACATGCTCATTTTATTTAGTTTTAATCAGCATTTTTTTTATTTATCCTAATTTAGTTTTGATGTTTGTTTCTTTATTTTCAGTTGAATATTTAGTTCCAATTTTACACATCTCTTTAGTCTTTTAGTTGATTTTTCATGTTCTGCCAAATAAAGACCAAAACCTGCAGGTCTTTAAAATTTTTTTTTTTTTTGTTCGCCGGCTCTCTCCACACAAAGACAAAAACAGTCACAGATTAAAGTTCTGCATGCGCGCGTGTGTGTGTGTGTGTGCGTGTGTGTGTGTGTGTGTGTGTGCGTGCGTGTGTGTGTGTTATCTGTGGTATGCTAATGACAGCAAATTCCTGCTGCGTTCACAGGAATTGATCACAGATCAGTCGAATAAGAGCCAGATACAGAGCTTTCATCTCAACGACTCTGTGTGTGTGTGTGTGTGTGTGTGTGTGTGTGTGTGTGTGTGTGTGTGTGTGTGTGTGTGTGTGTGTGCAGACTGCATACAGTCAGGGTGGAGGTGGGTGCAGCTGCTGACATTACTGAAAATAGAAGGAAATGACTGTTTATTCCTCCTGTACATACTGAACTACTGTCTGCATCCATCCACATTTCCCTCAACACTGACACAGTTTAGAGAAAAAGACACAGAGAGCTATAAATAGTCATGGCTTAAACTGTTTATTTAATCTAAAGAAGTTCTACTTTGCTGCTTCGTTGTTGCTGTAGTTAATAAAGAATGATTACATAGCAGCTGAAGTCAGTCAAAATCATATACAGCAGAATTTGCTGTATGTGAAGTTGCATGGTGTGTTTTTATTTGTATTTTACCCATAATTAGACACTCACAGAATATTTAAGCCTGGTCTGACCCTCTCTTATAGAAAGGTAATGTGGGAGTTAGAGTAAACCTCAATCAGAGGAGTCGATTGTGGAGATACAGAAATTCTTTTATTGCTGCCATATAATCTGCATCATTATAACTGCATTGATAACATTCTTTACAGCATTGTTTCATCTAATAATATTTCTCACAGTATTGATATTGCATTAAAGTTGTTTATTGAAGATGTTCATTTGAGGATCCTTCCATCATGTTAACAGAAGTATTTCATACACATTGCATAGTATTTGTGCTCATTAAGAGTTGTTGCTTAGTCTACAGAGGGTCTTAAGCTTTGTGAAGCGCGACGTCTTCACAATCTATTGTGTTAGAGACTAGAGCATAGAAGGATAACTGCAATACATGCTTACAATACATATAACACATATAATCTAGGAATGTGTCAGGCCTGAGGCCTTAACTCATTTAGCTTCTAACTATATTTTAGTCAACTTGGCAACAGATGACCAGAGTCAATAATTAGCCCCAGAGACCCTGAGGGCTTGAAGTTTATTACCTTGTATGGAAGGTGTTATAGAAAAGAGAAGTTCTATGTCTGTTTATAGCCATTAAAGATGTACAAGATGTACCATTCACTGTAACTAACGTCTTTAACCTATTTTAATCTGTAATTGACGCCATGGGGGGGCTTATACCCCACTGCTTTATAAGTGTTCTCCATATGTATTTTTGTCAGAAGACATATGCTGATGTTTTCTCCTGGCTGTTAATAAACTCACCGTTTGAGTGCACTTTTCTGGGGCCTCCGTGGTTTGTCTCACTGCTCTACATTGATCGATTTCGCGACACGATATTCTGGGATAGAGTTAACAGAATCAAAAAGCAGACGGCGCTGAATTATTTCCAGCAGGTTGCTGACATGACACCAAATCCATGAAGCTGCTCATGAGCAATGACGAATAAATGATAATCAAATAGGCACTTACAGCTTTCATTACACAGACTGTTGTGTATGGAAATGCTGTGGGTCACCTTAGTGTCTCAGGGTTTTAGAATTTGAATCTTGAATCCATGCTTTTGTTCCCCATGTCTTTAAAGTTGAATGGGGCGCTTATTACATTTTCCATTTTCAGAGGCGGTTCCACGGTAATTCAGACCATGCATGTTAGTCATATGTACTGATGACTGAACCGGAAAGGATGTGCTCCGACAGTGAGTCATGGAGCATTTTGGTGGGAAAAAAGTGACTGTGTGATTCGAGTCTGTGTGATTTTTAATGCCCACGCAGCCTCAACTCTCACTGAGCAGCTCATGGATGCAGTGAGATGTAGATTTGGTGTGGATGGAGGGCTTTAATGTGGGAGACAAATGTAGCTGAGTGTGAGGAACCTCTCAGACAGAAAACTGCCTGATGTTAAACATGAGGACACACAGAGTATTGTGAAGTGTGTTTCCAGCCAAATATGGTGATGTTCCTGTGACTGAGGTCATTGACAGATAGCCATGACATCAGACGCACACACACACAGATTAATGTAGGTCAGTAATATAAACCGTAACACACAGAGGACTGTAAATATTTTAGGAGTGATGTATGTGCTGTGACACACCCGCACCCGCACACACACACACACACACACACACACAAACACACCCGCACACACACACACACACACACACACACACACACACACACAGAGACCCCCCGGCGGGAGGAGGGGAGGATGGGGGTGTGTGAACAGCTTGTGACGTCTCCAGGCCATGATAACGTCTGCTAATTGGTTCCATCAGGCTTCAGTGTGTGTGTGTGTGTGTGTGTGTGTGTGTGTGTGTGTGTGTGTGTGTGTGTGTGAGAGAGAGAGAGAGAGAGAGAGAGTGTTCCAGTCAGTCACATACATCATGCCAGTTTGTTTCAGTTTTAAGCTACTTTTTCACGTCTTTCAAAAGAACTATGACAAAAAAAATCCAACATCTTTACACTCAATACAGTCTGAAAGCACATCAAATCTGATTTTCAAGTAAACCTGGAAATAATCAAATGGTTTAAGGATGTGGAAACTAGAAGAGGTGAAATGTAAAATAAATATTTGGGAGCAACAAATCTGAAGCCTTCACCTTGCTAACTTTTTTTGCACACAAGATTGCAATTCCTAAAATATTCCTAAAATCTTCTGTTGATCCAGATGTCACTCGGGTGGATTGAGTGGACAAACCAGAAGTGAGTTCAATTAATAAATGAACTTGTAGTTTACATTATGTCATAAGTAGGATGTGATGGTGGAAAACATGGGAACCTGAAGTTAGTTTATTAATTACAGCAAAGAGATCATTCCTCAGCATGAAATCATGATCCGACTGAAGGTTTCTAAGGGAGCAGTGCACACAAAAGTGAACACACACTCTGCTCATTGAGAGATTAAAGAAACCCAACATTTACTTAATAAGCACAAGAGTCAAAATGTAACTCAAGACTGAAAATGCTTTGTCAAAAGAAGTCTGTCTGATAGTAACCTCAGTTTTTGGGTTGGGCTAAGGAATAAAGGGTTTTTGAAGTGGAAGTGAAACACGGTGGTGAAATATTCAAGTCTGGGTTGGGGTTTTTTGATACCTTGGAGATGGACAACTCCACCAAATGGACCCCACCCTGATCAAGATGAAGTGCTTCTCCATTCTTCAGAGATGTGCTCCACCCTCGTCTTTGTATCTTCATGGGGATTCATATTGTACGAGGTTTGTGAGCTCAAGAACAGCTCAAAGCTTTTCAAGACCTACTCAAGGAAGGTCTGACCGTCATCGACGCACCTGTCATGGACCATCTGTTACACTGACATTATAATACAAAGTTGGAAGCAAATGCAAAAGAAGTGGAAGTAGAGGGCATAGAAGTAGAAGTATAATAAATTGGTCTTCCGGACGCTGATGGAAGAAAATCTGTGAAGAGCAACATTTGCTGTCAGCTTGTACAGTGGGGCAAAAAAGTATTTAGTCAGCCACCGATTGTGCAAGTTCCCCCACCTAAAATGATGACAGAGTTCAGTAATTTGCACCAGAGGTACACTTCAACTGTGAGAGACAGAATGTGAAAAAAAAATCCATGAATTCACATGGTAGGATTTGTAAAGAATTTATTCGTAAATAAGGGTGGAAAATAAGTATTTGGTCAATAACAAAAATACAACTCAATACTTTGTAACATAACCTTTGTTGGCAATAACAGAGGTCAAACGTTTACTATAGGTCTTCACCAGGTTTGCACACACAGTAGCTGGTATTTTGGCCCATTCCTCCATGCAGATCTTCTCGAGAGCAGTGATGTTTTGGGGCTGTCGCCGAGCAACACGGACTTTCAACTCCCGCCACAGATTTTCTATGGGGTTGAGGTCTGGAGACTGGCTAGGCCACTCCAGGACTTTCAAATGCTTCTTACGGAGCCACTCCTTTGTTGCCCGGGCGGTGTGTTTTGGATCATTGTCATGTTGGAAGACCCAGCCTCGTTTCATCTTCAAAGTTCTCACTGATGGAAGGAGGTTTTGGCTCAAAATCTCACGATACATGGCCCCATTCATTCTGTCCTTAACACGGATCAGTCGTCCTGTCCCCTTGGCAGAAAAACAGCCCCATAGCATGATGTTTCCACCCCCATGCTTCACAGTAGGTATGGTGTTCTTGGGATGCAACTCAGTATTCTTCTTCCTCCAAACACGACGAGTTGAGTTTATACCAAAAAGTTCTACTTTGGTTTCATCTGACCACATGACATTCTCCCAATCCTCTGCTGTATCATCCATGTGCTCTCTGGCAAACTTCAGACGGACCTGGACATGCACTGGCTTCAGCAGCGGAACACGTCTGGCACTGCGGGATTTGATTCCCTGCCGTTGTAGTGTGTTACTGATGGTGACCTTTGTTACTTTGGTCCCAGCTCTCTGCAGGTCATTCACCAGGTCCCCCGTGTGGTTCTGGGATCTTTGCTCACCGTTCTCATGATCATTTTGACCCCACGGGATGAGATCTTGCGTGGAGCCCCAGATCGAGGGAGATTATCAGTGGTCTTGTATGTCTTCCATTTTCTGATGATTGCTCCCACAGTTGATTTTTTCACACCAAGCTGCTTGCCTATTGTAGATTCACTCTTCCCAGTCTGGTGCAGGTCTACAATACTTTTCCTGGTGTCCTTCGAAAGCTCTTTGGTCTTGGCCATGGCGGAGTTTGGAGTCTGACTGTTTGAGGCTGTGGACAGGTGTCTTTTATACAGATGATGAGTTCAAACAGGTGCCATTCATACAGGTAACGAGTGGGGGACAGAAAAGCTTCTTACAGAAGACGTTACAGGTCTGTGAGAGCCAGAGATTTTCCTTGTTTGAGGTGACCAAATACTTATTTTCCACCCTGATTTACGAATAAATTCTTTACAAATCCTACCATGTGGATTCATGGATTTTTTTTTCACATTCTGTCTCTCACAGTTGAAGTGTACCTCTGGTGCAAATTACTGACCTCTGTCATCATTTTAAGTGGGGGAACTTGCACAATCGGTGGCTGACTAAATACTTTTTGCCCCACTGTAGATGACAGCAGAGAGGATTGCGCCTCACCACACGAGGAAGGACGATACTCTGACACCACATCCTGAAATCACTTCATACTTTTGTGTGTGATGACACATGCATGTGACCTCACACGTCCTTCAAAGTGTGAAGGACACAAAAGCCCCTTTTCCATTAGTACCTATTTGGATCAACTCAACACAGCTCGACTTGGATTGGCTGGTTGTCCTTTACAATCAAGTACCTCCTAGTGTGCGTGGTTGTCAATATAGCCACACGGCCCATTATCCCGTGACGTAATTAGTATGTGAAACAAACGCTACAACAAAGGTGGACGTTGAGGAGAGAATATACCTGCTCCTCGATCTGTGGCTTTTCATCAGACCCGGGAATACAAAAACGTGGTTTTTGTAGCCATTTCCCTCATTAATGGGTTTCAAAAAAGGCTGATTTTTGATATTTGTAAACGAGACGCTTTGATGACCAGTGTTGGTCAAGTTACTTGAAAAAAGTAATCAGTAACTAAATACCGATTACTTCCCAAAAAAAGTAATCCCGTTAATTTACTGATTACTTATTTTCAAAAGTAATTAATTACTTAGTTACTTAGTTACTTTTTAAAAACATGACTTACAACCTGAAGAGGTGATAAAGCGATAGATCTTTCAGCCCAATTCTACTTTTTCTGCATAATCCATCATACAAAATGTAATCAAATGGAAAAGTCCCTTTTTAAAACTTCTTTTTATTCGTTTTAATCTTTTAAAAAATATAATTATATGCAACATTCTCTGACTGGAAGAAATTTGTTTAACATTTAAACCTATTTTCTGCACATTCCAGCACACAAAATATTTTTTTTGTGTGTGTGTTTACACTCACTCTTTCAAATAGATGCAAGTAAAACACAGCAGAATATAAATAAAATCAAAGACTAGCGGTCCTGTTGCTCTATTTTCACCTGTAAAGCAGGAGTGGGGTAGGCGGAGGTTTACCCTGGTGCAGGTGTGCCGCAGCGGTCAGTGGAAGAATCCACGAGTTTCTCTGTGAATTTCCCATTACGTCGTTGCGCACTCGGTGCTTGCTTGGAAGTTTAGGGGGTTTTTTCGCTGTAAAAAGAAGTTTTCTTCCCACGCACGATGGACGCTAATGTTTTTGTCACTTTTTATGGAATCAAACTCAAAGTAAGGTCAGTACTTCCACGCTTTAAACGCTGCATGCTCATACTCTCGCCCGCACTCGATATATGATCCATTGTTGATCTGCACACAGCTGTTGTCACTAACGGCGCACTCGCTTACTTCACTTTCATGAGACATTCTCGCAAAAAAATCACGGTTTTAGTAACGCAGTAACGCAGCGTTCCTACGGGAAGGTAACGGTAATCTAATTACCATTTTTGTAACAGTAATCCCTTACTTTATTCGTTACCTGAAAAAAGTAATCAGATTACAGTAACGCGTTACTGCCCATCTCTGCTGATGACTCATCGCTACTGACCAGCCAATCAGTGGCATGCATTCTGATTATATTTCATTGCCTTGTATCAGGTACTATGACCAAATGGAAAACCCTGAAAACTGTGATGACCCGTGGTGAGTTGATCTGAGTAGATGCTAATGAAAAAGGGGCTAAACACGATCATGGAGGTTCATGGAAGGGTCCAGTGATGCTCCCAGCATTGGTCGATTTGCATTCAAACAGTGCAGTCCTGCACGTTTTATCGACCTTTCATAGGAGTGAGTACTTGTTGCAGTGTTCCCCTGGATGAAACATGCCGCCACTCAAATAAAACCTCTTTCCAAACAGTTTAAGCATCCTTTCCGTATAGTCTGTCCAAGCTTCTTTTCTGATATAACATAAAAATAGCAGTAAAAACCACCACGATCTCTTATCTAAAACCCAGCTGTGGGGACAGGGGGATTCACACAAAGTTAGGCCAGTCTGTGCCAGCAGATGTGACCTCACTTGTAGTACACTGCTCCTTTTCCCCCAGATGTCAAACTGTCTGATCTAGGAGTGACGCAACAGCATACTGGCTGTTTCTTGTTATTTTAAGGGGGTTTTGTTTTGTTTTGTTTCTCAGATTCACAGTACCTGGTCTCTGTATGGCCTATTTAACAAGTCACAAATACACAGTAGTGGTTGTAAAGGTTTGCTGCGCTGGCTCTTCCATGTGTTACCAACTTAGAAGTCTGACTCGAGGAAGCGTTCCAGCTGAAATATCACACCGGAAAGTTTTCAAATGGAAGACAGCCTGTGACTACATGCAGTGCACCAATGGGGTAAAGGAGAATTACTACTGTGCAGAAATATGAGTCCAAGTAAGGCATTAAACATTTTGCAAAGCATCTTGACATCCTCCAAGGATCAGTTGGTCATAATAACCGATTCATCAGTGTGGAAAGATCATTTTGCTGTTGCAGACATGAATTCAAAGATGAATGTTAATTGTCTTGTGACCAGAGCATATTTCAGGGTCTGTCCTGAATCATCTCAGTGCATGTCAGGGTCTTAACCTGGGCGAGGACTGCAGCGAGAGAGGACTGGATGTTACAGACTGGGCGGAAACATGGAAAAAAGGCCAAAAATAGTTGGACAAGAATAGTTGGGCTATAATTGAACTGAAGAAGAGAAACATCTTCAGGAATAAACCAAAGAGGATCCAGCTGTCTTTGACTCAATGCTGCGAGCGGAACGACGCAGGAGTCCCAACTGTGACACACAACGTAAATAAACTCGGTCCAGCAAAAGTGGGTCAGAGTTCATACCATCTGTCCGTCTGTCTCATTTTAATACAATAATACAGTAATTAATAACAAGATCACAAGAGTTCAAGTGTTTACTGTGTGTGTTTGTGTATGCATGGCCATGTGTTGAATTTTTAATGAGCTACAGGCCTGAAGCGTGTGTGTGTGTGTGTGTGTGTGTGTGGGTGAGTGTTGTCCCACAGGCAACACAAGCTGTTACTGAAGAAGATGCCTTCGGACACACACACACACACACACACACACACACACACACACACACACACGTATGACTTCGTCAGTTTCAACTGAAACAATTTCAGTGTTTCAAACTATTCCAGGGTTTTTAGTTCACCATTTATGAGGTTTCAAGAAGAAAAAAAACAGAAAGATTCAAATGCTTGAAAATGTTTCGGAAAAATTCTGTAAAGATTAGATGAAAATACTCAAAGGATCAATTGGTTGGTAAACAAAGAAACAAGTAAATAGAGGAACAAGCTAAAAACCAAAAGTTAAACAAGTAAATAGAGGAACAAGATTAGGTGATGGTGTCCCTGTTTTGTTTGTCAAAGCAGGCGAAGAACTGGTTTAGGGTGTCAGGTAAGGTGATGTCTTTTGTACCCAGTGAGTGTCTTGATCCCCTGCCACATGTTTCAGGAGTTGTTTGCGTTAAAGTGTTCCTCGATGCACTGATTGTATTTGCCCTTGGCTTGTTTTATGCCCTTCAGCAGAGATTGGCGTGCCTCTTTGTAGACTTGCTGGTCTCCTGATTTGAAGGCTTTGTCACATAGAGCATGTGACAATGTGTTCATGTGTTCAGTATGTGGGTCGGAGTGACTGTGGATAGACAAAACATACGATGACTTGTGAAGGCAAAACGGGTTAAATATTTGTGGTACATTTAAATTAAGTACCAAAGACAAATGGTCGGGCATGAAATCCTCACAATAAATCAGGTAAAATACTGCAAACAATTATTTCTGCATTTGTGCGATTGAAATGAATTAAAAATGTGTATGCAGTGACACCGTTTGAAAGATTTGGCTGAAATAAATTTGGAGTGAATGAGCCTAAACATGATGACCTGACTAGTGACACCGTGTCACCTGTGACAGAAGAGTGTACACAGTAAAATCTCTCCTGGCGTGAAATGATATTCATAATTAACTTTATCAAAAAAAGTATAAAAATATTCAAGGACATATTTTAGTCCCATAACTCCAACTGGACAAAGCACAAATGTAAGCAATCAGTGTCAGACTGAATGACATCAGTTGTCACAGTTTGCCGAGGCAAACTGCGTGGAGTGAAGAGTGGACCCAGGTGCAGACATTCTAAAACTCAAACTTAACTGATGAGCTGTTTATTAAGGCAGACAGAACAGTACAAAATAAAAGGGCAAAAACAATGCGAACTAAGCAATAACCTAAACTGGGTAAACTAGAAAGGAAACACGAACTATGAAAAACCATGGCAAACAGAAAAACAAACAAAACTCTAAACATGGCAATGATGATGAGCACATATATATGAAAACCTGAACGCAGGACTTGGCATGGGAACAACACAGACGATCCGAGCAAGACTGAATGAGAACGCACAGACTAAATACACACAGGAGGCTAATGAGAGAAGTGGGAACACACGGGGGACAGCTGACACACATGAACACAACGACGTCACAGTGGAAGAGTAAAACTAAACACGATGAACACAGGAACACCAGACCTCTTCAAAATAAAACAGGAAACATAAGACGCAGACATGACAACCTGAACTTGAAAACGTAAGACACAGACATGAAACACATGAAGGGGAAGGGAGACTTGACATGGGTGGAAGACACAAGGGGAATCTAATAACAAAGAACTAGAACAACCTAGGCATGATAAAAAATGAACTTAGAAAACCTGAAGGGCTTAAACATAAACTAAACTCAAAACGCTGGGTCAAAAGACCCAGGATCGTGACATCAGTCTCAGGGAAAGACCATCACTTTATAGGATCTTTATTTCATGATCACAGTGGTTGAAAAAAAAATCACAATGACGTCATTGGGGAAAAAAAAAATACTATCAGCCAAATTAATCTGATTTCATTGCACGTGAATCGTTTTTGGCACATTCAACAAACTAAAGACACATATGTGCATGGAGACTGAAAGAGTTTCCAACCACAAGTGTACCAAAACCTAAGAAAAAGAACAATTACGCAACATTTTTGTGATTATCTTAAGTGTAATCAATCTAAACTAGTGACACACAAATACCCATGCAAAAATTACGTATACATAAATAAAATACAGATACAGATTTAAAACATAATCCACATATCCTCCTGACGAACCGAGGGGGGAAAAGTCAGTTGACCTTTTATGTGATTGGACAGAAGCGAATGGGAGTTTCAGGAGGGTAAGCACTGCAAGGATGCATGCATCACATCCAACACAGACGTAAAGGTCGAAGGACTTGATTCTAAACTAAAAACCCAGCGTTACGTTTAGTTTTCTCCCAAGTTTTGCAAAAGAGAGACGTCAAACTGTGTATTAAATTTCTGGTAATTTTCAAGCCCTACAAAAAGAGTCCAAAGAAAACTAATCAGCCAGCGTGACCTGTCTGCAGTTACTCTTCAAAGCTCCTGCAAATAAACAAGGTTTTGGCCACAGCGGTGAAAGTAAATACTTAAAAAAATAACAATCATCATTCATTGAATTTTTGAAGGTTTTGCTTTAGGACACTTCCTCCTGAACACTCAGAGAGAGAAAAATATAAACTTTCAATAACATAGTCTGATATCAGACTGCAGCGGACCCACAACAATGAACAAACGCCACTCTGAGACCTGTAACAACAGTGCACATCAGGACACAGATGGGCAGATATGCTGCCTCCATGTTACAGGAGACGCAGAGTTTCAACCACATCCTCTGGCAAAGTCCTTGGTTATGATGTTACATTCTGTCTGAAACAACTGCCATTGTGATCTCCAGGAAGTAAGCTTCCCGTGCGGAGCTTGTTCTTCCCATTTTGGGGAATCAGTTCAGTCTCACACTCATGATGCTGCTGGACAGGAAGAGCATGCAAGGCAGTGTTTATGCAGTTTTAGGTCAGTCAGACCTTTTTCCCATTCAGAAGCTGGACAAGTTCATGGCCTACATTTCACATCAATAACAAAAAACAAGCTTTTCAACTGATATTTACTTATTTGACTAAAAATCAGAAGTCATTCACCTCAGAACTGCTGACTGAAGAAAGAACAGTTATCTCATGGTCTGATGTGCACATGGATGCTACCTAAGATGAACTCTGTGCTTTTCAAACATTCTGGTTTACAAGTTAAAAAAACAAACGTGTGGGAGATTTACAAGTCATTAACAGTTCTACTAAACAGTGATTTCCCCTCTAAACCTCCGTTTCCTTCCACTTAAACAACTGTAATTACAGTGAGGGAAATAATTATTTGAGCCGCTGTTGAATTTGTAAGTTTGCTCACTTAAAAAGAAACAAACTCAAGGCATTAGCTCCCTCCACTGATTTTTAATAGGACTAAGGTCTGCTATAGAGGACACTTTATAACCTTAATGGGCTTCTTCTTTAACCACTCCTATTATCGGTATCTTTTGGGTCATTGTCTTCGGTGTCTTCAGTGTTCTTGCTAAAGGAAGGAGGTTCCTGATTTTACAGTACATTGCCCCATCAATGCAGTGATGTCATCCTGCACCCTTAGCAGAAAAACAGCCCCACATCATAATGTTTCCACCACCGTGCGTGACTGTGCGTACGGTGTTCTTTGAGTTATACAGCAGTGATGGAGAAACTGGCATCCAGGTGCTGAGAAAGTTTGCCACTGCATTTATCTGATTATTCTGTTGCAAGATGTTTATGTTAAGTGTTGTGAAACTGTGATTTAATTATGGTTTCATTTATATAAAGGATATGAGTACTTTTTCTAGCTGACAGTAACAGCTGCACGCTGGTCTTCTGAAAGCAAATGGAAAAGCAAAGCATTCTTGTAGCTGGGTAACATGCAGAGCTCACAGGGGTGATGCGGTGATGATGGATATGATCAGCAGACTGCCTGCAGCACCAGAGCCTCGGGGTCCATTCCTATTTCTCATTTTCCCATCCTCCCGCTACATTTCCTGTCTGTGTCTACTGTTAACAGCAAATTAAAGCCATAAATGTCTTTAAATATAAGGACACAAAATTTTAAAAATAAAAATCCTGTTAATCTTTTGTTTCCATTCTCTTCAGTGGTAATGTCAGCGAAATCAAATCTAATAGAGAAAAAATGCTTATGTCTGCCCTTGTAACTACACATTTTCTCACACACGATTACCCGAAATTAAGATGAAGTTACCTTTATATTTAGTTCATGTTTTTTGCTGTTGGCAGAGAATCTCAGCGGTTTTCTTATTCAGCAGTTTATCACTGTAGGCGAATTTGGGATTTTTTTTTTAGCCACAGAGTAAAAAAAGATCCTTTTCTGTGAAAGTCACTCAGAATTTGAGCATCAGTGTTTAACCCTCATTAAATAATGAGGGAGTTGTTTGTTTTACAGTCACACACCAATATGTGACTGAATTAGCGTTGCTGACTTTCAGATGCACTTTCCCCGACAACTGACCATGTCCTGTTGAGTCCATTTGGATAGGATGAAATAAACTAGATACCAGTTACTAAGTGTTTACATTGGAAACAATGGAGGGAGCAGCAGCCACCTTAATAGACAAAACATTCCCCTTTCTTGTTATTACACTGCACATGAAATGATTCTGCATATGGGAAACTTTCATCTTATACAGGGGTTTTTCCCAAGTGTTAACCTGCTCTGGAGCCAGTTATATTCAAGATAAGGCAAAACAGTCTGTGTACAAAATCAGCGCTCACTGACCAAACGGTTTCCTGTAAAGGTCTGTGGACTTCAGTACACAGGGAGGTGGGGGTCTGTGGGTTTTTGTTTTTCTCTGATGAGCATCGATCAAAGAAAAAAAAAGTTAGGAGCAGATTGTCTACCAACATGAAGGTGGATGGGGCGATCCCTGATGCAAACATTGGTGTGTGATTGTTAGATACATATATAAAAGCACCGTGTAAGTACTGGTCATTTACTTGATGGTGCCATTTCCTGATTGACTCCAACAAGTTTAAACCAATGTTATTGTTCTGTAAGCTTTAATACAGTAATATGATCCTAAAACAGACACCCAAGATTTATACATTATACAAAAAACTGCCAGTAACTTCTTCTCAGACCATCTTTTTTTTAATTAACAGAAGATGTTATTCTAAATCTATTCGTACCCCAGCTCCTTCTTTGCTAACACAGCAGTCATACAGCAACTTTTAATCCTTTACTTACTGGATAATCTCACACACTGCCACTGTTGCATTCAGCCTGTATTACCTGTTTAACCTCTCCATGTTTTTGTTGTTTGATCATCTCTGCTATATGTCCTGCGAGCAGACCTGCTCATGTTTCTGACTGGCCGTGTGCTGCTAACACTGACTCTTTCTTGTGGACATGCTCTTGATTGCGAAACCCCGGTTTGACTTATCCAGCTGATAACTTATCCTTCATGTGAGCCTTAGCCAGATTGCTGATGTTAGGAGAAGTGGAGCCAGATAAGGAAAATCTATGCTGGGCATCCTGAACCTGATTCATAGCACAGGCTCCTGGCACAACGCTGCATTGTTCGCTCTCTAATATTGCAGCATATTTGCTAGTATGTTCAGCCAGAACAAGACAGGCTCATGGCCGTGCAACAGCATTGTCAATTATACAAAGTGAATAACATGTTCCTTATTACATTCATACTACTTTCTGTTTTATTGTTCATTCAATTTGTAGACTCCACCTGCCATGCATCTCTTTTAATAACAGCAAAGCGCAGGAGCCTTAAATGAACACCAAGGACTTTGTTCTGTCTGTTAGCCTGCAGTTTCATTAAGCTAACGAGCCTCAATTAATTATGTTAATGAGCTACAGTTAAAATCTCTCCTGGAGGGAAACAGATAGTCTGTTAACGAGCTGATGGCTGGTTTAAGCAGTCGTTAGCGGCTCTGTGTGTGGTGTGTGTTTGTGTGTGTGTTTGTGTAGTAGTAGTAGTGCGAGATAAGCAGGTCAGGGCTACAGAGATAAAATTCAGGATGAAGCCCCCCTCCTCATTCACAAACACACGCGCACAAACACACAGACCTCTTCCTGTCTGGCAGGAGACAAGGTCTTGGGTGTGTGTCTGTGTGCTGGATCCAGCTGTTGGCTTCATTTCTGTGGCCTCCTGCGGTGGGCGTGCGTGCGTGTGGGGGTGTTGAGGGAAGGAAGCGATGAGCGGCTCCCACCAACATCGTCTCTAATGAAGGCTGAGCGTGTGCGTCTGAGCGAGGGTCTGGCAGATGGAGGACATTTACCAAACAGGTTAAGCGAAGTCAGATTTGTGTTGACAAAATGCACAATTTAAACCATTTATTTTATCGCTCATTTTCTAAAACCATGTAAATCCTTTTCTGTATGGGACCTCACTTTTCTAATTTAGTCTTTTTCTGAAAATGGTCACAGTTATACCCCTTTTTTAATTAGTCTCATGCCTCCCCCCCCCCCCCCTCCCTTCTCTTATTTTATGGCCCTTTGAATAGTCTTTAATAACTTTAATTACATTCCTTTGACATGGCTCAGTGGCACTTCACAAGAACTAGGTGTAACAGATCACTAGGTGTGTCTTATGTAGACTCTGTGCTCAGGAAGTAAGACTTATTCACTGGCAACAAAGAGGGAAGTTGCCTGTCATTATAATACATCAGTAGAAGCTGGAGGTCAGGGTGGAGGGATGGGTCAGCAAAACAGCAGACCTTGACAGCAGTTGGAATATTCCTCTAGGGAAGTGGTGCTCAGGGGAAGCTAAACCCTAACCTTTGTTCACATCGTGAAACTGATTTATTTTTCAACAATTTCTAATCATTTGTGGCTGACTGAATGTTAATAAAAACACTATTCCTCTAACTGTGTGGGCCACAACAATGCAAAAACCTAAAAATTCATACACTGTTGAGACATCAACAGCAATGTAAAGCGCCTTGAGGTGGGTGTTGCTCTAACTTGGCACTATACAAATAAAACTGAAGAGAACTTTTGATGAAGAGACGTCAGTGTTAAATTTAGACATTTTAGCGTTCACTCTGGTAAAGTATACTAACTTAGTTAAAGAAGTTGGTATAACTTGCCCATCTTAAGCTGACATTATTTAGGTTTTTATAGGACACATGTTTGCATATTTTTAAAGTAATATCTGTTTTCCAAATTTTACATTGGTCTGGGTGAGGTTTTATGAAAAGTACCTGAGTATCTGTTTGCTCTATGCACAGTGTGCACATACTTTCCAAAAGGTATTTCTGCTGAACCCTCTAAAAGTCACATTTTTGTGGTGTCACTAAAAATAAAAAAGGGAGGTGAAATATTTGAATTTTCAGGAGCATCGTGTCCACAGGAGCTGAGTGAAGATTTTGCATCCCTGCGTCCTCTGG
Source organism: Copadichromis virginalis (assembly GCF_057382275.1). NCBI lineage: Eukaryota > Metazoa > Chordata > Actinopteri > Cichliformes > Cichlidae > Copadichromis > Copadichromis virginalis. The sequence continues at coordinate 17,008,195 of NC_140633.1, forward strand.
CATCATGCAAACATTGATAAGCACCGATAGCCTGTCAGCTCATTGGTGGCTGCATGTTTTGAAGACAGTCAGCTAAGCTGCTCTCCACTAACTGCATATCTACCCCTTTTCAATAATTTAAGTTTAAATCAGTCTTTTGATATCTTTCATTGAATTTTGACAAAAATAATAATCAAAAACAGTAATAACTAACCTTTTTTTAATCTATAACATGCCAGCAAGTTGATTAATAACTACTATGTTATCACATCCAAGGCATTTCATTATCCAGTGGTGGACGTAAAACTGGATTGTAATCCAAACCAAATGTATAAGAATATTCCAGTGTATAAAAAGGTAATAGTAAAAATAATAGCCGCTCCATAGCAAAACAAAAGTATTGTTTTGCTATACAGTGAGCAGCTGTTTGATGGTGTAGCTTGTCTAAGGATTTTTAATATTGTTGTGTATATTAATCGTATCAGTATATTGTAATGTGGAAGACATGTTTTAGATGTCATGCTTTAAATCTGACCTGAAAAATCAACTTAAACAAGCTGAAAATTGGACTCAAGCTATGTAAATTAAGCACTCAACACAAAACCTCAAACTTATTGTTTTTATCCTCATCTCAGTTCATCCTGGAGCGAGGTATTAAGTCACTTGAGGATTTAAAGAAGAATATACCAGTTATAGTTTAGGTTTTTCTGATTTGGGGGATTCATGAAGGTGTGATGTCTAATCTAACAAACCTTTTCTTCCACAGCTAGTATATAATTGTCGAAGCCTTTTCTCTTGTCTAGTTAAGAGGAAGCAAAGATGGGGCTTTACTCATTAACTTCTGCTTTGAAGAAGAAAGATAAAACAATGAGCGGCTGCTTAGGAGAGATTGAGGGAGGCAGGAAAACAGAGATACAGGAATGTGTGTGTTTTAGTAAAGCATGTTCAGGATGTTGTTTTTCTCACTGACAAAAAGATGAAGAGTTCAACTCTTATTCTGACCCAAGGTCGGCATGTCGTGCTTTTATTTTGATGTTGTTACAAAGGGAAGACCTTGACATAGACGAACATCCTGTGACAACGGGAAGAGGGCGAGGCACAAACATGAGCCATCAGCTGTCCAGTGTTGCACCAAAACCTCCATCCCTGCTGTGGAAGAGCACAGAGGAAGTTTGGTGCAGTCGCCATGGTTACCGAGGTATTTACAACCAAAATCAGCTGAGGGGAAACAGTGGTTAGTGTCGTGAACTTTGACCTTGGGTTACTATGTAATCACAGACCTTTTACTGGGAGTTTCTCTGAAAGAACTAAAAGTGCTTTAAAAACAACTCCCAGAATGAGTAAGACTGAGTAAAAATAAGTAAAACTAACCAGTCACTATGGTCTGCCAGAAGTACGTACCTGACAAGTTATTGGACACGGACATAAACAAAAATGTTTTTGTTTATGGAACAACCACACTGGTGAAGACAAGGAAAACTGTCTGATGGGGTTAAAGACAATTCTAAGGCTTCCTCATTCCTCAGAGTCACATGACTCTCAAAGCACCCTAAAGAGGGACCAGGGCAGCGAGATCTCTGGAGGATTTTGACTGAACTGGTTCGACACTGAGGAAAAAGATATCTCAGATTCCTGCTCACACTACATGAAACACAGACCATAGCCATATACTGTGTCATACGGGTACTATCATTATTAGCAGTAGATGTGCTTGGACAAGACACTTCACCTGTTGCCTACTGATGGTGGTCAGAGGGCCTGGTGGCGCCAGTGTCCGGCAGCCTCGCCTCTGTCAGTGCGCCCCAGGGCAGCTGTGGCTACAATGTAGCTTGCCATCACCAGTGTGTGAATGGGTGGGTGACTGAATGTAGTGTAAAGCGCTTTGGGGTCCATTGAGACTAAGTAAAGCGCTATACAAATACAGGCCATTTACCATATTTGTATTAAAAATGCTCCCAAAGGCACCAAACACCACAGAAGTTGAGTGACACACCTGTCAATCAAAGTGCCCACGCCCCTAACGCCAGTATATGGATATAAAAACAGTTTTTATCCCTTTGTAATGCTGTAATGTGGAGCATTTTAACACAGGAGTCTTAGGTGACTGACTGCCTTTTGGTTTGGGAGCCAGCCTCTAGTGGCCAATAAAGTAACTGCAGGTTTTGGGGTTTTTTGTTTGCTTTTGTTTTGTTTTTGTTATCTTCAGGTTTAAGTAGATTTTTTCAGCCCCAGGGCCCTATTTCAGGAAGCCGGTTTAGAAAACTCAGAGTGAAAAACGATACTCAGGGTTGAGTAACCCCGAACTGTCCAACTCGGAATATTCGGTTTCAGAAAGGCTGATAACAAGTAGTTCAATCAACGCAGAGTTGCTCTAACCCCAAGTGAAGCGCGCGGACGAGGATACTAGGGGTGCAACGATATTCGTATCGATATTGAACCGTTCGATACAGTGCTTTCGGTTCGGTACGCATATGTATGAACAATACAACATTTGTAATTTATTTTATCAACTTTCCTTCTGACGATGCTGTCTGTGTTGAGCGCTCAGTGAATCTGCGTTCGACTACTCCGCCTAGGCTGCACTGTCGAGCGCAGATCCACTGAGTGCTCAACACAGACAGCATAGTCAGAAGGAAGAGCGCAGGGCAAGCTAGCAAGACAGAAGTTAAGCTCTCCAGATCTGGCGTTTGGAATTATTTTGGTTTTCATGTGACGTATGACCCTGAAGGTAAGCGAGTCATGGACTAAAGTAAAACAGTATGTTGGATGTGCCGTGCAATGCTCAATTACATGGGTGGGAGCTAGTGTGTTAGGCAGTTAGCTCGTTAACGTGTTGGCCGTCTAGCCCCATGCACGGAGCGATCGGCGGTAGCTCGTTAACGGAGATTTGCCGTGTTGTGGCGTTAAGGTCATTTCAACGAGATTAACCTGAAATCACTAGTGGGAACACAACGAATATGACTGCACATTTACGCCGACATCATCCTAGTGCAAAGACAAAAACAACAAGCATGCTACTAACTTTAGCCGAGTCATTTAGACAGCTGTTAGCACATGATTCTCCTTATGCTGCTGAGAATATAGCCCGGAAGAAGCGGATAGTATAGCTTTTATTTTGGAAAGAGCCATTTCTCTGTAATAAACTCTCTTTTCCAAAGATGAGTGATTCCTCAATCAGATACAGGGCTTGCAATATCGCTAGCCCGACGTCCTGGGGCTAGCGATTTTTTTCAGTCGGGCTACCAAAATCTATCTCTTCCCTGCCCGTCGGGCTATTGTAGGAAGGAAAAATATATGTCAATGCTTTTGCATTCTTTCAGAAATGTAGCTGGGTAATTATGTCATTGGCATCGGTGAGCCACTGTCAATATGTGACATATTGAAATCGCGTTTGAATTTGCGCTTGTTTTTTTGCTTTCACTTTGCAATGTGCGAACTGTGTATAGAGAGCGACAGCACTGATCTGTGAGTGATGATAATTTGTGCACCAATTCCTCTGACATCGTCTTATTAATCGTTAGCTTACTATGCAAACATGACAAGTGAAATCTCCCGCAGCAAGCTTAAACATGTGAGAGGTTGATCGCGCAGAGAATCGCTGAGCTTATGTGAGTGCGTGTGTAAAAGCAGGAGGATATATATTTCATTTCTTCTGAGCCAAATAAGACAGGTCAGGGTGAAGAAGTGACAGCCAAAGAAAAGCTTACCACAAAACGGAGAAGTTATGACAAATCAGACTATAAGGCAAAAAGAAAGTGCAGCTTTATGGTTTCATGGACAAAAGAATTTCTGTGGCTGCAATATGATGAGCTAAATAACCAGGGCTGCACATAAGTGGTCCGCAGGTGCGCATTCGCTGTCAAAATAAAAAACGCGCACAAGGGTTAGGGTTAAATTTAAAAACTGTACTTTTGAGTTAAAATATATATTTATAATTTTAATAAATGACAAATTAAAAAGGCATGAACATTTTTTTGTATCGAAAAAATATCGAACCGTGACACCAAAGTATCGAACCGAACCGAACCGTGAATTTTGTGTATCGTTGCACCCCTAGAGGATACATAAAGCCCTGATAAGAGGAGCACAGAATAAGCGAGTCACCATGGAGACGGAGGGAAAGAAGGCGCGGTCAATGTATTTTACAGCGCTTGAGGCCGAAATTCTGATGGCAGCATATGCCGATAACATGCAAATTTTGCAGAAAAAAAGGTAACACAGCCTCAGCTGCAAAAGAAAGGGAGCATGCATGGCAAAACATAGCCGACAGAGTCAATGCGTGAGTGTTAATTTAAACATTGATCTAGGGATTTCCACCCATTTAACACGTTATTTTATCATATGTTATTTTATTTGTTATTTTATACATTTTATGTTGTGATGTGATGTGAGCGCAGGTGCAACCCAACAGGCCCCAAACGTGCCTGGCAGCAAGTAAAAATGAAATATAAAAATATAGTCCAAACAGGTAAGGTGTAATTGTATTATGAGCCATAGTGCTTGGTCTGTTTGTCCCATGTAAATCAATTGCAGTTAGAGGCTACATTAATTTTCTTTCTGTAAGCACTTGCTCTGTATGCTCAAATGTGACCCCGTTATAGCCAACAGAAAAAAAGCGGAGGCCCGAAAAACAGGTGGGGGTCCTCCACCACCACCACTCACAGAGGCTGAGCAGTTGGCCCTCAGCCAAAACAGTGGGCGCCCTGTGGCTGAAGGCATCTCTGCGGGGACATCCTCTGAGTCAATAACCCCGCAAGACACAAGTGCCTACATAGGGGGTAAATTCAAAATAATACATGATGTGCATACATCCTTTCTTCACAGTCACCTTTGCAGTGCTGCTCATTCATTTGATAAACTCTTCACCATAATGAATTATTTTGTAGTGAAGTTATTTTCCGACTGATTTTGCCTTCCCTCAGTCTTGGTTGTCTTTGAGAGCATAATGACAATGAAGTGTAAGGTGCTTGGTATGTTTGTTAATTGCCATTTGGTCCCTTGTAAGTTATAAGTGACCTGTATAAACCTCATATTCTATCAGTTGATGGTGGTGGTGTACTGCATCTGGTGCAGCCTCCTGTTGAGCCAGACCAACATGCAGTTGTGAGTAATACTCCACAGATTATATGAGTTTACAGTAGAACAGCAATGTTGTTTATTTCTTTACTACAGGAAAATAATGAAGAAACATTGACAGCTGTTACAGAGGAGGAAGCAACAGAGACACTTTATGAGGTTTACATCTTTTAATACTTTGTGTACAGGAAACACAGGCGACCAATAAAGCCAGTTGAACAGAAAATCTGTTTATTCGTCTTTCAACATGTTGAGGTGATGGGTCAAAAGAAATGATTGTGACATATGGTGTCTCTGACTGCTCTTCCATCTTGTATGTCCGTGGGAGGGTCAGGATGTTCATGGTTTGGATCACTGCTGATGTTTGGTTCAGAAGGACAGTGTTCTCCTCTAATTGTGGCAATGTTGTGAAGAATCACACATGCCACAATAATGTCACATGCCCTTTCTGGGGTGACCCTGAGTCTTTGCAGGCACTGGAACCGGGCCTTAAGCATTCCGATAGTCATTTCAATTCTGGCTCTTGTCCTGCAATTAGCCAGATTATATCGCTGCTGTGGGCCCGGTTCAGGGTCAGGGTAAGGGGTAAGCAAATAGGGTAAACATGGATACCCCCTATCACCAAGCAAGTAGCCAGTGAACTCTCCTAAGACAGAAGGATACACTTCAGTTCAAATGTCCCTGTAGCAATTGGTCTTTATATATTTTAAAGTATTTTCAACTCACCATGTCCAAATTTTGTGCTCAGTGTACATTCACGGAATATTTGTGAGTCATGGACAGAGCCTGGCCACTTGGCTTCCACATTTGTGATAATGTTGGCAGCATCACATATGATCTTCACAGTGCAGAGAACACAAATTAGCATCCATTACTATAATGAAATGATTTGTTAGTTTGAAATGCTACAGGGAACTATGTACCTGTACATTAATGCTGTGGAAAGACTTCCTGTTCACATAGTCTCCTTCATTTACTGAAGGAGCAATGATTGGAATGTGAGTGCCATCTATACAGCCAATCACGCCTGGGAACCCTGAAAATAAATGTAATATTTAAGTAGTAGTTCAAGTATCACCACATCATAAATTAAGTTTTGTTCATCCTGATACCTACAATTTTGTGGCATCCCTCTTTGATGAATCTTGTGGGTCTATGACCGGGGAACACCACAGACAAGTACAGGAGACGTTTCAGTGCAACTGTAACATTCCTGACTGCCCGACAGACGGTAGCCTTGGAAACGTGCTCAGCGTCACCAATATTATACAGAAAGCTCCCGTTTGCAAAAAACCGAAGTGCAATACAAATAATATGTAATGAACTGAGAGCATGTCCGCGATGTGTCACATGCGTAATATATGGCCTGAGGATGTTATCCAAATAACTTATAGATTGTGCTGAGAAACGGTAACGTTCGCACAGAAAATCATCAGGAAATGATAAAATGTCCAAACGCGCTCTGATCACTCTCTCCCGGCGGAGAGCTCTGCGGAGAATTTGGGCTTCACGATCTACTGGCTCTTCAAGGAAGTGGCACGCCATGTCCGACACTTCCTACTGTCAGGTTTCCGACAAAGGGGCGGAGACAGTCAGGGTTAGTTGTAGTAAACCTGCTAGGGGGCAGGTTAGCTTCACGGAGTGTGTCGTCATAGTGACTCACTCAGGCTTCAGCTGAACTCGCTTTGTGAAACCGAAAACCCAGAGTTTTCGTTAACTCAGGGTATACTTACTCAGTTTTTCCACTAAACCGGCTTCCTGAAATAGGGCCCTGATGTTTCCCTTTGATAGTTTTACTTTTGAATTGCTTCATGACACAGAATTACCCGAAGTTTGTGTTCAGTTAAGGGTTACAAGTCCTTGAAGTAGTTGAAACCTACCAGAAAAAAAACGATATAACCAGACTGATTCTGTCTCTAATGTAAAAGTCTTAAAAGTAACCAACCTGCTGTTCAGCCTCTGTTCAGTAAATAAACAAATGATCAATTGTGTGCTGGACAATGAATCTAATTGTACTAGCAAAGCATGGCAGGAGGAATGCGTGTGCTTGACAGGTTAAGTGATACATGAAGCTATTAGACATGCAGTCATGATGGCTGCCAGGAACATGAACAGATAGATGGTTAAAATTAAAAAAACATAAGTCTCTACGTTTTGCTGTTGAGCTCTAAACCTTCAAATCAAAAGCACAAAAACTGTATGTTGCCCTGCCAACAGCGGTATCGTGCCGCAGGTCATTTACTCATTTACTAACTCACTGTGGTGGATTTGGAAATATGGAGAGTAGTTAGACTCTTAAAAAGCAAAAAAATAGCCAAAGCAAAAACGGTCTAAGATGAGCTGTGTGATGTGGCCAGAAGCCTCGTGGCACTTCCTCCTGATGAAGTACAGCTGTGCGCATCTCTGTGTGACAGTACGCGACGACCACAGCGTAGAGGACAAACAGTTCTCCAACACAACGCTTCGCATCAGGAGAGAGAGAGAGCGCTCCATCTCCAGCGGAGCGTGTTAATGAATCAACAGTTGGAAACCTGTCTGTGGGAGACGACACAGCTGCTAACGTGAGAGTGTTTTTGCAGTGAAAACATCCCACTGCAGTGTCTTTGATACCTTTAACGCTGACATAATCATTTTCCACCCCAAGAAAGCTGTAGGTTGAAGGAATAGAAGAGGGTCCCAGTCAGTGACGAGACCCTCTAATTTGTCAAAGTGAAGGCTAATTTAATGCACCGTGTTCCCGTCCCCACTCTACATACTGACACTGTAATCTGCACGCTGCGTAGCGTGGCAGTTAATTAACATCTTGTCCTATGTGGGTTGTTTTTTTTTTTGTAAATCAGCAGATTATACAAGATGTCAAACTGTGGAGTGACAATTTAAAAATGTAACCCCTATCATACAGGAAGAAAAAAATAATCAATCAGTGTCAAGACATTAAACAAGAGGCAGGTTTAAGTTGAGTGCTGAATCAGTATTCGTCAATGTGATTGGTATACACTCAACATTCAACACGGGGCTTATGTTGCTTTAAACTAAATGGACCTGACTGGGAAGCAGCCTAGAGGAGGCAGGTCGGAGACAAAAATCCGGAGTCCATGTGGACGGTCATCAATGAGCTTCAACCCTGTTTAATCCGTATTTATACTTCACTCCTTGCTAGTAGTGGGTTGAATCCCCCTTTGACTTCAAAATTGTTTTAAGTTTTCATGGCTTGCATTAAACTAGGTGCTGGAAACACTCCTTAAAGATTTTGGTCCATCACACAGTTGCTGCAGATTTGTTAGCTGCACATCCTTGATGGAATTCTCTTATTTGAGCACAATTTTCACATCAAGAAACCAATTTTAGATGATTTGAGCTTTGTGAGTTCAAGATGGATACACTGTGATCATACAGGACATGGGCAACTACAATACTCAGGCTGTGGAAATAAAAACAAATGCACAGGTAGTAAGAGGCCAAAGTGTGAGAGAAGCATCTTGATCATGTGTACATGATTAAATGGACTGAGTTGCTGTCCTGCGATTGGCTGCTTAGATATTTGCCCTAACAAGGAGATAAACAGGTGTATTCAACAAAGTGGTTGGTGAGTGTATAGTTTTTCTATAATACACCCTAATATAATTATATACTTGTAGAACACTATTTTCTAGTTCACCTACCCTGGGGATTTGCTGGCCTGCTGCTCTGACACTAAAAAACACGGATCTCTCAAAGTGAAGCTATAACTGGTCATAATCATCTCTAATTACAGCTCGTGTGGCTCTTTCCACTTTATTGTCTGCGGATGAATATGCAGGTTTCTATTTACCCCTCATTTCAGTCCAAAAGACAAGTGTTTAAAATGATTTCATTTAGAAGACTCCTGTCCAGAATGTTATATCACAGCAGCACAATTTAGTTACAGTTTGAGGTCCATGGGTGGGTGCTGGGTTGGTGGAGGGGCTGAAACAGCAGACGGGGATGCAGGACAGGAAAAGCACTGACATGTCAGAGGAAGGGATGGAAAATTCTGCAGTTTAAATAGACTCCCAAACCGGGAGGTTGTGCTTGGTGTGTCGTGTGAGGAGAGAGGCATGCTATGTGTGTATGACACACAGCATCTTGACTTGTCTGCAGGCTTTTCTCCATCCATGGAAAAATTCACGTTTGTTGCAGTGCTGCAGGGAGCTTGTGCTAGTTTTGTGCCATTTTGTCTGACTCTTTGTTTTCCTGTGTCTCCAGAGTGCAAAGTTGGCTAAACTCACAGTCATGATTGACAGGCACATTAATGGGAAATAAGGTAAATTGAAATAAACAAGAATTATCCTTTGAATGTTATGTTTACTTGATTGTTTTCTTGACAATATCTCCAGTGTTCATTCATCTCTCCCAAACAAGGAGGAAGTCTTCTCAACCAGCTGACAGCTGCACTCAGAGAGAGAGAGAGAGAGAGAGAGCGAACAGAGTCTCCATAGTAACCACTTTGCACAATCTCCATCACGCTGTTTGTCTTCTCGGCTAAACCCCCTCAAAACAAACAGGAAGTGAGACAGGATGGGGGGAATGGGATGTCCTGTAAGAGGACAGCCTCAGTATTAATCCAATCCAATCGGAGACGGGAGCTGCAGTGAGGTCACTTCCTGTCAGGTCAGTGCCGTCACATGGTAAACTCTGAAACAGCTTTGTGAAGTCAGCGTGTATAAATGCTGCAGCAAGCAGAGAGGAAGGCACACACCACACACACACATCCTCTGTTTGTCCTAATGAAATTGTGTTGTTGTTTTTTAGCTTCGTGGCCACTGTGTTATTATTTTCTTTGGTGTTGCCAGTAGCGATATTGACATAAGGAAATAGAACATCTGCCATAACTGGAGGCATCGCCACAGCAACCCAGACCCACAATGCCTCTGGAGCAAAGCAGCTGTTCTGTCCAGGGGCGAGAGACCCAGAAAAAGACAGAGACTGTGCGAATGAGAGAGACAGAGAGAGACACAGTTTTACTAATATGGGGGCTGACATTGGGGCGCACGAGTTCCCACACACAGTGGAATGCTGACAGCATCACTATCTGAATTCCTCGAACTTCACTCTGTCCCAAACTGTGAGTTTCACTTCATTAAAGGCAGCTTCAGTGGACCTTTAGTTTATTTAGCTACACTTAGCCTGAAAGCTCATCTATCAGTTCTCACAAACATTCATACTTTTGTTTTGTCTATTGTCATGTTACATCAGGTAAATTTGGGGTTCAGCAACCTGTCCACCCCCGTGCAGACTGTCAGAGCTGGGAATCAAAAGAACTTTTTTAAGGAAACCTTTATTAAAGCAGAAACTGTTTCACGAGGTTAGAACGATGAAGCAAGGGGAAATGATGAAACTACCCATTTTTATTGGAAGAAGGATGGATGCCAGAATTTATTTTATAATTCACTCACACCAGCCGCTCATTAAAAGCCATGTCAGACAACCGTGCCACCCACCAGCATGTCTCCTGATGTGACACCATGAAGAAGAAAGATATGAAAAACCTTATTTAGACCTTTACTTTGATAGGAAAGCAGAGAGGAAACTGGAAAGTAGCGAGAAAGCTAGATTTACTAGCAAACAGGAAATGTTCCAGGGCAGTTTCAAACTCAACTCTGCTCTATTGGAAACAAGCTTTTTTCCCTATTCAAACAGCAACCTGCAGGCTGGGAAATTCAATTATGTACCAAAAACTGCAGTTCCTCTAAAGGCCACTTGAGGCCGGGTCCAAAAGTAAGTCAGTCTAAAGCAGGGATGGGCAACTCCAGGCCTCAAGGGCCGTTGTCCTGCAGGTTTTAGATATCACCCTGGGTCAACACACCTGAATCAAATGATGAATTCATTAGCAGGTCTCTGGAGAACTACAGTCGTGTTCAAATTTATTGGCTGCATCCTCCTGAGGACCCGGCCTTCGTGGTCTACGTGGGTCGGGTCCTCAGAAGGTCGGGTAGGCCGAAAGTAAACGGCTGTGAAATTGGACGGTCTAGCCTTCAGATTTGCGTCACCGCTGTCTCGGTGGAGTTTAATAAACTCAGCTGTCTGCTCCTTGCTATCTAGAATATAACAGGACACTGGTGTAAATTCTCGACCATCTCACACTTCTGTTTAATCAGTTTTCTGTTTGAAGTTTATTCAGCTGTGTGAAAACCAAGGAGGAACCCACCCGGGGGATTAATAAAGTTTTATTTTATCTAATCTAATAACTTTAATCTCAGCCAAACCGATTTACTCACGAACAAATAAAACACTGAAAAAAGCCCAACAATAACATTTTTAGATTATCTAAGTGATTTATATATTACGTTTAACCTGAGTAGCGAAAGACCGCGGTGATCTGAAAATGATGTGCCGAGAGTTTGCCGCTCTCGCCGGCTCTAGTGACCCTCGAGCTCCCGGCTAGCTATCGAGCTGGTGGATAACAGACATCTCCGACAACATCGGAGCACTTTTGCAAATATCCGATGTCTTGATAAACCAAGCAGATATTTGAAGTTTACACAGCTACATTCTCGCCTGAAAATATGTTAAAAGTCTATTTTGTGACCCAGAAAGAGTAATAAGAGTAATATTAAAAACTTAGTAGCGGCCGCCATTGTTGAAAACTGGAATTGGCTGGTCCGCGCTATGAATTCTGGGATATGGTGGGCCACGAAGGACACACCCGGCACATCCTTCAAATTCGGGGAAAAGGAGGACACATTTGTCAGTTGCATTCGGAGGAGTCTACAAGTTTGGACAGCCTTCATTGCGTCGCTGTGACGTGATCGGCCTCAAATACACAGTTTTGTTTATAACTTAGTTCATAAATCTTAATATGCTCACTTCTGGCTCCAAAATCCTAACCACGAGGCTTCAGAACAGAGCTTCACAAACCAGTGGGTGACGTGAATGTCACTACCTCCATCTTTTATATACAGGCAATGTTTCTGCTGTGATTTCTGTTTTTTCTGTGATTGGGACCACCAACAGCTCAAGCATAAACAGAACAATGTGTGACAGAGTTCTAAGAAGAAATATTGTTATATGTTATTTGATGTTAACCCTTGAAGTCCAAAATGTTCAGTTTAGTTTATTTTTGGGGGAGAAATGGATTATTAAATTCAGAATATTGACACTGGCAGAGGTCTGCGCTGTCGTAGTGCACGTCCAGTTTTATTAAGTTAAAGGGCAGCTGATTCCACTAAATTCCTCTAATATTTTATTCATTATTTGTTGATCTACTGGTTGAGAAACATTTCAGTACCCTCTGCAAAACTGCAGAGCATTTACAAAGAAACAGTGGCAACACTGACATCCGACCTGAAATATGAATCACAACCATGTGTGTGTGTTTGTATGCATGCACATGTGTGTTTTAAAGTTAATTAAAGTTTAAATTTGTACTTCCTGTCTGTAGTTCCCATGGAGACTGTGGGAGAGACCGAGGATGTGTTTGATTGTATAGCAACGCACAAATACACACAAACGTCCATACGCAGAGTGAGCAGATATGAACTCCACAGGACAATAGGAGCCTCCTTGGTGTGCAGCAGTATACAGGGACGCATAACTGTGCAGCTGCAGTGGAGGAGGAGAACCACTGCTGGACATTTTCTGATTAAATTGGAGAGAAACAGGACAGCAAACAGTAGAATATACAGAAGAGTCTATGTATGTTATTGGGGTTTTAGCTCTATTGTTCTGTTTTGTCCCAGATCTGACAAAGCTAACTGTATTAATGATGAAGAGGCTAATATACACACACGCACGCCGAGGCAGTGCAGTGTTTAGTTGTTGGACAGCAGAATGGAGCTCTGTTGTCACATCTGCAGCTGTGTGCATTTTCCTTCATACAGAGGCCGAAGGTTATTCCACCACTGGGAGGTCAGAAGTCAGAGGTCACCTCCTCCTCCTCGTACCCGCAGCCGCTCCCTCCGTTTCGGATGTCCTGAACCTTGCTTTTTATGAGGAAGCAGTTCATTTTCATTAGCAAACAACATGCTACAAGGATCAACTACAGTCACGGACAGTTTATTAAGCACACCTTACTTTTCCCTACTTTTGCCTTCAGAACTGTCTTAGCTGCCTTCTTCATGGCATAGACTCAGCAAGGTGCTGGAAACATCCCTTGGAGATTTGGGTCCACACACACATAGCATTATGGGAGATTCCCTGATGTCAATCTCCTGTTCCAGCACATCCCAGAGGTGCTCGACTGGATTGAGATGTGGTGACTGTGGAGGCCATTTGAGTACCGTGAAGCTATCGTCGTGTTCAGGAAACAAGTATGAGCTGATTTGTGCTTTGACATGGGTACACTGTGGTCATAAAGGGGGTGAAATGGTCAGCAGCAATTCTCAGGTAAGCTGTGAGGTTTAAATGATTATCAGTTATTACTGAAGGGCCCAAAGTGTGCCAAGAAAATATCCCCCACACCATCCTACTGAGCAGAATAGATCCATACTTTTATGTTGTTCATCCCAATCTCTGACCATACCATCCAAATGTGACTGCAGAAATCGAGGCACATTAAACTTGCAGCGTTTTTACAATCTTTTCTTGTCCAGTTTCTGGTCTTGCGTGAATTGCCTCGGTTGCCTGTTCTTAGCTGATAAGAGAAGCACCAAGTGTGGTCTTCTGCTTCAAGGTTTGACTTCTGCATACCTTGGTTGCAATGAGTCGTTATCTTAGCTACTGTTACATTCCTAACAGGTCAATGCAGTCTGGCCATTCTCCTCTGACCGCTGACCTCTGGATATTTTCTCTTTGTCATACCATTGTCTCTAACCCCATAGATAGTTGTGACGAAAAACCCAGTAGATCAGCATTTTCTGAAATATTCATACCAGCCCGTCTGACACCAACAACCAAATTCAAAGTCACTTAAATCATAGTTTTTCGCCTGTTGATGCTCGGCTTGAACTTCAGCAGGTAGTCTTGACCACGTGAGCTGCTGCCGTGTGATTGGCTAGTTAGATAGTCAAAAAAACAAGCAGTTGAAAGGGTGTACCCAATAAAGTGGCAGATGAGAGTATAATGTAGAGTGTATTAATTAGATACCAATGAGGAGCAATGAAGATCAGCAGGTATGTGAAAAGTTGGGTTTTAAATGCAAAACCACAGGTTCTTTCTTTTATTTAATGGGCAGGGCTTCTTTCTATTTCCACTCTTTCCACCTAAAAAATGTAGCAGCCTTTAAATCTGTAGCATTTAGAGTAGAGAAGTAAAAAGGTTTAAACACAACATTACCACCTCATAAAGCTCAGACATCTGCGTCCACCAGATGATTACGAGTCCGCACTCACTCTTTAGCTTAATTCTTTTGTCTCTGTGGTGTTGATCCTGTGTGCTGCTGAATGCTGAACAGGCAGTTCTGGTGTTCACCGCTGTTCCTCCACTGCTGCGGATCAAACGATGAATATTTTGACAGTTTTAAAGTTCATGGAAAAACTTCTGCGTTTGGATTGCCACCAAGCTCAACAACGCCATCTGGCGGTCAGGTGTATTAAATTCTGATTGTAGAGGTTGCGGAATTTGTCGCAGGTCCCTGGTGGTCTAGTGGTTAGGATTCGGCGCTCTCACCGCCGCGGCCCGGGTTCGATTCCCGGTCAGGGAACATCCTTTTCTACCAACAGTTAGAATTTTTCCCTCTGTCTTTTTATTTTATTTTTTTAAAGATTTTTTATATTTTCTTAATTTCTATTCTAGCATCTATAAGTACTAAGCATAGATTTTCATCATTTGTTATTACATCAATGTTTTTGTACCAATGCCTATATTATATGATATATTTCATTTCTGTATCACAGGTTTTTGCACAATGACATCAGGACAAATTCCTCATTTGTGTACAAACTTAGGGATAAGTCAAATTCTGATTCTGATTAAGACACATCAAGTAAAAACCTTGGTGTATGTATCCTTATGATTGGTGAACCATTCTTGCACAAACAGTTACCGTGAGTGGCAACATCTATATGGCGTATTTTGTACAAATACCACAATCGTATATATTTGTGTATCTATATTTGACAGTTCAGTTCAGCAGTTGACGAATGTCAGGTTAGACTGGAGTGTCACAATATAATGTATCATAGCATCATACTGTAATGATCATATGTATGTATGTACTTTCCCTGCCTCCCACACATAGCTTGGGAATTTGTTAGTATATATAAATATAATAAAATAAGGATAGGTTTTATCTTTTAGTGACACACATAGATACAGATTTTATTAGCAGAAGCCTCAAGCAAGGTAACCTTGCAACCCTCTTACTGTAGATGAAGCCATGAGAAGTGTGATTGAATGATATTTTTCTTACCTTTTTCTTATTGTTGTCAGGGTTGCGTGGCTCCAGCCAGGTGGTTGAATTGAACTGTTCTTGCTTTGAGACGGTGCTAATCACCGTGTTGCTGTGCTGCCTGGAGTTTCTTACCAGTGATGATAAATATTCTTTCATCATCTTTCTCACTTTAGCATCCAGGTAACACAATAATACAGAAAGGAATGCTTTGTTTCTGAGCTTGTATGAACTCGCTTCTCGCTTTTGTTACAACAATTTAAAGTGACTGCTTTATTTCAATGCATTAAACAGTGAACAGAAACAATGAAACACGGATGTGACTGGTAAAGACATGAAGATCTGAGACTGCAGTGTATTAAACAAACATCTGCAGGGTCATTTGGAGGATCTTAATTAGGATGACTCCTGTGTCCTCAGAAGAAACAAAAACACAGTAACGTGTAAAACCTGTGTGCATGTGTGCAGCATTTATTCATGTTAAGCCTGTGGGACTTTATAAAACAATGCAGCATCACAATAAGTGAACCACCTATTTATCATGGACACTGTCAGCTCTGTGGGTGTGTGCATGCCCCCATTAATCACAGTGGATTGGTTCCACCAGCGGGACACTCGGATCTCAGAAGGGGAGCCAACTGTTGCTCTCACATCTTCTTCTGTGGTGAGAAAAATCACAGGGGCCTTGAGGTGAATTTTGACTTTTGCACTAAATTTACACTTCCTGCTAATTTTCCCATTAAGAGTTAGTGCATCTCGATTTCAGCTGTCCGGAGGTATGCGCTAATGCACTAATACCACCCTGCTGACTTTCAATGGTGAAGCTAGAGGACAAAATAACAGAATCCCAGAGTCCAGTGGCATTACTTCAGGGGCCACATGATCTTTTAGAACTGGGATGACTTTACCAAACATCACTAGAATGACAGTGCAAGCACATTTCACACTAAAAGTACTGATAATATCCCTAAAACATAATTACCAACATCATTTAACGCAGGCCAAAAATTCTGCTTAGTAGTTCACATGTCACAAATGTCACGATTCTGCTTTAGCAAGCTTTGCTTATATGCAAATTCATATTTAATATGTTTTTTAAATTGTCAGAAGCTTTCATTTTCAAAAATATTTCAGGCAATTATTTCATGGTTGAGCATAAAAACCACTCTGACATTATTTTGCTGCCATCTCCTGGAGTTCATTTATTCCCACAGTCTTTCTTTTTCTTTTTTTCTTTTTCTTTTTTTTAAGAGGGCTGTTCTTCTGTCATCATACTCCTCAGTAAAGACTCAAAGATCCCTGTATACTTTTTTTGTGTAATGCTCAGCTACATTTAGAAAGAAACTCATTATAGGCTACTATAAACATCCTTATAGCCCCCCAAAAATGTTTCTTTTTGTTATTTTTCTATCTTCTATCATTCAATGTGTGAAAATGTTTGTAATCCAAATTGCTTAAAGGTAGCGTTTAGGTTTATTTATTCTGTATTTATGCTAAGATTGTGCTCCCATCATTTAACACATATAGAGTTTTAATACCTCAGTGCTGCGATTCTTCTATTTGCGACAATCGCTGCTTACTTCCGAGTTAAACTAAGAAAACGAGGACGAAGCCTACATTTCCCGTCGGCCCCCGCGGTGATTTCTCCGGAAGAAAACCTTGGCTTTTTCCTTTGCACTTCCTCTTTCCGTCAACGGAGTTTAGGTAGGATGTCTACTTTCTGATCCCCGTCCTAAAAATCTGTTCTAAATCCAGATTTAATTAGGCCATCCGCTTTAAAAAGACATTTCTAAATACGGAACAAGTGTATAAGACTAAGACCTAACGAGCATTTTAACGACAGACTTTTGATTTTAAGTTTTTTTTCGTGCTTGTGTGTCCCTGTTGGGCGACATGGCGCACTTACAGCGGTGTGCTGGTAGCTAAAAGGCCGGCAGCCTTTCATATGAGCAAATTTGGCAAGCTGCTAATAATTAAATTTGTATATACTCGTGTAAGTGTTGGAATAAAGGAAATTTGTGTTAAACCTGAACCGTTACTTTAACAAATTGACTTAACGGAGGCTAGCTTGGCGGGCTAACGACAGCTAGCATTATGAGAGATGTATTACTGCATATGAGAAGCCAAACTCGCTTTGTGCAGTGTTTCAGCCACTATACCGACAAACATACATAAGCTTTAAGTTAAAGTTCCCATAAAGGAAAACTTAATGTGACTTTACATTAGTAGCAGCCCTGTTAGCATTTCATATGTCAAGCCGACAGATACGTGTCTGTTTCAAGCTTTTAAAAACCAGTGGAACTCATTAAATCCTCACATTTAAACTCAGGCCTTTGAAACGTTTTCTTTAACTTGCTACTGGTTAAATGTTTGCTTTAAAGTGTTTTTATGTATCATAAGTTAAGGTTGGATCCATTCAATGAGGTTTAGCTTTAGTAATTACTACACAGGTCTGCTTAGAGGGGTAGCCACATGTTTCTCTGTTTTGACCTGTTTGATGGAGATGCTGGATTTAATTTTATCCTGTATTAAACAAGACACTAGAATGTAACTTTTTTTTTTTTCATTAAATGCTCTGTTTTTCAGTACACGATGGGACGTGTAATCAGGGGACAGAGAAAAGGTGCGGGCTCTGTGTTTAAAGCCCACGTCAAGCACAGGAAAGGTGCTGCTAAACTCCGTCACATTGACTTCGCTGAACGCCATGGTTACATCAAGGGGATTGTGAAGGTAATTTGATGATAAATCCGAGCTGTTTTGGGCAGTGGTGAGGGTGGACGGATTTGTAATGTCTTTCCTGCTGGTTTCCCCTTGCAGGACATTATCCACGACCCTGGCCGTGGTGCCCCCCTGGCCAAAGTGGCCTTCCGTGACCCATACCGGTTCAAGAAGAGGACGGAGCTCTTCATTGCTGCCGAGGGCATCCACACCGGACAGTTCATCTACTGTGGCAAGAAGGGTAAGACGCTGAGCAAGGGTGTATGAGCTGCTCTTAGATTTTCATCTGTTGCCATGGATCTTTCCACAACGTGACGCTAATGCATGAATTATATTTCTGCGTCCGATCTTACACCATAGCTGGATCCCCATTTTAACCTTACGCCACAACCTGCTACATAATCTGGCATCCATCTCCTGAGAAATGTAACTAAACATCAGGTCGACACATAAAAAGATGACTTGAATGGCGTGGAAGGTTGAGGTGTACGGATGAAAGTAGTTTCCGGTTACTGTGCAAGTTATGACATAGATTTCCCACAGAAGTCTAAATCAAGCTTGAGAAGGAATTTTGGACCTCTGTCTCACTCAGACTCTCTTTTAAAGTTCCTGTTAAGATTGAGTGGCTTCAGAGGTGGCAGTAGTTCCAGGGAGCCATGTAATGATATGATTTAATGTTTTCCTGTCATAAAGTTAGTCACAGGAGTAATGATCATATATGATATAGGAGCTGATAGAATATGCAACATACAGAGCAACTCGACAAGAAGCTGCCTGAATGTTTTCTGCTCTTTCATAGTTTGGGTTAGTGCTGGACACACTTGAGATCTCAACTTCACTCTCTGTGTTTTCACTCATAAGTCTTAAAGTCCTTGCAGGATGTAGCTGTTAAAGTTGTTTTTTAGCTTTAGTCAAAGTGTAATTACACTACTTGATTACTTTTATTTGTATTTCCTTCTACATGAATAAAAATCAGCATTTCCTTCATTGATAATGGTGCTGTTGTGCAGAGAGTCAGCTGTTTGGGACTGCCGTGATGTTTTTTATTTTAATATCTGCTGACAGAAACTCAACAGTTTGAAGGCATTTACACACTTTTTTTTTAAACTTGGTATCTGTAGTTTTGGGGCTGTGGTCCACACTTGTGCTTTGTGGGGACAGAAGAAGCACCCAGTACCATGTGTTTGGTAGTAGAAGATGGCGACAGTTGCCCTCCTGTACTTGTTATGGGGTTGGAACCAGCAGCTCTATTCTGATATATAGGTCAGGACTTCAGCTGTCCTCAGCCACACTGCCCACTTCAGGGGGATCTCTGTTTTCCCCTGAGACTTTTAAGTTGTGGTTGTTAAATGACAAACATGATAACAGCAATTTTAACCATGAAGTGTGTAATGTTTGAGCTTTCATCTGCATGGTTAAATATTTTCTGGTCTAAAAATAAATCTGTTCCATTGGTGGTCCTTGATGGAGAAGATGGATAAAGTTATCTGAATGAACCACAAGATGTTTTAATAATAATTTTCAGTCTCAGTGTTGGTTCTAATTGAACTATTGTCTTATTTAGCTCATTAAGCAAAGATGAGCATCCGTGAAAATAGCAGAAGAATCCTAGGGTGTAATCAGAGGGCGATTATTTGCTTTTGTGCTGTGCAGCACCTGCTTATCTGCTGTCTCGTGTTTCTGTTACATTTTTTGATTACCTGTCTTCAGTCAGCCTCCAATGAAACGCGAACAGAGCTGTTGCTTAGGTGACACTGTTTTCAGATTGTCAGATGGAAGTTTGAAGCTTGTCCTCTCATCCCTTGTCCCACAGCTCAGCTGAACATTGGTAATGTCTTGCCCGTTGGCACAATGCCTGAGGGAACCATCATCTGCTGCCTTGAGGAGAAGCCCGGTGACAGAGGCAAGCTGGCCCGTGCTTCAGGAAACTACGCCACAGTCATCTCCCACAACCCCGAGACCAAGAAGTCCAGAGTCAAGCTGCCCTCAGGCGCCAAGAAGGTCATTGCCTCTGCCAACAGAGCCGTCGTTGGTAAGAAAGCGTAATGAAACAGCCGCGCATTTGATCTAGTCTTTGGACTGAGGAAAGCGTTTAAACGTGTCTGCCCTCCTTCTGTGGTGAAGGTGTCGTTGCTGGAGGTGGACGTATTGACAAGCCCATCCTGAAGGCCGGTCGTGCCTACCACAAGTACAAGGCCAAGAGGAACTGCTGGCCACGTGTCCGTGGTGTGGCTATGAACGTAAGTGAACATGAGTGTACCGGCACTGTGCTGCGATTAGAAACACATACAGGACTGCAGGCAGAGCAGCAGACAGATGCATGTATTTATGCATTGAACTGAAAGACATGTCATGTAGGCAGATAATCAGATTGTGTTATTTTGGGCATTGAATCTTTAGAAAAGTTTACTATGGAGCCCCATAAAAAGTCTCAGCACTGATGCAGATGATTGCCTATTCTCAGAGGTGGTGAAGATAATAGCTAATCACTCGGTATTACAGTTACCCTAATGGGTTTCCAGAAGAGTCTGCAGAACTCACACACACTGCAATGAGTCTGTGGGCGGGCGAATCTCAAAACGTTTAGAGGAACAACCTGCTTTGAGGTTTTAGATGGTGCTGCCTGTGTTGTCAGAGCACCAACCACATGAAGAAAGTCCATGTTTGAGCCTTTCTGGTCACAAAGAAAACAATCTTTATTGAACATATGAAATAAAGGCCTGTTGGTTCTGATTCTCAGAGCTAAGAGGCTGGTGAAAGGATGTTTATCACAATACCTGGTTGTGTGCTTGCTGTTAAATTAGTCAGTGAGGAAGAAAAGAGTAGAGGATGGATTCCCTTTTGAAAGTCCTCATACTAAAGATGCTTCTCCCCCCCCTCTCCTGTCCTCCTGCAGCCTGTTGAGCATCCCTTCGGTGGTGGTAACCATCAGCACATCGGCAAACCCTCAACAATCAGGAGGGATGCACCTGCTGGTCGCAAGGTCGGTCTTATTGCTGCCCGTCGTACAGGCAGACTGCGCGGAACAAAGACCGTCCAGGAGAAGGAGAACTAAATCTGACCGTGTTGATAATAAAAACCTGTTCCAAAACATTTGATTGGCTGAAGTCATTCCGGAGTCCACACCACATACAAAACAATGAACCCCATTTCAGTGAGGTGGTTAGATGAGCAGGTTTTCCTTGTGTGAAACTGAGTAGTTGCAGAATTTTAAAGGTGAAGCTGTGATATTATAATCTGAAGTTAAATTTGACAGTGTTGACTTTGCTCAACAAGCTTTCAACATGCACAAACTTTGGGGAGTTTAAAAAAAAAAGGAATATAGTGGGGGGGGGGGGGTTCTTCCTGAGTTGTGATAATCAGGAGCAGGTGTTTCAGCTGTCACACCAGCAAAGCTTTAACACAATTTAAAAAAATACTCAACAGATGTTTTTTAACCCTGTTAAGGCTAATTAGTTTTTAATTTGAAACAATTTGTATACAAGTTAGAATTTGCATCAGGTTTTAAAGATTTAGTCAGATTTACTGGGGGAAAACAAATCACACTGAGGTCACCAGTTATTTTACTGTTTGGTGACAGGAATAACTTGTTATACCAAATCCCTTTGTCTTAATCTTTGTTTTTAGGTTATGGTCTTTGAGGAGCGAGGGTCGGAGTGTTTCCCTTATCTGAAAGATTTCAAAAGTTCTTTGGGGTTTTTTGGAAAACAAAATCAATTTTAGCTGCTTTAGTGTAGTGACCACTTCTAAACACTAGAGGGCATCTTATTGGGCAGGTGATTGAACTTTCAATGCATTGAAGTATATAAGCAATAAAATAGCCTGACCTTAGTAATTCATCCCTGCTCTCAGCCTTCTGAGTGTGACCCAGAAATCAGTAATAGTGAAGGGTACGTGGAAAACAGACTGGAGACTTGATGGAGGCGAAACAGCCACGTGATTGGCAAGAGTTTGTTAAAGAGACTTAATTATTTTGCTCTTGTGGCCACTATGTAAGATTCACACTTTCAACAAATACTATGTGCTTTTCAAAGTATGACTCCCTTGAAGTTGGGCCTTTATTAAGGCACAGATTCAGTAAAAGTCACACTGCACACACAAGTTGTTTGTGGCAGTTGTTTGAAGAGCTAGTCTTTTTTTATTAAGTTTTGTTAAACAGTTTAGTTTTTAGTCAAACATATTTAATTGACATTGTAAAAGGAAAAAAAGTCTCATTTTAGTACATGGCTGCTACCTCGCATCTTCGGTGGGAGGTACCAAAGGGGAAGGGGAGGAATTGAGGATGTGCAGTTCAGGAAATGAGTGTGAGTGTCTCTGATAGACAGAGATTTGAGACATTTTCACAGCAGTCAGGTTTTGGCCATCAAAGCAGGAGCACCACAGCTGTAATTTATTAGTGGTGGATTCCATTTAGTGGAGACCCGTCCAGGGACAAATTGATGTACATTTATCAATTAACCAATCGCTCAACAGAACAGTTCATGCAGAATCGAAAACAAGTCAAGTATCTTCTGAACTGTCCAACGCTTAAAAATGACACGCAGGCAAGATTCCATGTTCTTTATTTGCTAAGGGCGCAATGCTTTTTTTTTTTGTTATATTTCTGTGCACAAAAAACCTCACAAAGTGAAAGTCCACATCGCGACTGTAGCTCCAGAATTCAACGTCACACCATGGCCAAAACAAAAGTCGGCAAAAAACAGGGCGCAGAACTCTGTACAGTCAAATATCTTCTTTAAAAATAACACAAGGACAAAAATGTTCCTCTTAAATCAAATTCTATTTTTTTAGTGAAATACAACAAAATAAATTCTATAAAATAAGAGCAAAATATTTAAATATAATACGGTGGGCAGAATATTTTCATTTGCAGGAGTATTTGGTATGTTTTTGACAAAATAAAAGAAAAAAAAATGAATAAAAAAAAGAAAATTACACGCATTCAAGTTACCAATTAAATACAGTATTTACTGATGTTTACCTTTACTCCTACATAATCACAAGTTAGCTCAAGTTGCAACATGACTAACCAGCCGCTATTCTTACGGTAAAACCCTGCTGTGGGACCTACTCTCAAAGGTGGGGATGGGTGGGGTTAGGTGCGGTGGGTGCTCGCTGCTGCTCAGGATCAGTCACATCATCCCAAACCGCAGCCAGATGCCAAACCTGACCAGCTCCACGGCAGAAAGGAGGCCGATGGGCAACAAAGTCTGTCTACGACTAGGCTCTATTGAAGAGACAGAAGCAAACCACACAGTCTATTATACACCAGAAAGCCCAGTACAGCAGTTCTGTTGCATATGTGTTCATTTTCCTATAGATGAAAGCTAAAGTTGTCTAACCCACCGAAACTGACTGCCAAATGTGAAGTTGGAGGATTATAATGTGCAATTGAAAAGCCACTTATTCATACATTGGTTCCAAAAAAACAAAAAAAGTATCGCCCTCTTTGTAGACAGGGTAGATGAGTAGAAAAAAAAGACAACCTAAAGGGAAACAACACCCCTCTGGAGATGTGGATTAAGAACAGCTTTTAGGTTGTTATGATCACAAGTCTTCCCATGGGCTACACTATTCTGGTGAGAAGCCATGCTAAATGTTACAGCATATTAACTAGAGCTTCAGAAAGGATTGAATTAATTACCAGAACCAAAAAAAAAAAAGAAAAAAAGAAAAAAAAAGACAAAAGTGAGAGAAAGGCAATGAGTTTCAGAGCAATGTTGCATCAATGCTGTTTCACATCAACCAAACACCATTAAAGTCCACCCAACCATTCCACGTCTCGCAGTAAAACCCAACCACAGCTCGGGGGTTGATTTGGCGTGGGTCGTAAGGTTGCCAAGGAGCTTAAGAAGAATATAATTATTATGATAACAATGCGTCCTTCTACAGGTGAATGACCAGAAACTGTCCGATGGCAGAACAAAGTTTTACTGCTGAGCATGGGTGATAAAACAAAGGAGTTGTTGTCTTCTTACAGTTTTTTTTTCTGGGGGGGAATTTTTATTATTTATAATATCCATTTTGTTTTTCATAACATCTGCAACATCTCCCAACAGCAAACCACACAGAGTTATGCTACTGGGGAATCTGAACAGTCAAAAACATTAACATACTATGTACACCTTTTCGTCGTGTAGACAAGCGCATCAGCATCGTCAGCTCCAGGTAAATTTGTTTTTTTCGTTATTAGAACTCTTGTCCACTCCCTCGCCTCTGCAGCCGAGAACGGGCCCCTGTCACACAGTCAGGCGGCCTCAGGTCAGGGGAGAGCGTCTCCCGCAGGCTGTCGGGGGGAGTGGGGACAGTGGAGAGAGAAGTGGCCAGGCTCTACCCTGCCCTGGGGCCAGAGAGAGAGAAAGAGAAAGGTGGGACCCGGCGAGAGGAGAGAGTGGGACGATGGAGGCTCGAGGCACAGCAGAGGAAGGGAGGGGGAGGTTACTCCTTAGGCGGGGCGGGCGCTGGGGTGGAGGTGGGGGCGGGAGCGACCTCCTCTGTGCCCTCCCAGTTCTCTTGTGCTCGCGGGCCTGTTCCTGGAGTGGTACCGGGGGCAGGGGCGGGGGCGGAAGTCTGGGTCGGGGCTGGAGTCGGAGCGGAGGCCGGACCGGGGCGCTGGGGGTTGTTCATGTGCTGAGCAGCAGGCCCGGTGTACGGCTGCCCGTGAGGGTGGTTGTTCTGTTCGGGGGGAGAGCGTGGAGAAAAATCAGCACATCATATAAGAAATGCACTCAAATGAAAACATGACATGCTTTAATTGCATCCACAGCCACGTGTTTTATGCACGTGCAACGCTGCTGGGGCCAATAACTCCAAACTAATCTAAACTGACAGACCTCACCTCTGCTGCTGAATCAGTAAAAACATCAGAGCCACATTTCTTCACTACAGTCAACATGTGCACCACAGATTGTTTTTAGTCCGTGTTTGCTTGCTGTAAATGCACTAAACAGGAAATTACCCTGCCTTTCACGAAGCAGAACCTATAAAAAATTTTTAAAAAATCCCCATCTATGACTAGTAATGTATGTCTTCAGTAGGGATAAATGCCCTGACAGCCACAGAGTCACTCAAGGTGAAGCCACATGCCGCTTCCTGTCTACATTTTACTTGCACTTGACCTCAAAGACGGATGAAGTGTTTCTGATGAAAGAAATGAGCCTGGTGTGGTAAATTACTGAATACACAGACAAAACGTGCCAAAATCAGTGTAAAGGGATGAACTCAAGTACAGAAGGACACAAAGTTGTCTGCAGTACAGCATTATCACAAACTGACAAACCTGAGTCACTGATTGTGTGAGTGCTTGGGCACGAAATAATACTCAGGAAAAAACACTTTTCACCATGGTTACCAGCATCATTAACAGATAATACAAGACTCGCTACGGGGATGGAAACCACTGTCTAAGACTGCGTTCTTTTACCTGTGCAATATGAAAACTCGAGAACATCCTGTCTCAGAGTGACACTGAAAAAACACTTCACAAGCTCCGCACTTCTGGGATGGATTTATTTATTTATTTTTGTAAAATCAGGTGTCGTAACCCCTCCCTGAAAAGTTTCCAGTTAAGCAAAAGTTGTTGGCAAACAGAAACTAGGAGATGTCATATTTCTGTGTCCCTGTTAAATCCAGAATTCATCTTAAAGTCTTTCCTCTCACACACCAAAGTTCAGAAACCCCATGTTCAGCTAGCAGGCCCCTCTGCTGTGGACCGAGCTCCCAGTTTGAGTATGGGAGACAAATACTTGAACTGTACTGTAAGATTATCCTTTTTTCTTTAGTAAAGAGCTGGATACTCTCTTAGTTATGCTGCTAAAAGCTTAGGCTGCTTTCTATTGCAAGTTCTTTTCCTCACATGTTATGATTTAGAAAGATAGAACATCCTTTGATGGGAATGGGCAGTAAGCTGTCCTCTGAGACACTACCTGCTGAAACTGGGTTGTTCCGGGAGAATGTGGGTACAGAGACGTATCCTCAGGTGGGGAGGAGTCCTGATCATCGGGTGCTTCCTGTTCATCTGGCTCCTAGAATAAAAGAGATGAATATATGTTTGTAATCACATATCAAGACAAAAACTGGAAATGTGCTCATCTATTTGAACAAAGTATAATAGTCTGACATCAGAGAGTAGCTTGTGTGGGAAAGTCAAACTTCCTACTGTGTTGTCAAGTAAATAAGGTTTAGGAGATTGAATTATGTGTGTGGGTGGCGTCTACAGCTGAGAGCATGAAAAAATGGAGCTAACAGAAGGTGCACATGAACCTCTACTGTGGAGGCAATTTCAGTGCGTCGTTTTTAAAGGACAAGGCTCATTGGCATTTGTACTTTTATCATGCTATATCGAATAACATCAGCCTCATCGTTTTACAGTCTTATCTCTGAGGCAAGGTCAAGTACACATCAACATTACAACATGATGTAACGGACAGGACCTGAAAGCTATCTGAAACATCACGAGTTTATAAACTTTTCAATTTAGCTTTTGTTCATTATTTTGTCACAGATTAAAACTTAATACTATGAATATGATAAGTTCTGGCTTTTGATTTGATCCAAATAACAAAACTGACAGCTTCACATTAGGGGCTGCTTACGCCTTTAAGAGTAATGTGCAACCTTTGAGATCTAGAAATGTACAAATCTGCAAAACAGCGGCTAAAAAAGCACAACGGCTTAACAGTTAAAATACTGTAACTAGCATTGAATGCTCAAGTACAGCTGAGGCTAGGAGATGCAGGTGGCTGGCCGTACCACACTGCAAGTTGGGGAGGAAGCAAAAACTGGCAAAAGAGCACTAGACTGAGATTGAAGACTGGCTATGTCAGTGCTGCTGAGACTGGGCAACAGGACAGGAAGAGAACAAAGATCTGTTCACTGTGTGCAGCTGCGTAACATGACTTCTCATGCTTAGTTACACTACATAGCATCTCATATCTCACCAGTGGCCAGTACACCTTGCCTTTTACTTGAACAGCCAAGAAATGATTTATTTATTTATTTTTTTAAATAAAATATCATGTACGCTCACAATCTGCTTTACCTACGCAGAGTGGACATGTACAAAATTGGAGTAGTTTACTCTAACTGCACATCCTAAATTATTTACATGACATTTATATTGAAAATACATGCAAAAGGCTCATCGTCATAGTGTTTCAAGCCTCTGACTAATCTACAAGAAACTCAAAGCTGTGCAATTCGATTTAAACTAGTGTTAAATGTGATGGAAGCTAAAACTGTTGTTTCTCTGCTGATTCTTTTGGTAGGTTTTGTCTCACTTCCTTCTTTTATGTCGTGGTGCCTGGAATACTGACCTTCCCTGGGCTTCCCTGAGTACACTTGAGCTGTGTATGGAATATTACAGGAGAAGTGTGTCATTTGACTGGATTTTCCATTCATAAAAAAATATATACAAGTAACGCATTTTAAGTGAAAACAACACAATCATATCTGTGTGTATTGTGAACTGCAGCCATGTAAACAACACAGAGTCAAACATGGTAAGCTGTACTTTAATCAAGCTCAGTTTCTTTTAGCTGAGCACTTAGATTCCAGATAATTTACTCTCTGTATGTTTAAAAAAAAATCAGGATACAAAGCTAAAAATACACAACACATTTCGTGCGTAACTACAAGAGGTAGAGAAAATGGTAAATTACAAATTTTCTGATCGGCTTAATATTCGATTAATCGCCGTGTTAGTACTCATACATATCCACATGTTAAATGCTGGTCATGTTAGACCATTCATTTGGGCTATTTGTGTTGAAGTGATGTGATACACATTCACATTCAGCCTCAGTCTTACAATATTTTTTCTGTTACCTCTCCCTAAGACTGCAAGATAGTGTTAAAGAGAATCTGTGGGTGTGTACAGTACAAGGTTAATGGTATTACCTCCTCGGGACAGAGCTCACAGGCCTTGGCCAGTGTCATACGTGCACTGTGAGAGCGCTCCAGGAAATATCCGTTGGAGGTCTCGTTGCTCTGAACAGGAGGTGACCAGTTGTTGTAGGTGTACTGTGGATTTCCTGTGTATGGCCTCCTTTCCAGCTCATCGCCCAGCCACTCCACTGCCCACGTCCACTTTCGCTTCAGGTCACCGTTACTCTGTACAGACAAGCACAGAAATGTAACAAACGTTTAAATGTTTTAAAGCTTCCAGTCTTTTCACATGCCAAAGCACATCAATATACCTCTTTCTTGTTGTTATGTTACTTAGTGCTTACTTTGGTCTGCATTAGTTAAAGAGAGACAGCCTGTTTACCTGTAAGATCTGGTAAGCCACAGAGCAGTTGCTGAAAAGGGCCACCATGCACTTAATGCACTGATAAGCTCGTTTCTGATAGTGGTTCTTGGAGCGCTGGATGGTGTCAAAAAGCCCATCTCTGTCATCGGGAATGCCCTTCAGCGCATTGTGAATCCTACACACACAAAAAGAAGCAAAGGAGAAATTTAAAACCACGTTCAAGTTTAAAAATTGTAACTTTCTGCACTCAGCAATCAAGTCTGACCTGTGTGTTTGCCAGGAGTCCTCGATGAGCAGGATTTGTAGCAGCAAGTCCAGGTAAGGCCTCAGCTCATAGGTGTACGAGTATGCCACCTGCAGACAATGTGTACAGTCTAATTACAAGCACTTGTAGACGTTTATAAGTAAGAAACCTATGGAGTTCTGAATATCATGTTGCTCTGAAGAAGCATTAGATGTTTACCTGCCAGAGCAGCTCACTGAGCACAGTGGAGGAGAACTGAGGGTTCTCCCAACAGCTGAAGCGAAGCAGCTTCACTGTCTCTTCAGAGTTGCTGCAGTCCTCAATGATCTTCTTCACGTAGCTCGTCCTCACAAACAGGATCTCTGCCACCAGCTGCTGCACAGGCATCACTGGAGCCGTCAGGTTGGTGTCCCCATATGGGTTAGGAAGAGGGGGATTACCTGCAGGAAATACAAAACAAAAGTTAAGATGGACTATCCTACAAATGCAGGCGGATATTAGCAAAGTCCCTCATTCATCATCTTTGAGAGCCCTCAGCTCCAAGCTGTGCCTACACAGCACAGAGGCTCAGAGTGGCTGTTTGTCAGTCACTAGATCCTGAGCAAGGATGAAAATCCTCACTGGGCTCTCACTAACCCTTTTCACACAATCACTTGTTCACTTTAACTGAGCTCATACAACTTGTGCCTAAAAGGAGAAGGGGGGGGGGGGAACCCCAACAACTCACCATTGATGGAGGACTGCATGCGTGAAGAGACATCACAACAGCGAACCAGCTGAGAGACGACAGTGTAGAGCTTGCCCAGTTCAGCATACTGATACTTAATTGGAGGGCCAGGCCCCTCGTCCAGAGCGACCAACATGAACGTGGCAGGAACATTCAGCTTCAGCAGTTGCGTCTTTTCAGCCAGGCCTGCATGTGGCAGGAGTAATGACAGGTCAGAAGAAAGTAAAAGCATTCCAAGCACCAAATAACTTTAATTATTAAAGAACTGAATTATAATTTACATAAAATTTTGTAGAATTCATTGAGGAACAAATGTACATAAAAGCTTAACAATCTCTGTGCGCTCCTTACCCAGATTGGCGTACATGACAAAGAGGTTGAAGTACTGCTGCAGATGACGGCCGTGCTCAGAAACTTCTCGTCTGAGCAGGTTGAGGACAGCTCTCAATAAGTGGTCACTTAGACTGAGGTTATCACAGCCCTAAAACACAAACATGAAATCAGTTGGAGTCCATCAAAGGCATCGTGTTAACATGTGAGGCCAGACAGAGCGAATTAAAGTCGTTTTTCCAGTGCCCAGATGTAAGCCTGGCACCAACCTGAGCTGAGGGTCCAGGCGAGGCAGTGGGGGAGGGGCAGGGGCCATCTTGCAGGGAGAAGTGAGCGATGAAGACAATGAGCTTGGCAAATGCCCCACGGACCTCAGCGCTCGGGCACTCAAGCAGGTACTCAGAGAACCGGTTAGGATAAGCAAACAGAACGTTGTGTGCAAACCAGTAGCGTACATTCTTACTGTGTCTCAGCAGGATGCAAAGAGCATCATACCTAGAGGGGAAAACAAGATAAACATGTGTAAACAAGGGCAGGAACACTTGAGGGGGAAAAAAAAGGAAAAAAGAAACAGCAAGGCTCACCAGTCACTGGCAGGACCCCGTACTACTTTCTTGGTGTGAAAACCTGTGCTGAAGAGAAACCTAGCAGCCAGCTGAGCACTTATCATAGCAATCTCCTCTGCCTCTGGCAAAAGGTGGTCTTGTCCTAAAAGAAAGAGTAGCGGTTACCAAAACAAAGAAAATATTCCATGTAACTGCAGCTAATTCTTCAATGCTTAAACATGCAACTAAGGCTTCACGCAACTACTTCTCCTTAAAGTAACTACTGCACATCAACAGAGCTGGCTAAGAAACACACAAAGGAAGTGAAATATGCAACTCCACTGGAGTGTGTAAATAGCAAACAGACATTTCCTTTGTTTGGAGTTAGATGAAACATGAAATGCACATAATGAAACAGCAGATGGGAAGTTGTCGGCTCACAAAATGAGGCAGCAGCTTAAAGGCTCAGAGCAAGCTCAGATAAAATGTGAAACTACCTAAACTGACACTGTTTTCTTATTTTCTTATGATCAGAACAAATTCTGTGTTTTTGGGGTTATGGCATCACTGGGCTCTGGTTCAAATAATAATGCATCAGAGCTTTGTAATGCCTAACACAGAGGTAGTGCAGTATTAAGCAGTCTGTGCTGACCTACTAAACATCAATTTTTTTTTTCCCCTCCATGAGAATTTTATTTATAACATTGAGTTGAGTGAGATATAATATATACATATAATTTTTTTTTAGGCATAGATTAGTGATACAAATATTTTTGGCAGCAGCTGTATCTTTAAGAGAGAAGCTTTGAAACCCACAGATCAGATACAATGAGGAATTAATCAAAAAGATCAAAGTAGGTTTCAGGGGGAATTTAAGAGCACGGCCATTACTGGAGGAACAACACAATCTGTGCATCAGTAATGAAATATATGCTATTATTTTTCATACAACCTGTCAACATGAGTGGATGGTTGGACTGTCTTATCTGAGTATTGTTTATTTTATTCTCGCTGGTATCATTTTATCGATTGCCTGTTTTCATTGCCATCTTGTTCAGGTCTCCCTCTCTTAAGAGGCTTTCCAGATTACATGGACCTTACCTTGATTAATAAAATGATCAAACACAGCTATATTAGCTGGTGTTTGCAACCTTGATTTACCAGCATTACATCTGGCAGCAGATGGCTTTGTAAACATCTGCTACAGTTAATGTTTCCAGTATTGGAACCATGTCTCAAAAGGTCTGAGCAAACATAAAGCAAAAAGAAACTAGCACTAAACTAAACTCTAGCTAAAAAGAGTCATTCGTTTTTTCGGATCCAAAGAGTTAGCTCTGAATTTACCCGCACACACAAAACTGATGCATACCTGGAGGAGGGTTTAAATAGACACTGTTACAGGTCAGAAGTTTCTTAATGAACTGGAAATATTCCAGGCTGTATTGCATTCGGTTGTGCATGAATTGGACGTTCTGTTTGCGGACGCTGCACTCGATAACACCAGGCATCTTGACCTGATGCGGCTTAGTGGAGGAGATATTCAAGTCCGAGATGTATTTGACAAGCTCGCTGTCCTTGTCCATTGAGTCCATACGTTCGTAGAACAGGATGTAGGCATTCCACCAGCGTTTCTGCCTCCTGTACGACATCCTTTTCATCATATGATCAAAAACCTCGCCCATGTATTCCCCTCCAAAGCACTGGTTCTTCATTTCCTCCTCATCGTCCATCTTGCACTCAGTCACATCACCATCATCAAATTTATACCAGCGGTTCTTCTCACCATCACCCCCATTCCTCTGGATTATATACGAATAGTAGTGTCCGCCACTGGCCTGGCCTGAGTGGACCAGCACTCCCACCAGGCGATACTTGGAGCTGCCTGGTGGCGTCGGTTCAGAGGGCTCATTCTGTTGGATAACCTGGTTTTCCGGATTTACGTCGTCGCCTTCTAGCTTGGCCACACCTGCTACCGTGTACGGCTCCATGTCGAGCTCCCTAGGGAACTCAAAATAGTCATTAAACTTGATGGCACACTCCCTCTCCCAGTCGTAGTCGAAGCGCTTCAGCTGGATAGCGAGGACAGGAGGCAGCTTCTTGATCAGCAGACGTTTCACTGTGTCCACCTGACAGGGAGAACAAGCATCACAGATTATCTACGGCTCCTTTAAAGCAAAAAGCATAAAAACAGGTGAGGAAAAGGGAACTGGTGAGAAGTTAAACAGAGGACAACAAAGTTTGTTTAGATTCAGTGTGAAAATGATGGTAAAAGTTGGCGTGAATTTCCCATGAGCAGTTACAAGTAGAGGTGGGAATCACCATACATCCCACGATATGATATTATCACAATATTTAACTCACGATACTATCACAATATTTAACTCACAATATGATATTATCACAATATTTAACTCACGATACGATATTATTGCAATTTTTTAAAATATTTTGCGATATTCAGATTCTGTACATAAAGGTAAACGTTTTCAATATTCATTTTATCTAATATCAAAGTCTCACACTCAGTCTTTCTCTCATTTCAGTCAGTTTTATTGTTGACAAACTGAACGGTTTGTATTACAGTCTAGTCCAACTTAACTGAATGCAACCATCTGGTACAATTATAGCTATTCTGAACTATGCAATATGAAAACTATGCAGCCCCTTCAGCAACTGAAGAATTTGAAAGTAAATTAAAACAAAATATAATTTTACATTAAATAAAAAAAGTTTTAAACTTAATTAAAATAAAACATGTCTTAAATTAAAATAAGTACACTGTCATGTTTATTGCTGCCAAAAAAAAAGTTAAACACATTTGGACAGTGTCAGGATTCTTGCTTAGAAAAAGGATTAACATGCTCTGAAGTCAGAGCAGTTCCAGTCCACAAAAACCTTTTTTGTAACAAGATATCGATTTCTGCTGTCCCTGTATCGATACATTATTAGCAAACAAAATATCACGATACTACACAGTATCGATTTTTCCCCCCACCCCTAGTTACAAGCATCACATACTAAACAGAAGGACACCAACTTCTCACCTTTTTGTTACACTTCTCACAGTGGTAGGCGTTTGCTCCTTCCAGCAGATCTCCTTTTACATACTGCTCCATTGAGTCCAACAGGTTCTGATGGTTTCTGATGTCTACATTGAGTGTTGTGAACGACTCTTCACACTCATATCTGACAACACATTTTTTGTGGGTTAAGTATACAGTGTCTTAAACTGCTGCCCATATTCAGTCACCAAACACAAAGTATGTGTACTTACCTGTGTGGGCATCCTTGACAGATTTTCTGGTCAGCAAAAGATCCTCCCAGCACCTTACTGAGCATGGCAGGGTGGCCCAGTGCTTTTAAAGCCTCGTCTAAACTGTCCACCAAAGAGTTGAAAAACTCCAGTGCATCATGCTGTTCCCTCAAGTTAACTGGCTCACCCCATAACCTAAAACAGGAAGACACGGATACATTATGGTTGCTACGTTGGTCGCCTTGCTAGCAAACATTGACACCACCACAGCTCTGAAAGCATTTATAGCAGTGCTGAGGGCACAGGCACTCAGATACAACATCAACTTCGACGCTGGTGTAGGAGTAAAAGACGTTGAAGCTGGAAGCAAAGAAATCAACAAGTTTCTTTTTCCCCCCTTTCGACATCTTTTTCTTTTCAGAATAACTGTATAATCTGAGACACACTAAGCTTCTATATTGATGTGGCATTGACATTGTGGTAAAAACGGACATGATCATAGACTGCGTCTTCAACTCAACCGCTGTGGTACCCACGGCTGGCTGAAAACAACACAAAAATGCCGCCTGTGGCAGGAGATCTGACATAACTTCTGGAATCCCCCATTCGCAAGGACGAGAACATTTGGTATAAGAGCCCGCTAGACTTCAGGAACAGGTAACTAGGCAAACTGCTGATGCTCAAAACAAATGAGTCTTTGCAATACCTGAACTGTTTCCAGAATCCCCTAGGGACGTAGTACTGCAGTCTGGATGCAGCCAGGTGGCCAAAGATGACCTGCAGGTGACGCAGGACCCCGATGTTGTACTCTTTCCTGTCTTCTGACTTACTGGAAGGTTTGTCATCAAACTGGTGATGATAGCTGAACACCTCATCACGAGGATCTACATTGCTCTGTGGAAACAAAATATGCAGGTGAAATATTGATATCCACATGTGTCATTAAATCTAAAATTGTTTATCGTTTTTAACTGCTGCTGTTTAGTTGGGAAAACAAATCATAGCAGCTAAATGACAACTGGGAGGGAAAGTCACTGTGTGAAGTGATTTGCTATTTGGTCTTGTAATTATGCTGCCCTCAGCTCCAAGCTCTACCTACATGACCTCCATGCTTATAGTTGGCCAGTCTGTCAGTCACTGGATGCTGATAAAGGATGAAAACTGGGACTAAATCTCTTGCAACACAAACTCTCACTGTACCTCATTCTCCTGCTTCTCATCCCCCGACATGTCATCATCCACATCGGTCCCCGTGCCCTCAATGGCAAGGATGCCATTGCGGATAGGAGGGATCATGTATAGCTGCTGAATGACAGAGTTCATGTAACAAGTGGCCCCAGCGTTCTTCAGACCTACAAATCCTTTGTTGGGCCGTGGCCCCACTGGAGGCAAGTACTCCCACTCTGTCAGCGTCTCACAACCTAGATGGAGAACAAAGTAAAAACACCCTCATGTATACTGTAATTTACAAGCTGCTTGGGCGGCGTCATCTCTAAAGCCAAAGCAATCTCCATACCTAAATAGTACATGTCAGTCAGAGTGTCAACTATCTGTTTCAAGTTGCGGACACAGCCAACAGCCAGCGCCACGAGGAGCTCAAAACCAGCATTGATGGAAGCAGGAGTGCTGCACACTGGGATGGCCTGCTCTGTGGGGAACTCGCCAGTCTTCATGTACTGCAGGTAAACATTAGATGCTGGGAAGATGAAGTCATCAATCAGCTCCTAAATCAAGCAGGAAAAAAAGGAGAAGAAGAAGATATGGTTTCTTAGTGATGTTATGTGAAACAAGAAAAATACAGGATGGACATATTCTCATTATAGTAGCACTGTTTTCATGAATGTGTGTTTCACCTTAATGAGGTTTGCTCCTCCCTTCTCGCAGCCGATGTAATACTTCTTCTCTGGGGTTTGGAAGGCAAGCAGCTCTTTGGTGACTCCAAGGTGGCCCTCCAAGATCGTCTCCTCCACTCCAGTTTCCCCTGTCCTCTTCACTTCGTCCTGGCAAATGAAAACATACAGTACAGCCTCACTTCTGCCTTAAATAACTAGTTGAACAACAGCATATATTATGATTCCTTACACATTTTGCACAGCTAAAACAAATCATTAACAATGATTAAAAGGCTCTTTTACCCGTATTCGTTTCAGCCAGTCGATCTCATTGTTGAGCAGCACCTCAGCGTTTGGCAGGTTGATGTTGCTATTGTAGGCATAGTTTAATAAGTGTCTGAGCAACGTGAAGTAGTCCCCAGCATGCTTGGCTCGCTCTTTGGCCGTACTCTAGAAACAGACATGGATTAAGTTAGGATTCTGTTGTGTGGACTGCAGTGATGTTATGGTATTAAAATACAAAAGAAATATAGCCACTCACCCCTAGTACAGTAAAGAGGAGGGTGATAAAAAAGAGAAGGGGTCGATGGCCCATACAGCACCTAGTTGCCATAAGGAAGAACTGCTCCTGGGCCATTTGCCGCACCGATCTGTTGAAAACAGATTTCAAAATCAGCATCATGTCTCCCCCACCCAAAGCTTAAATCTCATGCCTCAGAAGGTGGCTAGAATGCAAACTGGTATCCTTACTTGCTGTGGCAGTGTAGCAGCAAGTCTATGATGAAGGTCTGCCACGCCTTCTCTTTACTGAGTGTGTCCAGAGCTGTGGGCATGAGGGCAAAACACAGTGTCATCACCTCCAGGGCCTCACAGCACACCTGCTCATCCTCTCCATCTGGTTCCTTTGCTGCATTCGTCTACAAAAACAAAGACAGATAAAGGTCACCAGGCTGATCAAAACCTCATATAGATTTAGACTTTTGCTGATCAAGCTTTAGCATTCTTTCCTCATACATCAAACACCTGATGGCAGACAGTTTAAAGTGCTGCTGGAACACAGTCAACAAAACACATCAGCATTCAGAGTCATTTTTACCTTCTCATAGATTTTGCTGATTTCCTCATTGGAACTGAAAACAAGCTGCACTGTACCACAGCCTGATGCCCACACAATTTTCTGTATAGCACGGATCACACAAATGTCCGGGATGTACTTCGATGCCTGGAAGAAATTCTAGTGAAAAAAACAGTTCCAGAAAATCTACTGTTACAGACATAATAGCTCAAATGGGTCTACTCATCCAGTGTTTGCTTGAATATATTTTATGCTTTTCATATCAACATATAATAATTATAACTATATATCAACCTACTTATGTCAGCCCTTAATCGCAGCCCTTTTAATGCTTATAAACACATTTGCCTTTATCATAAAAAATAATTATTTATTTTATTTATTTATTTTTTTTTAAAGGTAAGATACCGTGACCTCCCTAAAAAACCAAACAAAAAACAATTTAAAGAAATTAGTTCCTTTAACTTATCTCACTAAAATTTACCTCATCAGAAATCTGCTGGGCCAAGCGAATGGCTACATTTCGTAGCATGCATTCTGAGGCAGGGTTGGGGATGTTTTGCAGGGCACTCTGGAGGACCAGTGCCTGGTCATGAGTAGCCTGATTTATCTGCAGAGAGGTGTTGAGAAAGAAGCAGGCACGTAAGAGTATGGCAAGCATATGTGCTAGTGTCAAACAAGTAATACAGGTTTGTCTATGTGTGCATCATGAGTGTGACCTAACCGGAGAGACAGGAATATTTCCCTCTGCATTAGGCTGGCAGGCCTCAGCAACAGCCTTCACGTGTCCAAAGCCTACTGCAGTCAGGAGGAGCTTGGCGATCTTGAGCGCATTGAGGTAAGCTCCACGCCGTGTCTCCATGTCAGCAGATGGGAGGAAGTTGTTTCTGGTGAGCATGCTTAAAACCAGGGGCAGACCACCGCTTTTCAAGAAATTATACTGGAAGTCGCTGGCATCCTCGCCCAGAGTGGCACTGGCTGGCATCAGCAAAGCATACACAACCTGGAACGCACACAAGAAAAAAATCAATCTTACATTTTTCTAGCACGCCCCACATCCAAGAATCAAACAGGTTCAAAAGCCACACCCCACAGCCTTTGTCAATTGTTGGGACTGAAAGTTTAATCTGGATGAAACAACCAGCATGGCAGCTTCAGCAAACTCATTTTTAAAAACACATTCTCAGCAAAAATCATATTCATCCAATGTATGTTTATTTCATTTTTCTCCCTTGCTTGTCAACTCCCCATAGGCAGTGACTGCATGCCCTATTAGTGGAGGAAAAAAAGTTCTTTAAAAACATAATGAGGGCTGGGAAAAAAAAAAACCCCTAACAAAACTCACTCCTGTGTAATATTCCTATTAAATACAGATTACACTATAAAATTACAGGTGCCATTGGGGTTGTTCCACTGCTGGTCAATGTACAGCAGCATACATTATGCAAATCTGATAATGAAGGGTATATAGATAAAAGGGAACACAATGTATAACAAGGCAGGGCACAGTGACACTCACCTCAATGAGGTAGAGCACTTGTGAGGGTGAGGGGCCAAAGAAGCGTGAGTCCAGAGAAGGACTCAGGCTGTTCTCACCAAGCTTGGCATGGTCCAGACAAACAGCTCTCAGATTCTCCACTGTAGTGTTATCTAAGGACAAAGAAACCGCACAAACAAGACCACTTAAAATAACACCGTCTGTGTGCATTAGCATAGGAGTACATTATCACCAAGCAACCTAGGTGTGTAATATTGTGAGCACAGGTGTGTGTAATACCTGGGGGCATGAGTTTCATGAGATCTCGAGCTCCATCTCTAAGCAGGGGCATGTTAAGGTTACACCCCAGGTCGGCCACTTGCCACAGGAAGGAAATGTAGCGCAGATGCAGCGACATAATCTAAAAGAGAGCAGAGGGTGTTACAGTACGTCTGCTTACATACTGAGCAGCACATAATTGCATTACTGCATCATATTTAGAAGGGTCTGATTAACTATCAACTAGCACTTGTTAGTGCTGTACAAGTATATGGAATATATATGGAACATGGAAACTGCATGTGCAGCTTATGCAGAATCTATTCACTTTACTTACCACACCCGGAAGACAGCTCTCCACCTCAGGGTTGGGGCCATCACTGTAGTGGTTACCGTGGTTACCAGGAGAGCCAGTGGATGAGTCAGATGAGCTGTCTGGACTCGAGGGCATATTGGCACTCACCTGGGTCAGCTTGGCTGTGATAAGCTGTATAAAAACAGTTACCGTGCAAGGAAACATTTTTATATTAGTACAAAAAAAATAATCACAGTACAGCAGCTTCATCAGAGTGATTCTTTTGTCAGTCCAACAGAATATCACTCTCTTACCGTTTTGTCCTTCAAATTGAGCTGTCCAATCAGCTTCCTGTCGTCAGCTGGATCAACAACCTCTCCACCAATAAAGAGCTCGATCTTGGTATGGGCAGCATTTGCTTTTATCCTGTTTAGAATACCACGCCGAACCGAGCCAATTGTGTCATTTGTGTGTGACCAGATATCCAAATCATCCACCTGTCGACCTTGGTTGGGGAAACGTACAATCAATGTGATATGCTTCCCACGGAAAGCTCTGCAAGAAGAAAAGAGTAAAGAGGTTCAAATAACTGAAATATAGTAAAAGTAATGTCAACACCTTACTTATCTCATGAAGAGAAATGTTGCAAAATGTTTGTGCTGTAGTTTTGTTTTCATGTCTCATGTTTTTATTTGTCAATCGGATGACATTCGACAAATGAGATATGGGCATTTATGATAACTGAATCAATGATGTAATTGCGACAGTACCTTGACATGGGCAGTATAGTCCTCTCTTCATGATAGTCACTGTCACACTCATTGATGTACTCCTTAAGCACAGTGAGAACTCGTACCATGCGGATGGCCTCCTGACGGGCACAGTTAATGCTGTCTTTATCTCCATCTAACACACAAAGGGTGTCGTAGGATGCCTTCAGGCGGTCAAAACATGACTGGATGAAGTCTTCGTGAATTTCAACCTAAAAGGGGAGACAAGAAAAAAAATGGTCAAAGACTTCGATATTACTAATGTATATAGTACATTTGTTAACTGACACATGCGAACTAACAATTTGGAACAGCAGATGAAACAGTTTCTCTAACTGAGAGAAGTCACAGTACCTGGTTAACTTGTAGTTTTGGTCCCAGATTGGTATAGATTTCTTTCAGCAGGTCTATGGCTCGGTTTGCAATGTCGTCACTTCCTTGAATCACCACCTGGGAGAAAACAGAAGAGCTGCAAGTCAGTCTTTAATACATTCATGTGTGTGGATGTCTGAGATAAGTGCACAGCAGCCTCATCTTTAAAGGCCATGTGAAAACATTAACAACCCAAACATCAGGTAGTTGTGTGAAGCTTCAAAGCTGCAGAGCATGCACAGTAAATCTTTATTAAAGCACCTAAACAGAGAATTTGTAAGTTAGACATCTTAGCTCTGGGGCACTAAAGTGGCAAGAAAGGTGAAAAAAAAAGAGAACGTGATTACAATCTTCAAGGTACAATTTTTTTTCTCCTAAATCAAATTCTCATGACCTTAAAAAATAAATGTTAAAGAAAAATAAAATGTTCATGTGTGCCTGTTGCAACTTCTCTTCTCACCCTCCAGAGATAGTCCAAGCCTATTAGTTCCAGGTCATCCATCATGTAGGCCCTGCGCTTTGCTACCAATTTCCCCTCCCTGCAGTTGACAGCCTTGAAGAACCTCTCAAAGCACTTCATCCCATTCTCTGTCAGCAGAGAGGGATCCAACTGCAAAACATTGTTCTCAAAGAAGTCCTTATTGATGTCTGGGTCCAGATCTGGCTCGTCACCCATCAGTTTGGAGTACCTATTAAGTGATGGGAAAGAAACACATCGTTCAGAAAGCATACTTTGTGATTATCAAATTTCAATTAAGAAACTAATTATGCCATAGGCAAGGAGAAATAGAGCCATACCATTTAAAGCAAGCCTCACGGTCACAGAGAAACACTGCGTTCTCAGCCAGACACTTCCAGATCTGCTTGGCCTGCGGGGCGCACAGCCACAGCTGGCCATCTTTTAGCAGAAACCTGGTACATACAAATTTAAATTTAAATGGACCCTGGTGGCCAGAAGGTCAGAGTGATGTTGACGCAATATGTGGACTTGTATCATATTTGCACATTTTTACACAGGATCCTACCTTGTTTCTTTCTTTTTCCCTCCAAGGAGTACTACTTTACTACTACATTTTATATATTTAACTATGCAATGCCCAATGTAATGTACCTCAGGAAGTTGAGCCTTTCCTGGACTTCCTGGACATGGCTATAGCGGCTTCCTGGTCTAACTGTCTGTGGGTCGAACTCTGCTTGTTCCTCTGAAAAAGAGACATGTTGAGTCACACAGCAGGTTGTACACAATTCAACTGACACAACTAATATAGAGGACCATATCTGGTCTGACCAAAGTACCTTTAGACAACTGCCTCATGGTCTCCATGTAGGCTGAGAGGTTCTCAGCCACAAGCGTCACCAGTGCGTGGTTATGCTGCAGCTGGTTGATCAGGTCATGGCGGTAAAAAACATGGGGACTTCTCTGAGTTTGACTGAAGAGAGAACAGCAGGATGATTGGTGGATATAGGCGGTTTTAAAGCAGTGAGTAAAAACACAAGACTGTTGACCAGCCTGAAATTGAATCTACATACTTTTCGTGATACAACTGTGATTGAGAAAACATAGCAAGACTGATTTCTCATATGTCTGTATTAGGGGCATAAATAAAGCAGCTTTTATTGCATCTCTGTGTGTATGTATGCTATAGAATAACCAGCAAAGAAAGTCATATCAATAAAGGCCATTTCATGCCTTATTTCCACAAGAATGTTTTGGTCTGAAAATGAATAAGCCTGCAAACCTGTACTTTTGAGAGCCAGTATAAACCATAAAGAGTCCTGCGAGAATCAGCAGATACTTAAAAATCATTTTAATATTTTTTCTTTTCCCCCATCCCATTATACTCATCAGCTATATTGTCTTATAAGAACAACTTAAAAAAAAAAAACAGTACAGTGATGACACCAATTATCAATTTGAATTCATAAAAAAATATAACATTTAAAAAATATATATAACACTAAAAAAAGGGGGAAAAAAACATGTTAACATAAATGAGACATGTGGATCCAAGGCATGAAATACCCCTGATATTTTTGCATTGAATGATTTGAGCTGAAAGGCATCAGGAAGAGCTGGGCTCCATCTCAAAGGACCTTTCATTGAGCTGTGCAACTCACTACTAGATTAAATGCTGTGTATGCACCATGGCTCCCACCAAGAAACTCCCACCAAGCGTCTCTAGAGAAATTAAACACACTAGAGTTTATCCAGTGATGGCTGTTCTTCACCTATTAAATAACTACATTTTACATCATTGAGTAACCGCTTTGAAAGAATCAACCACACCCTGAATGTATTAATGTCACCATAAATACCGAGATTACCCTGATTCTGTTCAAATCTGAGAGCACAACATTAGTTACTCATGTAAGCAGTCCACAGACCTGTCACACTTAAGTTGTTAGAAGCCTCATGTGACTTCAAAACAAAAATCCTTACTAAAGACAGTCATCAATTACAATTATGAAACAAACTGATGCAACTTTGGTATATAAGCTATAATTCTCTGTAGGACTCATTTTTGCTCTTAAGGGGAATTGCTCCTA
This sequence comes from Copadichromis virginalis, assembly GCF_057382275.1. Taxonomy (NCBI): domain Eukaryota; kingdom Metazoa; phylum Chordata; class Actinopteri; order Cichliformes; family Cichlidae; genus Copadichromis; species Copadichromis virginalis. The sequence continues at coordinate 17,050,248 of NC_140633.1, forward strand.
TATACAACCTGACAGCTAAGCAAACACTTGCCACCTGGGTCACCAAGGTTTCAAACAACACAACATTAATGATAAAAGTTAATGCAATTTAGAGCTGTCCTAATCTTGCCTGACCTACACATGCACAAACTTTAAGGAATTTGAATAAGCAGTAAGTCATTTGAGATGAAACCCATGAAGGAATTGCTTAAGCGTATTCACGGCAGGGATTTTGCATTTTTTATACATTTTAATATGTCAAAGAGAAAGTTAGACTTGACGTAACACAGAAATAGGAAGAGCCCTGGAATTAGCATTAAACTTACCCCGCTAAGCTCGTTTGTATGTAAATTGGCATTTTCTTTCTGAAAAACAACAGGCATGTGTGCTACATATTTTCTACAGTTACTATTAAAGAAAAACACTACTCCAAGTCTAAACAATTTAATGTTGCACAATCAAACTTAAAATTATTTATTATAGTAACTTTAAATCAATGCTACTCTGGGGCCTGAAGACCCTGAGTTGCTAGAGTACACAGCTTAAAAAAAAAAAAGAAAAGAAAAGAAAAAAGAAAAAAGAAAGGGGGGGGGGCTGCACGATAACCTGATTCACTCGCAGAACAAGCTTTAATGTATGCTTGACTTACACTTTGGGAAAAAGCCAAGTGTTAATAATTAAATTGATAATGGCTGAATTCCATTAAGGTATATTTGTGATCTGTAAAGTTGCTCAGATGAACTTAATTAACTAATATTATTTACTGGACAGAACTAGTATCGTGTCTATAAAGTATTGTGTATTTTGACTGGCATGATGCGATCTTATGTAAAAGCTTTTGGTCCGAATTAAAGCGGAAAGTGCAGCTTTTCAGCTCTTTCCAGTGTATTCAAAACAAAACAATGCTCACCAACCCATGCTGCTTGACTGATTTACTGAGAGATATTGAACAAATAAGGAAGAAAAAAAAAAAGGTTGTCCAGCTTTGTTGGTTAGTGCTGATGGATAATTAGTGCACTGGAATGAGTTGCAGACAAAAAATGTTATCTTACAGCGGTGTAATAAAATGTAAACTGCAATGCCATTAATTTTCTGAAATGCAAAATTGACACGCCTCAGCCATTGGGATAAATGCTCAGCTCAAACACAGAAAATTATGTTTTCTTTATGAGTGTTCAGGCATTCTGTGCAAAATAAATATAAATAATTCATTATAAAGCATTAAAAGTACAGTAAATGATACCTTTAAAAAAAAAAAATAATTGCCAGTATTAGAACTGTGCTTTTTGTGCATTTATGTAGGAATATATTTCCACCATGACCTTACCTGAGGTTTTGAGGAGCTTCTCCAAAGAGGCTACAGATTTCTCTGATTTGCTTAAGGGCAGGGATCACCCATTTGTCATTGGTTCGTAGCTCCTCTATGAAGCGATCTATCCATTGAATCTTCTGGGTGTCTCTGTCCTGTGAATGAAAATTAAACATCATCAGTATAGAGTTAAGAAAGACCAGCCTATTATTTTCATATTTTTGGAGTCAAACATAAACCGCAGCATGTACCTGTGAGCAACTATAGTCCAATATCTTGATGTGAGCACTGAGAGCCTGGTCCATGATGTCTACAGGCACATCATCGCTGTGTGCTAGGTTCCACAGCAAGTTAAGGACCTTGTGGGCCATCACACCATCCTTATCATCCTCAGCCAAGCGGCGAATAAGTTCCAACAGTTTTTCACGCTGCTTCTTGCTGGCATTGGTCCAGCTTGCCTATAGAAGTTGGGGGGGGGGGGTTACAGTAGTATCAGTGGAACAATTACACTGCAGCACGATTCAGCTGAAAGCAAATGAAAAATATACATTGTGGACAAAAATCCTTTATCGCCTGTAACTACTGAGGACAAGTCTTACTCACCTTGAAACAGTCAAAAAGGTGATCCAGCTGCTCAGGCGAGAAGTCCCACGCCAGCTTAGCCAACAGGTCGTGGACATTTTTAACGATGGCCTCGTGTTTACCAGCCTGCAGACATACACAGAACAGTTCAGCTGTCAGGGTCACAATATTTATATTCTACCAGAAACTTTGTGATAAAGGGTTTACTCTGGCTATTATAAAGACACTACAAAAAGTATATTCTAATTTGCTTGTTTAAATGAGAGAAAATTCCCTATTAACAGTGGATCATTTTAAGTCAATTTACTAGAATGTTGAAAGTGCGTGAAGTCTGGTCCAGAGAAGTTTACTTTCCAAATCACGTCCTTTTCTTGGTGATGACAGTGTTCTACATGCTTCAGGCTCCACCCCAGCTCAGCCCTGACTCACCTTCCATCTCATACTTTCTATCTAACCTTTTTGCTAAGAATAAAAGGATGTCTGTATTTTGCCAGCTTAAAAAAAATATCATGCAGTCCAACCTTCATGTCTGTCCTTGACTATGTGCATACATTTTAGTGTCCTGCTGCAAAACAAAACTACATCAGTATCTACCATAGAATACAACACTTCAAAAGTTATGAAAAACTTTAAACTTATGTATTGAAAAGGTTGGATTCAATTGCTTTTAGCCAATAAGTAGTGGTGCTTTGTACATGTCATCCATTTATAAGAGACTATTACTGCTCCCAATCCTCCTCATATTTCTCATCTCTTTAAATTTTCTAACTACAATTCAAAACCCAGTAAAAACATAACCTTCAATATTCCCCAATGCAAGCAGCAAACTTGGCATGTCAAGTACATACGCACTCTTCAACTAGAATAAAGTCGAACCTGTCCTTAAATTAAAGTTGTGATCATTGCTAACAGGTTTAATTATCCTTGCAATTGTTTTTAATGATTCGTTGATTATTGTTCTGTTCTGTCAGCTGATTGTATTCTTTTGAATCTTTGCCAGCTCTTTCTTGTAAGACAGATTTGAAAGATGACGTATACATTCTCAGCGATTTATAGGTGTGAGCACTGCAGAAATCTAGAGCTGTGTGCCATGATCACACCATGGAGGCACAGTTTGTACAGATACTGCACAAACAGGGTTGAGGTTAGAAAAAAAACAAATCTATAAAACATACCTGGGCAAGGACATCTTTTTATTTATTTATTATTTGTTCCGAACTACTGACAAGAATGTGGCAATCTTTAAAATCTTAAAATTGTAAAACATAGTCCAATAAAGCTGGCGCCAGTGCAAAACAATTATAATCTTCAGGATTCTTAGAAACCACAAGTAAAATCTCTCTCTAAAAAAGAAAAAGACAAAACAAAACCACACATTTAAAAGGTGCTTTCACGCTGCAATCTGAAAGCCATCGTTTTTAATGACTTGTACTGTGCAATGGCAGTCTGTCGCCATGCAGAGCAAAGCCCAAACATAGACCTCAGGAGCTCTTGTGAAGAATGAAGTTGCCTTTGCTACAGCAAATACAAAAGTGAGGAAAATTTGATATTGTGCGTTGGTGCATGTATGCTTGTACCATTGTACTGCATTTACTGCATTCTTTTCTTGGAAAGAGCTGCACCAGGTATGCATTTTAACAGTGACATAGCTTGCTGCATATCCGCAATAAGGGTTAATAGTTTAGATGACTGACATCTTGCACAAGTTTTTGAAAGTGCCCATTTTGCTCCTTTGGCCACAGGTCCCTGAAACAGTGCACTGAACGCAAACGTCAAGCACAGTGCGTACCACGTCCTGGATCAAAGCCCCATAAAACATGTTTTGTAATCTTGCAACAATGCCGTACTGTGCTGTATTGCTGCATCTGTTCAACCATCTGCAAGGTTTTATCTAACTTTGATTTTTGCCTCCGTATGAAAATAAGAGTAGTTGATAAAACCACGAGTAAGGGCTCTTAGGCTATAATTTTTTATTTTTTTTAAATGATCAATTGCAGAGTACCTGTGCAGCCCAGATGTTGTCCAGATCCTGCATGGTAAGAGCTTTCTCTTTGATAACAAAGCGAAGGATCTTCTCCAGTTTCTCGACATACTGTGGTTGATGCAAACTGTCCCTCAGCACAATGGACAGGATGTGGTTCTGTTGGATCCATTCCTGAAGCACCATAATGAGATGTGTAAAGGAGAAATGAATTTCACAGACATTAAAATCCCTGATGTAAAACACAAATGTTAAGAGCTGAGCGTACCGCCATACGCTCTGCAGTCAGCCATTCCTCCTCCTCAGGGTTATGCCGATGAGTGTAGTAGGACACACTGGAGATGACCTTGTTAACTTCATTTAGTGCATTCATTTTGCCATTAAAAGAAGAAATTTGCAATAACCTGGTGGTAAAAAACAAAAATAAAATGTTTAAAACCTGATCAAACTTAAAGTTAAACAAAATCTTTATCAGAGAAGACTGAATTTGATATTTACCTAAGAATCATTTTTAACCTAAAAATCTCTAAATTCTTCACGGTCTCCTCCTGCCCTGGTACACGAGAAGCCAGATTCTTCAGAGACTTGATTATCATGGACAGTGCGTCATTTTTGGCTTCATTCTTGGCCTCTTTCTTTAGCTCCTCATCTGTGAGATTCTCTAGAAACTGGGGAACCATCTCGATGACTGGAAGGAAGTACTTCTTTACTGTGTGCAATGTGAGAAACTCATAACACTGGCCAAAAGGCCTGTAAAACAGAAAGTAGAAACAGAAAGTCAGTTCCAGAAACAAGACCATTGCACCAAAAGCACTTTGCAACGTGGTGTAAAACCTTGTGCTGTGTCAGCACTTACTTGATAAGTGCAGCGATGATCTGGACATTCAGTGCTTGGCCGCTCATGAAGCGATCGTGCAAAATTTGAAACCCGTTTAACGTGCCAAATTTGTTTATTAAGTCCACCAACCAACCCTGTGATCAGAATAAACAAGGGACAAAAACAAACTGTATAAGCACCCTTTAATGTGAAGTCAGGTTGGTTACACAGGCTAAACTATCATCAGCTTCCATTCAGAGACTTTAGGTTGAAACTACAACAGAAATTGTTTTCTCTGTGTAAATGAACAACTTCTCAAACTAAATTCCTATTGGCAAGCTTGAAGAAACATATCTATTCTTTGGTTTTCTATATTTATTCTCAGTTGAGATGCATGGCTTGTGAAAGAGGCACACTGCTAAGGAGAACAAGCTTCAAACTTCAACTCTTATTTTAATGTAGCTGGTCTTCCTTTGGTCTTCCACTGCCTCTGTCAGTGCCCCCCAGGGTGGCTGTGGCTACAATGTAGCTTGCCATCACCAGTGTGTGAATGTGTGTGTGAATGGGTGGATGACTGGATATGTAAAACGCTTTGGGGTCCTTAGGGACTAGTAAAGCGCTATATAAATACAGGCCATTTACCATTTACCATTTCCTTTAGCTAAAAATTAACTTTAAATTTGGCACTGCTGTTAAATATTTAGTAATGAGTAATTTGATTTAAATTTCCTAAAAATAATAGTAATAATAATCTCTGATGTAACAGCACAGTAAAACACTAAGTAGTCCTGGGCCCCCTGCCAATAGACAGCCAGACAGGCAAGCAATACTGCAGTACTGCTTCTACTGACCCTGTGCCCACACTGCATTCATCACTCCTTTACTGTACAATTCTTATTCTCTGGTGTATCCACCTTCCCTTTTATACAATCTGCTTTCTGACATAAGCATTAAATGTCTTAGGGACAGTGAAGTCCATGTTATTTTTTATCAGGCAGCTCCAGAGAGGGATTCTTTATTTCAAAAGGGTCTTCAGGGCGAGACTAAAATGTCACTTGATGGAGTTTGTCTTGAGGAAGAAAGACGAGCTAACCCTCCTCAAAAGAAAGAAAACTCAAAGCTCATCTTCTGCATGACATATCTTGACAATTTTCCATACACCTAAGGATTTGTTATACAATACAAAACGCATGACTGGATCAGTCTGGATCACTTAATGCGAATCAGATTATAAACTAGTCATTTTACAGTTTTTATGGTCAACTGTTGTACTGAGTCACCTTGGGAGATCGAGGGTCTGGTGGTCGAGCGTAGAGTTCATCATCAGCCAGCTGTGCTCCAGCAGGGACGGTCTCAGAGGGCCGTGTGCCATTGTAGATGTGGAACTTGCAGTGAGGGTTGGTGGCCATGGCCAACAGCTCCAGTAGAGGAAACCAGTCCTGAGAGAGCTTGGCCACACATAGCTCCACCAACCGGTGTGTGTTATTTATGATACACCTCTGTGGAATAAAACCCGAGTTTAAAAGAAAGAAAGGCAGGATCACAAGAACAATATCAAGAACTGGAAAAAGCCCAGCCTCGACGCTGCTGTGATTAACTTCTGGTCAGCCTTACAACACACATTTTACTATTCATGGTTTCTCCCCAGTAACCCTGAAGTCTGACAGGCTTAACTCTTCAGCTCCCAAGCTAGAGAAAAATTGCACATTTCACTCATTACACCCACATTTTGTTGCCTTTAATGAGGATTCCACATTGTCAACAAAAGAAATTACACTTCCACACAAACAAAGGAAGAGCACTCCTGCTAGTCACGCCATTGGTCAAATTCCAGCAACCAGGCTGTTCTGCATGGCTCCTGGCTAGTTCACATGTCTGTAGAAACCAGATATGAGCAATCAATACAGGACTGACTCATCACAGCATTCCCAGCAAGCTTTTAGACTTTACAAGTCTCTGACTGCTTCATCTTCTCAGTGTCTCATTTTAAAAGGAGCTGCAGGTGACAAGCATGATGATGTATAATATACTGAAAAAGATTAGATTTTAAAAAAAGAATCCACAGTGAGGAAGAGAAACAAAAACCCCTTTTCCGCCTTTAAATCCTCACACATCTGTCTTACTGGTTTATTTCAAGTACGTTCCACAGATCAATTTCAAGAACAAGAGCTTAAGAAAAAAAGAAAAAAGATCACTGATCACTGCTGGAAATGCCTCTTTCTATTAAATCTACAAAAACTACATAACAACTCACTTTGCAGACCAACCTAAGATCTGAACAATGGATGTATCTAATGAGATAAAGGCAAAGAATGAAGAAACAGGTTTTACAGACCGCCATCCCTCATCAGGACAATCTGGACCTTTAAATCAAATTTTAGAAAAGCATCTAACATACAAGAACGATTTTGTATCTCATAAAAATGTGAATTTGCTTTTAAATATACTATATAGGTTCTTTATTGTGATTATTTGAAAGCATGGTCATCTTAAAAAAAATCAAACCAAACTGTAAGGCAGAAGCAAAAAAAACTCACATGGATTTCAAACTTCCAACCACTGACTGCCTCGTCTGTGAGGATTTTTGTGAAGGAAATAGTCAAGCCATCTCGGAAAAACCTCTGACATGCTTCACACTTCACATCCAGTCCTGCAAGAAAAGTCACCCATTAGATAATAATAATAATAATAATAATAATAATAGCAAGGTAAAGGAGATGAAAAATAAGAATGAGAGGCACAACAACAACAACAAAGCATTCATATAGTGAAAAACATATTTGAGTTGACTATCTTCTGATTGGGTGCCTCTAATAAACAGAACGTTTGGAGAGTCAAGGATTTCCTTTCTTTCTGACATTATCCAGGGCAAACAGTAGAAAAAGAAAAACACTTGGAAAAAGTGTTTAGAGGAGTCTGAAGCCTAAGAATAATAAACTTGTTCAGTTAACATAAACATAAAATAAGAACCTAACTAAGGACCCGTGTCCATATGCAGTTTTATGTGCTGTCAGCACATCTTTTCTATAGAAATCCTATGAAGCTGAGCACTGATACCACTCATAGTCCTCAGAGGAAAAAATGCCCTCAGGCACACAGCAGTTTTCCGCTGCGCTTTACAGGCCTCTCAGCTGAACACAGGTCAGTTTTGGGAATACTCCTGCTCTCATCAATGTCACTTCTCTCAGAGACCAATCAGAAGGGGCATAACTTACAGTAGCAACACTAAAAATAATGACAGAGGAGAAAACTTTAAAGAAGACGGTTTTGTAACCTAGCAACAACAAGCACCTGAGAGAAGCCTCTGCTAAGGAGGTCATGGGCACTTCCAGTACAAAAAATGTCTCTGTATACAACTCGCTCTTTTTGATTCCTCACTGACTTTGGTGGATTTCATCAAAAGAGACAACTGCCCTATATGCACGAGATTAATATCATCACTGATGCAATTTAAAAGTTAAGTCCTTTTGGTATACTTCATATAAGAAATACAAAACATATGTTAACAACATATTTTGATTGCATAACTGTAAATCTTGGATCAATTTAAAGAACATTTAAAAGGTAATTGTTAGCAATGTTATAGGCAGCACAGAGCTGAACACCTACACTGCAATAGCAAGGCCAGTTCTTCACTGTTCTCTTTACATAATTATGTCAATATTGCAGATTAAGTAAAAAGTAAAGGTTATGTGTATTTAACAAAAAGTACAAAACCAAGTACCAAATGGGAAAATGTTTGAGTTTAGTGCTAATCTTTTTAATCAATTAATCAATATGATGAAGTTCTAAAAAAGTTACAAAAACACTTGCATCTGAAATTTACAACTACACATGAAGATTTTGTAATATTCCATTTTATGTCTTTGTAAATTATTTAAGTATTTTTACACATCCAGGAACTCTTGATGTGCAAAGCACGCAAGGAAAATTAAGTAAAACAGGCAAAAGAAATCACTGACTATTTTATATTCTACTGAGTGTTTCATTATTTAACAAGCTCAAAGGAAAGAGATTTCCTACATCTGTTAGATGTTTCACATTATATTATATTGACAAAAAACTAGCCAGTGAAAGCCATAAGCACAGACTGCAGGATGTCAGTGCCACAAAGCTCCTCTATGAAAAAGAACATTCTGTGCACTCCCACCTTTTTTACTCAGGTCTATAGCAGCTTCCAAGAGGACTTCTAACTCTCCTTTTGGCAAAACTGGAACAACCCAACGAGGCCTAGGAGAACAGAAAGACATGAATCGCCAGAAAAAAAGAGGAAAAGGATACTGTGCAATATTTGTAATATTCACCTGTGTAAAATGCATAAATATTACATTGATATTGTCTACCTGCACCCCAAAGAGCTATATTTACTTTGCTGTTAGGCAACTCTGCTGTGAGAGTGTGAATGGTGTGATGTGTTCAGACTGAACACGAAGCAAACTTTAAATGGACTCCGCAGAGTATGCCAGGAGACATGGGTCCTCCCATCCCCCCAATTTAAAAAATGTTTTTAACCAAGTTATGTATGCTTACAAAACAATTTGAGTTTACTCTCTGTCATAGCTGAGATTTAAATGTGACCTACCTGTTGATCATGTCATCGAGCTTGGCTAGGTCAGTGTGAGGAAAAGCTGGCTCTTCCTCTTCCAGCTGAGGGGGACCATCCCCCTGGCCCTGCTCATCTGGTGGGCTCACTGGAGAGTTCTCATTAGATGAGTTAGGAGATGACGTCTAGAAAAAATGCAGACCATCAAAATCAGATCTCATGTAATAATCTTTCTGGATTTCAGGTCTATGCTGCTATGAAAGGAAAAAAATGCAATGGCAGACCAAGTATCAAAAGCAAATGTAGCTTAAAATCCAAACTAAAAACCTAATGATATATATGTGGTTAATTACGAATGCAGAAACAAATTGAAAAAAAATGCACTCACACATTAACAATTCCTAGCTTCTACAAATCCAAATAAATTCACCAATTCCAAAAAAGTGCACCAAACAATAAGTTGATGTAAAGAAAATGCCTGAACCAGCTTACAAACACACGACAGCACGGCCCTCGATGTGCAGTATGCCTCATTTCAAAAGACCTGCACCTGGGCAGCATTTTGGAAAACAATGGCTTTATTCCAGCACACTCACTCCTTTGTTTTTACTAAAACATCTAACTAGTGTTAGTGGCCAACTAATTATATTTTCATTTTTCCTCAGTTTATTTAAACTTTAATACCCTAACCTTTAAAAGCAGCATTGTCTAACAATTTCACTGTTCTCATCTTTTCTGACAATTACCTCCATTAAATCCAGTTCACTTAACAGTCAGTTATCTTTCATTTTTTTAGCTCAGTGGGCAAAAGACATAAGTCATAAAATATCACCCCTATCTTTTTTTTCTTCTTTTTTTAAACACATCCACATGCCTTTGATTAAAAAAAAAAAAAAAAAAAAAAAAAAAACCTCTCTCCTTATGACCAATTTCACAGAGTGTCTGCTAACATCACCCAGGAACCACTAGCTAACCAGTGAAGGAATAATGCTTTTTTTCCTTTGTAACTTGGGATTACCACTGACTGACTGATTTCTAGGCCTGTATGACTGGGGCTTTAGCAATCAATTTTACAGTGACTGCCTACAACCACTTCCCGACCGGTCACACAGCACACTCCCCCCCCCCTAATGAGCAACGGTTGACAGAGGCCACCAACTGGTCTCTAGGCATGCTTAACTCAAGCCTTAGCTTGTATAGCTGAAGGTCACACTATCACTCAGGATCATTTACTTTTTCAGGCAAGTGTAAATCTGTTTTGTTTTTTTGTATTTTTTGACTGGGTTGAGGTTTAGAGCTTAATTTTCAACCACAAAAAGCAAGTAAAGAGGGAATTTACCAAAATATAGAAACAAATCACTGAATGTGTTACGTCTCACAAAGGAAGCTCATTTATTGCATAGCTTACTTAGTCACATTTATAACTTTATCAAAAAATAAAAACCCACAAAATGGTAGATTTACACATCACCTGTGAGGTACTGCTAGAAAGCATAACAATGGGCGGGAATGTGTCAACCAGGTACATTCAAGAACCAAAAGCAAGGCTGGAGATGCACCAGAAGACCTGCTCAAAACAGGGGCTTTTTGTTTCTGCTTTTAGAAAAGGAAATATGTTCTGCTCTAATGCTGGTTGTACCGCTACTGATATCACATTAGTGTGTGTCTCAGAGTTTCATCACTGATGAGGTGAAACAGGTGCAGGTTGTTCCTTTACAGACACAGTGGCCAAGTCAAGACAATATGTTAGTTCAGGCTAAAGCCGTTGGACAAGAAGTCCCACATTTTGTTTAAAAATCTGTCCTAACAACAAAAACACTTACAGCTAACTTAAAACAAATAAACTAAAGATACAAAAACCAGTGTGTTAGGGACTGAATGATTTACCTTATGTGATGATAAATATTTAAGAGAATTTTCCCACAAGCCAAAACAGCCATTTTATTCGTTTTGGACTGTGGTTTGATAACACAAGTTTTTTTGTTTGTTTTAAGATATATTCTGTGTACTCCTGGCAGCAGAATACAGCCGCTATAAACCTACATAAAAGCCAACTTTCAACTTCTGTAATCTGCATGGCTTTTACATAGTCAACAAAATATCAACAAGTGGAATATGTTCAGAGAGGCTTATGGCAAAGCCTAACAATGTCATGACAAAGATGCTTGTTAGTAGATATGGGCTAGCACAGCCATGATCCTACACTAAACAAACAACTAGGGTCAGCTTTGGAGAGGCTGCATAAGGATCTCCCAGTAGGGGTGCAATTAAAAGAAACTGCACTACATACAGTTTCCAAGAGAACTGACTGAAACAAAAGCTTTCAACCGACAAACAGATTTTAAACTGTTTGGCTTGATGAGATAGTGTCAATAGGCAATAAATACTGAAGTTTGCATGCATTGTCATGAGAGAAGATTGGATTCCCAAAAATAAGGTAGGACTGAAAAAAAACATCAACCTTTCACATGTAAAGGGATTTTTTTCCTCCAAATTAGGTCCTATAGTTACCAAACAGCTAGGACAGGATCTGCTAGTTTGTGACCACCTGCTCCTATTATAGACATTTTCTAACTTCCTGCTTACGCTAGTTTTGGTGAAAAGCTTGATTTAAAACAAAAGAAAAAAGAAAGGTCATTCAAGTGATCATAACTCTGATACTTTAAATATGAAGTATTACTCATTTCACCATACAGGAAATATAATAAGAGTTGACATGGGTCACGTATAAATGTGTTAGTATGTGGGTGAATCTTAGGGCTACACTGGAAGTAAGAGTATTTGAGAAATACAATCAAAAATGTACATCGATGAATATGCATTTAACCACTTTATTTTTTCTTTCATCTTTTGAGTGCGCATCAACAGTGGTGGTGGTGTGAGCAGCTGTGTATAAGAGTAAAGGAGGGATACTCAACGTGGAAAGAGATGCATAACTGAGAAATATAAAATGTGGGGGTGTGTGGTGAAGGCTCCTTCTGCTTGGCTGACCTACATAGGCAGCTTGCCTCTCACGTCTCACCACAGCTCATCTCTAACCAACACAGGCCTGCACACGCACAAAGACACGCACACACACACCCTTTATCCATCACTCAGGAGGCTCTGTTCATTGATGCTTCGCCTTCTCTCCCTTTCTCCCTCCTTTTCCGCCCCCACCTCCCCTCTCTCTTCATCTCCCTGGGCATCTGTGTGTGGTTAGGTACGAGCAATATCAGCAAAAGAAAAAGAAAAAAAACTGTGCTGTGTTGACTGAAAAAAGCAAAACAAAACAAAAACAAATATCTTTTTTCATTCCTATAACCGTTTTTGGGTTTTTTTCTTTTCTTCATTTCACCTATCTAAAACGAGTGTTAGAAAGATGATGCTGACCTGGTTTTGTGGCAGTGGGGGTTGGCTCTGAGCATCAGGAGCCTGGCCCTGGCCCTGACTGTCATTGCCCCCCACCGGAGAGCCACGCGTGGTGGCCGTCATGCTCGCCACGGGGCAGATCTTGGCAATCTTGGCCTCTTAGGGAGCGCTGGCCAGGAGGGAAATCACAGCCACCTCAGCTGTAGAGCAGAGGGAAGAGAGCCGGAACACACGAGAGAGGGACACAAGCACCTGGAGATCTGGGTGTGCTGCTGAGACCATTGCATAACCTGGAGCAGAGAAGAGGGGGCAAAGGTCAGAATTATCAGCTGACTGCTTAACATGTAAAAGCTGAATGGGTTAGGAGACTTTGTAATATCTAAAATACATGTTTAAATCTAAAATAAAATAAACTGAACTGAGCTGTGCCTGTCAGCTCAGTTCAGCTTGTATCACTCAGTTTTTCAGTGACTGCCTACATGTTCTTTTCTCTTTTATTCAGAAAGGAAGATGATTTGCCAAAAAGGACAAAACTGGAGAGTTCAGTCTCAGCCCATCAAGCCTTAAAGTAATAACACTACCCCTTACTAACTTAATAAGAAAAGAAAGATAAAGAACAATAAACTACTATTGTAACACTTTGATATATGTCCCTGGGATTAGCCAATATGAGGCAAACCATAAGTCATCATCCAAAAGCCAGTTTTCATTTTAATTCTAATATTTAACCCAGAAGATGCTGTCTGCCTGAATCCCACAACAAGAAAAATAATAATCTCAAATGCAGACATAAACATCCGATTGTATATGAAGGAACGGGTTAACAATGGACTGTATAGGAAAAAACAGATTTAGTGCTACTGCATTAGTTATCAGCTAATTGATCCCTTGTTTTAAACTATACTCCCATTTAAGACTGAAAATTATAGCTTTTACACCATCATGAAACGCCTTTTGAGCACTGTCATGTATTAGCTCACAATACCTTAGTTCACATTTATTCTGTTTCTTACTCTTCAGCAATCATTTTTTAGATTACAATACAAGTGTGCCTGCCAAAGTAATTTCTGAGATTTAACGACCTTGGTGATACTGCTAAATGGTACAGTTCAATGGGACAAGAACCCCAAGCAGCTCATGATTAGACAGTAAGGCAGTCTGGCCTGATTATTTAATCACGTTGCTTTACTTGAACGGAAAACCTGTTATGTCAGTAAAATTCTCTCACTGCACTGCAAAACTATGTGTCCATGTGCAACTGTGATGAGAAGTTAAGTTAAGCCAGGAAGTTTTCCTGTAAACTGTCAAGGATGTCTAACAAATAGAGCTTGGGTAATACAATTTTCATTCACATTTTAAATCAAATTCCCTGACCAATTTGAGTTATTTTGTTCAGTACCATAGACTGAACACATCACAGCAATGAATTTAATGAGAACCACAAAATAAATGGACCATATATTCCCTTTAAGGTCAGATATGCTCATCAGTAAGCAATTTTAGACACCAGTTTAGCACTGGCACTGTGTGTGGGGTCACCGATAACCACATATTTCTGAAAATAAATGTCATTTAACCTTCTCCCTGGATTTCAGTTCTAAACCATCAGACCTTTAGATCACTTTCATTACATCAAATAGTCTAAAGCTCATCACTTTTTCATATTCAAAAGAATACAGAAAGAAAACCAATTTCAATTGTTAATTTAAATATTTTGTATTTATCACATTGCCTAAAACCACCACTAGAAAGTCTTCCCATTACAATAGTCAAAAAATAAGTGAAAATTCAAATTACCAAAATAAAATGTTATGTTGCTGGAGCAAACCTTCTAGGTTTTCAGTTATTAAAATGAGCACTTAGGATATATTCTTATTCAGAGTGAACATGTTTTCCATTTAATTTCTTTCCCCACACAAATCAAGAAGGAGCATATATGAGAGATTTACTGACAAGGTCTGAACCCAGAACCTTAGTCCCTTCTGCAATGCCCTTGTAATAAAGAGGGAATATCAACATATTCTCTACACCATTTTACCAGCTGAAAGCAGCTGGCGTGGTATAAAATCTAACAAAGCAAATACTCAAACCGCAGCTCAACTTAGAAACATCATTTAGCAGCTCAATATAAGACTAGAACTAAGAACATAATTGAAACAGAGTGCTGGTTGTACATTATACAAAAAACAAACAAGCAAAACGAGATACACATAAACTGCAGCTGTTCTGCTCCCTTGTATCATACCAACTATCTGAAAGAAAGTTAACATGGGTGTGGAAAAATAGCTGATTTAATATTTATTGGTTTAACAGAGGTGAAACTAGCGCAAATTCCACTTTACATGCTACCTGCTGCACCACCAACATTTTGATGGTGCAGCAGGTAGCATAACATGCAGTCCATAACAGTTATTAATAAAGGCAAAACGTTAGGAGTATCTTTAGCCTGCAGAGAACTAAATGTCACAGCATTTAGCCAAGTGTGCTATCTGTAAAGCCAGCCATTATTAACTAACTATCTGCCAAAACAGGGACGGTGGGTTACTTTCATGACGCACGAAGAAAAAAAAAAACATACTATCATGTTTTGTTTGTTTTTTAACCACAGTCAACAAAGTGATATACAAATTTAACAACAGCCATAACTAACGCTAGCTCTCTATGCTAGGTGCAACTGGGGCCTTTTGGAGCGCCCGGCTTTGAAATAATAGTGTTATTTAGCGGCATTATTAACGGGTAAATCGGTCATGTAATGTCATATGCTCTAAGATGGAATATCTTCAAAATGACACACAGCCCAGATGCAGATGAAGTAAACGGTGACATTACGTAACTGTCGTCGCAAACTAGCGCCGTCAACTACTACTAACAGCTGGTGGTCTAGTTAGTTAATAACCCTGGCTGCTAGCTAGCTGCGGCAACTAACGATGGTTAGCCTGCAAGGCGATCCGCCCAGACAGCACAGCAGTGAAGGCCTGGTCGTCCAAAGCCCACTGCGCTGAGAAACACAGGCCTCATCATTCGCTCAGGCCTGACGTTATAGTTGTCCTGCAAACCTCTGCTGCATAGCCGATGAGCCTACATACGTAGAGAATTTGGTTAAATAGCTAAAACCAATACTGAGAGAATATCGCGTTTCTCCTCACTACTGTCGACCATCTGTGTTACCATAACGCCATTTGCAAAGTACATTAGTCGAGCTAATAAGAAGTAATCTAAACAGTTAATGTTAGCCAGCCGTTAGCTTCTGTTTAAGTAAATGTATTCACCGTAGCTAACCTTTCTGTTTTGACAAGCGGCTTGCTGAGATGACTCGACAAGTAATTAGTGTTCAACCCATAAAATTATAATTTTCCTATTCAACTCAATGCCACTTCGTGGCCATTTTAGCTTTCTGGGATAACGCATAAAATGTCAGTGACAGTGGAGGCGTCTATTTCCTGAAATTTAACTCACTGTTCTGACCCGTATCGCCTAACGCTAAGTTCTAACTTAGCTAAAACAAACTGAAAATAACATATCAGAGGCCCGGGTTATAGAACAGGTTAGCTGCAATGTAGTTTTGATAAAGCCGCTGTAATAAAACAATTAACAACTCTGGGTGGATGAAATTTAAATTCGCCAACATGTAAACATTAGACGTTTAAAGGAAATGTTCCTTCTCAGTCTTTAAACAGGACCAATCGCAGGTAGCTAGCGCTAGCTTGACTTCAGTGAATCTAGCGGGATGAGCTAGGCAGCCTGCACGTACTGTCAGGACTATGAATTGCAATTTAATCGCATTGACATTGTCAAAGATTCAGTAAGCAGTAGCTAACAGAGAAAACTCCATCAGCAAGTGAATAACACCAACAACCCAAAATGCTATAATGTTACCTTTCATACACCAACAGCTGACGCTAGTACTAGCAGTAGCCAGCTAACAATCACCAGCCAGCACAGCGAGCTAGTTGGCTAACAACTCACCAGGAATTTGATATGACTTCCCCTCTATTCACGGGCTACGTCCAGCCTTGAACGATGGTGTCGTCGTGTATTACATAAACGTGGCCTATATCAGTGACAGTTTCACAGGACACAAACCTGTTACTAGAATGATCTAATTCCTACGTTTTTTTCCTCTGCTTCTGGGTGTTTTTCCTGCGTCACCGGCGCGGTAACAGCCCCCCTAACTCTATCTAGTCCGATTTCTGGGGCTTGTCACTTCGGTCCCAGCAGTCAGTCACAACTTGATTCAGTTCAACATGGCGGAAGCGCAGTCGGACACAAATGCAGCTCACTAAAACAGACTAGACGACTGTGTGAACTCCAACAGTCAGCGATGTCTGTAAGCTAGTTTGCACCACAACCGAGCACAGCTCAGCTAACACAACACCCGCTGAATGGAAAGCGAATAAAACCCCTTCTCGATTCTGATAACTCACTCCAGCTCCGGCATTGATATCCGATCCATAGTTTGAACAAAACCAGGCGGAAAAAAGCCGAGCGGTACGATGCACTTGACTATATCGCCTCCTATCGCTTGGGGTGGTCATCAATTAAAAAGTAATGACAATGAATAACAGAATGCGAGCAAATTCAAACTTGAGCACTTACCAAAGAAGGTACAGTACTGTGCAAAAGTCTTGAACCACCCCTCATTTCTTTAGATTTTTCAGTTTGTTCAGTTCTAACAAGCTTGAAAGTCGATATTTGGTGTGATCACTTTTATTCTTCGACACAGTCTGAACTGTCTAAGGCAAGCTTTCATGTCATTTCTGTCTTTTCTGGAGACCTAGTCCCAAAAACTACTTCGGGAATAGTTCTTCAGGCATCTTGAAGGACATTC
The DNA here is from genome assembly GCF_057382275.1 of Copadichromis virginalis. NCBI lineage: Eukaryota > Metazoa > Chordata > Actinopteri > Cichliformes > Cichlidae > Copadichromis > Copadichromis virginalis. The sequence goes on from NC_140633.1 coordinate 17,067,638, forward strand.
AAAGCTCTTTTTTTAGATGCTAACTGCCTTTTCTTCTGTTCTCTGTCAAGATGATCCCACACTGCTTCAATACTGTTGAGGTCTGATAGTGTTCTGTTGTTCCTTTGTCTATGTAGGTATGCTTTTACTGCATTGGGAGTGTGTTTGGGATCACTGTCATGCTAATAAAATTAAGCCAATTAGATATTGCATGGCGGATCAAAATCTAATAGTACTTTTCTTCATTATCCCATCAATTGCAACAAGCTCTTTAAGCACACTGGCTAAAATGCAGTCTCCAAACCATGACAGAGCCTCCACCCTGTTTTACAGTTGGCTGTAGACACTCAGTCTCTCCTGACCTCTTCTGTACATACTGGTGATGAGTTCAAGCAAAAATTTCACATTTGGATTCATCGCTGCATACGACCCACTGCCACTGATTTCTAGTTGTAGTGTAATTTTTCTTCCTGTTTCCATTCATGAAGAATGGCTTCTTGATAGCCACACATAAACTGAGATCATTTCTCATGAGGCTCCAATAAACAGTAGACAGATCAACTGAAAGGTCAGATGCATCTCTCACGCCCTGTGTCAGATCTTTGCTGGATCTTTTTCTTAGATATTTTTAGGCCTGCCACTTCTTCTTTTGTACTCCACTTGTCCATTTCCCCCAGATTTTTTGAAGGACGCACTGCATAGCAAGCTTAGATATGGCAAGTTTTAGAACTACAAACATTGAAAGGCTTTCAGAATGCCTGGGGAACTATTGCTTAAGACCACTTTAAAAATGACAAGGCTCTTTGGAAGGACAATATGTGGAGTGGCTCAAGACTTATACACAGTACACTGTGACTGAAGAGAATTCAAATCAAGAAACATTTTTGCAAATGCATACTTCATATATTAAAGTATATTCAGGCCTGGTTCCAGGATCTTTTAAATGTTATGGCAATGGTAGGGACCAAGAACCAGTGAAAAGGAGTCTGAAGGAAATTTAAACAAAAAATCTATCAGAAATTAATACAGGACTGAAAATTGAGTTGGAAAACACTGAACAGGTTTTTTCATACACCTTTACAGTGCCCTGCATCGTAAATGTGTACGTGAACAACACATTAGCACAAGACAAGATTTCTTGTGAAAGCTCCACTGAAGAATGAAGCTTGATTGTGTATAAATTAACAGCCCGCATTGTGAGCAAAACAGGGATTACATTTGTTGAAATGTCATCTTTAAACCCTTGGTCTAATAACAATATGGCTGTTTAATTATCTGGCCAGTCTTTCAAAGGTCAAGGCAGCAGACCAGCCGATGAATTCTCTGATTACCTCCACCCCAGTACACATGATGTCACGTTAAATAGCATGAGAGATGGAAAATTACAAATTTAGAAGAAAAATTCAGATCCCTCACATAAGTAAAAGTTATATTATAGCTATATTACAATGTAAAATCATAATAGCAACATTTGCAGGCAGTAGAAAGGTTTCTTCCTTGAACTTATAATTTTAAATGTTAGCCTCGAATATGCAGGATAGTAATTTGAATAAACAAATTAATTTATCAATATAAGCACCACATTCGTCACAGTTTTACTGTTGCATTCGAGTGCCAATAATGGGATAGCAAGATATACTCCAAACAAGCACCGCATGGTATTTTTCCATGGTGAGGGTCAACCTTGTTAACATCTTAACCTTAACTAAAACAGCAAACAAATCTCACAGGTTTGTTTCCAGTTTGATCAACAGCACACTTCTTTCTGTTTTGTCAGTGTGCACTAATGCAGCATTCTGACCACACTGGTGCTGCATGCAAAAGAGGTCCTGGTAAGAGAGATGTAGATGCAAGTAGGTGGGGAGAGGTAACAGTAAATTACAGAGACAGCTTATAAAATTATCAATATAGCTGTAAGCAGCAGTGAGGGGTAAAAGCAGTTCAGCAGGGCCCAGTTGCCATGGCAGCTTGACTGTGTAGCTGTAAGCACTAACTGAAAAAAAAGGGGGTCATTTTTTATCATGCTGTACAGGCCAAGTGATGAAAGATGTGTTGACAACTACAGGAAGATGCTGCTCTCTGGCAGGTAGCTCCAAGCCCTCCTGGGTTTTAAATGCACCTTAGAACACACATGCATCAACATTACAATGAGCGGGTGGAGGGAGGTTCGGAGTCTTCTCTCACCCCCGTTCTCTGCGACCTGCTGGAGCAGGGGGGCTAGGACTAGGAGGAGGAGTTGGCCGTCCGACTGCGGTCTGGAGTGTGGAGCCTTCCTGCTGCTGCGGAGTCGGGGCGGTCTGCCTCCCCCCACCGCAGGGAAAAGGGAAACACCACCTGGGTCTGGGTGCAGTTCCCCCCTCCAGGGGCGGGGGCACCTAGACCCGGTTTGTAGAGTACGCTTGGGGAGTGTGATCGTGTGTACAACGTCTCTTTATGTCTGTCTCCACGTTGGTTGAGTGTGGAGTAAGTGCATATGAGAGCATGAGGGTGGGAATGGATGTTTGTATCTGTGTGTGCCTGTATGTCTGTGTCTATATGTCAGGTTGGGTGTCAGGCGCCACCTCTCTGGGGACATCTCAGGCCCTCCAAGGTTTGGAGGCCTATCTCCCCCTACCACCACTTCCCCTGCCAGTGGCGGACTCCCTCAGACATCGGTGCGTTGGTGGTTCTTTGTGTCCGGGGATGGGCGTCCAGGTACACACCGGCTCACTCCTTGGCGGCCGCTTATCGGGGCCTGGAGCCTGGGGCTCGCTCGGGCCACTTCGGAGGTGGGGTGCCCCCGGCCTCTCGGCCTGGGGCTCGGTCACTCAGGCGCAGCTGGCTGCCGGCGGAGCTCACGGGCGCGTCACTGCAACTCCCCCTGGCTTCTGCTCCGCGGCTGCTGAGTGAGCCCTCATCTGGGACTCTCCTCAGCTCTTTCCGGGACAGTGGCGCAGCTGCCCCTCTGTTGGTCTTCCTTGGTCTCTTGTGTTCTGGGGGCCTCTGGATGTCTGGAGTTTTGATCTCCTCCACACCTGCTTCACGCCCTGGAGGATGGGGCTGTGGCCCCCCCCCCCCCCCACCCTCTAGCAGATTATTACATGAAGGAACCTTTTAAAAAACAAAAAACAAGCGCGTCCATGCTCACAGGTGTACACACGGGTGATCACACCCACAAACTACACCCTTTTTGGCTCCTACCTCAAAGCACACTGTGTGCTGTTGATCTTATGTGCTGCACAATAATGTTTAACATTTAGTATTTACTGTCATATTCCCATATATCATTGTGATGTTGTTTATTCTATTACTCTTGTTCTCTTCTGCTTGCTTTCTTTTTTCTTTCTCAGCAGGTGATCCAGGTGATTGATATATGCATTTTTTTTTCTCTGCCCGTTCTGTTGGTTTTTGTCTTTTGCCCTTCTCCCCCGTCCCTCTTCTCAGCTGTTTCTCTTTCCCTCTTTCTTTCTCCCCTTCTTTCCCCCAGTCAAGTCTGTCCCGTATTCAGTAAGTGAAAATAAAATAAACAATAAAAGGTGAATCAAATAGACCATTACGGCAAGGCTGGGATGGTCAGTTTGGTAAAGTAAATCCGTTGGGCATCTTTCTTTGCCTTTAGACAACAATTCTGATGGCAAAAGAGCCAAACGGGACAGGCCAAAAAAAAAAAAAAAAAAGAAGATGTTGAGAGAAAACACAGAAATCAAAGCACGAAACAGCTTAAATGACCCCACCTCCAACGTGACTGCTTCACTGCTGTTTAAGCTGGCTTTCACAGACAAGGCGTCTTGAAGACTCACCTGATAACATTTGTGTGCTTTATATGTAAATTGTCTGTGTGTGGCTTAATGCAAGGGATAAGGTAAATGGCCTGCATTTGTATAGCGCTTTTCTAGTCCATAGGACCCCAAAGCGCTTTACACTACATTCAGTCATCCACCCATTCACACACACATTCACACACTGGCGATAGCAAGCTACATTGTAGCCACAGCTGCCCTGGGGCGCACTGACAGAGGCGAGGCTGCCGGACACAGGCGCCACCGGGCCCTCTGACCACCACCAGTAGGCAAACATGGGGTTAGTATCTTGCCCAAGGATATTTGGCATGCAGCCAGGATGCAGCCTGGGATCGAACCACCGACCTTCTGATTAGTGGCTGACCTGCTCTGCTGACCTGAGCTACAGCCACCCCATATAAGGCATATAAGGTTCAATAGCTACATGCATATGCACCTCAAACTTTGATGCAGAGTGCTCATACAGTGCTACCTGTTTGTTATAAACAAACAGACTAAATTGCAAAGTAGAACAGAGTATATTAAATATGCGATCCAACTTCTTCAGATTCTTTATTCTGTATTTAGTGATGAGTTAAAGAAAACGTCATTGTGGATACAAATTTTGGTGACCATTAATTTATATAGGGGCTGTATGCATGTGAGAGAGTATAAATAACAGTTATACTCAATTAGATGGTGCACAAAATAGAAGAACAGATAAATATACTGACATTTATAAAATGTTTATAAGTATAACATATACATGTATATTATCCATATACAATTATATGATCAGACATCCCCTGATGTTGTTCCTACTTCATCACAGCATTGTTGTTTGTCTGGCCATTCGGTTAGCATTAGCCAAGAAGTAAGCTAATGCTATTAAAAACTAGAAAAGCTACAGGATTAACCTAAATTTGGCTAACAGCAAATTGATAATATATTTGTTAAATTGCATACATTGATAAATATAACGCTTTAAATTTTGTACATTTTGTTTCAGAAGATAGTTTTATGTAAACAAAGCTTCTTTCTTTTTTCTTTTTTTAATTTTCCCACCACATTTCAAAGCTATGACATCACAACAACACGATTGGTCAGTTGTAACGTTGATCCCGGACCAACATTTTATATGATGATGTAGGAACAACAACAACATGGAGATAACAGATACACCTATACTGCATATGCGTACATATGTATAAAAGTGCTTTTGCGTTTAAAGGATGTAAACAATAAGATTGTAAATGAGGACATTGCACATTAGCACATCTGCAGACTATGAAATGTACAGGAAAAATGGTGATTATATAAACATCTGGATATGTAAACATTTAGAGTTAAACAGGAGAATATTGCACATTACCTAAAACATTTAAAGACTGTGAAATGTTCATAACGTAGAATATATAAATACATTTATAAATATGAGATTATTTAGGTTATGTAAATATATTTATATTTCTGAGGGGTGTAAACAAGGAGAATTGAGCAGAATAATTTTGGCATTACCGCTATAAATAAGCTATTGACAGATCAAGTTCATGTAATAGATATTAGGAAGACTCTATTTATCAATCAGATATTACGAGTTTAATAGGTTAAATGAGTAGTATTAAACAGCGTTGTTTTAGTAGAATTTGTCGGAAACAGAAAAGGGAGACTTGTTCAGAATGCGTTTCTTTGTCATTAATATTTTTTTATTATTATTATTAATTATAATAATTTGAGACAAAGAATTGCCTTCAAGTTGAGCCTGTTAACACGAAACATTGTGCACAGTTTTCACAGTATTGTAGCAGATGTCAAACTCGTGCTTTTGCTCTGGAAACAAACGCATAGACTGTGCGGTGTCCCTGTTTGTCGTTCCTCTAAGGTCTTGTCGGGGTTTTCTGTCCGACCGCCTTCTAGGCGATCAGACCCGACAGAAAAGATGGCGGCCGAGCGGCACTAACTGTTCTCTATAATGAGTTACCAAATTTTGTCTATTTGTTGAGTTTTCTTCTGGACAAGAAAAACGAGTCCGTGCGGAGAACCTCATCTGGGAAAGGACATTTTGAGGGACAGAAAAGCTTCTTTTCTGAAGCAGTTAGCTGCTACAGCAGTTTGGTGTAGCAGCTCTGGCTTCGGCGTAGCTAACGAGTCTGTCTCGTCATTGTAAAATGGCTCCGGTGCAGATCGGCTCAGACGGGCCGCTCGTTCACGTCGGAGGTATGATTGTTTCGGGTCCACAGGCACCAGCGCTCGGTGCCCCGGGTACACCGGGGGTCCGACTCAGCATGCTTATTGAGTTTCTTCTCCAAAGGACCTACCAGGAAATCACCACACTGGCGGAACTGTGAGTAGCATTTACTGCTGCAGGCCTCAGAGCTAAGTGATGTTGACCTGGCGGGCTAACCTTCTAACTTGAGTAAACTGTGAGGATGTTCGTCTTCCAGATGCTAAAAGAAAGCCTAACAGGCTCATCAAACTGGGACCAACAGTTTTATATTTATATTCAAAGGAGCAAAAAGCTTTAACAGTAAAGACGATTAGCACAGCAGCACAGGTAACTGCTGATATGTTAAGGGCGTACATGTAAACAATACATGACTATAGGAATATAGAGCCAGGATCGGTGATTATGTTTGGAGATGAATATCTGATTGCTCCCATAGAGTTAATATATTAGTACCCTTTGACCGAAATACTATTATGAATAATGTTTTCATTGTAAAGAGCAAGGATACATAATTTGATCATTTGACAGGACATAGGTCTTGAGTTCAAGAGCTTAATAAATGATGCTTAAAGATCTTTTGTTGCTCTTCCAGGCTGCCCAGAAAAACAGACATGGAGAGGTATGTTTGTTTTCTCACATTTCATTCATTCATTCTCCTTTATCCACTCACACATTTAGTTACTGTGTCATATTTTAAAACCCATAACAAAAGACTGCTGTTCCCACCTTAGGAAAATCGAAATCGTTCAGTTCGCCAGCCGGACTAGGCAGCTGTTCGTCCGTCTCCTGGCGCTGGTGAAGTGGGCGAGCAATGCAGGAAAAGTGGAGAAGTGTGCGGTATGTTGTGTGTGTGGATTAGTACAATTATTATTAACATTCATTCTGGTCATCAGAGCACTACATTAAGTTATGCTGAACTCTCCATGGTAACAGATGATCTCCAGCTTCCTGGACCAGCAGACCATCTTGTTTGTAGACACAGCTGATAGACTGGCATCACTGGCCAGAGAGGCCCTGGTGCATGCTCGTTTGCCCAGCTTTGCCATCCCCTTTGCCATCGATGTGCTCACCACTGGGTCGTACCCGCGTCTGCCCACCTGCATAAGAGTAAGTCTTGGACTTCTTTCCCTGCATGAAATGATGGATGTAGCTAAAACTTGTTCTCTTGAAGCTTTTTGGTATGTGAGCTCAACTGTTTCTGTGTCTATTTGCTTAGGATAAGATCATTCCTCCAGACCCCATCACCAAGGCAGAGAAGCAGACCACTCTGAACCAGCTTAATCAGATTCTACGACACCGCCTTGTCACCACAGACTTGCCACCTCAGCTAGCAAATCTCACAGTCGGTAAGCAGTTTGTGTGGTGTTTTAACTGGCACCATTCTCATGTCTTAATCAGATTATTTTCATCTGTGCTGAAAAGATCTTGTGTGTGTGTTTATGTAGCTAATGGGCGCGTAAAGTTTCGTGTGGAAGGAGAGTTCGAGGCCACCTTGACCGTGATGGGGGATGACCCTGATATTCCCTGGAGGCTGCTGAAGTTAGATATTCTGGTGGAGGACAAAGAAACTGGAGGTAAAGGGACAGGGGGGCACTCACTCACTCCAACACAAACTGATTGATAATGTACTCGAGTGCTAATGGACTCAACTGGTTTGTCTTTCTGTCACATCCCCCTTCCCGCTCTATTGTAACAGATGGCCGAGCCTTGGTCCACAGTTTGCAGGTGAACTTCATCCACGAGTTGGTCCAGGCACGTCTTTGTGCTGATGAAAAGCCTCTTCAAGACATGTACAACTGCTTGCGTATCCTTTTTTTCCTTTGTATTTAACCACACACATGCACATTTACACATACAGAAAATGTGTTTGCGTGTGTATGTCCTGCCTGCATCCACTTGGCTTTTATCCCAGTCTGCTCTCAACTGCTGCAGTAGGGCGGGAGTGTGTGTCGGAGCATATAGAGTATTGACCGGTCAAGCAGATGAGTGTAGAATTCCAATGAGAAACACAGCTGCAGGAGTGAATCCTGTGTAGTCCCCCCTTCACTAAAACAGCCTTTTGTTAATGACAAGGAAAGAGCAGCACTGTTCTGACTATAGCGAGGTCACCCATCCAGGTCAGGTGCTTCAGTATTTTAACCTCCCTGAGAGATGTGGGCTTGTTAAAGTCACAGTGAAGAAAATAGTCCTTTTCTTTGTTCAGTTTTCTGCAAAATACAAGTATTATGTTGTCAACCTGAAAATCACTTGAGCGAGCATATGTGTAGATGATATCTTGTAATAGTGCCGATTTGTTCCCATGTGTCAGACAGTTGTAAGTCTTTGGTTAAGTGTAGCTTAAATGCAGAGAGAGGTAAAAAAAAACTGTTAGTGAGCAGTATTCACTTTAATCAGAGTCCTTAATCAAGCATGCGAGCTGAGCACAACTGTGCTTATCACAATGCTAATCAGTACATCTCTGCTCCGCCTTTTCCCCCCAGCATGTCAAAGAGCAGTCTGTATGAGGCACAGATACCTCTTTTACTACTGGACTGTGTGTTTTGAATTTTAATGGGAAGATGGGTACATCACTCTACCTCTACCCACCTGGCCCGGTATTTTCCCACGGTGTGTTTTCTTTAACCTCATTGTTGCCAGACTCCTTCTGTTTGTCGCTACAGCTAGAAGTGCTCCACTCTCAGACTCTGATGCTGATCAGAGAGCGCTGGGGAGACCTGGTGCAGGAGGAGAGATACGTGCCAGCGAAATACCTCACACTCTCTGTTTGGAAGTAAGAGCTTATAAGCGGCCCTCACATGCGTGAACACATGAACAGTCACACAGAGAGAGGCTCAAGCTGACTTTTTTTTTTTTACTGTTTCTCCAGTCAGCAGGTTTTGGGTAGGAAAACGGGTACAGCATCAGTACATAAGGTCACTATCAGGATCGATGAATCAGATGGATCGAAGCCATTACAAATTTCTCATGAGCCCCCTCTCCCTGTCTGTGACTCCAAATTAATGGACAGAGCAATGAAGGTGAAATTCACACAAATATCAGTATTTTCACTGTTTTACAGTACAATTACCTTCCAGTTTAGTATAACTTTTCCCCCTCTCTACTTTTTTTTTTTTTTTTTTACATTTTAGATTGATCACCTGTCAGTGGAGAAGCTTTTAATTGACAGTGTGCATGCCCGGTCACATCAGAAGCTGCAGGAACTGAAGGCAATTCTAAAGACCAGCAATCCCAGCGACAACTGTATGCATCCACTCCTCATTTTTTATTTATTTATTTATTTTTAATCCCTTCAAACGTGTTTATTTAGCAAAGTCTTTCAAACTTCTGTTTCCTTCTATCAACTGCAGCCAGACTTAATCAGCAGGCTGCAGATAAGACTGATGAGTGTTTGTGGTCATGAGTTAAAAAAAACTTAGAGATGTTGTCGTTCACACATACTTCATTCTCCTTCTGTCAACTAGTATCTGCAACCAGTCCTTTGAGTCATTCGCAGTGAAAAGACGTACACTTAAATGTTTGTTTGTTTATTTCAGCATTCATCGAGACTGCTTTACCTACACTTGTTATTCCAATACTTGAGCCCTGCGGCCGCTCAGAGTGTCTACACATTTTCGTAGACCTGCACTCGGGCATGTTCCAGCCAATGCTGTATGGGTTAGGTAAGCTTGTGTTTGTGTTGTATTACAATAGGAACATGTATTTATTTAATGGTAATGTGGATGACATTATTAGAATGAGCCTACACCTTCAACCCTTTGTTGAAGATAAAACCCTAGGTGTGCTTTCTCTCTCTCTCTATAGATCAGTCCATATTGGATGACATTGAAAAGACCATCAACGATGATATGAAGCGCATCATCTCATGGCTTCAGCAACTGAAGTAAGTCCACATCAAACAGAGATACAAGTCAGAGCAGTATATCTTTACAGCTAACAGAACAAAGTGTTGTTAGCACACATTAAAGATGCAAATGCACAAAGGAGTCAGTAGTAGGAGATGGAGTCTGACGGCTGACTGTAGCTTGTCAGAGTTGACTAATTGCAGTCAGTAGCAACACTTGGCTCAGCTGGTGGGATGATGGGTGTTGAGATGAATTGTCTGTGTTGTGAGTCTTGCACGAGTGAACAGTGATTGGTCAGTGAGTATCAGTTTCTGCAACTCAGCTCTCATGAAGACTGACACTTTCTTTCTTTCTGGCCAGGTTCTGGTTGGGAGAGCAGCGCTGCCGGCAGTCTGTGAAACACCTTCCCACTGTGTGCACCGATGTCCTTCACCTCTCCAACTCAGCTTCTCACCCCATCGGCAGCCTGTCAAAACACAGGCTCTTCATCAAGCTCACGCGGCTACCGCAGTACTACATAGTGAGTTTTTCAGCCAGTACATTACCGACAAACGTTGAGCTCGAACAACTCTGTTACTTAGATTTTTATATCCTCCTTCCAACTCTGAATCTTTTCCTCACATCTATTTTTTTTGTTTTGTTTTTAGATAGTGGAGATGCTTGAAGTGCCTAGCACTCCCACAGCGTTGCAGTACAAGTACTCTTTCCTGTCAGTGTCTCAGCTGGAAGGAGATGATGGACCGATGTGCGCACAGCTTCTGCAGCATTTCAAACCCAATCTAGAGCACCTTGTGCAGGACTCGACAACAGGGAGAGGGGCTCAGCCTGGGACTAAGAGAAAGGTAGCTGCACAGACTGCTTTCATCACCCACTCACACACTCATTTTCTTATGTGTGGCATGGCATTGCTAGGGAAAAACATTTGTGGTCAGTTGGACACTTAAAACTGCAATTATGTCCTTTCAGTGTGGGCTATTTATTTATTTTTTTTGTTTCTGTTATTCTGTAGATTGTTGGAGACCAAGGGGAGCCAGAGCCAAAAAAGCCTAAACGGTCTGGAGAAATGTGTGCCTTCAACAAAGAGCTGGCTCACCTAGTTGCAATGTGTGATATCAACATGCCTTTTATTGGCCTTAGAGCAGAGGTACTTCAGAGTGCTTGGATACTTTGAATCATTCCCACATGTGGTGATTAGACAAGCCCAGTTTAGTGTTTTCTGGTTGATGCTGGATCCCTTTCTCTGCCTTTTAGATGTCCAACATGGAGATTCCAAATCAGGGCGTCCAAGTGGAAGGAGATGGCAGCAGTCATGCAATACGTCTAATAAAGTAATTATAATAGAGACACATATTGACACAATTTATTTTAATTAAAGTGTTATAAACTGTAGGAAAAGTGAAAACTCCACAGTGACTCCACGGTTTATTGGGCTTTCTTTTACAGGATTCCTCCCTGTAAAGGTGTAGGAGAGGAGACCAGGAGAGCTTTAGAGCGTTCCCTACTGGACTGCACCTTCCGCCTGCAGGGCAGGAACAACAGAACCTGGGTGGCTGAACTGGTGCTGGCTAACTGTCCTCTTAACAGCACCCATAGTAAGGAGCAAGGTGCACAGCATTTACAAAGTCTTATTTATATACTTTGATTTAGTCTTGAAACAACTGTAGTATTAGTGTTTTTATGGATGTTGTGTCCAAATTAGATGGCAAAGACAGCAGCTGTAACTCCATAAAAGGCTCTAAACTGGAGCAAAAAAGAATAAAATGCGTTTAGTGTTTGAGAGCAAGGAATCTGTATTTTCTTCATATACCAGCTTCTAAACAACCCCATGTTTTTTGCTGTATTAGCCTCCACGCGACACGTGTATCTGACCTATGAGAACCCTCTGTCGGAGCCAGTGGGCGGGCGGAAAGTGGTTGAGATGTTCCTTAACGACTGGAATGCCATTAGTCAGCTCTACCAGTGTGTCCTCACCTTCTCTCGTGCACTGCCAGGTGAGTGCATGTTTTTTTCCGAAAAGTAAATCCCAGATTTGTATTGTCACATGTACACCTGTTTAACGTAGCTGCACATTATGATTCCCCCCCTCTAGAGATGCCATCTCATTTGAGTACCTTCTCAGAGGTGCGGCTGTATAACTACCGTAAGCTGGTGCTGTGCTACGGCACCACCAAGGGCAGCTCTGTCACCATCCAGTGGAACTCCAGCACTCAGCGTTTCCACCTCGCCCTGGGAACTGTGGGGCCTAACTCTGGCTGCTCCAACTGCCATAATATCATCCTCCATCAGCTTCAAGAGATGTTCAACAAAAACCCACAAGTGATGCAGCTGCTACAGGTACACTGTGACCCAGTTACAAAATGTAACCACGGAATGAACACATGCACTTTTTGGAGCTGGATTAAGGGACGATTTGAAATTAAATAAAATCAAAAGGATGTGATTGGATTGCTTCAAACATTGGGTGTGGCTTAGTGAATGCAGCAGTGTCGTATTACATGCAGCACTGTGGTGCCGTTGAGTTGCAGTGCTTTACCCAGACCTTCAAAAGCTGTGCGTTTAGTCCAGGTGGAGGAGAAATACATCAGACTGAACCATATTTATTTCTTCTATCAGTCGTACCCGATTAAAATCCAAACCCACACTGCCCACTGTGACACTGCTTTGCTTATGGAATTGTATTCAAGTTAAAGATCTGTGCGATAAGCCTCCGCACTCCTGAACCATTAGGCTGTAGTACAATATCTCACACTTAATTATACTTAATTAAAAAAATAGAACAGAAACTGAGGATCCGGAGAGTAAGGGTGGATCAGTATCTAGGATTTTAGAATAACAGCCAAAACAAAGGCATATTTACCTACCAAAAAAAGTTGCCCAGTCTTCAGCGAGGTAACTGCATGCACTGTGACTGGATGGGGCTGCTTCAAAACGTGCCTATTAGGATCCTCTAATTTATTTATTATTTTAAGATTTCTTCAGCATTAAAGTAATCCACTGCCAGTTCTCAGTACTTTGGCTGATACACCTTTAAATAAATCAGCCGTTGATTCTCCAAACTTTTTTTTCCAAATTGTAATCCTATACTGTATAAAACAGTGCCCACGTTGCTGACATGGTGTAACTGAATTTAGCAGTTAAAACTCAACCTGCCAATCAGAGAACACTTACTTTGAAAGTGACCACTCACATTACTTCCCTTCCTTCTTTGAGCGACGCCCCTCAAACTGTCAGGTGAGAGTCATTGACGAGGAGAATTCAGGTTTGAGAGCAGAGCTGCTGGTGAAAGTGAAACCTGCAGCACAAGCCAAGTAGACACTCTCGTGAGTGTAATACTTGCTTTGCGTCCTGATGTTACGTGTGAGGAACTGAATTTTGCGAGTGGCAGCGGATGAATAATTACCTGAAATTAATGTATTTGCTTTTTGTTTAAATGAAAAAATGTTTTTAATTTTTACATTTTCTTTCTCTCCAGGTCCTTTCAGACACACAGGCTCCTCTGAATGCAATCAACAAGCTACCTACGGTGCCCATGTTGGGCCTCACCCAGCGCACCAACACTGCCTACCAGTGCTTCTCCATCCTGCCCCAGTCACCCACACACATCCGACTGGCGTTCCGAAACATGTACTGCATCGACATCTACTGCCGAAGCCGCGGAGTGGTTGCTATCCGAGATGGAGCCTACAGTCTCTTTGACAACACTAAGATTGTAGAGGGCTTTCATCCTGCTCCAGGATTAAAGGTATGCCAGACACACTGGCACAGTAATAATGTAACAGACAATATGCAGCAGAAGTCCTTTAAGCTTAAATTATTAGTTGAACTTCCACACAAAAAGTCATTACACTTGAAGCTGTCATTACAAGCATTGTGACCTCTTGAAAGGACACTAAATATTGGGTGCTAAATATTAAACCACTTCCTGGACCATATTAGCTTTCCTTACTGTAAAGACTAGAGAAAAGGATGCCCAGCCCAGCTCTGCTGCAGGGATACGCTAAATTATCACTGTTTTTGTCTGACTCTTGCCAAGCACACAAATAAGCCAGTTTCCCAGATGTTGAATGACTTTAAAATAGATTGAGACATTAAAATGGATCCAATTCAGTGTACAGGTACTTACTTCTTAATTTATTCTCTCTCTTCTTTCTAGACATTCCTAAACATGTTTGTAGACAGCAATCAGGATGCTCGCAGGCGATCGGTCAATGAAGATGACAACCCGCCTTCACCTGTGGGTGTAGATGTTATGGACAGTCTTATGAACCAGTTGCAGCCTCAACCACAACCACAGACTATGAGAGGTGGTCCGGGAGGGGTATATCCTCCCCTAACTTCACCGCCACCCAATTATTATGCTAACGTTACTCCCTCACCATCCATGATGCCCACCCCATCACCAGGTATTTGGACCTATCGTACACTGATTGCTTAATTGTGCCTGTGTGAATGTTGCCGTAAAGTGTTTGTGTCATATAAGCTTGTTAAGCTGCCATACAGCATTGTTTTCTCACCACACATTGTGTCATCAGCCACCCCGCTGACTTATGCATTTGTTGCAATAGCAAATTATGCAAAAAGAATGCGATTGCACAACCATGTGTGCCCATTTTAATTTTGTGAAACCATGCGATCAGTTGTTTCTCTTGCAACATGCACACCTCGCAGCCAAAAGGGAACAAAGCATGCGTTTAGTCATGCTCCTTCCATTCCCCTCCATCTCAGCCCGCCAGCCAGAGTCTACAGCCCTTCCGCCCAGCTTTAGCTTGTGTGCACATGGAGTGAGTGTGTGTAAAGAGTACTTGTCATCTTTAGTCTGATGAGCCCTTTGATGTGTGTGCGTGTGTGTGTTGTGCGGATGTGTGCAGGGAACATCCATGCCTCTGGCTCCCCTAGTGGAGCTCTAAGGGCACCTTCTCCTTTCGGGCCAACCCCGTCCCCGTCTTCTTTGGGCATAGCCATGGGCCAGACCAGCTTTGCCAGTCCCCACGGTAAGCAGCAGGATAAATACTGGCCTGGTAGTAATTTTGTTCTGCTGGGCATGGGCTGGAGCGGGCTGGACTGAATATCTTTTCTAGGCTGCAGACATTAACAGACATATGACAAATGGTCTACACAGCACGGGCACACAGTGGTTTATTTTTCATTCATCTGATTATGTTTATTGTTGTATGAGAAGTGTTAATGTGATGGTGATGACTGACTCTCCTTTAACCTAGGTGTTTTAGACCCCAGCTCTCCATATGCCATGGTGTCTCCCACCAATAGGAACCAGTGGCCAGGTTCACCCCAGGTCTCAGGGCCTTCTCCTGGGGCAAGGATCCACGGCATGTCCCCTGGCAACCCTTCGTTGAATTCACCCATTCCTGACCCGAATTCTCCACGTGCTGGGTCCAGTAAGTACTGCCTCACATTGTCTTTGTATCCTTGTATTTAAAGACAAACACTTTGTAAAAATAGAGTTTAAATATATATATTATTTTTATTTTTATTATTATTTTTTTTGTAACATGTGTCTCTGTCTTTGATTTAGGTTCACAAGTCATGCCTACCAGTATGCCTCCACCCCGCAAGCTACCTCAGCGCCCCTGGGCTGCCTCCATTCCTACTATCCTCACCCACAATGCCTTGCATGTGCTTCTGCTCCCTTCCCCCACTCCCTGCCATGTGCCTGGCCTGGCAGGAAGCTACCTCTGCTCACCTCTGGAGCGCTTTTTGGGTTCAGTTATTATGAGACGGCACCTACAGAGGATCATCCAGCAGGAAGCCAATGTGAGTGACGAGCAGAGCCAAAAATCAGTCTGTTGTCTTTCATTTCCTAAATGATATCCTTTCTGCACTGTGCACTGAGTTATGGAAGCACGCAGCAAGGCCATGTTAGCCAACATGAGTTTTCTCAGTTGTAATTGGATCATTTTCATTTTATAGATTAACATGAGTCTTTATGTTAAATTAACATTTTCTGTAAAGTGTTTTGGTATACCTAAGGATTGTAATAGATTAAACATCCTTAAATATAGGATGACACGTAAAAGACTAAACTGAAATATGAATTCAGTCATGTTGGCTATAAGAAGTCTGTATATGCAAATTCACCAACTGCCCGATTGGCTTTTTTGTTTTTGTTTGGGGGTTTTTTCCCCTCCCCAGTGCAGTAATCACTGTGTCATCTTTCCTCTCCTCCAGTTAACTATCGTGAACTCTAACGAGCCGGGGGTGATCATGTTTAAAACTGAAGTGCTCAAGTGCCGTGTGGCTCTCAACCCAAATAACTACCAGACGCTGCAGCTCAAAGTCACTCCAGAAAACACAGGTCCCTGGTCCCAGGAAGAACTTCAGGTGCTGGAGAGATTCTTCGAGACCCGTGTAAGTCTTCATGTTTTTATTTATTGATTTTTCCTGAACTGATCATAAAAATGGGTAAACAATCCCTTGCTATTTTGTATCCATTAAAACATAGTTTGAATATTATATGATATATGACTAGTAACAGACACCAGCATTAATCATTAATCCATCTACTGCTGTCCTCCCTTCTAGGTTGCTGGTCCTCCCTTTAAGTACAACACTCTGAATGCCTTCACTAAGCTGCTGGGTGCACCCACTAATATCCTTAGAGATTGTGTGCGCATCATGAAGCTTGAATTGGTGAGGAACTTCTTTTATATGGAGTGTTGTTGCACATTTGGACCGCCCCTTTAACCCCCACTTAATAGTCTTTGCGTTTGAAAGGTAATGCATGAATAAGCCTTTTCTTCTCCTGCAGTTCCCTGACCAGGCTGCACAGCTGAAGTGGAATGTCCAGTTCTGCCTCACCATCCCCCCCAGCGCTCCACCCATCGCTCCTCCTGGAACCATTGCCGTGGTGCTCAAATCTAAAATGCTTTTCTTTGTAAGTCACTGCAGTGCTTTACCTTTTTGAAACATGTACTTCATTTTCATTTGATGGAAAAGAGAAAAAAAACCATGAATATGTTGAAGCCACCTCACCCTTTGTATTTGGTCTGTTTTGTCCCACAGCTGCAGCTGACCCAGCGCATCCCGGTACCCCAGGAACCAGTGAGCATTATCGTACCCATTGTGTACGACATGGCCACAGGCCTCACTCAGCAGGCTGACATCCCCAGACAGCACAGCTCCTCTGGAGCCGCAGCACTCTTGGTCTCTAATATCCTCAAGAGGTTCAATGAGCTGCATCCTGCCAGACAGGGTGAGACTCTGGCCTCCCTCAGCTGACGAGCACTGAATAATTTACTGTACCTAAACCTTTTCCAACTGAATATTCTAATTAGATGTAAAACAGCTTTGCTAACACTGACTGTATTCTTTTCCTCCCAGGCGAGTGCACCATATTTGCATCTGTTCACGACCTGATGGCCAGCCTCACCCTTCCCCCTGGCACCCGTCAGTAGAAACGATGACGTCAAACCCAGAGCGGAAATTCAACCCAAGTCCCTTTAAAGACAGAAGACGAGCCTCACCCTTAAGCTTACTCGACGCATGAGTGTAAAAGCTGTGGTCCCGAGAGGTCAAAATCCAGCTTGCGTCCCCTTTGATACAGCCACTGGACTTTGATGTGATGGATGATTTCAAAGGGGATTCAATTTTGACAGTCTTGGAGACGGTCTTTAAGATTTGCCATTCAGGTAGACCTTAAAACAAGGACGACATTGGATGCAAATGGATATAAATGTTCGTTTGTTCTTCCTCCAGGTGCACTTGTAAACAAAACTTATGTATTGAGTTGTTTTTTTTTTTACAGAAATATGTATATTTAAGTGTTTAAAAGAATGAGGTGAGAGATTTTTCTTTTTGCTAGACCGCTGACTTGCTTTTTTTTTTTTTTTTTGGGGTAAAAACTGATATTGTTGTAGTATCAGGAGATATTTTCCTTAGCACACTATTTAACTGGCTTCTTGCCTTTACCTTGTCATTCCTCTGCAATCTAATTTCAGACGTACACTTTGGATACTGTAAAAACTGTGATAAACTTTATAAGCCAGTTGTATTTTATTAAGAACCATTTGGAGTCCTGATTAAAGGATTTGAGACATCTTTTCTGACTTTTGGTATTTTATTTAACCAAATTCTGAGTTGGTTTGTGGTTTGAGGATTTTGCACCAGAAATGGAAAAGAATCGGGTAAGTTACCAAACAAACAAAACAACAACAAAAAAACGGTGTTAAAAGAAAAACTTTGCATTATTTATTCTTTTTCCTCCATTTGGTGTTTTTTCATGGTGACAGAGAGCACGGTCTTAAAAAATCTGTCCCAAATCTCCCCAAAAGTGTCATTCCTGCTCATCACGCCATTCAGTGACCCTGAGTCACTGAGAGATCACTTCCACTGAGGGAGAAAATTCTCATTGTAGGATAAAAGTTCAATGGACCCAAACAACACCAAAAAATGACCCACAATAAGTAAAAGAGCCACTGGATGGCCTACTTAAATATAAAAGGCCAAGGCTTTGCTTTCCATCCAATGTCTCCCAGCTGGAGCATACCCCAGCTGTCAAAGGTGGAGTACACTTAACCTGTCATAGAAAAACACCCATTCACACCATTTAACCTAACCCCGCTGTGGGAGGAAGCTGGAGTACCCAGAGAGAACCCATGTATACGGCACACAATAAGAAGAGACAGAGGATTTAAACCCCTGATGTTCTCACTGTGAGGCAGCAGGACTAACCACTGCTCCACCATGTTGCGGTTTTGTTTTCAGTCCTTTATTTTCCAAAATTATTCTGCAATCTCATTATGTTGTGAAGATTAGTTACATGTTATGGGATTTATGAACTGATTATTATCAGTTTATGGCCTGTTGGACTCCTCATGTTTTAGGAAGTGTTTTTTTTGGTTTTTTTACATCATTTATCACTTGCAAAAATACAATAATTATATAGATTTTTTAGTGTGCAATAACCTCTTCTGAACATTGATTGTGAATATAAATAACACAAATACTCAATCCAGGTCGTGAAAGGAGGTTTGTTTCCCAGGGGAAAAAAACGCTGTTTTCTGCCTGCATCCTCACTAAAGTGATGCTGTGCTCCTCATCCCTAAAGCATGACATCATTGTGAAAGGCTGGTCCTCTGCGCGCGTGCCGCTTGAGGGGCGTTCCCTGCCGCAAATCACGGGCTGTGACTGCGCCGCCGTTGTTGCAAAAGGGGCGCGGGCTTTTTATTGTTACCGTCGTTGCATCAACCTTTCAGCGGCTGCATGAACGAGGCTCTATTGATCAGTGCGCGGTTGCGTGGGGGCATCGTCATCTAAGAGGAAGCGGCGAATCAGGGATGAAGAAACAGTGTTTCACCTGAACGTTTGACACTCGAACGCACCACCTGCGAAAGAGACTTCCGACCAAATGCAATAAAATAAACCGACAGATCTGATCTGTTATTATCTAGTCCCACTCTAGCAAGTTGTCATCGCGTTCATTGTCTTCATATGGCTTTAATTAGCGGGACCGAATCAGGAGAATAGGAGTGATATAACACAGCCGGTCCGAGCCATGGCAGTGAGGATATCGGAGCCGCTCTGTCAGCCCTGCGGTTACCATGAAGCATTTAAAGGTAAGTCCCAGCATCACGCTTTTTAGTCGGGTTCATGCAGCGTTTTGAGGCGTTTCAAGTTCACTTCGGAGGAGTGCGCCCTGCAGGCTCCGACTCCTTACAGCCCACTGACCACTCCCCTTCAGTCCTCATCAACCATCCTTCCTTGGACCTGTAGAATAGACAGCGTGTGCGCACTGATTTATAGTCTGCAATGGTGCACCCGTGTGCTTGTGTGTGTTAAGAGATTATTTTTTCCGGCAAATGTGAGAAATGTCATGGAGTGATGTGACTGCTCTGTGGTCAGTGGAGTTACAGGTGAAGAGACCTCTGATGCCTGTCCAGCTGAGTCCTGAGCAGGTGGGCCTGGAGATGCTGTGTCTTTGTGGGCAGCTGGACCTCCTCATCAGGGCACAGATGCAGCAGGTATATGTATGTCTCCTCAACTTTGTGTTAGTTTTCATCAATTTTCAAGTGAAACTTCAGTCAGATGTTCCATCAAACATTTCATTATTCAAATGTGAATCTGGTGAGAATATGGAGGGCCAAAAGTGCCAAAATGAAATAATAAAATAAAACACACACATCATTAAACACAAAAGTAAATGTGTCATCAATTAATCTAAATGGGAAAAAATATGACTTATACATGTTGGTATGTGGTAAGGACTTGAGGAGGTCAGGGATCCCAGAATATATTTTGAAAAACATTACAAGCAGCAGTTCCCAAACTGTAAGTAAAGGTTTGTGATACTACTTTTTCTGTGTCACCAAATAAATTTTTTAGGATTTTTAGGTGAGACCACTGTGGCATAATCTTAAAAATCTGGTTGATTTGTCAAGATAGAGTCAGTTTGCAAAAGTGCTCCTATGCTGGTGACACAGAAACTGCAGTACTTTAAAACTTCACTTAATTTTCACTTCACAAGTTGTTGTTGGTTTTTTTATTTTATTTTGGTGCTCTTGGATCCCCATAGTCTACAGCAAATAAACAGTCATTTTGGATGCACAGCTAATGTTCCTACACACCTAATAAATCAGTCAATTAGCTTTGGGTGGGTAGCTGGTTAATTACTCTGTACTGTCACACACAGACCTTAGATCATTGTATTAAGAGAACAGGAAGTGCACTGGATAGGACCTAATGAGCAAATTAATGCCCATACACATATTGTGACCTAATTTGGGACGTGCACATGGATTTTTTTCCATCATCGTCATTTCTTTCCATCAGCTTTTCTCGAGCTTAAAACTAAATAACAATGTATAATTACGATGTTTATCAGAATCAGAATCAGAATACTTTATTGATCCCTGGGGGAAATTATTTTTTGTTACAGTGCTCCATTTTAAACCAACATGATGTTTATAACACAATAAATAACACCAGGAAATAGTAATTATGGTGTAACATTGTTCAGTCTGTACTGCTTTGATGTTTAATCACTGTTACTCTGTCACAGTTCCAGGAGCAGTTAGGACAAGGGTGTAGTCCAGAGGAGTCAGACACATTCCAGGCTCAAGGTATGTGTGATGAAATCTAAGAACAAAAGATGTCTTGGATATTTTCTGATCTTCTGTATATATATATATATTTTGTTTATGGCTTAAAGGATCTGAGATTCTTGACCAGATGCTGCAGTGCCTTGAACATCTACCAAAGCCTATGCCACAGTTAGAGGTATGACCTTAAACCGTTCTGTCCTAATGAAACAGTAACATTAGAAACAACTGGGCACTTCACATATTATCCGCCCCCAACCCCTAAAACAGTGAGTTGTAACTGTCAATATCAAGGATCAAGTGGTGCATGTGTTTCCTCAGGACTACCTGGACATGGTGGGACTGTCAGCAATGTTTCCTCGAGTTGAGGTGTTCCTTATTCAAGGTAGTCCTGTTGACATGCTGGAAAGGCCACCAATGGATGGTGAGAGGAACGTGTTTCCAATTCATACACACAAACACGTAACTTTTCTTGTATGTTGACAGTAACATTATTAATTTATTGTTAAATCTTTGAGCATAAGGCATCTTTAATGTGTTTGTAGACTGACAGTATATTGAGAAAAGACCATCCCCTTGTTACTTTCCTTTCCTTGTGGTCATGGTCAAGTCTCTGTGAACACGTCCTACTAGTGGTGCAACGGATCAAAAATCTCACAGTTCGGATCGGATCACGGTTTCAAGTCACAGATCGGATCAATTTTCGGATCAGCAAAAAAAGAAAAAAGACAAAAATTTTACATTTACTTATTGAATTATTTTTGCCTGTTAAAAACATTCAACTCAAGACTCATTCCACGCAATTATTTAAAAAAAAAAATGATACAATATAGGGCAGTATAGGGCTTTGTATCTCAATTCAGTTCAATTCAATTTTATTTATAAAGAGCCAAATCACAACAACAGTCGCCTCAAGGCGATTTATATTGTAAGGTAGACCCTACATTAACACATACCGCTAATTATATCGCACACCGCTGTGATATAATGAGCTGTCACGGTCACGTAGCTTTCCGTTGCCCTGGAGGTCCAACCATTTGTAGTAGTTAGGGCAACAGAAGATGCCTGGGACAGTTCAGCCATAACTTAAATCTTTTCCTGCTCATACATGCTTGGAACGATCTTGCCACTAAAGTGGACGTGCAACGGGATATCATTGCCCCTTGTTAAACCCCTTGTTTTGCACAACGGAATATGGCCTCAAGTCTGCAGCTAAACACCCCAATAGCTTTTGTAATAGCTTTAGCCCGGTCGGACTGGGCAGCAAAGGGCTGCTTAAATATCGCAAACTCCTCTGCTCCTCCACTTGGACCGCTAGCGCGGGCCATAACTATCGCTTGACAGACCCACCACGCGCACCATACACATACTTTTTTTCCTTCTTTTTCGAATCTTCAGATCACGTGCGTACCGAACCGTGGAGTGGGATCGGTTCAGATTACGGATAAACCGTGATCCGTTGCACCACTACGTGGATGCTTCTTAACTAACAATGTCTATAAAACAAAAAAAAAACAAGCATGTGAGAGTTTCTTTGTAGGACTTTTCCTTTTATTGCAGTTTTTGACTCTTAAGTTCTGCTGCCTTGATACTTCTGTTGCAGAATACTACTTCCACATTGCCAAACTGAACCAGCTCCTTGTGCTGAGTCAACAGCTAGAAGAGGATATCAGGCACCTTGGAAGTCATAAGTACATTGCCCACCAGCTCTCAGTTATATATGTAAGAGTGATGAACTATAACCATCCTCTGTTTAGCTGTGCCTTTTGCAAAATGTGTGCATTTTGTTTCATTCCACAAAAAATTGCTTTGTGCTATTTAATGTCTCTGTTTTACAGCAAGTCCTCAGCTCTTTCAGGGGAATTCAGGTCTTCTCAGAAATAAAGAAGGATATTGAGGCCAACTTCAAACAGATGAAACAGTCTCTGGTGGTAGAGGAAGGCTCAAGGCATGAGCCTCAGCTGGCTGTTCATTATATCAACTGGTGGGTTTACATTGAAATAATTAGCTGTGAATGAGGTGATGATTAATTCAGCAAGAATCTGATGGCAAACATGTTCTGTTCTCTGTGCAGGATATTAGAAATAACTCAAAGCTTAACATCGATGGTGCTGTTACTGCCAGACGAGCTGACAGATGATGTTCACCAGGCCGTGACCTTCGTGTCTCAGTTCCTGTCCTGACTCACGCTGAGGAACGCCTCTGTATTTATGAATCCTTCTCCAGGGCTCTCCCGCTTCAAAAGCAACTGATTATGTTACGACCATTAAAAGGTGCTACACAATACGATTCTACAGAATAATAGTGGGGTTGAATAGCCCACCTGTTTAGAACCACATAGGTTTTTTGTACATCGTCTTTTGGAGTGCGGCCCTTGTTAGTCCCTGTGCTGAATCGGTTGGTTGGAGCTGAATGTAAGCTTATTGAATCCCATCTTGCACTAATGTTACATTTTTTAAACCTAAAGCAGAATAATAAAACTGAATGCAATGAACGCAAGTTGTATGACATGTTTGCTCTTTGTGGCTGATAAACTCATTGATGAATGAGTGTCAGAGTCAAAAAACAGCTATAAAGGGACACCAGGTAACATAAAATCACAAATTGATACAATTTGACACAAAATAACCACAAAGTCACACCACACAACCACACATCTACAGTGACTACAAAGTAGCGTTAGACTACACATGCAAAATGACCCTAAAGTAACAAAAATTCCTGAAAAAAAGGCAAAGGTAACAAAAATAGCATGAGACGCTACCTTGAACTCATGGGCCAGATACCAGGACATGGGCCATCACATAATATGTCCTATTAGGAGACCATCTCTCCTGGTATGAGGAGAGATAGGCGGGCAGTAGAGGGGCATCACCACTCTCTTCATACATGGGAGCAAGTTCCCACAGAGCACATGGTGGTGAATGTTACATTGCTTACATCATCCAGCATAACAGATTTGGCAGTGGGTCATTCAATATCTGGGACCACATGCTCTCCATGTATTCACCAACACCAAAATATGTAAAAACTTCACGGATGATGAAGACACAGATGTCAGTGACAGGTCCTTGCGTTCCCCAGACTTGAATCCAATTGAGAACCTCTGATATGTTATGTGTCAGTGCATCCAATGCTGCCAACAGACAGTCCAGGAGCTCACTGATGCCCTGAAGGTCTGTGAGGTCCACGAGAACAATATCGTCTGTCTCAGTAGAAGCATGCCCAGACATTGTTGAGAGTGTATGCAGACATGTGGAGGCCACACACACACACACACACACACACACACACACACACACACACACACACACACACACACTGAGCTACATTATGATTCACGTTGGATGAGCGTGTGATTTCAGTTTTTATTAACAGCATGAAAATGAAAAAGACGGAAAAACCTTCAAAACCCTCATTTCACTTCAGTCATTGGTGCGCCCTGAGGATTGTTATTGTTTTGAATATCAGGCCACATAACCCCAACTAATTAGGTAAATTGGCAACAGGAAAGTAACATGAGCTGCTGTAAAAAGAGCATGACTCCATTAAAAGAGGTCCCGAACTAGCGAGCAGATGAAATCCTATCTCAAGCAAGAGTGGGAGGACATTTGGCTTTCAAAACCACAGCATCTGCTCTCTCGAGTACCCAAACACAAAGTGTTGCTGTATGAAAAGCTTTAAAAACAAAAACAAAAAACCAGCATCAAACAATAACATAAAACTATCTTTAGTTACATGCAGGCTTTAAATTATTGCATTTTGCTTTTGAGTTACATTTTACACAATGTCAGAACTTCAAGTTCAAAAACAAGTGAAGAGGTCGCGTTATATTCACATTAATCTTGCATCTGTTTCACTTCTGTCGATGATGCCAGGAATGTGAATGTGGGACGACTGCATCCATCAATAATTAAGTTTATTAATTACACCTATGCTTTCTAGCTACTATGTGTCATCAGATCTGCGGCGGAGAGAGTTGTCATGCTTATAATGTTATTGGTTACACCTCAGCTTTTGTGCTAAGACATAATCATGTGTACAGGTCCACTGAATGCTTTGTTCATTGTTCGTTGGGAGCTCATTTTGATCTTAAGTGGGCTGGACCAGCGAAACTGCGAGATAAATGTTTAAATTTGGACAAAAAGGTATGAAAGTCAAACAGTTTTCGTCAATTTACAAAAAAAATCTTTATGCACTGCTTCACATTTTCCAAATCCGTCCCTTGGGCCGGATTGGAGTCGTGCCAGGCCGATTCTGGCCCCCAGGCCTTATATTTGGCACTCTTGACCTAAAGGTTCTTCAACCAAATTGTGTTTAAGATCATGGTCAAGGTCACATTTTTTGTTTTGTACAGGAAATGACCTGTAAATTGTCATGGATCGTGAGCTGAAGTAGCTACTTACATTCTGGTTCTGGTGACTTCCCCTCAGTCTGGCATCTATCCACTATGTTTGGACAACAGTTACTCATATTACAAGTATAAAATACTTGGGACTAACAGAAAGAAGTTGTCAAAATACACAAATGCCAAAGGTGCCCCATTAAAAACTCACCAGGAATACACCAGTCAGAGCACATACAGAACAATCAGTCTACATCTTTTAAATTGAGAATGAGATAGAGCGTGAGCTCAGACTTTCAAACCAGTATTTCACATTTACTAATTGGAAACATGTTTACTTACACTAAACGTGAGCTGTAACAATGGAAAAGTGGTTAACTGTGCATATTTTAGAGTGTTTTTGACTGACTTTGTCTCTGGTGGAGACTGGCTTTCAGCATTTAGCTGCAGCAGCTTTTATTCTCCCCATCTGTTGACTAATGTCACGTGTATATAAGCAGGTATCGCTTACTGGGAGGGAGAGAGAGAAAGAGAGGCAGGTGTGCGCTACAGTCTGTAGGTGAGAGATGTCAAGCAAATACAGCCCACGCTAAATGGGCCACACCAATGAAAACTCACATTTCTATCAGAAGTAAGGAAGTCTAAGTACACATTTAACCTCTGAGATATCTTAATAAGATAAGATAAGATAAGATAAGATAACCTTTATTAGTCCCACACGTGGGAAATTTGTTTTGTCACAGCAGGAAGTGGACAGTGCAAAAGTTATGATGCAAAAATTAGAATACAATAAGAATAAATACAGTACACAGCTGTACAGAATAGAATAAAATAATATACTATATACAGTAGAATAAAATAGAATAAAAATATACAATAAGATAAAAATAGAATACGAATGCTATATACAACTGAGTAAAAATACAACGATGCCAGAAAAGATTATTGCACTTAGTGTTATTGCACATGTGTGGATGTGTGTGTTTGTTCAGTTAAAGTCTTTGTTGTGGAGTCTGACAGCAGTGGGGAGGAAAGACCTGCGAAATCTCTCCGTCCCACACCGTGGGTGCCGCAGTCTCCCACTGAAGGAGCTGCTCAGTGCTGTCACAGTCTGCTGCATGGGGTGGGAGACGTTGTCCAACAGGGATGACATTCTCCTGTCACTCACCACCTCCACTGGGTCCAGAGGGCATCCTAGAACAGAGCTGGCCCTTCGGATCACCCTGTTCAGTCTCTTCCTGTCCCCAGCAGAGATGCTGCCGCCCCAGCAGACCACACCATAAAAGATAGCAGAAGCCACCACAGAGTCATAGAAGGTCTTCAGGAGTGGGCCCTCCACCCCAAACGACCTGAGTCTCCGCAGCAGGTACAGCCTGCTCTGCCCTTTCCTGTAGAGGGCGTCTGAGTTATGAGTCCAGTCCAGTCTATTGTTCAGATGAACACCAAGGTACCTGTAGCTGTCCACAGCCTCAATGTCCATACCCTGGATGTTCAGTGGTTGCAGTGGAGAATGCTTGTGCCTGCGGAAGTCTACCACCAGCTCCTTGGTTTTACTGGCGTTGATCTGGAGGTAGTTCAGCTGGCACCAGTCCACAAAGTCTTGAGTCAGTCCTCTGTACTCCTTGTCGTCCCCATCAGTGATGAGGCCGACTATTGCAGAGTCATCAGAGAACTTCTGCAGGAAGCACTGGGTGGAATTGTGGGAGAAGTCTGCAGTGTAGATGGTGAAGAGGAACGGAGCCAGAACCGTTCCCTGTGGGGCCCCCGTACTGCAGACGACCCTGTCCGACACACAGCCCTGAGTCCTCACATACTGTGGTCGGTCAGTGAGGTAGTCCAAAATCCAGGTAGTGAGGTGATGGTCCACTCCAGAGTTCTCCAGCTTGTCCTTCAGAACCGAGGGAAGAATAGTGTTGAAGGCACTGGAGAAATCAAAGAACATGATTCTCACAGTGCTTCCAGCGGTCTCCAGGTGAGCGAGGGAACGATGTAGGAGGTGAATGACGGCATCATCCGCGCCAATGCCAGGCTGGTAGGCAAACTGAAGTGGGTCCAGTGATGAGCTTGTTAGGCGCCGAAGCTGAGCCAGGACCAACCACTCCAGGGTCTTCATCAGGTGGGATGTCAGAGCCACCGGCCTGTAGCTGTTGAGGTCCTTGGGGCGTGAAGTCTTTGGCACTGGTACAACACAGGAGGTTTTCCAGAGCTGTGGGACTCTTCCCAACCTCAGGCTCAGGTTGAAGAGGTGCTCCATCACCCCACACAGTTGGTCCGCGCAGGACCTGACGACCCTCGAGCTGATGCCATCTGGGCCCGCTGCCTTCTTGCCATTAATCCTCCTCAGTTCCCTCCTAACCTGGGTGGTTGAGAGAGACAGGCTGGAGCCTTGTGTTGAGTGTGTATTGGATGCTGTTGTTGGGGGTGGGGGGGAGTGAGCAGGGTGAATAGAGGAGGTGTGAAGTGTCTGAGGTGTCAGAGGTGGAACAGCAGCAGTGGGGGTGGGTGAGTCTGCAGCCGATGTTGCAGACTGCCTCATGGTTGAATCAAATCTGTTGAAGAAATGATTCAGTTCATTTGCCCACCTCACATCCCTCCCAGGCAGAGAGTTCTGCTGTTTGTGGCCCGAGATGGTTCTGAGGCCTCTCCAGACTTCACCAACGTTGTTTTGCTGAAGCTGGTTCTCCATCTTCTGCCTGTAGCTGTCCTTCCCATTCCTTATCAGTCCCCTCAGCTCTCTCTGCACCCTTTTCAACTCCTCTTTGTCTTTGGATTTGAAGGCCCTCCTCTTCTGCTTGAGGACAGCTTTAATTTCTGGGGTAATCCAAGGTTTGTTGTTGGAGAAACACCGTACAGTCCTGGTAGGTACAGTGTTATCCACACAGAAATTAATATAGTCAGTAATGCATGTAGTAAGGCTGTCGATGTCCTCTCCATGGTCGTCACAGATCACCTCCCACACAGTCGACTCAAAACAGTCCTTAAGAGCCTCCTCGCTCTCCTCTGACCATCTCTGCACTGTGCAGGTGGCTGGTGGCACCCTGCGCACTAAGGGCTCATACACAGGGACAAGGTGCACCAGGTTGTGGTCAGATTTGCCCAGTGGAGGGAGAGGTGATGAACTGTATGCCTCTTCAGCATTGGCATACAGTAAGTCCAGTGTTTTATTGTCTCCGGTTGAGCAGGTCACATACTGGGTGAAGGTGGGCAGTGTGGAGTCCAAAGAGGCATGATTGAAGTCCCCTGATATTATGAGAAGGGCTCTCGGAGATTGTGTTTGCAGTCTGCTGACCACTGAGTGGAGAGTGTCACAGGCTGCATCCGCGTTGGCCGATATAATATAAGAAAAAGAAAGTGTAGTTTCAATAATACATACAGTTTTTCAACGTGACAAAGAAATGCTGATGTACTAAAGGAAAGAAATCTGTCACCAAAACTTTAAATTGTAAGTAATAAATGTGTCATGCCAGACTGTCATGCAATTATAAAACAGAAGGTTTTTGTTAATTGACAGAAACTCATTTCCCCCCATTTCTGTAGTAGATAGTGAAAAAACCCAGCAACATTTGTGCTATTTAATTATTAATTATTTGGTGTAATATCTTTGTCATGAGGAAACCGCAGTGTTTCTGGCCTTCAGGCCTTGTGTTTGATACTGCAGCTGTAGGTGATGCAGGGGTTCTGAGAGGCCTTTCTATTCTTTCCTGCATTTATAACATTGCTTCTCAAATCCTTCCCGTCCTTAAACCTTTGCCTGCGGGCTAAGCTGCTCGCATAAGATGAGTGAATAGCTCCCCCTGCTGGTCAGCTCATTCAAATAGTTAAAATCAGGAAATGCCATGACATCTCCCTTCTGAATTGACTGCTGCTACTGTGCTTAATTAAATTACACGGGAAGCGCTTTTGGGACCGAGGTGTGCAGGATACATTGCATTAAAAATCACAGCAGGACCAGCGAGATAGCTAAATGTGCTGCATTATTTTTGTGGTAGCACAAAAAGGCACAATCTTCCTGTTATTCACTCGCTAACAGTTCATACGTCGACGAGGCTCTTCTTACAGATGTTTACAGCGCTGTGGCCTGACGAAAACCGCTCCGTACAGCAAGCCTTCTGTCACCGCCGCCGGAGGAGGGACTCAATTCACACTGACGTTTCCCGCCAGCCAATCGCATCATTCTATTCGGGCTCGTTAGCCAATCACGACCCGTTAGGCTGTCTGTCAACTTGACTGTGAGAGCTGGGGCTAAAGACGGAGGATATCAGTGGAAATACTTGAATTAAATGAGTCTGACAAGCTTCCAATTCAAAGGCATACACTGACAAACATCGAGGCGTATGCGTTTATGCGAAGAGGGTAAGTTTGAAAAGTTTAGCAGCGACCTTTGAGTCTTTGTCTTACCTTTTAGTTTTAATCCGTGCTTGTTATATTCTGCAAGCCGAGGCACTGCTAATTAGGCTAGCTGTAAATTATTACTTATATTTTTTTGATTTAGTAAAAGAAAGTGCTCTGTTCAACTTTCATGGGGGCTAAAGCGGCCACTATGCCCAAGTGTCTTTAACTTACCCTTTAAAGCACCGCGGTAGCTCCTCCCAGCGGAGGGGGCACGCAGAAAATCAGTTAAACGCAAGCCTCTGCCCCCACCCTCCAATGCATTGCTTAGTTTTGGTAGCACAGACTGTCGGGTACTGTGTTTGCAGATGCAGAGTCACACAGCTGAGCCCTGCGTGAACGTCTGAGGGGATCATGATACCAGAGGCCACAGCTGCAGCTGCATCCAGGTCCTCAGAGCAGAAGTAAGTTAGCAAAGTTAGTCGTTATTTGACAGTGCCTGCTATAATAACCCAGCTTCCCTCTGTTAACCAGTTCTCCTGTTTCTGAATTCCCAGTAAGAGCTCTTGTGCCAAGGCGGACACCTCTGAAGCCGTCAGTCACTCAGAGGAGGACTCTGGGAATGAGAACAGGCGAAAGAGTGTGGTATGTGTTATCCACTGATGCTCATGCAGGCTTACACAAGAAAAACGCTTCTTCTGCTTCTTTTTCTTCTTCTTCTTCTAGCTGCTCCCTTTAGGGGTTGTCATATCTGATCCCCTGCTTCCACCTCCACCTATCCCTAGCATCCTTTTCTATCACATCAACCCCCCACATGTGAGGTCTTCCTCTTTTCCTTCTGCCTGGCAGCTCTATATTCTACAGCCTTTGTCCAATATATCCATTAGTCCTCCTCTTCACATCTCCAAACCATCTCCTAACTTTGTCTCATAAATGCTAAACCTGAGCTCATTTGTAATCTTGTCCATCCTTGCACCAGCTGGTGGAAGCCGCCATGTTGACCCAGAACATGAATACAGTGGCCCAAGTGGATATCAGTGTTCTGCCTAATTGAGTTTAGTGTATGTGGCTACAAACCAGCCACATACGTAGTCCGGAGAAGAGAAGTCGTAGGCGTTCTAATGCTGTGGAGGCAAATTTGTGTCTGCGCCTTCAGACTGATTTTCACTCGACCTCGACTGGAAATCGTTGCACATTATTTCAGCCGGCTGTATTTTCTTCACCTGTCACGTTTTCAATCCCGGCAGAGACGAAGGAGGCGAACACACGAGAGCTCCGAGAATGTCAAGTGCAAAAGTCCCAAGGCCAGCTGCAGCGGCACGAGGAGAGCAGGAAGAGGACACGGCAAACAGAAGCACGTGGAGGCCGTCACCTTGTTTGAAGTGATCACCATGGGCAGGAGTGCCATGCAGGTAACTTCGTACACATTGTGTCGCTTTGTTGAATTTAAAAAGGGAAGCGTTGTAATCTCTGCTATCTGTCAGAGCTGCTGATTTCACCCTGGCTATTGAGCAGTTATAACAGGCTATTAAAAATCCCACATCCTCAGTGTAGAAATGGAAGATTCTTAATTGTGTACAATAATATTATGATTCACCGGGTCTTCTTTGATGCCTGAGCAGGCGGTGATAGATGACTGGATTGAGGCGTATGGGTCAGACAGAGACTCCTCTCTCCTCGACCTCATCAGCTTCTTCATCCAGTGCTCTGGGTGCAAAGGCAAGCAGACCTGCCAGCGCGCACATACGTGCAGCATACCAACAAAGGGCTTTGTCTTTAGCGTGCTTTCTGGGTTTTTTTTTTAAGGTGTCGTCACAGCGGAGATGTGTCAGAGCAAAGAGGACAGCGAAGTCATGAGCAAGATGGTCGAGGAGCTGGATGAGGTAAGAGGATTTCAGCTCGGCGCTCTGTCGTGTTATTATGTGAAGCATGTTTTGGATGTTGTGGAAGAGAAACTGTATTTGAGTGTTTCAGACTGCTGGTCTGCAGTATAAGAAGTTTCTGGCTTTTCCGTGGATCCTCACAGTCACGTGGCCCATGGATACAGTAAGTACCCACTCACTGCACTTTAAGCACTTCATGTGCCAGTTACTGCTCTTCCATTGTTTTGTAAATGAACTTTTATTTTCTTTTATCAGCTTTAAACACAAAGTGACAAACAAAGTAGTGTGGTATACAGAGATATTTGTGGCATCTTGGTGTTTTTTACTTTGCTTTTTCTTCTGTTTCCAATATATTTGTTGTTATTTCAGCTACATTCACACGTTTGAAATAAAACGGTCAATCAATCAGTCAAGTAAAGCCGATGGTTCAGTAGCTTGTAGAACCACCTTTAGTTGCAGTAACTTGAAGTAGGAGTTATATGTATGATTTTATTAGTCTCTCACATCACTTTGGAGGAATTTTGGCTTGCTCATCTTTACAGTGTTGCTTCAGGTCATTGAGGGTTGCAGGTATTCGTTAACGGACAGCTCTCTTAAGGTCCTGCCATTTTAATCAGATTGAGGTCTCAGTGACAGGGCCACTGCAGCACTTTGATTCTTTTCTTTTTCAGCCATTCTGTTGTAGATTTTCACAGGTTCTTGGGATCATTGTCCTACTGCGTCACCCAACTATAGCTATGTTTTAGCCTGGCAGACAGGTGGCGTTATATTTGAGTCTAGAGTACTTTGGTATACGGTTCCAGGCCACTCAGTGACTGCAAGGCGTCTGTTTCCTGTGGCTGCACGACAAACCAAATTCATCATGCCTCCACCACTGTGCTGACAGCTGCTATGAGGTGTTTGTGCTGATATGCTGAGTTTGGTGTTCATCGAATGTAGTGCTGTGCATTACATCTCCACTTTGGTACACTTATACTTAGTCTGGTGGTTTGTTCGGATGGAACTTTGCAAACCTAAGCTGTGTTGACATGTTATTTTTTAGAGAGAACAGCTTTCTCTTGGTGTTCATTAAAAGAAAAACAGAATGACAAGGATGCTGTTTTTTATTTTTAATGTAGGAATCTTTGAAGTTGAAGTCTTGGGATTCAGACAGACACCGACAATAAACCTGCAAAATGTGGAAGTTTTGAGTTCAGTGTTGCTGTTCGTTTGTTCACACGTGGTGGATTGACTGAGCATGAATCCTGTTTTGCAATAACATACTGTTTACATGTCAGGCTGAGTTACTTTCATTTTCACATATAATTCACTGAGCGGTTCCACCACAGCAGCAGGGCAGGGTTACAGTTGTGGTCAAAGGTTTACTTTCACTCATCATGAGCATGAATGTCAGGGCAATTTGGCCTTTAGTGATTTATTTCAACTTACAGTACAGTATGCATCTTTAATGACTTTAAACAACAAGAACTGGATGCACTAATTTGAATTTGTTTAGGATTTTCTTGAATATACACAGGGTCAAAAGCATATGTACAGACAAATTTTGTCTCATTTGAGGGTCACAATTTAAGTCTTCTTCTAGACTTTGGCAAAGTACTTACATACAGTTTGAAGTGATGATCTTGGAATCTACAGTTGTTTAGAAATGCTTGAAGAGATTGTAGAACCTTCAGCACCACTCATTAAAAGATTTTAGTAAGTGTAGGTATATACTTGAGGCTCTGTGTATACTTATGCACTTGTGCATAAGTATACATTTGATAAAATTCAAACTTGTGCACCCAGTTCTTGTTTTTGAATCATGAGTGTATTTAAACTTCTAAGCACAACTGCAAACTGGTTTTGCTTAAAAGTGGCGTATACCCGTGTTTAAAATGAAAAGTCTTGTAGTAGTAGTAGGGGTGATGCAGTACGGCTGTATGGCACTGAGATTAGCCGGTCTGCCGGGACTGTGGCTGAGCTTGACTTCCTAAGCTAATGCTCTGCTCAATTAGCCAAAAAAGAGACAAAAAAGCACAATAAAAATGTTTGACTCCTTGCACAAATGTAGCTTTTACATGATTTTCTATACATGTTGCAAAATTATTAGCATTAATTTTCTTGTTCATGAAAACCTTCAGTACGAATCTGATATACTGTACTGATATACTAATCACCTGGAAAAAAGCATTTCAGTAACATTTTGGATACTTCAAAGGTCTTAAACTTGCTAAACCTGTTGTCTCTTTCTCTCCTCCGCTGTAGGACAGTGTTGAGTATCCTCTGGTGCAGTCTGGACCGTACGGCCGCTGGTTCCACTCCGAGTTCTGCGACTTTGTGTCTGTGCTGGTGGCTCAGTGTCAGCACGGCATCATCTTCGACGGCTACCTGATGAACACCCTCATCTCGCTGCTCACCGAGCTGTCAAACTCTTGCGTGCGAGCGTTCAGACACACCTGCACACTAGCGGGTAAGAGCGAAACTACGTGAATCAGCATTCAGACACACTTGCGGATAAACTAACCCGTACTTTCGATGTGGACTTCTCTAATCAGCGGTGAAGCTGCTGAGCTCTCTGGTGGGCGTGGCTCTCAGCTTGAGCGCTGGCATCGAAAACAGTCAGAAGCTGTATGAGGTGCAAAAAACGAAGACGATGAGGCAGAAGAGCGCACAGCAGCTGGAGAAAGTACAGAGGAAGATCGCAGAGGTACACAGAGAATGAGCAGGACGAAACTGAAAGGACTTTTCCTTTTATTGACGGTGTGGCTTCTGTGTAACCTTCCTGTTGCTCCTCTAGTTGCAGGAGAAGCGAGCAGAGATCGAGAGCATGATGGACATCATCTTCAAGGGAGTTTTCCTTAAGCGATACCGGTACAGTTTTCTCTGACATGCTTCATTATTTAAATGTTTAATCTATACTGCATTATTATTTTAACTCAACTCGGGTTTGTGGGTGTTTGCGTGCTCGTGCAGTGATGTGCTTCCAGAGATCCGCTGCGTCTGTATGGAAGAGTTGGGTTTGTGGATGAAGCTCTACAGTTCTGTGTTTCTCAGCGACAGTTACCTCAAATACATGGGCTGGATGATGCACGACAAGGTAGCCAGCAGCAAAATAACAACAAAAAAATCATCATGGGATGATTTTTACAACGCCGCCTGGCTGCTGTTTATCTTTCAGGTGCCAGATGTGCGTCTCAAGTGTGTGTTAGCTCTGCAGGGTCTGTACGGAGATCCCCTCTTCCTGCCTAAACTAGACCTGTTCACCAGCCGCTTTAAGGTAATCCAGCCTCCATCAGGACCGGTGAAATCTGAATTACCTACACTGCCTTCAAATATCACTGGCTTGTCATGTCATGTTCGAGCCTTAAGAGCTCAATATAGCTGGAGATCTGGACAAGACTTTTAATAAAGCGCTGCTCATAATACTGCAACTACTTCTACTACTGATAATAATAGTAATAGTAACTGATAGGGTTTTTTGTATAGCTCTGATTAAAACAAGCATCACAAAGTGCTTTAATGCTCTTGTACTGTTGTGTTCCAGGACCGGATCATCTCCATGACCCTGGATAAGGACAGTGAAGTGGCAGTGCAGACCATGAAACTCCTGGTGCTCATCTCCAAGTGAGTCTGTTTGATCTGTCATCTAATCTTCTCACTCATGTCTTCATTCTGTTCCTCTTCACATCCACTTCCTTCCTCACTCCTCAGGACATCTGACGATGTGCTCACTCCAGAAGACTACAAACACCTCCTCCAGTTTGTTTACTCTTCACAGCGCCCTCTTGCGGCCACTGCGGGGGAGCTGCTCTTCTCAAGGTATGTCTTCCTATGTCACTTGAAAAACAACTTAGCGGTTTATTAGTGCTTCCATATGATATAGATTGTCTCGGTCAGGCTTCTCAATGCTGTAGCCCCTGCATCTGATACTCAGGATGGATCGAATGAAGACGAAGCGTGTAAGCAGCAAACATTTGCCAGACTGAAGGCTCTGCTGCACTTCTACCAGGAATCTGAGGTGAACACAGACTGGCTGTTTCAAGTCGAAGCTCCAGTCTGAGCTAAGAAAGGACTTTCTTCTCTATTGTGTTATCACCTAGTTTACATCTGTGATGTTGTGAATCATGTAAAGCTTATGCTTTCAGCTGCACAACCACGTGGTGTACTTGGTGGACAGTCTATGGGACTGCGGTGGAGCTTTGCTGAAGGACTGGCCCTCCTTCACGTCTGCACTGCTACAGGACTCTTCCTCATGCAGTCCAGGTAGGGAAATGTGTGTGCTGTCAGTTCCTAATAATCTTCCCTCACCAAAGATTTTTTTGTGGCTTAAAAGGACCGTTTAAAATCATCCACAACCTTCATCTTCCTCATTCTGGTTTTCAGTTGTTTCCTCCACAAAAAAACATGTTAGATCCTCTGTGAACTCCTGCTTTTCTAAGTATGTGTGTGCGTATGTAGGTTTCACCCTTGCTGAACAAGCAGTGCTTGTAGAGATCCTGGTAGCGTCGGTGCGTCAGGCCTCAGAGGGACCTGTGCTGGCAGGGAGGAGTGGAGCGAAGAAGGTCAGTGGAAGATGTCTGTCCTCTCTTTGTATGTGAGATAGCACACTGATAACTCATCATTTAAAAGACATAAGTGTTTATTTTGTTGTGTTTCAGGTAATGAGTGCCAGAGATAAGAAGATTCAGAACGATGACTGTTTGAAGCTCACTGAACATCTCCTGACGGTGCTTCCAAAGCTGCTGTCTAAGGTGTTTATTCCACATGTAGCTGTTGCTATATAAATCAGTGTGATTCTGTATCCAGGCATCTGTGCTGCACTATTGAATTCTGGTTGTTATATTGTAATGTCTCTATTCTCTCTGCAGTTTTCAAGTAGCAGTGACATCCTTGCCTACCTGATGAGGATTCCCCCGTACTTCCTCCCAGAGTGTCTGCACGCTGAAAACACACAGGTATGCACACCTGCACTCAGTTTACACTATTTAGTCATACAGAAATGGGAATGTGGTAATGTGCTTTCCTTATCCTGAAAGAAGGCCTATTCCGCTCATTTCCATCCATGTGTTTTTATTCACGGACTAGAGCAGCGGTCCCCAACCCCTGGGCCGAGTCGCTTGCTACCGGGCCGTGAGAGTCGAGGGTCGGGTGTGAAATTTATGGTTTTCAGGGTTTTTGTCGTTAACTTGGTTTCCCTGGGTCTTTTCCCGTGTTGTAGTTGTGTCTTATTTTGAAAGAAATATTTACACGTTACCTTAGCAACCAGAGAGCATTAAGTGGCAGAGAGGAGGATGTTACTCTCAGTGTTGTCAGGATGCTGCTAATAAAGTTACACTGGTGGGACACCTTAAAGGCCGGTTCGTGAAAATATTGTCTGACATTAAACCGGTCCGTGATCCAAAAAAGGTTGGGCACCGCTGTACTAGAATATCTTCAAATGATTCATAATAGAAGATAACCTTCAAGTGGTTTTTTAACAGAGCGAGGGATTTTCAACACACAATTTCTCAACATACTACTACTAGTTCTGTTTGGTAAACTTAATGGTGAAATGACACTACTCCAATACTCAGCTGGGCTATCGTCTTAGCTTTTTACTTTCATTATACATCACAAAGCCTGCAAATGAGTTTTGCTACCAAATGCGATGTTTTCAAACGTGAGTCGTGTCGCTCCTGTAGGCGGTGTCCAGCCTGTTGACAGAACTGGAAGCTGTTTTAGACGTCCACTCAGGCCCGGCTGTTCTGGAGGGAGGGGCCCGCGTGTTCCTCTCTCTCTGTCGCGAGGAGACAGCTTGGTGCTCCCCCGCCCGAGCTGCTAGAGACTCTCTGGTCCAGCGTTGGGTGGACCGGCTGACAGCACTGCTGGGGGAATCACTCAAGGTGAGTACTGCTGGATTTATGTGGACGCAATTATTGTGTGTCAGGCTTGTATTCATGTATCCTGAAAAAAAAGAGTGATTACCTTGTACTTCTATTCTGATTTTACTTTTACTCATCACGCCTGAAATCCTCGAAATGTTAGAGACTGAAAGCAACTCTCATGAAGTCTGACTTCTCTTACACAGGGTGAAAGTTTCTCTGCTGATGAGGAGAAAATCAGAGAGATTTTAGCCATGCTGAAGAAACTTAGAGCTTTCAACAAGTAAGACTTGACAGTCGTTTAAAGTCAAGCGTGAGTATGGTGCTGCTGATGTGGATTTATGTGGCTGTTTCTCTTCGTGTTTCCATAGTTGCCATGACCTGAGCCAGTGGGGTCTGTTTGATGTGCTGTCTCCTCTCCTGTCAGTAGAGAGCAGCCTGGAAGGAGCTCCACCTGAGGTATCATCCCCGCCTGCTGTGTAGACAAATGTGGTCTTTGTACTGCGCACACGTCTTCAGTGTATTTCCACTTCACTGTGTTTGCAGGTGTTGCTGGAAGTACTGCAGTGTTTGTCCTTTTCCATGATGTGGTCGCTCAGCACCAGCAGTCAAACTCTGACCTGCAGGGTGAGCTACATCCGCTTTACAGCTCAGTCTTTAACCTGTGTGAATGTAGTGATATAGAGATGAGGTGTTAGCAGCGATGTATGTGCACTTACACAGAAAACACTCTATGTGTTCTCAACATTTTAATCATTTTTGATAATTAAAAAGACCGCGTTTTATTTTAAAGTCATATGTAGTGTTTCTTTTTTGCTTTTGTTTGTTTTTTTTGAGTCTGGATGCTTGGGTCAGAGTAAAATTCTCACTCAAAATCAAAAGACATCCCCTCTGAACAGCTGTATTAAAAGTGAAGGAAGATAAACTGCAAATAAAAGTATACTACTGTTCAGAGGTTTTGGGTTCTTTTCCCTGTAAATTAAGGATTTCAATTTTACTGTTTAAGCTAAAATAACATAAAAATTATATAAAACCGGTTGTTATTGTGTCCATGGGGTACCCTTCCTCCCATCTTATTACAGCTGGAATAGGCTCCAATCGCCCTGTGAGCCTGAATTGGACAAATGGAACAAGATTGATGGATCTACCTAGGCTTACAGAGGCTCATTTTCTGTGTTTCTGTGCTGTTTTGTGTTCCCTAATTCAGGATTATCTTTTGAAAGGCTGATTTATCAGCTGGAAACAGTTTTACTGATCACAAAATAATAAAATCTGCATTGTTGAGACTCTGTAGCATCAAACTCTGTGGGTTTAATACACTTCTGAGGGTTTGAAGGTAACTGCTGAAAAAAGAAGTTTCTGTACAACCGTGTGTACTACTTTCTGGCTTGTATGAGTAAAATGTGATGAAGCAGCCAGCTGAGGAACTGTAATGTGTCAGTTGCTCAAGCCCTAATATACTTGTGAGCTGATCGTTTTACCTTCTGCTAATAAGGCAAAATGCTAATGCTATAAAAGGAGCAGTACACACTGTAGCAGTCTAGTAGCAATCTCGCAGATGTAATGATCTATTTCCTAGAAATGTTCTTTCAAAAAATGACATTTTTAAATGAACCTGAACCTTTAAACAGTAATGCTAATTTCTTGACAAAAACAGGAACAAATTTAATTTGACAGTTTCACATCTTAACAACACCTTAGGAAGTTTTCATTAATTATTACTGTATTATTATGCAAGTCAATAGAAGTTTTTAAATCATATTTACAAGTTATTACAAGCAGCCAGAAACAGAAGAATTAGAGCTGAAATGATCAGTCAGTTAATCAGTCAACACTGTTTGTGTTTAGGAGAAGGCGCAAGCCCAGAGGCTCCAGCTGCGTCTCTTCTGCGAGAGAAGTCATCACTGTCTGTCCCACGGTGACCTCAGTGTGAGGCAGCAGGTACGCCTGCTAACCATTTCGACACTTCCTCCTCCTTCTTATTCTTCTTCTTCTTCAGGCCTTTCTTACGTCTTCTCATTTTTTCCAATTTCAGGCCTTCCTGGGTGTGTGTGACGTCCTGACGGCTCACTCCTACCAGCTACGCGTGTGGGATCCCACCTCTTTCGGTCCACTGCTCTACACGCCCAGCCCCAAACTGCAGAGGGCGCTGTTGAACTTTGTGTGCGTGCACGTCTTTGTCGGCTCAGACTATGACAGCCAGAGCAGGGGTGAGACGCCAGCCTGTTTAAGTGGCTTTATTTTTTCTTATCCTTACCTCACTTTAAAGGATGTTTTAGCCTCTCTGTTCAGAATGATGTAAGTCCACAGGCAGTGGGTGGCTCTCTCTGTGCTCACCTTAAATCAGGCTTTAAGATTTCTGTGTATGTTTGATTGTGAGCAGAGAGGAAATAAGAGAGAAGGGGAATGAAGAAGTACGAGAAGTGAAAGCAAAAAGTCCTGCATTAAAAATTGTGACCCGAGCAGAGGAATAAAAGTATCATTAGCAAAATGAGCTTAAGTACTCTCCCGGTGATGGAGTATTATTTATGGCATGATTGGATTGTTAATACTAATGCATCAAAGCCTGAGCAGCATTAGCTGGTCGAAGTTTACTTTTAATCAGGCCTCCTCTGAAGGCTCGCAGCATGAATCTTTGGGGATCGTAAAAAAAAGGATTAATGGGTCAGGAAAGAGGAGAAAACAAAAATCCGATGCTACAAATTTGTATTCATTTCTCTTTAATCCTTCGATGCAGCGGATGGAAGGCAATGGATAATTTGACCTCTTTGGGTCTCAAACATGTAGTTAAGTGAAACCATCTGAGAAGTTTAAAGGGGAAATGACTCTCTGGTGAAACGGCTCAGCAACTCATGGATATCTGAAACACGACAAGGGGGCCAGCGGCAGGGGGGCACAAAAAGCCAAAAAAGTGTCTAAGGCATTGGTTTTCATTTTTATTTTAACTTCTTTTTTTTTTCTAACCAATGCAAAGTATTAGGATTTAATGTTCGTTTTTATGGCAAGAAAAGTAACTACAGCTGGTTTTTGGAATAAAGAACAGAATACTGAAGCGTGCTCATTGCAGCGCCGCGCGGTAGATGGCACTCTCACTCTGCCGCTGCTCTGAGCGAGCCGCTGATTGAGTGTGCCGGCCCCGCTGTGGTAAAAACATGTAGATATTAAATGCACGGCCACACATTTGGCTTAATAAGTCGCTGCAGAGCCGCCTGCTGACTGTAAATGGGGTCTGATTTCCAACCTGACCTGACAATTGACCCTCAATTACAAAAGAAGCCTTGTTAATGTCCTCAGACTGAAACAGGGTTGACTAATTTGTAAGAAGGGATGTTAGACTTTGTTATGCAAAGCAATGCAGCTTGTAAGCGGATGACGGTGACACGCTCCTGTCTGCTGTGAAATGAAAAAAACAAGATTGACATCTTGGAAATACATCGTTTTTTTTCCCCTTTTATAAAGTCCTTCAAGTAAACTTATGAATTCATCCACAGCTCACTATATCTAAAACATTTTATTATCTTTAGTATAGCGTCTGCTTTCAGAGACATATTGCATCCAAATATGGGGATAGTCTAGAGAAGTCAATAACTGTCCTGGTGGGAATCTCTTAAATGTTCAACCAAATACGATACAGGATTATTGGTTTTTGAACATGTAATAAAAAGCTATTGTTTTATTGGATTTGCCTGGTAACGATTTTGTTCTATAGACAGTGTTTTCTATTAGCTGCTGGATCAGAGATCACTCGGAGGGCAAGGGCACTGAGTTAAATCATAAAATCAGGGCAATCTCTTTCCGTGAGAAAATTCCATTAACTCTGGCTCACCTCCGAGCCTATTTTATTAGCCTTGTGAAAGATTGAAGCCACATGGTGTCACAACCATAACTCCAGCGTTATGTTATCTTTGATATCCACCTGCTAAAGCCATTGTCCTGAAACCAACTAAAACACTCTTTCCTGTGTTTGCTTTGTTCTTTTCTTTCTGTTATATGACTTCTCATCATTAATCACTCTTTGGCGTTCCACCACTTCGCGACCGATCGCACGCCCTGCCTGCTTTTGGGCTCTCAGTCAGTGAAAACTCTCAAGTGGAGAAACTGGAGGACCTTCACAAATGGAGAAATGTGCTCGCAGCCTACTGCAAACTGATAATACACGGAGTGCTGGAGATGAGCATGGCAGCAGAGGTCTTCATGTACTACATGAAGGTAAAGGTGAACTCCTCAAATGAGTAGTGTGACATTATGGGGAAGAGCACTAATAAGCTTTTGAGTAGCGAGGAGTGATTCTTCCTGTTCTGTCCTTTCAAAATAAAGGTTGTTAATATATACACTATTTGATTTTAAACATTCTGATAGTTGCATGAGCTATTATTATTTAGACACACACACACACACACACACACACACACACACACACACACACACACACACACAAAGAGATTGGTAATATAATTAAGTTAGATTATTTTTTTTGTATAAACAAGCAAAAAAAATGACATGTATATTTCTTTGTAATATTTATATTGATGTGAACATAATATACAGGTGTCTTTGAACAAAAGTGCAGCAGCTTTAATCCAACACTAGCAAGAAGACAACTTCTTATAATGTGTTGTGGTGACAGGAAGTACACATGC
The DNA here is from genome assembly GCF_057382275.1 of Copadichromis virginalis. Lineage (NCBI taxonomy): Eukaryota > Metazoa > Chordata > Actinopteri > Cichliformes > Cichlidae > Copadichromis > Copadichromis virginalis. Next base: position 17,109,535 of record NC_140633.1, read on the forward strand.
GTAAAACAAATCGAGTTTCCGTGTACATATCTGGCAGTGATGGGCCTTCAGAAACCAGTGAAAACCTAAAGATGTTTCATTAAACTCTCTTAAATTATGGTTAATGTTATAATCGTGTGTTGGTTAGGTTGCGTGTGGAAATAAAGTCTTGTTTTATAATATCTGTGGTTTGTTTGGCCTTGTTCAGCATCCAGTTGGGTTTAAAACCCTCTAAAGGACCTTTTCAGTTTCTTCAGTTAGTTTTGTGTTAAGCCTGTTTCATATTAGCCAAAATAAGCATTTCATTTAATATCACAGGGAATCATCTGCTGACAAAGCTAACTAGCCAGTGGCAGCATTAGGCAATAACTCCCTTGCTTTACCCTCTTGGGCAAATTTGGTTGGGAAAAAAAATGGTGCTAGCCAAAATTTCTAACTTTGATACATCAAAACAGTGATGATCCACAAACCAATGGGTGGCATCCATCTTTTATATACAGTCTAGACTTTGTAAGAAGATTTTTCTACTAACTTATCCAAGAAGTAGTTTAGCACATAACTAGAAAAAAACACAAATCATTGTGGGTATTGAACTAACATGATATAACATGTTAAACAGAGACTTTTAAGGGTGCTGCTGGGTGGATTTTATTGCCTTTGAACCACACCAAGGCTGTTCCCTCTGTTTTTGTGCTAAGATATTCAACTCAGCCTCAGTTTGTGTTCCTAATGCATGATCAATAAATCCCCAAAATACTATTTTAACCATCTAGCTTCATGTGGTTTTGTGACTTACAAAAGATGAATATGGTTGGGTACTTGAATCAGGACATAAAGGTGCACTTAAAAACCATTTTTATTTATGGAGGGATGTTTGGGTTGCCTTAATCAAATGTAGCGCTTTAATGCTGCTGCTGTTGCTTCACTAAAGATCTTTGGATTAAACGTCAAGTGTCATCGTCTCCCTCTTTGTCCGCAGTATTACAATGACTTTGGAGACATCATCAAGGAGACTGTGTATCGCACCAGGCAGATGGATAAAATAGAGAGTGCTCGCACACTGGTGCTCTGTTTGCAGCAGGTATTGTCACTGAAAAATATAAACTTCAGCCCCAAACTGTCACTAGAAGGCAGCGAGATACTGATGTGCTGTCGTGTGCACCTGCCAGCTGTTTGTGCGCCTTAAGCAGGAGCAAGAGAGCGGCGGCAGGCCTCACCCAGGAGTCCAGACTTTCACCAGCATTAAAGAGCTAGCCAGGCGATTCGCCCTCACCTTTGGGGACCTTGTCAAGTTTCGTGAGTGTGTCGTCCTGGTCCACAGGTTGGCACGTGACCTAATTTCTCTTTTTGTGTTACTTTTTGCTGATATTTTTCCTTTTTGTTCCTAAAGTCTGTGTGTATACATGTTTAGGAACGGCATCGAGTTTGTGTTCCAAGACTTTACTCAGACTCCAGACTCATCTACACCACTGTACCTCTCCTACCTGACCATCCTCAGCGAGTTCTCCAGCAAACTGCTCAGACCAGACAAGAAAGCAGTGTGAGTGCTGAAAGCAACAAGCAGGAGTTTAAATAGTTTTTAAAGAAAAACAAAAACCTCTGAAGGCTGCTCATGTCTGTGCAGGTTCTCCTACCTTCAAAAACACACTGCTGAGCACATTATTGACCTCAGGGAGGAGTGCTGGCAGCCTCTCATCTACTATCGCGCATCCCTGTTGGCTGTAGCCGAGGGGGAGGACGCCATATCCTACGTAAGCTCGGACAGGAAGGCCAACCTGCCCAATCGCTTGCCCTTCTCCAAACAAAAATGGGAAGGTAGGAGAGCCGAGTTCAGTCAAGCACAGAGTGATTTCCTCACCATCACCAGCTGCTTCAGGTGTGTATCCTTTTTTATTTTCAGGAAGAAAGTCCCCCAGTCTGTTTAGCCCTGGTGAGTCCAAAGTCAGCAAGGTGCACAAACCGAGCTGCAGCCCAAGGTGAGCCCAAGTGAAGTGTTTTCAAACCAGCTACGAAGCAGGTCTCACATGAATCACTGTAACCTGACCTCTCTCATCAGCCATCAGGAGAAAGCAGCTGATACAGATCCATTTTCTGTCCCTCTGGATCCTCCACCCAAAAGACTGCACGCTGAGGGATCTGTAATCTGTGTCACCAAGGAGCCAGATGATGGTGATGGTACCGTGGAGGTTGAGCTCTGAGTGTGAGGAGGTCGGGAGAATCGGTGCTGCCGTCTGCATGACGAGACCTCAACAGATGTTTTACTTATGATGCACCTTGTTACCAGTGTCCTCTGTGTGTGGATAGAAACTGGTGGGGTTTTTTTGTACAGTGATCATGCAGCATGTCATGTTTTCAGAAGGATGTGATCAGAAAGGATAAAGGTGGCCATATTCTGCCATGCAAAGACCACAACAAATGTGTTTTAATCCACAGCTGAAAATAGTTCCTTATATTATTACCAACAAACTGCTGTTTCAGTAAAGTTTCCCCAACACTGGACTTCCCAGATGTTTAAGTAAGTAAGTAAGTAAAATTTATTTATATAGCGCTATAGTAAACAACTGAGGTTGTCTTACAAAAAAAAAAAAAAGATAATCCAATTTGGGATCATTTAAAAAAAGATGGAACATTTTCTGAAACTGTACATGCGATTTGAGTGGAGTGATACAAACTGGCTGATTCAGGGACCAGAAGTACAAATTGTTGGTTTTGGCCTTTTAATGGAAAAATAATGACCAACACCAGGATTAATCTGGTGTTATGATTTACAGACCACTTTAATTTGAGGACCATTTGTATCAGTATGTGCATAGATTATTATTATTATTATTTTAAACATACAGCTTTACTGTAAAAAATACTTGATTTTTAAAAATGACACTAAATACTTTCTCTTTTAGTTTTCCTATTGGACACAGGGTCAGTTAAGAATTGTAGTTTTTATTTTGATACCTGCTACTTATGTATTTAATATCAATTAATGTAAATTTAAAAAAAAATTGCCTTCAAGTTAATAATATATTCTATACTTGGAATAAGTTAACAAGCACTTTGTTACTTTTTGAAACAGCTGTACATTTATGTATTGTTGTGCACAGAAACATTGGTTAATCTAGTAAATGATATTCTCTTATCACTAACAAACAGCGCAAACACTTGAAATGTGATATAGATAATTTTCAGCTGGTACAGATACACTTACCAGCCACTGTGTTAGCTACATCTTTTTCACCGCACGTTAATTCAAATTTCCAAATCAGCAATTCGGTGTGTGCAGGACCTGGACAAGATAACCTGCTGAAGTTCAAATTGGGTATAAGAATGGGAAGGATTTAAGTGACTTTGAGTGTGGCGTGGTTGTTGGTGCCAGACAGGCTGGTGCCAGTATTAGCTGGTCTCTATGGTTTACAGATCTTAAAAAGATGAAATATTCAGTGAGTCACAGTTCTCTGGGCGAAACTTCCTTGTTGATATCGGAGGTCAGAAGAGAATGACCACACTGCTTTGAATAGGAAGGCAACAGTAACGCAAATAACTTGTTATAATCAAGGTATGCAGAAAAGCATCTGTGAACAGCAGCAGAAGACCACTCCTGTCAGCTAAAACTAGCTATGATTTGCACAACCTCCCCCAAACTGGACAACAGATGACTGGAAAAATGTTTCCTTCATATAAAGTACAACACTGAACGTAACAAAAAGCATTTCTTTACATCACGCACCACATTAAACTGCACACTCTGTTTTCTTTAGTCTTCCATTAACCAAGGCTTTATTATTAATTTAAAGAAACACAAAACATTTGAAAATGGTTCCTTTTGTTCTGTCAAAGTAGTCAACTGAAGTACTCTGTGACATAGAAAAAAAAGGTCTAAAATACTTGCTCAAATCACATTTACAGCACAGCAAGCACAAAATAAATATTTACATTAATTTATAAATTTATCTCTAATAAATTATAACCCCATCTCGCACACACATTAAAGTCATAACGAATATAGGTCTGTACAACAGATGCTGTGTGTGTGTGTGTGTGCCTGTGTGTGTGTCCAGAAGGCTTAACGGTGGCTTGTTTGGCATTTACAGCAACCTCCAACTGCACTGACGAGTTTACAGCAATATAGAAAACACTTTGTTGTGATCACTGGAATGTAAGACTAGCCAATAAGTTCGATATCTGAATCCAATCAGCATGGTTTTTGTCCAAAATACAAAACAAAATGAAAAAAAACAAACAAACAACCAAAACTCCCGGAGCTCCAGTGTGTGATTTTTATGTGACTGATTTCAAAACATTTATGTTTAGATGAAACAAAACTTGCCCCAAACATTATTGATGACCAACCATTACATGCAGAAAACAACTTGTTAATGTGTGGGGAGGGAGCAAAGGTCTAACGTGTTCACTCGTGACATCTTGTCTGCCGGGCTGTTTACTGTAAGTGTGAAAATGTAAAACGTCTGGTTCAGTATTGAACTACTGTCTGTACTTTAACGACTTCTTTGTCAAATCTGTGTCAGCATGCACGTTTCTCCATCTGTTTGCAGAAAAAGAATATGGCACTCTGGCAGTGCTTGACTGCATCTTTCTGGTTTACTCTGTTTGGTGATGTTTGTCCACTAACCCAGGTGCATGACTTGTGTTTCTGAGAGTGGAAGGTGCTCAGCAGCTACACTGCAGGATAAAAAACAAAAACAAAAATCATTCGAAGTCATCGTCATACTCATATTCATCCAAGTCCAGGTTGCAGTGCGGGGTGGGGATCTCAAAGAAGTGTCTCTTTGTCAGACCCAGCTCACTGGAGATGTGCTGCCCTAAAGGGCTCAGCGGATTTTCATACCTAAACAAAAATACACACAGACAAAACACTCAGTGTCATCAGGGAAAAGATACTTTAACACATTTTAAACCGTCACGAAACAGAAGTCAGAAGTAGTCAGACCAGTTTTTCTTTGCTGTCAGGCCTCCTGTTCTTTCAAATTTAGCAATGTGGGATAAAATTCACAGGCAAAGTTTAGAACAGTGACAGTGAAACTTTGGAAAGAACAGCTGATCAAGCCTCATATTTCCATTCTAAAAACGTCAGAATGCATTCTGACATTGACTGAGGCCAGTCAATTTTCCCCTCCACCTGTTCCTTCTTCACAGCTTCTATACTGGCCTCGACCCATAGAAGTCATTCAAAGTCATTCAAGAATAAAACTGAATTTGACCAACATTTACAGAAACGTTGGAGACATGGTTGATATATATATCTGCCTTCTTTCAGAGAGCTAGATGAAGTTAATGTACCAGGATATCAATATAACAAGCGAGAAATTTGTATTATTTTTCCTTTGATTTAGTTGTAAAGTTTATCAGTTTATTAGCTTTAGGGGTGAGGGTGATTGGATCTTTATTTAGAGAAACAAGTATTCCCATCTAATTCTTAGTAAGAAAGTATATTCCCCAAAAATGTCAAAGTACTTTTTCAGTAACTTGGGTAACAGGAGCACAAGGCATGAACAGAGGTGGAAAAAGTTCATTCCCTTATTTTAAGAGGAAGAAGGATAAAAACAGAAGGTGTCCGGTTCAAAAACAGACTCCCAGGTCCAGGCAGTGGCCACGATCATGACACCCTGCTGGCTGACATTACAATTATCTGCCCTATGCTCAGATCAGTGATGGGACAGGTAGACGCTAGGAGTGGGTTTAGGACTAGACTTTCCCAGAGGAAGAAGAGGAGAACAGCTGAACCCTGGTGGCACCCTCAGTTTCTTACCTGCTCTGGTTAGCAGCCATGCTTTAGATTTAGTCGGTAGTGTTCCTAAAACCGCCACACAACATAGCTGTCAACAGTCTCATTTATCACAAACTCGCTCTCAGGGCGGCATTGAGCCATGACTCCTGAAAACTTAACAACACAGTGCACTCTCACTCATCTTATGACTTTATCTATGCCATCTGTGAATACTTTACAGCACACTTTCACTCTTCACACAGAAAAATGACTTTACTGATAATAATGATGAATTTTAGATTTACATAGTCAAGCTTAAGGTTATGTGCCTGCTGTCCAAAACAACTTTAAGTAATCAGATATATGCTTACTAATAGCCACAGTTCATGTTCCATCTTATGTGAACAGATTACATTAAAGGAACCATCATACAGATGGCATTAATAATACTCAAATAAGGATAAAATAATCAGTAATTGCCTCAAAGGGGAAAAGTTCAAATTAAACTGGAGGCACTACGACTTTCAGCTGCTGTTGTTCAGGCTTGCAAGCAAAATCAATCCCAGTTTTATTCTCATTTTTTGCACCAATGAGAACAAAAAAAACATCCAATTGCAAACAAGGAGGCTAAAGCTACCATATTCCAATTTATCATATTGCATCAGCTATTCATCATCAAACTTCAGAGACCTCTGGTGCCGTCCTAAATGTAAAAGCATTTTGAATTTGTAAGAAGAAAAGAACTTTTTTTTAAGACTACGAGTGGACATGAAAGTGAATCCTTTTTTCTTTTATCTTTGCTTAAGAAAAACTAAATGTTTGAGAAAAACTGAACCTTGGGTTGTAACTGCTGCCATTTCTGGCAGACCTGTGAGTAACATCACACTTACACATCGTTACACTGGTCATTGCCTGCCTCCTCGGTTACCAGTATGTCGTACTCCTCTGCAGCATATTTCTCCCAGTTTGACAGCTCCTGTCCGTCCGTCTCCACGTCCTTAAAAACACGACAAGTTACATGATCCACTGGCAGGAAAACGAGACACGATGCTGTGTCAAATGTGGTGGCATCCAGTCAGAATTCAATCTTGCTCACCCTTATGACAGAGAACGGGTCCTTTTGCTCGTGGTCCAGGTACTTCTCGATGTTGAAGAGCGTGTCAAAGAAGATATGAGCCATCTTGCACCTCTTAAGATCCCGCAGAGTGATCTTACCTGGACGACAAAAATCAGCTACTTCAAATGGAACATTTATGTTTATGATATTAGGTAACTTGTATCTGTCTATATGAGGTTTAGCCTAGGAAGTAGTACTGGTAACCCAGCTACAACATCTACTAAGTCTTTTTACGGTTTGCCTCATCTTGGGGCGGAGGGAGGGATGGGTGTGGTGTTTTGTCCGGAGATTAAAACAGAGTATGGCTTTGGTGACAATATTTCAAACTCTGGCTGCAAATAACGATTTCCCTACTGCTTATTTGGACAATAAATACTTTAAAAGGTAAACTATACTTAATGTTTACTTTCCTGTTTGATTATATTAAATTAAGAAAGAAGAAATCTGAAAACAAAACTTTTTTTAAAAAAAACAATTCAGGTCATAAACTTAATTTCACCTAAGTAAGCTGTGCTGCTTGGTGACTTAAACAAAGTGATGGAGCGAATTTCTATCACACTGTGGATAACACCAGCAGCTGTCTCTCATCTATCAGTGTCCCCTCAGATAATGATCAATGACCTGGCTTCAAAATGTGTGTGCACGCATGCCACTGTGATTGTGGCATGCGTGCAAACTACAATGTGAATGTCTGAGTGTGTATTAATGTAAAACAGGTCTGACCTTCGACCTCAGGCTTGACAAGGTCAAGCATTTGGCAGAGGCAGTCCTCAAAGGGCAGCGGCTCAATAGCCATGGCCTCCAGCTTCTGGCACTGCTCCTCGTAGAAGTACTCCAGCTCATACATGCTGAGCACCCCGTCCCCATCCAGGTCCATACAGCGGAACCAGTACTCTATGCTAATCAGACATAGATAACGTGAAAGAGGAGGGGCCAGACATGAGCGCAGATGAAACCTCTAAGCAAAAGGATGACACAATCAGTGTGGCTGAGTGTCAAGATACCTGGTGTCAGTCTTCTTGTCTTCCTCAGAGATGAGGAACCAGACGAAATCAGCGTAACTCAGCCGCCCCTCCTTATACACTCGTCTGTCCCTGACGGAAAACAAACAAAACTAGTATTAAAGCTGGCAGTGGAGACTAGATAAGACTTTCATCTTTTTAAACTTGATTACATTTACCTTGTTACTGTTCCTGAGAATATTCTCTCAATCATCTTCTGTGAAATGGCTGGAAAACAAATACACAAAGGGGTCACTTCCAATCCACTGTGTTTGGAAGAAATATCTCTTTTCCCTCTTAGGCAACAGCTCCTTCAGTTACTATACAACTTTTTCACAACACATGTAATCCATTCTCACAGTCTGTAAATCCAGACTGGCTAGTGCAGCTCTTTTTTAGCTTGACAATGCTATAAATCCTCTGGTCATCATTTCGACTGTACGGTGTTAGAAATTGTGCCAGACTTGGCGTCATTGGAATCGAGTATATATGCTGCTCTCTTATTGATCTCGTGTCTCATTTCCCCTGCTTCACTCACAGACCATCAACCAAGAACATGTGGTGTGGAGTGTGTGGGGAGGAAGTGTCAAAGACAAATCTTTTTTTCCTGGCTGTGTGTTTGTTTTGTGAGGAGTAAGCCCGGACGGACCCAATAACATTTACAAATGCCTTTTTTTGTTCTATGTAGTTTCAGCCTACTGACTGTGCTGCCACTGGCAGCAAGACTTAAGCAGAGTTCATTTGGTTCTGATGAGGCTGAGCACTCCTCTTCTATCTTCTGTATGCATTTTTACAAAATACATGTTGATGGGACATAAAGAAAAAACTATATTGACCAAACTAATGATTTAAAAAAGGCAGGGGTGTGTTTGTGCACCTTGGTCATTGTGTCCTGCTAAGTCCTTCTGGTCTATGTAGAGGTCGTGATCGGTGTCCAGCTCCCAGAACTTGCAGTAAATAACATAGAAATGTTCGTAGGAGAAGAACTCTGTCAGCTGGTTCACATCCTCTTCTTGCTCCAGCAGCGCCACGTTCTACCCAGCAGAAAGTAGAAAAATCTCTCATTATGATTATAGACCAGTTACTATTGAAAATGATTCTTTTAACAGTTTATAAAGTCCCATCCCCCAAAAATTGAAGTTAATATGCATTTCCATATTGATGTGATTTCATTATTATTTTTTGAAAAGAGAAAAAAAAACATATTAGATGTTTTAGAGTCCAAAAAATTGAGAGAAATGGTTATTATACATCTGTTTAAATTTAAAAAAAAATGCAGAGTATGTGAATAAATACCTGGAGAAAGTTACTCTTCCTGAGCTCAGAACATGTTATTTTCCCCGTCCATGACCGGTTCACATTGTAAAATACCCTCTGAATCACCTGAAAAACAATGGACAGTCTTATCTTTGAGATAATGCCATTTCCGTGTTTCACTACAAAGTGCAGTGGTGTATAATTAAGGCATACCGTTGTGATGTATCGCGAGTGAAAGTCTGGTGCCTCTTTTAGAAAGGCCAGGCCCGGGTGTGAGTTCACTACATCCTGGGAACATAAAGAACAAACCAGCTCACTTTGATGTTACTCTGCTTGATTTATAAAGCCAAACAAAAACAAAATAAACAAACAACCAAGCGATAAAGATCACTCCGATGACACGCTATGCCTTCTGCACTAACAAAAAGATACGCTCAGTTAAATTCTGCAGTTATTTCCAGGCACCAGCTAAATGACAGACAACATCTGTCTTTCTTTACAGGTATACAAAGCACATGACTTTCAAAGAAGGAATGAAAATGAACAAAACTGATTCACACATCAGTAGCTGCCAGTGTTTATAGTTTATAAACAGTGCTATGTAAAGAAATTCTCCTTTTTAGGAAATCAGAATTTTCTTTGATTTACAAATTTTTTAAAATTCTCGTCCAACTTGTTTCGGGATGAGCTTGAGCCCTTTTTAACTGACAACAAAGTGTTAGGAAGGCCAAAAAGAATATGTTTACTGAGTGACCTTCTCTCCTTTCCAACGCCATAAAGTCACAGTGAGGGTGCTGCATTTCAAGTGAACACTGCAGCTATATTCTTGCCGTGAAACTCCCTCATGTCGCTTCTTTATTCTACTCCCCGTCTTTCTACTGGAGGAAAGAATTGTTGACATAAATGTGAAGGCGGCAATGAAATTAAAAGGCCTTATTTTCAGGGCAGTCGTCGTGCCTCTTTGACTCTTACTGTGAGAAATTAAATCATAGAGAAACACATAAATCACAGGGCACAGGAAACAGGCGGGGACAGTCAAATCTACTCCACTGCAATCCACCTTTCATTCATCAAAACAGTCAAAGGCGATTCGCTGAGTGGAACCACACAAATTAAACGGCGTGAGCCACAAGGCATCTCTGGTGGTATGCTAACGGGCGTTCAGCTCAGATCGCCACTTCTGCCAGCATGAAAATGAATCAGGTGTAGGGTGGGGCGTGTGTGGCACACCAACAGCTTGTCAGCTGGGATGCGAATACAAATAGCCGCCACAGCAGGTCCACATGGTAAGAATTTCCAAACAGTCAATTAAACCTCTCGTTTGAGGACAATAAATGAACCATAAGTCCAGGTTTTTGTGACTATTTTAGTACCATAATGCATTTATAACATGAGCCACATTTTCATCTCTATCAGGAGACTCTTCTCTCATAACACTATATTCCAAGCTTACAGTAAGGTGGCTGAATTAGTCCTCCGCCACATGAAAAAGCACAGTCTCAGCAGGGCAGTCTAAAAACATACGTCCAGTTTGCACCACCCAAGCCAATGCTATTTTGCCATCCCACACTGCCAAATCCAGCCCTCTCCCTGGGTGTGCTACAGCCAGTACCTGCAGGAATGGAATAAAGTCATCTTGTTCCAGGTAATTACAGCCAGGCTTGGCCAAGAGGTGCACAAATTTAGAAGCGTCATCATGACAGGTCAGCAGAGTTCTGGAGGAGAAAAGAGAGAACAGATGGTTACAAGGTTACTCCCACTTTGGCTGTTAAGTTGCCTCTGTCTGTTTTATCATTCCTTCAAAAGCATAAGTTTGACAATGTTGTACTAAAAAGTGCTTATGTGAAAGTATAATACATTCTGAAATTAAGATTCTGTATCGCTGCTGGGTGATTATAAGCATGGAGTGTTATGGTAGCAACTCAAAAATAATGGGAGTGTCTGTTGTGGCCTCTTCTAAGAATGGCTCAGTCATGAGCTAAAGTCAAAGGGCAAGTCTGTCCAGTTCTCTGGAGGCTTAAGATATTAATACAAGAGCATGCCTATTGCACACAACCACATTCAGTGCAAATCACCAGTATAAGAGCCCCTTGGTATTCCTTTCAGTTTCACGTAGAAAGACACTGAAAGGATGTTTTCATTTATACACTGTATGTATACAGAGCGTCTTTCCCCTTGTGATGTTTATGAGGGCAAAGATTTTTGTTTAGGAATGAAAAGGAAAATGCAATAACAGCAGAGATAATAGCAGTGTATGTTATTCCCAGCGAGTGGTCATCATTGTTCAAAGGAGATTGTTTAAGCCATTTGGCTGTGAGTGAATGCACCAGTGGTCTAGTGACAATAAGAGAAGCTATTGTCTTACTTTCTCCACATAGCCACAAACTTGTGAACGGACACGAAGCCCGTCCTGTCGCCTCCAGCTGAGCAGAACAATGGCACTTTCCAGTAGAGGGGACACTCACAGGCCTATGGAGACAAGGTGGCAGAAGAAACGGGGTAGTGTGTGATCAGGATTTAGAGAAGATAGAGGAGAAAGATTAAATAGAAATGCAAACTCCACAAAACACATGTGACCATTAATGCAGAAATGAATAGTGAAAAGACATCAGAATCAGAATGAGTGTTTCACGGTTTAAAGACTTCCCAGAGGAAACCTAGCTGTCATTGCTCTCTTTACTCAGGTTCCCCTCTGACCATCACCAACCTTCTTCAAGGTCACGGAAATAATATTTTTCCAGGAGGTTTTAAACATCAGCAAACATTCGTACAGTCAGGAGCTAAATGGCACTAATGAAAATAATTTGCTGTGTGGCAGCTCCATGCTACAAATTATCTACTCACCTTGGCAACCTGCCCCATATCCTCAATGGTGGCTCTTTCATTTGGGAATTGGGAAAATATTTTCTCAATTTTGGAAATGAGGCCGTCAATGTTAAGGTTGGCTTGGGGACGGCCCTGTGGGAAGTAAAACTTGGGAATGCTTTCACTCAGTGCTGTGGTGACTGGCTCCTCCGTCCTCACCTGAGCCTGGGATGAACACAGAGAAACAAGCAGTTAGCGGCTGATGCTAGCAAAGGCTAAGACCACTCAGCTCAAGTATTCCAGCATGAGCTCGAGGCTCGTCTGAACACAAACTCTACACATTGCTGGCATTCATGTAACTATACCTCTCAGCAGCCCAAAGGCCATCAGGGAAGGGTTGTGACTACTCAGCAATCACAATTATTCATGTGACTGACATTTTGCTCCAATACAAATTCACTAAAAGATAAATAATATCTACCAGTGTTTGTAACTTATAATCATTTATTTATGAAACAGTGTCAAAAGGATTTAAGAATTTAGGGCTTTAGACTGGATATAGAAATCTGCAGATAGTAGAAGTCTATAGTCATGATGTGGACAACTTGTGCTACATTAGTCAAATGATTGGTCTAAAGGGTGTTTTGTTTGAAATCTTAATGGAGAATGAGCAGTTTGTACTGAATAATGATTACAGGCTACCTGTGGCCAACTACAATAGGGTATTATACTAAATTTAGTCTTGCAATCTTTGTGCACTGTGATTCAGATGTAAACATGGTGACTTAAAACAACAAGTGTGTTTTAATAAGTCCTTTTAAAACTGCTCTACTTTTGTTTCCACTTAAGGAAAACACAGAATTTCAAGATTTTATCTTAAATGTTAGGATCCATGTAAAGAGAAGTGAAAAAAATAATTGCAAGATTTTACTACAAGCTTCCTAATAAATGCATGTAAATGGAGAGGCACACTATCAAACATGGTTCATGGCAGATGTTATGGATGGCTCTTTCAAGTACCCAAGTAAATCACGAGTGACAGTGTTATCACTTAAACGAGTGCTGTTCGTCTACGGCCACTATGGTTGTCTTTAGTGGAGGGAAACACAGCTGAGGAACTAAATGAGTTTCGGACTGCAATGTTATGAATGTGTGCCTCAAAAGGAGAGCAACAGCTTTTTAAAAACAGAAAAATGAAAGCCTGCCTTTTTTATTTGTTTTTGTTTTAGCTGTGGGTATTTTTCTTCTTTATTATTGACTGTGATCTATTTTATTCTGTTCTACGAAGCACTTTAGAGTTATGTCTTGAAAAAAATGTTATACAAATAAAGTTTATTTGTTTTATTGGCAGGATATTATAGGCAAGAAACAAAACTGAAACAGGATTAAGTCAGGGATATACTCTGAACACAGCAGAGGCTAGTGGCTTGAAATGAATGTATTCACCTTCGATGCTTGTGTTTGTGCAGTTTCCTAAGTGATATAAAAACCTGCCTTTATGTTGGAGCTTGCATACGTCTGTGTCTGTTATTATTACTATGATCCCAGGCAGAAAACATCATTTTTTATTGTCAGAGCTTGGTTGCTTGTGCTGTATAATATTATTTTGTTCATTTATGCTTTGTTTAACCATGAAAACATGTGTTTCCTGACTATGGAAAATAACATATTCTCTATTCTAACAATGGAGACATAATATTATGTCCAGGAATGTCACAGTGAATCCAACTGACCACACCAACAGAGCATAGCTGGCATATTAGGAAGATATCAAACTCACTGATAAAAATGACCACTGTGTCACTCACACGGTGCTATGAGCCTTACACATAAAAAGACAACGCGCTCAGTGCCAAATGAGTTGTTATGCTGCACTTATCACTATGCAGACTTTAAAAGACGTACAAATTACCTTGTAAAATCATCACTAGGAACTTGAATGACTGTGTAAACATTAGACTACTTCTTATTGTTGCTATTTTATTGCCATTTTATTATTGTTGTAATTTTAATGTTTGTTTGAAACAGGTCTCTCTTGTAAATGAGACAGTGAGTCTCAATGGGACTACCTGTATAAATAAAGGTTACATTTAAAAAACAAAACAAAAACCCAGTTACTAAATACAGCCTGAGCAGACTATACTTTGCTCTCAATCGTCATTCTCAAAGACTATTCAAATGAGTCAACAATGCTCTAACCGAATCATTTTGTGAGGCCTCTAATAACTACATAAACACACCCACACTTTGCTCAGTTAAGACACCAAAAATAACATCTTGCTGTTTCTTTTGGTCAAACATGTATTCTACCCAAAGTTTATTAGACTAAGTCTCCATGTAACATCATGACTGTAACAATAAAACATTCAACAATAGCTTAGAAAGGCCTTAAATTACAGATCTAAACATAACAGGATGGTAAATCTTTCCTTGCCAGCTTCTACTTATATGACTGTTAGTACTGTCTGAAAATGTTTTGTTGTACTCTAATAAATGATGAATGCTGCTGATCCTCCGCTCTTGTCAACTGTGTTGGTGTGAGCCATGGCTATAAAAGGACATAAACATCTCCCGTTGCCCTGCCCCGCACTGTCCCCTCTTTCTCTCACTTCATGCTAACCGCTAGCAAAGCTCTTGAGCACAACTGCTAAGCCACATGACATTTTACATATTCCCCATGATGTGGTCTGAAAGAGGACAGAGAGGCAGCTGTGCATAACATACCACAAAAGATGAAACACCATCCAGTACGCTTAAATTTCCTACATCTCCGTACAAATGAAGAATACCTTCATTAACAAAAAGAAGAACTGATTGCACAACAATATTTCACATGACACAGCTGTGCGTGAAAGCAAAGTTTACAATATGCCCAGAAAAAGACTTAACTACTACTTTGCCTTTATTTGCCTAATCCGTTATTGTACTTTAATTAGTAATTGTGCTACAGTGACATCTGAATACCAAGAAAGTAAGCCCATAAATACCAGTCAACATTAATAGACCTGTCCCCTCACTGAAAGGCCAGCAAAGCCTGTTTGACACAGCATACACTCACACAAACACCTGCCTGTCCTTGCTGGAAGGCTCTCAGCCTCTTCTTAAACCGAGAGGGCAGAACAAAGTCACATCCACGTGCCAGCAGAGCCAGCTCCTTCCTCAGGTCAGGGTCCTGACGCAGGGATAGCTCCTTCATCCTCATCCTCGCTCCACACAGGACGAGGAACACATAAACATAAACAACACTCAATCCAGCGTTATCCCCTTGACCATGCAGTCACCACTGTAAGTTAAAAGGCAGTGGAAGCAGTGAAGCTTCTCTGTGCGTATGTCCCTGTGGTTGTCCTCCGTTTGAGTGAGAGCCACTTAATGCATGAGAGCAGCTGCTACTGTGACTCTCTCTCCCATTCCAGATCTGGTCTCACAATTTCAGCTCAGCCTGCTGCTCTGTCCCAGCCTCTACCCAACATGCACACGCACACACACAGACGCAGCAGTGTCAGGGAGCCCTTGCCTCAAAGCTGCTGGGGAGATAAGGAAGAACTGGGTGCATGTGTGTGGGAGTCACCTAGTGTATGTGTGGGATGGGAGGGGGTTCAATGGATCTGCCCTTTCCAGTTTGCATTCCTGAGTCCTCATTGAAGGTTATGTAAAGAGACAGACCTGTTGTTGCAGCTAGCAGTCGCCAGAGTTCAACTACAGGATGGATCTCCATATGACAATGTCACACTGTTCAAGCTAAATGGTTTTCCTTCTGAAAGCTTCCACAAAACAAAAAACTTGGGAAACTGACCCCCTTATTCTTTAAAAGGCATCAGGGTGCTAATGAGAAAATTCAGAATAAACCCCTGAAGTGATGGAATATAATGAAAGCTGCATATTACTTCTACTGTCACTAAATTTGCCTCCAAGCATAGATCACAAAAAGAGATTGAGCCAGAACAAGCTACTGATGCATGGGTATGTAAAGTAAATAAGAAGGGTATTTACTATTTAATGACAGAAAACAAGGGTCCACTCATCAGATCATATCTAGACAGCCATACATTTTCCCCATACGTTCTGCATGCTGTCTTCTGGTGGTTTTTGTTTTGGCATCCCTTCGCAAGCTTAGGCTGCCAGCCATTCCACATCTTATTATAGTTGATGGGCAACAGAGCGAGGCAACGGGACATGCCAAATTCAAAGACTGATGACCGAACCAGTCCGTGCCTATTAAAAGCACCACCAAGCACTGTTTGGGCAATCCAAGAAACTAGATCTGGAAAAACATGAGTGTATCTTTAGTCCTCAAACAAACATCTACTTCCGATTGCTGTTATCCTGAAATGACGGCAATTACATCAATTCTCCATAAACGCACTGATCTAACAGCTGTAGAGTTGCGTTGACTGCAGAGATTGTAGACAGGGCAAAGCCCAACGCCTAAACACCTTCTCATGCAAGTAGCTAATCAAACAGAAATGTCATAGAAATGTCCGCATCAGAAGACTATGTAAATAAACCTGTATCTGTTAATGGCATTGTCCATAGAAACTAAAAGCACACCCACTGTATTTTTAGATGACAGGACTCCACAGTTTTCCACTGGTTTCTGCTCAGTCCCAGTCCCTGGCGTCTTCCCTACAGGATGCTGCTGCTGCTTGATAAGCTGTTTGTATACATTCATTTCACATCAGCTGCCTTTTGCTGATGCTCTCAATACAAATGAAACGTAGAAAGGAAAGCACAACCAAAAGAAACAAAACAAAAACACTCCAACAAACCCTTGACCAGATTCAAGCTTGAACTCTCATCTACTGTTTAGTATTTAGTATTTATTTATTTATTGTCATTGTCAAGAACAATGAAATTGCGTTTGGGGCTTCCATACAACCCCAAAAAAAGAAGAAAATAATAAATACCCCTTGTTCAGTCTATTTTTGCATAAGCAAACAAAATGTGAAGTCTGTTCCATAAACAGAGCCATCACGACACAGCAGGGATAACAATGTGTTGTTTTACACATGTAAAAATAACCCCATGGGTGTGAGAAGTGATGGTGCACAGGTTCTGTATAAAGTTTGTGCTTTTTAATTAACTAGATAAGACGAGCTCCAGCAGGCGCTATAACAAACTAAATCATCTTAGGGCCACTCCAGGAAAGTTGTCTGAACAGCACCTTGAGAGGCAACTATCTTACAGACAAGCTGCTAAACATCCCCGGGCTGATGGGTCACTTAGTAAACAGAAAAGCAGGAAAACTCAAGCTGACCCCATAATGTGTCCAATCTCTAAACTGTGAAATCTGATTTGTACACAACAATATGTTAAGTCATGTTGACTTAACCGAATTACAGATGAGATTATGAAACACACTGTTCACTGTTAGAGACCTCTGGCAGATCTACGTGTTAGCATTTCAAGCACTCAGATGGCAAGATGAAGGTGGATTTTAGATGGGCTTCAGCAGACTCATACTCTACAACTATGATATTCAAGAGACCAAACCCACCAATCCTATCTGACAGTGACATGATTTCTACATCCAATCAGTGGCGACTTAAACCATCACAACCCTTTGGTAGAGCCACAGCTTGTTCACAGAATGAGAACAAAGCCAGTGTTGCAGTGAAATCCAGAAAGCTCTAACTCAAATCCCAGTTGTGGGGATTTGAGTTAGACCATCTATGATGGGGATTTGGGATACATGTGAATATTTGTCAGACATTCAACTGAGTAACTGATAACACAGTGGTCACAGACAGAACATGATGTGAGTAACAAATGTCATAGCAGTCTAACCTAGATATTTGAATGAAAATCAATGTAACCAATATGAACAAGAAGTAGAGCAAAGGAAGAAGCTGTAGCTGAGACACAGGCACACCGGTACTTGTATAACAACACTGCAGTCTGTTTGTTTAAAGATTAGGTTGTAAAGGAAGTTTGTAAAGTTTTTTTCTTCTATTGGCACCATAAGATATTTAAGCAGGATGATAAAATGTTGATGTACCGTACTTTTTTGACATTAATGGCATAACTAGGTAATAGGAATTAATATGTCAAACAATTACACTTTTTATCAAGATATTCAAATCTCATGAAAGTAGGAGATGCCACCACTGAAGAAATATGCTTTCAATGCATCCTGTAGTTTTACAGAAAGCTCACAGTACTAGTTAAAAACAACATTTGCTATTGTACAACGTTGACGCACAAATGACTGAGACTCCAAAATAATAGCACTTGCGGGAAACACTTTAACACCTGGTGCTCTCTGACAGGTCAGACAACTGATAACGTGACCCCAGACCCCCTGCTTCAAATAGCTTCTATGTTGCTGAGTGCAACCAAGCATGTTTTAAAAAGATGTCTTAAGAAATGCACGATATACCAAATGCAGATGCGGAGAACAGAAAAAAAAGTGAAACCCTCAAATGCAATGTGCTCTCACTGCCCTATATTTCAATAACTCACTGTTTGACCAATTGGACTCCTAACACTGAAGTGATTTTACGTGTTGAGCTACACAGCAGCTCTGAAAGCCAAGCATTCACGGGAGAGCTGATATTTACTGTACATAGTGTAAATAAAAGACCTGCGACTACATATCCTGACAATGAGCAGCATCTAATGGAAGCAGTTTCAAAGGAAATTACGCAGAAGATGAATGTGCTGCCACACCTCATCTCACTGGCAGAGTTCTGGGTATCCAATGCCAGCACAAGGGAACCAAGGCTATCTATATCAGTGTCTGATGTCAAAGTCAGACCAGCTGTTCCAGGCTGCATCAGTGTGACATAAATCGAATTTTTTAGTAATCCTTTGAAGAATGCATCTGTATGCAGGAATTCATTTTGTTGTCTTAAAATAGAAGTATTGCATTTATTCACCCTCACAATCCCTCTAATATTGAGTGACACAGTGTGACCACATGCCATGACACATCACAGCAGAATATACAAACTGCCCAGCAGTTGCCTTATAACTGATTGATCAGCGGAGAGAGGGCATTAGCGGGCAAATTTCACAGTGGTGTGTGAGAGTGCGTGTGTGTGTGTGTATGTATGCAAATATCCAAAAGTTTAGATTCAACCCTCCAACTGTTCAAATGATTAAGGCTCAAGATAAAGAACAGAAACAAAGAAAGCCCCTGATAGACAGTTAAAGATAATCGATTACTCTAGTTTCAAAGAGTGACTCTACAATCCACACTTCCTCTTGTGGTCAGGCTATTAAATAATCAACTATAGCTATGAAGAATGAGGTTTTACCTCAACCCCAAAATTTATAATAGATAAAACTGATGGACATTTAATTAGTTAATTTCATTTTATTGTCCTCTATTGAAATACGCTGTTTATCTGTGCCTATAAGGCTGTGCAGTAAGTTGTAAGACCATAGTTAAGCATAGTTATTTATTTTATAACATACTACCACTAGTGCTACAACTGGTCCTGCTAGTCATGTTTCTAATATATAAACATGTAAGTTGAAACAAACATTAGATCTCATTCTCCTGCTCTGTTATTTTACATGTCTACTTGAAGATCTCCTCATGCACCTCTTTAGCATGTCACTAACATGTAGGAGGTGGGGTCCTGAGGACCGTATGCCTCCAGCTGTCTCAGGCTGTCTCACTGTCATCACATGCACTAATGTCCACAATCTATCACTACTCTAGGCTTTCACGTTGCACTTCTCATCCTAACAGATTATGAGTCCTTGAGCAGATATACAAAATATTTACGGGCAGCTAACTATTTTGTGTAGATTGTTTTTAGGCCATAATCTAAACAATCCAAAGCAAAGCACCTTGGACCCAGCACAGTAAGAAGTACAGCACACAGACTGAAAGAAGTAACCAGAGCGCCAGGGACAGGCTAGGTTCAGACACTCCCACTTCTCATACCACACTAATTCATGGGTGAGGCCTGAACATTTGGAAAGTATTTGACTAATAATCACTACATACGCCTACAGACAAGAAGGCTCCACTGTGACTGGGTAGAGTGGACAGCCTCTAAATGTCTTTGATGCTGTAGGTCACTCAGCATCCTCTTGTGGCCAGTGAGAGCAAACAGAGATCCCAGAACATACAAGTAAGGGAAACTTGACAATTAAATCAGTGTTAATACAGAATTTAAAAAAGAATTACAAAAAAACATTGCAAAGACAGATGTTAAGCAAATATAAGTGAAATCCACACTATGTCCATTTAGAAGTAGCATTAAACGGGACATGTATGCTTTGTATGACAAAGCTCAACTTATGACTAAAACAGAATTTTTTTTTTAGATTGGAAAAAAGTAACTAGGAGGAGGATAACATTAATGTTTACGAACTTTTCATGTGAGATATTTCGATGCTAAAGTAAATTATCAGTGGCAGAAGCCAATGTTTATCTAGTGTGTTGCATCAGTGTTGCACTGGTTAAAAGTTGTTTTAGATCTTGTTTAATAAAGTGTGATGAAGAGGGAAGTTTCTTTTTTCTCCCTTGTTTCCATGTTGCAAAAAGGAAAACTAAACAATAACAACAACAAAAAAGGCCCCAAAAACTCTACCACTTTTGGCTAAATTAGCATTTTTAACACTGACCCAGAATTTCAAGCTCAGACATGTCCTTTTTGCAAGTACATTAAGTTTGTACGTCATTCATTTAACTCACAATAGCATAGCAGTTGTTCGGGTCATTACTGACTGGAAAATCAACAGTTTATGATTTCAGCTAGTTTAATTAATTAGAGTTTAATGAGCCAGATAAACATTATTTGATCCTAAAATGGTTAGAAATAACAAGAAAACCCATAGTTTTCTATCAAATAAGGTGACACATAGAGACTGCATTTCCTGTTCCACATCATACTCGCTTTGCTGCTGCCCCACCAAAAGGCCCATTCTGTGCCACGAAAACCTTGGTTTAAATGTGCAAATATGGATTTAATTTCAGGTTACTGTATGGATTGCACAATACTAAAAAGATATGCAGATAAACTGCCAGTTAAACATACAAATAAGTGCATTAAAACTATAAAGATAAACTTACCAGACTGATAAGCTGTTGTGTAAAAAAATGCCAAGCCAGGATTGCTTTATAGTTGGCTTACCAGAAAGCAAAGAGAGGTTCCCCTTTCGACTTTTAAATACATGTTTACTATCGGTATGCAAAGAGTTTAAAATATTCAAATCATTGTGCAACACACCCTCAAGTACCTCAAGGTGGTTTCAGGAAGAAAAAGAACAGGGTGGCACACCTTGTTTTTCATACTAGTAAATCAAAAACTGTCTGCAGTGTAATGCCTTTAGGATAAAAAACAAAAACAAAAAAACGGACTAACAGCTGGCACAATGCAGAACTCCTTGTTTAGTGGATCTTAGTATGTTTGTGGATTTTTTCCTGTGGCACCTTAAGACCTTTTGGCTAAATTTTTCAACAATTAGTTAAATGCTTACTAAAAAACATGGAAAATATTTTTTGGAGTTATTGTTCGAATACACAGTTTACCTTCTTTGTGCTGAGAGATCTCCGTAGTACTCTTCCACTTGGTCCAGTCATTCTGGTGTTACTGCTACTTCGGGAAGGCAGGGTACTGGTAGATGGGGTGCCGAAAGGTGTACTTAAGGGAGCAGGCCTCTTCTCTGCCAGGTTCTTCTGTGATGCCACATTGTTGTTTTCATTGAAGCTTAACGACCTTTTATCAGGAACGTCCCCAGTACCTAATTCAATAGGCTGTCCACTTTTGATTAGATCAAGATAATTTTTGAGTATTGACTGAGTTGTAGGATCACTCAACCAGTTGAGAAATAGCTCGTCTACTTTCATTTTAAGAACCGGCTGGAGAACTTGTGGTGACGGCATTTTGGGCAATGTCGTCTAAAGCTTCCTCTGATGACCGTACCTGCGAAGAATTAAAAGCATCTTTAAACTCACACCACCAATATCTGCCTCCCACACAACGTCCATAGATGACACGAAACTGTCAGAGCAGCGGCGCTGAGTAGGTCACTGAGCAAAAAAACATGACACGAGCAGTAGCCCTTGCTTTGAGTACAAACCAACACTCACTCATGTTATTGAAATTTAGCGCGAAGCGTCAATGCTTTAGCCCATAGGCGAAAGTGGAAAACCCATATGACTTCAATAATGTTTCCAGCCAATTTTAATCCACCACACGTCAAAAACGGCTGCATAAAGTAAACATTTCAAAAGCTTCTGTTAATTAAACCTATCCTTCTATGGAAGAACGGGGACTACAACAGGTTTAGCTACTATAGCTTTAGCAGCTAGCGCCAACTAGCCAATAAATGCACCCACCTTGCCGTGAATGGACAGCAAAGCAAAACACGTTAATATGACTCTACATTTCCTTCATAAGCGATGATACTCAGCGTAAGTTCGGCTAACAGTCAAAAATAAAAGCACCATCGAAAATCCGGTGACATTCATTTCACTGGGAGAAAACACAGCAGACAGGAACAACTTTTCAGGCTCTCGTTCCCCTGGTAACCACACAGCGTTATCGCGAGATCGTCCACTCTCCGCGGAGTCAGTAAGCACTTGAGCTGACGCACACCTGTTAAAATTTAGAAGTGTGGAAGTATTTCTCATATAATGGTTCTATTTCCCCCGCTACATAAGCCTATTCTAACACTGTAGTATTCTCATTTATAAGTAACAACAAAAGCCTTACTGCCAAGTCTGTCTCAGTAAGTATTAGAAGTGTTTTCAAAGAAACTAGGCCGTAGCCCGTCGACTTGGACTTATTAACGTCCAATGATTTCATCTCCTAAGTTTAATAAGTTCATTTTTATGACTGTAGTATGTAGTATTATAGTGATAAAAAATATATAAGCATGTAATATAATACATAGTAAGTTTACGATATATTGTGGATTAGTATAAATTGTATGAGGTTGCTATTATTGCTTGTGCATCTTGAGACACTAATTTAATACGGGCGTTCATTCAGTCTTTTTCTCATTTAACCTGTACATCTACATTCCCTTTGATAATGTATGTTGATGATATGTATTGATATGTTTGTATGATGTCCAGCGAGAGCTGTTCATCAGTGCACTACTCATTTCCATGAAACTAGTCCTGTGTGTCCAGTTTAGCATCGTACAAACCTGATTCCGACTGTGCATGAATAACAATGATGCATGTGTGTCCAATTTCACTCTGTCTACTCAAAGCAGCTGGACTGAGCACCTGCTGTATATGGAGCTGGACATACTTATTGATTACTGTGCGGAGGAGTGGCCCCAGACATCTGGCTCCCTCATTGCATCCCCCAGCATAGAAAACAAGCAACACAGGAAAAGGTCAGTTTAGATTATTGATACCATATATGACACCTGCAATAAAAGAAAGCACAGTGGAGTATTTTTTTTTTCATCAGAAAGGCATGCTTTATAACAGACCCAAGACCCAGGCTTCAACCACTGATTTAATGGTTTGGTTTTTTTGTACTTGAGTCTTGTCTACATTAGTAAAACTGATTTCATGATCACAGGGTCGGTACTAATGGTACACCAATTTCACGTGGAATTCTTCTCATTTACACAAGCACTGCAGCCAAAACTAACATGTTGGTTATTGTTTGTTTCTGTGAAAACAATGTTGCTGGGTAATTATGTTTATTATGCAGCCAACAGAACAAATTTTGTCTGGACTAATCTTTCTCTTTTGGCATTGACTGATTATGCCTGTAAACATTTTTTCTAAACACCAGTTTTTTTGGCATATGCGCTGTGTGTAATTATTTGTTTCTAATGACTTTAATTTACTTCACTGGAGCTTTATGACTTCTGACATGACGGATGTATTTTCGAAGGTGATTTAGAATTTTTAAAAAGTTACTTTTTGATGGAACCCATACCGCAGTGGTATGCTGACAGGCTTTACTGATGTTTCTCTTTCTTTTCGGCATGAAAGACCTTGGGGACACCTATCACTCCAAACCTCTATCTCGTTAATAAGAACATTCAAAGTGCCTGTAGCTTTGTTTTTAAGAGCGCATTAACGGCGGTTCCACAGTTGTGAAAAATATCGATTGAATTCCTCTGATTGCTTCCCTTGATAACACGAGTAAATCAAATCTGAAACATCCAAAGTTGTCTGAGGCGCGGCACGTAATGAGAAACCTCTTTGTTCTGTAGAGCAGCGAACCTTACATGTGTTTTAGAGCCCAATCAATATCCGAAATGAGAAGAGAAAAAGTCAAGGTCTTGAAACTTTAGACTTTGCAACTTTTCAAAGTGTAATTATAGTGTACAAATAGGATTTTACCCAAAGCAGTGTGCATGTTGTTTTTTCACGCCTTGAAGGACATTTCAAAGGTTTGGCCGAGTCTGAAACCACAGGGGGACAGCTGGTTAGCGTAGGAAAGTGTTAGTGAGGGGTTTATGTGTGCAGCTCGCCCTTACTGCTGTCAGCTATGCTATATGGGCGCTCTGTGAAGTAGACGATAAGCAATCTGCTCTAATAAGGGGAGTGAATAAAGTTAAAAGTGTTGTGTTGTAGTTATGTGCTGTAGAGAAATATTTGGACCATACCGTACTCACATACTAGAAAAGGCAATGGGCCATGGTTATTTTAAGGTTTAAGTTTGTTTGACATTGGTACGTTTAGCTACTACTCTTTTCTCTTCATTTAAAAGATCCAGATTGCAATGTGAGATTTTTTTGTGGCTGAAGTTTCACATAAATTACTTACATAGAAGGAGAGCAGTCTTTAATAAGTAATGTACGGGTAACTTTTGTTGTGTAAAAGTGTAAAAATGGCTTTAAAACATACTGTAGACGGACAACAGTGTCTACAGTGCTTTTACTTACACTCAAAGAAAATCTGATAGTTCTCTCAAGCTGTTTTTTCTTGAACATCTTACAGGATCTGATACCAATCCAAACATCTTCACCTTTGACTTTGGCTTTCATTCAGTAGGGACGTTTACAACGCAAAGTCAAGACAGTGACAAATTTGTGAGCAACGTTGCCACCTTTGTCTCAATTGCTTCTAAGTGGTCTTAACCTCTGTTGCACATTTGTTTTAAACCAGCTCATTTGGTACATTTTTGTACAAGGCAGAGATAAGAACAAGGCCCAATCAGACAAACAAATGACTTCTCCATCTGCTTGAAATTTGACAAAATGACCCAAATAGTTTTAACATATTTCCCAGAAGATATGTGGAATAGCAATGTAATATTTTCTTTTCTGTTTTATGACTTTGAATATATAACAACTAAATAAGTACATGATAACAGCGAGTTGAAAAGATTTTGATTGTGAAATGGAAATAATATGCAGTTACTGTTAAGTTACGGTGATATTATTCCCCAGTCGTTTTGCAAACACAACAGAAACTAGTAGAAAGTGCTTTCTTAAAAACTGTATTTCATTATGTAGTTAAACTATTTGTTCAGCTGCAATTTATGCGTATGTTGTTTTAACTTTTAATATAACTCATTGTGGCACTGTTCTCCTCAGCGACACACGAGCAGACTTTGCTTCAACATATATTGTCAAATGTGTGCTGCAGAAAACAGCAAACTGCATAAGAAATGATTTTAAGCTTGGAGTAACAGGAGTAAAAGTAAGCAGTAGATGCGTAAAAAGTAATGCTGATACAGACGCTGCTTCTTTTCAATATCTCAACATTTAGAGCAACATATATGGTTTTATCTTTCCCAGGCATCTCCTTCTTTTATCTGCGCTCCGTAGAAAACACAAGTGTACTTGCTTTAGTTAAAAACATACAATCCTACTGAACCAAGAGCCAGTGTTAGCGCTGGAAAAACACATTTCAACCTCTCTGCCTGTCGATGGGACTTTTAACATTGTAGAAGAGTAGATTTAAATTTTTTAATGTTAGAGGTCTTATTAAAAGTCCAAATAATTGTATATATAAATTACATGGTGGACTATAATGAATGTAAATCAGTGTAGGAGTAGTATTGACGTGATTAATCATTAGATTTAAATCAAAACTATTTTTACGAGCAGATTAATGATCACAGTGCCTGTTGTTGCAACTGTTTAAATGCAGGAACTACTCAGGAACCCACTTAGCTGGAAATATTTTAAGCACAAAGTTTCTATTCTGAAGTGCATTAATATAATCAGAAAGTTGCTCCCATCCTCACTAGCCTTTATTAGATTATTTTTAAGAATCTTTATTTATTTTTTTGCTGTTGTTGTTGTACAGCAAGTGATGAAACTCTGGCTGACAGGGTGATTTAAACTCTCAGATTCCTGTGGCATGTAATACAAAACAAGGTACACGAGTTACCACAACAGTCCTGAAATGTCATTTTTATATGCCTCTGCCCATTGTGCACTGTGTTTGTTTTATTTCCAGACACTGCTGAAATAATTGTTAGCATAAAGCAGAAATTTTACAAGGATGTTTCTATAGTCTAGTGATATTTTTTGAGCAGAAATTGCTTTGATCTTGGTCTTAAACAATCCTCTGTTTGATATGGCTTTCAAATGAACTGTGGTATGAACCTCACGTTCTGCCTCCCAAAATGGCATCGGGTAGTGATGAGCCTTCTCGTAGCTCTTTCATGGCTACACTGTAAACACGCAACGCTGTTTTTATTCCTTAAGAAAATCACAGACGCAGAATCAAACTGTCTTCAGTCAACATTTAGATTCCTAATATGCTGTGCGAAATGGAGCCGCGGAGGAGGAGACTTCTTTCATTAGACACTTCACTGAGGCTCTGAAGTTCACTCCTTCCATCTGAGATGACTTTAAAAGAGAAACAATGCATCTGCCTATTGGGGCCTTTGGAGATTTTCTCTCTCATCACATATTAATGAAAGAGGTGCATGTATGGAGTTGCAAAGCTTAAGCAGGAAAACCTGGTTTTGAGCATACCAAAGAGAGTCGACAGATATATAGATATATTTAATGGAGTCGTATATAGTGTGTCTAATCAACTTGGTATACTATATGTTGTTTCTCAGGTGAAATGCTTTGCAAATTTTCTTCAGTCTAGTTCTGCAGATGCTATACAAGGATGTAAAATGTGTAACAGTTGCCTGTAGAGGGTGCACTTCACTTGGGATGTGTTAGGGCTGTACTCCTCTCACTTGCTTTCTAAGCAGACACTGATACATACACAAACAATTCACTCAAGTGTAATGATCTTATATGAGGCACACAGACAGCATGAATCAGAGGTGAGTTCATGCCAGTTATTCTGCTGAATGCACCGTACATCAGTTTCTCACATTGGCCTCCATTTCTCCTTTAATGAGACAGGCCCATCAAGACGGAGCGGGAGCTTTTTGATATCCTCAGAGGGGCATGGTGAGCAGACACATTAATGCTCATAATTCATAGCAAATCAAGGAAGATTTTGTTGGAACAGAGGATCACACCAATTACCACTTGTTTATTGTTTGCTATTGTTGTGTTTACTGCAGTCTAATCATATTTGGAGGTCGGCCACAGCACTACATCAGCTCCAAGTGGAAAAGCTCTTTTGAAGCCTTTCATTTCGTTGTGCCATATTAGCTGCACTGAGCAGCCCTAGACAACATGCTGCCTTTGCTTTCAAGATAAAAAGAAGCAAGCATTACATCACTTTCTAAATAACTTTACAAATTAAGAAAATTGCAAGTAAATTGGTCACCTAGAAAAAACAAAAAAAAAGTAAAACACCAGCCCATTAAGAAAAATGTGTTTCATCTATTAATTTGCTTCGAGATAGTAATCGTTTCAATAATGGCTTGAACATGGGAACGAGAGTTCGTGTTCGATTCTGGGCTGATGTTGTTGGTCGCTAATGTTTGGCCAGACAGAGCTCAGTCTTTTCCCTTCTTGCCCCTCCTATGGAACAAGCAAATTCGTGGCATGAAAGCAAGAAAATCATGGAAATCAGCAAGGCCTTCATTATACCAAGGTCATTACATCTGGCTTTTATCCTCCTCTGTACTTATAGGAGGTAAGAGAATCCTATTCTCCATCACCCAAGGCCTCACCTTTGAACACACACATGCACACATAGGCTTACACCAGAGCCAGCATTTGCTCATGCACGGGCACACACATATACACAGGCAAACACACGTAAGTTTCTCTTTCATTTGGCCTGCTTGAATTTCATCATTCATTTTTACATCACATTAGTGTGGTGTGTTAGTGGTCGACTTGTCTGCGTGTAGAGGGCGGCTGTTACTTCAGGAAAAGACTGAATAATGCACGGGAGAAGGCAGGGAAAGGCTCAAAGGCGGTCTGTAACAGAAGAGATGATTGCCTCCTTATACTATACATATATATGGCACAGTTAGGGTGCACACAAAGCGAGGTAAATAGATCAGTGTCTTGAATCTTGCTTCACGGTAAACTGGAATGTAGGTGGGCTGTTTTTGGGCCATGCAGTAGAGTAAGAGTGCTTAGTTGACTTTTTTAAATGATAAATCACACTTAAATGTTGTGTCCTGTCCCCTTACATCAAAAAAGACCAAGAAGATGGAAAATATAAGCAAGAGTTGAGCCAAGTGGGTGAAATGTGCTGCTGTTTTGTATCATTAAATCACATTAGATTATTCTTGGAAAAATGGCAAGTATTAACAGCAGATTTAGTTTCTCTAAGCAGTCAAGGTTATTATTTCAGATCTTTTCAGAGACATGCGAGTATAACAATACATTAAGTTACTTTAATTAGGCTATTACTTTCAAAATAACCCAAACCTACAATCTGGAGGGGAAAAAACTCTCCACCTTTAAAGTTAATATTTTTAATGGGCATCACAAGACAGTTGAGTCTTACTCAATGCCTCCTTCAGAAAAAGCAATAACTGTGATGTTAAGGGGAAGAAAAGTGTTCTCTTAATGTGCGCCAAAGATGGTCTCATTTGTCTGCCTCACTGGCTGTGTCTAACTTAAAACTCTCGATTGATCTGATACCACCAAGAACTGGCCTGCATATTAAACCAAAGCTGCGATACATCTCCTCTAAGACGGATGAATTCGGTGCATGTGTGTTTTAGTGGGCTCGTGGCTGCGGTCCAGGTTTGGATTATTACAACAAAAAAAAAAGCTGAAAAAACCTATTCAGCGTTTGCTGTTGTCCATTAATAGTCATACACACCATAATATCCCTCAGAAGTCCAGCTCAGCGCCTGCCAACACACATTGGCCTTCGCTTCTGATGCTGACATCATTTAATCTTTAGGAGGAGCTTGAAGTTTCTATCCCAAATCCTTGATCTGGTTCACCTTACAGGACGAGCCTCTTTGTCTCTAATCCAAAATAAACAGACGCGTTATTGTATTCTCTCTCGTCCAAGGCACACGGACTTCTTTGCCTGTCTTTAGGTGAAGCAGTCTCTCTACTTTGCTGCCCATCCACATTGAAAATAATTAAAAGAGCAAAGTGAACACAAATGTCCTCATCTGCTGTGCATGGGAACTGACAAAAAGCCAGGAGATATCCCTTTTCAGAAAAGCACGCGTACTGCCAGCGCATAAACACACACAAGTCCTTTGTAGATGTATGCGGTACAACAGTATGAAAAACAATCCTCTGTTGTCTCACTGTTTTTTTGTGCCTGGGTGTTTTATAAGCATTGAAAAGGATGCACACTTCTCAGATTAGGACTGGCAGAAGTGCTCGGGAGAGTGCGCCAGGAAAAGGATGAACATTAGGCACCTGATCAGACAGGATCAATGAAAAGCAATTAGATGATAAGTCTGCAGGAGCAGGCCTGCGTGCGCACGACTGCAGGGGCCAAGACCTTTACAACAGCCAGAAGAGTGAGCGAATAAACATATCTCCTTCAGCCTTTATGCAAGAAGTGAATAAGGCTGAAGGAGTCTGTGACGATCTGTTTAGCGTAGTACAGTATTTATGTGCGTTTGTCTGCTTCTGTCTCCTTGTGCGGCTTATGTGTTTTGCCTAACATCTATTGTCATAATGATGTGTGATTATTAAGGGAGCAGGGATTTCACAGCAGGGGAAAAAAAAGGGGTTGAGCCGACAACAGGTTGGGCCTCCCTTTGTGTCTTTGTTTGAAAGCTCAGCAAATCCATATTCATGCTCCCAGTATGCACACAATAGCAATATGCAACACATTTGTTTATAATCTTTGTTTATTTGGGTTGCATACATTAACAAATTCCCATTTCGTACTGCTGTAATTCAAAGAGGAGGTAAAAGGTAACGGTAAGGAAAGGTTTCTCGCAAAAGAGGTGGACACAGTCTCCAAGAGCTGATGCATTGTTATTTCAGTTCTATCCATGGGAGAGTTTAAGCTCTTGCAGTAGGCTTGCTATTAGGCTAAACCAGGGTGCGCTGTGTTCTGTGTGGGTTGAAAAGACGAGTTCTGACCATTAGCGTAGCTCCCATTCCTGGTTGCAGAGTACAAAAGCGCATAAGAGTTTTTCTTCCAATTTGTGGGTGTAATGACGACACACACAACAAATAACTTGGCGCTTAATCCAGTCTTTGTTAGTTCATTGAAATATTTTTCCCTTTGTCTGCTCTAACTAAAATATCCATCATTTGTGGCCCTTAAAACTAAATGGAGGTGTAAACATAGCGTATAGGATGCAGTAAAGTGCCTTTCCTCCTTACTTGATTCCTGCATGTGCTCATTTCCAACACTAGATGGCTGTCTGTGCTGTGTATGCCTTGTGTCAGCACCAGTGCAGCCTCTTCATGCTGCTTTTTATTGGCCTTAGAAATGCAAGGCTGAGCAAAAGATTTTTGTTAATAATGCTTTGAGACACTCGGGTTATGAAAACACAGGGCTGCACAGACACAGCACCCAACTTAATGTTTTGATGTTTGAATTTGCCAGCCCTTCGTTTTTTTTTATGATGTCACGAGCAATGGATTAAATACACTGTCATCAGAAAAGTCAGTTGCAGATTCGCACACACGGAGGTGAAAGTGCATTTGAGTGCATTTAAAAATAAACTCTATGTGATGTCAATTCTAATATATATTCCACATATTTCGATCTTTTTAATGTGGTTTAGGAAAGACTTCAACTAAGCTGACAGATTTCAAAACAAGTCAGAGGTAATGCTAATGTCAAAAAACCCACCAAACACATAATTTATCATTCCAGTTATCGTATAATTATTCTGACTGCAGTGCCATTTGTGTATGTGCTTTGTTTGCGTTGTTTAAGAGGCTATTTGTAGTTTCATTATGTGCAGTAAATGGGACCACATAGAGCACTTGCTTGTATTGACTTTGAAGATTGCATTTCTTCCTTCTTCAGAGGCCGTCCGTCTCTTTAGCCTGAAGCTCCCAAACCACACAGCCGGCCAGTTCATGGTGGCCTTTTATTATGATGTCAGCACTTCGCTTAAAGAGCATTCAATATCTCCAGGACGGCCGTTGGTGGAACATCAATAGAATAACACAGACGAGCAATAGATGGCTATTCCTCATAGCCGGTCAGTTCATTTGCTCATTGATTTATTGGTAGCTGACAGTGTAATGGAATTAAGTAGCAGTGATTATCACAAGCAAACAGGTTATTTGTTTGTTTGTTCTTCCTGCATCTGTTTGCAGAGTTTCAGCACTAGCTGTGCACAGGTGAAAGATTACACACGCGCTTACGGACACGTAAATAGATCTACGAAAACTCAAAGTCCTACTGAATTATTTGAACAAAATGAGAAAGGTCTCAAAGTGCAATGTATGTTATGTGATTTATTATTAGACAGGGTAAAAACTAGGTAATGCAAAGGAAAGAGAAATGAAAGAGCAGGAAAAACAAAAGCATCCCCGATGGAGGGGAAAGCTATTGGACACAGCCTGATTTTCAGGCCTATTAAAAGATGGTCATCTAGAAAGCAGGCGGAACCTTGTAAGACAATTGAACCAAAATCACCCACATAAATCAGAGCGTGATTACCTCAGGAGCTGGAGTTATTGGGTGTTAACGTTGCTGTGCACGCGCTTTAACTTATTAACACTCTTAATAGTGAGGAACAGATTTTAACAGAAGTCCTGCAAAACCCGAATGAGGTGGAACAACAACAGCAAACCAAAAAAGAAGTAATGCATTCAACTGGTGTTGGTCTGTTTCATCTCGACAGTGGCACCTTGATGCTGAAGTCAAAATCCTCCAAGATTTCACAAAGTTTGGCAATTCTGTGTTGAAAGGTTTCTCTGTTTTTTTTTTTTTTTTGGTACATGTGTACAATCATATCTCTCCATCTCCATCTACTACAGCATCCCTGGTTCTGTAATTCATGCAAAATGAAATGAAAACCTTCTTAGCAATATGCAGATTTCTTTATGCAAAACAGCATTACCTATGGTGCACGGACGGCAGCTAATGCCTTTGATCAGTCTCTCTGACATTCTAACTACTGAGAAGAAAAGAACTTAAAAATTGTAAAGGCTCTTAATTGAAGTGAACATAAAAGAAGATACATGGTGTTAATTGGTATACGCTAAGAATAATCTAGACCTTGGAGACCACTGTCCCTTACCGGCCCCCCTGCCAAAGTGTCAGGATTTACATCTTTAATTCAAGATTTCCCCACATTAATTACCTCGCAGGCAGCGAAATGCGGATTACTTCATTTTAAAGTATAATAAACATCCAAATAGCCCCTCCACCCTCCTCATCCATGAATATAAATTTTGGTTAGTGTGCAAAAGCAGCACTGGGTCTCGTGTTCTTAAAGAGGTTGTGCAGCAAGCATGTGTCTCAGAAAGAATTTGAATTTAGTAAAAACATAATTGAAGTACACATTGTTGGATGAAAACCTTTAATCATAACAGTTCAGAGTTATAACAATAAAGTTAGAACGATGCATATGGAGATTTAAAGATGAAATTATACTTAGAGGTCACTGTGCAGGTGTTACACCAGATTGTTTTGGAAAATGCAGAGCATATTTGGCATGGTATCATTGGCATAACGACTAATTTGTATGTGTTTCTGTGTGTGTGTGTGTGTGTGTCTTTTCAGTGAGGTAAAGCAATTTGAACACTGGACTCCAATATGACCTTTGATTATGAGAGGAATAAAGCAGTGCTCATATCCCAGGCCTCTCCGTTTCCTCTCAACATGATGAATGGGACACCCTGAGCTGCAGGACAGAACAACCATTTGAGAATCCAGGGTGACACACACACACACACACACACACACACACACACACACACACACACAGAAGTGCTGACAGACAAATGACACTCTGATGGAAAGTGAAGCACTTTTAAGCCCTTAAATGCCACCACCACCAGCAGCACACACACACACACACACACACACACACACACACAGTCTGTACTATTCTAGCCGCTGCACTTATCTCCCTCCCTTTAGCACATTTAACACTATACTGCCCTTGAAAATAACCAGCTAAGTTGTGGCTTTTATCTCGTGAGCAGGTTCATGTATGGATTTATTAGTGGAAAATAGACACATCTACCATGGCTTATTGAAACAGTTTCAAACGCATCCCAATGTGGTTAATATTATGCAGTTTATTAAGCAACAATAAGCAATTTATGTAAACACAGTTCAAACGAGCGCCGCTCCTGTACACCTTAAAATCCTCCTCTTTTTTTGAAGTGGTGTTATTTTGGGGATTCATTGTAATTTATTGGCTCAAAGTGCACAATACAGTGTTAAAACTGATTTGATATGGAAACCTGCAGGGACATATTAATTAAAATAGCAATCTAATTAGCATTCCACTGTGACCTAAAAGTTGAATATTATTAGAGCTGCAACCGTCGGCTGTGATGAAAAGAGCTTACATGACAGTGAAATTGAAATTCAAAGAGCTGGAGATAATGTACACACAGATCAAAAGAACAAACGGTGGGGAGAAAAATAACACACCAAGAAGTTTTACATTTCCTCACAAGGGGGAAAACCAGTGTGTTGTGCACACTCCTGCACCCACATTCACACACATGAAAACACTGTTACACTCAGTATTAGGTAGTTGAGTATAATTTAACCTAAAAATGTAGCACGTAGAAATGTCAGCGCAGTGACAAAGAACTTACACTGGTAATGTAATAGCAGGTAAGTTCACTATTTATAAAGTTTAGGAGGAAGAGCAATTTGGGCTGACATGAATATTTTTATCTTTAGGTTATAAATTGGCTGTTGATGTTTTAATTCACATCAGTTCATATGAAGACATAATGTTAGAAAGTTGAAAAATGTATCAATAATACCAAGTAACGTTTTAGTTTTCTACTTACTCAAAGACTATTTTACAAGTTTTAAAGCCTATTTCTCTGCTGGAGCAGGGAAAAAGTACCCTAATTGCAGGACCTACATTATACTTTGTGATCCGATAATAGGAATGTGTCGATATGCTGGCTGAATATAGCAAAGAAGACAATATAACACATACTGTTATCAGTTTGTCTGTTGTGCTACATAATTAGTTGTACATTTTTAAAGATAGCGTGAGGAGCTGAAAGAGCAATGAGGATTTTTTTGTTTAGCTGGCACACACAGGGCATAACAACAAAACGTTCTTATCAGCACTCCTGACTTTCAGAATAGTTGCATAGTTTTGGAAGTATTGGAAGTATTTTAAAGTAAGTGCTTTCTATCTAACAATCACACACATTCGCACTTGAGGTTTATTTTACTCAAGCAGCCAGAGATTCAATGAGAATTAGGTAGCTGACCTGCTCTGCCTCTTGAGCCACAGCCATCTCACCAGGATATGAGTAAAAGACCAGTTATTATAATATTTCTATGAGTAAAGTTAAGAAGAGTGCATTTAAAGCACTTGAAGTAGGAGTAGGACCGCTCATGATGCAAAATGACTTTTTTGTTATGTTATGACATTTTGTACTTTTATTACACAGTAATATTGTTTCTCTTATTATAAAACAATAATGTAATATTTTCCCCCAGTGGAGTATAATGAGGCATGCAAAATACCTGAAAACTTAAGTATTCTAAATAAACATGCTTGCTTGCTTTACACCACTGCCGTTATCACACTGTCACAATAGTACGTCAGAAAAGGTAAAGAATGTACAGACAAACACTTTTCTATCCTGATCTGTTGAAGTAAATATTGTGTTTTCAAACCGAATAATAATACCAAGAGTTATTGATTATTTTGTCCACAAATGACTGTCCTTGATTACTGAAATCTTCCTGTACGCCTGTTGCGGTCTCTTTTTTCCTAATGATTTTGTGCTCTTGTTAAATAGACACTTCAGATAGGACAAAGCTGAAAAATGACACGCAGTAAGAATCGAACCTGAGGACACCCTGCCCTGAGCAGCAAACCAACTGACTATCTGGACAGCCCTGGTTTTAATATTTTATGATGATTGCTGACTTTAGGTCATAGGTTTCCAGCCTGTTTTCCCCATCTCTTGGCTCCTGTTTGAAATCCAATAAGCAGTTCTTCACAGTCATATTGAAGTATAGATTACCTACAGTACACAGCAGGAGGAAGCAAAGGAGAGTGTGGAATACACCAGGCACAGACACACGCACACACAGGTATGTACTGCCAACTTCCACATTTATTGAAGCTTTGAGTGTTTGAGTTTTGGCAGCTGACTCAGTCGTACAGTCTGACAGCTCACGAGCCCAGCTGATCTCACCTCTGGCCGCCCCTCCCCGTCTCACTATAAACACAGCGGAGGGAGACCATCATCAGTACATAAACACCATCAGCTGTTCTTACCGGCCTCGCAGCGCCGCCCTGTTGAGCCTTCTGCTGCACTCCTCCCCTGCAGCTGCGCCCGGGGCCACGCCTCCGCCACACACCCCCACCGCCCGTTCGAGGCCGGGGAGCCGTCCGGCCGAGCCAACTCCCCCCCGCGAGCGAGAGAGGAAATCAGCCACCGCCATCTGCGCCCCCGGCCTATGGATCACCTTGAACTTAAAGGGCTGCAACGCCAGATACCACCGGGTGATCCGGGCGTTGGCATCCTTCATGCGGTGGAGCCACTGCAGCGGGGCGTGGTCCGAACAGAGGGTGAATGAGCGTCCCAGGAGGTAATAGCGCAGGGAGCCGACCGCCCACCGGATGGCCAGGCACTCCTTCTCCACGGTGCTGTACCGGCGCTCGCGCTCCGCTAGCTTCCGGCTGATGTACAGGACAGGGCGGTCAGCCCCCCTCACCTGCTGGGACAAAACGGCTCCCAGCCCTCTGTCCGAGGCGTCAGTCTGCAGAACAAAAGGGAGGGAAAAGTTAGGAGTGTGAAGCAGCGGCTCCCCACAGAGAGCCTTTTTCACCTGCACAAACGCCGCCTGGCACGGCCCCGTCCACTGGACCAGATCCGGGGCACCCTTTCGAGTGAGATCGGTCAGGGGGCTGGTTAGCTGCGCAAACCCCGGCACAAAGCGACGATAGTAACCCGCCAACCCCAAGAACCGTCTCACCTCCTTTTTCGTCCTGGGGCGCGGGCAGGATGCGATAGCCGCCGTCTTCTCCACCTGTGGACGCACCTGCCCGCCCCCCAGGTGGTACCCCAGATACTGCACCTCCCTCCGTCCAACCGCGCACTTCTTCGGATTGGCCGTGAGCCCCGCCCCCCTCAGGGACTCCAGGACCGCGGCCACCCGCAGCACATGCTCCGCCCAGGTGTCGCTGTGGATGATCACGTCATCCAGGTAGGCGGCAGCATACGCTGCGTGCGGACGCAGTACCCGGTCCATGAGACGCTGGAAAGTGGCCGGGGCCCCGAACAGGCCGAACGGAAGTGTCACGAACTGGTACAAACCGTACGGAGTGGAGAAGGCCGTTTTCTCCCTGGCCTCGGCAGACAAGGGAATCTGCCAATAGCCCTTGGTTAAGTCCAGTGTCGTGAAAAAGCGGGCCGTGCCTAACCGGTCCAGGAGCTCGTCGACCCGAGGCATGGGGTAGGCATCAAAGCGTGACACTTCGTTCACCCTGCGATAGTCGACACAGAACCGTATAGACCCATCCTTCTTCGCCACCAGAACGATGGGGCTACACCAGGCGCTGTGCGACTCTTCTATTACTCCCATCCTCAGCATTTCCGCCAATTCCCTCTGCACGATTTTTCGCTTGTGCTCCGGGAGCCTGTAGGGCCGTGAACGCACCGTCACGCCAGGCTGCGTCACGAAATGGTGCTCGATGAGGGACGTCCGGCCGGGCAGGGGGGAGAACACGTCCGCAAAACGCTGTTGCAACGCGACAACATCCGCTCTCTGGGCCTGTGTGAGATGGTCATCACAAGGGAGGGAGGCGGGAATGATAGAATTTGGCACCTCAGGCCCCAACTCATCTTTCTCCTTCACCAAGCTCACCAGAGAAGCGGTTTCAACCTCTCGCCACAGTTTGAGGAGATTGAGGTGATAAATCTGCGTGGCTCCTCCCCTGTCCGACCGAGCGACCTCATAGTCCACGTCCCCGACTCGCCGTGTGACCACAAAGGGTCCTTGCCACTTGGCGAGCAACTTCGAGCTGGAAGTAGGGAGTAACACAAGCACTTTATCTCCCGGTGAGAATTGCCTGAGCCTAGCCCCTCTGTCATACAGGCGTTGCTGACGCTGCTGAGCCTGGAGCAAATTCTCCCGTGACAACCTCCCCAAAGTGTGGAGTTTTGCTCTCAGGTCCAACACGTACTGAATCTCATTTTTGGCGGGGCTCGGACCGTCCTCCCAGCTTTCTTTAATCAGGTCGAGCACCCCACGTGGCCTCCTGCCAAACAGCAGTTCAAAGGGAGAAAATCCCGTGGAGGCCTGGGGCACCTCCCGCACTGCGAATAACAGAGGGTCTAGCCAGTGATCCCAATTGCGTTCATCCTCGTTAATGAACTTCCGAATCATGGACTTTAAAGTCTTATTCAGCCGCTCCACCAGCCCGTCAGTCTGAGGGTGGTAGACGCTGGTCCGAATAGATTTAATGCCCAGTAATTCGTACAGTTCCCGCAGTGTACGAGACATAAACGACGTGCCCTGGTCAGTCAGTATCTCTTTCGGGATTCCGACTCGGGAGATGACCTGAAACAGTGCCTGCGCCACACTCTTTGCAGAGATGGTGCGCAGCGGAACTGCTTCCGGGTACCGCGTTGCGTAATCCACCAGGACTAACACAAAGCGGTAGCCGCGTGCACTCCGGTGAAACGGCCCGATGAGGTCCATGCCGATGCGCTCAAACGGGACCTCAATGAGGGGGAGAGGGCGCAGCGGCGCCTTCGGTATGGCCGGCTGGTTAACAAGTTGGCAGTCCGGGCAGGACGCGCACCAGCGGCGCACATCCGCTCGGATGCCCGGCCAATAAAATCGGGCCGTTATTCGCTCCAGAGTTTTCTCGTAGCCCATATGCCCTGCCATGGGCGGCCCACTATGGGGTTATAGTGGGCCGCCTGGAAAAGCGTTTCCCGGCGGCCCTGCGGCACCAACAACTGGGTGTGTGTTTCCTCGGTCTGAGTGTCACGACTCACTCGATATAACCGGTCGTTTAATAAGACGAAACGCGGGTAGGTCTGCGCGGCCTCAGGGCGCACCACGTGACCATCAATAGCCATCACTTGGTCAAAGGCTGAGCGTAGGGTGCCGTCACGAGACTGCTCCAGTGGGAAATCACCCATGGGGGACACTTCCGGGGCCGGCGGGACGTCCCGTGAGGGACCCGCCGGCTCCTCCCCCCCGGAGTCGGTGTCGGACGACCCCGCGTCACCGCTGAATGCCGCGCACACGCTACACCCCGCTTCCGGTCGTGATCGCACCCCCGCGTACTGCCCCAGTAGCTGATGAAACCCCGGCCAATTGGTACCCAGAATCAGGGGGTGCGACAGGCGCGGGCTAACCGCCGCCGTTACTCTATGCATTTTGCCCTTATACTTTAATAACAGCGGCACTATGGGATACCTGTGAACGTCACCATGCACACACCTCACCTCCACACATTCTGCCTCCAGCAATGCCCCGGGGCGAACCAAGCTTTGGTGTACGAGGGTCTGCGTGCAGCCCGTGTCCACCAACGCCTGGCGTATACCCCCTCGAGTCCTTACCGGAATACTGTATGTCCCTCCTGGACCGGGGGAGGGTGCTGGGGCGCCAGCAACGCGGAACACCTGCCCCACTTCCATAAGCGGACAATCCCTCCTCAGGTGCCCCGGCTGCCCGCACTTCCAACACTCCGGCCCCGGCGTCTGTGCTGCTCTCCGTGGCTCGGGGGCGGCTCCACTTGGCTCGGCTCCCCTGGACGGCACCAACGCCGCGAAAGGGTTAGTGGGGCTCAGCGCCGGCAGCTGCTCGGCCTGCCCTGGTGCCGGCACACGGCGCCTCGGGGCCGGCACTGGGGCCTGTTTGTTCGGCCTCCGTCCGGCGTCCCCGGGTTCCCCTGCTCCAGCGGCAAGGTGGTCCTCCGCCAGCGTCACTGCTACCTCCAAGCTTGCGGGCCGGTGGCACCGGACCCATCTCGCCGTCTCCGCTGGCAACCCCTCCGTGAACTGCTCCAGCACCACCTTGTCCACCAGCTTCGTCTCGCCCTCCGATGCCTCCGGTTGCAGCCAGCGCACCGCCGCGTCGCGCAGCTGCCGGGCCCAGGCGAATGGTCGGTCCGTTGTAGCCAGCCGACAGGCCCGGAACCGCCGGCGATGGTCTTCGGCGGTGAGCCCCAGCCTGTCCACCACCGCCCGGCTCACGTCCGGGAAGCTGCTCCTCGACGCCGGAGGCAGACTCAGGGCCGCTGTTTGTGCCTCCCCAGACAGCAGGGGGAGCAGCCGCGGAGCCCACTCCTCCCGCGGCCATTGGCAAGCCTCCGCCGTGGCACGGAAGGTCTCCAAAAAAATTTGTGGGTCGTCCCCGTCCCCCATCCGGGGCACCGCCACCGACAGTGGCGAGGGCTTCGGCGTGGCAGCGGCCCCGACCAGCCGTTCCAGAATTTGCGTCTGTCGGTCCGTCTGCTCCTGCAGCGCGGCCAGGTGGGCACGCTGGTCGGCCGCCTGATCCCGGCTCATCGTCGCCATCTCCGCTAGCATCTGCGCCAAGAATTGCAGAGGCTGGGCGGGTGGCGCGGCCTGTGGGTCGGACATTCCCCCACCGGCACTTTCCTGGGTTTCGGCACCACTTGTGGAATACACCAGGCACAGACACACGCACACACAGGTATGTACTGCCAACTTCCACATTTATTGAAGCTTTGAGTGTTTGAGTTTTGGCAGCTGACTCAGTCGTACAGTCTGACAGCTCGAGCCCAGCTGATCTCACCTCTGGCCGCCCCTCCCCGTCTCACTATAAACACAGCGGAGGGAGACCATCATCAGTACATAAACACCATCAGCTGTTCTTACCGGCCTCGCAGCGCCGCCCTGTTGAGCCTTCTGCTGCACTCCTCCCCTGCAGCTGCGCCCGGGGCCACGCCTCCGCCACAGAGAGGTTTACATTGCTGCGATCATTGACTCTACACTTGGTCTGACAGATTTCATCATTTTACCAAAGCGGTTAACCTGTATTAACTGCCACAGCTTTCCCCAATATACATTAAGCCTAACACAGGTCATGACAATCAAAACAGTCCTCACAGGGGTCAGTGCGCTCCACTCTACTCATTGTTACTTCGGTTTAACCTTGAGGGGTTGTATGCTTTTCCCTGCCTCCCTTTGGGGAGACTTGCATATTTCTGCATAGCCTTGTGCACCAGTTGAGGTGCCTGTTCTCTGGGTAAGGGCCTCTACGCTTCTCCTGCAGCTCTACAAGCGGGTGTGTTAACATGTGTCCCTGCAGTGGGCCGCCGCGCCAGCCAGCAAGTGATAATTATTCATTAGTATTCATTAGTGTGAGGTGCTGGCCGGTGCAGGGCTCATGTTGAATCAGTGTTCTGACGAGGCCTCGGCCCGGCGCGGGTCAGTGAGGAGCCAGTAATTAGGCCCACCAGTCAGGAGGCATTTTCCTAAGCACAACACATGAGCTTGAGAGAGATGAGATGCAACCACCAGGAGAGAGGCTGCAGGAAGAGAGAGAGTGTGCATTTTATTTTTAAAAGAAAGCCAACCTTGGCCTCCTTGCTTCCCTGCCTGGGTAGTGCCGAGTATCTTAACCTTTCTCCATCACTCACTCCATCTGCGGTAAAAATGCGAGATAACCTTGGCTGTCTGCTTTGTTTGCCTTGTGCGCTTTCTCTTTGAAGATTTTTTTTAATCCTTTTTTTTTTTTACTTCCCTCAGCTCTCCTCTCCATTTTTTAATTGAAGGATATATAGCGTATATGATTCTGTTTCCTTAAATCTAATATGTTGGTTGCATATGCTTATTTATGGATCTCTGCATGTCAAATGGTTGATAATAGCAGCAGTTATTATCACTTACAGAGATAATTGTGTAACAGTTAACATGACAGAGTGGTCGCCTCCCAGGAATGCTGTTAGTATTGTAAATGGGACCGAGGCCTAACCGAATTAATCTAATTGAAAGATAATTACACTGGCTGCAACAAAGCTGGACCAGATTCATCAAACTGCTTCCTGCCCCCGTGAGCCATTAAGAGGAAGAGATCTACAAGCAAGCACGGGAAGGTTAAAGGCATCCGGGGTGCTCAAAGCTGGCTGTGCCGAAGCTGTCAGTACATATCTGACACAGAAAAAGAGGATTTGACATTGACTGACAGCAATTGAGAAAACAGGGGGTCAAATGTTGAGCTGTTGCGAGACAGGAGAGAGGAAAGGCGCGAACCCCCCAGATCCAAGTCTCTGTGGAGGACAGCAGAAATCCAATGAGATGATAGCTTATCCTGTCAACACATAATGTCAGTTTCCCTTGAATATAAACAAAGAGCATAAGACACTGACAACCTCTCACTCTGCTTCTCTTTCTGTTTCTTTCTATGTTGTTGTTTTTTTTGCTTGTTCATTCATGTGCAAGCATGGGTACACATGGATGTGGGAAAGGGAGTGCCTCACATAACCTCGCAATATCCTGACATGATTCCAGATTAGACGAATTCCCTAAACTACAAGCGAATGGCACGACACCCTCGTCTTTCCCAACAAGCCCCCCTCCCTTTACATTTCCTCATTCCTTCCCTTGGTCTCCAGCATGCACATTTTTTCTCCTTTGGATTTATCAGATTGGCATAGGTGGGTTGACAGCTCTCAAACTGGCACTGCAGAAGGGGGAGATCCCAGAGTGTGAAGGTTAGCTGGATAAACCTATCCGGGGTCTGCCCAGGAGGAGGAGAGGAGGAGAAGGATGAAGAGGGTGTGTATGAGGGGGGAGGCCATGGGAGAGCTGGAGAAGGGGAGAGGAGAGTGAGGGAGAGAGGCTTGGTAGGGCCCCGCTGAGCACATAAGCTTCCATGCTGAGCGCAAACGTGGCTGGCTGACAGTTGTGCTCAGCCTTCACTGTAATAATGAATAAAAGGAAACTCCCTGCAGATTACACATCTTCCGTGTTTTGACATTGACCTTAATACATAATTTAACCACAAAGCCTGAACAGTGTGTAACGAGATAAGAGAGGACCAGAGGATAGAAAAAAGATGCCTGGCCTAAAACATACAGGCCAAAAAAGGCGCCTCAGCCGTAATGGCTCTAATATGAGCCAGTCTGTGAGGACCAGTATTTTTTTTCTAAACAAGATGGGAGTATTTGTGGGAGAAGACTGGAAGATTGAAGGCAGCAGGAAAATTATGGATATGTGTGCGTGTGGTGTGTGTGAAAAATACAGTGATTTTCCTGCTTATCGAATTCCCAGTGGGAGGAGAAGGTAGTGCTGCTAAACCTCAATAGAATAGTAATGTGCCAGCCCGGCTGTTGTGTGTGTTTGTGCTTCTTCCCACTGTTCATATAGTTCTGTTTAGTGTGTAACTGTAGACTGGCTGAGTGTGATATCTGAAAGAGGTATTTGTCACTCTCATTGTCACTTCTCGGTCTGTGTGTGTGTGTGTGTGTGGGGGGGCATCGTGTGTTTGTGTGTTTTCCTCGGGGCGTGTGAGCATTGTGATGTCTGAGTGACTGTTAAGCGCAGTGTTTGCTGAGCCAGCACTCTCTGCCACAGGTTATGTCACTTCAGCTGAGGTCACCATGTCACAGAGACTGTCAGGAAATGCTTTCTTTAGCCAAACTCCCTAAGGAGAAAGCTACCAGACTCTCACACACACAGCCTTTAGCTGAATGTGTCCTAAGTATTCACATCCTAGATGAGCCACCATTATGTTACCAGCAGCTCGAAAGGCTGCGACATGAAGAGGGACACCGCAGTGATCTCGATGCCATTTGTTTACTAAAACACAAACAAAGAGAATAGATTAAGCACAATTACTTAACTGCAGTTTCTGTATCTAACCATTCATGCCATCATGGATAATTTGTATCCAGTATCATTTAGTACTTAGTGTTATTCATTAGACATGGAATCCCATGTGGGATCAATGTTTTTTTACTCTTTTTCTACACTTCCAGCACATGTTCATTTGCTTAGCCCTTTAGTTGTTACTAAAAGACATGAAAACACCTTGTTTAGGGTATGAAAAGATTGTGCTTTAGCTTAAAATACAAAGAAAAACACTTATTTTAAAGCTTTGATTATTATCTTGCCTGAGTGGCACAGCTCAGTTGGCATGTGTAGTGCAAACACACACTTTGTACCTGCACAAAGTCAATTCCTGCCAATGCACACAAAAGAACAGACTGAATTTCAGGCTTTGCCATGAGACTAGGAGCCACTAATACAGACCTGGCCCACATCCTCACACAGTTTCCTCAGGGTCATAATCAGGGTCAGCACCTTGAATGTAAGGACATAGCGACTGGTCCCAATCCTGGTTTAAAAAATACACCTTTTGTTTTCTACTTGCATTTGGCGCATTCATGTGTGTTTTACTGTTAATGGTAAATGCTGCAGATTGAGAATCATTACTACCACATTAAAGCGATGATTACATCACTACTCACCTGCTAGGTGCTGTTGAATACAGATACAGGTCTTAAATAAGAATTAGGAAGGCTGTACTTGCTCCTTCCTCTCCTACCCTTTCATCCTCTTCACTGCTCTCACACCCTTTCGTCTTCGGGCTCTACGTGCACAGACTGTTCTGTAATTGAAGCAGCACGTCAGAGCCGTCTTCCTGTCTGCATGTAACCCTCTGATTCACACTATTCTCATTAGTGTCATAATTACCTCGTGTTGAAAAGCAAGGGCCTGAACGAGCTCCTCAATGAGCGCTAAGGTGAGAGTGCGGGCCTGTGGCACTCTTGGTTGGGGGGGTTAAGGCTGACCTCCAGCCCAACAGGGGGCAGT
This sequence comes from Copadichromis virginalis, assembly GCF_057382275.1. Classification (NCBI taxonomy): domain Eukaryota; kingdom Metazoa; phylum Chordata; class Actinopteri; order Cichliformes; family Cichlidae; genus Copadichromis; species Copadichromis virginalis. The sequence goes on from NC_140633.1 coordinate 17,153,591, forward strand.
GGTGATGTACTGAACTCAGCCTGCATGATGTCCACAGCTGAGTGCATGAGGTCTTTTTAAGGGCTGCCTGCTGTTTTGCATGGTAACAAGCAGTTGTGAAGGGAAAACTGATTGGGCAATAAATGAAACAGGAAAAATTGTTCCCTGGAATAGATAAGTGCTGCTGCTTTTTCATACATTTTCTGTTTCTTCTATCAGCTATCTCTTTATAAAGCCGCCTCCTTCTCCCAGGAAAATATACACACCTGTCAGTCTGTGCCTAGTCCTTGGACTAGACCTTTGTCTCAGAGCCCTTGGAGTTCTTTAGGGGATTTGCTTGGCTGCGGCCTAACCGGCCCTGAACAGCCAATAAAGTGGTCCAGCTGGGTAGGACATCTAGTATGTGTGTTGTAAGTATGCCTGTGTGGACTTGTGCCATCATGGCTCAGTTAGCACACAGACCCACAGCTATGACTGTGGTGGCAATAGTACTTTGGTGCTTTGCCATCAGGCTTCCCTCCAAGGACTGTGTCAAGACAGTGATGATGCAGGGTGGTGCTCTACTTCTGCAGCAGTAATCTAATGAGCCTGTAAACACACTCATTTGACATCATTAATTGGAGGGAGATCAGAGATCCAAGAGGGTGTGTGTGTATAGTGTGTGTGTGTGTGTGTGTGTGTGTGTGTGTGTGTGTGTGTGTGTGTGTGTGTGTGTGTGTGGTAGCAGTTGGAGGGTTCTCCCATCAGAGAGGGTTCTCCCAGATCAAAGATTTAGAGTGTGAAATCCCTGATTATGCGACAGAGAGACACATTAGAGGCAGTTTTCTGCCAAGCTGAGAGAGCAGCAGTGTTTGGTCAGTGCCAACAGAAGGCCTTGTTTTCAGCAATAGAAAGCACTAAAGCAACACACTTGAAGCTGCCCTCTGTTTTGTCAATTATACAGTGAGTGGATAAATCAAAGTTGGAAGACATGGAGTTTATCTGCGTCCAGTTTATTGATTTTTAACTATTTCAGGAATCGTAAACGTGTGAAACTACATTTTAAACGCATGGTGACAAAGCTTCTCGCGGTGCTTTTGAAAAAAGTTTGAATCTTCTTTGTGACTGTCACAGAGTGCGATCCATTAGCTTTAATTGCGCTGCCATACTGGTTCAGTCACATTTGTCAGCTGGATCTAAGCGGGGGGGAAACAGAGGTGCAGTGCTAGAGTTGCTTGCTACTAGTAGTCCTCTGCTCTGAGAGCAACCCAGTCCAGTCGTTAATGATCTATCTGTCTACCACCCGCACAATGGCCCACACCGCTGTTCGCTTTCATTTACAGAGTGCCAGTCTCTGAACTCCCCTCATCAGCCCTTTGTTCCTGACTGTTTAATGTTTTTTGGGGAGTTGATTGGTGTAGCTTTGTATGGGATACTTTTGAGCAAGTGGCTTAGAGAGACAGCTAGAGCAGGAATTTTCTAGTTTAATACATTATGAAGATTTCACTTTCTGCCTTTGATTCTGTACTGACAGTTATCCTTCAGTCCTCCTTTAAAGTCCCACTTTCAATCCCTAATGGCTGTCATGTCGCTGCACTCTCTGGACTCTTACTCAAAGTGTCATTGGCATAATGGTCGGCAGCCGTTGGCCTCTTTTGATCATCCATGCTGTGTGCGAGAGCAACTAGAGCTGAAACAGTGAGGTGTATGAGGTGTGTGTGTGTGTGTGTGTGCGCGCGCACTGCTTGCGCCTCTGCTCGGCTGCCACTCCCAGGCAGAGCTCCACCACCGGAAATCTAAAATTCACTTTCAAATAGTTTTCCTCCTGTTCTTGGTGCCTAATAGCCATGCACTGCAAAGTGTGTGTGCATGTGTGTACTCATTAAAGGGATAGCACGGGTTTCTCCTGTATCAGCATCTCAAGCTCAGCCCAGTTTGGCACCCTCTCAATGGTTATGCATACTCCAACAAAGAGATGAAGGGCCGCAAGGGAGTGAGAGAGGCCAGGAGTGAGAGAAAGTGTGTGCGTCTGTGTGTGTATGACGGTGAGCTGAGGCCTTGGACGAAGCCAAGCTCAAGTTCAAACACCCCGGCCTGCGTTCGTATGTGTCATGCCAATCCAAGATAAAATCACACTCACCAGGCCAGAAAGAACACATCTAAGCAAGATGATCAGGGCCAGGAAACATCCGGAAGGGTTCTGAGGCTTTCCAGCAGAGACGTGCTTGTAATAGAAGCCAGTGTGCACTTACTGAATGACATTATGTTCAAACATCCTGGGCTGAAACCCTCTGTGCTTGGATCCAAGTAGTGCAACACTTCCAGGATCAGTATCCTCTCATTTTCTGCCTGCTTCACTTACCTGCCCCATCCAGGTGTTAGGCAGGCTCGGCCCAGAGCCCAGGGCACTATTGATGCTCAGACAGTAAGACTAGCCGCAGGGCTTCTGCACATCAGTGTATGTGGTTTCATGAAACCAGAGAACGTATTCTGCTTTGATGGACTCACTTTGAATATATTCCTTGAATTTGACAAGAGCATAATTTATTGTATAGATATTAGTGAAGTAAAATCTCTTCTAGCAATGCTATTCCTTTCTTGGATTCTCTGCTGCTGTTTGGTCCTTTGTGGCCTTTTTCCTGAATCTGCTGTTGCTTCCATTGTGTTATATTATCAAATTTTCTCCCAGTCTTCCTTCAAACCCTAAAAGGCTATTAAATTATACAAAGAAAAGTGCTTCACTGTCTGAAATTTGAACAACAGTTGTTTCTCAGGTGGTAAAGGCTGGTTGTCAACTAAACTCGGGGTTGGCAGTGCGATCCTGGCCCCTCTCATTACAAAGCACCCTTGGGCAGGAGAAAACTCAACCTCAAGTTGTTCCCTATAGTAGGCCAGGATACACACTCATACTCGCAGTCACTCTGGTGTGTGAGTGTGTGTGACTGGGTAATGAGAAACACATTTTGACGCACTTTGTGAACCTAGTTAAAGGTGGTATATAACTCGGTGCACAGAGCGTTAGCGTATGCCGTCACAGTGCCGCATGTAATATTGTGGTTTCTCATCATATGTTGTTTTTTCTGCAAACTTTCCCCAGTAAACTTAATCAATTTGCCTTTGGACTTATTTATTTAATGCACTTACTCGCACACACATACATGTGCAGCCCTGCCCTCCCCTTTATCCACAGAGGGATACAGATCAGAGCACTCGGCCAAGATTGTGTGTGATGTAAAGTTCTGGAGAATAAAAGACGTCTCTTCCAATAACATATTTCCGCCATGTATCGAAAGACGTGTCAATTTCAGTTACACCTGGCGCGGCAGCTGTAAAACAGCGAGTTCTTCACTTCTAAAAGACAATGCCATAACAGTCACTCCCCACCTGAATGACTGATACATTAAACATGCAGAAAGCAGCGGGAGGACACCAGGGAGGGAGCGTTCAAAGACGAAAACAACGCATCCAAAAACAGAAAAAGAGAAATATGTTGCTTGCTACAGTACAATGCAATGCACCTGTCTGGTGATGCTGACTAGCAGGAAGGATTAAGGATTAAGCCTTAGTCTTTCCAGGAAAAAAAGAGTATTTTACTGTACAGACAGTAAAAAGTAAGTGCTAATATACACATTTTCTTGCTGTATAAATCCCAGAAATTCTGTGTTACATTCCAGCTCACAGTGTATTTCTCTGTCACTGTATTATTCCAGCTACGCATATATATCTTGTCCCCAGTTCTGGTCTTATCCATGGTCTGAAAGCAATCCCAGAGAGTCAGCTGATCACACAGGGCTTTTGTAATAGCAGCAGAGGACCGTCTCTGTCCTCTAGTTTCATGACAGGACTGTCAGAGAACATGCAAGCTTATAGACCAGACGTACTAAAATCTGCAGCCCTTGCCTTGGTTATGAACTGCTGACACAGCTCCTCTGGCCTGTTGTAGAAAATTAATTCAGGCAAGTCAGAGGATGCCTCAGTCAGTGGGATAGACAGACAGAAGGGGTCCTGCAAGGCAACAGTGTGAAGAGGATAAGAGTCTGTGGTCCTCTCTGTTCACTGCTGGACACATTAAGACTCCATTAAGGAAGCCTGACACAGATGGTGATGGCTGCCTCCGTTCTAACTGAGCAACTTATTAGAGAAAGTGGAACTTCGGCTCTCTGTCTTTTTACTCTGGCTCACATAGAAGTCCACATGACAGTATTTAAAGTCAATGAAATGTTTGTTTTGACTTGAGTCATTATTTAGACAAAACAAAAATTTGACACTGTTATTTGTGCTATCTAAATTAATGAAGTGTCATTTATTTTCATGAGCATTAACATGGTTTAATTTCTATTTTGTAAAATGGAGTCACCAAGTCGTCATTGTTCAGTCTAAATTTGAGCAGTAAAACAGGGTTACACAAGTATTAAATAAAACTTCATGTCTGTAGCACTGGCTGCAGCCAGAGCGAACAAAACTCTCTGCATGATGATAAATGAGAGATCCTGTGTGATCCAAGATGATTTCAAGTGGATTGGATAAACATATCTAAACGATGGTAGAACTAGTTAGGGAAACTTTGTCAATTGAGACATAGCTTATGATTTCATGCTTGTATATCATTTATACATTAATTATAACATCCTCTTCTTCTTTCGGCTGCTCTCTTTAGGAGTCACAACAGCACATCACCTGCCTCCATCTTATCTTATCCCCAGGATCCTCCTCTATCACTCCAGACCTCTGCGTGTCCTCCTTCCTGACATCCTGAATCTTCTCTGAGGTCTTTTCCTCATGCCATCCACTGGCCCATATATCCACTATTCCTCCTTTTCACATGTCCAAACCATCTCAGCCTTGCCTCTCTAACTTTGTCTCCAAAATGCTCCTCCTGAGCTGTCTCTTTGATATACTCATTCCCAATCCTGTCCATCCTGGTCAATCCCAGTGACAATCTTACCATTTTCAGCTCTGCCTCCTGTCCTGTTAGTACTACTGTCTCAAAACTGTAATATTGAAAAATATTTCTGTCCCCCATCAGTGGGCTGACTTTAGACACTAGTCTCGGCTATATAGACTAGTATAGTAATAATAATAATGGATTGGATTTATATAGCGCTTTTCAAGGCACCCAAAGCGCTTTACAATACCACTATTCATTCACTCGCACATTCATACACTGGTGGAGGCAGCTACAGTTGTAGCCACAGCTGCCCTGGGGCAGACTGACAGAAGCGAGGCTGCCATATCGCGCCATCGGCCCCTCTGGCCAACACCATACATGACCTCTGCAGCTATAAAAGTTTAGCTATAGTTGTGCCTATAGCAAAACTATAGTTGTGTGTAAATAAATGGTTCCTATTGTTATGACATAATTGACAGACATAATGGAGCCGAACTGCATACTTTCTTGTAGACATCCCCTTAAAATATAATGTGGGCTTAACACAGCACTAATTTTGTGGGAACAGTTAAAGTTAGTGGGAGTAAGAAAGCTATGAAGAGCAGCAGCTTCAACTTTCCACTTAAAATCATGGCAGCATAGCTCAGTAGCTTGCACTTTCTGACTGGTTAAATATTGTAGATGCCATCAATTGCTTGCAAGACATAATCGTCAATAAAGAGGAGGAAAAAAAGGACAGAAAAACATGTTTGTTTCATTGTCGTTAGGTTATACAAGGCTAGACCAGTCAGTACAACTGAGCAACGAGTCCCTCAGCAGCTGACACACAAAGTCTACCCAGTGGTTTGAATATTCAGTGTTGATACAAACAGGTGACAAGTGAAAGGAAAAAGCATCACAGTTTGGTGGTTGAGAGCACTATCTAACACGTGAGGGTCTTCATGCTGACTTTGAACGCCATAGCATATGAGCCATGTTGCTTAATAGTGTGCTGTAGCATTCAGTGACCCTCATATGGATGGGGACATCAATATAGATTTTTCTTCAAAGAATACAGTATAATTTAAGATGACAAATAATGGACACAAACCATGCCAGCAAAATGACCCCCAACGCTTAAAACACTGGATACTCCCACAGTGTGAGACAAACAGTTTTTACCTATAATTATTAAGACAAATGTTTTATCCCAGTTTGGACAAAAAAAGTGCATAGTTGTATTATTTTAGGTGGTAATTATTATACTAAAAAATGAGGAAAATTTCTAATTCCAGTCAGGCTTTCAGACATCTAAAATAAAAGATAAGAGCATCAGCGAGTGGACTGAGTAGCTTCTAACTGCTTGCCAAATCCTTCACATTTACCCTTGATTAATATTACTAATTGTGTCTTTCTGCAAGTATTTTATCTGAAGATGAAACTGTGATTTTATTTAATCAGCTTGCAACTTCTGTTTCTAGCCCTACATTCAGATTGCAGACTTAATCTTTAGTCTTTAGTTAGGCCTTGGGGAATCCTTGTTAATAGATCTTCTTGCTTAGGGCCTCTGGCTTAATCCTTGCCATTTACCACTTCCTGTGCTAGTTTTCTAAATACTCTCAATTAGGTGGCTGGCAGGGCATTTTGTATCACTCTATGTTCTGACCACTCCTCTTTTTTTGTGCAAAAGGGTTTTGGGGGGGTGACCTTGGCGATTATAGATATAGCCATGATTGGACCTTGGTGATTCATCTTCAGCATCTCTCTGGATATACTGCTAACTTCATAGTGAAATGATAATTAACTCCCAGCATCAATTAGCATTCACCATGTAGAAGGGTAACGAGGAGCCAATTACAAGAAAATATACATAATCAATTATTTATTCATTCTTAATTACAGTGAGTTTTACCCTGTTACAGCAGCGGTAGTTCAATTAATGACCTTCAGCTATCTTCATTTGAAATTGCGACGGAGCAGAGGAATTTACCAAACCCCAGTGTGAAACAAAGCCGGGGAAGCACAAACACACACATGCACGCACACACGACAGACACGCACAAGCTGAAAATGAATAAGAGAAAGCAAGAGGGAGAGAGAGGAGAGAAAGAAAGAGATGTAGTGAGAGAGAAAAGAGAGAGCAGAGGAGGGAAGGGACTGGCACTGTCTGTCAGTCAGATGCCCAGAGTTGCGGTGTGCACGGTGTCACCCACACGACCGAGCCGTCTGTCGAGGCCACCTGCCTCATTATGGGAAATGTATGCATCTGGGGCAGGCTCTGGCTGGCTCATCCTCAGCATGGGCAGGGAAAATGGCACACTGGCAACTATTACTGCATTATGTTAGCAAGCGGTACACACTGCATGCATACATAGTGAACCGGGAGACAGGAAACTAGCAAGCCAAGAGTTTTGCCGAATGGACTGAAAAATTATGGAAATGACTCTGTATATGTGCGGATTTGTCACATGACTTCACACTGGGATAAGACTGATATTGTTCTAGGAGTGCTGGTTTATAGCATGTGGCAGTGTGCCACATAAATCTTTTTCTAATATTTGATGAGGAAGAGTTCACAGTAACTGCCGTTTTAAATTTGTATGCACAAACTTCTCAAAAGGAGTGCAATGTTAGAGTTAAGTTTGACAGATGACAAAGAAGCTGTTTGTTTTAGATAAGCACAGAAGACAGCATGTCAGTGAGTAGACAGCTGCATGCAGACCCTGTGTAGATGTCCTCATCTCTGGCCACAGGGTCCTGCAGAAACCAATAAGCACAAACAGAGCAAGCTGATCACAACAGAAAACTTTCTCCCTGTCCATCCCTGCTCCCCCCTGCGCCCGCCTTCTGCCCATACCTGGCCTGAATACCATTAGACTTAATAGAGCGTGGTGTGAGGGACAGCCAATCATGATGGCGTCCCGTCAGTGACACCGACATGTATCTTGGTGCTCATTATCATCCTTGAACAGCTCCAATTTACATCTGATGCTCTGACTAATTCTGCTCCAGTGTTGTCAAGAGGCATAGGAAGTGGCCTGGCCGTGATGACAGCGCGGCTGTCAGGAGCCCGTGGATGGAGGATTCCTCGGGGCATGATTTAATGCCCATGTCAAGCCCCGCTGTCAGCCTCTCTCTCTCTCCCCACTCTCTGTGCTCCTTCTCTCCATCCAGCCATTAGGATTCAGCCAGCGGAGAGATGGAGCAATAGAGATGGCGATTGGCCTGCTTAGGATTCACACTCTGGGCAAGAAAATAACACGCCCTGTTTCACAAGTGATTACCCTTTCCTTGTAAACTGCAATTAAGGCTAAAAAAGAAAGGCAGCAAAGAGGTGATGGAGAAACAAAACGCACATGACCGCCAAGCGAAGAGGAAAACCTTGAGCATTTTCCCTTGCTGGTTTTGTAGCTGCTTGTTTGTCTAATTTCCATAGACAACTTTTCACTGGTATTTTGCAGAGTTGTTTTGGTTTCTGTTTGGTTGTATAACACCCACAGATTTTGTGCCCCTCGCTCTCCCTTTTGTAGAGTGATTAGCATATTGCATGATGTCTCTGCGGATAGTTCCAGTTGCACTATGCAATCCTCTCTCGCTCTCTATATATTTATTTTGGTCAGGATAGAGAAGAACTGTTGTGAAGTCCAGCCCAGCCATCTGAAAAGTTTATTTTGTATGAATTTCTAGAACTCGAGATTTGTTAGGGGGTTGAAAATAACACTGTGCATGCTTTTGCATATGCATGCGTCTGTGTGTTCGAGAATAAGACAGACGCTCTGTGCTTATCTGAAACAATGGTCAAACCTGAGACACCTGACCTTTTTGACCTTTGCTAAAGGTCAGAGGTGAGCAGGCTACAGATGGCTGGAACGGCTAATCAGGACAGAGAGGACCAGGGTGCAGAGATTTTACAGTCCCATGATAGCAACTATGCGTCATACGAGTCTGAAACATCGATCTGCAAAATATCCCCCCCCCCCCCCAGTCTGTGTGAAGGTATTCTTGCAATATGTGGCTGCAATACTGCAATATGTTGCCCTCCCTCAGTCTGTTGCCTCTGTTACAAGGGAATGATGGATGACCAGAGATTTTGCTGCCTAATGTGCAGAGAGTGAGGACATATGGCTCAGTTTGCTCTGTCCTTGTGAACGCTCTTTAAACATGAGAACAGCACTGAATGAAAGGAAGAACACCGCAACTGCCTCAAAGTAGAGGCCGGCACGGTAGCAGAAATTAACCTGGCCGTTTCCCCTGCTTTAACATTTAATGAAAATTAATTAGATTCGGTCTGCCTTGTGCATGTTTTGGCACAGCTTCATATCCTCTTTGGCCACATTAGGCTTCGGTTGGAGCACTGATTACAGCACTAACAACGCTTTAGCTGTATGGGAAAAAACACATTCGGTTCACAGCATTAGCACTGGAAATCAGTCAAAAACAAGGAATGTTTATGTGTGATTTGGGTGATAGATGACAGGCATTTTTATGAAGTGTTTCTTTGGTATCCTTTAGCTATGGCTCAGCAGTTGGCACACTAAAGGAGGCACAGTGGGGAAGTGGGCTGGATTGGGCCAGTTAGCATTGGCTCTGACTGGTAAGTGTCTGGTCTAAACCTGCATGACTATGTTTTTTAGCATGTTTCCACCACAAAACTGTGAGGAACCTTTGCAGATGGTTTTAACAGTCTTTCAAAAAGATGTTTAAAATATCTGATAATGGCACAAACTAGAAGTTATATGTAAGTCTATAAAATCAGATTTTAGTTAAATAACAATTACACCTAAATAAATACATGGAACTACTACTACTATGCAGTCATCCCCCTCAATTAAATAAATATGATCGATTTTTACGACAGTTAGCGGTTTGATTGAAGAAAAGGCAAGTATATAAAATGAGGCTTAAATATAATAAAAAATAAGATGCTGAAATGCTGGGAGTGTGTCCACTAAAGTCACTAATTGACAGCTCTTGCATCAGCCCTAAGCAGGACAGCAGCAGGAAAATATACCTGAATCTATTTTAACCGAGCCACACAGTATAAAGAGGGGGAATCACAATGTGCATTGAGACAGGGAATATTTTTTCCTTTGCAGATGCTTCTGTGGTGTGGACAGTTTGCAACTCTTTATAAATATGAACTTTGTTAACATAAGATCCCAAAGTTTACAGCAACTCCTTATCAGATTTATGATCCATACTGCCTGGCCTGTGGCGCTGGTTTGCCACTATTTATTTTGAGATCAGGCAATATGAATAATATATATAAGTTGTAAAAATGTTAGTGTTATAAAAATAATTCACAAAAGCTAAATAGATGTTAATAGTCCTGCTAGTTTAAGAGTAAGTTTTATTGATTATTACGTCTAGGAGCAGTTAGCTAACAGAGATACATACATACACAACATATTAAAGCTTATTATAGTAAGGTTTTTGCAAGCTAAATTAGCAACTATGCATAAGAACAATTGGTAGCTTGCACATGCATGTAGGCATTGGGGTATGTACTCCAAAGATAACAGTTTGTGATTGGAGGAAAAAGCCCAGTGACATCTTGACCTGTTCACCACTAACAGTGGATTATATGTGAATCAAATTAATAAACTTTTCCTGTTGTAAAAAAAAAAAGCATTTTATAAATGTGTTTGTTGAAAAAAATCAATCCAGCTCTTTTTCAGTTTATCATTTTTAGGAAATTTAGACGTGGAGCTGTTCTGCAAATTATCCATCGCAGGATTGATGGTGTGTAATGCCCTTATGGATTTTAAGATGTTTCTAGTGCAGTAAACAGGGGGTAGCATGAGAAATGTGTATTTTAGTTACACACACATATAGCTTACCTGATAGTAGCAGGGTGTTTTCCGAGATAGTTGGTGGCCCCGCCCCCTTGTTGTATGGCGACCCCTACATTCCAAAATTGTTTGGAGTGTCGTTTCCATGGCATTAGAGGATGGGCATGATCAGTGTGTGTTATGCCTTGGCTCTCAACATGCTTTGTGAGCCAGGGAAAGGAGTAGGTAATCAGTAATAAGTACTGATTTTTAAGTAACTGGACATGAATAACTTGAACTTATTTTCTAATATTATACTACAGCATATTTCTCACTAACTCATTCTCTTTCTCTTGACAATATGTTAAAGATGTAGCAAATTTTAGGGTCAACTTGAAAGAAAGGGAGATGTGAAATCAGAGGTCAGAGGTCATATGTGACATGATCTTTGGATGCAAACTGTAATGTCACATTTAAATCCCCAAATACCAAACAATATACACATATAACTTGTAAGAATCATAATTTCTAAGGCTTTTTTTCAACTTGACTTTGGGGTGAAGAGTGAATGTGAGCCAAATCTGAACGAATTGTTAGTATGACCTCACTCTATACTAGGGGTGCAACAATACTCGTATCAATATTGAACCGTTCGATACAGTGCTTTCGGTTCGGTACGCATATGTATCGAACAATACAATTTTTTTAAATTTATTTTATCAACTTTTCTTCTGACAATGCTGTCTGTGTTGAGCGCTCAGTGGATCTGCGTTCGACTACTCCGCCTAGGCTGCACTATCGAGTGCAGATCCACTGAGCGCAGCACAAGCTAGCAAGACAGAAGCTAAGCTCGTTACAACATGGCAACTGCCTTAACGCTACCCAAAACTGAACCTCCCCCACCCTCATTCAGATCTGGCCTTTGGACCTATTTTGGTTTTCATGTGACCCTGATGGGGGAATGATGAAGCGCATCATGGACAAAAGTAAAACAGTATGTCGGATGTGCCACGCAATGCATCAATTGGTGGGAACTAGTGCGTTAGCGCAGTTAGCTTGTTAACGTGTTGACGCCGTCCAGCCCCACGCACGGGGCGATCCGTGGTAACTCGTTAACGGAGATTTGCCGTGTTGTGGCGTTAACGTCATTTCAGATTAACGCTGACAGCACTAGTGGGAACACAATGAATATGACTGCACATTTACACCAACATCATCCTAGTGCAAAGACAAGTGGAAGCAGACAAAAACAACAAGCACGCATGCTACAAACTTTACCCGAGTCATTTAGACAGCCGTTAGCACATGATTCTCCTTATGGGGACCTGATATGTTTAATTTGCTGCTGAGAATAAACCCCAGAAGAAGCGTATAGTATAGCTTTTATTTTGGAAAGAGCCATTTCTCTGTAATAAACTCTCTTTTCCAAAGATGAGTGATTTCTCAATCAGATAGTTTTTTTTTTGTTATTATTTTTTTGTTTCAGCAACATTAAATTTAATAACTGTACTTTTGAGTTAAAATATATATTTATAATTTTAATAAATGACAAATTAAAAAGGCATGAACATTATTTTGTATCGAAAAAATATCGAACCGTGACACCAAAGTATCGAACCGAACCGTGAATTTCGTGTATCGTTGCACCCCTACTCTATACCCCTACAAAGTTTAACCAGAATTCATTCAAAACTTTTCAAACTATTGTTTTTAGAGACAGAAAGGCACAAATTCAGGTAAACTGTACCAAAAACACAAGTTCCTTGGGGAAGGTAAATATAGAGTGTACATAGTTCAACATGCTGTGGTGGAGGAAAAAATGTTCACAAATATTCCTGAACAGATACGCATAGTAAAACAAATAGATAAAATGATAAACCATGAAGATTCCTCTACTAGAATAAATGATGAAACAATGCTTTAGTCTCGCTGAAGGTGCTTGAATGCACTCTGCATCATTTTCAGCGTTTTGTGGGAGTAATGACTGACCTTAATTGTCGCATTGACGTTTAAACACACATTCTCCGGTAAAATAAATAAGCACTTGGTGCCGATAGCGTATGAGCGAAGAGTTGTTGTGGCAACAAAGAGCCGACTAAACCATGCAGTTATTATTTTCAGTTTGTGGTTAACTTCCTGTCTGAAGATGGAGATTGATGGATACCCAGAGTGCTCCTGTGTGTCTTGAAGGGAACTATTGATTGCTGTTGCCATTGGTTTCAGCCTCCATTTGTTGATCTGCCCATGAAAGCCCAACTGCATGGATCATAGAAATGACCTCAGCTTTTTTTAATGATGTTTGAGCCTCAGAGAGAAAAAACCCCCCTGCTGCACCCACTACACTAACAGTCAGGCCAACCGCTCTGCTGTTTCTCTCCAGATGGGCATGTTATGTTTGTTTTTCTGCGAGCTTTGGTCGACGGTTATTAGCATTGATGCTAAGGAATTGGGAGATGCTTATGCAGATGTATGAGTGCACAACAATTGAAGCAATTTTGCTAATGATGCTCTCTGAATTATGACAGTTCGGCTCTCCGTTCATTTGCTAAATTGTGTTTAGTGTCGTTTTTATTGCAATTTTTATCAGTGCTTTTTTTTCACCCCTTTAAGAAGAGAAGGGATCATTAGCTCAGGACTATTCAACCATGCACAGAGGAAAAATGCCATCAAAGTTGTCACAGAAAATGTCCTTGTTCTCTAATTTATAAACAAAAAACACAGATTTTCCCTTTCATGTGGCTTCTTGGAGATAATTATGACAAGATGAAAGCAGTTAAATTCCTCCCTCTGTTCTCTGCTCTTCAGATGGTTCCCCCATTGTCAAAAATGGAGATGAGATTTCATGTGGCTGTCATTGCCTGTGTCCCCGTCTCTCTCTGTCTCCCTCTCCTACTCTCTTGTCTCTTTTCCTCCTACTTCCTGTCTCTCTCTCTCCTTTTCTGACAGTCTAGCTGTTTCACTCCTCTTTGTCAGTTTTTATTGAACTCTGATATTTGAATCTGTAACGCTTTCAGAACTGTCAATCAATCAGTCACTATCTGTCTTAGAGGTCGCTGTCCCCTAATGGAAGAGAATGATTAGCTTTTATCAGCTCACTGATTTATATGGTTTAAAGCGCCTGCGCACAATCAAAGGAACAAATAAGTCCTCTTCTTGCACGCATATGTTTCTGGGCATGTGTGTGCAGAAAAACACACGCACACGCACACGCACACACACACACACACACACACACACACACACACACACACACGCATGCAATGTTGATGGGATGTCTACCGACCCCTCCTTCCTTGCCTGCCTCCCTCGCACACTCTGAGGCGACGAGCTGGTGCACTGCAAGTGTGCCATGCCACGCTGTGGTGTCTACAAGTGTGTACGTGTGTGCCCTCCTGGGAGGTAATTACCAGAATAAATACAGTAGAGGCCGTGGCTGCTAATTTATGCCTGATTGTTAACAGTCAGAGTATTGTTTAACATGCGCACAGAGGGCCCTTGGTGTTTTATTTCATGAACGTGAGCATGTGAGAGGAAAAGGGGACAATTTTGCATCTTTGTTTTATGTTCATCCTCATACTCCTGTCTGAGTCTGTGACCCTGCTAGTTGGAGTGAGCAACAATTCAAGCAGCGCGGTTCATGTTGTCTTAAAATATAAGTCTGTGCATCTTACATGAGCCCACTGCTTTTTCTTACAGATAACCTTTGGCCATTCGCAAACTACCAAAGCCACGTCTTGCTCTGAGAGATTTCTGTGCATTGATCGTGTTTGCGCTCTTTAGTCTATTTTTGTTATGGCCAATTTGAGTTTCAGGCCTTGTTAAAAGAAAAGTGAGGACACTGACCAGCCTTTACTTCTTCAAAGACTTGTTTGAGGGTACAGACGTGGTTTTGGTTTTAAGGTTGGATTTAACTTAAGCACGTAGTTCTGATGGTTAAAACCTTGTTTAGACAGACAACAGCACTGCCTGAAACAAACCCAACTAATGAGGCCACTGTGTTGATGCAGCAAGAGTGCTGAAGAAGAGGGCTTCAAGGGTTTAAATTGGATATGACTCAACTATGCAGTGTGGCGTCATCTAGTAAGGTATGATAGCCAATCATGATAAACAAAAGTCCACATTCCTTTCTACGTTATGATCAACCCTGGAGAAAAATAGTGATGAAGTGTCAGTGCATTGCAAAATCCTCTTAATCCTCTCTATTTCCTCATTTTAGTCCCGCCTTCTTAACAACCATGATATCTCACATTGATTTGTGAAGCCCCAATTTTAGCATTCTGGCCATCTTGTTTTTGGAGCTAGAAGAGGCCACATTCGCATGAATGCATTGATCAGTGATATCAGCTAAAGCCCTCCATAAACTGCAGGGGTGCATCAGACAACCAGATACTTGCTACTTAGTAACATATCAATAAAATGGTAGAATTTAATTCACCAAAAATGGAGCACAGACTTTTTGGATGACCTATTAGGAACTGTACAATAATTGCATTAAAATGTTACCAAATGTCCTCTCAGAGTTTCAGTTCAGAGTCTTGAAAGCAGTGGTGAAGTCCAGCAGAGTAGCAGACATCTACAGTACCGTCTATCAATGCATGCACTTTATCACATGGGTTAGCACCTACCTGTGACTCAGATTGGGTGCTTTCATAATAATAAAAACTTTTTGTAAGCTAGTAAGTTAGGTAAACATTTACCCACAATACAGTCAGTATGAATTAACTATATTTTTTTGTGCAGGTTATAAACTTGCCTTTTAATCTGTAGTATTGAGGATTTTAACACAAGAATCTGTGGGCTCTGCATCTCGCTTTTGGACCCAGTCCCCAGTGGCAGTTTGAGGAACTGCAGTTTTTCGCACTTGTGTTAGTTTCACTATACAGCTTCAGAGATCACTGCTCAGTCTGAATGCAGTGGATGTGGTACAGTATGTTTGTATACATGTTGTACAGTGTTTACTAGACATCCATCCGTTCTTTTCTGCATAACCTTGTCAGGGCCACGGGGTGGGACTGGGGCTTGAGCCTAACCCAGCTACCACAGGGGAAGAGACATACGAGTCGCAAAAGACAGTAATGCTATTCTATGTTTTTTCTCTTTTGTCTGACAGTCTCATGAGATGACCTAAACTAACAATGCATTAGTTCTTTACTCAAAATTTCTCCTTATGCAAGTTCTTTTGTTTATACTGATGATGTAAACTCAAATAAGGTTAAATAAACAAATATGGTTCATGGCTATTTCGAGCCAGCAACTTGTACACATTTGCAGTTTACATATTGTATTAGTATTTATAGCAGGAGGCCTTAATTAATTCCAATAATCACCAGTTTTGGACAATAGAAACGCACTTTGTTTGGCCTGTACTCAACGCTCTTAAATAATCCTTTAAGGTTTTCACTTCTTATTCGAACTGCGTAAAAATGTTTAACGTACATAACTGGTAATGACTGCATGTGAAATATTTTTGTGATCCTCATCCACTCACTGTTCTTCCAGAACAGCCCACAGCCACTCTTTATTGACTTTCTTTCTGTACCTGAACTGCACAGTTGTTATCAGACCGGCCAGCTGTAGTTGTGCAGTTCAGGAGCTTTTAACGCCTCACAGACACCTCATGAACTTTATGAGCATGACAGGATAAAGAGTTCACAGTGCTGCAGCTGAGAGTGCTGCTAAGACTCAGTGTTGCTCAAATTATCTGTGAAAAGTCACTCGAATGGAAGTTCAGACGCAACCACCCAAATGAGGTTCCAATGAAGTTAACTCTCAGTCCAGAACTTTTAACGATAGCCTGGGTCTATCAAAGATATTGGATATTAATTCATTAATAATAGATACTAATGAGCTTTGAAGTGGTGTACTGTTGGACTTAAGAAGTCCCCAGTGAGTAATGAAGCCTGTGGAAACACCTTTGAGGTGCCGGGGGCCTGGGGGTTTGGCTCAAGGAAACACTACAAGTCTTTGTATTAGAGCTGATTGAGCTGGTCTGTGCCCCAGCTTCGTTACAGCCGACCACTTACGCGCCTCGAATTCTACTTAGGAGACCGCTGATGAATTTGTATAATTGAACGTAAATAATGAATTCCCAAGGAAGAGATTTGGCCCTGTTGTAATTGCCAGAGATCAGAGTCCACAATACCAAAATTCAAAACGCCCGAGCCAGGCGGTCGTAAGAGCCATAACGATGGCTTCGAAGAAAAAAAGAAAGGAGTGATATGAGAAGGGGAGGGGAAGGGGGGGCAACAGAGGAGGAGTAACAGAGACACAGACGGAGAAAAGAAGATGAACTAATGAGGAACAAAGACCTAACGAGTTTCGCGAGGAAAATGAAGTGTTTCCAAAGTCGTCTTTAAACTTGGTGAGATGAAACGTGGGAGCGGCAGTTGTTTTTGACAGCTCGGGACGAGACAGGCCACAGCTCAGAGAGAGAGGGGTAATTCCCTATTCCTTTATATTACCCGCTCTCTCTCTCTCCCTCTCCCCCCCCTCTCTCAGCCTCTCTGCTGGGAGCCTGCTCATCCCTCTCTCCACTTCCCTACATTGATTCTTGAATTAGACTGTTTTATTGAATAATTAATAGGCCTTTTCCCATGATTGATGATTTGCATGGCTTGAATATTAGCTTTTCAATCAAATGCAGCTTGTTCTAATGTAACCATATTGAAAACATGTCAGACACTGTTTACCCACTTTGTGCGCGATGTTGTCTTAAGTTCTGGCTGCTGAGGCCCCACAATGCTCAGCGGTGGGGAATAGCCTTGTCAAGCACTCGCTCGGTGCTGATTACAAGGCCCTAGAGTTATGACACTCACGCTGAACATGCATATATATACATACATGCATATACACGCGGCTAAGCATGCTGACATTCAAATTCACTCACACACACACACGAGTAAAACCCATATAGGCATGCATGTAAATACAGTCATATACACAAATGCACACCTACAAAAACATACACAAAAGCGCATCTTATTGTTTTCTGTCCACTGAAAAGACATCAGTTCCCCAAAACAGCACGCCTAATAGTTACAGTAGCACTGTGCTTAGTTTGACTGGCAGCACGGCCAGTCTGGGAATAGATTGTCAGGCATATTGCGTCACATCACAGAGAGAGAACACATCAATGCAGGGAGAGACACATGCATTAAGATTCCCTTTTAATTTGACTGGGATTGAAGTCGAGCGCTAAATTACGCCGTCATCCCCCTGCTCAGGCTCCCCCTCCCCAGCACACTCCACCCAGGCTTGTTTTTTGTTTGTTTCGTTTATTTATTTATTTCCCGCCTTACTTATTCATTCATTCCAAGGGTCCGATTTTCTGAGAGCGTGTCAGCGCGTCACGCGTCGCATGAAAGCGCTTTGCGTGGCGTTGTGTCTGGTGTGTTTAGACGGTTCCAAACATGTGCATGGTTAAATAATTTAGAGGAAAACTGACTAATGACAGGCAGTGATCATGTCGAGACGAAGAGGCCTGGGTGACTGCTGATCAGGGACAGAGCCTGTCTCTTCTCCTTACACTCCCTGCTACTGTGTGTGTGAGAGTTTTATGTTGTGGATGTGGGAAGGAGATTTGTTTGTGTTGGTGTCTTAGTATTGCAGGGAGCTGAAGAGATTGGAGTTCATTCTGCTATATGTGGAGAGGATGGATGTTTCCCAAGACATTTGTTGAAAATTGATTTTGAGTTCCATTCGTCACTTGTGTTTTGTGTGTGACAGTTCATTCACTGTGCACACAAGGAAGCTCTGAATACGCTAAGTTCCCAAGACATCTCACTGAGAAATGCATATGAACCTGAGATTGAATGCTCTGCATAATTTTGTGTCTGATGAAACAATATTCTCTAGTTGTTTATGACAGAGGTTTATCCTGCTCAGTTAGACAACCAAATAAATAATTCTTACCACTTTTAATAACAGGGCACATTATCTTTTAACAAAGAAATACTTTACCTGCATTTTTGTCAACAGCAAACAATAGAAAGGAAAGTTAGTGGTCAAAATCATATCTAAAGCTAAATGTAAAAGATGGAGTTAGCCCCTGGAGTTAGTTTGTGGACTCCTTTTAAAGCTCTTGACCTTTGGCCATCACTGGAGGGTGACATGTCTGCAGTACTTCTGCAGACTGTAAAAGACAGATGTAGCCACTACAACATCATCTCATTTTTAGCATCTTGTTTTGTTTTTTTCCAAGCCTAGAGGAACGAGTGATAAGTTATTAGCTAATACTTGCAATCCTTGTAAACACTGTACAGACAGAAACCTGCTAATTAAGTGATGAAGTGCTAAAATCACATTCAGAAAACCTGGAGCACTGACTTTTTGGATGGGTTGTGATTGGGCTCCAATTAAAAGAACAGGAAGGTATATTTTAACAATCAAGAGAGGTACAGGCTAGAAGTAGTGAGAGGAGGTCTAGTAGACAGCTCATCATCCACCTGTCATGCGTAACTTTAAGACAATTTAAATATTTGTGTTAAACAATTTTCATGCCCTGTGTACAATTATCACAAGGTGGGGTTGGGGATTGATGCTGGAGACCAAACTTTCGTTTTAGATGCTTGTAAACATATTTATTTCTGTTGTAAAGTCGGACAGTAAGTGTTAGTGAGCTTCCCCCTTGGTAATGTTAACTTTTGTTCTTGTGTTAAGCAAAAGTAAGATGAATAATGCTGCCAATGTTATTAATATCAGGATGTTATATATGCCAACAGCTTTATTTGTCTGCATTTGTAAGGCTAAACACGATAAAGCAATTGCAAGCAAAGAAAATATATATTAAAAAAGCATTCCTTAAATATGCTATATGCATGTTTTTTCTCGCAAAGCAATCAGTGATTCGTTTTCAGCTAGCAATAATTGCCATATTTTCACAGAATAATTCAATCTGGCTAAAGAGAAATATGAGTTAGGAGGGAACTGCATTGACATTTTTATTTAGTAAGAAGCCAACCATCTAAAGAAAGACAGCCAGCATTAAATGAAAACACGTATAGAACAATAACAACCTCCCCAACCTCAGCTCCTCTCACTATAAAGGCACCTTGAAGAAGAGGGCTGCTCCCTGGGGCTTACCAAGTATCTGATCTATTATGCAAAAAATCATTAGGCTAAATTAAAAAGCTGTTTGAGGGTAACCAGATCCTTTAATGAGGTCAGCGAGCAGAGGAGCGACATTAAAACACAACCCCAGAACAGAAACACAAGACAAGAAGAGAGGGAGGCCATCGATTATCAATCACGTAGGTCATTATCTCACTGATTCTCTCTCTCTTTCAGTCACACACACACACACACACACACACACACACACACACACACACATGCACAAACAGAAACACACACTCGATTACACACATTTCATTCCTCTCACATTCTCCTCCTGTCTTTACTTATCAGACAGATAAACTTTGCACTGTTTCAGTAATCATCCCTTTAAGCTTCCTTACGACTTCACTGGTCAGTCTGTGACAATAGCAGTAATCAGGACGCGTTCTGCATCTCCTTGTTTTCAGGAGTGTGTATTTGTGCTTGTGTGAGTGTTTAGGTTCATCTGACAGTCTTTGCAGAGTTCCCGGGAAAAGACATCAGTTTATTTGGCATGGTGAATCTCTGTCTATTTAATTAGCAGTGTTGAATCTCAAGCAGGCTGCAGATCTAAAAATACAACCAAAATGATGTTAAAGAGACAAGATACAGTAAAAAGCTGACAATTATGGTAATACGACTCAGTTTTGATAAAGATATACATCAAGATGTGTCCAACCTGCCTCCTGGAGCTACACAGTAGTGGGTGAAATGTGTGTGCATGCGTGCGTATGTGTGAAAAGCTGCAAAACAAAAATCCTGCATCTACATTAACTGCATTGATTTAGAAATAACAGATGTGCTCCTGATTATATTTACATCTCATAACCATGAAACAAACACATAATCTGAATCTTAATTGGATGACAGTTCAACACTTTAAAGCTTAAATCTTTTAGCCTCTATCAAATGGGACAGCGGGCCCCATCTATTGATGCAGAGTAAAGGTTAACATGCTGACCTCGTGTAAGTCAAACACTTTAGTATTCCTTCTCGTGCTGCTCCTGGGATTAGTTGCATTGCAAACAAGTCGCTGTATTGTTGTACTTAATGGTAATTAGAGTGATAAACAGTGCTTTTTGAGGAGGCTCTCTAATAAATGCAATGTAAAATATTTGATCTGAATCTAAAAAAAACCCCAGACAGAATGAAGCTACACTGATTTATTCTTTCCAGTGTGTCTACTACTGTATCTCGATAAATAGTGAATGTGCAAACGTTCATGTTCCCCAGATGATGAACTTTATTAATTTATCTGGTAGCACTAGAATGAGATAAACCCTTTTGCTCTTTAAGTAGATGCTTTCACATCCATTGGGTGGTTTGGCATCAGGTTTGGTTCAGATATTTTGATTAAACTAATGGATTCAGCTGCTTGTAACTGAAGTAAAACGTGATAACTGGAGAACGAGGTGACGTAGAAGCTTCAAATTGATACCATCGGTGTACTGACCTTAAAATCCAGGATGAGTTCGAAACTCAGTGACCTCGACCTAAAGGTCAAAGGTCAGGGGTTACGTTTTTCTGAAAATCTTTAGAACAAGGCAACGCAGGATTTTGAAATTGATGCTATAGGTATGTCTACCACGAGCCTCGGGGGTAGCACTGGCAGTTGGCAGTGTTTTTGAAATTTCAGGGTCTGACCTTTGGTGAATTTGCTGGAAGATTGTGGGATTGTGTTAGCACACAGATGAGAGCTTCAGACTAAACTACCCAAACGTCTGCTTTTAGAGTGGTGGCCACACTTTATGATCAACTAATCAAGTGCATTTGATTAGCAGCATCTGGCAGTTACTTACCCTTTGAATTCCTACAGAAGCAGTAATGGTTGTATTTAAGTGTACTTAGTTTTTCTCAGGACAGCATAGAGACTTGTGTGTCCATATATCTAGTTGCATGTGTGTGTAGACTTGTGGTATTTGGAGGGTTAATTAAAACCCAAAATAGCTACCTGCTGATGTATCCGAACAATCACTTTCGCCCTCCCCACCCTTGTGACCCATCCTGTCTGTCCCTTCTCCCCTCTGTCTGACCAGCTGCATACATTCATTTTCTCATCTGGTATCATCTCTCCGTCACCTGGTCGTGCTCTGGGGACGGTCTGTATGTGCCACTCTGCGTCAGACGACCTCTTGACCTCTGGTGAGCTGAGTGAGGAGTCTCAGTCAGGGCCAGTATCAAATGGGACAGTTGGCACGGCTCAGTCAGATGCAATCACACTGTCTATGTTCAGCGCTGTCATTGCACAAAGAGGGGCCATGGGTGGAGGTGAGTAGTGTGAATAATGGAGAAGCTGGCACTCACCAGAGAGCTTCAGCCTTCAGACATGTAGCAGCTTTGGCCCTGACCGCTCTTCACCTGTGAAAGGGGTTGTGTGTTTTTAGGTAGCTGTTATTATGTTACTCACAGTTTTCTGTCATTGACAACTGTCAGCTGTAGAGGACAGAGACAGAGGAAGCCTCGATGACTGAAATACTTAAAAGGACACGCAGCATTCATTTCACAGGCTGCAGTGCTTTGAGAGCAACAGTTGTCAGCTGATCTGAGGACAATTATTAGAACACCTGCTCTGTGCTTTTGGTAACATGTGGCCCCCTCCCAGGCTCCAGATCACAGACAGTCTGACCTATATGCTTGAAACACACACACACACACACACACACACACACACACACACACACACACACACACACACACACACACCTACCTCCTTCCATCTATACATGTATATATAATGAATGTATGTATACGTGTGTTTTTGTTGTTTTGTCTTTTAACTATATTGACTACGCTCTACTTAAACAAATCCTGTCATAGTTTTCCCAGTGACAGGGGGCCATAGGCCAATCAGCCTTTGATTTTGTCCTCACAGTAAAGCTCAACTGACAAATGTGTGATAAGAGAAAGGTATGTGTGTGTCTGTGTGTGTGCGCACAGCTTGCAAAGGTATGATTACTCTGTGTTCTTCCCGTTTGAATGTGATTGAGCACTTCTCTGTGACTGTTAGGTGGTAGGCCTGCAGACTCGTGATTAGAAGGTCACCGACTCAAACCCTGCTCCAGCTGTTACCCTTCAATCCCTGCACAGTCCCAGTCACAAATGGGAGCATTTTGATGACATCACCAGTCACAGAGAGGTCAGTGGGAAGCCTACGCTGCCCCTTCCCCTTACTTCTCGGATGGTGCTAATGAGGCGTGCCCCAGCTAGCTCTCGCTCTCTTCCTTCTTGCCGTCTGCCGTTCTTCAGTGGTCCTGCACTGTTTCAGAGTTGTCAGTCGATCACTCTGTAGACCAGAGACACCCTGCAGCTCCTGCTGGTGCCGCTTTCTAATGATTCGCATGCAGGAGACTGAAAACTGAGCCTGCAGCTCAGCCAGTGAGCAGGCCGCCAGTCAGACATCTCCATGCTTTCGTGTCCCTTAGATCTCCTCAACCCTGTGCAGTGGGAGTTAACCTTAACGCAGTGTGAGTTGGATAACTGGCTTGTATGCTTAAGGATTTATCAGTCAGATCACTCCCACAGCAATGCTATTTGATACAGGTGAAATTTATTGGCTTATTGTAAGGAAGCTCCATGACCCTCTTTATTGTCCTGGGGTGAAACATCTCTTAAGATACGATAATATAGCTTTTATTAGTCCCCGAGTTGGGAAATTCACAGTTGTACAGTAATTAGTCACAAGGGACAGGATACAGTAAAAATAAATTCACTTGTTTGGTATTGAATTAACTTGAGCAATGTTTTGTGAAGGCAGAAGCTTCAGGAGGAATGAACAAAAGCAAAAAGGAAGAAAAAATGTTACCAATATGCAAAATTGGCTGAATTGTTTGTTCCCGACCTGTTTTGTTTTGCTTTAAGTAGAACTTAATGCGTTTATTTATTTATTTTTGGTTAGCCACAATGAGGCTGTTGGGATAGTCATTAGGAATTCATAAACAAAATAATGATTGTACCATTTTTATCAGATGTTGCTATTTATTGCGAGCAAGCTGCATTTTTTTCATCCCTCTACGGCAGTTCCACGGAGAGTCGGCCGAGCTGCTCTCCCCTCACATCTGCTTGTGTACAGCCTGTGTAGTGAATTCACTTTGCCATGATTGAAGGCAAGGTTTTGAACTCCAGACACAGTTAAAAGACAATACATTCGTGGTTGCATGTGACTTTGAAAACTCAAATCTTTTGCTGTTTCTGAAGGGAACACTGACAAGACAGGGAGCGAAGCTCTTTTTCATGCAGTTTTGTTTTTCTTTTAAACAATCAAAAAAAAATGTTGCTCACTTTATTTGCCCCTAATCAGCATGCCGCTGCTTTGGTGGTGGATTGCAGAGGTGTAAACTCTGCTCTTTTCCTCTATGGCTATGACTTTTGTACTGTGCAGCTTTCAAAACAAGACAAAAAAAGAGAGCACGCTTTGAAAAAAGACCAATGATTATTTTCTCAAACCTGTTTTATTTTATCCGATGCCAAATATTTGTTAAGCATTTTGTTATGCTCTGATGTTGGTAAACCACCGTGCTTCATGTGCTCGCTACACCTGCAAACTGTATGATATGTCGTATAAATCCCTCGCTGCCTAAAAAAATAAAAACAACTCTTAGAGCAGAAGGCGTGGCTGTGGGTGGTGATTGATTTGTAATAGCTGTTAGTCTGTTAATAAAGTGATGGCCTGCTGAAGTACAGTTTTTATCATTGCATTGACGTCACATGATGTAACTGATGTAATCAGGATATCAGGATGAGCTCAAAGCAGATGTTGTTTTGGACCTCTCCAAACCTTCACTTTAATGTGACTCATTTGGCAAATCGTATTTTTAATAACCAGCTTCTCCTCCTCCTCTTCCTCTTTCCCAACTCTATGTCAGTGAAAAGCATTAGAGCAGCTTGTCTTGATAAACAGAGAACTGCACAACGTCTTCAGCAATGCAGCTGGACAGAGGAGTGAAGTCAGAAATTGGAGGTGACCCAGTTGATGTTCAAACCAGGAAAAGTCACGATGAATGAATGAAACCATTAATCATAATGTTTGGATGCTCTTATATTAGCAGTAACTGTGATCTGTGGTTAGCATCAACACTAAATTAGTGTGACATTCGGCTGGTTTTTAACCGTTTACAGTCACAAGTCGGGGTTAATTTTGAGCAGGCTGTGCCCACTCTCCAGCAGACACACTCGCACTGAGCAGAGCATGAAGAACATGTGTGAGAGATGATTGGAGAGGGAGAGAATGAAAGAGTGAATGGAGTGAAGGCTTTTTCGCTCCAGAGCTCCAACTGCGCTGCACATTTTTCATTTCCCACCAAGTTGAAAAGATCAGGTAATTGAAAAGGAGACAATCCAGCAGCCAAGGCTCCACAGATGCCAATGAAAAGCTTCAGAGATATTAGAGTATTACACTTTGGGCCCTGTCTTTGTATTTCTTTCACATGGGGCCAGTGGAAAAAAATGGCTTTATAATGACAACACCTGAAAAGTGCTTTCCATCAGGCTCATGCATCATTGTCAGCGCGCGAGATGAAACTGTATTGTTTCTTTTTGGATGGGTGATATCAATGGAGAGACAGCAGGCTGGAGAGAGAGAGAGAGAGAGAGACAGCAACAGAGATGTAGTGTGGTATCTAAATGCAAAGTACATTGAAATGTAATGCGACTCAGATGTTGAACTTGCTTTACCAAATCATATGAAACTGGGCAGTTCTAGACTTTTATTACTTTTTGTGCATTTTCTCTGGCCACTGTCTGTTGATTTATATGCTGACTTGTTCTTGTGATCCCGTGAAAAGTTGTGTCCTGCAGTGCAGTCCCCCCCACCCTGCAGAAATCTACGCTTAATATTTATTATCAAATAATGAATAACTCATACAACATAAATAAGTCAGCGGTCAGATCTGAATACATGAAAGACTCAACAAAAAGCAATGAGAATAACTCGAAATTTATATGTGAGCTGAATAATAAGACGACCAGACAATCCTTTAATCAGTACATTGTGGGATTTCTCGTGCATCTTGTATTCTGATGTGGCGCAAGGTTAAATGTAAATGTAAACAAATTAAAATGTATTCAGCTGCACGAGGACGTCGGAATACTTAACATGGACGTCGAATAGGAAGTCTTCATATTTTGGATGGATCTCATTTTTCCAAACATACTGCCCTCCGTCAAGCCTTCCGAGTGGGATTTGTCTAAGATTAATAGTTTTATGATTTATAGGCTGGCAGTGTGTGAGCAGCGCTGCACCTCCAAACAGCCAGATATACAATTATCCGCTGCTCTTGCCCTATATGAATGCCATTTCCCCGGCATCCCTCCTTAAAAGAGACACGGGCCATTTGTCTCCCTAGCTGCCTCCTAACCCAGGCCAATAATAAGCCATCTGCTGGATCTGAACATGAAAGATTAAAATGATATACAGTATGAAAGCTCTCTATTCAGTTGCTAATGTCCAAGATCCAGGGATGCAGAGGCCAAAGCTGTCATCTCTCTCAGGAAGAGGTAATTATCACTCTTCCTCCGAGGGGCGGCCGCTGCCTCCGCTTCAGTTTCACGCAGGACCTGGCCCCTGTACCGGCTGCCACCGGCCAAACCTCATTTAGTGGGCCAGAACAATGCCCGACCAAATGTCTGGCTAATCCCCACAATCCTTTGTATTCATTGAGGACTGGTCGAATGGGCCCGAGGAGTGGGCCCCGCTGCTCGTGTGTACTTGTGGACGTGTATGTGTGTGTGTGCGTGTGTGTATGTGTTTTGGGGCAGGGGGTCAACTTCAAGCCCAGAGTGCTACAGGCGAGGCGGGTGATTATCTCACTCACTGTCATTAAGTCTTCGTTTGTATGTGTGTGTGCGGGGACGTGGACATGCTGGTGTGTGTGTGTGCGTGTGCTTGCATGGGTTAGAGGCTGTCGCTTGTAAAATATGGGAGATTAGAGTGAGACACATTTGTTGCGCGAGCTTGATCTACATCTGAGAAACGGTCCAAAGAAGAGCAAGTTAAATTGGCTGCGTAGAGGCTGGGCAAAATGTCCAAGTCTGAACCAAAATGTATTGTATTATTTCAGGATTTGATATAAATTTATGTCAAACTGCACATCATGTTAATCCTAAATATACTGAGAACTAAAACTGAGAATTGGGAATGCAAATGTTTTAAAATGGTTCTATTGATTTTGTGATTAAGGTACACGACAGATTTTTTTTTTTTTAGATCAGGGGGATTTTAGAAGAAAAACACTATTTGTTAAAACTGTGTAGAGATGTCCCAAAAATTGATTCTGCTCATCTGGACGTGACGTTTTCAGTGGGAGAAACGTTTCATCCAAGTGACTTCTTCAGTCTCAGCTGACTGGAGGTTTCCTCAAACTTATAAACAGTACATTTTCATAATGACTGAAACCAGTGACTAACAAGTGAATCCAGTTTCACGATCATTAATATTCTTCATGTGTGCCATTCACTTAGAGTTGGGGAATGCCTGTAATCACAGCATTGATGGTAAAATATGTACCCTTAGGCCCCCTCCTCGATTCAGAAGTGGTCTTTTCCTCTTCAATTAAATGGCCCCCTGACTCCCCGGTCAAATCAGCATTCCACCCTGTCCAGGAAGTGTACATCCTTATCATTGAATGAGTGTCCACTGGCCTGTAGGTGTAAATATACTGCAGAGTCCTGGCGTGTTGTGCCATCCGCTTCGCCAGAGGTTGTTTGGCAATCCTCCTGGCACTTAACAGCGTACACTAGTTTACTCTGTTTGTGTGGGGGGACCCGATCCTTGGAGTGCACCAATTTTTTGCCTTAGTGTGTTTTGGGGTTTGAAAGCCATGGAGACGTGGTGTTTGGAGAAAATGTGTCTCAACTGTTCTGATACTCCTGACACATAAGGGATCACTAAGGGTTGTACAAAGATGTGTAGAGCAGGTCACCTACTGATTAGAAGGTTAGTGGTTCGATCCCTGACTCCTTCATTTTGCGTGTCAAGTATCCTTGGGCACAATACTAACCCCAAGTTGCTCTCCGATGCATCCATCAGAGTATGAATGTAGTTGGGGAACACTAAGTTTAGAAGAAAGCGATTGGGTGAGTGTTGTACAGAGCGCTTTGAGTACGCCGGGAGAGTAGAAAAAAACGCTATATAAGAATCAGTCCATTTACTCATGTACTTACTTATTACTTGTTTTTTAAGTCAGTTCCTTTAATTGCTTTCTCAGCAGCATGATATTAGACTCATGACTTTAACTCTATTTCACAGCTGTTGGTAGATGGTAAGTGGTGCAGTACTTACACAGTACAGTGATTTTCTATTGTAATTGAGCACTCAAAGCACATTTTTCCGCAAACCGCACTCAGCTAGTGCTTTATTCTATGTGCTTAAGTAGTTTCTAATTATCACACACACTCAAACTCGAAATGCATTTGGGGTTTAGTATTGTGTCCAAGGAAACGTTGACCTTTGGACTGGAGGAGCTGGATAACCAATGCCATCTTCTTAGCCGCAGGTGCCCACAGCAATTGGGTTGGGTTTTATAGGCTACTTTATTTATCCACATCAATGGGACACATTGTCCAAAACAGACATTTTACTGCTAACAACTTAGTAAAAAAGTTCTAGTAAGTAAAATATTTCCATTGTCTTATATATATGAATATCTAACCCTATATGGAACAAGGTGATTTTTATTGCATGAGGTAGTAGAAATCTCAAAAACAATATGTCACAACTAGAGATGGACCGATCCGATATTACGTATCGGTATCGGTCCGATACTGACCTAAATTACTGGATCGGATATCGGAGAAAAATAAAAAATGTAATCCGATCCATTAAATATCACGAAAGCACCTCACAAAACTTGCAACACGCCATAACTCACCTCAGAACGTTAGCACGTCGGAGCAGTATGCATCACGTGATAGAGCGGCTGTGGCATGCGGGACCTGTCGGTGGTCTGGATAGCATGTGGAGCTTCGCTAGCAACCCGGCATTTCATCTCCGACAAAGTTATCCCCGAGAGAAGTAAAGCAAGTGTGTAAGTCCATCTCTGAATGTTTGTAAAGCATTCCTGCGTTAAGCTTACCAAACGATATATGGAGCGACTGCCTCTTCTGGCTGCTACTTCAATCATGAAACTGCTTAACGATCAGCTGATCGGCTTTTCTGTCACGAGTCCGTCTCTCTGGTTTGTTTTTGGCCCACTTTGCACCAGAAAGAGGAAACCATCGGCTGAACAACAGCAGCACGTTTAAGCTTGATCAGCTGTTGTTAGAATGTATTTAATATTACTTTCTACACCAGGATCTTTTTCTACGTAGCTGACGGCTGGTAACTGTGCAGGGGCGGATCTAGCAAAGTTTAGCCAGGGGGGCTGATAGGGCATTAACAGGGAAAAGGGGGCACAAAGACATACTTTTCTTTCTTATTCTCATTTAAAATCTCGAGCTTTTAATAAATAATTATCCGAATCTTACACCCAAAGTTTTAATTTGATGTAAAATGAATAGAAGTCAATTACTGTATATAGTGACTATTAAGTCTAATATATATACCCTAGTAAGCTATAGTACTTTTTCCTTTGGGAAGGTACCATCTGTGCAGTCTGCAATTTTGTTGAAGAAAGATGTTGAATCTATTTAATATTTCTTGAAAAATAATTGATTTCTGTGCATTTTTTTTTTCACACTGCATCAAATTAAGGTTGATTACGTCGATTAAGCATCATGAGGTGGAGTGTGAGGGGTGGTTCCCTATTTTTTATTTATTTATTTTTGTTGTTGCTGGGAGTTGGAACCCTATTAGTTAGGTTGCTTAATATTTACGCTAAGTACTCTTTAAAATACCAGAATAGGGAGGATGGTGTAGGTCTAAGTTTATTAGATTGATCAGTATTGCTGAACTATGAAATTTTTTTTTTTTGCATATAGGTATAACAGAATAGCTTTAGTGTAGTTGTTGTTTTAAACTTGAGTATGAACTTATACAAAATGCAGCAAGATATTTAAAAAAAAACAGTTTTGTTGATTAAAAAACATATCGGATTCATATCGGTATCGGCAGATATCCAAATTTATGATATCAGTATCGGTATCGGACATAAAAAAGTGGTATCGTGCCATCTCTAGTCACAACATAACGTTGGAGGTAAGTAGCTGATATTTTGGAGAACTTTATCCAGCACAGTAACCATCTTAAAAGACATGAATCCCGTATAGTGTGGTCCAAACGTTGCAGCTACCTTTTAAACACCATGTTAGAGAATTTGCTGTCTTTCATTGTCACGTTTTTATATTTTCTCTTCTCATCCGCATCTCGCCAGTTATAGTGTGCAGTGCTGTGGAGACTCAGAGTCTGAGCTATGAGCTCTAACAGGAGAATAAATTAATTTCCCCGTAGACCAGGCTTCTGAATTCACAGTCCCGAGAGCTTATCGAGGACCAGTATAAGTGAAAGAGCTCAGCGTGCAGGTGGGCTGGGTGAGGAAATCCTGCAGTTCTCCCTGTTAGCTGAGCCCAGCTATCCTTTCTTCCCACCAATGTGCAACTCATCTTCTTCTTTCTCCCCCATTACCGTAGATCTTCTGACACCACCCCATCCCCCCGCTCATCCTCCTTTTACTTTCAGAGGGAAAAAAACGCTCCCCTCATTCTCCTTATCGTAATACAAGCCTCAATTATGCATAAACATGTCAATTTGGCCGTTCAAAGAGGAGTGACATGGAATCCAGTGGAGAGAGCTGTCTGGAGATATATCTGAGACAGTGACAATGGGAAGCTTAATGCATGTTTTAGTGACTGTCCTGTCTCTCACACCTTCTTCCCACATGACCTATCCTCACAATCAGATTATTAAAAGCATCTGAGAGAACTTAAACCTAGCCAAGTGAAATGCCACGATACACTCCCTAATATATTTTTACATTTCCCTGCTGCTGTGGTTGCTGCTGGGCTTCATCGTTAGTCGAACTTGAATGAAGCCGCCTTCAGGTCTTTTCTTGACCTCACATTTCCACCAGACTGTTGAAATCAAAATTATCTGAAGCTGTGGTGAACCTCTCACTGCACAGCATTCAAAGTCGAATTGTTCTGTTGTTGTTTGTGCTACAAAATGTTCGAATCAATATGTTTGTCTCCAGGCTCAATACATTTACGTCTTTCCCTGCCTAACGCCTCACTTCTTGCATGTTTAAACTGGATTGTGAAAGAGAAAGAGAGAGAGAGAGAGACCACCCCAGCCTCTGCTGTCTTGTTCTCTTTACCTTCTCCTCTGTATTTTTTTTCTCTTTCATCTGAGTCCAACTGTACCTTCTCAGTGAGACGACATGAGTAAATGGTTCTGTCAGGCCTCCTGAGTGGATTAAAGTGGCCTTCAATTACCTTCATCATTGACCTTATGAAGCTGGTTAACTGCAAAATCCTTAACCCTAAACTCACTCATTGTGCACTCTAATTCAGTCTAACACACGCAGGGTGACAAACACACATTTGTGTTCACAACATTATAAAGGGGATGAAAATGAGTAGGAAAGAACTGTATTGAAAAAATAGGTTAGGGCTAAAATAATTCATTCTGGAAGTTTCCCTTTTTTCCGATTTTGGTCGAGATCAAAGCTTGGTTTCAGGTCTAATTAACCAAACGAATGCAGATCCCAGACCTTCTGGCTGCGGGTAAGGCCTTGGAGGGATCCCTTGCTGAAAATCCACATTAGATTTAAATAATTAATATGACACCTTGAGCTCCGCAGAGAAAGAGGGGCTCCGTGTTGGAGTTTAGAACAATGTCACTGCCAAGTGTAATGCTGTTTGTCTCCATGAAAATGAGCAGCGGAGAAAGCAGCCACTCTATTGTACTGCCCCCTTGGCGGATCAGGGGACTGCTCTCCCCTTTGTCATGCTAACAGGGAGCTTTAAGGGGCCGTTGGTAAAGCAGGCCTGCGGCCTGGGCTCCATTCCTTACTGGGCCCGGCTGAGACAAGCTGGGCCTGGCTCTGGGGACTTGGCGCTGGGGTCATTTTATGGTTTTTAATCCTCTTAATCCCCGTTAGAAGGGGCTTGGTGGAGACAAATCTGCTCCCAGAGGTCCTTAGGATTCAAACGCTGCGCTTGAGCAACTGTATCATTTGATAACAACAATGGTGGAGGAGAGAGAAAGAAAGGGAGAAGGACAGACGGGCAGAGAAAAAGGAAAAAAGATAGAAATCTACATTATGATTGAGAGATATAGATTTTTATCTTTGCCCTCTGGTTATTAGTTCACCCTGTCAATTGTTACTTTTTGCGCTTTAGTCTTTCGAAGTTTGCGGCAGAGTGAATAAAATGGTAAAGAAGCCATAAACATACACACATAAACACCGGGTCTGAACCTCATGCTAATGACCCTTATGTTGCCCTGTGGTCCATTAAGAAATGCAGCGTAGTCTTGTTCTCTGCGTGGCCAGCACAGCAGCCCATTTTCAGAGCTCAGAGCCGGGGATAATCCAAAGGGTCCTATTCAAATTAATACACTCCTGTTAACCTCATCTCAGACAAGCTCTCGTCATTATCACTCAATTAAAACTGCATATATGAACAGAGCTGGGCTGGAGAGGCCTCAGTCTGTCTGAGCTTAGTGACCAAATAGTCAGGCCGGGGGGGGTGGGCAGCGAGCCACAGTGGGAGCTGAAAACAGTGAGTGATCAGAACAAATGGAGGCTTATTGTACACTAGCTAATCAGAAGGTCAGACACAACACACCAGCTGGAGATCTGACCAATAATAAGTACAAATTATAAGGATATTTAGGAAATATGTGACCTAATTTTTGAATGTTGATGTTCTTAAAAGGTAGTTTTCAGATTATAAGTAGAGGCTGTGGTGAGAACTAGTGGGCCACTACTATAAATACTTAATTTCAAACAACACTCAGTCTTCTCTGTCACTTTGAGTTGAAAGAGTATGAGAGAGGATGGTTAGGTTGAGTCACAAATGCCCTTGGCTCACCAAGAAACCCAAACATAGCCTAGAACGTTCCTTTTGTGGAGAATGACATGAGAAAATTTGAGTTTGTGGTCAGCCATTTCTTGACAGCAGAAACCAAAGCATGGAGTGAAGCACAGGAAAAAGAAAAGTACAGAGGGAGAGAAAGTGATTTAAGAATAATTCTGACACTGAGTTTGAGTCTTTAATGTGACAGATTCCTCTCGTATTCCTGCTCCGCTTCATACATATGAATAAGCACGCACTTACAGTATTTGCACCAAACCTCTCTTTTCCTCAACTCCTCCTTTTTGTTTCTCATCTTCAAATTGCTCCCCAGATCCATTCTCTGCTAATGTACCCAGAGTTGGGGTATTGGGATGAGCACCTTCAGTGCTGAACCATGGTGTGGGAACAGGCTGGCTGTCTGTGTTCTGCATATTGCCTGCAGCCAAAGACCGAGAAGGAGCGAGCAAAACAACAACCACAAGTCTGGCCTGTCTGCAGAATGCCAGGACTGCTTAGTGGTTGGCAGCCTCCAACACACCAGGGGTACACTGCTGTCATTCGCTGGGAAGAAATGCTTGAGATCCCAAATTCCACAGGCAGGGCACATGTTACTTGGAATGAGGAGGGTAAATCACTCTCTTTGCATACGTAATGTTGGGTTCTGGATTGTCTGCAGGTTCTTACTAGTTGAAAATAGTTGAAACCTCTGTGGCCTAACTTGGAACAGCTTGAAGTATTTACTTGAGAAAATCTGTATATTGTTCTTTTTTGTCTCGACTGCACCTGCTGCTCTACGCCCCGGATATCAGGTAGTTTGTTAGAACTAGCATCTGCAGAGGGCTTTACGTGAACTGTTGCCTCCTGCAGAAGGCTTTTTCCCCTTCATTTTGAGAACACACTTGGCATGTATCCTTTACCGCTCTTAGTTTCCCACAACCCTCATCCATCATCAGCATATTAAAGTAGGTGTTGTAAGTCAGTAAAGACCTCTAAACCTGACTCCTTGACAGTCTGCAGTATTTTCTTTTTACTGGACTTGTGGTTAAGGATACTTGGAGTTGTTTTCCATGTGTTGAGTAACAAAAGTAATGCGATTATTTTTGGCTCATTAATGTAAAGTTAACGTAATCTGAAAAACATCCCCGCCTGTTCCCCTCAGACTCAACTGATTTAAATGGAAGACATTTAAGATTTTAATTTAATGCTGAAAATTTTTATTAAAATGTCTTTTGTCCTGTTTCCCTCCCCTCACACCCAGCCAGTCGTGGCAGATGGCTGCCCTTCATTGAGCCTGGCTTTGCTGGAGGTTTCTCCCGGTTAAAAGGGAGTTTTTTCTTCCCACTGTTGCCAAGTGCTTGCTCACAGGGGAGGTTGTTTAATTGTTGGATTTTTCTCTGTACTATTGTGGGGTCTTTACCTTACAATACAAGCTGTATATTTGGCACTATATAAATTATAAATATTTTACAGGCTCTTGAGGGGTTGGTCAAAATTGTACTTTTTAATTTGCGATGATCTCAGAATCGGTGGATTATCTGAATATGATGAGGAGATTTGGAACTGCATTGAGCACAAGTGTCACAGTGCAGATGTTCCCATTTAAAGTTTTATTAAAGTGAGTACAAGGCACATGCCATCTTGTTCAAAAGAAAATTGCTGGCTGAACAAGCAATAAAGCGGCACATTATGAAGAGTGAGTCCAGTGTTCCTGGGACCATCTGTGATCCAGGCCCGTCTGCGTCCTCAGGCTGGGAGGATTTTGGAAAAGTCTGCAGAACCTAAAGTTATTTGATCCGTGTGATTTGTCTAAATAATTTACAGCTTTGTGAATTCAAATGAAAAATCAAAAATATTTACATCATATCAAGGTACACTTTTCAGTGCCTATTAATTATAATGAAGTTATTGTGCAAAAAGAAGCTAAAACATTTGCTTTTATTCACAGCATGAATTGGTCATGACGTTTCAATATATGGTAAACAAATGTGATCATATATTTTAAATGCATTTAGAGTTTACAGCTCACTACATCTCCATTTGGAAAATGAACTTTAAAGTAGTAGACTTGTCGTCTTTTGCCTTTACAGAGTTTTCAGGCCACTTTAAAGAAACTCTGTTTGCTGTGTAGACAGAGCATTTTATGTTGTATGGAAATACAGCAATGTGTTTATATTTTCTGCCATCAAGACGAAACTGCAATATGTCATTGTGTGGTGTGTGTGAATGTGGGGGAGTCCATATGTCTCATTTTTACAGGGAAAAACAATAATATGATTTATTCAAATATAATTAATTACTAGCATTTTTAGGCATCAATAAAAAAATTTTTAAATCACTCTTGTTAAAGATAAACCAGTGCAACAAGACGGTGCTTGAAATGGCTCAACTCCAATTGCCATTTGCTATAAACTTTGAATTGTTCTGTATATGTTAACATGTTACTGACAAAGACTGCCTAAAAATAGCAAAAGAAGACAAAAACACTCAGCCAATCACCAATATAGCTGTATTACTATATTTTATTTGTTTATTTATTGTTGCGGCTGGATCAGACTGACCCTGAACCCCCCAGAGTTATGCTGCTGGAGGCTTCCCATGATGCACTGAGGCTTTCTTCTTCGCTTACCTCTTTCCAGTCTGACTGACTTTTGTTCGAGTCAGTTTATACAGCACTCTGCATTTAATCATCAATTATTATTAATCTCTAGCTCTCTTCCACAGTGTGTCTTTTGTCCTGTCTCCTTCCTGTCACCCCCAATTGAAATGAATTGAATTAAATATGTGTCCATTTGCCCTATTGCAGCCCCTGAACTATGACACACAGTAGCAGGTGTTGCTTTTAGATGGCTCTGTTGAAGTCCCAGTAGGTCTGCAATGCTTGCTGGATCTTCTCCAGTGTGATAAAACAGTTTTTCTTTTTTGGGAAATTGATAAATTAACTAATCTGGAGTTTAAGAGTTGTGTCGATGTGGTCAAACACTTCTCTGTTCCATTGTGTGCATTAGTTTCTGCTGAATGTACCACAGAACAATAGTCTCACACAGGGAGACAGATTCATGGTGCATGACCCCATGAATTTGGAATAAAATAATGAGCATGCTCCTAATTGCATTCCCGACCTGATACACAACCTTCAGGAAAACTGCTGAAAACTGCACTGTCATAAACTCATCTCTCCAGTAATGGTTCTCCACACGAAACTCAGAGCTGTTTGACACAGAAGTCGAGCTTTGCGATGAGACCGCAGACATTCAAGAGCAAAATGTCATAACGGGACTTCCAGGGAATCATTTGAAAAAAAACAACAGCAGTGCTGAAGGCAGCCTGTAAATGCAAGAATGGTTTTTAATTTAATGACTTTTGGATGGCACGCCATAAATTACTAAGTTTTTATGTCTCTTTTTTTCATGTTTCATGTCTTGAATAACAATAGTAGTAACAATAAACCATTATTATGAGAGGTATGAGGTTGCAATCTTAAAAGAAGCCCACTAATGAAAGAAATTCCCTGTGTCTACTGAGTTCACAGTGCAAGTTTGACCCTGTTGTCCTTCTCCGCAGTACCAGCCAAAACTAAAAATGCCATTCGGGGCACCAGATTGCATTTTCCATCTGGTGGACTTTCAATGCGACACAGGAAGACATGCGAACAGCTTTTCGTAATTGTGGTTTTATAAAGAACGCCGGTGTCATTTGTTACACTGCTCTCGCCGCAGACACATTGTTTCACACTGTGGGTTGTTTTCCTTTGTCAGGTCCTAAGTCCTAACTCTAGATCCTTTGATCAGGGCTGCGTTCACCTCCCTCATGTTTCTATAGCCTTTGAGAAAGACAAACACAGGCAAGATACCTATGTAATGAGAATAGCACGCATGCTTGTGTGTATGTGCACTTTATGAATCAGAGTTCATTTCAAACACTTATTTCTTACTGGGAGTGCAGCTGAGAGCGAAAACACTGCTTGTTGCTGTGAGTGTGTGTATGTGCGTGTATTGATGTGTGTTTGCATGTGCACTGACAGCCTTTGAGCCAGTTCTCGCCTTCACTAAAAACGCTTAGGGCACAAAGCAGCCTTCCCCCCTCTGCTCCTGAGCACAGGCCTTGCTCTCGCTCTCTGACAGGAGCTGAAGGTAAGCACCAAAGACATCCTGACACACACGCGTAAAAGCACTTTTGATGCAGGGAAAATGGACCGCTTTGCAGTGTACAAATAACAGCAAAATGTCAACAGAATGAGGCGAGTCCGACGGGAGGCAACAACACAAGCCAGGTTCAAATGATATTAGAGCGAGCAAAACATGAGCGTCAACCACCAAAGGCCCTTTGCTTGTCTGCCTCGATCTTCACATTGTTTTGACTTTGTCTGTTTATCAAACCATCCTTTTCTCTTGCGTTAAATCAAAAACGTGATAACTTACAAGAAGACGACAAAGAAGAGACGCGAGGGAAACAAACAAATGGAAGAAAGCAAACGCTTTAGAATCCACAATAGTAAAAAATGCTAATTAATTTATAAAAATGATTATTTATAAGTTTGACCCTCACAAAGTCCAACTCCCCCATGCTGCTCTTCTGTCACTGCTAAGTAACTTTAGGCTTACTTTCACATAACTTATATTGTCAATTATGCTGTCAGGCAATAATTGGAAGAGATGAGGATGAATTTCCAGGCCATGCTTTGTAAATAATCATACTTGAATTCTTAATAAAATCGTAATATGGCAAAGAAGTGTTTAGGTTGCCAGATTGCTTAAACTGCCTTAGACAGGCTGGATATTACGACTTCTTCTTACAGGAAAAGCAGTGGAGTGGCTTATTATTACAGTTCTTTAACTTATGATGTTTAGATGACTAAAACCCCTAATGATTGATCAACATTTATTACTGCCTTTATGATTTATTTGAAACATAAAAAGAATTGTAAAGGAGTTTATTGCAAAACAGAAACACCTTCCAAATGTCATTTTTCATAACCTGACAGCCAGAAACTTTTTTTTTCTGCTTTATGTGCTGTAACTGAGACATAAAGCATTAATACATTAATTAATCAGCTCTTATTTATTGCTTTTTTTTACAGTAGATACTACATTAACAAAAACAAACGCAGAATTTAATGGAAACAGTAACAGTAACATCAGAGCTGGAAGACAGAAAAGGCACACTTGGCCGAAGCGTTTCATCCGTCGTAACAATGTTAGGAAAAAAACAAAAAAGAGCGCCGGGCTGTATTTGTGGATCGGGTTAAAAAAAGAGAGAGAATGTGGAAAAAATAGAATTACAGACTAGAAGAAAAAAGAAGTAAGCAGGTGGAGGACAACTACCACCTGATCTGTCAGCTCGAGATTAGACACTTGCTGCAACAAACATCATCAAGTAGGACTGTGTATCGCAAAGAAATGAGGGTGAAAGTGATGAAATCCTGCAAGGATAAAAGGCCATCGATTTCATTGTTTTTTTTAAACACATCTGACCAATGTTTTAGTACTTAAATTATTTCAAATATTGTTTTCTTTTTAAAGTTTTGTAATGGATTTGGTTTGAACACACTAAGGATTTGAGAGCCTTCAGCACACTTCTTCATCTCTCCATATCAGGGTCTCGGTTTGGTAGTAGTAGTTTTAAATTACTGACAATTTCAGGTTAGAAAATATAGACGAATACTGTATTTATGAGTAAAACCATTCATACATGTCTGCACAGTTGTGCCTCTGATTTGAACGTGTGCACGGTTCTCTCACAAGCCCTATAACTCTCCCATACACTGCGACGCCTCCCCCATCTGTCTGCCTGCGCTGTTTCTCCTGTGAGGTGTGTTTGGCGAAGGCCCAGGGGTCAGGGCCCAGCGATGCTCTGGAAGATAAGTGTCTGCTCTAACCCAGGGCTACACCTGTAGGTCACTGCAGGGGGATGCTAATCCCTCAACCACCCGCTAATACTGATGATCTGCATCTGAGACCCTCTCCCCAGGGAGTGTGTGTGAGTGCATCATGTTGGTGTGTGTGTGCGTTTGGTTGTAGGGGCTGACAGATGAGGCAACAGGGGGCCCAGCAACCCGTGTCTATATGTGTATCTGTGTGTGTGTGTGTGTGTGTGTGTGTGTGTGTGTGGTATGGGGGATGGGAGATGGGAGAAAGTATTTCTTTCTGCACGTTTATGTATATATATGTGTGTGTGTGTGTGTGCGCGTGTGCGTGTGTGTGCAGGCAAAGGTGGAGCCATCTTTAAGGGATGCTGGGAGGATAACCGGTCCATTTTTCTTGGCCTCCACCTTCAGAAGGGGCTCGGATGCTCAGATCCTAGACTGAATAATTTGTCACCTATTTACATGGAGCCAAGAACTGGGGAAATGGAACGAGCAGGTGGTATCTCACTCTCCCTCCTCCCTGTGCCACAGACAGATGTGTCTAACTGCAAACAT
Organism: Copadichromis virginalis; assembly: GCF_057382275.1. Lineage (NCBI taxonomy): Eukaryota > Metazoa > Chordata > Actinopteri > Cichliformes > Cichlidae > Copadichromis > Copadichromis virginalis. Next base: position 17,192,646 of record NC_140633.1, read on the forward strand.
CCCCCCATCTTCTCTCCTTCTCCTGGGGCTCTCTTTCAATGTGTTGCACTCTTGATGTCTAAAATAAGAAAGGCAAATCAGTGCTGCTCAGAACTGGCCTAATAATGTTTTTGTTATCTGACAAAGAGTTATTTTCTTAATTGCGCAACAAATTGATGGATAACAGACAAAATTAGACACCACAGTATCACACAGAGCACACAGTTCTATGCACAACCAAGAAAGCTTCAGATTATCTCATTTGATAACCTGGAGCCATCACATTTTTGGAGTTTGATTCAGGTCTGTAAACACGCAGTACCGTGAGTTTGACTCTTTGTTAGTGTGTTTCTGCTCTGATCTCACACTGCGCTATGACTGTCAAAAGTGACATAGAAAATCAACATTAAAAAAGAGAAAAGAAAATAGGATAGTAATGTGTAATCCTGGTAATAGTTTTACCTTATGTCCTGGCATATTGCACATTGTGACAGGGTGGAAAAAACTGTCTAAAAGGCGGATACAAAACTGAAAACAGAGACTTTAAGATTGTTTTTTTTGCATCTTTGTTATTATTTATCATAGATGCCTCACACCAACCTTTTCATTCAGTTGAACTTCCTCTCATTATACTCAAAGTTTTTAAAGAAGCATATGACCAAAAGCAATTCTGACTTTTCCACTATTCAAGTATGGATTTATATTTTACTCAGACTATTAGCAGTTTTGCAGCTACAGCTATTTTTTCCTTTGAAGATAAAGTTTACATGCAAATCATGCCTTTATTATTCAATTTTATTAAGCTCCTTAGTAAAAAAAATTAGATTGAATATTTTGTGTAGACTTTCTCCTATTAGAGCTATAAATGCTAATGGAAAAACTCCTCACGACATAAACAGATACAGATGGTGTTACCATAACGCAGCATTAAAGAAGATAAAAAAATGCACAATACAAGTAATGTGATATTACCTCGAGCTTTATTCTCTCTCAAGGCTTTGCAGACGAACTAATTCCTGCAGTTTTTAAGAGGCCAAATAATAAGATGCATGACTGCAAACAGTCACAAAAGTCACAGGTAACGAGCTAACGTCACTCAACATAATAGCCAATCATAAGAGCCGCTCTTCATGCCCGTTACAACATATTAGAGGGAAATGTTTAAATTGTAGCACTTTTTTTAAATGCTGGAAGACGGGAAAGAAAGTTAACATGTGGTGGTGACAACACTGACGCTTGATTAGGTGCAGGGTTGAAAAAAACAGTGATTGGGTCTCTCCTCAGGCTACCTTACTCCACACAAACGCACACGCACGCCCACACATACATACGTAAATGCTGCTCGCTAATCACATTTCACCCCAATCACTAAACACACATTCATATTTGAAGGTTTATCCCAGGCGGCCATTTCAAATGATTATGTATGTGATTCCAACCACACAGAGCACAGAAAGTGTTTACTCTTTTCATTGAGGCGCTGGATAAGTTGAGAGCAGAAGCTAAGTGTACTACAGTCTATGGCAGAAGAATAAACATTTTCCTTTATAGCCCGAGGACCCACTTTTCATCTGTCAAGCATCTTTTAATAATTAATCTGCTTAATACACACACAGCATCTGCTGGGTACAACTCCCATCCTCCCATTCAAACTGACTAGCACAGCTGCCACTGTTTGGGTGTACTGTACAGGTCTGGAATATGATGATGTGTTTTTTCCCCCCTCCTTTCAATACACAGACAAAATACTGCTATGCATGCTGACATACAGAATACAGACACTTGCAAATACGCAGGAACTTCTATATGCACACACTACTGCAAACTAGTTTATGCAGAAGGGGTGAAGCCCCGACTATGAGCCTACTTTTCCCTATGTGTTTTTCCTTGGTGAGCGGGCCAAATGGGGATTGTGTAAATTAAATACATTTCTTTTTCCGGCAGCAGAGAGAAATGATGCCAGATTAAGCCCATGAATATATACATGGGCCAGGGCTGACCTGTCTCCAGACGCCTGATTTCCCTGGAGGGGTGCTGACATGGTGAGGGGCTTCAGGGGTGTGTAGGTGTGTGTATGTGTGCTTTGGTGCGCGTGTGTGCTGCACGGTGCACCTCAGACAGAGGTGAGGAGATCTCTTGAACAGGTCCAAATTGAGCTTAATCTCATTCCTCATTGTGCTGGAACAGGAATGAAATTGCACAATTGCACTTTAATCGACGATCGAACGCCTCTCCTCTCCCTCCTCCTCCTCCTCCTCCTCCTGTCAGTCTTCTCCTTTTCATTTCTGTAGCTCTCTCTCTCTTTTTTTATGTCATTGGTCTTAAATTCTTTACGTGGTCCGGTGGTCGTGATTGCCTGTTAGCCTCTATTTGTTCCTCCTCCTGTTTTCCTTTTGTTCCTTTGGAAGCATCTAATAATGTCGGTTCAAGCAATCAGGAGGTTAATGTAGTTAGGATAAGGGCAATCATAAACCAATAAAAGCCGTCCGGATGCTCCATTTCTCTTTCGGTGCACATCTAATCCAGGAAAATTGCGATTTCGGGAATCCTGCTTTGCATCCGTTGCACTGGAGCGCGTCTCCGTCATGGGCAGGAAGGATTCAGTCAGTCCCCTAGGGTTGATTGCACACACACACACACACACACACACACACACACACACACACACACACACACACACACACACACATAGCCATTTGTGCCACACAGGTGCGTCTGATTATCTAAGGTAGGAAACCTTGGGTCAGCTTTATATTAGTCATATGAAGACTATTTGCTTTTCCAAGATTACAGAGTTGCAAAATAAAAAAATTTTCATTACCTGATTTAAAAACAGTTGGGCGATTATATTCAGCAGTCTGCCTTACTAGCTCTCTCCTCGAGACGCTGGCGACAAAATCAAATAAACAAACCACCGTTTCCTGGAGAATTTAGTTTTGTTTTGAGTGAAACAACTTGAGGAAAACATTCACCACGCTAACAATGACTGTGCAGATTAGAGAAACCCATGGAAGTAACCACAAAGAAAGCAGCCACTATGTTTGGATGCATCCCATACCTCAAGTATTCCATTTAAACACCTGTGTTTAAGTGACGCTGCTACAAGATGTTTAAAAGTTATAAATTGGCGCCTAATTAGCTGTCGAGCTTTGGGTAAATGCACATCTAAAATAATGTAACTGTAACCACAGTTATTTGGAATCTATGTGTAATTGTACAATTATTAAAAACACATTTCCTCCAGTAATTTGGTGTTTTTACAGCGCTACGCTCTGCTGATAATGATTCTTCACGACAAAATGTCTATGCAAACATAATGAAAGGAATGCATGTAGGGAGAAAAAACAAAACATACACCAAGGCGAGATCTGCCCCTGCTACATATTTAGATAAAAAATGAATGCAGGTACTTGAGCCATGTAAAATGTGTTGATTTGTTGCTCGATGTGTTGGAACAAAACAATGCAACAAAGGTTCCCAGGATGTTGTATCTGGGGTGGATGTAGTCATTATGGCCCATAATGAAGGGCCCTGCTTACCGCTGTGCATCTACTCAGCAACACTGATGGACTACACACACACACACACACACACACACACACACACACACACACACACACATTTAGACACATACATACACAGGCCAGGCCGCTGCCAGGCTGTCAAGTCCAAAAATAATTAGGCATCAAAATGAGTTTCCCTGTTTTTTTTTTCCTCCTCTTGTTCGTTTTATTCATGTGCTGGAACTTGGGAGACTGGCTAATGCAGTTAACATGCTCTCATCATGAATTTTCATTACACCATTACATGGGTACATTACAAGAGCAGGGGAGCTGCGACTACAGGGATGCCATCAACATGCATACACTGACAGACGCACACACACAAACAGACAGAAATCACAGACACACGTGCAGTAAACCCATACATTTATTCAGATGCACAACTGCATACTAAGTGATGCTGTATTGTTCTGGCAAATTTCAGTAATATACTGCATATAGCTTCTTGAAACATACCTACATCTTGCATCTGTGGCACTGTTATAGACTGAAGGAGGAGGTATGGTCAGAAGTTTTGGAAAATTCACAATGCTCTCTTGCTAAGAATGACCGCTGATCAAAAATATGAAACTGCAGAGGAATAACACTGGCAAACAGGTAGCCCTGCTCATTTCAACAGCAAATAAATCTCAAAAAAAAAGAAAAACAGAAAACACTTCACTGGTTTATACATTTCTGCAAAACCATATTTGATAACACTTTAAAAAAAATAACTTAGTTACTAAACATCAAGTGAGGAACAAATCTGGACAAGCTGATGGTGATTTCCCTAATATTCTTCTCACTCAGGACTACGTAATATAGCAGTAATACAGTTGGATGGTGCCATATAAGTAAAATGCTGGATTATAATTAGTTTTCTTGGTGAACTCTAATCAATGTAATAACAGTAAGTACACATTTATTACAGGAAATGTCAACTTTATAGACTCAAGTGTATTTATTTATTTATTGCCTCAGGTAGTGAAGCATCATAGTAAGTTACTCGGTTGATCTGAAGGTCAAAGTGATAATAATGCTATATATAGCTATTTGAAACTGTGTTTCTTACTGCCATTGCTTGTATTGACAGCATATAGGAAATGAAATGATCTATGGGGATTCTAAATATCACATTATTTCATTATGACTTTACTATGTACATTACATTAGAGTATTATTTGCCTTTGGAAAACAAAATAAACTCATGATCAAAAACGTTTTTTCACTTTAAGCAAAATTAAACAAATGATCCATATATCCTATGTCAACATGAATAAAAAATAATTATACTCAAAATTACGTCACGTATAATGATATAACAACAGCCCGCATTTTGCACATGTTTTTACTGCGCTACAAGCTTCTTAAAGTACCTTTAAGACAACAAAACAAAATCAATATATACAAAATGCAATACTATACCCTTAAAAGTAAATCCTACCCAGAGAGGGTAGTGCATGTTGTTGTTTTTGTTTTTGTTTTTTAAATAAATCTATTAATGATTTTATGAGCTTTAGGCGTCTTTTAAACTGTCTTTGATAACCTGAAATGTTTTTTTTAATTGTGTTTTTAGACACGCTAAGGGACTGCTCATGCTATAATACATTCAATCTTTGTCTGCCCACTCATTCCTCCTACACAGGAAGGAGTACACAGTATATTTCTACACAGAAGTTGTGCAGCCAAATTTGCTGCACAGGTATGCAGGCCTCTAAAGGTTCTCATCTATAGCACATATATCATGTTGCCTAGCAACCATCTACCAAATGACCCATGGCACCTTATTAAAACATTGCATTATTTTAACTTCACAACAGTAAAATCAAGTTCTGCAAAAATTAAATTATGCACGATAATTTTGTGACGTCATCGTGTTATATAGCAAACGCTTAACATTGAGGTAAAGTCACAGACCAAACAATACTGTAACATGTACTAGTCAAATTTAATAGACAGCCAGGTATCAAATTTGGTTTTAACTTTGGAAGTAAGCAAACACACAGTGCATATCTTTAAATCGTCAGTGTTGATGTAATTTTAAGCTTTTCCTGCCTTTTTAAATAACATCACATAGATTGCATTAAGTGGACATACATTCACTTATTTGCCAAACCATGTGTGCTGAAATTGTACCAACAGCGTTAACCTAGGCTGCTATGCATTTTAATGCACTTCTAGCTCCAAAGGGCTCTGCATGTGTCAATGAGCAACAAGAGCATGAGCATATGTAGGTGTGTGTACGTGGCTCTGCTTCTTAGCACAAAATGGGTTTTCTATTGCTGATCTGCTCATGCTCAATTACCCAAAGTCTCCTGGGGCTTAGAGAAGGTAAACACACATCAGCTGGATCTGATTTATTTTTCTGTCCCACAGCAGCTTAGAATTAAGACGTGGATGCTCTGTTTTTCTCAGTGCACTGGGCCTACACAGAAATATGCTTAATATTGTAACAATTACTATGATTGTAATAGTTGCTTTGTCAGTTGCAGAATTTCACAGAGATAAAACATCTTAAGTAGCCATCCAAACCAGGCACTGAATTCCCAAGATCAAATATTCATAATCATCAGACAGTAATGCTACCGGTGCTTATGCTGCTAAGTTTAGAAAAGTCCTAGTTCTATGACAGATTAGACAGTGCTTGTGCCTTTGTAACCATGCCAAGGCCCTACATTCCCTGAAGCCTAAATTCTTCTGCCATCCCTGCCAACCTTCCTTCCTTCCTCTCAGTGCCTTCCTTCGCACTTTCCTTTGTTACCCGGCAGGTATCAGGGCAATGTGTGCACTTCACCTCCTCTGGTTCTTATGCATGGGTTATTGGTGTACTTGATTCTTATGAGCAGACTGCAGATTTAGAGCTTGGACCCCTGTTAGATCCTCTCTGAAATCAGACATGGGGATAGTGTAATATCCTTAGTGACACATGTGACAACTGTGTGGCCTTGACTGAAATAAAAGGCCAACTAGGAGAGAACAGAGGAGGATTAGGTTATTAAAATGACAAATTCCCCCATAATCTTTATTTTTTATGACTTTCTAATATTTATCTGCTTTATTTATTCATTCATGTTTTAAAATCTACTTACATGTACTTTTATAACAGCTCACTGCCTTAGCAAACCTCAGTGCTGATAAAAGTTTCAATAAAAAAACATTTGGATTTATACGCTCTAAGTTTGCTGAATTCTCATTATGAGTTCCAGGCATATTTCCTCTTTCTGTCATCTCCTCATGTGGGAATTATATTTGTTTTAAGCTTTATAGCATATAACCACATCTGGTGCTGAGCTTTACCATATACTTAACTAAAAGGAGTTTCTTGTGCATATCAATGCACATTTTCCAGAGTAAAACAGTAGCAATGCACCAAGTTTTCTGAGTGGCTACTTGAGACTGACTACAAATCCCCATAGACGTTCATGCTAAAATGCAGAAATAAACATGTTTATATTGCAAAAAATGGTTTGGGCCTGCAAAACTAATTTGCCTGTTTGTGACAAACATACAAGAGTTAATAACACTCACTTAAATTGCACTAATGTTTTAAACTGTGCATTATTTGAGGGTTTACAGGTTAAGTGTTTTTCAAGCCTCCTGTTTTCGTGTTTAACAAATCACTGTGTATAGCAGATGCTGCATGCATGCCAAGCTAGCTGTGGAGCTGAAATAGCTAGCTCCCAGCATATAGCTATTTCATATATGAAATAGCCTCCTGGAAACACCAAAAATGGAATTTTTGCCATTTAAAGTCTCTCTCGTCATCAAAGGATGCAATTTTGTCACGTGACAAATGTGAAATTTTGAGAACCGCAGTCCACGATGTTCTTGAGGAAAAATCTCTGCACCATTGTGTGGAATTTATCAGCCCTTTCTACAACTTCTTCAAGTTGTGCCTCCTCCCAGGGGATCCGTCTTTGAACACATCATGGGTGATGTTTGCTAGTTTTGGGGAGGAAAACTAAAGGTGTGCCTGCTGTTCAGTAGCTCCAGTTGTAGTCTTTGATGATAAAACTTGCTGCAATACAAAAATCCTGAGTAAATCAATGCAGTAAAGGTTCAAAGCATTCGATGGAGGCCGGTCTTTTACAAAACGTTGCTTGTGGTGAAGAGCTGGATTCACAGACGGGCTCTTTCCCATTTCTCTTTGTGAAGCGTGTAAAACGAGTATTTATCAAAACCATCTTATGCAGTATACCACTCCTGCAGACACTCTGTTGATATAGTTTTTAAAAAAAGGCTCATATATTCACAGTCAGTGAGGAGCTGCTGCATATACTGGTCATGTGGCCTTCTGACTAAGCAGTGGGAATCGTCCAATCTTCCATAAGCCACAACCACTTGCTTTGAGTTAAGGCATGTGGGTTCAAGGGTTAGTCCCCTGGCATAATGACTCATGCACATTTAATAGGTGGGTTACGGCAAAGGGGATCGCCCCAAAATGCTTCACAGAAACAGCAATGGCAAAAAAAAGTGAAACCTCAGTAGAATAGGAGGAGCTTCAAGTATCCAACCTCCTCTCTTCTCCTCTCTCTTGCCCATCTGTCCTCTTCCTCTTCTTTTCAAGCTGTCCTGTGCGATTGTTTGCCTTCTGAGTGTCGCTGTCTGCCAGACAGGACCGTAACATCAATGTTAGGAAACGTTCTTTCTCTGGTGTAAGGCTGCAATGACAACATCTGCCATGTTTCACTCTGATCTCTCCATCAGTGTGAATAAGCGTATTGTGGCGCTTCTTCAGATTGTCACTCACTCCTCTGGGGAGACGCTCACACACTGCTCCTTATTATCTTGGCAGGGATGGACGCCTTCAAATGGAAATGTCGCAGATGTAGATGCACAGGCCTTCACGCGCCAGCACTTATACATACTGTATGTCTTGCGTTGGCGCATGTCATATACACACAAACAGCAGCCTGCAGAGATATAGACATCAGTGTGTGGAGATATGTAAACGTGAAGGTATGCATGCATTTACTCTCTCTCCTCACATATATCCCATCACTTCAGAGCGCAGTACACTGGCTTAGATCTTTTTCCAGGGGAATGACATAACTCTGTCTGTAACCACCGTGTGGCCAACCCTAAACCCTACCCTAAACCTAAGGCCAGCCTTATTACAATGTTTGTCAAAAAAGATAATTATTTAAATTATGGGGACGTAAAGCAATCATGCAACATCATTGCGTTACATTTGCTGACATGCCTTGTGGCCAAACACATAATATGTTTTGCTTTTGTTTATACATGTCTCTATGTGTGTATGTCTTAAGGAAGAGATGACAGCTGAGGGCAGAGTCTGATACTTTGTGTCTGTTCAGTTGAATTTCATTGAGCGTGTGCAACTAGTTTGTAGAGGCTGTGTTTGTGCATTCCTGTGCGCGCGAGCTGACCTGTAGTGCAGCCGTGTGGCTCTAGCTGACTACCTCTGTTAGATCCCTCTGTCTTTAGTGTCACATCAAAACATCTCATTATCTCCTCCTCTGTCATTGCTATTCAAACTGTTCTTTTTTCTTTCTTTCTTTTTTTGCTATTAACCACCTCTGTCTTCACCACTATTTATGCGCTCAATCTCAGTGTCACGCTACGGTTCTCACTCTGCTGGCTCTGTCGTCAGCTGCTGAGACAGTGTTGGGTAACAATTTCTCCAATTCTCATTTTGAAATCTTTATTTAAATAACAGATGTCTCATCAGGCTTTGGATGGGGGATCTAAGCGGCACGCTTGGCCAATGAATCCTTTCATAAGTTGACAGACCTCAGAATTATGTGGCTTTAATACGCTTCATTGCCCCTTCAGCTGCCTCTCAGGCATGGCGAGGTGCATGGTGTTGTGCAGCGTCCTGATCAAGATAGGTCTGCACACTGCTCCAAGGATGGAGGCACAGATTTAATTGTTGAATTAAGGTTAAATCAGAGCCGCAAATGGCAGTTTGGGAGGTGACGTAACTTTAAAAACATCAAAGCACAAAAACCAGAATGTAAAACTCTGTGTTGGAATATTTGGCTGTTCATATCAACGTACTTTTGATGGATAAGAATTATTTGGTTATTAATAGAAAATAGAAGCATTTCTAATGAGTCAGCTGTGCTGTACAAGTACCCGGATGTGCCGCACTCGTCTGTTGCTGGAGGCAGTCTCTCTAATCATTTGTTTTTGATTTACAGATGGTGATATGTAAGGTCTGGACAGTGCGTTTTTGAAACCGAGTTCGCACACAAGTAATGCAGGGTGCGCTAACTGTAGTCCAGGCCATGGCCTCTTAATTACAGTACAAGTCAAACAGGAAATAAGAATTACTTGAAACAGGAAATTCATATTACTGTGTGTGCCTGGTTGTGTCAGCAGTGATCAGTCTCTCCTCATTAGTGTGCTATTTCACCTCATTGAAACACATACACACACACACCGCACCTGTGGGCTGTGGTCCCCAGGTGTCCGGAGAATGGATCACTTTCTTTATGCCTCATTTAAGCTAACAGCTGTATTTAAGAGAAAGTCCATATAGCAGGGACTTCCTGTTGAAGGATGTGTGGGGGTTGGAGTACAAATTCGCATACCTGAATGTCATACTTTACAACATACATGAAAATATCTATCTGTATCTATCTTTCTGACTGTAAGCATGCATTATTTATGCAGTCAACATCCAGGTTTTATAATTGCCTGCTTTTTTCTTTCCACTTACACCTTTTTTGATGACGGTTGAAGGGTGACACGCTCTCCTCCTCTACTTCTCTCTGCGCGTAGGACGGATGCCTTCTCCTCCCTTCTCCCCACATATGAAAGAGTAGTGTGGTTGAGCACGGGGAAGGTGATAACCCTTTTGTTTAGTCTGAGCTCCATCACAGACTCTGTCAAGCCCAACAGACAAGCAGACAGAGCCGTGACAGGCCCACTAATCTGACAGCTCCTCCACATCACAAAGCCATCACATCAAAGTGGCGGGAGAGAGGTACTGGTGGTGAGAGATTGACGCCACTTCTTTGCTCTGCCATTTTCCCTGGTATCTTCATAGCGCCTCTGACATGCCGCGCACCAGGAACCTTCAGAGGAAGTATCCACTTGGCAAAGGGGGGAACCTGACTTGAGGGACTCCCCTCTGGCTGAGTGGTGAGTGTGGGTAACCTTTTTGAGAGATGTGTGTGGGATACACTGAGAGTACATGACAGGCTGTTTAAAGGGATTTGTGTTTGTGTGTTTGTGTTGTCGATGGGGTAAGGCGGTTTTAAAGAAGTGTGGGCGCGGGGCGTGTGGCAGCATGGCGTTTCTCTGTATGCAGCTTCCAGGATGAAAGGAAGCATATTAGAATTTTTTTTAATGACTGGTTTAATAATGGTCATCATATCCAGTATTGCTGTGCAACAATTTATGCTTAACCAATACTCGGAAAACTTTTCTTAAACCAGTTTCAGTGTGCAGTATGTAGAATTTCTCACTCTAGAACTCAGTTTGATCTTAAGTGGGCTGGACTAGTGACACTCCCCTTTCTGTCACTGTAAGGAAGTTTTAATGACACATTTAATCCCTGAGATAGTTTTATGTAAGGTAAAACAGCACAAATTCAACAGGACGTCTCAGATTTTGTACCTGCATTGTGTAGGGTGTTGTGATTTGGCACTATATAAATAAAACTGAATCAAACTGAACTGATCAGACCAACTGTTTGGGCTTAAATTGTACGAAATAAATATATACGATTACAGAATCCTGTCACTCAAATTCCCAGAATTTCCTGTAATAATAGAACTGAACATTTTTGTTAATTCACTGAAAATGTTGTTGTTGTTGTTGTTACTATAGAAAATGAATTTCTATAGTAGATGGTTAAAAAAGGGATTAAAAGTCCAAAATTTAAGCCCTTCTTTTTCAAAGCGCTCCAGTGGACCAGATTGGAGTCTTTGTCAGGCCAATTCTGGCCCTCAGGCCTTGTGTTTGACACCCCTGCTCTAGAATAAGTCACTGTTGGCTGCTCCAGATCCTTTGCAGTGCTGGTTTTGTGCTCACCTGCTCTCTAGTTGTCACTCTCTCATTGGTGGCAGTGATATGTGGCAAGCATGAGTTCACTATCCCCACGTGCTGTTTTGTTGGCCCATGGACTGAACCAGGAAACTGTTCAGAAGCAGTAACGTCAATCAGGTAATGTGCTCATTACAGTTTTTTTTCAGTTGCTTTGACACATTTCTCGCAACACTTTTGAAGTCCTTTGCTCTAAAGATGTAAAAAAAAGTTATATAGCAAAACACTATAGTTAACCTGAAAAAGGGCGTAACTCACCCAAAACCTTTAATTCATTTTTCAAAATGAAGTTTTTGTGTCAATGAATAAGTTGCCGTCACCAAAATGACAAGTTCCTTTCACAGCGTGTAAACCAGGGCAGCCAAAATGTTTAGATATTTTTCCTGAATGATAGTGGACTCTAAAATTGTGTTTCTCTTCTGGTGACAACAGAATGCTGTTTGGTTACAAAGTGAATACACTCGTGCGCTGATTTTAAGAGCAAAACGTTTTTACCTTGTGCTTTTGTAAAACATCAGAAAAGCATGAATGTTTGCAAATTATGAGAAGAAGATTTTTTTCGTCATATAGGAACAATACTAAAATATACACAGCACTGCACAGCAAAATTATGTTCAATGTCACTATCAAAAAACTAATACTGTAGAAACAAAGTGGAGGTCTACTATGTGCAGCCCTGGGGGCTTGGTAGATTTTGACTGCCAATTAGATTGACTGTTCTGTATGTAGTGACGGACACAGTGAAATATTAACAATGTGGGAAAGTAAAACTATTGAATTATTCTATTATGACCAGAAAGTCATAGATTGTAGACAGTTGTACATCATTTGCCTCATCGGCCTAACAAATTTGCAAATGCTAACGAAGAATGAAAAATGCTCTTTCCTATGTAAAGAATGAACAAACAGTTTTAGTGGGCTTTCAACAGTTATTTGTGGATTTTTAGAACTCAAAACTGTTTGTGATTTGTTTTACTCTGATACGCAGTAGAAGACTTTATACAAGTATACTTACACTATATGAACAAAAGTATTGGGCCGCTGATGCATTACACCCACAGGAAGCTCCATGAAGCTCGTGGTGCACAGTATGTGTTCTGCTTTTGCACTCCATCACTTGGTGGCCTCGCTGTTTGCGCGGTCTGCCACTTTGTGGCTGAGTCGCTGTAGTTCCTAAATGCTGAGGTCGTTGAGCTATTTAGAGTGACCCATTCTTTCACTTATGCTTGCAAAGACAGCGCTGACTGCATGGCTATGTGTATGATTTTTTTTACACTTGTGTCAGTGGGACCGAACACCTGAATTCAAAGATTAAGAGGTGTTGCCCAATACTACATAGTGCACTCGAGTACAGTTGTGTTGTTTTAGATCAGCTTGTGACTTTTGCACTTGTTATGAATAATTATTACATTTTACGATGCTGCCTTGCTAACTGTTACATTTTGCTGTTGCGTCTCACCTGACATTTTATTTGTTGGTCAGACGTTTTTACAATGAAGACATAACTTTAACATATAGAAATTCCAAAAATGCCACAACATCAATATGTGACTAAAAGTTGAGATGGGAAGCAATGAAGTATAAATACTAAGCTAAATTTTGAGGTATCTATACTTTACTGACAGATTTTACTAATGTTCCATACATTTTAATACAGATATCTGTACTTTAAACTACTTACATTTTAAAAAAAAAGTTATTATTTCCCATTACTGCACACCTTCAGACATCAAACTGGTTGGAAGAGGCAAAAATAAATAATTTATGCATCATTTATAGTGCTGTTCTCAGGGGTTAAAGTGGGCCAGAATGATCTGGACTGTATGTTTGGTGCAGATATCTGTACATTGCGGTTGTGTTACTTCTGCATCTTGCACAGTTTTTCTGCTAGTAACGATGCGGCTGCTGAATTTCCCAGGGAGAGAAAAGGTAAATGACTGCTTCAGCTGGATGAAACTGGAATTTTAAAGCTTACGTATAATGTAATCAGATATTGGATCTATACATGATGTGCTGAAGTCAATTTTTTTAATATTGTGAAATTAAAGTATACTAACTTTTCAAGGTTCAAAAATTCAAAGGTTGCATTAATGGGCAGTTTAGATTACACTGGCTGGTTTGCAGCTCTGTGGTAAAGTTTATAGTAATGCACTTTATTGGATTGGTGCAGAGTGGCTGCGGTGTATGTGTGTCTGCGCTAACACATATGCACTTAAAACTGCAAAAGTCTGGGAACAAAAGTACCCACATTAGGGACATAAACATGTTTTAAGAGTTCAGTTTTTGGGGGGTTGTGTCAAATTAAATGTTCTCATTGCCAGAATATGGAAATGTCTTCATCTAAACATTTGCGCCAGTCCCAAAAATGATATGCCAGTTCTTCCAACTATTGTTAGACTTGTTATTTGACTCTGTGTCAAAGAGTGGGGTCACACACCACTTATGTGGGTCACATGTGATCTTCCTCATCCAGATGGTTTGCCAGATGCAGCGCTGCCAATGGTCTGACAGAGCACACACCCTACCTGCATACAAAAACAATTGGGTTTAAAATAGAGCAGCATTCATAAAAAACACGAATGAAGCTGTGCTCAAAGCATTCTTATATATTCAGGAGTCAGAACACCTCATGGAGTGTTTGTCAAAGGTTTCCTACTTAATGTTAAGTAATAGAGTTCATGTATATGTGAGTTCTGGGACTGCAATGAGGTAATGGTCTTGCAGCGCTCTGAAGTGCCCCGAGTCCATCTAATAATGTAAAACAACATTAATTTGAGAGAGCTGCTTCATCTGTGCATGTTAATCAATAAACTCATTACCTCCTGTGCTTAGTGAAGGATTCCCTCATGTCTGCTCACTGATGTAGACAGAAAAAAAGAAAGGGAGAGGAAGCGAGATGGAGATGAGGGGAGAGGGAGAGGTGGAGAGAGAGGTTGATTATAATTACAGATTTTAGCAGCCTGTGCCGAAGCATAACCTGCTCATTACAGTGAGTGAGTGAAAGTAAGTCTGTGTGTGTGTGTGTGTCGGCCTCACACTTTCAACGCAGCCCTATAGCCACAGAGCTTCCCCAGTTTCTCCTTCTGCAGAAAGCCAAGAACAACCGACACAAGTGGCCCATTTAGAATATAAACACACAAAAAACCTGTTATTTCAATTGACCTTCGTCACATCAAGCTGTCAATGATCTCAGCTCTGTACTCTTCGTCGTTTTCTCCTGCTCTTTCTCCGAGGCGGACTGCATGGTAATGAACATTCGGTTCAGAATAGGTGAGAGCAAGAAAGGAGGAAATGATATGCCAGGGCATTTAGCCCAGCAGTGTTTCTGGTGTAGGTGAGACAGCCAGCAGCGTTTATGGAAATGGACAGAGCTGAGGGAGGCTCAGTGGCTGCTGCTATGTTTTCCCCCCAAACTCCCAACTGCGGGGATTTAGAGAATATTCTGACAGCTTTGGTATTACTTTGTTAAAGGTGTAAGCAAACTTTCATTTTGCACCTGATTTGGGCTTTCTTTTCTCATTAAATGCAGGCAATTGCTTGCGTTTGCTTAGTTCTAAAATACGATGCGGGCACAGCTGCAGAGTCTGAATCTTCTGTCACGCTTGTGGATCTGAGCGCCTGAGCTCGCACGTGCGCGCTTGTCTCTGTTGCAGATTCTCAGCGGTTGTTGATTATTATATTTGTCAATGCTGTGGTGTGTCTTACAGGAATCCCTGGCCTGCTGCTGGCTTGTGATTATGAGATGAGAGGTGTTTATGATTGACTGAGCCCATCCGCTGTCACTGTACACATCCAGTAGCATTACTCCCGAAGCACTCATTTAGCCACGCATGTTATATAAGAGATTGAAACCAGTAATTATGATTAAACAATCTCATCCTCCTGCATTCTATCACAACTGACTCGAGCTCCGGTGTCCGGCTTTATTTCACAATGACATGCGTAACACTGAGTCATTTGGACATGTGCCTTCACTCTAAATGTTCTCCTCGGGACAGGTAGAGCCATTGAAGTGTTGTCGGCAGAGGCAGCCTTCTGCGAGATTAGGTGATTAGAAAATGTAACGTCACAATCAGTTTTTACGGTAAGAAACAACGTTGTGTAAAGCGTGCACGGAGAAAGAGTCATTCATTTTAAACTCTTTGCTTTTTGTTTACCACTGTCAGCAAGTGAATAAAAGCCAAGGTAAATGGAGGTAATTGAATTTATATGTGCATATCAACTCACTTTGAGGTTTAAATGGCGCTCGGTAGTCTCATTCCAAATCCATTAATATTCTGTTTAATACAGCTAAATGCTGCTAACTGTTTTTAACACTAGGAGACAGTCTCTGGGCTGTCTCTGTTTGTGCTGCCAGCACATCCACAACATCAAGTCGATGGATAGGGAGGCCATAAATGACTGTGACAGCCAGTTTACAGTCAGTTTAGAAGCTTCTACTTTTCCATAAAGCCGCATTACGTCTGCAAACAGCAGCATCCCCGTTCACTCAACAGTCCTATTCAGTTTAGCTCAGCTCTGGAAAACAAATTAGGGTTATACAAACAAAAAAAAAGTTTGATTAAATATGATTGGCTCATAGAGTGTGATGCGTTGCTCTAGATGTAGCAACCTAAAACTACATAAATACTTTCAGCAAAACCTGTAATGGCTAATGAATCCATAATTAAGCATTCTGACTGTTCAGAGGGAGTTATTTTGATAAATACTGATTTAAACAATGCTATTACTGATGGAATTGTATTTAAACCTAATTAACATTTTCATGTGAACAGTGGTTGGACTGTGTAGTGTAACAGGGATGCTTATTGTAACAAACTCACAGAGAACCATCACACACAGTGGTGTTTCTAGCATCTTTCAGGACACTGTTTTGGTTCATAGTTGCTGCTTTTATCAGAGAGCAAAACAGCAGCACAAGTGTAGTGAAACACACTAACTATAAATGCTCTTTATCTTGTGGATTTCTAAACAACTGTTTGGTGAAATTGCTGCAACATCAGTCAAATTTAAAGGCCCAAACATGTTCTGGACTGCCTTTTCTCTCAGTCATTCACCCCCCCCCCCCGCACTGGATCTGTGGCTCAGCCTAGGAATCCGCCCCACGGTTTGAGAACCGCTGCTTGTAGGTGATGTTGACCTTGAAGTCCAGCCTCAAAGTCTGACTACTATAATGCTTACTTAAAGTAGACTTTACAATGCCAGACTTTGACCTGTATGCATGGCATATTTATTACGCCGTGCATTTCTTTACTGAATGTTAAGTATGTAAATGTCCAGATCCTTTTTGTGGAGTCTGGCTGATAGTGACCGGGCAATAATTATCAGTGACTAAGGATGAAAGCTGTTGTGACTAGTTAGGATCTGAATGTTCTCCTTATTACTGAGCAAACTATTTAGTGCCTGCTTAGTATTTAGCGTTCTATAAGTCCATGCCCTTCATTTTACAGTAATTCCCATCATCTTCAGTGTAATGCATCGATGTCTGATATATATGACTAATATATTATAGCAGACCATGCCAACATGTCAAGCCTTCACCTCTGCACTCTATTGGAAGACACTCACCTAGAAGACTTTATAAGAATAAGGAATAAGAACATTTTGAAAAATAAAATACATAAATAAGCAAATAGATTGCTTATTGTCAAGCTCTCTAAAGCATCAGGCACATACAAAAAAAATATAAAATACACGCATACTAAAAGCAGGAGCATGAGACAGGAAAATATTTAATATAGTGTGGCTATTGTTCTATAGAAATAAAAACAGACTGAACAACACAGTCTGATTAACAGTCTAGTTTCAGTTTTTAGTCCATTCAGTCCAGGCAACATTATAAATAATCTACAAAAGTGCTGTGTCAACATTTTCTATTTGTATAAACATATAATTATCGTCCGTTCATACTGGCATTCACTGCTAATGTTTTACCAGTTCCCATCATCCACTGTCTGAGCATTGCAGCTATGGTGAAGGCTAGGGACACGTTTTTCTGATCAACGATAAAAACTTTGTCATTCACTTCCTGCCTGAATGACGGGACAAGATAAAGAACAAAAAGCTTACAGTAAATGTTCATGTTTATGTTGTATGTGGAAGACTTTCACTCCTTTTGCTTTTGTCGTTTTAATACTATTTTTAACAACTGAATGGAGGTAAAATGGAAAATGGCCCGATAAAACAGATGAAACAAACAATAGCTATTAGAGAGGAGAAAAAATGTCGATATGAGTGCCTATGTATATCGGATACATTGGGTAGCCATTTCACATTGTGACAGGGTATAAAATGGAATTAATTCGAGCATATTGCCTAATGTGCTTCAGTTACTACAGTTCATACATTCCAGTATAATCTGTCCAATTCCCAACTTACTGTAAATCCATTGCGATTTTGCCTGTTTTGCTCAACTTCATCCAGAATTGTCCCATTTCAGTTCTGCTCATACAGTGTAAGCAATGCTTTTATGAACCTCTCCATTCAGCCCAGCTTCCAGCGGTGAGGTCATTATCACCAACACGAGTACAACGTGTCATTAGTTTTTCACAAACACACACACACACGTTCACACAAGGCTTCAGTTAAACCTCAACGAGTGAGGCGTTTATTAGCACGATGTTTCGCTGCGCTGAAATTAGACTACGCAGAAAACTTTTGCCGAAGTAGCGAGGAAAATGCTCCGTCCTTGCCGGTGTTTTATATTTACTCCGGGGCCGGTTCAGTGGTTTCTGGGCAGAGGGAGCTGGCACTGTGGGGACATCTGGACACAAGAGGGGAGCGTCCATACAGGCAAACTACAGGGACAGCCGTGCCAGAGAAACAGGCCTCCAGATCTGACGCCAGTGTTATGTTAATTTGATTTGTTAATTCAGTGGCCCTGTTTGAGGGAAATCTGCCACCAACACCTGCCACCGCTTCCAAAGGCAAGGACGCAGATCCGCTGTGACACTGGCTTCATTAAATAAACAAACCAGGTCCCCCATAACAGCATTTGGTGGAAGGCACCATCAATTCTTATACATTTAGATCACAGGAATTAGAGATGACACTGAGAAGCTACATCCCACTGTTTCACAGATGCACGGGGTGAAGCGGCATGTGACTAAATGTATCTCTGTGTGCTGCGTCTATGTCTTTCTCTGGCTTTTCCCCCTTTGTGTGTGCCATGTTGTTTGCGAACGAGAACGTGAAAGGGTTCGCCAAGTGTATTTTCATTCTGTCTCCCAGCCTCTCCGCCAGAAAAGATGGCGACTGATATATTTTTCAGACGTAGTTCCACAATCAAAGAGGCTCTTGTGGCCTTTCTGATGCGTCATGTAAATTTTATAAAGTGTGCAGCGGAGGAGAGTCAGAGAGCAACTGCAGCTCTGGAAAGCCTAATGTCTGTTTGCCTTTAACTCTGACGAGCTGTCTTTGCTCCTGTCTATCTTACTTCCCCTCCACTTACTCTCTCCTCTGTGGATCAAGGCCGGTCAAGGAGCATCTCACCACAGGGCCCGATGTCAGACAGAATGTGTGGACGTGTGTGGATGTCAAAGCTCAACTGGCTCTCAGAAATAGAGGGAGCGAGGTGAGGGGAGACATCAAGGCACAGAGCTTTCTACAAGCACACAACCTAATGTTGGATTTGCATAATGGAAGAATGTCATACTGCATGTGAAATATGTGTTTTAGCCCGTGTCACCATGTTTGCATGTTTCATCTCAGTAACGGTCTTGGACAGGAAATCCAGGCCCTCACATATTTTCCTCAGCTGCAGTTCTGGCAGGTCTTCGGCCTACTGTGTGCTTTTCTAATGATTCAATTGGCTGAATGAGCATATGCTCTCCGCTGCATCATAAACCTCAATTAGATGTCTTGTAATGTGATTTGAGTGTGTGTGCTCGAGTGTGTACGGTTTAAGAGAGAGGCAAGAAAAGATGCTGTTTAGTCATTTAAAATGTGCTCATGTATATTTCAAAACAAAAAAGTTGCCATCTGAAATAATCTGGTTAAAATCATTATCCGTGTATGTATATATGCTTGAAGTCTACCCTGCTACTGAGAAATGTTGATCTGGTTTGTCAGACTGCGATCGTTTGGGTTGCCAAGGTGCCGTCATATTTCATTTTCTACCATTCACGCCAAGTGGGAACTTCAAGGGCTAAAAATAAAGCCAGTGCTAAAGTGCAAATAACTGACGCTCCCCTAATGACCACTCGAGGCTGGCACAGACTGTATATGAAAGGTGGAAAAAGCCACCATGATGTCACAACGTTGTGATTGCTTTGCAAAGTCCACTTGAAAAGCTTCATGCTTAGTGTTCTCGTTGTCAGTCTTCTGATTGAGAGACATTCATTGGCAAATGGTTTGCTCATCTCTAGTCAATAGTCAGTGTGGTTTATCTTCATTTCTGACTCTATTCAGGACTGTAAATTACAAACTGAGCTTCAAATTTTGTTTCCCATGACTTTGAACTAGAGACAGCACCCCGAGGACTGCTCAGGAAAGCTGTCCTCAACTGAGGATTGCTTTTCTGTAGACTTTTATGGAGCTCATAGACAGTTTAATAGATTGCCGTAGATACTGAGATGTCACCCACTGGTTTCTGACGACCCATTTTAAAGGCTCGAGATGAGTTTTTCCACTGTTGCCATCTTGGTCACAAAAGGAATGTATCTGAAGAGGAGAGGTGGGTCTGACTGTAAAACTCATTGGCTAATTATTTGTGATTGACAGCTCATTAGCCAATGAGCATATGGTTTCATACCGCAGATATTACACCATTGTAAAACATGGTATAAACAAGATTTATAGAACCATAAACTCAACAGGAAAGTGTTTGCAGATGTTAGGTCAAAAAGCCATTCTTCCATAGCTCTCTTCATAGGGCTGGAAGTCTTTTTCACAACCACAGCTATCACCATCTGGTGGCCTTCACATGAAGGTTTATGGCACTTTCACATTGGTTTTCGTGACTCATCCCCTGCTGGTCATGAAAAGTAGGGTTATGACACTTCTGCATTTCTTTCTCTTTTCAGACGCCGAAGTTATGCCCATCTTTTATATACAGTATGTGCAGAAGAAGCTAATCAGATCCCATAGACTCCAAAATTGTTATTGTAGAAAAAAAATCTTAATGTGGGCTGGAATTAAAAATAAAACTGTTTTGCTCCTGCTTTCCCCCTACTTAACAATTGGGAGTGTTGCCTTTTTAAACTGTTTTAGGAGTGGAAGTTAGCCATGTTGCTGCATTGACTGATAGGTCCATGAGACGTGGACACAGGCTGCTGTAGTGCAGTGAGAGCTAGGTGCCACCTTGGCAGGTCTGAGTCATTGAGCTGGACCAGTACACTGTGTTCGTGGTGTTGGTACCTTGGTGAAAGTTGCTACACATTTATTTGCTTAACAGACAGTCTGAGAAGTCTGTGCTTCAGTTTATTTATTTTTTTGTTACCGCGCACTAATTAGCAGGTACCTGTGCAATGCTATCATACGTATGTATCACCTAGCTAACAAACCATGCTAGCAATAGCCTGGCACTCAGCATATGCACCACCGTTAGCTCAGCTGTGGTTTAAATAAGAAGAAAAATACATATTTTAGCGTAAATGAGGGATCATAACCTCTCAGCATATAAATGAGGGCATTGTGCAAAGCAGAAAGTATTGTTTGAACGTGGTCATGCTTGTGCCCACAGTATCACAAGAGGGCGTAATCATCCATTTGTTTCTCCAGTCTTGAACAGTCTAAACAGGAACTTAAGCATGTTGGGAAACAAGGCTTTTTGCATGTGTGTGGTTAAAAATAGAGGTGAAATTTTTAGATGACCTAAACTTATTCTTCATACCAGTATCAGGTAACTTTCAGTAGAATTTTCTTGGGAAAAATCCCCCCAAAAACTCCCTTCTGCCAGCAAATCTATCACAGCTGTGGTTGGCACTGTCAGCTTCAAGGAGGCTTTACCTTCCAGTTTACCCGGTTAAAGTGAAAATCAACAGTTCATAGCTGCACCACCTCATGCTCTCAGCTGCCACGTCTCCCCACCTGCCTGGGATGTTTACTGCTAAATATTGATAGACATCTGGAGCACCATTCATCCACCATCAATCTTTGGCGTTCCAGTGAAGTAGGCCCAGCCCTCTCCTCAGTGTATCGCACACGTGCAGACGCGCATACAGACAGACGCACATGTACATGAACGCACCTGGTGTTTGGCATCGGCGCAATGCAGGGCCTTGGCAAAAAAATTGAGCCCCTTGAAAATTGGCTGCTGTCTCAAAGGCACAGTGTTTTGGCAAATAAGTTTTATTGTGATTGGATGAATATGCCTTTGCCTGACAGCTGTATTAATACAGATTCTACAAAATATTCATAAGCACAGGTGGTTATAAGACCGTGTAGCTCCCTGCCTAACTAAACTCGGCCCGTGCTTCGCAAACATTGTTATGAGAGCAAGGCGATTGATTTTGGATACGGCTCTTGTTTCTTTGCTAGTCCTTACAAAACAAACCGGTGTTTCAGGCCTGTGCCATTGAAGTGGCATTGTTTGTGTTTGCTTTCTAGAGCGCTGGTAGGGGGAAAGACCTGATGTTGGAGGGAAAGGCAAATTTCAGGATAAACTGTCGAAATGCATCAGCGGGATTGACAGAGTTTGAGCAGCTCTGTTTTCGCCACAAGCCTCTTCACGTTAGAGAGAGATACTTGTACAGGGTCAGATTGGAAACATGTGTTGTGTGAGCACCATGGAGAGAATGATCCTCCATCTTATTAGTGGGGAACTTGCAGTACACTACACTGGGGTTTACTAGACACACAAAAGAAAGAGATACAGGAGGAAAAAAAACAAGGCTCTTTTGTCTTTTCTTAATTATTCATGCCCGGGAGGGATGCTCTCTCTCCTTTGTTTCTGTCAGCTGACACATGTACAGGTACGATGGTGCAGGCTGTGTGCATATTTGTGTTACTCTCTGTGTTTTTTGTAACTGTCGAGATGTGCCAGTTAAATGCATGAACATCTCTTTGTCTGTGTGTTTGTGCGTGTCTTATGTGCACATGGGCGACACGGAGCCGGTCCAGCCACATTGGAAGCAGCAGCTTTTCTCCACAGTCCAAATCAAAGTGAGGAAGGAAGCACAATGATGAGCCCAGCAGTTTGAGCTGATGGGCTCTTTAAATCCACCACAGACGACGGCAGCTCTGTGACGACCCTGCCCCACGCTCTAATCGCTTCAAATGAAGTCATGAAGGAAATGCAGCACAGCCAGCCTGAGCTCTCCTGTTTCGCAAGGTGCAGCAGCACTTGTTTGTGCAGAATGTCTGGCAATTAAAAATAATTGGGAAGCAGGTTTGCCCGCGAATCTTCCAAGAGTGCCAGTTATGATCTAATGAAGCTTCATTAGGCATGCTGAAAGCTGAGAGCGCCGTATGACAACGGCAATTAGCCAGGATCATAGGCAAAAAATAATCATTAAAAAATACCTCGGCCAAGATTAGCTTTTCACTTAATGACCAATTCATTAGCTAATTGATTTCTTATTAGTTACAGGCAGAGACGACTGTTTGGGGTACTGGTGCTGGTAATTAACAGCATTTACGCCATTAGTCAATTGCCTAATTTTCCAGGAAAACAACTTTAGAGGGGAGCATAGCTGGAGGCTTAGGGCCATTTGCTTTTTGCTCCTCTGCTGTGTTATCTCTTTAATATGGAGAGGGGAATTGTCTTTCAGCTCAGGGGTTGTTAACAGGCACTAATACCTACTGATTACCCAGTCATATCATGTGACCAAGTGTTTGGTGTCTGAATCCATCTGAGATTGGATAGATAGATGAGAGGATCTGAGGTAGGGAGCGAGAAATCAGAGAGGTGATGTAATTAAAAGGAAAACGATCAGGAAATGCGCTACAAGTTTGTCACATTTTAGATTTCACTTGACACTTTTTAGCGTATCACATCTGCGCTGCTTGCACCTGCAGATTACAGGTATTCCAAATGAAATTAGGGGGGAATTAGATTAATTATTGCTCTCAGCTGGTGAGGTCTTCTGAGGGGTCTTCTTCCTTCCATCAGCCCTGAGTTAAAGCAGATGAAGATGGATGGATGAGTAGTGACAGGTGCTCCCTGCCTACAGCAGCTCACCGAGCTTTCAACTGGCAGCTTATAATGACTGTCTGGAGAGGATATAAACCATTTTACTAACATATGGAACAATATTGAAAATAAAATCTAAAATGGAGCTGCATACCAATGTTTTCACAGATTAGCCAATTACTCCTGCTCTGCCGTCTTAGATTTCCCTGAGTCGGAGTGCATCATGTTGTGACCTTATCGACCGTTTGCAAAGTTGCGCTGTGCCCGTGATCCTCACAGTACCATACATATGACATTTTGCCTGCTTCTGCTAAAAGGAAATTGCGCTTTTTTTAAATTGCTGTCTGTCTCATTCCTCCTTGTCCACCTGCACCTGACTGCATTTAGTTTAGACAGCTCACCTTGCAGGGCTAAAAATTCCTTTTTCCTCACCAGCGGCACCACTTGTCTGCGTGTCCAGCAGATGCCCAAAATGTCAACGCTGAGGCTCGCCAGGATAAGTCAAAAATACTACACGCCAGTCTTAGCTGCTGCAAGTGTCTATATGTCATCTAAAGATGTCAAACAATATTTGAGATGTACAAAAAAGCAGATTCCGGTTTGATTGTAGTTGCTGCGAGTTCTGGCCTCTGTCTCTTTGGAGCGGAGATGATGGATTTAAAAGGATGAGGATGATGGACATGTCTGATAGAAGCGAGGCAGTGATTTGGCCCATCAAAGCCTGCCTTCAGCCAACATACAGCCTGCGGCATGCCGGATCAGTCTAACACTGAACACGCTTGTGCCCTTCTTCTAAACGGGCCATTTGGCATTGTGCAGCTAGTTTTAGTGTTCAACTGTAGGTGGTTAACCGGGGATTTATGTCTTTATGTGTACATGCATACCCCTGTCAGAAAGGAAGCTCAGAGTATATGTACGTGAAACTGAACAACCTCTACTTACAGTCCTTATAAGTAGAGGGCACTCGTGTTTGATCACATGCTACCCTTTAGAGAGAAAAACAGGCTACTTCCTCTTCATGTGTCACATCCTAATCTCTGGCATCTGTTCTTCATTCGTGTCTTCTTCCCCGCTCTACCTCTCTGTTTTCCCGGGTAGACCTCTTCTCTGTGTTTTCCTCACCTTGTTTTCTTATCTCTAAATCTCCCCTCAAATCCACCAGCGACCCTTCTGTCTCTCCGCCGTCTCCTCTGTCTGTGTCAGGTCTTTGGCTCTGTTAATTAATTCTAATGAAGTCATCTATCAAGGACTCTTCTTTCCTCAGCACCACAACATAAATCACCCCATGTAAAAGATGCTATCCCTCTTTCTCCTTCTCTTTTGCTCCCTGCACTACAAGCAGAAAAGAACTCTCTCTCTCTGCAGACCAGGCTTTAATTGTGTGATTGAGAAAGTGTAGCATCACTCCATTAAAGCCAGTCTGCCTCAAATGGCTTCTCTCCGGCTGACACCAGAGGGACCTCTTATAGCCTGCTGTGGTGAGACACGCACATACACACACAAAGCAAGCGACTTAAAACAGACACTTATTGTAAATGGGCCTCATTGGTCTCTGAAGACGTTGTTAACATGTCTGTGGGATGGTCCCCCTGCCAAGAGGGAACTTGATCCATCTCCACATTTACAAAATTAATTTTTATTACAAGCTGTGACTGACTAACACTGCCCAAATTGGGATTTATTTGCTCCCACCACACACAATAGTAATTTCAAATGGACAGCACTGAAAGAACTGACTGCTGCGTTGGTAGTTGTTACATATTTTCTTTCTTCTTCTTCTTTTCTACTAAACGAACAATAAAAATTACAACATTTTCTTCTTATCGTCTCAGGTCACCGCGCTGTGTCCCCTCCAAAGACACTGATGCAAACCCGATGTAAGAAAATGCACACGGAAAGCCCAGACATGTCTAAATAATGTATAAATGATACATCTTGTTAGCCTTGACTCACAGGTTCAGTTGTGTTCTTGTGCACCAAATGATCAATGTCCTCCTATTATCCTCATGCACTCTTTCCAGTTCCATTCCCAATTCTCCCCGCCTCTCCTCGGGTCTTTCATGTTGCCCTCTGGGAGCAAAACAAAACATGGTTTTCTACTGCAAATAAGGAGCTAAAACACCATGTGATCAGTCATGAATTATTTGAATGCTATTGATTTGTATAAATTGTTGCATTTCCCCAGAGCCTTTGACCATAAGAATAACTGCATCTCTATAGGTACTGCATAGAGGAAAAATGGTCTTTTTATACCTATAAAGAAAGAAGTCAGTTTTAAGAAGCTGGCAGTAATTAAAGAGTAGATTCAAGAGTAAACAAGCTTGTAAGCGAGCAAGAAATATGTGTTTGATTTTCAAGCATTGTCAGTGGATTACTGTGTTTTCCCTGCAAATCTGTGCTGTATTTAAGGGTATAATATCAATTTCATGCCTTTTTTTCCCTTCCCCACTAAACTAGAGGCCTCAGTGCCCTGTGGGTAGATAGCTGTTAGAGAATACACAAGGAAAAATAACAATCCGAAAAGGAGAACCAACATATTCCCAAAACATCCCACTTGAGTATGAGCTAATCTTTAGCACATTGTGGTATTTTCATGTTGAATTTTTTTTTCTTTTTCTTTTTCTATTTTTTTTTTTTTTTTTTTTGCCCCGAAAGCCTCATTTAGATGGCAGACAAGGCTTTTGAACACAGAACAGCCTGTAGTCTCTGTGGACTGCTGCAGCACTGCAAAAGGACCTAAATGAAGGCACCAGACAATGTAACAACCGTGAGATCCCGGCACTCGCAGACAGGCCAGAGAAGTCTAATAAACACACACACAATCACTGTCATTAACACGACTGTGAGTTCAAATCTTCTTTGTCCTCACAGGACACGTTTAAATTTCTCGTATTGGGGAAGAATCCAATTTTCTGTTTCTGTGCAGGATCGCATCTATACAGCAGCTCTGCATTGTTGAATCAGATTGAAGTAAACCACCTTATTGAATTTTTTCCTTTTTTGCTGTTACTCTGTCCCTGTAGAACCAGATGATGATATTTGGAGTTAAGTGCATTTCTACAAAAAAAGGCTTTATGTTCATGGAAATTATATTAGAAGCCAGAGGTGTAGTAGTTGCTTTTTAAGTTAAAAATTTTAAAAGTCACTGTATCGTCTTGGGACAATCACAGCTGTCACATATCGTGGCTTTACTGGAGCGGTGTGCGAAGAAAAGAGGATGGACGCATGTTAACACACAGCTTTTATCGTCTTTCTTTCTGTTTTTCAATCTCACTGTTAAGCACAAATATACAAGTAAGCAACGAAATAATAGTCCTTTTGTTCAGTTTAGGCAGTTGAAATATTTCATAAATGACTCTTCTCATGAGTGAAAACATTTTTGGCAAACTTACAGGACGTGAGATTTGCATTTAGGCTCTACCCCCCCTTCACACACGAGGGATTAGTTTGGCAGAGGCAGCAGGTTGAAGCAGTGCTGTGGCATTTTGCTGGAGGTGAGACTTGTGTCCAGGCAGACACTGCTCTGACCCTCTCAGTATTCCCTACTCCTCCTCTGTCAAAAGTGAGTATTGACAGCCCAGAGGGATTAGACTCCTCACACATGCTTCACAGAGCTCCAAAGCAGTTCACTTCTAATATTTAAACGATGACCAGATGTGTAAATTTGAACTGTGATCAATGGGGGCAACACAATCCTGTTTTGCTCATTGCTTCGCATTGCTACAGTATTTCCCCACCTTATCACCCTCTCTTCCAGCCCCTTTCTCTTCCTCTCTGTCTCTGCTCTGCACCAGCCAGCACAGACTCATTTAAGTCTGCTGATGTCTTGATAATGTTCCAAAGCCTTCACATGCAGGTAGAGAAGGAATTCCTCAGCTCCCTGATCAGGACATTATTAGATTTATAGACATTGTTAATTTATAATAGCAACACTGACGTGTATATAAATGTCATTAAAATGAAAATAGTAATAAAATGTGATCATATTAATGTTATGGGATAAATAGCTAATGATCAAATGTAAATGCAAATGTATATACAAAGTGGCATTAATAACATCAAATAAAATAAAACGTTATTCTTATACATGTATGCTTTAGAAAAAAGAAATACAAAAAAGTACAAATTTTAAATTAATTAAATAAAATAAATAATTAAATTACTGTGTAATAATAATAATAATAATAATAATAATAATAATAATAATAATTAATAGCTTTTATTTGTCTCCGCTAAAATAACGATTCCTGAACCGATAATAATTAAGTTATTGGATAGTTAAAAATAAAATAAAATACGTGTTTTCCTCCGTGAAGCAGGAAAGGAGGGGGTGTTTGAATCGTGGGGAATGAACGGCAAGTGTAGTTATGATTGAGGCCCCTTTAAGAGGTTTTTTTTTGGCCACTAAACTGTAGCGACACCAGCGTTGGTGCGTAAAGAGCATCCCTCCTGGATTTCTTCTGATATTCCTCCAGGCTGCTGCTGATTGGCCGACACATGGCTCATGTCTGTCAGATTACATGCAGAAACATTTCTGTGCAATAAATATTTAGAGAAAGTGGAGCTAAGAAATGTGCCTTTGCTTCGGTTATTGTTTATTCAGCAGAAACAATGAAGTGGCATAAAAACGTGGTAAAACATTAAGCAGATACACGAGAACACGCTGCTATAAGTTGTCTTATTTTAATTGGGCGCCGTGCTCGTCATTCATATTAAACAGGCGCTGCCTATAGGCCCTCTGGCAATATGTTTTCCTTTATCATTCTGGGAAAATGTTTTGGCGTGTTTTTTTTGTCTCACTGAGAGAATGTTGCATAGGTTTAGGTGTGACTACACCATTCAACAACACTTTTTTCAAAAATCATCTGTGGTAGCAAAATACTATATTTCTAAAAACTGGTTTATTGTGTCTGACTTTTTTTTAGTTTTTGCATGTACATCCAATCTCAAATCCAACACAAATATCCTTTAAAGGACAAAATAAAGAAATAAAAATAAAAAGTGTATTTAAAAAAAAACCTCAAAGTTAGATGGAGCGCAGGAGTTGTACGTAGAAGTTCAATATCGCCTTTAATTCCGTTTTATAAAACCCCATTGGTGTTTTATTTCGTTACAGACACGCGCGTCTTTTGTAAACCCCGCTTTATTGTGGGATGATATCGAGGCACACGACTGGGAGCGCAGATTTACGTCTTAAAGAGGATTTAGGTCTATTAACAACAAAAGGCGCAGTTCATGGAACATGGGAGAGACCGCGACTTGTGCGTCAGCCGCAGTGATGTGAAGCGGGCTTACTGATAAATGGAGAGACATCAAACCGAGTCATTACAGGGCTGAGATATGAGACTTTCACAGTGGCGGGCCGCTCAGGGCGGCAGACCCAGGGGATCGCACTCTTCTCTCGGCCTTTTTGTGTTTGTGTGCTGGACTGATGAACGACTTAGATAACGTTAAGCCATTATGGGCTCACTTATTCCCATGAAAAAGAGGGCACATTTTTTCACTGCTGATATCTATTGATTTCTATTCCCTATTTGTAAACGGAAACCGCGAAGGATTCCAGTTGAATACTCAAAAGAGACCCGAATTTAGAGCACCAAAATATTAATTACACCATTATCCGATAATTATGCATCTGTTGCTTTTATATGCGGCTACTTTCCGCTGTTTTGCTGTATGCATTTATATGATATGCACTTATCTGCAGTAGGCAGTGGAAAATAACTTCAGAACTCCAATCAAATAAATTTTGGCTGCACTTGTTTTTGAGGAAAATAAATGTTTGGAGGAGGGGGTCACTTGTTTTTTTCAGA
This sequence comes from Copadichromis virginalis, assembly GCF_057382275.1. Lineage (NCBI taxonomy): Eukaryota > Metazoa > Chordata > Actinopteri > Cichliformes > Cichlidae > Copadichromis > Copadichromis virginalis. The sequence goes on from NC_140633.1 coordinate 17,222,069, forward strand.
CATTACTTAGGCATTATTAATATCTATTGTAATTTTCACTGGCTCAGCGTTAGTACCCGTTCATTGTGAAGCAAGTCCTCATATTTTCAGTTCACTCGCAACTTTATAATGCTGATCGTTGCCTCCGTGCCTTTTGCTCTCAGGAATCTTGTGTGCTAATTCCAGTTCAGACAAGTCCAGAAAGCATGTAAACCAGAAGCTATTGGTGACTCATGCGCACATAAAGGTTCAAACACATTTGTCAACAAATGACAAAGGAAATCAAAGCGAAATTCCACAAACCCCGCATTTCTATCTCCTAATCGCGTTAATTAAATTTTCGCCGAATTAATTAGACACAACAGCCATATACAGCCTCCTCACAGGAGTGAGCCACCATAGGCATTTTAATGACCCCGTAATTCAATTAACCGCCTCCATCAGTTCCATCATTGATTTGTGGAAGAAGAAGAAGAAGAAGAAGAAGAAGAAGAAGAAGAAGAAGAAGAAGAAGAAGAAGAAGAAGGAAAAAAAAGCTGCTGAAAGTTGAATTCTGCAAAGTCGAGCCGGCCTGTAATTGCTCGAGACACAGAGATCCGAGGGAAGAAGGGGTGGGGGCGCTGGGCTGAGGTGGCCGTGTATAAATAGTGTGCTCTCAAATACACAGTCACAACAGCAGGAGTGATCTCACCTCCTCTCCACCCCTTCTATCTATCGCTGCTGCCAGCCTCCTAAAAGAGCGTATCCGTGAGCTGTACACTGGTATATAGAGACGGTATATGCTGAGAATTCACGGTGGATTTCCCTGAGCAGGAGCACTACTGAGCGACAGAGCTGACCATGGAAGAACTTACGGCATTCGTGTCGAAATCGTTCGATCAGAAAACCAAGGAGAGCAGCAAAGAGAGTATCACGTACAGGGAAGTTTTGGAGAGCGGCTTGACAAGGGCGAGGGAGCTGGGCAGCCCGGAGACAAACCTGCAGGACATTACGGAGAGCAACCACTGCCCGGTGCATCTGTTCAAGGACCACGTCGAGCTGGAGAAGGAGAAACTGAAGGACTTTAATGTTACGAGGGCGACAGAGGGTAAGGTTTTCACTTTAATTGTGAGAAATGCTCCCGCGTGATGTCGGGGAAAATGTCTCAAGTTCGGCTGTCTGGTGTGTCCGGAGCGAAGCATTTTTCTTGTTGTTGTTTTAATTATTATAATTTTCCAAAATCTACGCGCATAAAAAAGAGTTGAATTTACGTAACCGCGTTTAGTCAATGTAGTTCCCCAAAGTTAACGCATTAATCTGTTATTGCAATGATAATTTTACAAAGCAGGAGGCGGGCCCTTCGCCAGACCATCGCTTTAACTGTTTAATGATAGTTTGCAAACGAAAGGAAAGAAAAAATACAGCAAGATTTGTTCTGTAGAATATAATCGTATTAAATGTCTAATGTTTAATAATGATTTTAGCTTTATTTGGACTATATGTCATCATTTTATGCCGGTATTAAACTATCCGGCAACAACCTACTTTAAGTCAGCACTGCAGTGTATTTTCTTTTGCCTTTATTAGTAAATTATGTATTCTTGTACATTCTAGCAGGCGTTGTTTAAAAGCTTAAATATAATGTAATTATGATGCAGTGTATAAACCCATAGCCTGCAGGACTGCCGATTGCCAGTCAGACTGCACACTCTAGAGTAGCAATAAATCTTTTTATTTTTTCAGTTGCAAAATCGTGTGTAAGCTGAAAACATAAATAGATCTACCTTTTAAAAATCACTTTATTCATTTCCAGTCTGTGAAGTAGCATACAGCAGGAGCACAGGCCTCCTTTCACTCAGCAGTCACAAATGTGCAGTGGGCAGAAAACTATGATTTAGTGGATTTGTTTCTATATTTATCCTGTAAGAAGAGTTTAAAAAAATGGAGTCAGCACTATGGGGCAATAATCAGCCCTATAACTTAAATTAAATCTGTCTTTTTTAACATAAACTGATCGGATTTTATTTAAGTTAAAATGACTTTCATTTGAGAGAAAAAAAGCAGTTCGGCGTCAGCAAAGTACAAACAGTAAAATGAGACAGAAAAGGCCATTAATTGCAGCAGTTGTCAGCTGTGTTGCTAAAATTAACACTGATAACACTTAATAGCTGCTTATATAGGCTGTTCTATTTTTATTAGGCTATAGTGTACTGTCAGCCACGCAGCGTAATGGTGTGATTAAATAAAAAAATCTGTTGGCTGATGATTTTTATGGATATCCTAAAGGTCTGTTTTATGGAGGTGAGTAATTAGGCCTAAATCTTCTCCGTTTAGCCGGGACTTATTTCTCTGCTCTTTAAATCGCTTATACCCTTATTAGGCTTCCATATTGACTGATTTACTTCCATTACGGCACTGACATTACACGCTGACTTATGGAGGCTGGAAATGCAGCCACGGGCCTCTCTATTGAAGAACTAAGCTGTGTAATGTGTGTGTGTGTGTGTGTGTTGCTGTCAAAGTGCCAGGCCTAAGGCCCCCTGTCAGGGCCCAGTGTTGACTATATGGGGGGGAACCCTTAATGCGCACTTGTGATATGTGTGTTTTGAGCTTGGAATGTGTGCATGTGTGAATTTTAAACGCATCTTCTCCTTTAAAAAACAATAATAATAATTGTTTCCTTCCCCCACCACCCGTGGGCCGTTTAACAGGGATATATGAGTGTAAGGAGAAAAAGGAGGACGTGAAGTCCGAGGATGAAGATCCACAGGGCAAACTGAAGCAGCGGAGGAGTCGCACTAACTTCACCCTGGAGCAGCTCAACGAGCTGGAGCGGCTCTTCGACGAGACGCATTACCCGGACGCCTTCATGAGAGAGGAGCTGAGCCAGAGGCTGGGACTGTCCGAGGCCAGAGTGCAGGTGAGGATTTCCCACATAAGTTACTCACTTTCTTCACTCTCGTGTCTGTGATGCAGAGCGGAAATCGTGCTGTTGCTGCTGCTGTGTGAGGAGCGGCCAAGAAGCTTTGCTGTCTGTCTGTCTGACGGCTGTAGTGTGAAAATATTTCTGCTGTTGTTAAGCAACACTTGTAAGCTCGCGTGTGTGTGGGTGATTTGTTAAGTGGCGTCACTGCTTTGTGGGAAATATGTTAGTGATCTAGCCAGCCCTTAATTTGTTCTATAAGGAAACCCCACTGTAATTAACCGAAAATATAAGAAAATATATTTTTAGCTTTTGAGGTGGAAAACCGGACCATGTGGATCCATCGTGAAATAATTTTGCTATAAAACACGCATATTGCTATAAAAACTTGAAAATATATTATAAAACTGTGCAGTCATTTTGGAGCCTTTAAATAAACCTTTTCTGTTGTGTTTGCTCGCACACTGAGCACGTTTAAAATCCTTTGAAATGACTCGAAATACGCAAGACTGCGTGTGAGCCACGTGAAAAAACGACTTTTAAAAAAAATTTCTGGTTTCTTTTGGAACATAAACAGGTCGCATCGTGTGTCCTGAAACATACAAGTAAATAAATAAATAAAAAACAGAAGAATAAAAAGCTAGGAGCTCATTAGTTTAGTGACAGGTTGACCACTTGACAAATAAATGATCCAGCTTGTTAGTGAAAAAGCTCCACGTCTGAAATATTGCTGTAATATTCCTATGGGGAGGTTTGTAAAGCCCCGTCTAGCTTTCTCTGTGGTGTCCTAATATTCATACAGGGAGACGGTTTCACTGCGACATTTATAAATGTTAGAAACACGACTGCACAATTGCCGCAGATTTGACTATTTAAAAAAAATATTTATTTAGGAAAATATCAAATGTAGAGGGTTCACCATGCCCTCTTAACAAGGATGACAAATAACTATTTTTTAAAAGTATGTGTTTAATGAAAGATTCACGTACAGTAGCAGTAAATCAGTTGTAAACCGTCCAGGATGGATAGCCTCAGAGCCAGCTGAACTTGCAGCGGTAGGCCTGTGGAGCCTTGTGCCTCCGATCCGAGCATCCTTGCGGGTAGAAAAAAAGAAGAAAGAAATCCAGCCAGTGATTAAAATGAATGAAGAGCCTGAATGGCTGCTTCAGGGGACGCGCTCTTATGTCAACTCGTATCGCTCCTCATTTTCTTTGTAATATCTGCCATTGGCTTGATGTAGTGTCCCCATAAAAACAGATTAGAAATAATTCAATTCTGGGCCAACTCTGCTGCTGTTCAGCTATATCTAATCGGATGAATAAGCCGCATCATAGAGCTTTATAAGCCACCGACTACCTTTTTTTCCTGAGCGGACTTAGTTGACAGCAGTACACTGCGATTATCGCTAATAAAGTGCGTGCATTAAAATTATTTATGGAGGAAATATGACTGATAAAGACCGAGTCTGCGTGTGTGTGTGTTTTATGTTATCAAATAGACACTCGGAACCTACCGATGTTCTCTTTTGGGGGAAAAAAGATGAAGGAAAAAAAAAAATGAAGCATTTTCAGGCTGTCTTTTGGGGGGGTGCGCACTGGCACATGTTTTCTCCAGATTTAGTGAGAGCGAATTGCAGCAGGGCTGTTACAGGCTGTGAACCTGCGCTCCGAGCAGCTGTCAATGAATCTAATTGAAAGTTATGAGAGCTTGGTGAGGAGCAGGCAGTAATTCGGTTAGGACTAATATCTTTGGGTTTCTGGCGCGCTGCTAAATTAAATGTCATTATTCACTGTCTCTAATAAAAAATCAAAAAGGAAATGAGATTAGGGTATTTGTGAAGCGCATCATTGAGTGGCCCTTAATGAAGAAATAACTGTCTGAACCAGTGTAGTTCACTTTGCTTAACATACTGGCACGTAATTGGAATTGATCTCGGGCCCGTCTAATATTAGCCTTGATTTATCTGAGGGATTACTGTGCGTCTATGCAAAATCACCTGGGATTTTCATAAACACCTTTCCTACCACCATTTACCGCTGTAGAGCTAATAACTCACGGCGTAAACAATCGCAAACAATAACGACAATGTGCAGTGTTTAGCTTCAGGCCTACACCACGATGATGATGACAATAATAATAACAATGATAATAATAATAATAATAACAATAATAATAATAATAATTATGTACTCTACGTGGACAGGATTTATAGACATTGATAATGCATTGACAGGAAAATCTCACTGCTGTGGTTTTATTGTAAAAACTATATTTGGATGATATTTTGTGAAGCTGAGAGCGAGACATTTGTTTTCCTCGTAATTTTCGCCTCGTTGTTATCTCCTGCTCTCTCGCCTCGGTCCCTAATGGACGCTTTATCGACTTCCCCTGTTATTGCAGTCCCATCGACACGATGTTGCACGTCGCTCCCCCGCAGCTTAAAAACGGCGTCACGGCACCCCGAGTCGTCAGCAACATCATCAGTCGGCGCCCTTTGTGGTCCGCCACCGGTCGCTAATTTTCGCATCTGTAAACGATAATCATCGCGGGGGTCGAAGGGGAGGGGAGATAATGTTATTCAACGAGGCAAATTAAGTTGATGGTGATTAACAATAGGCCCGCAGCCTGCAGCTTCAAAGGCAGTCAGCAAATTGGAAGGTAGTTAATGACATTTATTTATTTATTTGAAGGATCACAGTATCCTTGTAAAATTGCTACACTTTTTCTTACAACCCTACTAGAACTTTGTTTAAGTTACAGTGACTTTAAGTGGCTGTAGTTTAGGAGATAGAGGAGGTCATCGGAAGATTGGTGGTTCGATCCCCATTTGCCAAATATCCTTGGGCAAGATACTAACCCCATGTTGCTCTGTGTGCATGTTAGACAGAGCAAAGAAAAAAGTGCTTGTATGAATGAAGCAGTTGTGTAAAGCGCTTTGAGTAGAAAAGCTCTATATAAGAACCAGTCCATTTAGCTCAGTTTTAAAAGTATGTTTTTTAATCTATAAATTAGTTTAGTCTCATTTACAGTCTAATATTTTTTTCCTCTTTGAAAATTATTACAATTCGTATTTATTTGTGAACACACATGACTTAGGTTTTATTTGCTTGCGTGTGTTGGATTTCCCCTGTTTTTATTTGCCTGGTTCCAAAAAAATAAATAAATTTGTCCATTTATGACAATCTAATTTCACTATTTAAATATGACAACAAATAGGATAGAAACTGTTTGCATCTATTCTAATCAGTTCTTTTCTCTTTCGATTGCAGGTTTGGTTTCAGAACAGGAGAGCAAAGTGTCGAAAACAAGAAAACCAGATGCACAAAGGTGAATGCAATTTGCTCCCTTTATTTTGGCCTCTTAATATTATTATTAGTGAATTTATTACTGATTACATTTTGACACAATTTCACCATTTTTATGACTGCATGTGAAAAAAAAAGTTGTGACCTCCTCATCTCACATAACAACAACTGTCTGGCTGTCTGACAGACATCTTTCCCTTCTCTCCAGGTGTTATTCTGGGCAGCGGCAGTCCCCTTGACGCATGCAGAGTAGCACCCTATGTCAATATGGGCGCCCTCCGGATGCCCTTCCAACAGGTAGGCCATGTTTTCATATTTGCGGTAATTGACAAAGCTTGAAAAATCTAAAAATAATCCAGAAACCAAAATAATCTTAAATGTAAAAAAGGAAAATAAATAATCCAGTGGTGACAAGTAATGCGTCATCTCTAAAAAACCCGTCAAATAAATGTAAAAGTTGAGACTGGACTGTTTTGCGCTTGGATATGCGGTGGAATTGGTGTCAGAGTGGGCCTTCTATATTTGTGCTTCCACATGCATGTATATAAGCCATGTGCAGCTATTAGACTGAAGTGATGAAAGAGTGCATACGTGGAGAGGGGAGTGAAAGGGTGGGGGTGTTGAGACCTCAGTGCACCTTTCACCTTCTGGCTGTGGGGAGAAGGTTGGACCGTACAGGGAGAGGAAAGGTGGGCAGACATTTGATCTGCTGCTGTCTGCTTCTACGTCCCGGTTGCTGTGTTGTCTGCTTGACCCTGGCTAAAAGCAACGGCCTAATTAAGCCAACAGTGCGGCGGGCGTGAGCACATAAAAGAGATGATGAAAGCGGGGAATGAAGTGGGCTCTGATGGATATTGGCGTTGAGCTGCACTGGCAGGGGTGGAGGATTGAGGCCTGCATACTGAGAGAGAGGCACGTTGCACGAGGTTGAAACAGGCACTAGGCATGCATGGACTCAGATATTACAACGCTGCATATGCATGGGAAATGAGGAGATGGCTAGCGGCTGGTGGATGGGTAAGGTCGTGACCTCTTGTCAACAAAAAAGTAAAGACTTGTGTCTTTTAAAGCAATGCAAAGTTTGTGTGTGTGCCGGGCCGAAAGCACACAATCACTCTGAACCCACGTCACCTGTTCCATTTTCAGAGACAGATTAATTTCTGCCATAACCCACAAAATCAAGTTTCATAACTGTGATTTGTTTTTCCAGTGGTCCTTCTGCATTGTGTAACCAATCGCGTTCGCACTATACAATTGGAAATTATCAGTCACGGCTGCAGTTTGTTCCCCGATTCTTTCGGTGAACGCGATACGTGGAAAAATTTGTTGTTTTGCAGAAGGTTTTGTTCGGATGCCGCTGCAGCGCTTAGCAACTACAAACTCGCGGGTACAAATTAATTTTCCCTTTCGTTTAACAACTTCGATTTAAATCTCCCTTTTTGCATTTTTATACTAAAATACAACTAAAAATAATATTTAGTCAAGTTAAAACTTTGACTTTCTATCGTGCTATTTTGGTTGGAGAAGAAAGCTAGAAATACTTGAGTTTTCCCACTTCTTCCTGTGGTGTTTGAAACACATGAGACACGGCAACAGGCTCAGCTCTCTCCCTCTGAAGTAAGCGGATGCTTAATTTTCACCTACTTCTTATAAAATAATTGCCAAGAATGTGAAAACTGATATCCTATGCTCCTTATGGTTTCTTTTTCTTTTTTTTCTCCCCTTGACTCAGGAATATGTCTGGATAAATATTTATAACTCCAAATATGTGAATATCTTTTCAGTGCAAAATAGTTTATTTATGCAATTGAATACATAATCAGGATAACAAGACTGCGTATTTCCAAGGGTATACCATAGTCCTCAGTCTGAATTAAACAAATCTGTTCTGGGTCCTAGAAAGACTTTGATTCTAGGCGATTAAATTGGATGTGGTGTCTGAGAGCAATGTATGATTCATTAACATTTAGAATAGCTGACATGAAGAAAGGGCTAAAGCGCAGAGTGCAGCCCTTAACTATTTTCATAGAAAACACACTGTAAGCAACAGCTTTGAGGGGGTAACATTTGAGGGGGAATTTAATAGTGTCAGACTGTGAAACCTAAATCCTCCCTGCACACACACACACACACACACACACACTTGTCCTGAGGGGCTCATTCTGACTTTACGTTTTCACTGTTCGGCAGGTCCAAGCACAGCTCCAGTTGGAAGGGGTCACCCACTCCGCCCACTCCCACCCTCACCTGCACCCTCACCTGGCCGCTCACGCGCCCTACCTGATGTTCCCGCCCCCTCCTTTCGGACTACCAATCGCATCTCTGGCCGACTCGGCCTCGGCGGCGGCGGCGGTGGCAGCAGCCGCCAAAAGCAACAGCAAGAACTCGAGCATCGCCGACCTGCGACTCAAGGCAAGAAAACACACCGAGGCTCTGGGACTCTGACCCCACCGGGCTGCCCCTCCGCTCGCCTGATGCCCATAATCGCCTCTCACACAAGACTGAGCCTGTGAAAGGGCCGTGACACTCACAGCTAAAACTAAAATAAACAAAAACACTGAGTGAGAATGAAAGAGAGGAACACATAACAGAGAGGGGGAGAGAGAGAGTGGGTGTGAGAGAGAAAGGGGGAGAACAGTGGAGGAAGAAAATAAAAAAAGAAAAGAAAAGGAGGAGGGGAGCGAGAAAATTGTCACAAAACCAGCTGCCAAAACAAACCACTTGTAGAGAACGGTAATTAAATACCAATGAAATCACCTTTTACTTTTCGCCCAACAGGCAGGACTTCTGCGGGGCCAGTGGCTCAGTCCACTCCAGGCACAGATCACATCCCAAGGACCGTACAAACACATGTGGATGTCTGTCTGAGGGCCAGGCCCGGGGCCCGTCAGACCAGAAGATGTTAGAACAAAGCAAACTGGCAGGCAGCAGCAGGGCCAAAAGCAGAGCCTCGCTGACGCTGGCTGACGCCATGTTGACAATGCAAAGGGTTAAACTTGTGTGTGTGTGTGTGGGGGGGGAAACAGACCCAAACATCACCCCACCGAGGTATTGGAACGGCTCTCACCTTCACCCGCCTCCCCAATCCCCCCTCCCTCCCCTCGTGCCCCGCTCCTCACTAGAGAAACGAAAGAAGAAAACATTTAAAGAACAAAAAAAGGCCATATTTGTCTCCAACCACTGTGTTCCCTGCTGCTGCCAAGTGCATGAGCTCTAATGGAGGACCGTTACTGGGACTGGTTTCCATCCGCACCTGACATTAACACTCGACAGCTGTTTTAAACACTGCCATCCAACATGCTCCCCCCGACACCTTCAAAGTCAAAGGCCTCCATTAGAGCCTGATACCCTTCTTCTGATGGACTTATGCTCTAACAAAAGCAACAAATCCGTTTTTTTTCTCCCTCTTTTTGTTGTTGTTAGTCGCAGACTGGAGAGACGTTGCTCTGTGTTGTCGGGCATGTGCTGGCGAGACTTTTGGTTTGCATTTCTCCCTCAAAGTGTGCTCTATCTCTCTCGCTCTGTCTTTATTATTTTCTTTCCTTTCTGTTTGTTGTGTTGTATTTTTGGGTAAAGAAGTGAAGATCGCCTTTGCACTTCAGGTCTCACACGTGGGTGTTTACAAATGGCACTACAAGCAGATACTACTTTATTAATTAAAGCGGGGAGCTGGGTTTGATATCGTCACGCGATCAGCAAAAAGAACAATTATCTTAGATAAAGGGTATAAATGGGATTTTCCTTTTTCCTCTTTTCTTCTTTTGTAATTCTGAAAAAATATGAAGAAAGCATCAGTCAAACTGAAATGCAATGGTGTGCAGTTTAAGTGCAATACTGTAAATAGCAAAAAAAGAAAAAAAGAAGTAAAAACAGCTAGCAGTTAGTCCTCAATGATAAAGAGACCCAATGACTTTATTTTACTTTTATTTTTTTCATGCACTGTTGGAGTGTTCAGTTTATTTGCCAAACCCACCAGTTTTTCTACAGCAGTGTATATTTTGTTTAGTTCGAGAAAACCCCCTTAAAGACCAGGTGCCATATCCCTACATAACCTCCTATGTATTCAGACAATTTTCTATACATCAGGCACAGCTTTTATGAGGAAAGACATGAGCACATTTTTGGATTCAGCAGAAATTAAGGTAGATGAAAATAAGCTCTCTTAAGTACTCCACCAACGGTCGAAGAAATCCTTTTTGCTTTTTGCATTTTTAGGAAAAAGTGTTTTATCAGCAAATCAGCACCCTAACCCAAACCGAGCAGTTGTTTATGATACGATTAGTTTAATTTTGCATGTTGTATGTGATTTTTTTTGTCTTTTTCATCCTTAATTTCCAAATAAATTCAACGTGTATGTTACAAATTGTTCCAGAAAAAACATTGGGATGAAATATCGTTTATTTTGACAACCTTTTAAACACTGCTGTCAGACCCGTGCTAAATATATGGATCCGCTTCAGGTCCGCGTGACCTCGATCAGTCTCCAAACAACATTTTCTGTCTTACCAGACCTCCATTTAGAAATGTTTATTAATGTCTCCATTTTAAATTAAGCATATGGGTGTTTTATTTATTATTTTGTCTGAAAGTTTATGAAAGATTAAATAGTTGAACTACAAGTGTACATTTTTACATGGCTTTGCATTTATTTTTGTATGTTTTTATTAAGTGTTTCATTTTGAATTGGGGGGTGGCGTGGGGGGTGTGGCTGTAGTAAGTTGTTTGCCTAAAAAAAAAAAAAAAAAAAAAAAATGTAGCGTGTCCGAGTTTACAAACATTTCAGGGACGGTTGAATTTAACAATCCATGGAATTTGTTGTACCCATTAAAATGATTACCATTTCATATGCAAGCATGCCTAAACATGAATCATCGTACAGTTTGTTTTTTTACCCTTTTGAGTCACAAAATATGAATGTACATCTTGTACAAGTAAACTATCAATAAAGTTATAAATATTTGTACACGACTTTAAAAAAAATACTGTTCAAACTTGTTAAACTGCACGAAAAGCCTGGGGTTTTGCACATGAACTAATCCTCCTGGAGAGTGTAAGTGTAATTTTCCTTATACCCTCGACAAACGAACAGCACTGCAGTCCTCAGAAATTACTTGGATACACAGTGGTAACCACGTTTCCAAGATAATAACAGCAGCCCACGACTAATCCCCTCTCCCAGTGTTCGGGGTATTTGCGTCATGCTCTCTTCGTGCCTCACATCATGTTGCGGCTGATCCTCAACAGCAGTCTCAATCTGCGGATCAATATTAATATCGGTCTACAGTTGACATTCACGCAGACTCCGTGTTAGCCGGTCCAGCTCTTCACATCCAATCTGTGCCACACACCAGCAGAGAAAATTGAGCTGCTATAAAATCCAGATGCAGCCCTTTTTTTTTTTTCTGGAGCCTCTTGCGCGGCACATCTCTCTCTCAGTGTTTGTCAAAATGACACGGATAAGATTGGTATGGAAAGTGGGGGGCAGTACAGTCGTCAAATAGAAGCAAGATGGCTGTAACTGGAGTGGGAAGCCTGCAAGCGTGGAGGGAAAATAGCAGGCGAGCAAAGAGATGCGAGGGTTACTGTACATCTGACAAGTGATGTCCTCTGACCCGTGTGCTCAGAGAAGAGCTTTGGTTTGTGAGGATCGAGAATTTCTGCACGTTCGTCAGCATTTCAAGTCAGTCCCTCCACTTGTCTTACCCACACATACTACATTTTGCACTTTAAAATGGTCAGCGGCTTGTTTTTTCTCAGTGTATTAGCTTCCTCAGGGAGCCTAATTCCAGATGTGTGTATACAAAGTAATTATACCATGTGCTATAGTGGCTTATTGTTTGAACCCCATACAGGAATTATCCCAAATGGCGTCCTGTTGAATGCGGTACCCCCTAGAAGGTCGCCGCGCGTTTAATTTGTACCTCTTTGCTCATACATCAAGATTGAGTGATATGGTCGCAGACTGATGGCTCCATATTTACCCAGTGACCCCTCTGGCTGAGGCTAGGTCTGGAAATAACAGCATCCTTTTATGTGTACTAATAATTAGCAAGGCACACACAGCCATCCATCAACCACCAATGAGCCATGGCTGCTTTGTCAACATGTTCAAGCACATAAAGCTATTTATGTTGGCCACAAGTAACAAATACACAATAATATCTTAATAGAGGAGAGAGAGAGTGTGTGTGTGTGTGTGTGTGTGTGTGTGTGTGGGAGGGGGGTATTTAGTGGGCTCCTGTGCTTGATATTAAATGTACATCTGGTTTTATTGCTAATGAATGTTTCCTTGGTTCTTACAGGCTGCAGAATGAGGGCTCGCTCCTTATTGTCCCGACGTTTCGTTTTAATCCTCTGTTGAAATGTACTTGGATTCCCTATAGTGCTCTCAAATTCTGCTATAAACGAGTGCTTCGTCAAGTAACTGTTGTGATTTCCAAAAAGTACAGATCATCAAAAAAAATTTTCTCCCCCATACGTTCCTTTCGTCGTCCACTTCTCGTCACGTCTGGTTCGGGAAGAATGAGCTTCGCAGCTTGTCCCAGAAGTCTGAGGCTCAGTGCTACGCTGCGCTAGCCCATCAGAGGTCAAGTGCTCAGGGGTCACGTGAAAATAGTTTTTTTTTTTTAATCACATTCTCATAATACTCTTTGAAATGCCACACACAACTATGATCAGAGGGAATGTGGGCTGTCGTAGCCTCAACATAAAGCTGCGCGGGGCACCGGTAATGGTGTGAAATGACAGAGCTTATGGGCCTGAGAAGACAGTATATATTTAGCTCAAAGACATGAAGTTAGAGCTTTTGTCATGCTATATCACAATAACTTGAGGGGCTACTTGCAACAACTCTGAAAATAACAGGTTTGTTTGGTTTAGTTTGGAGGTTTTTTTTCTTGTGTGTGTGAACCAACTTTGTGGTTCTTAAATCCCGAGTAAATCCTGTTCCTGCAGTTTCAGCTGTAGCTTGAAGTGAAGCCACCCAGAGAAACCTCAGCTGAAAACAATCGAGCTGAAGTGCTGAAGTCACTACGGTCGGCCAGGGATCAAAGGGCGCCTTTCATCCCAGTTTGTTTGGGCTAGACTTTGCTTTGCTTTGTTGGCTAATGCTCATAAATGTATCTGGAGTCATCAGCGGTGCGAAACTATATTAAAACCAACATTTTAAGTCTGGGTCAACACTTGGTCTTTCTTTTTTTTCTTTTTAAGTGAAAGTGGAAACTGTCAAGAATATAAATTCTGGGTGGAAAAAAAAGAGGCATTAAGTTCAAATTCTGTTCAGCTGTTTATGTTATGTTCATTAGCCGTTTACTTTCACTTCAAGCATTTGGCTTTTGTCGTTGCAATCCAAGCAAGTTATCTAATAAAAACACATTATTTTCTGTCCTATTGCAGCGTCAATTAGAGGTGATTACGAAACTTATCCGCGCCATCTACAAACACTTTTTCCTAAAACTTTGCATGAAAACAAAAAATAAGCTAGAATTAGAATAATTAGAATTTGGGATTATTCGAAGATTAATCCCAAATTGTTCACATTCTTTAGCTGCCTTTTATTAATACCCGTCATACTCTATTACTGTCAGTGTAGTCACTTACAAATACACGCAGACACCAGGATCTCTATAGAGTGGCTGCGTTTAGATGGTTTGGTTTGGGATTTAATCGTCTGGTCGGTTGTAGCTAGATAAGAGAGACTTTCATGATGTTTAGCTCCATCCAGTGGGCTTCAAGTATTTTTGACCACATGTTCTCTCCTGGTTTCACTCTCTTGCTGCCAGGAGGATCCACTTACAAGTTTGAAACAATATTAGATTAAAGACAAAGTCCAGGGGCATCCAAAACAAAGTTTATTCTCAGTTTAATCACAATCAAACATGCACACATGGATAATATAATAGTTTGTTTAAGGATTTTTTTTTCCAGCCACAGTATCAAAGGTCAGCAATATTAAGTTTGAAAAAGACATAAGAAAATGGCCTTTTAACAACAGCCACATTAGAATCAATTCAATTTGACTGCTTCATTTTTAGAGTCTTGTTATTTTGCATGTTAGGTTATGATGGTAAGCTGGGATGCATTAGTAACACTTTTTTCACGGTGACAAGTCAAAATATCTGAGCAATGTATCTGTTTTCTAACAAGACTCATAATTTATTTGATAATTGATTCTTCTTGTGGCGATGTTAAATGAAAGACACAGATGTGGATGTTTAGGTAATGGGATCTGCTGCTTTATATTTGGACCAAACCACAAACTTTGGGACCAACAGGAAATGCCAAAAACTGTAGTTTTACTAATGGCCACTAGAGGCTTGAGCAACGCTGAGTCATCGATTGCAAGCTTAAAATCTCAAAATTTGCAACATAAATAAACGGGTTTACAGCCTGGTCTCTTTAACTAATTCTACTGGTTGAGGGGGTTAACTTTAAATCATATTAATGCAAAAAATTATGCCTAATTAACAGCATGGCTGTTCTGAGTGACAGCAATAGATGTCTAGCGATCATAGCTAGCTGCCTGCTAGGTGTTATCACAATTAATCTTAGCCACTGAATTGGACTTCAATACTGTGTTTTTGAGTTTGTTGCTGCAATAAAATGTTGTAAATAGGATTCATGCTATGCTCAGAGTGATTTTATAGTACTAATTAGGAGATAACCTATCTGTGTGTGATGCTCTCATACGACTTATGGATCTTGCTAAGTGAGCTAACTAGCATTAGCTAGCCACATGCCCTACGGTTCTGGCTTCAAAAGAGTAGTCCACAAACAATGGGTGACATCATGGTGGCTACATCCATCTCTTATGTACAGTCTATGATTATAACACTTCTGTTTCATTAGCAGGGAAATTATGAGGAAGAAGTAAAGTGTTTTGTGATGATACTTCTCCCAGCCTTTGTGTTTAACATGCTAATCAAAATCTTTTTTGTACATTAACTTTTTATGTCTTTCTCTAAAGAGAAAAGTGTACTTTGGGCTTCTCCCAGTTTAGTTATGTTTCCCGAAAGAAAGATTATGTGTATTTATGTTAATAATACAAAGCTAAGCTAATTTCATGTGCCTGGTTGCAGTTTAACATAACTGTACTGTGTGAGCATATTTTGAATGTGATGACATAAGACATTGTGGTCTTGGTTCTTGTTGTTCACATTCTTCGCACTCTTTGAACTGCCCACAGCCACTGAGAACATATCAATTCTATTATCAAGTGGCTTTTTTTCCCCTTCAAAATAA
This sequence comes from Copadichromis virginalis, assembly GCF_057382275.1. Classification (NCBI taxonomy): domain Eukaryota; kingdom Metazoa; phylum Chordata; class Actinopteri; order Cichliformes; family Cichlidae; genus Copadichromis; species Copadichromis virginalis. Next base: position 17,237,495 of record NC_140633.1, read on the forward strand.
AATAGATTTTTTAAAGAAATAAAATCCCTAATGAATGATGCACCATTGTTTTCCTTTTCTTTTTTAAAAAAATGGTAGAAATAAGCATTCATCTGCAGTTTAAAAACCATAATTCAGTCTGAAATATCCTCCACTGAAGTGCTGAGAAACAAACACTTCAATAGCTGTTTTTCAAAAATATGTTTCTTAAAATGTCAAATCCCTTTGCTGGAGTCTCTTTCAAAGCTGTTTTTAATTACACAGCTTCAAACTACTATTTAGACAACAAATTCACTCTGAGAAAATAATCATTGCATATTAATGTGATCAATAATCTCAACCAAACGGCAGTTTTATTTCCAGCCGGGCTGCCTGTTTATCTGAGCTCCACTTCCTACCGCGCAGAGAATTTAGTCAATACTGTTCACTTTTTGTTCACAAACAGTTTAGGTTATGTTCATATTTGCAAAAAAGAATGAAATAAATATTTTTTAACTGGAAAGCAAATAAGCTGAAAAATCGAAACAGATGTGGTAAACATAGCAAAACAGACCAACAGATCATCAGATTAAATTCCAAACGTGTTAGCTTTAGTGAGTTCTGATCTCCTGGAGGTCTCACATTCACATTTCTCTTCTCAGTGCAAGATGCAGGGTTAAGAAACAAGTTTGTCACAGTTTAAATCTTATACTAAACGTTAAAGTAAATATGTCCTGTGTAGGCTTTCTCATGAAAAGACGATTTCATTAATGTTGCACCAAACCTTGAAATCTATATTAATTAGCCTGGCAAAGACTCCAATTCAGCTTATCAGACAGCCTTGGAAAATGTGAAGAAATTTTTTTTGTTTTGTTTTGTTTGTTTTTTTAAAGAAAGTTTAAACTTTACACTCTATAAAGTATTTTATTATTACAGGACAGTCTGGACAATGAACTACCTGGACCTTTCCTGTATTTTTACACATTTGTTCCTGGTCTGCCCCACTTAAGATCAAAGTGGACCGTATGTGTAATAAAATGATCTTGACACTCCTGATCTATATGATAATGCAGACGTGCATGCTTTGCACTAATCTTAACTATCGCCGAGAAAAGGACACCTGAAACAGCTCTCTGTTTCAAGATCATTCAGAAACGTTTGGTTTTGACGTGGCCCAGAAAACATCAGCCTGACAGACAACTGGCTCCAGTCCTTTTTCTAAAGACAGACAAAGAAATGAGTCCTGGTGATAAGATTACAAGTACAGAGATTTAAATACAATTTGATGGTTACCCAACTTAATTGTATTATGTTAACTGGTGACACATGATTAAATTAAGTGTATTTTAATTAAGTTAACAAATCAGATCAGCAGATTTAAGTTACACACAGAGCACATGAATAAAAATAGCAAGTTAAGGGAACAGGTTATAATTTCAAGTTGATATTAGCTCGACTACAGCTCCGATGCCATTTTTATAGTGAGGATAAAGTTCTCCTTTTTTTTCTTTGTCCTGTGCTTTTTTTTACAGTCACTAATTAATTTGTCCTGTTTGTGTCAATAGCTGGAATACCCACTATATGTACATTAATACTTGAAACATTTGCTGTGTTTGCTCACCCTTGTTAAACAAATCTTGTGCTTGCCTGGTGAGAGACAGACAAAACAGCTGTGCCCTTTGACGTTTTAGTAGTGGTCACGTACTAAGTAACAGAATCTGAATACAAGCAGTGAGCTGGACACCTCAGAGACACATTAGACACAGGTGTCAACAGCAATACACAATTTTATAACCAGTATGAACTGAGTTGTTGGTTGTGATCTGTTTGTCAGGACACTGTCACATGTTCACATACAACAGTTCAAAACTTTATTTGCATTTGCAAAAAACTAATTTTAGGTTGATGCTACTTATTAAAGTATCATTTGGTGTGTTCTTTTAGACTTGTCTGATAATTTCAAATATATAAAATAAAGTTATATAAATTAATGTAAGTTTTGACTTAGGCATCTCTTCCATAATCAAAGTGTCAATGATATACAAAAACATTCTGATCATTACAAGGTTAAAACAAAGACAAACAGACAACTACACACTCTCGCTTCCACACCGGCGGTCAATTTTGAATCACTGCCTAACCCAAGAAGCATGGTTTCCAACTGTGGGAGGGACGCCCATGCATTCAAAAAAAAGAATCTGCACTGCAGCAGGTATAATGCATTAATGCATTATACTCTCTTAACTGATGTCAGTCAGAATAGATAAAAGCCAAACCTGTGCAGTTAGCTGTCCTCTGCAGGGTGGTGGGAAAGAGATTTTAGGAGCAGCCCTACAGATTTGTGGCCATCATGTAAACAGTGAATGTTAATGAAAAAGCAAACAGCCTACCTCTGCTAGTTACGCTGGAAAGCAAGTTTGAACAGTTGCGATCGCCCCTTTCCCCCTTCAAACAAGGAGCACTGCAGGGGAAAATAATTATCTGTTATTTCCAGTCTTTGGGTTACATGCATTTAGATGCCAATGAAAACAACTTCCAGTTTTGGAGTTTTGCTAAATAAATGGAAAGAAATGCAAATAGACAGAGCAAAAAGCTTATTTATTTCATTGTGATCAAAACTATCTGATGGGAAACTATAGCAGGCAAATTTGTGCCAAATTTTGGCTTCTCAAACTAAAAATAAATAAATAAATAAAATGCTCATGGTGATTTTGTTTGTCAGCACTAACGTAGAAGTGCAAACAGAAGTGCTCTAAAATAGAAAATGAAATTTACCTCTTATTTCCATGATTAAAGAAACATTTGTCACTAATGTTTTAAAACTGGTGTAAATCCACAAAGTGTGGATGAACAGATTAGGCCCCCATCACTGGTCCAAGGTAAAAAGATAAAGTAACCTAACACCTGGTCTCTGTGCGCAGTAAGAAAAACTCACTTTGATTTCATGTGTGCATATATCTATGTGTTTATGTATGTCCTAGACATATGCATGTACTTGAATCTGTTTGTCAATCTAATTTAATTTGCAGTGATGGCGTTTTATTATTTTTTAAAGAGAAATAACGTTTTTATATAAGGCGAATTTCATTCAATTACACTTTTTTGTTTTGCAATTATTTGTAATTTGTATTAACTGACTGCATTTACAAGTAGACAATGTAAATTTACAAAAGCCAGTCCCACTTCTTACACTTTTCTAACATATAAATTTTTTTTAAACTATATGATGTGTTCACTGGAAATATAATAATCTAATGTTAAGTCTTATACAAACATTTTTCTAATACACACAGATATTGTAGTCTATCAGACTAAATCTTTAACATGCATTAATTAAACTGTTCACCACATCTTTCCCCAAATAAGAAAAGATTCTCCTCCACTTTTGAAGTTTTCATACTAAAATTTGATTCGCTGACACGATAGCTTGTGCTTATTCCCCACATTTGTGCTTAAAAACTTCCCTGCTCAGTAGGAATTCATCATGACCAGCAACAAAATGAGGGCGAATCATGCAGCTGGTACAATAAGCCAACACAATGTGTAACAAATTAATCAGACTTGGCCCAGGGCATGCTTTGGAAAAATGATCTCATTTGACCAGACGGGTCGTGGCTCCTCTCTAATGATATCAGCGTACAGCACCGCGACTCCTCATCTTTGTTGTGGTCATTAAGAAAATAAAAACAGCAGCCTGACTGTCAGATTCTAAACAAGTGTGAACATGGCTGAATTCAGAGTGTAAGATCGCTTCAGTGACGCTTAGCAACCAATTCATATATTTAATGATTATGAATTATGCATATTTTCCCTCAATGGAAAACAGATGGACAGCAAAATGCACTTCAGTGAAATAAGACAGCCCCCAGTTTCCTACAGATCAACATGCACTGCAACGTTTGTTTGCAAAAACCGACGAGGTTATGATATATGATTTGTTTATATACAGTGCACGATGGAATAATAATAATTAAAAATCAATAAACACATTTTTGAATCCATCAGTTCAAGGTATAACACACTTCGTGTATATCACACACTGCTACCATGGCATTTTGACCTCTTAGATAAATCAGAGCCTTAACCTTGGGCTTTGGTCGTATCCTCAGCATACTACTGAATGCACTGCATGTGGCAAAATGAGATAAATCTGAATTTAAATCACACAAAATACATTCAAGACAACTAAACAATTCCCATGACAATGATCTGGGGTTATCTACAAACATGTAAAGTAACAGTATGTCATACACACAAAACTGACCTCTCACCTTGCAAGGATTTGTACTGGTGAAGAGCAGTGCCCTTAGGGGGGCCTCGAGACTTCCAGCACATGCTCTCTGCACAATGTGGAACTTATAGCTTCCCCTTAAGGTGTAGAATTGGAAAATATTTCATACAATAAAGGCAAATGGGTCTATAAATTGCCTGAGGGGAAGCTAGCTTTCCTGATTGCTTCTCATCTCACAGTTTCCCAAATGTTTTATACTCTTCTGACTGGTAATCAATAGCTACACATGCAGCCTCTCAGCCAGCACTGGTCTTTTATAGTATGCCTAAGGAGTAGTTGTCAGTCATTGGCAACCTTATAAATAGATTGAGGCTGCATGTGGACAGATGGATGCTTTCCCTGTCAGCTGTGTAATGCCACAGTCCAAATATTTTTATTTGATTTTTTTTTTTTTACAAGAGAGGATTTAACCTAAAGACTGTTTTTAAAAATGATACCATCTAATTAATTTAAGTGACTGTAGTAAAAAAAATATTAAGTTCAAATTCAGTTCAATGTGTGCTTTTTATCAATTTTCCACATGTTGATTGGTTAAATGATCTTTGAACAACATATTGTCCACGTGATAACCTTTGGGGCTCAAAGACCAAGAGCAAGTCAGTCCTGATAGCCTCCCATGTTATAATGTCTGACTTTACAGGAGAAATGACCATGTTTACAGCCTGCTACATCAAACAGTTTTGGTGTCCCTACCTCTTCTAACCCTTCTTGTCAACTCTACATGAATGATTTTTTAATTTCTCACCAGTTTAAATAATATTGATGCATTATTATTAGGGATTAGTTGAGTCAATAAGCTGGATGCCTCGATTATGTTGGCTGTTGTGTTTTTTCTTGCTGCCACTAGTTGAAATTAATTGCAAAGAGATTCATCATCCTGCACATGAAACTCTCTTTACAGTTGCTTCAGTTGCTACATGTATCTGATTGCATGGAAGTTGCTGACTTGTCTGCAAACACTAGGTAATGACTTTTTGCAACGACTGTTGCAAAATTCTGAAGAGGGCGAAGGAAACTGGAAAGTCACCAACACATTTTAAAAATTGCACCTTTTGAAACATGCTGACTTCAGATCATTGCAACTCAGCAATTTGAAGGTGAATGGTCATTGTTTCCAGGTTTCACTATAGCTCAGAGGATTAATGGCAAGTGTTTGCAGATGAGTTGGCAGCTTCCATGGGCGACAGTGGATATCTGCTAAAAATCAGATCATTCTTAAAGAGGTTTTTCTTGTTGAGCACTGTCTTTGTGACCAATTTACCGCAGTAACATCTGGCAACCTCCAGCAATAACTTGCCAACCAGTCTCTAGGCCCATGTATCAGAGACAATATCAAACTCTCTGTTTAACCTTTACACATGCACTTTTAGCAAAAGGGGCAATTTTTTTTATTACAAAGATTTTGGTTTGCTTTGTTTGTCTCAGACTGCTGAAGCCTCGTATAACTTGATGCATGCTCAATGGTACCTTTTGGGTGTTTTTGCACCAAGCTTTTGGGACTACACATGTGCCCTCAGTAGAAACAGAAGGATGGGTGCACAAGCATTATTGTCTCTGTTCATAGCTAATCTACAAATAATTTATGAATTATTTATCTAATTTACAGAAATCTGCAAACTTTTACAATAAGTGCTGCCACATTTGCTAACAAAATAATTATTAGGCCATGCTTGTCAGCTTTGCAAAAGCTCTATTGTGTGTTGGATTGTACAGAGATTTGTAAGGACATCCTTGATTTCAGTCACTGCGGTGATGATTATCCACCCGTGAAAGAGACATCAGTAAATCCAGCAAGGCTGCTGTTTGCTTTGAAGTAAACAGAGTACCTAATTACCCTTATTTACAGGACGCTTCGGAATAAAGCATTATATTATCTTGCTGTGACAGATTTACTTGCCTAATAAATGTGATCATTAGGATTTTCACTCCTCCAGCTATGCCGTGTGGATATTACTGCTTTGCTGACAATCAGATACACGCAAAAATACATCTTTGAAGTAAAGGGCAGAGAACCCCATCGTGAGTTATTATGGATGTGCTGGTGGAATTTATAGAGTGTTATTGACGCCTGCAAACCCACAGGGATGCCACAGACACACATACAGATTAATGCACTAACAAAAAAAGCAACAAATAAATAAATAAATAAAGCCCCAAAACAAATGTACTGTATAATCACCCTCAGAAAGCATTTTTTTTCCCTGGCTGAGCCTGATGGCTGCTTTTGTGTGAACAGCAAATAAGTGTGGCAGGTAGATAATGTGGCACACAGTGATGAAACACAACTGGTCCTGTTAAGTTACTGTACTGCCTGTCCCTACAGGCATGCTTTTGCTATATTGATGAGCAAATGAACAGAGTTTGATTTGACTAGAGAGGATTCCATGAATTCAATTTTGATTTAAATAGCACAGCCCACGCCAGATGACTTTCAGTGGGAAGCAGGAAATTGGCTTGGGCTAAATTGAGTTGTGCTTGTTATGATGAATGCTCAGCAGCATATCAATTTGGAATGAATTTATCATCACACAGAGTGCTTATTACAGAAACTCTGAGGTAATGCATAACCCCTCTGCAGGAACAAACACCTTTATAATCTGTTTATTCAGTCAAACATGCGTTTGTCCGCAATCCTCCGATGAATCGTTTGGCTGAACCTGTGCAGTTTGGATGCTAAACTTGATGAACTTTTCCTCTTTCTGCTGTTATTCGGAGACCCAATTAGACGCACATATCCCACACAACGCTGCGGTTGGAGGCCAAAGTGCGTCTGTTTGTCCAAAGGGAAGAGACGTGGGAGAAACACATAGTGGTTTTACCCGCCAACACGCTGCATTCGGCAAGGCGCATATCAATACAAGCAGTAACTAATAACACTGGCTGCAGGTATGTCTCTGAACATCAGAGGGAGACGAGGGCAAAGGTTGTTTCATCTTTTATAGATCCTGTTTGAAACCAGCAATTGCCTCAAAGAAAGACTGAGTGAAGAACCAAAGCCCGTGTGTGAGTTTGTGGGTTTTTGCGTGTATAATCATGCATGTGTACAGTTTATGAGTGTATAATCGGCCCCAGCAGTGTAACTGTCTGTTTGCAACAATCTTGCCTTGTCTTTGAAATTGTTTATGTGGGCCCAGATCCCTACGGTCGGATAAGCACGGGGCTGTAGAGTTCCCTGTGGAGGTCAACCTCTCTGAAGCCACCCCCTCCCTCATTTGCGATTGCCCTATGTGATATCACCCAGCAGGCCTGTGAACACAGGCCTAATGTTCTGGATGGATTGTGTCATGAAAGAGGACAATTATCAGGCAGTGAGCGAGGTCTCCCAGGGTTATGGCTTTAGTCAGATTATTTATTTTATGTAGTTTTTGAAGCAGGAGCTTTAAAGTTTAACAGCCCTAGGGTTCCTTGTTTTTTGTTTTTTTTTTGTTTGTTTTTTTGGGAGCCCTGGCTGTGTGTATTTGTGCGAGGGTGTATTGCTGGGAATAAGGTTTTTGATGATCTAATTGGCTATTACTGGGGGTTTTCGGGCAATAACATTGTGCTCTTTTGTTTTGTTTTAAGGTGTAGTATATGTGATATTGAATCGACTTCATGCGAGGCCTTTCTACACCCTTCAGCATGTTGGCCATAGCAGCTGCTCTGTAGCAGAGAAATACAGATAGAATTACACAGAGAAGTATATTCTGCCCTGAATGCAAGTTTAGCTTAATGAGAAAACTATTTCTTCATTACAGAGGATTTTAACAAATTACATACACTTGTAAAATCAGAATGAAATGCACTGATCTTCATTTTTATTTTTAGTTTATGTGTGGATTAAGCAAACACACCAAGCGTTAACACAAGTGTTAATCAGAGGGCTTTAGAGATGCTTTGACTCCTACCTGCAGATGTTTAATGCATGTATGGATAGCAATGAAAGTGTTTTGACACTGCCAGCTAATTCTTGGGGAAAAGGCATTATTTCAAGGTTTTAGGACGTGTTTTTAGACTGGTGTGGTAAATGATCTGGGTATCAGGATACTTGATGATCCAATTTAAAACACATCAGCATTTAGGAGGGATTCTAGTAACGTATGGAAATAGGGTAAGAGTCAAATTTCCTTTGTTCAAGTGGTTATCGCTGAGGTTGACAGTCAGAGCACAAATAAAAGGATTTGTGCCACATTGGATTCGATTAAGACTACGCTCTGTGCCTACACTGAAGTCAACAAGAAAAGGATGAAGGAACAAACAGTCCTGAATGCTATTAATTGTATATAGTACTGTGCAAAAGTCTTGATTCTCGCCGCCCCTCCTTTCTTTAAATTTAGCTTTCAAAAAGCCACACTTTCTTGTAATATTTCTCCAGGCTGCTTTTTCACTTATTTTAACTCTAATCCCAGTACCTGACACTTTTCAGATATTTAACACTGACCTATGAATAACAGGGTTTGACAAGTATAGAACACTATTTTTGTACAACAGATGGACGAGGAAATCAGATCGTCCGTATCTAGAAGTCATGTCCTTAAGAAATAGAAAACAAATCCAGTAAAGACCTGACACAGGACCTGAGAGATGCATCTGACTCTTTAGATGATCCGTCTACTGTTCGTCAGAAATGGTCTCAGTGGAAAAGTGACTGTCAAGAAGCCACAAAGAAGTGAAACAGGGTGAAAAAAGAATATAGTACGGCAAAGTAGAAGTGTGGCATCATCCAAAGAAGAGCTTTGAATGTCCTTGGAGCCTGGAGAACTGTTCCTGAGGAAAGTTTAGGCTGTGCTGAAGAACAAATGCGTTCTTATCAATGTTCTGGTGCATTAGATGCATGCTCAGTTGCTTCAGGATTTGGGGAGTTTAATGGTATTTACTGGCTTCTCCCAAAGTGGGCCTAAGCAGTTTTTGTGGTACAGCAGTGTGCACTGACCTGTTGCTGGAGCATGCTGCCTGCCTGGGCTTAAGGTTTCCCAGCAGAACACTGCATTGTAACAACTTGACCAATGTCAGCTTTACTTCACCTGTCAGTGATTTCAATGCTGTGGCTAGTTGGTGCACAGAGGAGGCGTGTGCAGGATTCTTGGGTTTGTCCATAATTAAAACTTAGCCTGTAAGACTGTTTAGTGTGCAGGACTCTTATTAACTGACCGATGTCAGACTTAAAGAGCATGGCACGACAAGAGCACCATTACACTCTGAAACCTACTTTTTTGACATTTTGTCAAGATGATTTTTCACTGAATACCCACAGTGGAAAATACAAATACATGTATCTAGTCATACAAGGAAAACAATGGACTATATGAGGCATGTTAGCAGTTTTAAATGTCTGGTAGCTTACTTTAAGTTGGCAATCTTTTAAATATATTTGAGGTTTGTTATTATCTTTGCCATCAAAGCTCTGCAGACATATGAATTCAGCAACAATATCAATATTCATTGTTTTCATGTAGAATATTTTCTTCTGTCCAGCTAATTTTAATCTGACCTTAGTGACTCCTTCCAAGAACGTGCTAAATCCTGCAGCCAACGCAGTGCAAGCCATGCTGTTGTTTGAAAGCCCCTAAAGAGAGGAGATCATATTCATTTGCTGAAGATTTAATGCCTAGGAATCCATGCTTTTATCTGTATAATATCCTATTCTGTTGTGTCAGAGGATGTAAAAGGCTTTTTGTAACAAAATATTACCTCTGCAGGATATCTGTGCCTTGTGTGTTTCTCAGGCAGAACGAGCTAGCTTAGAGTGTGTGTTTTTATATGCCTTGTGGCGCGCTTCAGGCCATGAGCTAAACTGCTGGGTGCCCAAGAGTAGGAAACATTTGGGTGTATACGCATGCTCAATTCAGTGTTTGTGAATGAGCTCGAGTCTTTGAAGTTAAGTTTAAACACTGAGCCATATGACCTCACTGGAGATTCACAGGTTCATAGTTTCTGCAGATCCTCCACTTGTGCTACATTACAGCAGCTACTTGTGCATGACCAATAATACTACTTCCTGTGCAATCAGCTCCACCGCTTTGCCAGCGAGTAACCCCACGTCTCCCGCAATTACATCCTCCCTCTGTAATCTGTACTTCCACCCAAATGAGACCAGCCTGAGTAATTTGCGTGAAGATTCGCCAAATTAAGAAATATAATGGGTGAGAATCCGGTCCGTTTTCCTGGTTATTGAATAGAGCAGCGCCAAAAGCGATGCTCCTGTTGTACCCTATTGTTTCTTGTGGCTAATCACATTCATGTCCCAACGCTCTGAGCACAAGCTTCTCCCAAATGGAAAACAAAGGTGGTCATGACAATCTGTAATATTAATCTGATTGGGTTAACATTGTCTCTGGGGCTGCTCGAGTTTGACTTCCTAGCTACCTGTGGCTGTGTTTTAATCCAATTCCACTAATTGCATATTCAAAATCAGGAGTCTGCCACCTTCCCCCACTTTTACACATAACCCATAATAGAACAGCCTGTATTTCACATGAACACTCACAAATTTGTAAATAATTACTATCACATGGAGGGAAATAATAGGCGGCCCCAATTCAAATTCACTTGCTCGAGGCAGTGTGGTAATCACGGAGGAGAGCGGGACAGGGAGAGTATGGGATATGGGGTAAGGAGAGAGAGGAAGGTAATCACATCGTATAACAACCACAGAGTCTGACAGTTTGAAAAGAAAAAGAGTTCAGACTGAATAATGAGCAACTTTGTACATAGTACTTATGACTATATGTGCTACATCATTTGTCAGTAACAACTGTGTGTTCTTGCTTTAAACCTCCTGTTACACATAGTTAAAACCAACTTGGCATAATGTAATGGATCCATTGTTTGTTTATGGATGGCTCCTTACAAATACGCAGGTATTTCAGTAGCTATGGGGCTATATTTGTTACTTAAAAGCAAACAACACATGCATTCTGGGAAGTCGGTGATGGATTGGATGTGTTATCTGCCTATTAGCACAACAGCCCATTATCAATGTGCCCAGGTTACTGCGCTAGCTGTAAAGCAATAAAGACAGCCTGATTCCAGCCACCGCTGAGTAGGAGTTCAGTGGCTGCCTGCGTCCTATCACTTTCAAATGAGCACCACAAATCACTTCAGCGGGATGCCTGCACCAGTAAAGTGGCCATCAGCATATGAAAATACTGTATGTATGGGAGACCATCCAATTTTCTGCCAGCAGATAGCAGGAAGAAACCCGCAGTGTGCTGAATGATTGTTAGATGGCTGGCTGCTGTGCATGCATGCAGTTTGTGTGTATGCATGACCCTGTATGTGGAAAGTCTTGTTCCCGGGGCTGTTAATACCAGCAGAACAACACGTTACTACATGTAAGCCACGTAGACAACTTTTGCTAAATACATCAGAAAACAGGCATCATTTGTCGCATTAATAGGCAAATCATTTTTTTCCCAGGAAGAATCACAGCGTAACAAGACAACCAGCGGAAAAGTTGGGCTCCTTCGGTGTCTCTGTTCATGTACAATTTGTTTTTCTGGTGTGTGTCTGTGTGTATGCATGTGTCTGCTCGCCAGCTTGTGATGATGGTGATGATGTGTTTGTGTGCACTTCAGTGCGTGTGGCTCATATTGTGTGCAAAAAACAAAACAAAAAACGCAGTCCAATTGTCACAAGGGTGTTTTGTGTGCACTTTGTTCTCCGTGCTGATCCTGTCCCCGACAGAAAATAATTACAGCCCGTTGTTGCGAGCAGTGGAAGGACAACATAGAAACCAGCCTCATTTTGCCGCTTCAGAGGACGTCACATCACCCAGGAAGAAGAGGACAACAGCAAGAGAGTGAGATAGATGAGAATGCTAATTACTCCACCTTTTATTGGACATCTGTCAAACCGACCACTTCACAGCAAACTAAAATGTTGTGTGCATAACGCGCTCCTAGCGGTGGCAAATTACATCTTGCAGCTTCTTCCTCCAAACAGCTGGAATATTAAGGCTAGTAAAAAAAAAGGAAAAGAGAAAAAAATCAGACAACACAGTGTTGGAGACAATGCTGCTCTTTTATAAGGATTTATTACAAACACGCTCGCATACACACCAACAGACAGCGCCGACCCCCCTCTCGAGCCCTCAACCCAAGGATTTACATATTGCACACTCAGACATGCATACACACTCATTAGGAGAGGGGGCTCGTGCGTGCTATATGCTAGATGACGGTAGATGATACCCACCCTCTTGACAAGAGATCTAAGAGAGATCCCGGTGTAAGAGAAAGCAGCGTTGAAGGCTCCTAATATCTTTGATAGCATCGTTATGGTAATGATCGGGCGTGATGCAAAATTCATGAAGTGTACCAAGCATTTGAGGATTGCCAATACTTGTTCTGCTGGTGGATAGGAGGAGGATACAGAAAACATGTTAGAGAAGTCGTGCATGCAGATGTTGTTATGTTTTGCCCTAATTGTTTTTCGACAGTTAAGTGCAGCTAAATGACTTTCATGTGTTGGCATGTGTGCGCAACAAGGGAATTGCTTTTTACCTTTTCTTTCAGCTGTCTGGCAGCGTGCTTGTTGGAACAAAACATTACCTTCCTAATTACTGCTACCATTAGACCTGTTAATTTGCCCAGTCAAACAATCCAGACAGACATTGTATAAAAATACCAACAATAGAAATATTGTGATTTCCCAGTGAACATCTGAGCGCAGCCAAACACACGAAAATGCAAAAACAATCAGAAAGGGGTCTGCAGCGGAAACCTGGACCGTTCTGTCACTTCAAAAAATCTCCGCATCAACTCGTCCATCACTGACAGTTATGGGTTTGGACTCTCTGTGATAGTCATTGCATACGCTTGGCGTGTTTGTGAATGCGCGTGTGTGCGCGTGCCTCTCTGAGGAGTGTCTTTCAAACAAATTTCCATTGAGCACTCATCAGTAGGAGGTCCAGGTCCATTGGAGATGGCGTATTCACTCTGAAATCACATAGCTAACCAGGACTGTCAGCCAATCAGGATGTTTTTGATTTTTCTTGAAATCCAAGCTCAGTTCAGATTAACCTGGACTCCGACACAGACATCAGAATGGGGAGTGATTAGATGGCTGTGGATGTTCACATCTGGGGAACAATTAGCCCGGATGCACAGCCGAGCTGGAGTGAACAGAAGTGACAGTGCTGCCAGATTTGACAAGTGACTTGAGCTGTTCCAAATTTAGAGCCATTGAAGTTACAGCAGGGGTGAAATCGGGTCAAAGACATGTGAAACGAAAAAGGGTCACTTTGCCTTGGGAACCACTGTCAGCTCATAGGAGCACATAAAAGAACTGTAATAAATGTAAATGCCAAATTTGTTGTGGATTGCAAGTGGAAAAAAAATACTCCTGCTGACTGCTAAGTTTGGTCGTTTTGACAGTGCAGGATATGATTTCCCCAAAGGTAGCACTTTACATACAGTGTCCAGTTCTCTAAGCATCTGTCAGATTTTTGATCAACTAGAAGATACGTGCACATCATCCCACATTTATGAATGCAGCTGACTTAAGCCTGTTCAGTCTGTCTTGGGGAGAACTCCATATGATACATTTCCAGGTTCAGCTTATTGAGGATGACGTGAGAACAATGGAAGGACTTTCAAATCCTGAAGGGTAGAAAAGTCCTAGCAGAGATGGCCTCAAAAGATCTACAAAACATTTTTAACACACTCAACTGGAGTCATTCAGTGGAAACAAAGCTGCAGGGGCTTCTAATAGCTAAGGTGTCATGCACAAAATATTTTTTACATGCTTTTTTTTTTTTTGAAGAACAGCTGGTTGATGTGAAAGTTGGAAAAACAAAAAGAAGTGGTATCCTTTCAGAAAATGGACATTGGTGAATTACCAGGATGCCAATCAGCTGGATGTTTGATGCAGTCGCAGATTGAATGAGATGATGCGAGCAGAGAGAGAAAACACTCTTTGAAGTACATTATTTGATGACATGCTGTCTTCATTAGTGAATGTATGAAAGAGAGTCAGCATTGTTCTTCAAGATCGTCCAAAAACTTTAACAATAGAAATTAGAATCTGCGACCCTCCCCCAAACCCTCCTGCTGTCTGCTAATTACTTCTCAGCAGTTTTTGCCTGAGGGAGGGGTCTAACCTGAAGGGCAAACTGATAAAGTCTTGAACACGTGACATGTAAAAATTTGAAACTTGAACAACACTGTCTTCTTTTTTATGTATGTGGTTGATATACAGTGTGCACTCCATGCTGAATTATAGAGCCTTGCACATCGGCCACACGCATGACTGCAGATAATCATCACCTGTGGCCCACTCTTAAGAGGGAAGAGCAGAAATGAAGTTTCTATAATAATTTGTATTTCTAAAATAACATGCCATATCTGAATACCAACCACAAGTTGCTCTCAATGTATTCACTGCAGTGTGAATGTGGGTAATAAAAAGCACTTAGATATAGAAAAGCGTGCTTGTGTGAATGACATGTTGTATAAAGTGCTGTGAGTGCTCAAGTGGAGGAGAAAAGCATTGTATGAGAACCGGTCTTTTTAGCATTTACACTTGTAGTTCAAACTCAAAGGTCATTGGCACTTTAGTGTTTTTTTGTTCAAGTGGTAACATTCATGGATCATTTAGCAGCTAAAGAACTGGTATGGCTCAATACAAAAAAGTCTCTCTCTCTCTCTCTCAAAATAAATGCTCACAAAGAAGATCACAATAAGCTATTTGAACAACTTTAGCAATAATAATCTTTACCTCCCGAATTCACTGCAGAGCAAACGCAAGCCTCAGTTTAAACAGCATGTCTGAAAACCAGTCAATATAATAAATATAAATACTTCAGACAGACAGATATATATATATATATATATATATATATATATATATATATATATATATATATATATATATATATATATATCTGAAACCCTAACCGAAAACAGCAACATCAGGGAGAAGGAATACGAGAAGCTTGAGAAGTACCAAGGGCGCCGAGAAGATTTGAAGGTAGAAGGTAACAGGGGTCCCAGTGGTAATTGGAGCACTACATGCAAGCTAGCGAGGGAGTGGCTCCAGCAGAACCCAGGAACAACATCGGAGATCTCTGTCCAGAAGAGCGCAGTCCTAGGAATACCCAAAATACTGCACAGGACCCTCAAGCTCCCAGGCCTCTGGTAGAGGACTCGAGCTTGAAGGATAGACCGCCCACAGGGGCGACAGGGGAAAAAAAGAAAATTATAAATATATATACATATAAAATGCATAAAGTTATTTTTTTTTCAGGAGGACAGAATTTACATTAGCTGAAGATCACATAAGCCTGATGAACTTTTTGTACAGAATGCTCATTAGGACATAACACTGCCCTTGGGGTAAAAATATAATAATTACTTGCTCACAAGCCTATGGCAAAATTCAGGAGATGAAATTTGCTCAAACAGAATTGCCTACAGTGACCAGAATTTCAAGTAACAGTTCAACATTTTAGGAAATGTGCTTATTTCCTGAGAAGCTACCACTCCCAGCCTGTAAATATACCTAGCATAGCTTTGTATAAAGCCAAGAAAAGCTAAGCATTGCATCTGTTTTAATGTCAGCGATAGAGTTACTGAGTCATTCTACTATTGGAGGAAAATTCCGTTTATTATTATTATTATTATTTTATCAGAATGATAAAAATGGCCCCTTATTTTATAATTTTTTATATATAAATTGTTATGTATGTTATGTATTTAGGAAAAACAATTAAGATACCATAAAAAAATTTAGTTGTTGTGTGCTATCTTTGGGGCAACCATGTTATTAATACTCTAGAACCTGAAAAAATACATTTAAAAACTATTGTTTAATAAATTAACAATGATTAAGTTAAAGGTTCGTACTGAATACTCGTTCTGTACTGGATAAGGCTTAAATTGTCAACTTTTTTTTTTTTTGAAATCTCATGATTTATTTTTAAATTATTGCTTAAATACACTGTTAACATACAAATTCAAACTAATAAAAAGACCACAGATTAAACACTTAGATTACTTTAAACATGGTGTTAGCAGACATCACAATCTTCCGGGCTAAATAGGTTTTGGGAGCAGAGCTACATTGTGGGACTAAACTTGCAGTACATAATTGAATGAAAATGAATGAATGAAAACAAAACAGAATTTCTAACTAAGATTTCTAACTCATTTTAACTTTTAGTCAAGAAGTTGGAGCAAGAGAAAAATTTGGGGGCACTCTCGAGAGTTATTTTGCATTTTAACATTTCAGAACCACTTTTTGAACAACAAGGTTTACATTTTGTCTCAGAGCAAGTGCAATCTACACAACAAATGTATGTTTTTGTATTTTGTCCACGGATTATTTTCAAATTCGCAGGTGGGACAGAAAAAGTCAAGCATTTGTACAATAACCTTACGGCCTACAGACAGATCCATGCTAACTGTTTTCCTCACGCTAAGCTAAGCTAGCTGTTGGCTGTTGCAAGTCATGTGCATATAGACCTGATGCAAAAAATATGCTTTTGACTGCGTTTGTGTGCAGTGGGAGTAAACCGTGTACAGAGGCTACAGCAAATAAGCATGCTTTGCATTGTAGCTTATTCCCCAGTTTAAATTCATTGCTTTCTTATTGTTGCTACTTCTCGTCTCTACATGCTTTGCTGTCACCTTAACTGCGCACCACCCCCACCTCCTCTCCTCTGCATCACTTTGACCTGGTGGGGTCCAGCTGTGTCTGCTTCCACACCTGTGCACTATTTTACCCTCATCGTTCCCACTGTGGAAACACGTTGACTGACAGCTGCACTTCAAAGATCTGCTCCCTCTCTCGCACTCATGGTTATCATATGTTGTTGGGAGATGGAGAGAAGGAGCGAGAAGGAGAGAGAGGGGGAACTAGTCTCAGGCAGCCGGATTGTGTTGTGGGGCCAATTTAGATGATTGGCCTTGAAATGCAAGCTGAAACGGGCTTCCCTGTGTTCCTTTAAAGTGACCCATGCCCGGCAGTGTAATGTAAAATTATCCTTGCCTTGTTTGTGTTGTGTCAGATGTGGTGACTGGCAGAAACTGTTAGTAATTGTCTAAGTGCTCCGGTGTGTCAAAGCTGTCCGTCACTCATCCCTGCCCCCTCCTCCTTAGTTCTGCTTCTTCGGCTTCTCATAATATTTTCACTGAGGACAAACTACTTTCAGTGATGGACTTGTCACATCGGCGCTTTGGCTAGGAAAAATATTTTACCTTGGGAAGAACACACAGCCGACTGACATGTGTTCCCGCTTTTTGGGTGAGAAAAAAATGAGAGAGGCATACGTGTTCTTTCTTTTGTTCTTTGATACTTCTACAAATTCAAGACTATGAGCACTTCTTGTCATAACTCATTGAAGTCGAAGCTAACCTGAAATGTGACATTATGAAAATACATTCCTGACTGTATCAACTGTAAAAGAATGGACACGCGTACATACTCTCTTATGTATGCACTTTAAATGGAAACTACTGAGCGAACATCTGAGCAGCGAGAGATCATGAAAAGACAAGAAGACGAAGTTTCGCTGGGTTTGGTTTCACCGCTTGGAAATTATTTAAAGGCGTTCAAACACGTCGTCATGCACCGCAAAGAGTACACATACATGCAACGCACAAAGGCCCTGCAGTGTAGACACAGAACATTCAGGTGTATCTAATTAAGCGCGTGAAGTGTAAATGGCTGTGGTTATAAAGGTTCCTGTTAATCAGCTGTTTATTTAGGGAGACAGATTGAGTTTATTTTACAGTTTTTGGAACACAGTGGTGAAGTTTTCCTGGAGTCACATCAGATGATTAAATCGCCTTGACTTCTATTTTTCTTGTTTTAAAAAACCATTCAGTTCTTTTTAAAAAGTCGCAGTGATCAGGCCGATTACACTCACCAGCCAATCACATGGCAGCAACTCAGTTGTTGTAGGGATGTAGACATGGTCAAGACGGCCTGCTTAAATTCAAACTGAGCTGTAAGGTGACTGACTGGGATTTTCCCACAAAACAACATCTAGGGTTTACAGAGAATGATCTGAAAAACAGAAACTATCCAGTGAGCGCTGGCAGAAATGTCCCCTTGATGCCAGAGGTCATGCTTCAAGTTGATAGGAAGGCAACCGTAACTCAAATTGTCACTCATGGTGGTTGGTGGTGCTTTTTTCTTGGCACACTTTGGGCTCTTCGTTTCCCCTCTAAGTCATAAAGCTCAAATAATCTCAAACTGATTTCTTGAACATGACAATGAACCTCACTGTACTCAAATGGCCTCTACAGTCACCATGGGGGATGTGCTGGGATGAACTAATTCAATTTCAATTCAGTTTAATTTATACAATGCCAAATCGCAACAAGGTGCTTTATTTTGTAAGGTAAAGACCTACAATAATACAGAGAAAACCACAACAATCAGATGAGCAAGCACATGGCAACATGGGGAAGGAAAAACTCCTTTTTAACAGGAAGAAAGCTCGAGCAGAACCAGGCTCAATTTAGGGACAGCCATCTGCTGTTGGGAGTGAGGGGAATGGAGACATGATAGATCAGCGGACCCCGACCCCCGTGCCACGGACCTGGGGGTCGGGGTCCGACCGGTACCCAGATGTTACTGGTTGAGTCGTTTGTTACCGTGCCGTGAGATTGAGGCTCGGGTGTGAAATTTATGGTTTTGAGGGTTTTTATTGGGTCTTTTCCCGTGTGTTATGAGTAAATCTTTTTTATGGTACCTGTACTGGTTTTATTTTGTTGTATTTATCTGCGACACCTTAAAGGCTGGTCCGTGACAATATTTTCGGACATGGCGGTCCGTGGCACAGAAAGGTTGGGAACCGTTGTGATAGATGACAGTACTTCCTGATTCCTGGTTCCTAGTGGACTGAATGAAGATAACTTAACTTAACTTAACTTAACTCAATAATCGGAACAAAGTGAAGCTTGGGGGTAATTTTGTTATGTTTTTTGTGATTTGTGGTTTTATGTGATGATCTTATCAGTCCAGTTCTCACTATCCTTGAACTGCTATCACAGCAATTTGTATAACCTCAGTGTCATGTTCAGTGGTACAAGTTCATTACATTCAGGCTTGCAAAAAACTACACAAAATGCATGTTAATTTGAAGTTACTAAGGCTGTTGGGGTTTGTTGATGGAAATGAGCTCATGGAGTCACAACAATAGGTTGAATAAGAAATGTACATTTCATTTTGGATTGATTTTTCATCAGACTTTACATATATGAGAGTTCAACCTGTAAAAGTTACTAAAGTCTTTTCTCTCAAACGGTCAGATGAGGGTGACTCCTCTGGCTGCAAAAAGAGGTCTGACTGTATTAAAGAGGATCCATGTGGTTATGTGATGTATCTGTAAAACCTTCCTCGTGAGTGTATGTTCTCAGAGTTCTCACGTTTCAAGTTTTATTGGTATCATGTGGATGACAATACAAAATAAGACAATAAGTCAGGGTATTATTTAGTACATGGATGACTTTTGGATGAAAGGTCGCTACTATATCAGCGTGCAGTATCCTCGATCAGTCAGTTCCATCACTTGCTCATCACAAATGCAAGAAAGCAACAGCCAAAATATTCAGTATGAAGATGTAAATAGCATGAGTGGATCCATCTTTCCATCTTTGCCCAAAATGCATTTTTAAATCTAAAACTTTTCTTTCCTCTTTAAATGGTTTGTGAAATGTTTGTTTACATAAAATCGCAGCTTGTTTTCCAATTTATTGCGTCCTAATTATGCCAAAGCCCAACACACACACACACACACACACACACACATAAATATATATCCTAAATAATTTCTCTTTTCTGTATTTTCTGTCTTTTCCTATCCTCACATGTTGGAGAGTCACTGGGCTCAGGATGCAGGAGTCCTGCAAAGTCACAGCATAGTCAGCCCCCCTCGCCCTCCCCATCCCTTCCTGTTCAAACACACCTTCCCTGCCTTCCTCTAGGGAGGCGAAAAATCATTCGTTATTTTAATGGGTGTCAAATATGTTTTCCAAATCTACTAAAAGGTTATCGTTGTTACACATGGACAAGTGCTTATATCTGAATCAATGTTAACTTTGTTACTTGGGAAATTTACTGCTTTCCCGGCCGACCACGGTGCACAAACTTAATCGGCATGTTTTCACAAAGTGCAGCTTGAGGGTGATTTATACGGCCGAGGTGACTGACTGCTCTTTGATAGAGCGGGAGAAAAACATACATCCGAGAAGTGCGATGAAGGCATAAATAACGCTCCCTGTATTTTCATTTGAATGTCTGACACATGAAGATTATGTATTGTTAGTGTTAGAACGGCAGGGGGGTTGGGAATCGGGGGCAGTTGGTGGCAAATGTGGTAATATAAATGAATGACATATGACTCTGAAAACAACCTCTGGTGGTTTACACAGCCAGAAACTGATTTAGCCCAACCTCAGACCACATCCTACCCTCTGGATCTCTCCTCACCTGACACCATGGAGGTCTTGCCCTCCTTACAAGCATCACTGCGAGATGGATTTATGAGTAAAAAAAGCAAAACAAAACAAATGTATTTAAAAAAGACTAAGAAAGAAAAAGACACAGAAAGGCAAAGAAAGAACGAGAGCACTGCTGTTCCTCCAGTGCCCGAGCGTCACTATTTGTCTTGGGTGAGTTAGCTTTATCTAATAAAGTGTCTCTGTATTAAGATGGATACTTCAAACGCTCTTTTGTCTCTATAATCACAGAGCAGGGAGGCAGAACTCACACATTCCTCGCTCAATTTATTATTAATAAGTACATCACTGGGAGAAAGATATCCTGGGGACCAAAACACCCGCAGAGCGTAACATTCATCAAACGTAAACGAATATCACAATACACAGGATACAGAGGCTCCAATAACAGATAATTGATGAGAAAGGTCTTTGGGTGCACTGGATCACTGTTGATGGTTATCATTATACAACATCATTTTATAGTTTACAACAAAGGATGAACTGGTTGTTGAAGGGAAACATTTTCGCTGCCTTGTGTGCAATTAAGAGGAATGTTTGCGGGACAGGGGTCAGTCCGCGCTCTCGTGATTAAGCTGTGGTTAGCGGCATAACTGCATCCTCTCAATACTTATGTTTTCTCGCAAGACCTTAATCTATTGCAACCGCAGCAATTACCCTTCTGACAGGATAACAAAACACAAACACAAACAACACGATCACATCTAAGGCATTTTTTTAAATAACCCCTTCATCTTCTGCGGGATGAGACTTTGAATTCTGTTTTCTTTTTAAGATGCTAAATAAAATCTCAGCTGAAATATGCAAAGTAAAACTCAACAAACTCAAAAGATAATTCAGGGAGATGTTTTTGCTTACATTTGTAAGTGATAATGAGGCTCGAGTCTGCGTCTGACAACAGCGAGGCACTGTTTCAGATGACAGATGGGACCCACTGAGTGACTTACAGAATAAGCCACTCCCCACCCCGCTGCACAACCTGTGCTCCGGTGTCGGGTTTCCAGCAGTCAGTAGCAGCTCTGACACATGTAGCTATAGGTCCCCCCATGTCTGAGGGCAGGAATTCAATCAATAAAGCTCACCCCTCAACGAGATATACCGTGTTACAGCACAGGAACGGAGTGAGGAGTGGGAGCCATCTGCTCCCCCTGTCACATGTCAATCTGTGCAGCTAATGTCCAACATATTGGGTCATCACTCATATAGCTTAAACCACCTTCGCTGGCTTTATGTAATGAAGCTGTAACTCAATTGGCATTAGTTTACCATCCCAGGTGCCTGCTCTCAAATCAGCTTGCATCTGTCTCCCTGCCCTCAGGGACCAGAGATTGTTGATGAGTCATTTTCACTTTTCAAGCTATGCGTTAGTAATTCTTTACCGAGGTGCTGTTAATGTTAGCCAAATAAATCTTGTGGCTCTCATTGTATTTCACTGAAGACATTATGGCTGAGTAGTCATTTCTCTGATAGTTTTTTGAAGTTTGCCTGAGGGGTAGGCTACGGAGTGCAACACAGTCAGGATTCCTTTGCCTTAGCTGGCTTGATATAACCTAAAACCCAGTTGGAGATAACAGGCGATTCTCTGCTCTGGGCTCTGTGCACATTCACACAGGTAGAGTGAGTGGTGTGCTAGCACTTTGAGAAAGCACCGATCCATTTACCACTTACCCTCATGCTTGCAATCTGATGACACAATTTACATCACTTGCACCCAGGCACACTTGCAGAACACACCTACCTAACATACTTTTTGCCATCAAAGAGGTGCATTTGCTAATTATCAGCAGGTGGAGAATTAAAACAGCAAAAAGGCAGCGTCATTCCAAATCCGATTACTCCCCCCCGTGGGGCCTCTGAGCATACTTGCTTTTAAAGAGCTTCTACACAATCAGCACTGCTTATGAAGTGACTACAGTAATCAAATGCTAGACAACCTCAGAGTGCCTTAGAGTGAACCACCCACGTAATGAAAGCATCATTAGCCACAGCCTTGCTTGATCGGTAGATGTCTAACAGCTCGGAAGGTGTTGGGGCTGTATTTTTCTTTTTTTAAGTCCTATTTTTGACTGATATGAAGTATTGCACAGAGCGACTTTACAACAGGAGTGTCATTCTGTTTCTTAGAGGCTGTAAGTAATTTTTTGACATTTCCAAAGGCGTGACATTCAGTGGAAAACGCCGAAAATGAGCAAGGCCTGATTTACGAGCAGAAAAGCAGATTCCGTAATAACATTGCACTGAAAGATGGGTTTCAAACACAACCTGTCATGAAAGCCAGAACTAAAACAGACCTGAGCACAACATTACGTCCTGAATGAAGTGGACTGTCTCAGTGTCCCAGTTCGATGGGACAATTCATCATTCGGGGGTATAATAAGGTTGCTATTGTTTCAGGGGTCTGCATAATTCTGCTCTCATAAGAATATGAATACTTCCCCATCTGTTTGGTATTAGCTTTCAAACCCACACTTAGCTGCAAACCCACAGCCATGCGAGACATTTAGTGTTTAATTAAAAAGAAAGAAAGAAAGGGAAAAGTCAGAATAAAATTATACTGCTATAAAAGAGTCTTGCCAACAATAACATTATCGTTTGACACGCAGCATGTCAAAAAAAAAAAAACTGCTTCATATCACAGTTAAGAGAACCGACCTTTGAAGAAAGCGTGCGTGTGCACGTGTGTGCGTGAACCAACTGATTTTAAAGCTTCAAAGATCGCTTTTAGGATACCACAAAAGAATAACCTCTGACACCCAAACAAACAAACACAAGCCACATTTAAATAGCACAAGTTGGAAAAGTCTGAAAGCGCACTTCTCTGGTGTGTGCGCTGCACACTGTACGTGTGTGTCATAAAGAGCAGGGACATGTCTGTTATGTGCAGTTTGATTAAAGCATGATGGCTGGTGTCCAATCTGCTTTCCAGGGGAGTGCTGTGACAGCCAGCAGCTCGTCTACCTGCTGCCTCCTCTGCGTGTTAGGTGATTTACGGCTGACTCCCTCCGTTTATGTACTGCCTTATTTTCATTTCTACCCCGCTGAGTGCCAGGTTCAGAACTCCTGAAGAAATATTATGCTTTGCTGACAAAATACAGTGACAGCCATCACCCAGCCTTAAAAGAGTGCCAGAGTGTTTAACAGTACGAGAGCCTGGGAGACAAGGCGAGGTTGAAGGCATCTGTAAGCGCGCGGCCCATTGAAACAACCATTTGATCTAAACCAGCTCTGATTGGGTGGAATGATGTTTACAGCCGAGTTAGAATCCACTTTCAATTAAAAAAAATGACACGGGGGGAAAGGGGAGGTCTGTAAAACAGACGGTAAAATTTATTGAACAACTTTTACAAGGGTCTTGTCTGAGAAACATGTGGCGCACAAATGAAATGTTTGTTTCGACAGACGGCTTCGCCTGCAGACGAGCAGGTAACTTGACGCCAGGGACTTTTTCATTAACCCCGAGTTCAAACCCTGCTGCCGTTCCAGGCTTTTGTGGGAAAGCAACAATTTGATGTAAACGGGATGAATATAAATACCACTGTTGTTCAAGCGCCGCCATGTTTCCTATTCATTCCAGCCTGTTTTCTCCTTTACAAGAACTACTCTGAGCTGTAATGAGGTGTTGTAGCGTCCCGAGGCGTTATCATTTGCCGCATTATTATTTCAAAAGCTCAGACAACAGCACAGTCTCTGATGTAATTCTCATGCATATGGAAGGTGTTCCAGTGACTTGATATCCTGGTTTTGGAGGAGTAGGGGACCCCCACACACACTAAATAAAACGAGTGATCACAAACCTAATGAGGCAAACGAGTGTTTGGAGCAGTTGAGACCAGGTGTCAGATGGACATACTGCTGTCTGTAATTAGCCCCTAGCTACATAGATCATTGCTTGTTTTTATTTAGATTCCAGCTATGAAACATAATCATGAATTAAAAGCTCAAAAAAAAAAAAGGGAAAATAAATCCACCCACCTCCTTGCATCTGAGACGACTATAAATAAAAATTGTCATTGTAACCTAATCAAATTATGAGACGTATTTTGGTTAGGCTGTCACTTGTTTGACGCTCTCAGTCTCTCTCTCCCTCTCCTTCTTTTTCTCAGCAGACGAGGCAAAGCAAAGTGAATCCCCTGAGGTCCTCTCATCTCTCTTCAGGAGCTGCCGACTCTCTTCTCTTTATGGCACACCCAGAAGGATTAAGCGCAAATGGCATTCACATGATTTCAATAAGCTCAGGGAGACAAGAACCAGCCTTTCAGCACATTAGCTTTTTGCTGCAGAGGACACAAAGCAGACGCAGAACAACTGCGGGAGGGAGACGCACGGTTTATAATGATCATAATAATAGACCGGTCTGGCACTGCTAAAATGAAATTCCACTGTCCCCCACCACCACCACAGAAAAAGAAAGAAAAAGGCTCAGTGAGTGATGATGTCATCAGTAATGGACCAGATTAGGTTAGACGTGAACCTGAGGTGACACTGTCGTAAAAGCTGACCCCTCCTCCGCAGGCAAAGCCAGAGACTGGGCCTTTTAAAAATAGCAGTCAAAAGAGGTCTTTTTGGAGGCAGTTGACTTATGTCAAAGGTCACCCTAAGTATTTGTAAAAGCAGGATCCAGGACCCGGATGTAAACAAAGGGGTCTCCCTTGGCTGCCAAAAATTCAAACGCATGATTGGATGGTTTTTCATTATTAATGACGGTCGACGGAGCTTTGGAACAAACTATGACTGAATGATGAATAGTTAAAGCTGCTGTTATCAGCTATTTTTACAATCAGAGTGAAGCAAATGACTGTATGTGCCGTTTTTCTTCGCTTCAGAGCTCTCTATCACTTATCAGCTCATTGCTTTGGTTTTTGATTCAACTTTACTTACCATCTCATCAGTGATGTTTTCAGAACAACACACAAGTTACGATAAACCCACTCCACGCCCTCATCCAGCTCACAGCCAAAACTGGCAGCTAGTTCTTGAAGCAAGCCAACTTCATGGAAAGTTGTGTTATTGTTCTCGCTAGTGCAAAATGCACCGAACAAAAAATCACCTACATCACTTGCTATTTGTTGACGGAGGGCAAGTGCATGTTATTCCCCTCTCACACTGTGGCTATATCTGTGGTCAATAGGGCAAAGATTTAAATTCGGAGGTGGTGAACAACTGTTTTTGTTTTTGTTTTTTGCCTGCGCCAACAGAAATAAAAGATTAATGTTGTATAAATTTATGTCGGAGAGGAGCTTGGTGAACCCAGAGTAGCATTTACCAGCTAAAGAGGCAAATACAGTCCATCCAGATTTAGCAAACAGCTTTGCAGGCGCCAAAGATGATTATTTATAATATCAGCTTTAATCCTGGATACTTCATATACTTATTATTTAAAATGCATACTGCTTTATAAACAGCGCTTGGATTATTTTGGATATCAGTCAGACATTTGCTAAGATCCTACAAGTGGTTATCAGTAAACACTACTCCTTTAAAGTTAGCTATCTGTTCTTGTTAAGGTGACATGCTGCCAGTTTAACCAACTATCCAACTTAATCATTAATTTACTCTTTCATAGTTTTAATGTGCAGTAAGGGAAATAATTATTTGATCTGCCAAATTTGTTTGTGGTTTGCTCGATTACAAAGAAACAAACAGTCTCTCATTTTAATGGAGAGAGACAAACACATTACATAGAAGTTATAAACTGCTTTGTATGTCATTGAATGAAATAAGTATTTGATCCCCAAGCAAGACATGACTTAGTACTCGGTGGAGAAACCCTCGTTGGCAAGCACAAAAGTCAGACATTTCTGGCACCAGGTTGACCAACATCTCAGGAGGGATATTGGTCCACTCATCTTTACAGAAACTCTCTGAATCCTTTAGGTTTCTTGGCTGCTGCTTGGGACTCCAAGCTTCAGCTCCACAGATTTTCTATAAGACTGTGGTCTGGACGCTGGCTAGGCCACTCCATGACCTTAATGTGCTTCTTCTTTATCACTCCTTTCTTATCTTGGTGGTATGTTTTGAGTCATTGTCATGCTGGAAGACCCAACCATGGCCCATCTCCAGTGTTCTGGCTGAAGAAGGTTTTCATCTAAGATTTTACAGTGTGTGACCCTCAGTGCAGTGAAGTCATCCTGTCCCCTTAGTAGAAAAACAGCAAAGCATAGTGTTTCCACCACTGTGCTTGACTGTGGGGCTGGTGACTGTTGGGTAATACTCAGCATTTCTCCCGCTTCAAACACGGTAAATCAAGCTGATGCCAAAGAGTTCAGTTTCCTCTGAATCATTTAGATGTTACCTGGCAAACTTAAGATGGGCCTTCTTGTTTACTGCGCTGTGCTGGTGTTTTAGTGACTGTGGTTCCAGCTGACTTCAGATCATTAACAAGCTCCTCTCACGATCATCCGCACTCCAGATGGAGAGCGACTGATGATCATGTTATATTTCTTATATGTCTGAATAATCACACCAACAGTTGTCACCTTCTCACTAAGCATCCTGCTGATGGTCTTGTAGTGCTTTTGAGCTTTGTGCAGGTCTACAGTCTTGTTCCTGACGTCCTTTGACAGCTCTTTGCTCTTGCCCATGGTGGGGGAGAGGCTCGATGAAAGAAACTCTGTGGACACGTGTGCTATATACACACAGAAATATCTGTCATTGATTGATTGATTACAATATGCAGGAGCCAGGCTGTGTTGTACAGGATTGGATACTTTGTAACTTTCATATTAGGTTTTTTTTTTCTGGGTGTTTTCTTGATATTTTATCTCTCTACATTAAAATGAAACTACCATAATAACTAAAGACTGTTAATTACCTTGTAAGTGAGCAAACTTATGAACTCAGGGGGATAAAATAATTATTTTCTTCAGTCTACCTGATGGTGTTCATAATTAGACACCTTGCCCTGGACTTTTCCCTAAAGATTGCATTCAGAGAGCTTTTGGTCTCTTCTGTAACATAAATATCAACAGATACACTAAGAGAGAACACACAGCGACCCATTAAAGCAATTTCAACCATTAGCTTGTCAGTATGGCTTCCAACTTCTCCACTTATTTCACTCCTTTTCTTATTCTAGTTTTCATTATCGCCTGATGTCCTTTCTGGCTGTCTTGTTCTCCTTGTCTGCCTCTTTTATCCTTTCTCCCCTGTGAATGTGACTAATCGTTGAGCTCGGTGAAGGTAGAATGGCACTCGGTCCCCTCCTTCCTCCCCTTGCTCCCCTCCCTCCACCACTCTACACGCTCCACTCCTGCACTGTCAGTGATTTTTCATCGCCCTTGTTGGGGCTGTTTTATGCATTGTTTCCCTGATGCAGTGATTGATGTCAGGGGCTGGTAATCTGGGGGAATGAGAGGCTGGATGGTGGCCACCGAGTCCCCCTCTGTCTCTGACACGTGTCGGCTGAGCTGCGCAGCGCTGTGCTGCGCTGGGGCCCCCTGTTTGGCCGCGGCCACTGCTGAGGCTGCTTGCTTCGCTCACTCAGCCAGTCCTCATTTCCATTTCAATCTCGAGCTCATGAATGCAAAAACTCTGGCCGAAAATTAATAACACCACGCAGGGGAAAAGTGGGCGCAAGGGAGAGGGAAGGAAAGACAGAGAGAGATGGAAAGGAGAGTAAAAAAGGAGAATGGGGAGCTGGGGTCTTTTTCACCCCTTTTGTTCCTCCAAAAGTGCCCCTTATTTTATTTCCCTCTCTCTTTCACCAGGATCCTCCAATGAATGGCATTACAGACAAAGCCATATCCAGAGTGACACAAATTTATTTCGGTTGCAGCGCCATAGTGTATTTCTACAGAACCAGGGGCGATTTGTCTGGGGACAATTTGGTTTCCATAAAGGATTTAAATGGTTTCTGTGGAGATAGTGGGGTGAAATTTAATTTGTTTCTCATTTACTACAGCAGGTATGAAAAGGAGAAAAATTGGATGGCTGATGGGCTAAAAATTGGTGCTGTCCCTCTGCTGTATCCCCAAAGGACCGAGGCCCTGCATCATATAGATTGAGTTCGACCCCCCCAGCCCTCCCAACCACAAGCCACGCCAACGCGCGCGCGCACGCACGCACGCACACACACACAGAGCCTTCCTCCTGCCCAGAGAGAGCTGTAACCTTAAACCAACTTAAACAGTAACCTTTGGGGAGGCTGCCAATCACTCCTAAAACAACGTTTCCATCGATCGGCCTGTCTGCGTGATTTATGGGCTCATTTTACACTAATTGAGAATTAGAGGGCGGATTAGTGGGCCTCAACACTTCGGCCTGATATGCACTCTGAGCAGTGTAATCTGTCACGCTGGGATGTCCGACACTCTCTTACTCACAAAGGAGGGGAGGAGGGAGTAGAGTGAGGGGAGAGGAGGGGAGGGGGGTGGTGGTCCTTTCTAATTGAATTTCCAGATAACACGGAAATTAATTTGACACCAGTGAAATTTGACTACGACTCTGCCGCTGCGCTCTCCTGCTCCCCCATCGTGAAACCTACGTGTTTCCCCTCTTCCTCTCCTTCTTTCTTCCTCTCCCTTTATCTCTAATTTGTCCGTTCTCGCTCTGTTTCTGCTGTGCCTAGCAAACACTATTGATCCAAATCACTTTGAGTTGAGGGCTTTCTGAAGCATGGAATTCCTAAATCATATTTGTGCTCATATTAGAGCAGTTCATCTGCTGCTATCTTCAGCCAGATAAAGAATATTACCTTTCATTTTGTTTGACTGTGTTCAAATTATATATTTTTTCTCTTTCTTCTCTTTCTTTCCCCCCTGTTTTTATGGGGGGGAATCTCCTTTCCCGAGCCCTGCGAATGCATGCAGGCGAATGCCCAGAGTCAACAGTTGGAATTGAATTAGGGTCCCGGCTCGCCAGGTCCATTGTCTGGGTAATTTGTCCTATAAGTGGCAAAATGAAAGCACTCTCCACGGTTCTCTGAGCACCTGCTGTTGTGTCACTCATCACTGCAGATACAGAAAGTGAGAAGGAGGGAGAGAGAAGTGTCTCAAAGATCACATGTTCAATTGCTGCGCCATTATCAACTCAGATGTCGCTGCAGCTTCTTTTTTTTTGTCAAGCATGTGTAACGACATCAGAATAATCCTCAGCTGCAAAGCAGGGGAAAGATCAAGTCTGAAAAATCTGTGTTGTTTACAACGCTTAATGACAAAATGGTCTTCCTGTGGAATTTTCAGTTGTGGTTCCAGCAGCTGAATTAAGGTGTATCTCGTATTCAAGCACGGTTGTGATGACTGGCTGCTCTCAGTCTTCTTCCATCTTCATTAGCTTGTACACATGTGTCGGGTTGCAGCTTGCTGAGGCGGAGCTAACGCTAAATATTTTGTTTATCGCTTGACTGTCGAATAAATAAAGACCCATACCTTACAGAGGCAACGATTTTCAGATAAAATATTAATCTGCAGCTGCGAAACAAAATTAGTAAAGCAATTCTCTTTGAAAGGTCGAGTTCTTTCAAATGCAAATATTCAGGTAAGTATCACGAGAGCTAAACCTTTTACCTTTACTGTAAATTACAGACCTCTTTTTTCTTTTTTGTAGCTCGCATTGTGTGGGAGTTAAGTTTGCTCGGGAGCTCTTTAGCAGGCTAAGAGATGCATTTATCTGCGTAATGAACTTTGGACGCTAGCTAACTTAATCCCAGTAATGCCTGCGAGAGTCAATTAGCGCAACTAGATTCAGTGCAGTATTTATCTGATAGAGCAGACCTGGCAACTACACACACCAGAACACACGCACCATATTGACCATCTTCATCTTATCTTTCAGCTAATGGGACCACAGGGCCCATCATCAACTCCGCTCTAAAATACAGTGTAAGGTTTTTTTTTCTTCTCTTTTTGAAAAGCCTGTGGGGAGTTTTGAAATTGAGTAGCTGTTGATTTGCAGCACTTACAAGTCTTTTAAGAGTTGATTTTACTCTCCCCTGATCATTTCAGTTTATAATGGTATAAGTGTGTTAACCTGGATTCCCCCTCAATCAGTGCTTGCAGGATATTATCAGCGTGGCACACAGGTGACAGCATATTACAAGACCTGTAACAGATACCTCTGGGATCTTCATCTCCCTTATGACAGGGTCTACTATGTGGAGCAGGAGCCTGCATAGAGAATAATAAATGACAGGATTTGAAAAGACGAGGCCGTTAGCAGGCACGGTCATGGTCTACATTGCCCTTTTTGTCTCTCCAGGGACAAGTGCAAGTGTGCGTGTGTGTGTGTCTTTGTGCTCGCTTGACTGCGTGTGTGCGCTCCAGCTGTGCTTTCACACAGACCTGCTTAACTTTTGCAACAGCGTCAGTGGTGGCTATTGTCTTGTAGCAGGCGGCACACTGTGGGTTACAGAGGTCTCTATCTGCCTGCTTCCTCATTTCTTATTCAGACCCACAGGGACAGAAGGGAGAGAGCGGAGTGGAGGGGAGGGGGTGAGAAAGGAGAGAGAGAAGGGTTTGCAAGGGGGCGGAGGAGGAGGATAACTGAGAGGCTGATGGAGACTAGGTGACAGGTTGGAATGGGCCATCAATAGATCCATCAGGCGGGTAATTTGGAGCGCGCTTAACATACATCAGTAGAGTCGTAGGAGCTGGTATCTGTCTTGTCGTGGAATCACAGTAAATAAGAGTTAAAGATGGTGTCAGGCTTGACCTGACTGACCTCCCTGCACACACACACACACACACACACACACACACACACACACACACACACACACACACCACTGACAGCACTGGAACAGAGCAGCATGGAGCACGACAAAGACATAACACTTAAATTAACATGTTCACATGCACTCTCACATACACACATTCAGACTTGCAAAAACATCCAATCTTAGCTTTAGAATAACACTCAGCATCTCATAAATAAAACTACTGACAACCGTGGTATAAAACAGCGGTGTTGTGCAAGAATATATTTGGTGGTCAGGGAGATCTGATAGCTGAGTGGTAAAGTGCATACCATCCCACATGAAGTCAGAGGTTCAAATGCTGGCTGGCTGCTCCGTCTGCCTCATGTTTACACTTCCTTTCGCTGTAAGTGTCTGATCAAGTCTTAAAATGCCTAAAATAAGCTTTTAGGCAATATTGCTTGAACTGAGTGAGTCCTTTTCATTTTGTGAAACTATATGACAGGCAAAATCTTAACTAGAAGAACAAACCCGCTCATTGACAAACAGGTTGGAGCGTCTCTCGATGACAGCTAGAAAACAAATGCTGCAGGTGCTTTGAAAACAGTGCATAGCACCAGAGGGCAGGCAGATGAGCCTCATCCCAGTGGAAGATGTGTCTCTCTCTTTGTGTAAACGTACACTTGTGTGTGTGTCAGGGTGTTACAGCGGAGCATGTGACTATAAAAGTGAAACACCTTAGGCTAAGTGCTGTTCCTGCCACTCACACTCCCCACTAACCTTTCGAACACACACCATCCAGCCTTATAGGTGTCATCTCACATTTGGGGGTGACTCAGGGGTGAAGCTTGATGACATTAAGAGATGACTCATATACCAGTTTTTACTATATAGACACTCCTGATCACTTTTAGTGTCATTTTAGTACTTTTTGGCTTTTCTATTTACACTGCCGCTGTTCATACTTTTGCTATACATCGGTCACTTTTGAACAAAATTGTCTCTAGGGCTTGATTTTATAGCTGTAACTCTTGTTTTGCCAAGAAGTGAAAAGTTAAAACCACAAGCCTCAGTCCACAAGGGATGATAAGTTTGACTAGTGTGAGCTTGTTGCGAGAAATATATTTCCAGATATAATTCACTGAAAGTACACACAGGAGGATTGGAAGCGAACCACCTGACATCACAGCTTATTGAAGTTTCACAGCCAAACTCTGCCAGAAGATCCACTGAAGTCAATCAACCAGGTGATCATGTTTGGCAGCATCTCAGATGTAGAGAGCTGGGCATTTGGTGAGCAGAAACCCCTTTTGGCTTTGAGTTTCTCTTAAGCTGGCAGGAATTTGCAGGCAAGCAGTCCTCCATGCTCACCAAGTGTGACTTGATCAAAAGTGAAATGATTAAGTCACATAATCTTACACCTTCATCAAAAAGAACTAGGTTGAAATACTTTATATATCTGAAGATACGTTAAGATTTTCCCTGCTTTTTCCTCTTGGTTCAGTCTTCAGCCACTGCTAAATACACGAATGCGAAGCACCTCATATGCTGTCAATCGACAATAAATGATTCACAACACATGAAGATATAAATGTACAATTCCACCATATATAAATTTTTATGTTAGAGAAACATCATATGTCCATGTCAGATTATGAATCTTTTAGCCAGCGCACAAAACACACAAAAATAACTTTTATAAGTCCAAATTTAAAGGAAAAAGTTGGAGAGCTAAGACTGACCATGCTGAATAGTACCTCTGTCTCCATTTAAGTGTTATCTCACAGAATCAAAGTCCAGCACAGCAGTAATACTCTGCTCATTTCATCCCTTTTTATCCTGTCACATTACAAACTCGCCCCGTGAGTATTTGATGGGCAGCTCTGCCTTTTCACTCTCTGTGAAAACTAAACTCTGGATCCGAGCAGCAGATCTCGGTCTAAATACAGAAATGAAAAAAATCATAACAGGACACGCTGGAATCCAGGAACCATTTATATGAGGTAATTTGACCGCATACAACAAACCTACCAAACAATGCTCTCAGAGTTACAGTGAGGCAACTGTATTAAAAAGCCACCACAATCATGTTATTTGGCCTGTGGCTGAACACAAACATGTTTTCTTTTCTTTTTTTTCCGTCCCCAGTATAACTGTGGTCATACTTTCCCTACACAATAAACCAAATTAGTGGCAGGAAAATCTGATCATGAGCGCTCATGTTTTTGCGCAGTTGGAGTTGTGAATAGAGTTGTGTAGTTATTGGACACAATCTGGACAGTTTGTATCTGTCAGGTGCACCTTTTTATCTGAAGTGTAAATGTATATGTTTATACCCTCTGTATGCCTCGTCTTGTAACCATAAATCAAAAGAGACATGCTCAAATAGTCAAATAGCGGAGCTATATTAAGGATTTTTTACATTTTGTGTACTTAGAATAAACTCACATTTATTTAAATGACACAAAAATCCCTCATAATATTAAAAATCTAACTTAGCCATTAACTATTCTGACTGGTCGAGTTTGTTGCCAGACACGGAGAAAGAATAAAACAACCACCGAAAAGTCATTCCTGCACGAGGGAAAACCCGAGCTCACGGATAAAAATTAAAAAAGGAACAAACGGTGTTGCTAAGTTGATTTTCTGCAATCCAGGTTTTCACTGTAGTGTGCTGATGAACACAAAGAAACATACACACAGCAACACAAACCAGAATGGAGCCACGGCTCTCTGTTCACCTTTTATTATTGAACTCGTTACAGTCCTCTTGGCCCTGCTTTAATTAAACCCTATTAGCTAGTCAAGGTTCACTGTACACTAATAATGTTACTCTGATACAATTTGGCCTCTGCTTTTAGCTTTAGGAGTGTGTAGCTACCTTAATCAAAATTGTCAGTTAAAATGAAACTACAGCTCAAGTAATTAAATTTAATTGGATCTTGTCACTTTTTATGCTGGCGGTGTTTTGATCCTTGTTGAGTGTTTGCTGCCCGCGCTTCATACTGAGCTTTATTAGTCTGTGTCCTCGACCTTGCCAGGACCGAATGCGCATAGACCCGGTTGAAGCTGGAAGTGCTTTGAACCTTGAACGCTGCATGAGTGCAAAAGAAACTGCTGTAATTTGGCATTAGATCATTAGTATTTCTAGGTAATATCTGGAATTGCTCCTGCCTGGTCTTGCACCAGGTTTCACTGCAGAGGAGTGGAAAACAGGTTAGAATAATTCTGTTATCAAGCACCTCAGAAGAAAAACACAGATCAGCTGTTTTATATAACAGAGGTGCTTTTCCTTGTTGAAAATTAGTGGTAAGGAGACGAATGCGTCTGCGCTGGATTTACTCATTATGAATCCAGCTTGTAAAGTTTGTACATAGATTTTCTTGATTGTGCTTGTAGTGGAAGATCAATCGCTTTCATGTTTAATTTTTTGTTTTACAGTATATTTTCACAAAACACTTGCCGTTTTCCTCGCAGCAATCAGATGTCTCTTGGAGGAGAAAACAATTCCTGCTGTCATCTCCTTACATTGCACCTAAAGTAGAGATAGCCTACAGCCTACAGAAAGCCAAAGGTGGAATAGCTTTCCTGGAACGCCGGGTTGGTGGCCAGATTTTTGTGTTGCCAGAGGAATGAAACGTCTAAATGGGGTGGTCAGGATGGGCTTGGCAGTGCTGGAGTGACCTCTCAACCTCCAGACTTAGGAGAATATGGGAGGAATTGAACGTGCGGGCGTTCTACCTAAGGCAGGAGCGGCAAATCTTTATTCACTGAGAGCTGCTTGCTGCTAAAGCACATTCTCTTTCAATCCATTAGAGCGCACCGTCCCCTTCCCCTTCATCACACAGTGCAGCCCTTAATTTGACAATGACAAAGAGCCACTTGCAGATTTTAAATTTCATAATTTTAATCTGTCAAGTCTGACATTTAATTAGTGGCTTCCTAACCTGTGTCTGCCTCGCTCTCTGAAGGGCACCGTTTGTTCTGAGAGCGCTGCGCAATCTCTCAGCAAAGGAGAAGAGAGAGTGGATTAATATATATGTACATTACCAGCTGCTGCAAAGACAATACAGAGAGGGAGGCCATTAGGGCCTAATACAGACAGATGAGGTTAATAATATTTGGGAAGTGTTGCTCTATTAAGCAGAGCACTGATTAAGACCTGAGTGGGATCCCCCCCTTCACGAGGCACTGATTGGGAGCCAGGCTGTCTTTTGTTCTCCTGCTCCCAGAAAGAGGAGAGAGGGAAAGGGTTGCAGAGGAAGAAAGGACAGGAACAATGTTGGCTGACTTTGTGTTCCTCCTGACAATGAGGACGGGTGTAATGAGAATCTTTACAGTCCTGGATGAAGGTTTATAGAAGTCCAACGCCCACTGATAACTTCATTACAACTACTGAGCAAACAGATGGAGCCAGCTTTGGGAATCTTTCTGGTTTGAGGGAAGAGCTCCGTGATTGCTTTCAGTCTGCACTTGATTTCTTTTCTTAGTCACCGCTACATAATGTTGCCAGACTGACCTCATTAATTTATTCCCCTCATTATGTAGCTTGAAGTGTGGAGATTTGGCCCCTGGTTGAAGTTTGAAATTCCTTCTCCAAAAAAGAGAGAGAAAGAAGCAGGTTCTGTGTAACACTATTTCACACAGACAGCTCTGCTGGAGCCACTATTGATTTTCAAATCAATAGAAAGTGAAGGGAGATGGGGTGGAAATGGCTTGGAATTGGGCTAGCAGGGAAAATGTCAGGAGCTCCAGGTGTGGGTATAGCATACGTGTTTTTTTTTTTCTTTTTTTGACGCATGTCAGTGTTTAACTTTTATTATCAGAAGCCTTTTTTTCATGAATTCAATTCTTCGCAGAATTTTTGAAAACTCAACTTATCTTTTGTTTTCTCAGCCATTCATTAAGACAGAAAAAAGAGTAACGTGGCGAAGCTGCCGTTCACCATTAAACTAATAAACGAAGAGGCGGATCAATAAATACTGACTGTGTTTTCAAACTCTTTCTAATTACTCACCATTGCCTATTGTGTTCTTATTGAATTGTCTCTCTGGCAACAGGCCCTTCTGCACCTTCCAACACGCAGCGAGTGCTGTTGAGACAGCAGGAGACAAAGGACGGGGAGGAGGGGGTCCGACTCGGTTGATGCAGTGGTGAGACGGCGAGAGGAGTGAGGACGTCTTCCTGGGGCCCACTAGTGGTTGCTCCTTGCCTCTGCTGCTTCATCTGAGGGGCAGAGCAGATGACAACCATGAGGAGAGGAGAAAGATTAAAGATTCAGGGATAGAGAGAGAGAGAAAGATAACCTCAGCCTTTTCTCTCTGGACTTGGACGATGCTCACACCACAGGGAGGAGAGATAATAACGAAAAAGACAGACCCACCTGTTTAAGCGCTGTAAATCATGTGTGTGTCTGCGTGAATGAATGCATGTCTGTACTGCTCAGTGTGTAAATCACTGCTTGGTCTAATTGGTGCCTAATAATACTCATTTCCTGTGTAGATGAAGAACAATGTATTGGGGGGCATATGGGGTCCGTCTGGAGCTTCACACACCAGTGGCGTGCAAGACTGGAAGTTTTCGTATGGCTTAGATACCGAGCAAGGACAGGCCCGGTGTTGCCGATACCAATACCATAGTTTTAACTTATACAGCAGCTTATGTAGTGTGTCTGCAGTGTGTCTGAACACATTTTAATGACCACCGTGATTCACTGTGATTTTTACTTTCCACAATTAATACTACCAACTATACCAAAAAACACCTTTCAGCTTTTCATGTCTTTTGAAACTGGATTTTTTTGGAAAGTTGGAGTGTAAATGCGCCTGTCTCTCAAGTACTTTGGGTCAACTTTGTTAAATGTGCTTCAAATAAAGTAGACGTAGAAACAAAGTATCGATTATCTGTTGGGCTAATATCAATCTGATACCAGAACCAATGTTGATGCTATCAATATTTGGATCTTTGTACCTCGGTGTACCCTGCAGTTCATGTGCAACTTTGTGTGTGTGCGTGTGCAAAATTAAGTACGTGTGTCTGTTTGTGTTCGACTTGATCACCGCTTTCCCTTGACAGTGCTCATAGAGAGAATTAGAGAGCTGGTGAGATAATCAGATGAATAAAAAGCAGCCGGTAGCTCATTACAAACCCTATTATTCATTAATTAACATTATTAAAACGTCTAATAGACCGCGGCACTCCTCCCAAGCCCCCCTGCCTCTTTTCAACTAGGTCCCTGCTCCGCGGTCCCTCCCGTTTCTCAACATGAAAAGAATAGCACATCAAACGAGGCCTGGTTTCAATGTGTTGGGGATTTGCAGGTGTAGAATCGCACACACACTGCGCAGGGGATCCGCTCGTCGGTCGCGCCGCGCTCCATAGTCTTCCACTTCGGCCTCACTGTGACACACGCCGCTCACCCGTGCCATAACAAACTCCTCATTAGGAGTGGGGAGAGAACTGGGCCGCATGCTCCCTAATTAGGTCCCCCATCTAAAACTTTCAGTCTTCTCTTCATCCCTCATCCTCCCTCCCTCCATGTCCCTGCATCACAGGGAAAAAGACTGCTGACATTTATGGAAGGCTGTTTAATCAGCTGTATATGCAGGGTTATAAAGGAAAGTTTAGGCCTGTGATATGTGCATACAAAGGAAATATATTTCTTTAGCACTCTAAAGAGGTTGAGCTGTGGCAACTGTCAAAACATGTTGCGACCTATGAAAAGTCTTTAGTTTTATCCAGAACTAAGCTACATTTCTCCCCCCCCCTCACCCATTTTTCCCCGTCTCAGTTTGTAGTTCATGCATTAAAATACACAAATTCATCCACGAGATGCACAAATGCGGCCGATTAATTTGGTTACATTGCAGAGACCAATATTCAACTCTGAGGATAATATCTATCAAAAGTTTTTAATTGTGTTCAGTGAGAACCAAATATATTAAACATGCATAATATATACATAGATATGTGTGCGTGCAGCAAGATGGGGAGAATTTCTGTCCCCAAAAATGTAATGATTATCATGCATATTCAAATGTCCAAACAATACACCTTAGTTAAACATTAATATCATAATTTAGATACAATCCGTTTAATGTGTCCAGGAAAAGAAGTATTATTCCTCATTTTGTTCTCATTATTTTCAAATAAACAGGACACTATGTGCGGAAAACAGGGAGCGAACAGACAAATGATGAATATGTAGAAACTCTTGGAGATATTAGTGGGCTTTAAACTACATCCTCTGATTACTTTTCTGCTTTTAAATACTTGATGTTCCAGTTGTACTATGACCTTAAACAAGATTTTATTGGAACACAATATCCATAACATTAGGGGAGTCTTTTATCATGCTGAGAGGGACACCGCCTCCTTGTATCCTTAGTGGAGACTTTGCACATTAAATTACATTAATATTTCTATTTGTGGCGCCATATTCACATGTAACGCAATACACCACATGTATATTGTATAACACTAAACACAAATATTTTCTCTTGGGAGATTTGATACTATAATACTTTTTTTTTTTAACTGAATTAATTTCTGAAACACGGGCTCAGACGTGCGTATACATATATGGACGTATACACAGCAAGTCAGAGAGAGAGAGAGAAAAGAAATGTTGGTGTTTGTGGGAAAATGATTTCCTTTATCAAAGCAACTTTCAAATTATTGGCCTTATATTAGCATGGCGACCGCTTTCCCGCTCCTAATCTCTTGTGCTTTCTTCTCACTCTCTTCCCCTCGCGCATGCTGAGTGATGCTTCCTGACAAGTAAATCAGAAAAGAGGTGGCATTTCCCCACGCCGCTGAAGAGCCAGCATCCTTCTCTTTCCTCCCTTCCCTCTCCTTCTTCCTCCTCTCCTCTCCTGATTAAATCTGCTGCTCCCTGTAGGATTATTAGGATTCTAATTCAATCTGAATTTCAGGAACTTGTTTGCTTGGTTACCTGTCACAGCGTATCAGCTTGTCATATTAGTGGTGATCGTTGGCTCTACCTAATCTGCTTTAAACAATTTCATTGGGTGCTGGTCTATAAATCATTCCGTAATGGGATTGACATGCGCGGGCTTAGCTAGGTAAACAAATCAGCTTTGTTTTATGTTAGGCAGCAATGAACTTGGCTTTATCAACTTCCCATCGATTCACACACACCACAAGGTCAAAATCTCTCTGGCTGCTCATCGGGGAAGGGGGGGTGGGGGTGGTTAGTAGGGGTCAGCACTTCAGCAATTAGAATATGTATCAAATAGAAGCAGAGGAGCCCATCGCATCCTGCTACCGCTGTTGCCTTTCTCCAAAGTGTTAATTTATTTCTTATCAAAGTAAAGGCATTTCAAAGTAAAGCTTCGCAGCATTGGAGGGGAAGTTCTCTTTATGGGGATTTAAAAGAGAAAATAAAATGAGTTTGTAGTTTATTGACGGGAAGTCCCAAAGGCTGCTTAAAAACTCATTAACTTTCAAAACTAATTCAGACGTGTTGATTAACATCTAAGGGTTTGATTTATTTATTTATTTATTCCTTGCAAAAGATGGAGGAATTTTTTTCTAGGGCCAGTGTTTTTGCTGACATGCTGTAGTAAAAGTCCTCATTTTGACCCGCTTAGAAAAAGTTGATTCAAATAGAACTTTTCCTAATCATATCACAGTCTCAGCTAGGCTTATTTTGGCAGCACTTTGAAACTATATGCTGTTTCAAATTTCACATAAGTGGGATTTTTCTGTTCCAAAATATCTTAACCTTCGCAAACTACTGTGTCACAAAATCAAACAGCTGATTCTGGTTAAGTATTCAAATGCATAGAAACTGTTGTATTATTATTTTTTAGGCAGCTCAAGAAACATGACAGAGGTAACCAGCGCTGCACATTTGGTATGAGGGACTTTGGCAGGAGCATGCTGTGAAGTCTGCAGGAAATGGGTAGCATGAACCATGTCTTTTGGAGAGCGCCCCAAGTGCTCTGACCAGTACAAAGACAATTACAGATATGAGGCAGAGTTAAGGAATTCTCCAAATGTCCTTAAGAATAAAGGCATATAAATAGAGGGATTTGACTTCTTGTTGCTTCTCTGCTTGTTGCAGACAGAAAGCAAGAGAAAAGGAATATAGGGGGGAGAACAAATTTCACTGAGCTGACCTGTTCAGCAGCATGTCATGGGATCTTTTCACACCAATACATCTCTCTAATGCAGGCAATTTCCTGCAGCTTTTCACCCTAAGAGGGGGATTTGACCTCTGTGGCTAATGCTTAAAACAAATTCGAATGTTTGCCAATAAGGAGGGATTAAGTCTGCCAGAAAAGGTGGGAGAGAATGGGAATGTCCTCTTTGCCATTAACAAACATGCATTTATGCATGTGTGTTAGACAGAAGCGCATCTATCTAAAAATATATTTTCAGTCAAATACAATACATGCATGTAAAAAAGACGCATTTACCATAAGTCTCCAGTGTCAACACGACTGCTCTTAGAATCAAGGGATCGGGGCAGCTAAGAGGTTGCAGGGCATGTTTTGAATGCACATAAATGGATGATATAGTCTGTCAGGTTAGTGGAAAAGTGGGGGAACTTGGATGAATACACATCTGCCAAAGTGGTTGACAAGTCATCTGGAGTAAACACAGACGTGTCAAAACCCGTGCATTGAAATTTTGGGGAAAAGCCTTTTGTGTTTTGATATTTGTGTGCAACATTTTAGAGAGGGTAAACTTTCACCACTTGAAAACCCTCCAAATCATAGCTGGCACGTTGAGGATAATCTTTCCAATTACCCACGTCTCTGTTTCTGAGTGTCTTAGGCTATTAGCCTTGTGATTCCTCTGCATCCAAAGCTATGTGCCGCTGTTGACAATGAGAGGTAAACAAGAAGGGGGGGGGGGCGACTCACCAAATCCTCCAGAGGCCTGGAGGGGAAGCCACACAGCCCAAACTCCTTTCACTGTGAAAAAGCAGCTTCCTTTAAGGTTGTGCTCAGGAGAGACTGACAGCAATTACAGCTTTCTCTCCCCCCACCCTCCACCCCACCCCAGCCATCTCTAGCTAGGAGAGAACCACATGATGGGAAACCACGAGAAAGGAAAACCTCCCCTCCTCCGCTGTCTTACTTTCTCAGAAAGAGACATTTACCTCCACCTCTCGGTGAGGTGATGATTGTTTACTTTGAGTGATGTGCTATTATGACAGTTCAACAAATCACTGTTACATAGTTTTGTGGCAAATAGTGGAATTTTAGAGTAATCCCATGTAAATTATTAATCCTTTCAGGGGGAAGTTGCAACACAGAGGCATACAGCACATCTCATACACACTCCACCCTGACAGTTGCACTGCTGTGCCAAAACGTTTGACAGCCTGCACTACTTTAGATTTGTTAAGAAGACAGTGGGGCTGAGTGTGAGCCCGATTCAAAAGCTGATCTGAGATCATTGCTGCGTGCCGTGTGCACTATTGTTGGCTGGATTGCATGGCATTAAAACAGGGGAAAGTATTTTGTTTTTTTTATTTGTACAACGAATGTTTCATTTACACAGTGTACATCACCATGAGCCTCGTACAAACTCCAGCAAATAATCTCCCAGTGTATCATATATCATGTGTCTTTACAATCTCAGAGATGGTTACTTTGACACTTTTATTGGTCAGAGAACATTGAGAGTCCATGAAAGATGATATGAGAAACAAGGTAACGGAACAGTATAAGAATGACTCACTGACAGCTCACAACCATTTTAAAACTAGAAATAGATCCACAGTAACTGCTGAGATGTATTTGCCTCTATTTTTCTCCACTTGCCTCCTTCGTCCCTGTCTATGCCTCCTCCCCTCCTTTTGGTGGTCAGTGCAAGGATCACGAGGTGAAGAAGAATCAGAGTGGTACACATATTACTCTCTGTCTCTTTCCATTCTTTTCTGCCGGTGGTTGACAGGGCCTGTCTGGTCTAACCCGGGTGGAAAGTGACTCTAATTGTCATCTCAACAGACAAGATTCTGCAGCCATCCTGGAGGCATGGGCAAAATATACTTAGCTACTTTATCATTTAGACAGAACCCAACCATCGAGGCACCCTATTGACATAGACTTTTATGCAAAGATAGACTTTTTGAATTGGCAGGTCACGTCACCCACTCCTTAGCATGCATACATAATGAGAATAAAACCTTTTTACGTCCTGGCTGAGACACAAGCATCTGACAGGTAGGGTTTGGGAGTTCAAGGCAATGTATATATTCCCTGCCTCTTCTCGTGGACCTGGGCTGGTTATAGAAGATTGTGTTAGCTCAGAGTAGAGAATTTTACCAAATGTTCAGTGCTCGATAGCATTAGTCTGAGCCTGACGTTGCATTGTCTCAACAGTCCTCTCCCAATGGAAGCTATCAGGCTGGAATGTATATGCAACTATAGGAAACATTTTGAGCAAAATAAAATAAAATTAAAACATATAAATTAATAATTATATCCAAAGATGAAGCTGTTAGTGTTAGCTATGGCCAGTGTGTTGGCTTAGCATGTTAGCATGCCACTGGCATTCAAAAGCAACGTTATTAGCTATGGCCAGCATCTTGGCTTAGCATGTTAGCATGCAATTAGCAATCAAAAGGAACATCATTGGCAATGGCTAGTGTGTTGGCTTAGCATGTTAGCATACCATTAACAGTCAAAAGGAGCATCATTAGCTATGGTCATTATCTTGGCTTAACATATTAGCATGCCACTAGCACTCAAAAGCAACATCTCATGGACACCTTGAATGCTCATAACCTAGCATTTCAAATATTTTACTCAAGAACCAAAAAACATAACCTTCCTTTGGTGCTACAGGAAAAAACAGACAGCCACCATAGCCATCCTATGCGAACCACGAATTTGTGTACACAACTGTCATGGACAATTGCTGCTAACATGCCTTGGACTCCTTATGTCACATATCAAACCCACAAAATGTTACAGATTATCCTTGTTTCAGTTCCCTTTTCAAACTAGCTTTGTTTCCTTTATTTTGCTCCCTTTCCTACAGGCTTCAGCTGTTGCCCCCCACCCCAAAAGGTGAAATTACCCAGCTTTTGTATGAGGCACAGTCAGCCTTTGAATGTTGCCTGTGAATGCCTGTGGGCCTATAAATGTGCTATGCGAGGGAAAGAGAAAGTTAAGCTGTCCTATTGAATTGATTGAACATTCATGAAACTAAAGTGTGCCCTCCCTCACACCCCCACCCCCTTCTCACATGTGGAAATGACTTCCAGACATCTCCAACGTCCCGTATGGAACACAGCCGTGAGGATCCCTACCTTACAGTCAGGTGCTGAGCTGTTGCCCTGAAGGCACGATTCAATTGTTAAATCTCTTATGAATAGAACAGGAGGGTTCATTTTACCGCTTACAACCTTCCACGTTCATGTTTTGACTTTGTTGGTTTAATTGCACAATTATTTTACACACTATCTTATTTTGTAATCATGTTCTGCCTTGCTGCTTTTAGTTACATAAAGAAGAAAAAAAAGTAAGTCTAAAGAAAAAAGAGCTTTGTAACATTTTAAGTTTTCAGTTCCTCAGTTTAAAAACTCAGTGTCCTCAATGTTTGGCAATCATTTTGAAATGTTACAGGCATACATTATATTGACTGATTCCACTTTTATGGGGCTCTCTCCATTGCACTTTCATTATTTAATCAAAATGCCTTATTGCTTTTGCCCGACAATACACTTAAACCGAATGAATTCCAAGGAGTTCTCATTTTATGTCAGTGCCTGTATATCGTCAGCCTCAAAGATGGCAATATTGAAAGCAATTTTCTGTGTATTTAGGGGCGAGTCAAACAATTTCTGGAAAGAGAACTAATCAAAATGCATCAACCATAATCAATAAAAGTGAGATAAGTTGGATGATAAGACTATGATGATGAATTATACCCATTTTGCTTTCTCCAATACTGTGGGAGTTGTGTGTGTGAGAATCCGCACGCGTGCTGTCAGATGAGCGCGTGTCATCGCCGTGCATCATATCACCAAAGAGCCCCTATGTATCCCACCAACAGGCCGCATCATACCCCTCTATTAAACCATCCGACACCCAAAGGTTGCAGTCACAACCACAAAACAACA
This sequence comes from Copadichromis virginalis, assembly GCF_057382275.1. Taxonomy (NCBI): domain Eukaryota; kingdom Metazoa; phylum Chordata; class Actinopteri; order Cichliformes; family Cichlidae; genus Copadichromis; species Copadichromis virginalis. The sequence goes on from NC_140633.1 coordinate 17,281,924, forward strand.
ACAGCTCAGACAGCTGTGAGACCTAATCATTATTTGGCAGAAGTAGCGAAATCATGTCAGAGTAAGCCCTAAACATCTCGCTTCCCAGTCACATTTGAATCATCTGCAATTAGTTTTGTTTTAATAACACTCACAATTAAAGGTCCTCCGGTTTGCATAATTCATGACACGGCAGCGCCGATGTCAGAAATCAAATGCAACAAATTAGAAATAACAAGTTTGAGACAGTGTGATTCAATTAAGATCCGGGGAAACATTGGGCCATGCATAATTGAGGGGCCGGCAAGGCAAGACTCATGTCAGGCCTGTCAGCCCCGCTGCAGCTATTGGATTTGGCCTGTCACACACACTCAAATCAAGCCTGTAAAAATTACAGGTTACATTGATTTCTTGATTTTATTTGCGAATGCTTGTGAGTGGGAGAGCTCGTGCATGCGCGCGTGTGCGCACATACGCTTACATGTGTGTATAATTGTTTGTGCATGCACTGCGTGTGGGTGTGCTCACATGTGCTTGTCTCTGAGAGTGAGATATAAATCAGGTGTGGGAGACCATCCAGGGGTTGAGAGCCGAAGCCACATCTGGAGCTGCAAGTTAGAGCCGGCTGAGCCCTTTAGATGTTGAGCGGAGCTCCGGCAAGCTGTGGGCACACGCGCGCGTCTTGCAAACCGCATGATCATCGCCAATTATTACAGTTATGTTTATAGTAAAATCATCAGAACTAGCACTTCCATTCAACTCTGCTGCAGCTTACAAAATGTGTGCCTTTTGGACCCAATTGTGTACACGCATGTGTGAGTACAGTCTTGTGCGTGCAGTCTCTGGATACAGCATGTTTGAGGCTTTGAAGGTACCTTGCATACTGTGCCAAGATGCAGATGCTGTGTTTATTCACCACATTACGCATCAGCTGCAATAACAAATAAATACACAGTGGCTCACAGAGGAGATGACAAAAGTTAGTGCAGCAGAGATATGGATGTGTATGAAAGTGCATTCTTTACTCTGTGTGTGAGTTCGTCATAACACACATGGATATTAATATAATCTGGGAGTTATTATGTTTTGACTTAAAGTTAACTTTGGCCATTTCACTAACATCAGGACACATCTAAGGACAGCACAAGCCTAGGTATGCAGCAATCTTATTTTGGCTAGATTTCCCTCTCCGTAGGCACTTAAGCAGAGAAAGAGAGCAAGTGTTGGGCATTAAATGAGCTCTCAGTTATGAAACACTTACGGGGTTTTAATTATCAGGGATTGTTGAAAGCAAAGGAAATAGAAAACAAAAATTCTTCTTTGTGAGTTTAAAAACATGCTGCTTATTTAATTAAACGATAGCACCCACAGCTCATAAAGACCTCAGAGTTAATAAGATTTCCTAAGGACACCCACATTAACACAGGCTGCTATAATCAGCGTTCTCGATGTGGCGTTTGGCAAAGTTGGGGGGGGGGGGGGGGGGGGGGTGCAGTCGGTGCCACAAAGCAAGAGCTTTATGTGCACGCTTGTGGTAATTTTCAAAAGTGTCACTGATGTCACACTTCATTTTAAGATATCAATATTGCCATCTAAAAAGGGACCAAATCAAAACCACAATTAGCATGTCTTCCAAAGCACTTCCTGCAAGAAGTATTTTCAGATTTGGATCTTGCTGAAAGGCCGCTGCTGCAGGAAGGAAACATGTGTTAGTAAACTACCAGATGCAGCCACACGTTACTTTCAGAGTCAGTAATTTCTGACTGAATAATCACTAATGACTGAGGACCAATAGCTCCCCGAAGCATCATCTTAATCTGTCTTGTGACTGGCTAATTGTAGCCAGACACACTAACCTCCCTGTGGCCTGTGGCCTGGCTCTAACCCTGGCACTTCTTTTTCTCCATTTCGGCCTCTTGCTTTTCTTTTCTCGTTCTGTTTTATCAGCCTTTGCTAAGTTGACCCACTCCTGCTTTCTCTCTTTCTCTCCTTCTCTCCCTTTCGTTTTTGCTTCATCCCACTCCCGCCGACTTTCCTCAGCTCCGACGACATATGGGAAACTTTTCCAGGGTGATTGCTCCAATCTGATTAAGGCAAGCTGTATAACTGCCATTTATCGCCGCTGCTGCTGCGAACCAGCAAGCAGCTCTGAGCTGGCCGTTCTCAGTCCAGACTTATCCATTAGATCCTGTTCAGGCTCCTCCAATTGTTCTAACTGCCAAGACTGTACCATGAATCAAAACCCCTGGCAGACATACAGATCTCTCTCTGATCGCACAGTTCAAAATAATGCCATGCCCACTTAAAGCTAGAGTGGTTGGCGCTCAGTTAATTTAAAGTCCAAGGGAAACAGGGCTGGATATGGAGGAAAGGAGTGCTAAAAAAGGAGGGAAAAAAAACTTACCATTACATTAATGCAGTTGGTTTGGGTTCAACAAAAGGGGGACTTGGCCTGAGGAGCTGAGCGGAGAGGGTTATTACAGCATTTAGCCATCTCCAGACACAGGAGAGAAATGAGCCTTGTGGCCTTTGTGTTATCTAATCTCGTTTGCATTTCCTTTCAGCATCATGAAAGAGAAATGCAATAGGGTCCTGATTGTGTTTGTTTGGTGAAATTCTCATTTAGGGCTGCTGTGGCTATGTGCCTCCACCAATAATTCTCTCCTGGCTGTATTTGTGTGTGTTTACTAGCCTTATGGCGGTGCGTATAAGTCTGTGGAGCGCTTTGAGACGATAAGAAAACAGTAGCTTTACAACAGTAGCTTTAAAACTACATGTAAGCTGAAAAATGAAGGTGAATTTATGCAGTATCACCACTTGGTTATCTGACATCCGCGCAGCTCGGTTCATATTTCAGAGTGATTGACTAGAGGAAGAAAAGCACGTGCCCGATGACAAAAGAGACGGGAAACGGACATAGAGTGGATTTGACATGATGAGTGCCAATGCCCCCATTGATCAGTACCATTGACATCCCTTCTAGAACCCTGCAAGGTGGGTTTGGAGTAGGCAGGAAGCTGAAGGTTACAGCTCGCTGTCACAGCACTGTCCAATCACATTACACATCATAATGTCTGAGAATCTGCGTGCCTTCCATGCATGATGGACAGATGACAATCATCCCTCCCTCTATTGTTTCTTCCAGTCGCCTCATCTCTGGGATACGTGTCTGAGATGTTGTTCCCATTTATATCTTTAAAAAAGTGTCAAACTGTATTCAAGGTAAAAGTGTCGAGCTGTAATATCTTTGGTATCAAAACTTTCACCAACTTAATGAAGATTAATAGCTGTATTTTGCTCACTTTTTGGCTCTGAATTTGCACAGAGCTGGTAATTTATAGCCAGAGGTCGGACCGGGAAGGTGCTCTCACCAGTGGCCAATGGGCTCTTTGTGTTTATGATGAGGGGAGAGGATGGAAAGGTGATTTAGGCAGACAGCAGGTCTGCTTCTTTTCAGAGCAAACCTCCAGCAGACAGGCCATTAACAGAGGTGACAGAGAAAAACAGTGGCAATCGCTTTGATTCTGATTTACACCACTGCTGAAAAACCCAAACAAATTAGAGGAACAAAATAATACACAGGGAGAAATAAATCACATTAATGATTAGGCTTTGAACGACAGTCGGACATGAAAGCGAGTGGCGGCGGGGGCATCTGGAGGAGAAGATGGCAGATTATGAGATGATATTAGGAGCTGTCTTCAGAGAAAGCCTGAGAACAATCAGGCGCCAGCAGTAACGAGGAGAAATTCTTTGTTCTTCTCTCCACTCAGTAACTAACATGTTGTTATTCAAGTCAACAGCCACTAGAACCTCGTTAGTAGGCCAAGCAGCTTACTGCTCATTAGCCGACAAAGGAATGATATTCATTGACAAAAAATGCAGCTTGTGGAGCTTTTTGGCAATATGTAGAGTACAAGAAAATGGCACATGTAAAATGACACAGAACATAGAGCCTGGACTCAAACTACGAGGATTCTTTTATATATCGGACATGCAGTAAAATACTGCATTTGTCCTCTATCAGTGAATAATTGGAGATATATCAATAATTCTAATGAGCATTTCATTAAAACAAAGCCAAAATTACACACACACAGAGCTTGTGTTGTACATTAAATTTATTGTTATGTTAATATTTTTCTTAAATTGAACATTGTTGAAGGTTTGCAAGTAATTGCTCGGTAATCTATAAATGCAGACAGATTACATGTTGCATAAAGTCTGAATGAGACTCGACTCGACTGGATGTATTCTGGTTACATTTCTACAGAACAGGAAATGTAATAGTTAAATATACATTTCTGTCCGTGTAGACAGCAACAGATATGATATGATTTTCAACAGTTTATCATAGTTAATTGACCCCATTTAATTGTAGGCTGTCAGCTGGCAGACTCAGACGATCTCATTTTGCAGCAAAAATAATAACTGAAGTGAGATAAATTCATCTTACAGATATTACAGATATAAAACATATATCGACAAAGTTTCACTTTGAGCACATAATTTGCAGTTTGCACTTGTTATTATGATAATCAGCATATTACAAAATTACAAATTGCACTAATATTGTATCATGCATGAAGTATTGTGATAATATTCTATCATGCTGTGTTTTGACATTCCCACCACTAACATCCATCTATCTCTGTCTCCATAGTGTCCAAGATAAGATGTGCGTATGTTAAGCACCTTTGCTTAGGAGGCTTCCTGTGGGCACTGTAGTTAGATCCCTGAACCATGTTAACTGGCTCCCTCTGATGTGGGAGAGCAGCAACTCTACAATAAGCCAATCCTGAATAACCAAACTCCTGTCACGTACCACAGGCTTGATTTGTTCCTGTGGGGCCATCACCTGCAGGAGGAGGCTTGGTGTTCTGATGCTTTGTGGGCTGGGTGGCAGTCAAAGGCAGACGCCATGGTGTCCAATCCCTTAGATGTGGCACTCTCATTTCAATTTTATGATCAAATATACAAGATTTAAATCTATTGACGGATATGCCATGTATGATATACTGGCATAAAACTGTCATTGTAATAACTTTATTTTCACTCTCACTGTGTTTATAGGAAGGTATTAAAATTTTAAACAGGGACAAAAATGACATGAGCAAAAGATTTACAGAGTGTTATTGAGAGCAAGCGAGCAAACACTTGTTTTTAAGGAGTAATTTGGAGTTGAAATATATTTGCTAAATATAAAATCTCCACTGTGTTCTCTCCTGCCTTCAGGTGTCTGTCTAAGTGGGTCGTCATTACAACGGACTCATTTTAAATGAAACAGATATGATCTCCTGGTAAATGGACTGACTTTTTCAAGTCTTATTGACCACTTAAAGTGCATTACAGCAGAGGACTGAATCACTGACCCTCCAATTAGCGGAAGACCTCCTGAGCCACTGTTATTATAATTAATGTAATTATAACAAATTACAGAAATAGTGCTAAGCGATGATGACCACAAGGAACAACCAAAAGGGACAGAAAAAGCTGCAGTGGCATCAGTGCTGGGAGGAGAAGTAAAGTGCTTCAATCAGAAAAGTAACAGATGCCTCATCAGAAAGTTGGGGCTGTGCTGCTCAGAGCAACATCTGACCTGCTGATAGACTGCTGCTGCTGTAAATGCTGTGTGCTGCTAAATGAACTGGTCCAGGCATAGCAGTTCACTGCACTGTGGTCCCACTGTGAATTCCAGATGACAGCACTAATGGATGATCCCGGGGTGCAATCATCTCTATCCCTGCTGCCCTGTTCAGCAGATGGGCTGTAATTCCAATTCAGACCTCTGAGGCTGAGAGCTCCTTAATTCAGACATGCAAAAGTCATTAAACTTCTTACATATATACTCCTGCTGGAGACCTATGATTATATAATTTCAATTGATGTAAGGAAAAAGAGCCGTCCTCCAAATACTTTCCTACAATTACATTTGACAGTTGGTCTGGAGGATTAAACCTAAGATCATGTTTGCCTCCATCTGTGTATCTATACTACTGTATGAGTATGTTCGTTTACAGTCGCTGGAACAACCGTGTTAACACAATTAACCGCAACATCACAGAATAGCCCAGCAGCACATAACCACTAGCAAGATCCCAGCATGCCTGGCACATTTTTTTCTTTTTCTTTTTTTGCATGACTCAGATCCCAAAACATATTATTTTAGGCATATAGACCTCAAGTGTGTAACTTAACTCAGATACACAGAATACTGGCAGAGAAATGTCATGTTTCTGCTTAATGTCAAGCTGCTCTACCCATTCGGCCAACATTTTCTCTCCAGCTTCTCAAATATACCGTTAGGTAACAGTTACCAAAGTTAAATGAGTTCAGGTTCACTGATGGAGCTAAGTTCAGGCCTCTGAAACAGCAGTGTTTCAAAAAGAGCAGGCGTAAACTTCAGACTCAGTCTCACCGCTGCTGTTTTTTATTTTTATATTTGCTTTGATATGAAGCATTTAACCTTGCTAGCTTAGCTTACGTAACCTTAATGCATGATCACTAGCAATTTTGGGAAAGAGAATTTAATGGATTCAAGTTCTACCATTTTTTAGGAGGATTAATTACATTGTATGATACCTTAATTCAAATAATAATTAAAGCGAGTTGATTAACACGCCGCTGCAGCACACCCCATGACCCTGACCCACATCCCAAACCAGCTGTTGAATGCCTATAAAATATAAGGATGTTTAAATGTAAGAGAAAGCAAAGAGGGAGATGATACTTCAATTTAAACCACAAACATGTTTTCACACTTCGTGCACAACATCTGATCCAGTCTTTGTTGAGAAGTTGACTTCGGCAATGAGCTAGTGCAAGATGAGCTGGCCTGAACGTGTTCAGGGATTTAAGCTCTAAATGCACAGATAACAAGTGGTGTACTTCCACCTGTGATTGACCTGCGCGAGTGTCTTACTGTTCAAGCATCCAGCCACAGGGGAGCTTGGCTGCAGCAGAGCCTGAACCCTCTGGGGAGCAGGGTAACAGAATCGCAGGCTTATACAGATATCTACACAAAGGACAAGCTGGCGCTGGCAGGTGGCCCCAGCATAGATAAGTGTGTTTTCTGTTTTGGGGGAAAGGAGGCGGGGGTGTGAGTGAAGGAAAGACTGCTCACTTACTGGCCTGTTTCCTTCTGAGAGTGATGATGCCTCCCGTGGGCGTAACACGCAAGGAGGTGGGACTCTTGAGTGTACTGTAGACATGCTTATGTCTGCGTTAATGCATGAGAGCCTTCCCCTACCCCCAGCAGTCTGAACACACAGTCAGAAGCCATAAACTCGCTCCTTTCTTATCCTTTTTGAAAAGTTCAAGTTGACAGCTGTTTCATTTAAAACTTAGAAGAAAATGCATTAGCTAAAGCAGCATCTTTGTCACCTACACAGAATCTAACAGCAGGCAGTTTTTCATTTAAAATACTTTTTAAATGATTTTTGAAATCCTCAGATCAAATTAGCTGGCATCTTATTTTTCAAACATTTCTTTAAGTAATCATAATAAAGGAATCAATTTGATGCACAAGCTAAGATAACCCCTTTTTATTCCTTCTACTGAAACTGCTTAGGTTTCTGTGAGGCACACTGTATCATGCATGGAACGGCACTTATAGTGCTTTTCTACTCTGAGTACTCAAAGTGCTTTCTTACTACAATTTTTAACTTTCCCCCCTATACCTAAGCCCTAATTGCACACATCCAACCACTGACCTTTGTCTGTTGAACAACCAACTCTACCTCCAGAACCAGCCAAAGTACCTGAAACGATGCACAGTGAGTATACGGCACATGTTGGTCTTTGTCAACCCTCTTCTTTTGTTATTGAGAATTGGTACCACAAAACCTACAGTATTAGCCGTCAAAGTTGTTAGCACTTTTTACTGTTTTTTGTTTATTATGTGCGAATCTCCTCAAGCTCACTAATGGAAATGAAAACCATTGAAAATGCTCAAATATGTATTTGAGAATTACATACATACAGTAGGCTGTAACTAAGCTTGGTATATCGAAACAGATAAAAGTTAACGATACAGCTGCTAACACGCACTTACCTAAGATACATCAAATATTTAGAGGGCTAATATAGAGGCGTATTTGCATGTAACACACATGCTGTTACCTTCAGAATGAACAAAGTCCCGTACTTATAAAATGGGGCTTTCCTACATGCATTTAAAAGGGTGTGTTTTGACTCAAACCATCATCTTATCCTAAAACTAACAAAACGGAAAGCAACACTTATGCCCATTTCGCTCCGTGGAGTTAAAAAATTGAAATGATTAAAACTAGTTGTGATAAAATAAATACGATGGACTTTGTTTCATTGAGTCTCATCTTACTGTATTACTCAAAGAAGAATACCAAATGTGAAAAATAACAGACCCACAGGACCAGAGCTTTGCTTTTTCCTGCTTAGCAACTCTACCGGCAGATCAACTGTTTGATTGTACCCCTTCAGTCTATTTCTCAATCATTCCACCCGTCCCACTATTTAAACACACTCATCTCTCACTGGAGCAGGCTCTGACAGCAGAATTTGCTTTTTTTGCAGTGAGGTGACTTGCAAGATACACAAATAACACAGAGGTGCATTTATGGTATTTGTATAATCCATGAAGTGAAAATTAGGGACTATTTAGATGAAAGGCAATTAGACAATTACAGCTAATGAGGCCAATCCTTTTCTTTCACCCCAAAGAGTCCACAGACTAATTATCAAATTAAAGAATGCTTCTTTTCTCCCTCTGACCCTGCGCTGTCGTAAAGGGAGGGTGCTTTGGGAAAGGCAAACATTGGTCTACTCTGTGGAGGCCGAGGCCGGAGAACAGGCAGGCAGCATTTAGAAAGTGATGGGCGTATTAATCACTGCTTAAGCTGAGACAGCTTTATGGTCTGCCGGGCAGGCGGACACACACAAGTGTAGAAACATGAACAGACACTCTGCTACTCGGTCCGTTATACATCATGCAGGACTGTGCTAAGAGGGCCAACAGCCAAACAGGAAACATGGTTGTAGCCACAGGAAGTAGAGCAGCTCATATGACTAGCAGACCCCGCTGGTGAAACTTCCTACTCTAAGGAGCTCAAAGAACTCCACCTGACATGCACCAAGACCTTCCAACATGTTTGTTCATCCACAGCGTGAAGCTAAACAATCACTATGATACAACAGTAGATGGAACAAAATGTGATAAGAAACAATTGCGGGAGTTTCCTCCAGTCAAGATTCATTTGCTTTCCTCTGCAACCGAGCATCTGTTGGATTCTTATTCTGACTAATCAAACAGCGTCTGTTTTCTCTCTCAGTACTTGGAAAGCTGATCAGCTTCGATGGGATACCAGGGAAAATGTTTCCCAGTGTCCCCCTTAACATGTCTGTTGCCAAGTGGTTCAGTTCCTTTATGGTACAAAGGGTTTAGCTCCAAAACGGCTCTCCAAAAAATTTCACGGTCTGTTAATATCATCCCTCAATTAGCTCTAATTTAAGTCAGACCATACATTATCCCCTCTTCCTCCCCTTCACCACCAGCCCCCGGACTGGCGTCTCTTTTTTTGCTGGCTTGAACTACAGCTGCACCTACCGGCAACCGAGAGTCACAATCAGAGTTCGGCTCAGCTCCTTGTCATTCAGCTCAATCTAAGATGATGATGATGTTAAGCTGGATGTTAGCAGCATAAATATATACCATTTCGTTTTGCAAGTAATTCTCCCTTTAGTGCAATGATACAAGAATAAATCCACGCAAAGCACGACCCCTTTCACACAAAAAAGACCAAGCGTTACACAGGTATCAAATTTCTCCCAACACAGCTCACGGGAATCAGTTTAACTGCTACTTTTCCTTCGTTTTCCCGCTTCCCACTTCAAATTCTTCATCAGACGTGAAGTCATTTTCTGCTACCCCTGTTTTACTTTCTCGTGCAATGTTAGGGTCAGGGGTCAAAGGTTCTTTTCACATCGCCGTGCCTGCCCAGAGCAACCCGGCAGGTGCAGGCTGTAACAGCCACCTGTCTCCAAAGAGAGACTTCTGCTAGAAAAGCCAAAAATGCTCCCAGTTGCCCCGTGCTCAGCGCCAGTGACTGTCCCAAAAGCGCTTCTCGTCATCGCGTCTTTGCGCAGTGGTAACAGCAGCCAGAGGGGTTGATGAGAGTTCACAGCCCCTCCTCAGTGACAGTAACTCCTCCTGTCACCTGCTTTCATATGGCAGGGGTGTCAGTGTATGGTGAGAGACTCCAGCTGACACTTTTGACACGGCTGGACTTGATGAGGACTGATGGGAGGCTGTCAGCAGAGTGACACATTAAGCAGCTTTGTCACAGATCAGCCGGTGAGTTTTATGCAAAGCCAGGCCTTGTGCTTACTTGGAGATGACCTTCCGAAGTTCACTAGAAGTCTTGCAGATGTGGCGCTGGGTCGAGTTTAATTTTTCAACGATGCCACGCAGAGATCGTCAAACACGCACGCACACACGCACCTTTGGACACACACACACACGCTCTTCCTTTAAATTCACCCGAGGAAGTTCAAGTGCAGAAGAAAGCATATGATTTTTAAGTACTAGGTAGTCATTAAAGTTTAGACTCAGAAAGCCAACTCTGCCTTACACGTCCCTCTTGTGAATATTAAAGACGTAAAAACACTGAATGTGAAGTTAAGTTTGTTAAGGTAAACAGAAAAAAATTATGCGGTTTGCATGAGAAGAAGCTTTGGGTATAAGCTCTGTGGCCTTGCTAAGTGTGTGGGAGCTGGGATGATGGGAAATCTTTAAGGAACCAGCACGAGGAAAAAAAAGAACGAGAAGGCTGGAGTTTACCTCTGTGGGTTTTATTTTTATTTTCTGTATTTTGTCTGAAAAAAATAAACTCAGTGACTATATTTTATATTCAACTAAAGTCAGTAAAAAAAAGATGCGCTTCAGAAACAATTTGACACAGCAACTTTTTAAAAATTAGACCTCAAATTAAAGCAGAATTTCTCAATTTATACGTGTATTTCCTGTGGCAATATAACCAGGAAACTCATCTAATAAATCTAAAAATAAATTTGCAAATCAAATCTTAATTTGTCAAATACTAAAGTAACTGTTTACTTCCAGCCGCGACATATTTATAACAGTTTCGTACCTTCATTCATCAAACGCAGATGTTAACTTTTTAAACACAGGCCTCCTCAGTTCCACGCTAGACCTTTTAACATCATAATTCTTGAGAGTCACTCCATTTAAACTAGAAATGTGGGGGCTCCATGTTGTAGCTCCTTAAAACAGTCATATATTCCCATCAAGACTAACATAGACTTATTTGCTCATTTGTCTGAATTGTAAGAATAATTTGTGTGAATGTGCTTTTATACCTCCCCAGTGATCCATAAATCACAGAGGGCTCTTTGTGGCCCACCAACATATATATATTTTCCCTTTTGTTTAGACACTATAATCTTGATTCATAGTGTGACAAATCTACTTGCAGAATTTGTCACGGAGTCACTTTAGATATATGTTTTGACATAAATTTCCTTTTAGCCAGAGCCACCACCATTCCACTTTGATGACTTTGGTGATGACCTGAGCCGCACAGACAGGTCTGACGCTCATCTGTCCGGCGTGCTCTCCAGAAACACAAAGAAATCATGAAAAAAAGGAAACTTCTTGTTCAGCTTTATTTGCAGTTGGTGTCAGAGAGCAGTAAGGAAGTTGCGCACCTTCCTCCAGGTGAAGGAACAAGTAAAATATTGTGTTACCTACATGCTAGCTAAACCAGCTTCAACAAAACACACCTTATAGTGTATGTATAATATATGGCTCTATTATCACTGGGTTGTTTTTTGTTTTGCTTCTAACCGCAACTGTATTCAGAAGAAGTTACCAAATTCAGACATTTTCAGTCATGTAGTTTCCTTTTATTGTACGCGTGGTGGATATTCTCGTGTTATGCTGAAACAACTGCAATTCTTTTGTTGAGAATGCATCGATCGGAGCAGCTTTAACGACTGTTTAATCACCCAACTCTAGAAAGATGCAGCATTTGCAGATGTGTGCGTTAATTCCTTTTAGCCAGTCCTCTTTGTGGTTTGTTTGAAGCCCCTGCCTCGTGCCATAAATCAGCCTAAACATTTTGCAGAAAATTAACATCTTTGCAGAGCTGTTACTGTCTACTGTAATATTACCTACATTTACTCATGAATTATATTTTGAGTTCAGACGACCACACATCAGGACTTTACTTATGCATATAACTGAAAAAAGCATCTTTTTTCTTTGCATATTATGCTTAACTTGACTTTAGCAACATCTAACAAAGCTGATAATACCCTATCCTTGCTGATGAGTCACTGACTCGTGCCTGTATTAGGCACTTGGGGAAGACACTGGATTTACTTCTTCTCCAGTGCAGGCGAGTTGGAAACTATCATCTTCTGTGTGGAGTCGTCTGTGTGTGCATGAGACTTAAAGACAGAAAAGTATTTCGCTTTAGCAGCAGGAGTGGGAAAACAATTGTCCCTGACTGATTTTCCCCTAACCCCATAATGAAGCCCATGTGTACGACTGGCCTTTCAACAAGCTGCAAATCTGTGCGCGGCCCACTCTCCACTTGATTAAAGCAACAGCCACTCACCTGCTCCTCATTAGCCTGGACCAGGAACAGACCCAGCTAAATAAGTTAGCACCTGTATGTTCCAGTTCGGCATGCCTTCTACATATATGTAATATGTGTGTGTTTTAAGCTGACAGCCTTATAAATGATGGGATGGATTTAGCCGCCGTGATGCTGCTGCTGCTGCTGTGTGTGAGAGGGCGAGGAAGAGAGATGGATGTGTGGAGGCAAAAGGGGGCTATGTGCGGAGAAGTAGCAGGGACATGTTCTGTGTTTTGGGTCTGTTGAGATAGATGAGGGACTGGGCTTGGAAACACTCATTAGCCATAATCATTGTCCCTGAAGGGGAGCAGATGGTGGCAGGCACAAAAGAAAATAAAAATTTGTTTTCTATAGAATTATACGTATATGAATGAATGAATGCAAGAAAAACACACACAAAATGACCCAAAGATAAAGAACACAGCCATCAACAATAGTAGGTCATTCCAAAAGTGTGTATGTGTGGGTAAACAAAACACAGTTCATATCCCGGTGTAGATGTATGTTGCGGTAAATGTGCTCAGACATGCTGGTCATTACAGAACAACCCTAAAGGGCATTGTGTGGGATGGGATCATCAGAGTGCTGTTGTGTTTCTGTCTGGTTCCTGGTAACCAGTGACTCCGATGACCTCTGCCTGCTCTGAATGGAAGCATATTAACACTCCAGGCTCTCAGCAACATTTAACCAATTTGGTAAATTATCTGTGAGGCCACTTTTATAGGACTTTCTTATTATTCAGAAGGCGGGGGAGTAGAGAGAGAGAAAGACAGAGGGACTTCATGAAGGGATATGGGCACGCAAAGTCTGCTCTCATTTACATACATTACCAGTCGTCTTCTTTCCCAGAGTCCCATAGAGGAAGCACCTGTTAGCCTCTCGCGGTCTTCCCCCTCAACCCCTCTCTCGTGGTTCTTTCATCCCTCCATCGCTGTAGCTCCTCAGCCTCGACCTCCTAGAATCACCCCACAAGCAGGTGTTCTCAGTCAAAATTTTCCTCACAGCCTGCGTAGAGAAAAATGCAATGAGAGGAAAGTGACCAGGAGACCAACATGGCCCTTGCATAGGAAGGGGAAGACTTAGAAGCCTCGGCCCCTCCAGTGGGGTAACACTGAATCCAGGTGTTTGATACTATCACTTCTTATTTACCTCATGCGGACATACAGTTGTTCCCTGGGCTTCGACTCAAAACAAATTGCTGGAGTGGAGAGTTTGTAAAAGAGCTGTCTGTTCTGTCGGCAGAGGGGTTAAAGTTAATTTGATCGGGCATGTGTACTCTGGGCGAGGAGCAGAGAACATCTGCATTCAGTGGCATGGCCCCATTTGTTGCAATTTTGGGTCTCATTTCCATTTGCAAGAGAGATAACTGCTCGCATATGGAAGCAATAGATAGAAGAGGTCAATGCAATTTCTTTCACTTGGGGGGCTGATGCAGGGGGAAATACCCTCGTGCAGTAATCTCAGTTGGCATAGGAAGAAACAAAAATCTGGGGTTTGGGGAAAGGAATTCCTTTCAGTGCAGTGACTCCTTGATTCCTTTACCAGGCAGTAAGTATCCCACACCACTTCCAAACACTCCAATCACTCCTATTATTGCTGATGGGATCTGGGGACATGATGTTGTAGGTCCCATCCATGTTCACGCGCTTCCTAGTAATGGCATCTCAAATCATATGTAGTGATAATGAATTAAAAATACCCTCATATTAGAGATGAACTGATTTGCAAAATTCATTTCTGATTCCAGTTTCTGGCATTTTTCCAAGTGTGTCCTGCTGATAGTGATTTTAATTCTAAAAACTATAGCTAACAGCATATGTAAGTAAAAATCTACTTTTATTCATTGTAAAATATATTTTTGTCATGAAAAAGAAATGATCATAGACTTTACAATTTCTCCTAAGCTCCAAGAACTCTTTTTTATTGGGAAGAAACAATTAACTCAAAATGACTTCCTGCACGCGCACCTTTAGCTACTATATTTTACCATATCAAACAAGTGCAGATTCAGTAGATTTATGTAACATAACAAATACAATCAGTTACTTACATAATTTTCTAGTATGTTTATAACTTTAACTGTCAACAAACCTTTTCTGTTTTTTCACTCATCACTGTAATTTTCCTCATAACTGCTTTCATTCTTTGCTGCTAACTGCTAGCTTTAGCTTTAGCTACTTTACGTTTGTTAGCTTCTTTAAAATATCCATGGTCAGCTGGGAGATGTTTTTTTCGGTTTGCTGTTATGAACATTTTCGTGGTGGTCCACTTGAGGTTTACTCTGGTGAACTTTGGGTCTTCACTCACAGTATAGATCTTCTACGCTGATGGCATGTTAGCATGTGGCTATGAGTCAGCATCACTTTGCATAAATGTTGCATGTTCACGAAATTAATGGGGCCGGCCGGTCACTGATCAGCCGATTCCAGTTCCAGGCCAATTGATCAGCGCATCTCTACCTAATATACTGCTCTAATATCTCTTTCTGAGGATACCAGCTTTAATCACATGGTAGCCATGCACTTTATCGTGCTTTATTGCCTAAAATGTCTTAAAATAAACTCATGCTGTATTATCTAGCTCTTTAAAATCATGATTTAGAAAATACATTTATTAGAAAACTGTTTACTGTAGTCATACAGTATATTAACTAAGAACTTTGGTCATTTTTGCAAAAAACAATCTTTTGTAACCCCAAAAGTTCCCCTTTACTGGCTCAAACAAAATAAAAATAAAAACATAACAAAAGGTTATGTAACCATCATTCTCATACATGCGCAAACAAAAACCCATCCATCCACGCTGACGTCTGCCCTGATTAGACTCTAAAATAATAGCTTCTGAAAAGCTTTAGCCGCTTGAACGTAAACATATGTTGTTTTAATGGCACTTGCTGAAATGACTGATGCTGCCATTATTCTTTTGAGGACAGTTTCTGACTTGTGATATGCAATGTCATAACTGGTTTGCTGTGGTTGTAGCAAAGTACAATTTCCAGCAACAGGACTGTCATTTGTAATCGATGTTTTCAGTTCTCTTTCCTTTTTGGCGATGTTAAGTGAAAGCATAGCGGACGCACTAAGAGGCGATTTTTATTTCTTTTCTCAAAAGCAAACCACTGTACTGGTCAGTCGTATTGATTAAAGATGCAAGTTGAAAAACATATCAAATGCCGCTACAACATCATAAAAACCTCTCAGTAGGCATCTTAAGACTGTCTGTTACTCACTGGAGCTTTTCCCCTGAAAAACTGCCTAACTAATGGAAAACTCTGGGCACAAATTCCAGACATCATTATGTTACAGACGATAGCTTCACAACATGTCGCACAATAATCAAAACAAGGGCCAATTTAATCTCCATATACTGGATGATTCCAATCTTCCCTTTCATAGTAGACAGTCTAAACTCAATATACTCAATCCATGCAGCTCTGCAAACCCCTAATAAGGCAAGTTTAAACCCCGAGCTTGCAACTGGCATGAAGTCACCAGAGAGCAATTACGCTTTAGCTTGAAAGTTAGCGAAGGACCAGAGGAATGTCTTTTTCCCCCTGTAATGCCAGGACTTTGGAGACTAATCTAATTGAGAGTCTTTTTTGTGTGTGATTATTTATGATTAGAAAGTGTTAGTGGAAAATCTAGAGGAGATATCTGGAAATGGGGAGTGTTTGATGCAGATCAGTGTCGTGCTGCTCTTCCTGATTAATTATGTCCGGAACATCTAATGGCTGCCTCCGCTACGGACGGGTTGCTTTTCACAAGACAAAAGCCCCCAAACTTTTTAAGGATTCTTTGAACTCAAAATGGGTTTTTTTTCTTTTTCTTTTCTTTTCTTTTCTTTTCTGTTTTTTTTTTTTTTTAATTATTTTTTTTTTTTTAGCCAGAGCTGAGTGAAAGTAATTCCTGGATGGAAATTTGGAGCTCTACATGTCTGGTTCAGACAAACTGATTTATGTCAACAAAAAAAAAGAAAGAAAGAAAGTATTTCTTTGGCAGCTGCCCTGTTTTCTATTAGCGATCCACTGAATATTATCAGTGCATTCTTTTGTTTCACATATGCTCTTGGTGTGCAGTGTATCTGTGGCCCTCCATGTGACTCAGTGTCCTGTCTCCTTACCAGTGCCCCCTGAAGCCCTCATTTCCTGTTGGAAGTTGGCTGAATTGGATAAAGGACATGGCTAGGGGCCTCTTGGGGCCTGGATTAGGGCCTGCAAGAGCACACAGAGCCAGTCTGGACATATCTCCATCCATCAAAAATCAAACCGACTCAAGGACCTATTCAATCCCAGCAGTAGAGAGGAATAATTCCCCAGCAGCTGAAGCAGATGCTTTTCATTTTCCTTCAAGGAACATGAGAGGTGCCGTTCAACCAAAGGTACGGTTAAGGTAATGTTTTCAGCTATAAGAACATTTTCACCTAAAGCAGCGGAACAATGGCTCTCCTCCATCGTGTTTTAGGAAGTGCGGGTTAGAATCTCGGGGTAGGACTATGCCCAAGAGCTGACACAGAGACGACTGTGTGTGTTGGGAGAGGGCTCATTAAGAGGACCCATGTGTGTTTAACAGATACCAAGGGCTCTCTTTCTTCCAATAACAACTCATTAATGAAGGTTTGTGTGTGTAAGGGAATTAGGGTGGCTGTAGTCATGAATCATGAGACACATCAGTCTTTTATTATTGATCAGATCTCAAACACAGGCAAACATAGCAGCAGTATGAGAAGCAGCTGTCCATACATGTAGTGCATATACATATATATATGGTACAGAAAGTAGCTTGGGGGAATATTTTAAGCAAGTTAGTTACAGTGTAAGTGAGTGTTTATACCAACAGATCAGTAAAATAAAGCACACAGTGGTTATTATAGAGATTTAATATCACCATCATTATAGTTCAATAGCAGCATAATGAATCCAAGAAACACTGTTATTAATATTATCCTGTCCTGAGTGATGGTCAGTTTACTTACTATATTAACAACAGGATAAAGCAATACATAACAGTAAGAGGAAAAAATGTTTCATAATATACAAACCCAAGCAAGAACAATTTCCCTAAATTATATTGGCGGCTAATTTTATACTTCATAAATAAACACCACAAGTAAAAAGTGCACATGTTCTGATTTCATTTTAAATAAAAGAGAACATTTTTAAATACCACCCATATGAACTAAAACGAAAAAACATTTCAATGCAACTGCTTGTTTACAACCCAAACACTGAAGTCTCATGCCACGCACGATCCCGCATTTCAGCCCTACCGCAGCATTCTGGGCGTGGGACGGGGGAGTGTTAGATAAACTGAGCGGTGGAGAACAAAAATAAGAGAGGAGCGAGAGGAAGAGGAGCTGAGAGTAATCAGTTATCACTGCTGTGATTTATGGCCCGTTTTCCCATTAAGCGTGTTAGCTGTACAATGACAACAGCCCAGTTTATTGCAAAATACCTGCCTGCTTACAATAAAGAAGTGTTCCATTTTTTCCACTTCAAAGAATTTGGTCTGCTGCAGGGAAGGAAATGCAATTATAGAACAATAATAACATCGAAATGTAAAAAAGGGGGACGAATGTGGGTTGTTGTGAGGGGGGGAAGGGGTGGTTAATGGGCACGCAGCTTGGTATTCCTGTCTGTGGGATTCGGTGCCCAGTCGATTACAGAGCTGTCCAACTCATCTCGGAGCTTTCTGTGTGTTATTGCCTATCAAAAAGTGCTCACAGTCTCTCTTTTTTATGAAGTTCTTTAGAAAGCCTTGGACTGAAAAAAAAAGTGGTTTAACGGCTTGCTAAGTCGAGGCACGGACCCGCAAGATTCCACTACTTCTCTGAGAATGCAAATGGGAAACACATGTGCTTTGATGGCATCAATTCTTTTTTTTATTATTAGTTTGTTTTGAATTAGTCTTGTGATTGCTGGATCCTGGGAGGCTTTCACTATCCATTAAAATGTTGATTTGACAGAATAGACCACATTTTGGAGAGGTGCCTTCGAAAACTTTTAAAGGGTAGCATTGTTAATGATCATACTGAACTAATGCGAACATTGAAGGAGGCATAATTATGTAAATTTAGTGTAACTTAAATAATGTCGCAACCTTAGTACCCATTTCTGATGTTAATATATGCCAGGGTTTCTGAACAAAACTGAGTTAAATGCTATAATTTAGTAAAACTGACTAAATTATTTAATTTTTCTTTGTGACTCTAATGCTTAGAGATCTTACAGGTGGAATTTATATAAATCAACCGGAGTTGGACACCTTTTGGTAAGCCGGGCAGATTGTGGGAATGTTTGAGCTAATGTGCACTAAAGCAGGTAGCCATTCAAAGTGGCAGCATGGTCACAACCAATAAGCCAATGGTGATTGGGCCTCTTCAGGCTGGATTTATTTTAATTCACTAATCCTGTAATGGCGAAGCTGTGTATCCCTGACTGTGGGGCTCCTTAAAGGGTTGACAGAGCCGAGCAATAGCCAGCCTTTCTCACTGCTTCAACAGAAAACTCACAGAGCCACTAAATGGTATTTGACTCCTTAAGCTCCTAAAGGACTAAGGTTAGGGCTGACAGGGGTGCAGGGATTGAGGAAGGATGCGGGGCTATTTCTCGGTGTGTTGATGGTAGTGGTGGTGTCGAGGCCAGGAGGAGGGAGTGGTGTGGCAGGGACAGAACAGACGAAACATTCACCCAAAAAGTGCATCGCCTGGACTAATGGGGAAATTATTTATGAACTATTTGCAGTGCACCTGAAAATACCTCCAGTGAAATTATGTTTGGCAACCTGAACTGCTTTGAAGTCAATGGAGTGGCAATAAAAATTAGGCCTTCATTAGAGAGCTGGGCCTTTCAAACTGAATTGGCCCAGTCTCGGCGGGTCAGGGGCATTTAGACAGTGCCTTGCTTCCTTTAGCTCTGGCAGCCACAGACACATGGAAGCAATTTGGCCGATTCTCTGCTGTTTTTATGATTTTCCCCTTTAATTTTTTTTCTCACCGCACTGCGTTCCTTTTATGTTGCATTTAGGAAATTAACACTAACCGATAAATTACTTTGTAAATAAAAAAAAAAAAGGTAGAGCTTAAGAATGTTGAAATCACGGGTAGCCCAAGGGCCGCTATTCTCCCAGCAACAAAGAAATCCTTGATAACTGTTTAGATATATCATCTAACAGCCAGCCTTTATTTTATCAAGTGTATATAATTTTTCAGTTGAAATAAATGCAAGGCATTCATCTCCCTTGTGTGCAGTGCTTGTGCTGCGTGGCCACTCGGAAAATAGCGCACTTAAGAAAAAAACAAATGACTCGAAGGAATTCGAGGGTCATTTTCAAACTGCTTTATGCTTTGGTCAAGTACAGATCTCATTCACAAAAATGAAGGCAGTCGGTTGAAGTGAAATTGTGTAATCTTCAGAAAACCAGACGCGCTAAAGTCCAGAGGACTGTAATCTTCAGAGATGTGAGCTAATTACTTAATCGCTTACATTTGTAAATCTTATTATTGTAAAAGAAATTGCTGTAGTGATTAAATTACTGATATTTATCTCCTAATAGCGCTGATTAGGAGGTGATGCTAATCTGTCATTCTGAGAGGCCGATATTAACGGCATCAATCTAACAAAACAATAAACACTTAATATGAAAGAGAGGTTTTGTGCACTAGAGGGACCAGATGGCCCGGTTGCTTTAGTCTGGAATGTGCAATTCACTGGCTTGCTTAGCTACACCGCTAATGATGGGAACCACAAACTGTTGACTTATTTAATTGAGTTGTTTTGCCCCATTAACCTGTTGTCTGACACAGCGGACACATGATTTGGGAATAAGAAGGCTTTTTCTTTAATGCTAAGCAAAAAATCTCTCAGACTTCTTTTCCTATGTGCAAGTTTTTGAGTTTATTTTTATTTTTTTTCATTTTGCCTCAAAGATCTAATTTGTTATGTTGAAAAAACCTTGGCGGTTTATCATAACATAATTGATGTGCAATAGAAACACATATTTCATAACTTAAATGCTATTGCAATGACCCGAACAGATGAACGGCATTAATGCTTTTCCTAAACACACCACTTTCTCTTTTTTTTGTTGTCTCTGCCCTGATTTTGCCTTATTTTGCGCACCACTTCTAAACGCTTTGAAAAATCCCACACTGTGGTAGTGTGTGAAGTAATTCTCCAGTGCTTGCTCTAATGCTACAGAAGTAGCCATAAATTATGCATCAGGAATATGTATATGTATTGACTTTAATAAGTGCTATTTCCTGCATCCCAGCTTTTGTACCTGCTGAAGAATCACTGGGGTGCTTCCTAACACTAGACACGCATGCTTGTTCTCTCACTCACGCGCTCCTCTACCGGCTTTCGGCAGGGGAAAAATGAAACGAAAAAGCGCATAATTAAAACAATACCAGAGACTCCTCTTGTTTGGGGGTTCTGCTTCAGGTTTCACAGTTGCACTTGACAACGTTGGAAGAATTTGCTGGAACTGTCGGGGAGCGTTAGAGTAAATAAGTAAACTCTGTTTTGTTATATTGCGACTCCTAATAAAGTCAGCACTGACAGGAGTTCTCTTGCTCTGTCTTTACCCGAGTTCTCCTCAGGTTTTTTTTTATTCCTGCGCATCCCTGACTTGACTTTCCATCGAGTGTTAGTGCTGAATACCTGATGACACAGAAAAACAACAACGCAACTCATTTAACAAAGCACTGGCCACGCCGCGCACACTCAGACGCATTCAGAAACAAATGTTGCTCTGCTCTACTCGTCCACATTCCCAGTTTTCCGGCCCCTTCGTCCCTCTGTCCTGACCCTGAATGAGGTTTAATGCGCTGCGCATGTCATTTGTCGACTTCTCCTTCCATTCTTCAGCTAGTTGGCCTCTAGTGCTTAGAGCCTGTGAATGCTAACATGTCTTACCTTGCCCTGGGCGAGAAAGAAAGCGAGCATACCTGGTGTTTGGCCATTCTGCTCCGCTAGTCTCTCTGGAAACCTCAGACAATAACATTCATGGACTCTCCCGAACACACATACAAACACACGCGCGGCCTGACAGTGAAGCTAAGGTCTTCCTGGCACTTGTCAAAAATCGAAATAAATGCTTGTCCTTTCCGCGTGTGAGCCGGCCATGCGGTGCCCTTCACACTGAGAAGGAGGCTAAAATGGCTGTTGACACAAGTAGACAGCAAACTCTCTGCTCCGACGCGGACGCTCATTCCCTCGTGCTGTTATAACACAATTCGCCGCACAATCAACATTCCAAATACAAGTGGTAAAAAGAAAAGGAGGGGTGGCGGGTCAATCAGCAGCCTTAACTGTGAAAACCACAAAGAAGATGTCATCAAACAAAAATGCTTAGGTACACATGCTGAAAGATGGGTGCTAAACAGAGGAGGCAGGGCCCTGTTAAAATGACATCGGGGACAACCACTCAACAGCTGCATGAGAGTGCCATCTGTTATAAAAGATGGAAAATGGAGGGCAATATAAGGGAACACTGATAGAATAACAGCAACAAGGGGAAGGGAGTCATCACCAGTATAAGCATGTGCTGATTGAGCCTGGCTCTTTTTAACCAGCAGGCCTTTGGAGACCTGCTAGTTGGCAGCGGGGTCACAAGAGTACCCGTTAAGACACAGCGCTTCAAAAAGCTCCTCGTGCTTTATCGAGCAACTGCGTCTTATGTGGAATGCGTCACGCTGAGACTCACTTAGTCGTGGTGGGACCTGTTCTGATTGAGGTAACAGCTGGGATATGACATCAGCGGGCCAGAGTGTTGGCCATGTTTTCACTCACTGCAGCAATTTTGGTCTTAAAAGGTTCCATCAGTACCACTCTAGTGAGTTGCGGAGAGTTGCTTTTCATCTCTTTGGCTGTGCAATTCACCAGCTGGTCAAAGTGCCCCTCAGTGAGAGGGATGGAGACGCCAGAGTGCTGTACTCATAAGTGGCTCATTGTCTTTACGCCGCAAAGAAGGGAACAAGTGAGATATATTAAAACACATGCACGCAAGGACATATATTAATAATATATATTCATATAAGGTTACTGTAACCATCAGGAGATACATTTTTTCCATTTATGTGTGCTTTTATAACTCAAACCAAATGGCACCTATCTCTCTCACCCATGACAAAAAATGGCTTTCATGTGTGGGAGATGTTTTGGCAACACTCCCCAAACTTCAGTTTGACCTCTGCACAGGTACTTGTGAATGAATTTTCATGAGTGGTGCTGAGCTGCAGTGAGTTTTGGATTCAGCCTCCAGTCACAGTTTCCAACGGGGGCCTCTTAAAAATACTAAACTCAGCCTCCTCAAAGCACACACTGTGATTTAGCACTTGAATATTTGTAACATAAAAATCCCTTTTCGCCCTGCGTTCTGTCCAAGTATCTTTCCACTGTGTCACACCGAGGGACCAATTGAGACAGAAATCTATTTGCACGGCTCTGTGGTGTGTACAAATCTACGTCGAACAAAAAGCACACATCGCCTGGAGTGAGTAAATCACCAGGGTGGAAGAAAAGAATGGTGAAAGAAAAAAAACTGGCAAAATGCAGCTACAAAGCAGCTTATCACATTTAGCATGTGCTTATTAGGCCTCGTGCCTCTGCGCCGGCTGCTGAGAGACTGAGTTTAGCTATTTGAACTGGTTCAGACTGATGGTGAGTCTGGGGTATTCTGATGAAATGCAGTGACATAGTCAAACTCACCAGGAGGCCTGCTGTTTGGCTTTTCTCTCGGGTAAAAGGGAGACAAAAAATACACACCTCAGATAAACGCTCTATGTTATATTTGTATAACAAACTTAGCGTGTGACTTTAAGTTTACGTGAACTGTTTAGCAGACAGGACTTACATTTGTGTGATAATGCCCCCTGTTAGCCTTTACTGTACGTTAGTCACGATACGGACTAGCTTGTTCTGCACATGTACAAAAAAGACCTACATGTGTAAAAACCTGAAAAAAAAAAAACAGGCCTGCAGCTCTTATTTGCTTCATATGTATAAAAAAATCACACACATGTTAATTCTGTGAATCTTTTCATGTTCATTATACCACTGTGTATAGTGAACGTCAAAAACGGCAGCTCGTAAACATCAAATCAGAATCAGAATACTTTATTCATCCCATTCCATTATTCCCAAATGAGGAATAATGGAATTATTGTTCCAAATTTCTCACACAGTGTGTAACGTACACGTGATTTTGCAGATCTTTTTGAGCTTCTAAACATAAAAAATACAAGGATTTTAGTTTCATTAAAAACAATTCCCTAAAAGCTATAAAGATTTTGATAACTCTGGCACCCTAGGCAGTTTATATATGAAGTTTTATGCAGATTGATTAACATGTTGAGTTAAAAGTATAGACGTACATCTACTACGATCATTATAGGAAAGAAGTTAGTATAAAACATTCAGGTTAAATTAATTAATTCATTACAATTGGAAAAGGGGTGTGAAGAAATTACAAGTTTGACATTAAGTCAGGGAAACAGGCTTTTATATTCATGTCATATTTTATGAAATATACGAAAATTCTAATGTTAACGTTAGCCCTTACTTGCCTTGTCAACACCTTATATTTTGCCTGAGGAAACAGACCTGAAAAGAACAATTATGTAATGACAACACATGTTGTTCCTAGTAAGAAAAAAGCCCTGCAAACATTGATTTTGAATGTAAGTATGATTATCAGAAAATGGATCCAATGCAAAGAAATTTCGAGTTTTTACACTGTTAAAAAAAATAGTTACAAAAACTTAAAGACAATGTATTTCAATACATTTCCAAGATTCATCCAGCTGTGACTGTTATTGTTGACTAACTAACCTTAAATGTAACTATTTAACCAGGGTTTGGACTAGCAGCGGGAGAACACTAGTTTGTTACTTTTCTGCCTGAGGTTTTTGTCAGGCTACGTCCACACGTACCCGGGTATTTTTGAAAACGCAGATTTTTCTATGCGTTTGCACCTTTCGTCCACACGTAAACAGCGTTTTTGGTCACTGAAAACGAAGATTTTTAAAAACTCCGGCCAGGGTGGATATTTTTGAAAACTCCGTTTTTGCATTTAGGTGTGGATGAGAAAAACGGAGAAAACTTAGCGTCAAAGGTGTGCGCATTTTTTGACATCACACTGTGCGCCACGTTATTGTTTCGGTGAAATTAATTTCTACAATACTGTTACTGTTAATTCTACTCTTTGCAGTGTTTAAATGCTTACATATACACACAGTTACTGTCCCTCCACACATACGACTTGGTTCTGCTTCTATGCCCCAGCTTTGTTTACTTTTTCCCACCGAGGCTTCTAGACTTCTGATTGGCCAACATTTCTGCACGGTTAGAAATATATCGGCACCTGTTCCTTTGGCATGTTCATAGCAGCGTTTTCCTTCATTTCTGCCTTTACGTGTGGACGGGATTATTTTTTAAAACGGAAAATCTCCATTTTCAAAAATACCCGTGTACGTGTGGATGTAGCCTCATATCTACATTTTCAAACTATTGTTTGACTATAATTTTATCTAAGGAATGCTGAATACTTAAAATTAAGAGGACACAACTGCAAGTTAGCTTAAATGTGTATTCCCATAATATAGCAGTTAGCTCTCACCTCACAAGCAGAAGATCCCTGGTATGCTAATGTGAGGAAATACAAAGACACCAGAAGCTTTTTGTTTACTTAGCCATAATTTATGTGATTTTTTTTTTAAAACATAGTTCAATTCATTTGAAGTTTTACCACACAGAATCATGATAACTGTCACCTCCAGTTGCCATTAAAGCTAGAATATAGGAATTGGGTGAACGAGAATATTTGAATTCTTGTAAAGTGAACAACGACAGTCAGGTTGAGAAACCTAAGAAAAACTGAGGGGGAGGCTAGCATTACTGGCACTATTGTAATTTGATGCATTTTGTTTATATTTTAAAAAAGATATATATTTTTCAATTTCCAGTAATATTTTTAATTCTTGATAGCAAAGCACATTGACAGTGAAAATGCACAGGACCCACCATTTTCCCTAACAAATCTTGTCCTCAGTATTATTATTTTAAGCATTTATATTCACAACCTATAGATTCTTTTGACTCCCAATGTTACTGTTGAATGTGCTACACACCAGTTCTGGCCCATCAGTTTTAGTGTCAGATTCTCAAAACATGCTACCTGTCCTCTTAAGTGTAAAGGGGAATCAGCAGCATTGTGACTGTCTGGCTATCCTAAGCTTCTCTTTGTTTCCTTTCCAAAGTAGGGCTCATAGAGCGGTTGCATGTTACAAGCCAATCCTCACATCATTGCCTTGTCATACAGAATAAAGTCCTTCAATCAGAGTTACAGTGCTGTAGAAAGGTACGAGAGAGAGAGTGACAGAGAGAGCAAACCTGTCTGGGGGTAAGAAATAATTTCTGCTTTGTTTCTGGGCTTTTATATAGTTGCAACTATATTTGTTTGTGTTAACTAATGGTTTTATGTTGGTCCGAATGTTTTTACAAGACACACACAAGCAGGCATATTAATTTCCACCATATTTAAACCTAGAAGCTGCATTTTGGACTGCTGAAAAAATCTCAAAATGCCCAGTTTCTTCTCCACTTTGATCTGTGGAAAGTTTTGCAAATTCTGTGTGCTGAGAGCACCCCTCAGCCTGCCCCCCATCCTCACTCCAACCAGCCTTCATCAGCCCCCTGGTTCATTAGTCAACCTTTAGCGACCGAACAACAATTAGGCCTGTCGTTTGCTTACTGGCTTGACTCTGCCGAATACGCAGTGAGGAATAGTCCCTGACTAATGATTGGCTAAAGAGACCTGACAGCATGTTAGAGCCACAGCTGTAATTGAATACAAGCTCTAACAAGCCTTTGAACAGGAGGGAGAAATATTTCATAAGCTTGATGCAATTTGGTGGGTGCTGTAATGAAAATAATGAATGTGATTCCCTCATATCTTAAACCTAAAATTTGTGTTTTTCAGGATTTTTTTTGAGGGTGGCATCATAAAAATGATTGAGGCAGACAGTGTGGTTTTTTTGTTTTTGTTTTTTTAAAGATTTTGATGCTGTTTCGCTTTCAATGGGGGAAAAAATATTTCCTTGGCATTTTGTAGCTGTTTACATACCAATTTGTTCTGTTTTCAGAATTTATAACAAGGCTGATGTTTTGCTCTTAAAAATAGCCACTGATACGTCAAACATGTGCTAATTGAAAAGCAGCTTATTATTTCATGTACCGTTCACATCGCA
This sequence comes from Copadichromis virginalis, assembly GCF_057382275.1. Classification (NCBI taxonomy): domain Eukaryota; kingdom Metazoa; phylum Chordata; class Actinopteri; order Cichliformes; family Cichlidae; genus Copadichromis; species Copadichromis virginalis. The sequence continues at coordinate 17,308,785 of NC_140633.1, forward strand.
GGCTCAGTCCTCCACATGTCATTAGCTGTCGCGAGGCATGTTTTTGGGCAACGCTGCCATTTTTGATGCCACTGAGAAATTGGGCTGCTTACAGCATTTCCTGCCCAGCCAAAAGCTCAAGAGTTTTACAAGCATAGTATCTCAGCAGTTCCCAAAACACGCACTAATCAGAACACACTAAAAACAAATATTTTGATTATCTAGCTATGCCCACATGATAATTATCTAAATGATTTCTGAATAATTTATCCGTGTGGTTTGCAGGGCAGAGCAAATATGCTCTCTGCACAATTTGCGAAAGTTGGATTGCAGCGAGGGGAAAGTTTTCCACACTGGCTGTGGCCAAAATTGGGACAAGAAAACGAAATTGGACATAAAAGGCTAACTTGATATCAGAGTCCGGTAATCAGGACATCCACATTAGACGAATGTCACCAAGTGAGCAATTGAAAGGCCCAAATGATGAATTGGACCAAATTGGGTAGAAAAAAAAATCGATCAAATATTAAAAGAGGGCATACCACTTTTCTCCTCTGACATCAAGGGTACACAGCAAGTAATCACACGACCGAAATGTTCATCATTGCCTCCATTTAGTGTAAGAGTAATAAAAGACATGTCAGAGTTGGGAGAAGAATCCCAGCCTGGCCTCTCATTACCCACGGGGGACAGAGAGACTTTTGGGCCTAATAAGGACACGATTTAAGTAAATCAGGTCATTATGATAATGGCTCTGCTGATAATAAGGCAGTTTTGCTCTTGTTTGTTTTCTTATTTTGCCAGCATATTTACGTACCCTACATCGCCACTGAGGGAAAAGGGTGTATCTGATTGGTTCTTTTCTTTGATTTTAATTCTCTAAGCAGTGCGCACTTGATGTGTGCTTTGAATTCACCAGGGATAAATCAAGACTGGGTCTGCATTTTTAAACAAGGTCCTCTTTTCAGTGTATTTTATAGGATTCTCACAGTCTTTGTGTGGGGGGAAGTCTATGGAAGTAATAACCTGTGAGAATATAAGTTTTCTAAACTAGGTTAATGGGCGAAAGTTGAAGACGCTCTCTAAAAGTAAAATTGGTTTGGAATAGCAGGTGATGCGTTTGACATCTTTGTGTATTTAGTCCAATAAAGGAAAGCTGACACTACGCTGCTGCAGTGCTGGTACTATGGAAGCTATCAACTACAAATCCCTCTTTGATTCCCTTTGTCTTCCGCAAAATGTTCGGTAATGGGATTATTGTGGATATGTTCAAACTTAGGTTCAGTCGGCTGACTCATGTGGAGCAGATTTAATTATGCAAGTCAAGAATGTGGCAGGTTGCTATGTGGCATCTAGGTAGGCTAAGACCTTGTCAATCCCTTCAAGCATACACCAGGCTCAGCACAGTGTACTCTGGAGAGACTACAAGTGAATGCTGGGGTAGAGTTGGAGTTTATTAAAAGCTACAGTATATGAATAGCAATATCAGCAAAGCATCAGATGCAGAAAGTGTTTGTTGCAGAATCTGCAAATCAGCCAAAAACTAGAAGCAGAAGAAAGACAAAGAGTGGGCAGAATACTGACAACTTCAGTAGCACAGCTCGCTGCAGTGGATTTGCAAAGTACATGTTGCAGCAAGTAGAGTATTGTATATGAAGCAGCAATTACAATATGCACAATTTTAATTCTTTTAAGACCCTAAAGATGATGGTTCCATTCAAAGAAAAAGACTTTGAGTGAGGATGCCGTTCTTCCAGATGTTTGCAAAGAGTTTCTGGCCTGGGTGCAGTTTGCACTTTATCATTACGGTCTTTTCTTTTCGTTCAGTGAACCTGAAATTAATGCTCGTGGATAGTTCAACTATTTTTCTTTTCTCCCCACATGAACTAAAAGAAAAAAAAATTATTGCGCAGATAACTGCACAACTGTAATGTAAGTCATGAAATAACAGTTTCATTGTTAATTGTAATGTAAAGTAGTTAAGCAACTGGACCATAAAAGGATTTTGGCTGTAGTACAGATAATAAAGGTCAGCCAACTGATATATTACCACTTACTGGTTTATCTTAAGATGACGTCTTGATTAATACAGTGGGTGATCTTGTTCATGAGAACTCTCTTCTTACTTTTAATCAACTGAAAAGCAAGTTTGGTCTGACCAATAAGGATTTTTTGAAGTACTTTCAGGTAAAGCACTATATTACTTCTAAATTGAAGGATTTGAATAGAGGGTTCGGTCTTTCTCCTATAGAATCACTCATGGTAAAAACTACCCAACTAAAATGTATCACTAAAAAGATTTATAACATTCTGTCTGATCTTAGAATGGATAACTCTAACAAAATCAAGGGCCAATGGGAATCAGACGTAGGCGCTATAGATGCTGAAGCTTGGGATGAGTTGTGTTGTCGTCCTTTTAAAGCCTTGGCATCTAATTCTATTTGGGAAAGGCAGTTTAAACTTATAAATAGGCTTTATATTACACCCGAGAAGAGACACATAATGTTTCCAGCTTTGCCTAATCTCTGTAACAAATGTCAGTCTGCTGTTGGTTCCTTTTTTCATTGTCTGTGGAGCTGCCCTGTTATTCTACAGTTTTGGAGATCACTCATAGACAAGCTATGTACTATATCAACCCGTTCTCACTCCCAAAGCGTAACATTTTACGCTAGGTGACAAATCGTCACCATATTACGTTTTCGGCTACCCACCACGTTCCTAAATGACGACCTCGGAAAAAGAGGAAATATGAGAACCGTCTGGACTGAACCTACACATGTTCGCTCTTTTTCTTCAAATCGCTTAGAAACACGCTATTTAACATCATTAAAGTCCTGGTTAAGGTCAGGAATAAGGTTATGGTCAGGGCTAGGGATAAGGTTAGGTTTAGGGCTGGAATACAGGGCTGGAACGTCTACTACCGCGGGAGCGTCATTGCACTGGATTCCAGCAATAACCCGCCGCGTACCATAAGAACGCCGAAGGTCTCCTTTCGCGTTCCTCAGGAACGCCGCGGGACGTGACAAAACGTCGACATGTTACGCCTCGGGAGTGAGAACGCTCTGACTATATTTAATTGCCGACTGCATCTGGGTCCAAGGACTTGCCTGTTAGGACTGAACGATGAGCTACCTGCCGGCTTTCGCAGCAAAGATCTCCTTCACATACTGCTACACTACGCTCGAAAGTGCATTATGGTACTGTGGATTTCTGATAAGGCCCCATCTGTCAACCAGTGGCTACAGTCTGTGATATGTATCATGCCAATGGAAGCCTTCTCTACAGCACTTAAGGACAAACCTTTCCTTTTCTATCGCATATGGGACCCTTTTTTGGCCCACCTGAACACTCCTTCTGCTCAGAGGTTGAAATCGGGCTTACGGGATTTAGCCTGGCAACAAAGGGACGATTGTTAACCTTTTTCATTGTTTATTAATATTGCTGTTGGCTTTCTCTTTCTGCCTCCCACGTCCTGCTATACATGTAGATGCATCTTTGTCCTGTGTGTGTATATGCTGGTGACTGCTGTTTCCCTGCTTTGCAATTAAAAGTTCATAAAAAAAAAAAAAAAAAAAGATGACGTCTTAAAATAATAAAGGCAGTTTATTTGTCACATTAGGCAAAATCATCATCTCTGTTCAGCACACTGATCTATGAGTATATACAGGTGCCATTGAATCCTCCAGCAAGAATCTATGGACGAAGGGTGTTTCTACACATTATACTAATTCATATCAGAGCTGGCTTTTCTTCTGCCAGAAAAGCTGTTATGCTGTTTGACCAAAGACATTCAGTTTCTTGGTTAACGTAACTCAGTCAGCCCATTATTAAACATCAGAGCTACTTCTGATTTTTCACTTCTTGTCGTAATGTAGGCTGTACCAGCTGGGGATCAATGAATTACAGTTCATCTTTGTTCACATACAGTACAATGACTGGTAATGGTAAACAGCTCAGGGTAAAATTCGTTTTATAACGGCATTAAATCACAACATTTTCCTAAGTAACTCCCGATGCATCTTTCAGTATATATAGAATACTATAATGAAATTTTGAAGGTAAAAAATATTACACACTACTCAACCCTAATTCAATCAAAATATCCCTTAATCACATCCCAGGAAGATTAACATTTACTATAATAGCCCGATGGCTTTTAATCTAGCATTAACTTTAGGTCACAGTCCGGATTTTTCATTTTTATGTTCTTTGCTTAAAACAGCAAACAGTCTAAAATAACAAAACACTACTTTGTTCTTTCATTAATAGAAAGTTATTATTATTATTATTATTATGAACATATTTTGTGGTCTAGAGGGGGCTTTAGACTTCTAGTCTTTGCACAAAACATTCAGAGACATGGAAGAAGAAACAGAGAGAGACAAAGACAAAATAACATGGAGCCACTGCAGCCAATTTGCCATATACAAAGGCAGATGGGAGAGAAAACAGAATTAATTTGACAGTGAATAAGTGACAGTCATTCTCATCCTTTAGTGCTGCACTTTCTTCTCTTCTCCTATAGCATCCCAAGTCACTCTGCTCACTAATTGCACAGTGGACATCTCTGAACACATTGGGGAATTTCACCCACGATCTGGCACAGATTAACAGTCCCACTATGCTTTGTTGCTGCTTTATTTGCATGATAATTAGTTGGTGGCAGTGAGTGCTCTAATTTATTTATTATTTCACAAATATAGGTACACAGGGAGCCGGCAAGAGTGAGCTAGAGAAGGCGCGAGAGAGGAAAATAGAACAATGTGCATTAATTAAAGCGATTAAAGGATTGACTGAACTTTGCCTTGATGTGTTTATTCAATTAATAAGCAAAGTGGCAGATGATTGTTTGACTTTTATAACAATTAACTGTATCGTTTTTGTTAATTTAGGCTCATTCATCTTACACTCGTCCTCTTTAGCCATTAGAGATCAATCTTAACCCATTTCCCAGAAGAAAATTTCCTGTCTTCACTTCCAAAACAGTGTTGCTAAAAATCTATGCATGAGTCTAACACTTTAGTCTTAAAAAAGCTAATTAGTTTGAAAGATTTTCTTTGATTGATGCAGATCTTGTCTTCTAAAACGTGTTAAAAATGCAATGCTAACACTTTATATTAAAGTTCTCATTAGAAGCATTAGTTCCTGGGTAATAAAGATGTAGAAGATTATACATAAAGGGTTTTTTTAATGGTTTTTACTCATTTTATAGTAAATGCATAAAGCATGTGCTAATCTTAATAAAGAAACAATAAAGATCAGTGAAGGTTTAACAATGACTTAACAGGCATCTCATGAAACTATAGAGGGGCTTTATTACCTAATAATTAATGTTAATATAATGAAGTATTTCTATTTGTAATTTCCTCGTATCAACTGCCTTCATGAAGTCATCAAAGTAAAGAAAAGAAAAAGAAAAAAAAAGACATTTCTGACATTATTTATAAAAGTCCAACGGCATGTTTCAACTTACAAGTTAATAAATAAATGCAACATCATCCATATTAGAGGGGCAGTGGGGGCCTCTGTAAGACATCACTAAATGTGCTAAAAGGTTTATTGGCACTCATTAAAGTCTGTCCTGGTTTCATTTGTTTTCTTCAACTTCTTGTTGTCTTGTCAAGGGGACACTGGCCAGTGCCATATCCCTCCTCTTCTTCAACACCTTCTAAAGGCCTCTCTTAGGATTGGTCGGACATTGGGGAGATGGAGCAGTTTGAGTTGAGCGCTTGCTAAATCAAAAGCCCCTCTTTATTCTGTGCCTCTGTATCCACCTTATTCCCACTGCATTATCCAGAGGTACAAAGGGAACCATCTATTTCTCTGATAGAAGCCAATAGTCGGTAAGAGGTTTGATTTGAGTGTTGAGGATGCTATTTGCCTAGAGAAAGCCCGAGGATGAGGGCTGATCGCACTGGCAATAGAATCGGGCTGTCAGCTGGCATCTAGCGATAATTGCTTCCCATGGCAGGACCCCGTCGGCCGGGAGAAGAAGAGCACAGTGTGGGGAGTCAACGCGGGAATCCATTTCACCACAGCCCTGTCCTAATTGTTTTGCAAGCGTGAGCATACTTGTTGCCAGTCTGCGTGAGGGCCAAGCTCTGATTGACACCCACTGACCAGAGAGACCGGGGGATGTAGGGAGAGAGGAAGAGGGTTTGGAAGGCCTTGAGTATCGCCACGATTGTCACTCAAAGATACAAAGAAGAGAGTAGGTGACGGAGAGGTGAAGGCGAAAGTAGAGGGTTGAAGAGTGGGGCAGGGGCGAGAGAGGGCATTCATTACTGTATCATCGTTTTCTGATTGTTTCCTTTTTCATTATTTATCCTTTCATAATCCAGCCTTCTCCCAGGTGCACGATCATTTACACAAGTCAATAAAGCAGTAACCCTGAAAACAGGCCTCAGTGCCGAATGTAACGATTTTTTTCAGCGCTATAATCTACAGGGGCAAATGTATATTTCATCTGCTTTAAGCTGCGAGAGGATTATTGATTAGTAATTGATAAAATCATCTCTTAGCGTACACACAACTGCTTGTCTGCTTCATCAAAGACTTCCTTAGCACTGGCTGTAATTACCATACCCTCTATAGCTCAATTTGATGTGGGGAAACGGTTCCTGTGCGAGACAGCTTATATCTATGTGGCGAATGCACCCACAGAACTTATCACTCACTGTCCAAAGCTAATACCGCCCCGTGTCAAGCACAAAATTGGATTTAAGGACAGGAAAGTTACGTAGGTCCGCCTGCTGTCAGCAGGTCCCAGAGCCCCTCTTGCGTGTCACTTCAGCGCTCGGTGAACATGCTAAATCCTAAAGAGGCTAAAGCACCATCACAGGCTATATGTAGCCACGGGCAAATCTCTAATGACACTTTCTATTCCCCATATACCCCACAACTTTGGGCAAAGAGGCCTGAATATATCTAAGCAGAAGCAGCATGTTGTATCAGGAACAGGAAGTCAGTGGAAATCCCGACCCTGTCACACTGATGTCCTATTATCTGTCAGGCAGAAAGGGCAGTCTGAATAGGACATATACGCCCTCAATGATAAACAACAACAACAAAGAGCTGACATTAATGCTTTTTTATTTTTTAAATACAAACCCTTCAAATAAGAAGGTCATAGTGATAAACACAGTTTTATAGTGATATTTTATCACTATGGTGTGTTTAGTGGAAGTCGGGGTTCTGTTCATCGGACATGTAATTGGTGCTGTAACGGTGCTGTTTAGAGACTGTTCAGGGTCAAGGGTGAGAGATTACTCTGAAATATTTTTCCCGAGTAGAAATGGCTGCCTCAGTTGTCAGCCATAGCCGGCTCACTGCTTAGCCTTGAGGCATTCAAATTGACAGGTCTCATTATGTCTGAACTCCCAATATTCCCCTTCGTATTCCACGGCCTGTCAGTCTCCACCTGCCTGTCCATCTCGCCGCTGCATCACCTAAGCACCCACTCACTGACAACCACGATCTCCTCCCAAGGTTTTAGACTGGGAACAAGCAGGGGAGCGGTAGTGTGTGTGTGTCCGGTGGGGGGGGGGGGGTGTAAGAGTGTGTGTGTGTAGGCAGTGGCAGGATTTCTAGAAAGGGCCCAGCTTTCTGCTGACAATCTGACAGGGGTCCTGTTGTAAACAAACTGCAGAAACCGGCGCGATCTAACCTATAGCATTGTGCTGCAAATTAGAAGAGGACTCACACCACGCATGCAAGCACACATACAAGCCCCTACACAGGTGCATACACATATAAGCATGCATACACACACACACACACGTGCACCTAAGCATGATGGCACCTTAGTAGAATCTTAAGTACCTTATGCAAGCTGTATGTTTGTTGGGGAGGCACAGGCAGAGTACTGATGAGTGGCTCATTATGGCAACACCCAGCTACACACTGGGTATCGCATAATCAAAGCCTGGGGGTACGTATTAATTATCCTTTTGAATAGTGATGAAATTTTAAAAAGCTTCTCCTTAAGGCTCACATCACGGATAGATGAAACAAAGCGCAGCACAGCTTGCGCGCTGAGGCTCACATGTGTTTTTACATCTGTTCAGGATATTTCAATTTGATGCTCAACAAGCTGAGACTGAGATTAAAGGATAATAATGTGTCATCCTCCACACAAGCAACTCTTCCAAAGCGAGTAATAGCACATCAGCAGCCAGCCAGGCAAGCAGGCAGCTCAGCTCAGCTTCTGGAGGAAAGCTAGCTAACAGCCATCACAGGCGAAGTCGATCCAGACACGCATGTGTCTCCTGCTTGTCTCCAGTCAAGGTTACTGAGGCGCTGTCTCCCTCTTTCCCCTCACACATACCAGTTGACTGGGAAAATAGAATACCCTATTAAAGCAGAAAGGGGCGGGGTGGGAGAGATGTATTGAGATTTGCTTGAAAGAAATATTTATGAGCTGATTTTTTTTTTTAAACACAGTGTTGTCTTTAGTGAACATGTTTAAAGATTTTTTTCCATCATCTATAATGTATATCGATGGGATTTATCAAGGAAAAGGGGCTAGTTACAGTTTGTACGTGTGAATCCTGGATAATGACGGTAAAGCGCATTCTGAACATGTGCTCTGCCGGAGAGGTGTGACTGCTCGACACGGCTGTGGACTCGTGATGTGGAGGTGCTGTGAGCATGGGCGATATTATTCAGTTATGTTGGGTTTTGTTTAGCATTTTTTTTGCAGATTCTCTTTGTGACTGTCAGATAGATACAACCACAGCAGAAAAGACATTTAAGTTATGGGGAAACAATATATAAAACAGGAAATTGCTTCACCGCTGCATCACCAACAATCCAAATTTGCTGCTAAGTTGTGTGAGAAGCAGCTGATTGACACACGCTGGACAAAGGAAACAGGGATTGGAAGAATTGTGGTTATTAAGTCCTTAAACTGTAACAGAGAAGAAGAAGGGCTGATAGGAAGGACCGTGATTCAGTTGAACCCTTGCTGTAATAATCTATCTTTATGTCTGGTAAATGAATTTGATATCATTTTGAGGGGATAGATTTTTAACACTGACAGTTAATATCACAGCATTTATATAACCAACATATTTGAGCGATTTAGTACTGCGCTCTCTGATGACATCATCATGTTTTGTTTTTTTTCCCTTCTCCACACATTACAAAGCTCCTTCACAGCCGCAGGAGATATTATTCAGCTGTCTTCATCATCTAAGGAGCTCTCTGAGTGTCCAGTTGATTACAGTCTAATTCAATTCCCAACCAGGGGCCTAGCCCTACAGTACATGTACCCCAGGGGTATTACTGCAGTTTCCAGGGGCTCTATGTGAAGACTGCAGAGTAGCTCAAATATTTCCCTTTTTTCAAATTGAAATTAGGGATTAAAAAATTTATACATCAACATATGCACAGTATTACGGAAAAATAAGATGAGTAAACACTTTAGAAAGTTAGCCAAAAGCTAACTTAAATAGCTATATTCATGAAAGTGTAAACAGTAATGGGCAAACAGCTGAAATAATCTGTGAAAGGAGTAACAGACTAAATAGATGGATGGATAACTTGCTTAATTAAACAAACAAACAAACAAACAAACAAAAAAATTGACAAATTCTTAAAAGATTTGGCAAATGTAAACTTAATACATGGTTGAAATATGTGTGAATATTAATGGATAAACTCCTGAAACTGAAAGCTTCAGGGACTTTGCATGCAGCTTACATTAGAGCAACACAAACAGTGATTCAGTTATATGACAAACACATGTATGACTAATCCTGTTAAATCAATTCAGTTAACGCATTTGGAACATGGCAGGTTAATTGCATTTGTCCGTCTATACTGTGACAACATTACCCACCTGTTTTGTGCTAAAAGTCTGCCTGCTTTTGTGAGCTTTTTAGAGAAACTTGGGGTTTTTTTCCCCTAGAAGATGAAATATGGAACCGCTTTTGCAGATGAGGAGCATCTAAAGTCGAAGAGCCAGCTTTCATGACAACACGCATCAGACTTTCTTTGGTTCAGCAGTGCAACGTTTGTCTGGATGTCTCCTTCTATGACCAGAGTGGATGATCTAATAGCCTGCTGCTGCAGATACACCCTCGGTGACGACAGCATGGGTGAGCAGGTGAGGTCAAAGCCAATTGTCACTAATAGGAGCGAGATCAGCCGAGGCACTAGCAACTGTGCAGAAACTCTAACCTTATTATTTACAAAGCTGTATCTCGAACCTTATCAGTCTCAAACGGAGGTTTGCCTTCAGCGCGCACGGCTCAGCAGATTATCACAGTCAAAAAAAAAAAAAAACTGAAGAAGAGAAGAGAAAACAAGCTATACTGTAGCTGTCAAAATGTTCATCCTGTCTGAGTTTCTCCTTTACAAGTGCCTCACTATATGTAAACACAAGCACACACCCACACAAAGACACACATCCAAATAAACAACCGCAAAAAAGTGCACGCCTACTTGCGCACACGCACTGCATTTTTTTTTCCAGTCAAGGATGTTGGAAAACCTGTCAGACTCTCACAAAGAAAAGCAAATTTATTTATTTATTTGAGTTCAGAGTAATTACCGGCATTACCGCCGTGCTTGGCTGTGACATCTCTTTATAAAATCAGGTGTCAGAGTGCGCCAAGTAGAGACGTGCCAGGGAGGAAATGTGACTCTTTTCCTCTTCTAATCTCTAATCAAATTAAATAGGTGAACACTTTTTCCTCCTCCCTCTCTCTATCTCCCACTCTCTCTCTCTCTCCCTCCTCCTCCCATCACATGAGATGGGAGCAGATAAGCTTTGCCTGTAACTGCCAAGTGTACATCTAGATACTATGAAAAATTCTACTTGTCAGCACTTCCATAATTTTTTGGTCCTGAGGAATTTTTCAATATGACTGCATGAGTACACATAGCAGCAGCTCAAGGAAAACACCAGAGCCAAGAATCCAATTGAAGGTATTTGTTTCCATTTCCGGCTATTTGGCAAAGATGAGACTAGATAAATATGTTATTCATTCCCGCCGAACACAGTGGCTTCTGAGGAAATATGTTACTCCTGCCTCTTTTCTTTGACTCTAAATAATTGAACAGAGAGAAAGGAAGGCCTCTGCAGGGTTCATATTGAGTTTTTTTTTTTACTGACTTTCCCCACATCTGTTCCTACTAGCTCTCTTCCTTTAACGCATGCACACAGACAACCAAAGCTTCGCACACATACAGATCAGATGCCTTACACGGCTGTCTGAAACTCACTGCTTTGAGCTTTTGACAAAAATAAGCAGGATAAAGCTGAGTGCAGGTACAATATGGTCAGACTCCGCTGGGTTTGCAGATGCTTACGCTCCTCCTTTAGCATGAGCACACCACCAGGCGCCCCAGGGCCCTGACAGAAAAGATATGACACATTTGAAAAAAACTAGAAGAGGGGAATGAAAACAACTTCCCCCATGAAGAAGAAGAAGAAGAAGGCAAAAACAAAAAAAGCTTGTGTTTTACATCTCTCTCACAACGACAGCTTCAGGGACAGTTTATGTGCAAGAGACAAAGACACTTTGACACTGTCAGCTTCTGTCACTGAAGCTACCAACGGTTGCTGGCGAGGAGCTGCTGCAGCAAAGCAGCAGCTCCTCGCCTTGTGTTGATCAGCGGGCGTGTGTGAGAGGCTGGGAGATGGCTGGGTCTTTTGTGTGTGACTTGATGTCTAGAGGCCTTTATGATAATGAATGTTAGGTCTTCCCCCACTAAAACATATCAATAAATAAAACATAGGAACTCCTCCATTGTGGCTGATTCACACACGGAAGGAGGCACAGGCCTCTTTTTAGCTTACTGCCACTTTAAGGGAGTGTAGCTTAGCTGTGATACAAATACACCATCATGAACACTTAAGATGAACAATCCACCTGAGACTAAGAAAGCAGCCCTTTAAACCACGGTGAAGGAGAACTATACATAATTAAGAGAGGAAAGTGTAAAGATGTAATTGGTACATTGTTGATAATCTTGATTACCATTATTAAGTAGTTTTTAAAGATACATGACTCTGAGCCATATTTAGAGGACCTAACTTATTAATCAGGCAGCTGTTTGCAGTAGCTCTTCAGAGAAATGCAGAAGAGATACAGTAATTACTGCAAGTGCCTATGAAGAGAAAATGTATTGTCGTTTTATGCTAAGTTAAAAACCTATAAAGGAAACTGAGCCGATATGGTCGGCATTTAAACAAAACATTTAAGAGAATCTAAAAAGATGCAGACAGCAAGAATTAGCGCAGTCAAACCACTTTTTAAATCACTCGCTACATGAAACAAAAGTAAGAAATGACAGTAACACAATGGTGCAAACAAAGTTCCCCTTTGTGTCTTTGGTTTTTGTGTTTTTCTGCTCTGACTGCAGAGGTCATGTTGCAGGTCTTACCCTCAGGTTTGAGGTTCCCTCACAGGTGCTGTCTGCCATCTAGGCCGAGCTCACCCCCAGCCATTCCCAGGCTCTTGTGGGTTCTTCAAACACTTCTTGGGGGGAAAAAAACTCCACTCGAATGAAAAAAAATTAAACATTGATTAGCTAGCAAACATCAGTAGAAATTTATTTTCAGAGGCTGAACAAGTGTGAAAGGTTAAAAAAAAAAAGGGGGGGGGGGGGAACAAGAGAGAAAGTGCTTGAAATTGATTGATTGAAATGGGATGCTTTTATTTTTTAAAAACAAACAACATATTAGAGAACAAATGACTGTCATAATTTGTATTTGAGTCTTACTGGTCAATCAACATTATAAATAGAAAATTAGATTGGTAGTGAAAATTTGTAACTCTGGTGTGTGACAGATCAGAGAACAGATGGCTCTTCATAAAACTGAAGGGAAACAGCGTTTGAAGTAATAGACTTAACTAATGCCAGGAGTATCATAGAAAAGGAAGGCATGTTTTCTTTTGAGCGAGAACATACAAAATGTTTACAGTGTAAACGTGTTAGAGTGCCACATGTGAATGGATGAAGACACACAGTGCAGTTCATGTATCACGCACTATATACCCCCACAAACCAGGGCCTCACTGTGTGGAACAGAACCTATGTGGTATCCAGCTTTTGTGATTATGCTTGTTATCATAGTCATACTGCCCTCCATTGGTTAAAGCTCATATTACAAAAACCATGCAGAGGGTAAAGTCGGTGGGGAAATTTCAACTTCAGAACAGTTCAGGATTGTTATTTTATCATTTAAAATTGATCACAATCTTGAAAGAGTTCATCAGCAGTTTCTCAAGATCAGCTATGATTTTAGAGTCAAAGTACATGATGGAGGTACTACTGGAGGCGCGCTCCATCCGAGATATCGTCATCTTATTTATCATTTTATACAATCACGGTTCAGTAATGCTGCAGTATAAGTTAGTTAGGATGAGACACTGAAGATTTGGCTTCATAGATGATGCATAGCTGAATGCAGTTTTCACTAAAAGCGTTACTTCTGAATGTGTTCAAGCACTTTTGCTGTTCTTTTCTATGTATTTTGCACATTGAGGGGAAAAGGAGACCAGAGAAAAAGTGGTTGCGCATACATTGGATATTTTTAAATTTGTTACTTAAAAAAACCTTAAAAGACAAAGCAAATTTACTTACCAAAGCAAATTTTGAAATAATTTTAAATGCCCTACGCCCACAGAGTATTTGGAGAGATGTATTTTCCTCATTGCTCCCCATTAGTATCACAAATTCTTAGACTTATGTTGCACTCGCAGCCGAGGAGCTACCGCAGTGTCATGCGAGTGCTTCCCATAACACTGCACAGCAAGATGAGTGAATTTACAAAGTGATTCAGCGATTCTGCTGAATGGACGATTCTTGTTGGCTTTTAGTGGGGATATATTTGGGTTCGATTTAGCGTGCTACAGATGTGACTGAGCAGTTTCATAAACTAGAGAACAAGAAGCTCAGTGTCTTAAAAGGTCCTACACACCCATGGTGCTCTAACACACTATCTGACTGGACCCGCCGTTGCTTTGTTGCCCCTGTTTAGCATCTTTATGATTCCACTTGGTGCATGTGGTCATAGACTGATGACTTACCAGCTTTCCCAGCCCAGCACTGTACACCTTCAGCCTGAGCAGAAGTGAAAACAGCGTTTAAAGTCTGTGTGACAAGTAACAGAAGGCGTGAAACCAAATTTACTTTACAAAGCTGCAAAGAAAAATGATTTCATTCGTGCTTAACTCATTCTGTTCAAGTTTAAAAATGGCTCAAGTTTTCTTAAAGCTCCTCACATGTGAAAACAGGCTCATAGCATTTAGTAGTGGCGTTTACAGGAAATGTGGTGCTGATTTAATAGCACATCTGGCACGAGGCAGAGGAAGGCAGCATTATATACCATACAGTAGTTTAATTTGTTAATAGCTCATATGGCAAACACTTAACTTTTAAATGATAACCTCACGTTTAAAAGGTGCTGGAGCTGTTTAACGTCTTTAACTCGCCACATGCACGTGAAGTACATTACAAGTGAACAATAGATTAAAATTTGGTTCGACACACACTGATGATGCCTCACTTTCTTGCTCTGGCATATTTATAGGTGACCTTATAATGCGACTACTGACTCACATAATGTGTGATCATGATATGCTGTTTATGACCCACGTGTTTAGTACCCAGCTGTTGCTTAAAAGGCACTCTTAATACTTTGCTATTGTAACTATTTGTCCGTGTAGATCACTGAATTTTCTTTTGAATTACAAGGAGAAATATGAAGAATGACTCTCATGGTGGTTGTAATAAAAAGTCAGATCATCACGAGGTTTATTACCAGATTATTCTGCATCATATTCACATCGCATACAGTATACACATGATTTAAGGCGATCAGCAAAAACTGCTAAATCGTAATAAACAGTAGACTGCTACAAACCACATTATAACCCTGAACACAGCTCTCATGAAGCGACGATGAAATGAACGAGTGAATTGTTAACTTCAGCATGAGGTTCACTGGTGAAAAAGTTTGACTTTGTGTAGCTGTCAGAGGCCTGACTAGAATAATGAGTACCTAACGTCTGGGAGGCAGGCCGAAGGTAGCTGATTTAAGAAACTGGTCATGTTTAGGATATTGCCATGATTGAAACCAGATGGTACTGAGAAAACACACACTTTTCATTTTTCATTACGCACTCGTTTGGGTGAAAGTCCTGAAGATATTATGTCGTCTCTTTTGAAGATGAGTCATAAAACCATGTCACACTGGCTGCGATGAGTTTCTCAGTGGATTCTGTAAGAACAGTTTCAGGACTGAGGTTTCTGCAAGTTATCTAAAGCTCTGTCAACAAACTAATAGACTCTGATGAAAAAGAATGCTCATTGAATCCGGCTAAAGCTCACTATCCTCATTCACTGACTTGCCAAAGAACTTACAGTTGAAAATATATCAGGGGGGAAAAAGGGGGTTAAAACCATCTACACCCATGCAATGTTTTATGCCTGTGCACATACAGCCACAGTCCCCGAGGGCCCGGGAGATGGTTTGGCAGGGGATCACGAAGAACAGGTCAACATAAAGAGCGAGGGAAGGCGAGGCAAGGCAGACGGAAGAGTCAAAAGAAAGCCGGTGAAGTCTTTGAATCCAGTGGAATTCCTCTCCTCCTCCGTGGCTCCTCTGGGAGGCGTCAGGAGCCTGTGGAGAGAGCGAGGTAAGACGGGGCCTGTCAGGAACAAAGCTCCAAATTCACATGATATGTTTAGCTAAAAGGGTGAAAGAGAAATGAATCAAAGCTTGGCGGGATCAAAGAAACGCAACAATAAAGTCAAGGCGGTTGCCATGGGACCAGCAGGAGATGCATATCATTTATAAGTTGTTCTTCGGCTCTGTCAGATGTGGAGGGAATTGATTGTTATTGTTTGGAGGATGAACTGCTGCTGGAGGGGGTTAAGAGCAAGGGTCATCATCACACAGCGAGAGGAATATATCTTCTCACTTTTAAACAGCAGCCGCCTGTGATCAGTGTCAGAGGCCAGCGCAGAAGCACCTTCAACTTGTGATGAGACAGACACAAAGACAACTTTGTCAACCCCATAAATATCTTATCGCCACAAACCATTGATAGGCTAAACATTTGTTTTGCATCTTACTCTGTCAGAGGTTATAATCACTGTTAGTGTTTGAATTGGAAATCAAATAGACTTAAGCTGTTAACTGGAGACTTTCATTTTTATGCATGCATTACTGTCCTTTTCAAACAAAGAATGCTAATCCTTTAAAACTTTGTAAAGGAATATGGAGCCCCCCCCCCCAGATTTGCGAGTTTTTAGGGGATAATTTACCTTAATTACAAAAACAAGATTCTCTAGCAACACCAACACATTGATGAGTGATTCAGTTTTGTATCCTAAACTTAAATGATTTAAACTTTACAGTCGATGCGGTGCTTCCTATATGAGTTTTGACACTAACTATAAACCAAAGGGCTCTGGTTTCAGTCTAGAAACCTTCATTGAATCTTGACAATCTGTAATAAAGACATAAGGAAAAAAAATCCAGAAACTACAATATGATCCGGTAGTACAAAAAATGTATAATTTATTGAACTGAAATTATTTACGGCCTATTTAGTTGATCATCAAAATCAAAATATGTCAAAACCATGGCAGATTTTTTAAAAGAGAAACTAAACGGGCTGTATACCTCTAGAGATAAGAGAGGGAAATTCTGTTTGTTCTTGTTATTTGGTTGGGTCTAAAGCCTCGAAGACAAAGGCAACGTAAAATAACTCGGGTCTACCTGAGAACCCGAGAGCACAAAACAAAACTTATAAAAGAAAAACAAATCAAAGAGTTTCACTATTGCAAGGGATAAACAATGAAGGGTGAAAATGGATAGAGAAAGGTTAGACATAGTAATGTTAAGAAAAATCACCTAATAAATCAAAATGTTGCTGTATTATTGGAGTCAAGTTGTTTTTAAGTATAAATAATATGAATTTCACAACAAGTAGCTTATTCATGTACTTATTTTAATTCCTATATTATTCAAAATGAGCTTTTCCACACAAACCAGTTAGTGACATAAATATTCCGCTTATGCCTTAATTACACACAATTAATGGATTTTCCCAAAAGAAAATCCGATAATATGACTGACATGACAGTGAGACATGATTTTGTATATGCAGGTGCCTGTTAGTGTGCATTTGTGTGTGTGTGTGTGTGTGTGTGTGTGTGTGTGTGTGTGTGTGTGTGTGTGTGTGTGTGTGTGTGTGTGTGTGTGTGTGCATGCCCAAGCAATGATGAGACCCAGTCTCTTGTCTGCTCTCTCAGATTGCGCCCATGAGAGATCCAAAAATAACAACAAAGAGCCCTCGGTGGGTGGGATGAAAGCTCTGTCACCAACCATTTCAGCACATAGAGTCTCCTCCCCTACTGTATCACTGAGTGACATCTCACACATCACATGGAGACACGAGAGGGAGGCGGACGCTCTCATTTGACCGCAACAAATATTTCCATATGTTAATAAGATTGCTGTTGGATTTAGTGGGGGCCAAATGGGTTCTGATTCGGAAGTGAAAGGTTGCATGTTACTGTGTAATTGCTGATGTTGACATTTATCATGTGTGGTTAAAAACTGGCTTTGAGGAATCATTTAACACTGAGGTTTTTTGCAAAAATGTAATTTTAAGTTAGATGAGAAGTGACACTCATGTTACCTAAATATTAGGATAAAACCACAAGGTCATTGACTTACCTAAAGACTAGCTTGGCTTTTTCCAGAGTTCACAGCTACATGTTAAAAACACATCTTATAAGACTAGATTAGGTTGTTTGTTTAGGGAACATAAAAATAAGGTAAGAGGGATCTACCTGCAGTAACTCATCTAGCTTTGGCATTACTGCTACTAGATTTCATTTAAGCAGGACTTGGTTTCCCCAAGCAGGTAACTCGAGGTCTCATATGGACACTTAAGGCTTATCTGAAAAGTGAGTCCCTCCCCATAGACTGTATAGCAAAGATGGCTTCCTGCTCTGTAAACGTGAAGGTAATAGAGAAGTACCTTAAGCCTGCAACTCTTAAAATTGCTCCGTCAATCTAGGGTAATAATAGAATGGCAACAAAAAATGGTGGTTGCCAGGTGATTTCATGCAATTTTTTTTCATTTTGCAAATGATTAAAAGTAGTTGCAGCAACCACCTGGTTGCCCAAAGTTTTGCCCAAAAACAACCTCAATGTCTGAGTTATCACTTTTGATCACAAGGCAGTTGCACAGGTCACCTGGTGGGAGGCAACCTGTCTCTAAACAACTGCACTCTGAGTTACAAGTTGCACAAATTACAAATTTACATCACTACAAGCATTTCTCAGTCAAATTGGCAAAGCTTTGTAAATATTTGCTGTCTAACTTATAAACAAACCATCAAAAGAGACCAGCAATCAGTCTGAATCACCATAAGCTTATGAGTGCAACACTTCTATGACACATCTTTTTGTAGTAGGGAACTCGACTTACTGTGTTGCCAAACAGTTGTATTCTGACAAAATTTTAATTTGAAAGCAAAGTTGCCGAGTTGGAAATGTCTGTAACTATGTCACTATGTGTCGTCAAATTCCTGAATTTTTGTTTCAAATTTGAGGTTCTGGCTCGAATATAATGTTAAACAGAATTTCTATGTGTGTAGATATTTGCAACAGAATGGAACAGATTTGAATTTTTCTCAGATTCATCAGGTTTAATTAAATGAAAAATTGTTTAATGGTGTTTGATCACTATATCATCACAAGCAGACTGGTCTCTGCCGTCGAAGCAACTATTTTAAAAGGTAATGAGATCGCAAGGTCATTGCACACGGTCATGCCACATCCTCCAACCACTCCTAGCATGACAATAACTTAATAGTCAGCAGGAGCAGATGTCTTAAATAATGTATTATCTCAGTTACTAGTTGTTTTTGTTTTTTTGTATATATTCAAATTGTGTTTTTTTTTTAAATTATGATCGCTATAAAAGTGTGCTTTAGGTTGTGCCTATGTATGCATATGACAAATCACTTTGAGCATGCCACTTCTTATACATAGATTTAGAATACCAAGATGGTGATAGCCAACACACTGTTTTCAAGGCTTTACAACAAGACTTCATTAACTACTGGGGGATGGTGGCTACATGCATCTTTAATATGTATTTGCTTTGCTAGCTTAAAAATAACACTTCACAAATGAATGATTCTGTCTTCTTTATACAGTCTACAGGTTTCCCCTTGCTTCCAGGCTTTGTGCTAAGCTAAGCTAGTCTTTCTTGCCTTCAAGTTAGTGTGCAGGCATGAGAGTGGTATTGATTTTCCATTATAACTCTCAGGAAGAAAAAAAAAATTAAATTAGCAAACATACCAAAGTTAAATTATTATTAAAGTTACCAAATTAAGAAAAGCAAAAAAAAAAAAAATCATATAAGCATTAAAGAGAAAATTAGACATGAATCGATTCAAAATCTCTGCAGAATCACTGAAACACTGGAGTAAAGTGACTGTAAAAATCTACTGATCTAATACAATAAAAAACCCCAAAGTAGTGTTTTTCAGAGTCCCTGCTAGTCGTTAAATTCACAGTGAAAATCCCTCCATGTTCTACCACTGATGTCAGGCCAACAAAACTACAAACAGCAATGAAGGACTCCATTGTTATTTCTAACTGGTAGAAGCCCTGAGGTTATTTTTCCTCTGCCTTGAAACAAATCAATGAAGCACAACTCACTTTGAACAACTGCACATTTGCTGAAATCAGATGTGGGTTGAGGAGCCAACCATCATCGCACTTATTCTGTTTGTTGACAGAGGAGGACTTTGATAAACAAGCCTGTTCTTTGAAACAGGTGCCCAAGCATGAGTTCAGTTTTGAGAGGCAATTCAGAAAACTGACTGATTAGAGGATGTTTGTTATTCTACATGCAGCCATTCGGATTCTGCGTATCCTTCTCGAAGTCGCAGAAAGGCTTTCGGTATAAACAGTGATGCTATTTATTTTTCAGCTAAGATAACACAAAGGTTTGACATAGATATTTGCCAATTTTCAAATACCCAAGCAGTCAGAATGACTGTCTTCTCCCATCACTTTGATAAAAGCATCAACAAACAGTAGAACTTGATAAAAGATCGTACTCTTTCATGGAGGTTTCCTTTAGCCAACGTTGCCCCCATGTGGTTACAAACTGCACAACGTACAAGTTTACATTAGAAATGAACATCCTAAATCTTATGAAAGTTTCCTGGTGTTATGCTTTGATTGCATCATTCATGTAAAATGTAAAGTCTGCCTTCTCAACTGAAAGACTGAAAAA
This sequence comes from Copadichromis virginalis, assembly GCF_057382275.1. Classification (NCBI taxonomy): domain Eukaryota; kingdom Metazoa; phylum Chordata; class Actinopteri; order Cichliformes; family Cichlidae; genus Copadichromis; species Copadichromis virginalis. The sequence goes on from NC_140633.1 coordinate 17,329,052, forward strand.
CTAAAGTTATGGCTTAGCTGCGGTGTGTTTTTCCTGGCTGTTCTACTACAGTAAACACAACACGCAGCCCGGCCGGTTCACAAACTCAGCTTATCCTCACTATCAACATATGGAAGTGTTTTGAAATTGCTATCTACTAGCAGCAAATGGTCTTAAATCAGTCATTTTAATATCAAAGCACTTAACACTAGAATGATGATTACTTGCAGGTGGAAAGCCATGCTGCTTGTCAGGACTGCATTTGAAGAAAATGACTGAGCTCTTATCCGACACGTACAGTACAGCCAGTGTTCAATAGGCAAGATCGAATTACAGAAGATTACTTTGGAGTTTCAGCAATTTTCCCAAATTACACTGGCCTTTGGTCTCTGGTAAACTTGATTGACTTGAATGGTTTTCATTAGAAAGCCTAGCAGAGTCTTAGCTGTTGATACCGGTACACAAAAGTTGAGGCATTTGAGGGTGAGCGGGTGCAGCTGGGACACTGGAAGCGAACGGGTATGCAAATCCTTTCATGGAAATGCTTCATCATGTTTTAAGGCAACACAGGCTAGCAGACTATGCGCTTTGATTTGTGAAACTCATCTGTGTTTCACAAGCCTGACATTCTCCTACTACGCAGCCATTTGGTCTCACTTAGTTGTCTTTCAAAGGATCTCCTCGGGAAAGCAATATAAGTTCTGGAGTTATTAAATCAACACAGGCTTTCATAATCAATATGGAAGAAAAGTATTGTAAGTATATAGTGCATTTGGTGGGCATTCACAATAAAACCTCATGTGATTTACACTCCGTGTCATATTTGAACTTGAGTCCACCCTCCCTCTGTCTCTCCTCATCCAAAGAACTAAATCTGAGTAATGGAAATCAGTTAGATGTCACAAAGAGCCTGAGCCCAGACTGACAAGAAAATAGCCATGAATAACATGACCACCCTTATTACCCTCCTAGGAAAATACTTAGAGTGGGTTCCAAAATGAAGAGTAATGCAGAGACACTTTCTGTGTCACAAAGAATAAGAGCTATTTATCATGGCCATAGATATTCCCACATATTCCCCCTCAGCTGTCTGGTTGCCTCAACCGCTGCCAAAAAACTGAAATTCAAGAGGTAAATCTGCAAGGAGTTAAGGGTTGGTGTTATAGCTTCTTTTGATTAAGACACTATACTAGCCAACCCGATGCATAAAAGTCGAATCAAGTTCCCAAACTTAGCATAATCAGGTGTGATTCTCATAGTTAGCTGTCATTTAATGATGCCTATAAACCTGCATCTGCATGTGCTGCTGGAAAGAACAACCAAACAGGGAAATCTGTAGTGTGTGTGTGAGAGTGTGTGGCCACATTTCTAGAAGGGTTCTTCAGGTTTTTGATGCCATCTTGAGGAGATTTACGGCTACAGCAGGAAACTAAACCACAGCGCTCATTTCAACTGCAAGCTAAATATTTGGGTTACGTTTCCACGATATCCAGTGTCACTTAACGTTTAAGATAGTCTATTTAGAGATTAATGTCAGAGGATGAAAGTGTAGTCATTATTTTTTTAGAGGGCAATTATAGTCGAAACCACCAAATGTTGTGTTTAACTTGTGAGAGCTTTGATGTATTTGTCTGTTCATCAGCGTGATTTAAATTCCAAGCAAAAGCGCTTTAGGAAAGAGAGGAACAGATTGAAGTTTGAATTCCACTTAGTCAGGGGGGTGTAGCAGTTTTTCGGGGTAAGAGAATGAGGGTCGTGTAATGGATCCATCGAGCAGGACTGTTAATAAATAAATAAAGAAAACATAACTGATGCTTTTCAGAGTCTTTGAGTGAATGCGAACATTAAGTCATGGCCGCTGGGGGAAATCCATCTGTTTACGAAAATGACATCCCACTTAGACATTATCGTTTCTTCTTTAATCATCTCCCACCATTTTATCCAGACATCATCAGGATGTGACACTTCAGAGGTCAGATGCACACACTCCACCCGCAGCCATCATCCAGCTGACAACACCCCAAATTTTTTTTGGTATGGCAGCTCCACACCGAACACTCCAAGACAATGAAGACCATTCACACGGATTTCAGTCCAAGCAAGATGATATGAGGTACTGCTTTTCCTTTCACTGCAACAAAAAAAAAAAAACACATACGTAGGCAGTGCTACAGACTATTTTCCTCATTATAAAGCTGCAGACTGGCGCAGGCTTCTAATGACATTTGACCTGAGTGGCTACTCCCTGCCAACATTTCAAACCAGTGGGTGCGCCACCAGAAGGCCAGTTAAAAAAGACTGCCCAAGCCTTGAAGCATGGATGAAACTGGCAAACACAAAATATGGCTTGTATTAGGATTAACTTGTACTGCCTGTCAGATCTGATGTCTGCTGGCTTGCTGGACCTTGTGATCGGGGTGTGGTGCATTTTACAGAATAACTGCCACCAAAAAGAGACTTATTTTTCAAGGGTTTGCAAAGGATACCTTTATTTTAGTAGTAATTTATAAGGGCTCTAATGCATTATACCAAAGAAGTAGCAGGCTCAAACTGGCAGCCACGGTTTCTCTACTCCACACAATAGCATAAAATATATTTTATAACACAACAAATCCTGTTGTATTCAACATACTCTGAATTAGCTCCACCCTAACCAGGTTTAAAAAATTAAATACTTTTTTTAACCCATGTTTAAAGCTTGACATTTTCATGAACCGGATATTTTTTTTTTTTTAATGTGGTATCACCATTTCTACATGCCAGTGCTTCTTCAAGCAAACAAACACGAACAAAGCCCCCGTGTATTGTGGTAAAATGATTGAAAGCCACAATGATTTGTTTGCAAAGTTTAAATGCATGTTAATGGTTATGAAAGCTTTAGGGTAACACAGACCTCCGTGTTTCTCAACAATTCAGCGATCTTACAGGTGAGAATTTAAAACACATTCAGGATTATAAGTGTGTAAAGAGCACACATGAAACACTTTAAAACAAAGACGTCTTTTATTGGTTATCAGCTAGCTTGTTTTAAAGAACCACAAAAAAACAGTCCTGATTTTGGCAACGGTTACCTACAGCATACACCAAAATGTATACTGTGCATGTAGTGTTAAGCTTTGATGCACAGCATGGCATCCAGGAGGTTGTCTGTATGTCTGATATGCGCTGTGATGAAACCGTGGCTCTTCAAAAGCAGGCTATATTCAGTTGCGCTCCTCTGTTTCCCCTCGCTCATGCTAAGGGCCTGCAGCAGCCCACGACTGGGGCCCCTTCTGTCTTCATCCAGGAAGATCTCGCTTAGCAGGAGTCCACAGCCTAGCAACATGAAACATAAGCAGACACAGAACATCAGAGAACAGATTTGTACTCCCTTTTCGCTCTTTACATTATGTTTCCACAAAAAAGTATTGCATAAGCAAGGCAGCACTCTGACTTGGCTTTAAGCCTTCGTCTTTTTCAACACTGAGCTCTTTGCAACAGCGGTTCAGAACAAAGACATTGTTAAACCCAAACTAACCAGCACCTATCGTTTTAGCACAGCATGAGAATCAATCGGTCAAATCAGTTTCAAGCATCTGCAGAAAAAGAGCTTTTGAAGAATGAGAATATTATACTCAGCATTAACAATATGCTTTCTGTTTGAAGCGATGTTTGGCTGACATTCACTGTTCAGTAAAGATAAGTACTCATATGAGTGAATATAGCTTTACAAACCTGCTGTGCATGCATCTGCGATTTTACTCAGCAGTATATGCACTTTCTCATCAGGCAGGTCATGAAGAATCCTCGCCAGGATATACAAGTCTGCTTTGGGTAATTCGTCTTTTAAAAAGTCTCCTGATCATAAAGAAAGTGAAAAAAAGCCCTCAAATTAATCACAGATTGAGCGGAATTTGTTGGCATATTTGTCACTCTGTCTAATATGATCCAAACAATCTTTCAGTCACAATTTTCAGTGTCACAAAACAACTGACCTGCTACAAATGATACCCTGTTGTCTGGGTGCTGTGGATGGAAAAATTCATTCAACTCGACAACAGCAGGTAAGTCAAACACTGTTACAGACAATCCAGGATGAGCTTCGGCGAATTCATAAGCCAAGGCACCGGTGCACCCTGAGACAGTGAATTAAGACAAAAGATGTAGAGCAGTGGTTTCATATTCAGTGACAAGCTGTAACGTTTTGCATTCTTTTCTTACCTCCGAGATCACAGGCTGACTTATAGGTGGAGAGGTCAAATGCCGTTGCTATGGTTTTCCCTGTAATTTTTGCAATGTTGTGCATGGCCTTCATGAATCTCAGTTTGCCTTCCCGACTGCTGGAGGAAGTTTCCTTTAAAGAGAGAAGGTGAGTTTGAATATGCTCTCACCAGCACCGCAGATATATGACACAGAAATCAGAGATAGCCACCTGAAGCATTTGCTTGCTAAAGGCCTTCTCACGCTGGCTGGTGCCCTCCTGCACAGCACTCTCAAGGTGGGAGAAAAGTGGCCACATGGTTTCGTTACAGTGCTGGAGGTAGCCATGCAGTGAACACGGGGCATCTGACCTCAGAAAATCTGTGGCCAGATCTGCGTTCTCATACACTGGCTTTTGGCATGCTAACAACAGAGTGACAGCAAGATATTTCCAAATTAAGTATTAAATGCCTGCTGCTGAAGGCAAGGGAAAAATATCATGATGCAATTAATAAGAGAGCTGGCTAACCTTTCTCTATACTCTTCAACAATCCCAGAGATACACAGGCTTCCAGCAGACATTCGGTCCCCTTTGCAGATGCTTTGATCTCCTGGGCCACCTGTGCTGCATCCAGCCCAGGCTGGCTATGTAGCAGGTCAAACAAACACAACTTGGATGCTGTAAAAAGTGCCTGCAATGTTTTTGGAAAAGTAGAAGGGAATGCAGAAACAAAGTTAGCTTTTTTTTCCCCTTTTATGTTGATGTGAGATTGTTGTTAACGAAAAGCATATGCTTCCTGGTTCTTCAAATAGTAACACAAACATTTCTATTCATAGCAAAGTACATGATTTACTGTATTCCACTACAGCTGCATACCAGTGAGCTACCATCTCAACTAAAAACTATTGTTCTCTAGTTCATTATTTACTTTATTTTCTTTAGAGACAGACAACAAGATCAGCAACAATCTGTGTGCTAAATGTAAAAAAAGTAAACAGCGTTTGCTGATGTTTCCCACATCCAGCTCATAGTTATGGATGAATGAACTGGATTTATACCACGCATTAAATAACACATTATGATTGCCTGTAAAGGTTTGATAACCATAACTTAAGGTGTTATTGTGATCACTTTTTCTATTTTTTCACATTTTACCACAATCATTCAGAATATTCAGGACTTAGAAAGCCTCGCTTGATTTGATAGGCGTAAGCCAAAGCAGTTCAGGACCTGAGAGGAACTTCTCCTTTCTACTGACAATGACTTTCACAAACAGATTTAGCAAACACAGCAGTAATCTTCTACTGTGCAGTGCCACCTTCTCAAAGTGGAAACTTGTGAACTTTAGCCTGACAGTCTCGTAAGCAACTAAAGCAACATCTGGGTAAGACAGTCATTTGAAAAGCTGGACTATTCAAACTGAGATTTTTGACAGCAACCACCAAATGTTTATCTGGAAGAAACTAAAATAAGCAGCATTTAATGGAAGAAGAGCAACTTGCCCGCTGTTAAATACAAATATGTGGGTGGAAAGACTGAGATTTAGTGATGTGTGGGAACTGGTACCACAGGAAACACTCTGCACATGTGAATGTATTGCACTACATATCAAACTTTAAATGCAATTGTTCCAGTTTTGTTTACCAAAAGGTTTTTAATTCCCTTCTTTTAACGTCGAAAACCCAGAAATGTGTTTTAGCTCAATATTTTGCACAAACCTGTATTTATTATTTGCTTAAATCTGTGTCCTCAAGATTTGTGGTCACCTTAAGCTTCACAGGCAACTTGCAGGGTACACAGGAAGTCACATAAACGTATCAAGAAATATGTCAGCACATGTCTCTGTGCAAAACCACCGCAGATTGGTTTCACTGATTTGCTTGTATAGAGTGGAAGCTTTATTTTGCAAAAATAGTGAGCTTTGGATGCAGTTAACTCAAGACAACTCAAGGTTTTAAGCTGAGCTACGTTACTCATTACATCTTGTGGAAGCCAACTACACAAAGAACAAACACATAAAGTTGACATTTTTTCTGTAACAGGTCTTTTACAGAAAGGACTTTTTTTTTTATACAAAGGCACTGATTACCTTTGAGGCTTTGAATCCATCCATCAGTTCACAGATTCGCTCCAAGTCTCCTCTTGTAGGTTCAGTCACCTGCCCTCTCCTTGTTATCGATGGTAATGTTGCATTGTCATGAAGCTTGACCTTCCTGTTGTCTGTATGTTTAGACGTGCTATTGACCAATGTCTGTGAACTTTCACTTTCACTGTCTTCTCTTTTTACCTATGGGAAGATTTTCTATAAATAGTGTCAAAAGGCGACAGATTTTTGTTATAGAGTTATAAAAACAAACCTTAAGGGCAGGACTGGCTGTGGGGGTGATCTGGGTGTGGAGTCTTTGAATGTCACAGGGGCTGCTTGGTCTGCGAACGGATGAGTTGTGGCTGGGCAGAGCTTGTGAGCTGGAGGGGGGCTGGGTGGGTACTGAGATGGGAAGATTGTCGCTGCAGCTTGGAAGGGTAGACGTGCTTTTCAAAGAGGAAGTACAAAAATTGTAAATAAGGTCTAGCTGTTTGCAGAAGTGGTTGAGGGGAAAACCCACAACATTGAGAAAGTCTCCATGGACATACTCGACCAGCATGCCACCCAGAGCCTGAATACCATAGCCACCAGCCTTGTCCCTGAGACACACACAGAAAGGTTTCACTTGTACAAACACATGTAGGCAAAGATCAATAAACACATACTGTAAATGATCAGCTGTTTACTGGATGCATTCTGCAACAGTTTCACACTATTTCTGAACTGAGCAGAATTGTCATAGTTTGCTGACTCGTGTCAAATGGGACAAGGCAAACACAGCTGGAACAAAATCAGGCATCAAAGTCCAAAAAGCAACAAGTTCATGAAACTCACAAGCAGTTAAATGACCTCCATTGATCGAATACTTAGAAAGAGTCAACAATAACTGTTACAAATGTGAAAAGTTAAAAAGATCACACTTACATGGGCTCACCACTATTGATGTACTCCCATAGCATATCTTCTGAGAGATCAGCAAACTTCACTTTAGTTTCTTCGTAGAAATCTACCAGCTGGTAATCGACTTCTTCATCTTGAAGGCAGCATTGAAGAAATGAAAAAAAGAGTCGCAAGACAGAATTGCCCAATAAATGTCTTCTACATATTTATGGCAGAAATGTTTCTCTTACTATTTTTGCTTAAAACATCTGTGCTAGTGATCTGTAATAGGGAACTGCTTCTTTCTGAATTTCTTTCATTTTACAGAAAAATAAAGTACAAGTGTGACAGTTTCTGAGTCTGTACTTACTTTCTTTTTCATGGCAGAGGACAATAGCTACACCAGTGAACACACTGTGCTCTTTACCACTCAAACTGGAAGAGAAAGACAAAATCACCATGATATCTTTTTCCATTTTATGGTTTTTTAATGTTAACTCTGAGTGTTTCCCATTGACACAGACCTTGACAGCATCCTATAAGCATCATGTTTGTCCACTGGTTTCTCCAGAATCATGCCATCTACAGTCTGTGAAATAAACAGTTGGCTAGAGTGAATAAAGAAAAACTTTACAGTAGCCATTAAGAAAATGCATTTGCTTTTGTGCTTTTTTCTGTCTTACCACAATTGTGTCAGCCCCAATAACTATATCTGGAGTCTTCAGGTGTTTCTAAAGTAAATCAAGACAAAGTGTTCTCAGTGATGACATCTGACTGAATAAATTCTATTATTTGTCATAAAAAAGTAGCTTATCTTACAAAGGGCATCCTCCTGGCTACCTCCAGGGCCTTTTGCTTGGCTGTCTCAACAGCATACTCATGAGGTGCTTTGAAAAGCCCTTTATCGAGGGTTTCCTTAAACCAGGACGGCACAACCTCGAAACGTAAACCCTGACAGATAAGAGGGCAAAGCAAACAAAACACTTGTTATATTTAATAGGACTTACGCCACTCTTATCAGATTTACCAACCTATGAAAAATCCAGTCAGTATGGGTTTCTTAAATCAATAATCCTTTAAATTAAGTTTAAAGTAGTTCCTTCAGTGAACTAGCTATACATGTTTTTATTTGACATGGCTTTTCTAGCTGTGTCAAATAAATAAATTTGTACCCAATGATTGATTTGAACTCTGTTATTTTTTCTAAATTTTGCTCTGTAAATCTGCTCTCTTAATGTGGATTTGTCTGCTTTTTATACTTTAATACAACTGCTAATTTTTAACCAACACCATAAAACTGCCATGTTTTAAAGAACTTAAAAATCAAATGTCTTCTCCCTTTTTCCTTCTATTTCACCCATTATAATGAACCAGACTACATGCTAGGGATGATGATGAGATGATTTTTTACCTACTAGGGTTTTACACATTTACACTCAGTCCTATTGTGCAAACTCAAACTACATTCTGTGAATATACGGAATAATAAGGAATAACAAGGGAATAATCAGGAAAACGCATACTGCACTGCGGAGAATCTCAAGTCTTCTAGGAGAAGCGCTGGCCAGCACAACCAGTTTACCAGCAAGCTTGGAAATGACTGGGTTCAGCACCATGGTGGCCTTTAGGTCGAACTGCCAACAAGGTGAACAGAGTTAAACATTACAGATGTGTCCTCTGCGGCTCCCTTATATCAGAGCTAATTTTATCATAACATGAAATTAGCTCTGATATTTTAAAAAAATATATTATTTATGTATTTTACAGGATCCAACTTGTGTTTGTAAACTGTATTTTAAGATTTAAAGAAAGAACAATTCTCGCCTCTGAGCATATATAACACGAGGATGTATTGTGTTCACGCACAATTAACAATGACCTTAAAGAATACAGTGAGCACTTTAGAGAAATCCCCACTCAGTTGCATAAAATCTTAGCAAATAATTTATTGCATAAAGTCAGCAAATAAAGACAACTTCATATTTCAGGAAGCATCGGGCGTAAGTAGCATAGCATTACACAACAGGTATATTTTACACAAGTAAGACATTGACAGCGTTATGAAACTCGACGAACACAGTTCACAACACTAAAGATCTGCTTTAATTACTCTGCTGTTAGCAACACTAATTCATTTGAGCTAACTTGTGCTAGTTTGCAGCGTTTAAAGCTGCGGAGCGAGAAGAAAGAGGAAAAAAATTAACCACGAGTGAACAAAATGTTACTGCAACGTTTGGCGACCAAGTTCACCCCAAAGTGACATGGTTAAAATCTCTCATGTGTTCACTATTATACTATAGTACATGTATATAGCAGCTGTCCTTCTTACCTGTACAACTCGGGGAAACTGACGGCAGGACCCGCATGCTGCGTCACGACGCATGCGTGATGACGTAATAAAGTAGGCGTCTCGAAGAAACGCACACCAGTTCCACCAGTAAACTACTGCTACTACTTACGACTACTGCTACTCAGGGCTGGACTGGGACAAAAAAAAAAAAAAACAGCCTAGGCATTTTGACTAGTGACCGGCCCACCATGGCATTATAGGAAAAGTCATAAAGCCTTTATAATAAACTTAAACCTACACCATCTTCCCAATTCTGGTATTCTAAACAGTACTTAGCAAAAATATAAAACAACCTAATTTATAATTACATATACCCAGAGATGGGCAGTAACGCGTTACTGTAATCTGATTACAGTAAAGTAAGGGATTACTATTGCAAAAACGGTAATTCGATTACCGTTACTTTCCCGTAGGAACGCTGCGTTACTGCGTTACTAAAACCGTGATTTTTTGCAAGAATGTCTCATGACAGTGACGTAAGCGAGTGCGACGTTTGTGACAACAGCTGTGTGCAGATCAACAATGGATCATATATCGAGTACGGAGAGAGTATGAGCGTGCAGCGTTTAAAACGTGGAAGTACTGACCTTACTTTGAGTTTGATTCCATAAAAAGTGACAAAAACATTAGTGTCCATTGTGCGTGGGAAGAAAACTTCTTTTTACACCGAAAAAAACCCTAAACAAGCTCCGAGTGCACAACGATGTAATGGGAAATTCACAGAGAAACTCGCGGATTCTTCACCTGACCGCTGCACACCTGCACCAGAGCGCACCAGAGCACACCTCCGCCTACCTCACTCCTGCTTTACAGGTGAAAATAGAGCAACAGGACCGCTAGTCTTTGATTTTATTTATATTCTGCTGTGTTTTACTTGCATCTATTTGAAAGACTGAGTGTAAACACAAAAAATATTTTATTTTATGTGCTGGAACGTGCAGAAAATAGGTTTAAATGTTAAACTACTTTCTTCAAGCCAGAGAATGTTGCATATAATTTAATTTTTGCTTGATGCATAAAGTTAAAAGATTAAAACTGATAAAACAAGTTTAAAAAAAGAGACTTTTCCATTTGATTACATTTTGTATGATGGATTATGCAGAAAAAGTAGAATTGGGCTGACAGATCTATCGCTTTATCACCTATTCAGGTTGTAAATCGTGTTTTTAAAAAGTAGCTAAGTAACTAAGTAATTAATTACTTTTGAAAATAAGTAATCAGTAAAGTAACTGGATTACTTTTTGGGGAAGTAATCAGTAATTAGTTACTGATTACTTTTTTCAAGTAACTTGACCAACACTGCATATACCTAACTAATAGGGTTGCCAACTCCCAGGAAAAAAAGAAAAGAAAAAAAAATAGGGAACCACTCCCCCACCCTCTGCCTCAAGATGCTTAATTGACAAAACCAATTTTAATTGAATGCACATATAAAACAAATGCACAGAAATCTATTATTTTTCTCCAGTAATCAAATAGATTCAACATCTTTCTTCAACAGAATTGCAGATTGCACAGATGGTACCTTTCCAAAGGAAAGAATACAATCCGGTCCTTAAGTGATGACATGACGAATCCTACCTCCGGGCCTAAAGTAGTCTGCGTTTAATATGGCTTTTGTGTTGTTAACATGTTTAATGTTTTGTATTTTCTTCTATTTAATCTCAAAAAGCTCCTAAAACAGTCAGTGATCACTGTTGACCTCCCTCGGCTTTTATTACCGCTAATCATTTATTTAAGCTCAGTTTTTAAAACCTTAGGATGTAACTACAGCCCAGCCCATGCAGTAGTATATGAATGACTAACCTCGTATTATGGATGGATTATCTCAGTTGTTCTCCTGGCTGAAGTTTGGTCCTTTTACATCATCCTGCCATGCGATTACATTTGTTCCTGACCACCGAGAACACTCACGTTAACTTAACTTTTATCGAGTGGAAAAAAAGTTAGCTTGTTTATATTATGCTGTGTCGCTAGCGGTCACGTAGCACATCATTATATACCAGCTAGCCAAACTTCAGTAACCCTACAAACCTCACTGCTGTTTAGTTTTCTGTCTTCACTAATGTTGGAAGTGATAGCAGAGCTGTACGTTTTAATTTGTTTCCAAAACCCCGCAGTCAGGACATGCTATATTGTATTTAGATAGAAGCTAGCGAGCTAACTTCCTGCTAACTTCTAACTCCGTTAAATGTCATAAATTCTGTTTTCATGGATGCCTGGATGTTAAACTCAATTGTTACACCTGGTAGAGCAGAACGCTGATCATTTTATTAAAGATGACAGACTTTAGACAGTTTTTCAACTCTCAGTAATGCCATAGTGATCGTTTGATATATGGACCTGCAGCGGAGTTTAGGCCCAGACACGGCTAGTGACGTCAGACTTAACGACCAGATAGGGCTTTGGAGTTGACGTAACGCCGCAATGCATTGTGGGAGCGCGGCGCCATTTGAGAAGGCCACGAATCAAAACAAACACACTGTGTTGGAAGGACGACTTCCAGAACCATGCTCAAAATCAGCTCAAAAGTCAAAGGACTGTATCGAGACAGATTGCGCCCGGACGCCAAGAGACGGTACTTGGAAAAAATAGCGTGCACTGGTAATGTGGACCCGTATGAAATACGGCAGTGGAGTAGAAACCCTGAAGACCTACCGCCATTGTCCTACCCTGATACCTTCTCGTACCTTGTCTGTGGAGTCAGTGCATACACCGCGAATCATTTTCGGAATTATAAATCCCTGGAGGCGCACATCTAATTCACAAACGGTTGGGTACAAGAGTTGGCCGCTTTTGAGCCTCCACGTTGTGAGTACGTTGACCATATGACCAAGATACAGCCAGAGGTTGCACATAACATTGACTTCTCCTCAGCAGCTGCCCCTAAAATTCCTCTAAAAGAAAAGATAAACACACCGTCCGAAAAAAAAGGCAAATTCCACTCACTACTCTGGAGAAGTTGTCACCGATAAGCTACTCCATAAACAGAACACAGTTCTGCTGCATCACACATTAAGATGTTTGTTCTAATTTTCTATGACCTCAGCGCATTGAAATTAAAACTAAAAGCCTATAAAGAGCAATATGAATTTCTTTAGAATTTGAATGAAAATGTCGGGAGCACACCAACAAAAAATGATGGCAGAGAACTCGATATCAGCTCATCTCACCGCTGCCAACCAAGCCTGATGTTCACGTTTGGTAACATCAGATACATGAGATCCCTCATGTTGCTTTCAGGAGGGGAAACGATAAAAAGAGAGCCCATTTTCCAGCTTATTCCCTTCTCGATCGTGCGATCTAACATTGCAACCGACAACATAGCAAGTACGAGCCATAGCTGATGTTCCCGTGTGCTTTCGCCCCTGTAGCCCTTTGTTTGGCCTACTAAGATGGCGGCTCGACCAAAAATCGTGGCCACGCCCCCTCCCGTGACATCACGCTCCAAAGCCCTATAACTTACTAGGGTATATGCTAACCTTAATACTTACTGAATACAATAATGGATTTTTATACATTTTAATGTGAAAACTTTGGTTGTAAGATTCAGATAAATATTTAATAAAAGCTAGACATAAGAATAAGAAAGAAAAGTATTTCTTTGTGCCCCCCTTTCCCTGTTAATGCCCTACCTGCCCCCCTGGCAAAACTTTGCTAGACCCGTCCCTGCACAGTTACCAGCTGTCAGCTACAAAGGATCCTGGTGTTATTTGTCTCTCAGAAACAGTTCATAACTTCCCTTCAACCTAAAATGTAAACCTGTTTCTCCATCACCTGTTCATCTGTGATGATTCAGTAAGGACATCTCCTGGTTTCATCTTCATGTTTCCCTCTCACCACATATCCAAACAGACATCATGACCAGCAGCTTTTACAGCTGTGGCTCCAGCAAACATCAGCTGATACTAGAAATTAATATTAAATAAATGCTAACAACAGCTGATCAAGCTTCAACGTGCTGCTGTTGTTTAATGCGACCTCCGCTGGTTTCCTCTTTCTGGTGCAGAGAGAAAAGCCGATCAGCTGATCACTGATCAGTTTCATGATTGAATTAGTAACTTTCTAGCTGAAGTAGTACGGGACAAATCGCGTTCCTTCTCACCTCAACTTTAAAGTTCGACCTCCTCGGCTGTAATTGGTCCAGCCCAGAGTCGATCATGACCAACTGGCCAATCCACCACCATTCATTTATACCAATAAAAAAAAAGAAAAGAAATAAAACCCCATCGGCCCATTAAAACGAAAAATCACGAGCGGCCAGTCCAGCCTTGCTACTACTAATAATAAAAGAAGTAATAGTAATAATAATAACAATTTTATTTATATGATGGAAGAAACTGAGACACACATGTGTATGTATATATATATACATATATATACATATATATATATGTATATACATATATATGTGTATATATGTATATACATATATATGTGTATATATGTATATACATATATATGTGTATATATATATATATATATATATATATATATATATATATATATATATATACATATATATATATATATATATATATATATATATATATACATATACATATATATATATATATATATATATACATATACATATATATATATACACACACATATATATATATATATATATATATATATACATATATATATATACACACACACACACACACACACACACACACACGTGTGTCTATATATATATATATAGACACACGTGTGTGTCTATATATACACACACAGTACAGAGAGAAGGTATTTAAAAAAAATAATGAGATACATTGTTACAAAGTCAAAAACAGTGCGGCTCATACAACATATTTGATTTATGCTACATAATTGCACATGCTACATATATTCTAAAAACAACTGTTATATGAATGTTTGTTAAAATATAGATATATACATATAAGCTACATCATTAAAACTACCTGCATAAGATTGTGTAGATCCCTATCAGTCAGCCAAACCACTTCTGATGCAGTGGCACAAGGACAAGGGACCCCTGGGGTGTCCTGTGGGTTGTGGCACCAGGCTTTTGCCAGAAACTCTTTGTGCCCGAGTGATTGTGGGGGTCTGTCTTTTGTGGATTGGGATTATTCCAGCTCATGATCAGATTTCTGTCTGGCTTGGAAAATCCACTTAAGAAATCCTGCATTTGTTAAAGTCAGATCAGAAATAATAAGGGGAAACAGGGTTTTCCACCTATGACAAATGTGCTTTGTAATGAGGTGATGGATTCTTTAAAATAAATAGAAAGCTAATGCAGGGATGATAACTAGTTACCCAAGACACACAGCTGCTCTTCATGTTCATTTATTCTGTTATACACACACACAAAGAAAAAACAAACAAAAAAACCCCAACTGGCACAAATGATTTTGAGATTTGACTCAAGACAAAGAGCTTCTCTGACTCAGAGTAACCCGCTCTGACTTCCTTTCTGAAGTCTTTCTTCCCCTTTGACCCATTCTCGCTCTATGCTGTGGTGATTGTGGTTTCAAAAACACCTTTCTCTGTGCTCATTCTTGACCTCACTGCGCAGAGTACAAAGTCTCTTTATTTTCCATCTTCATTGAATCTCCACTGCTCAAACTCTGCAGATGTATTATCTCTCTCAGCTTTTGTCTGAAGTCCTTACATGCAAAGTAGTAAATGAATGGGTCGAGGCAGCTATTTAGACAGCTGAAGCACAGAGACAGCTTGTAGGCTGTGTAGATAGACTTCTTATAGTAGAGTCTCAGCACGCTATGTATCAGCAGGAGGATGTTGTTTGGACCAAAGCAGAATGTGAAGACTAAGAGAACAATGACTGCCAGACGGATTGCTCTCTTTTTCTGGGATGTCTTTGAATCACTGGCCAGCTTGCGTATGACACTGATGTAGCAGAATGATGTCACACAGAATGGAAAGAGAAAGAGAACGAAGACCATGCTGAAGAGGAAGGCTGCCCAGGCCGCCATGGATGGAAGCATTTCTGTCTTCAGTATATCAAAACAGGTTGTAATGTTAAGCTGAGGAACGCGATAGGTCAGGTCTGTCGTCATCAGTGGATACAGAGTGCTCAGGACCAAACCCCACATGACGAAGCAGCTGATAAAAGCGATCAGTCTCTTCTTCCTGATCCGCCTGAACAGCATGGGCCTGACAATGCCCAGATAGCGGTCGATACCGATGGCCATCATTGTAAGGATGGAGCAGTACATATTGGAGTAGAAAACGAGGGTCACAAAACTGTAAATGGGAAGAAAGAAAAAACGTTTTCTGTTTAATTGCTGGCTGAAGTAAAAAAATAATCAGTAACAGGTTCAGGAAAATGAAGTGAATCTCGACTACACTTTCGTATATTTTCTATTTAAAGATGTGACTACTTTCACTGTCATAGCATCAAGACTGTCACGCTCTGTCTCCCTTGAAATATCTGTATAAAATCAGTGTAATAGAAGAAAAGCTGTGGCACATGTATATATATACCTTGATATATCTATATAACTTTGTTGTCTTCAACGCAAGTTTTTTCTGCAGATTAATCAATAATCCCCCTGTCCCATTAATGTCCGAGTTTAATAAAAAGTACCTGCACATGTTTGGTCCCAGATTCCATTGATATCCTTGGAGCTGGTAGGAGATCTGAAAGGGCAGAGCAGCACCGAGAGCCATGTCGGTAAGGGTAAGATTTATCATGAAGATGATGGAAGGAGACTTGGGAGAGGTACGGAAGAGGAGAAGCCACATGGACAAGCCATTTCCCACCAAGTTAATGCCGGTGATGAATATGTACAAAATAGAGATAGAGATGGCGGCGCCAGAATTCTGCAGAAAGTTTATCGTGGCGTTGTCTAGTTTGCTGGAATTCACCTTCATGTTTGAAAGCGAGCGGTCTCTCGTCACCTGTGTGCAAGGGTTCAGAAAAGCCTTGTGAGGTTCACAGAAGACAAGTCAGTTTTTTCACAATATACTGGTGGAAGTAAAGAAATGTTATTTACACTCTAAAAATATATATGTTGGATTTACCTAAACAAGCATGCACACCAATCGCTTAATAAAAAAAGAAATAAAAAATCAAGCAGCTGAAAGTAGCCTCTAATATTACAATGGCAAGTCAGAAATCTTTTTTTAATTTTGAGTGTGAAATATTTACATTTGAGTAAGTCATGTAAATTTAATGTACCCGGCCAAAGTAACCAAGCTTAATTAATGACTCCATTTCACCATTCCTTTGTGCTGTACCCTGTTTGGTTACATGATAACAGCTTTTTGTTAACATCTGAACAGCAGCCATGGATGAGCACACCGAATGGATAAACACCGACACTGCTCTCGCCCACACAAGCATTGGAAACCACATCACTTGTTCCCAACAATGAAAGTGTAAACACAATCTTAACTCAAATGAAAATCACAGCACAACTAAAAAAAGAGAAAAGAAATAAATCAGTGCAGAACTGTCCTGGTGACAAAAGTGTCAAAATCAACTAAACTTAGCACTAGTGTAACATTGCATACACAATTTAAAGTACAGTTGGAGGGATTGTTTGCACTGACAGCTTGCAGCACATCTTGATGTCCTGCATTTCTCATACATCAATATAAATGACTGAGGGAAGAAAAAAACCCTCTGTCTGAAGTGCTGTTACAAACAGTATTTTGCTGCAGAAACACGAATGATTGATCTCAAGGTGTGAAACAAATACCTTTGCCCTTATTCCAGGAATCTATTTCTGTGTTGATGTTCGCGTGCGAGCAGCACATGTGTCGGGTGGAGTTTTCACACAGGAAAAAGGTATGCATGATTTGTGGTGCAGAGTGCCAACTGTTGCTATGGCTTATTTTTTTCAATCTTGTGAAATGCTCTGGGGAGCTGATTTGTAACCTGTAGCAAACAATATCCTTAAATTCAAATTCAAATTCAAATTCAAATTTTATTTGTCATGTACACAGTCATACACAGTACGATATGTAGTGAAATGCTTGGACAACTGCTCGTGACCTAAAGAAAACAAAAAAGGAAAGGCTATGAATAAGATAGGAAATAAATATGAAAAATTAAAAAGGGTAAATTTAACTAGGAAGGAATAAAATATAAATTAAGGTTAAAAATGAAATAACTGTACAACACAAATTAGAATGAAGGGTAAATTTAACTGGGAAGAATAAGATAAAATATATAAATTAAAGTTGAAAATAAAATAACTGTACAACAAAATACACAATACACAATAAAAGGCTTAAAACCGTAAACTGAAACTGCGAGACGATGAACGCTACAGCAAAAGCAGTGAATACAAGCACTTTTTCCTCACGCGCCATGGCCCGCATGGCAATCGTGGTGAACAAAGTTACCACATTACAAAGAAAGGTGAAATCTACAGACCACCAACTTTGAGTCATTGAAAGTTTCTTTCAGTTTTAAGCCATGGGAATTACGTTATTACTTCATCGCTGTTACTGTTAGTGACGACAACACCATTTTGGTAACTTACCCTTTTTCATTTCCTGAAAACTATTTCTCATACCACTATAAAGGCACATTTTTACTAATGTGTTCTTCAGAATTATATTTTAACATTACATAAACTCACTCACATTGCCTCTCATGAAATTTGTTCAAACTGTTGTCGCCTCAACGCTGTCGTAATCGTTTCCTTTTTTAACTTTTAACTAAAGCACATGTATTTAAAAAAAAAAAAAAAAAAACATCATGTTGAATCTACTATTAGTGAAAAGGTAAAAATGAATACAAACCATCTAAAATAATAACAATAACAACTGGGCTCGTCTTTATTCAGTAACACACTGGGAAATAATGCGTATTGTATACAAGAGCTGAGAACTCACCTTTGCGAACACACGCTGAAGCCACAAGTTGGCATCTGAGTGTCAGTTATAGATGGGTTACAGATATTGTGACTAAGAAAGGCTGCTGAGGAAATGGGGGTTTCAACTTACGGTGCCAGAATCGCAGGAAATGGATCATGTGACAATCTTTATCCTACCAACTGCACTAACGGCCACCCATTAGATTCAGTCTTGGAAATTACTTGCAACAAGGCAGACATGTGTGACTCACCTCAAGCTTATGAGCACACGTTTACTTGCCACGTTCCCTCACATGCTCGTCTTATTCCTTCCCATGTTCGCCATAATAACTTCAGCTATGGCGCTCCTGTGTAATCGGTTATTTAGTAAAACATTGTGTGACCGAACTCTACTGAGAGCTTCTAAGAAATGAGACTGGAAATGTAAAAACCCACTATGTTTGTGTACAGATTTATAGTAAACTTCTTAAAGTCTTTGGGAGTTCCCAGAGTGTCATAGTGTCTCTTTCGCTTTTGCTCATTAAGTGAGATTATAAAGAAGAGAGAAGGCATAAAGTAAAACCTGTGACATGTATGCCAGTGTGTGGCGAGGAGGAGGAGGGGGGATAAATTTGAACAAAAACTGAGCAAAAATAACAAAGTTTAAGGACTAAAGACTATAAAGAGGGATCGTGAGAGAGTTTTTAGGTCTGAGGAAATACCAACTGCCACCTTCAACACCTATATGAAAGTGTGAACATATACCCACGAATGTGATATTACAGTTGTTAAGAGTCTTGTGAGTGAGAATGCATGTTTTTCGCACATGTACATGTGTGCTCTTATTCTGCTGGTTTCCTGTTGATTATGATACTTCTGCTTTATCTGGGGGAAAGATGACAAACTGTGTCTGTGAGGATATTCTGAAGAAAGAGCAAAAACAAAATGCATGAGCAACTTTTCTTCAATGTCACTTGCGACCCAGCCTTCAACAGTCTCACTTCACCAACTTTACTCTTCCTGCAACGACCGAATACCAACTATATTCATATGCAAACAGTAATGACTCATAACTAGCAACTGTTAATGCATATTATGCACAGGTAAATCTGGCTTCACCCAAACTGTTAGACAACCACACTAACAGAAAAAATTAACGGTTTAGTCTTTTTATTTTATCACACTTATGGAAAATTAAAGCAACAACAAAATGATCCAAGAGGTATTACATGTTTAAACACTGTCAGTTTCCATGTTGGGACACGTGCAAAAACAAAAACAAAAATATAAGGCTTTTTAAATGAATATTTGTAGCTTCCCCATTACATTTAGTTGATGGCTTTATTAGAAAACCATGCAAAGAGCATAAAAAATTAATAGTGGTCACCCATTGGTGCCATACTTTGCAATTTTACATAATTTATTTCTAGGAAATACTTTATAGAAATGTAGAGAATGTGTTCTTCCTGGCTCCTGGGTGATCAAGTACAAAGCTTGGCTCACACGCAAAAACAGGATCTCTGTTGTAGAGACAGAGACGCCTGAAAAATAGGATGGACCAAATTTAAGACACGCAAGTAAAATGGAACATTTCCCCTCATTCGCTCGCTTTTACACACAACAACACACACAAAATTTCCTGCCTGGCATTGTTTACATCCATTTTCTATACGTTCTAGTTGCAATATTCTTAGTTTACATAAAATCTATAAGAGCATTATAAAATATACATGATCTGAGAACTATAGAGGATGCAGAGGATGAGGCAATGGTCTCACAAGTAAACTACTGATGGATGCTGCCAATTAGCTGCCTCCCACAGGGATCACACTTCAATATTATCACTACACAGAATGACACATAACTGGCTCAAGTGCTGATGAAGTTGAAAGTAGCTAGCAGAGCAGTTTCAGTAGCAGCTATAGCGCCAATCTCTGAATGAGAACACAGGAAGAGCAGGGCATAAAACAAAAAAAGATTTGTTTCACTGTTGTGCTATCATTCTGGTATTCTTTCCTCCAAGTCTTCATGCTCGAGCAGGCAAAAAACCCCCAAAACAGAATCCTGACCAACACCCAAATCTCTGAATTTCATCACACCTAACACACAGAAAAATTACTACTAGGCTGCTTTTGAAGTGATTTTTCTTTCTCAGCGGGGTATATTCATCTTGAAAGCTCAATGATAACCAGTCGAATCTGTCACCACCAACTTAGGTGAAGGATGAATAATTAACTCGTTTTTACCCCTTAAAGCGTCCACACTGCTCACTGCTCATCTTTACTTTTCTCAAAACCTTTCTCCAGCCCCGTTGCCATGGTCGCAACCTCATAACAGTGCTCCGTCCTGGATTCAGGCGAGTGGCCCACAGGGATGCAGTCGTAGCCTTTGCCTGCCGAGCTCATGCGCTTCCGGTTGCGTGCACCTGGCTGATAGAGCTGCATGGCTGGACGGTCCTGCAGGGAGAAAAGAGCGCAGGGACATGGGAGATACGCTATATAGTAGCAACTTGATTACACTGAGCCTACCTACTATGTGTGGTTACTTGCAATTTGTGATTACAATAGTGCACACTATGGGTGATTGCAGTAACTATCTCCAAGGTTAAATACCATTCATTCAATTTCTAAAAGGGATCTGCTTATTCATACACAACAAAGCAAGTTCACAGTTCTTTTGGGTGAAACTGCTGCATATAAAGCTCTACTGAAGTGTGTGAATGTGTGTGTGAATGGGTGGATGACTAGATATGTAGCGCTTTGGGGTCCTTAGGGACTAGTAAAGCGCTATATAAATACAGGCCATTTACCATTTACTGAAGTATTTTGTGATTCCAGTGGGAGTTGCACAGAATCTGGTAAATTGCTTCAAATAATAGGGTATTAAAAATTGTTATTTTGGGGGTTGAAAACCGTGTGGCTGAAAAAGAACAAAAGCAAACAAAAATAAGTAGTGAATTTACAGCTGCTGGCATCATCTCTGCTTGAAGCCTGAGGCTACACTAACTGACACCTAGCTCTAAACACAAATGAAGCTGTGAAACTGACAGCCTTCAAACAACAGTGTGGGTTTCACAGGTCTGAGAGTCTGGCAGGAGCAAAAAAAAAAGTTGAAAAACCCACTGATGATATCTTTGTTTATGATGCATTTAATAGTGTTTTCACAGGCCTGCTTGGAAGAAACATAAGCTGGCCTACTATCAGATGGAGACAGTCACACATAAATCAATATCTGAAACAAGTCTACACAGATGAACAAATTAGTGATGAAACAATCAGCGATCGCCTTCTCCCCATTCTCATGCTCACCTTCTCGCTCACCTTGTTTCGGAGGCGTTCCTTCCTGTTACCCAGGTCCTCTCTCTCCTCCTTTCCTATCTTGTCTCCACTGTCAGGACAGTAGGAATAGCCATGATGGTGTCCTTCTTTCTTTGCTCGGTCCTGGCAGTAGCCCTTCCCCCATTTGGTCTCATCCTTCCGCCGCATGAACTTGTCAAACTCATAGTGATGCCTCTGTCGTTTCCTCTCTTCATCTTTCCCACGGTGATCCTTATCTCTCTGCCTGCGCCCATGCTGTTCTCGCTGCTCCTTGTCACTCTCAGGCTGACCTCTAGTGGTCAGAATATAGATTGCAGAAACACCAGGTTAGACACCACGATGCTAGTTGCAAAAGATTTGCATTATAAGACATCATGGAAGGTTTTTAAAAGTATTTTTTGGTTTTTCTGCAATACAATTTGTAATTATTAACTGTATATTAATGCTACAAAGATCAATGATTGTCCTTTAGAATACATAAAATATTGCGGCTAATATGTTATGTTAAATGCAATCAAAATATTTACGGTATTGATTTATGTTTTGGTACATATATATGTCTGAAAACTGTCCATAGGGGTGCCGTATTTTAACTAGTAGTGATCTAATTCTGTCAGCCAAAATCAAAACCAGTCAACATGTCTGAATGATTTCACAGTCCTTACTTGTCTTTGGGGTCCTTTGACTTTATTTGTCCTCCAGTTTTCTCCCATTTGCCTCTGTCTGTCTCTCCAGTGTCACTCTTGTCCTTCATTCGGTCTGAATCCACATCATCATCCCGGTCACTTTTCTTAAGGAGCTGAAGGAGCACAAATAATACAGAAAAAACTCCATGTCTACACGCCACTGCATGATCTAAACAACAATGGTTATTTAATGAGATTTTTATGCTGACTGGCTACCTTAATTTTAATGTCTTTGTCAGACAATTTCTTCTGCTTTTCTGCCTCTTTTCGCTTGCGTCTCTCCTCCTCCCGCCGCTTTCTCTTTTCCTCCTCCCTTTGCCGCTTCTTTTCAAGCTCTCTTCTTCTTCTCTCCTCTCTCTTCTCCTCTCTTATTCTCTGTCGAGGAAGATGGGACAGCTTGAAATAGATGTTTCACATTTCAAAAACACTTTGGAGATAGCTTCGCCTTCCTACCTGTTTCTCAATTTTCTTATTTTTGATGTACTCCAGCAGCGGTGTCGTCCGTTTGGCTAAAATCAAGAAACAATAGAATCAGTTAATCAATATATAAAAATCTGTGGTACGCTATTAGTAGGCAGATGGACACATGAAGATATTTTACTGTACCTATGAGCTCTCTGGTCTTGGCCTCTATCTCTCCTAGCAGTGTCTCAGGGTTGGCCATAGACTTCTCCTCGTCACAGGAGTAATTCTCCAAGAACCGCTTATATTCTGGATCTGACCCAGAATGGAACAGATACTAAATTAACAAGTTCTGACCTAAATGTGTCCTATTTAAACACTTTTGATTCTCTGAACATCCTAAACCCATGTAAGAATGACAAACTGTATTTAGGACAGCTTTAGAGCAGGACAGACTCTAATGTATTTTACCTTCTTCAATGCTCCCAGCTTTGGCATCTTTTTTCTTTAGCTTCTTCTTCGAAATCTTTTGAAAGGGAGCAAACTCTACGACTGCAGGATACTCTTGGCCTGAATAAATATTGAAACAGAAAGCAGCCCATCACTGACAGACTAGCTATCAGATAGTAACAATGGCAACAAAAGTTTTAAAGTGACCTCTTTGCCCATAAAGATTATCCTGTAACCGTAAAGCAAACATGCTTTTATTTGCATTTAACATAGCAGGATAATGTGGCCCTGTGTGCCAACAGTGATGCAGTGACAATAAAGTTAAAATGTGTTAAAAGCAGGCAAGAAGTACCTTTGTTGTCTATGAAGACATAGCCATCAAATCGGTCCCTAAACAGCAGGATATCCTCAGGGTTTTTAAAATTGATATACGCTCTGGAGAACAGGTGGGGGTACAGACTGTGAAGAGAAAATGGCATCCCAAAATTTCATAATTACATTTGTAAGAAAACAGAACTTTTAATCACCTAGTTCAGAAAATATTGATACCTTTGATCTGCTGGGAAAAACTCAAAGTAGTCATAAGATGGAAGTGGACTCAATTGCTCTTCTAGCTGCTCCTTTGACAGGTTGGGTGGGAGCCTTCGAATCACCACCTATAAGCATGTTTGCATGTTTGTTATTTTTATTTAACATTTGTTTTACACAGAAATACAGTAAGATAAATAAATCCATCAACTTTACTAAGGCACAACATATACATACCCCAAAAACCCCCTCCATATAAACTCATGTTGTTCAAAACTTGACACCAAAGAGCTACTTGAGGCAAATGCGCAGTCATTGAAACTATGAAAATATTAACTCAACAAAGAATTTAAACAGGCTCAAACACGATATAGCGATGTAATAAAACATTAGCAGTGATGGGAGCCAACACACTAAACAATTACTGAGTGTCTGCTGCAGCAATTCTTACATTCAAAGAACACGGGAATGATATTAAGGCCTAAAAGTGGGGTTACTGGGCATGCATGCTGAAAACAAGAAGTGTATCGGAGACAGTTTTGAGAATCGCCAGCAGTCGTATTCTGCATTCCGTTGAACGTTACATGGGAATGTCATCATAAAATACCAACGTGAAGAGTCGTTACATGAAATGAAATCAGACTTAAACGTGACATGTAAGCTGAGAGGAGGCTGTAAGTGGGTGAATCCACGGGATCGTCGTGAATCCACTGCCTCAAACTCTCGTCGCTGTCCGCGGTGCTGAAACGATCCCTCCGCGTCTCCTCCATGACGGCCCCCCCAAGCAGCGTAAACAATGCGACACGGTTCAAAAGCTCAGCTACCCACCTTTGTAAACACCTCTTTCTTCTCTTCTTTCTGCTTAGGGTTGCCGGAAGTGTTTTCCTGCTCTCTTGGGATGTCCCTAAACTGTATCTCGACGACGCTTTTCTCCTTGCCCACGGTCATCTGGTCCTTTTCAGACCGCATCTCTCTCCATGTCCCTTCTCTTCGCCCGCGTTAAGCCACCGAGTGCTCGCGAGAATACAGTGATGTCGCGAGCGGACAGAGGCTGGAAAAGACAGCTTTGATATCCCGAAGGCCGAAAGAACAGGCGGCAAACTATTTAATCAACAAACATTGTTATCGCTTTTATAGCCTTTTTGGAGTCTCTCTCTCTGTTTTTAAGCGGTTTTATGGTATGAAGTTTACGTAGTTTCCCTGTATGGAGCTGTTGTTCTAGCTTGGTCAACAACTGAAAGAAAAGAAAAGAAAATTTAAAAACTAAAATAAAAAAAAAGCAAAACAACTAAAATAATAGAAATAAACAATTTTATAAATAAACAAGGGAAACTATCCACTTGGTTGAAAAACGCATTTATTTAGTTTAAGCATCCACAACGGTCTTTAATCAGTACCGAAAAGTACGTAAGAAACAGTTCTTGCAATAATTACACACTCCCACTCACGCAGTGTGTATGTAACTCTATAAGACAGGCTCTTTCGGTGTCACTGTGAGGATCCCGAGGTGGGCTTCATGTCGCACTGACTCGCAGACGATGAGCTGCCCGCAAAACTCCACGATTCATGGCAGGAAGACTGGCTCGCTGACCGCCCGTGGATGTCTCGACAGGGAACTGCAAAAAGGTCAACAAAGCCATCTCTTCACATCGGACTCGGCATGGATGTGCACACGGCAAACTGGCGAATTTGTCCACAGTGGAATAAACCTCACACTTTTTCAAACCTATTTTTATAAACAAGTACTTTTATTCTTTCCAAGTACAAACAAGTTTTTTTCTTTAACTCAGCACTGAACTTAGGTTGGCAGCACACTCACTACTTAGGAAGGTTTCCTTGCTGCTTCTGGTCTCTGCACACAGCCGAGGTCCCTCTGGTGTCGACTCTGAGCTCTTCATGCTGGGGACAAAAGTGGAGCAGGTGTCCAAGTCCCGGCAGACCTTATCGTGGGTGTAAATGCCGGTTGACTTAGTTGGAGTGCAGCCCATCTCTCCACGCTCTCCATTGAACAGAAGGACCCCACGGTAAATAGCACAACCCTATCTGTCCTGTGGCTCTCAGAGAAGCGATGGAGACAAGTTCGGTGTTTTCACTCGAGCTCAGAGATCCCACCCCTCTCCTTAACTGGAATAAGACACGTGAGAGGCTGCTCAATGCTGCAGGTTAGTTCAATGCTGTTGATCTGCAGCAGATTCCTGCCTTTCCAATCAGCTTTTTAAAAGTTTTAAACACTTCTCACCCACAATGGTTTTTGTTTTTTTTTTATTCCACAGAGCTAAATATATATATGGAGAAAACAAAAGCTGTTGCTTTTTAGAGAAGTTACTAGAAAAACAAGCCAAATGTTTCCTACTTCTAATTTTGTGATACCAGGTTTCATTTTGTCCCTACTGTTTGCAAACACCACCATTCTCAGCTGTGAATGACGAGGTGTCAAAAACCACACAATAAAATGTGTTTTGTTCCTTCAAATCTCTCTGTTTAGTGGTTCAGTTGAACACATTTATGAGCAAACAAATTTTCGTGTTAAGTTGCAAAGAACTCTTTCAACCACCAAACGTATAATCTACAACATTTCAGCTTTGACAACTTAGTAAACAAATGTGTAGAAAAAGAAAAATATTTAAAAACTTCTCATTATTATTCACCGAACCAACTGTGTTTAGTAGATTTTTGAAATCAATAGTAATAATTAAAAAAAGAAATGATTAGGTGTTATTCAACATTTCTTTATTTCAAGATAAATGCATTGTTTCTTGAAAGAATAATCAAAACGCTTTCCCCCACCAAAAACGGCTTGTTGTTAGCTGGCTCTTTATTCAAGTTGAAAATCCACAGGTTAAGCATTGGGGGTGGGGGCGCTGCCACAGGAACTGTAGTCTTTAATTTATGACGTGAGGCGTGTGGCTTCTTTCCCCTATTCATTCAAGTGTCATAGGAACACATGATCCCAGTGTCTTAACCCAAGGTCCAGTGCTGTGCCTTTGCTAGGCCACGTACTAAGCACCTTAACCAAGGTATTCCCCTTTTAAAGTGCATTCATGCAAACATAATATGCAATACAGCAGGTGCCGTATCAGATTTAATCTATACTTACTCATGTTAATAATGTTCACAACTGCCTCTTCTGTGTTTTGCTGCTTAGAGAAACAACAATACTATGCACAAGACGGGGAAACCTCAGGAAGCCTTTGGTAAAGAGCAGGTGCTAAGGTTTTGTGTTGTCCTTGGGCATGGATATGTGAACCTATGCCACCCTGTTGCCACGACAGTTCCACCTCGTGGCAGAGATCACGTGCTGGTGTCTGATAGGGTGTCTAACATCACGTCGCTCTCGTACATGTCACACTCCAGGGTTAACGAGAGCCGAAGCGGCGTCTCCAGCATCATCTTGTCCTGATTTGGGATAGGCGTTTCCAAAGACATGATGCTAGTGTCTTCCAATCTCGGAGTGGCTAGAAGGTCATCAGGCTCTGAGGTGTTCAGCATCTTCATCAGCGCTGGAGTGTTCAAGTTGCCTCGCACCTTATCGTTGATGTCTGTGCCTTAGCAGAAACAAACAGGAAGACTTCATTTTCTGAGGCAGATATCACTCATGTAATTACAATTACGCAGACTTAAAAGGACAGTTAAAGCCCAAATCTATTTTTTTATAATTACCCCTTTAGTCTATAGTGCTATTAATATATTGCTGCAGATAGCTTTGGATTTCAGTGGAGAATATTAGAGAAGATTATGCTTTTCCTGAGAAAGTCTTTTTGCAACCACAGCTAGCCTCCAGACCCTTTTATTGTCTATGGTGGCATCACAAATACAAGGTTCCTAAGAAGGTGCCTAATCTCACACAAAGGAAATACCCTTTTAGATAATAAAAAAAGGTGACTATGAATATTTTTTACAGCTAAATTCTTTAACAATTTACTTTATATGAGACATAAGAAATGTGAAAATATTTTCCAAAATTGAAACCAACCTATATATGCATCAGTGTCACCGATGTACATCTCGATACAGTGGCCAAGCATCGTCACAGAGAAAGTGTCATCCCTTTTCAGTCCCAGTGCCTGCCAAAGAAAGACAAAAACCCCCCAACAAACTACTTTAACCCTTTTTTTTTAAAAATGATAAAAACAGATTGTTTTGACTATGTTTTATGTGCTAATAATACAATTATGTGATTTTAATGGCTGCTAGTATTCTGGACAGCACCCTCAACAACAAATAAAGAATTAAAATGAACGTTTCAAGAGCTAAAATAAGAATTAAAACCAAACATTGATCAAAGTCATGCATTATATCTGTGGCTTAAAAACCCCTAAAACAAAGTCACTGCTAAATCAAAAATACCTCTCTGCATTGGGCAATATTATATTTTTTAAGATGCAACTATAATATAGCTACTTTATCTTATTAACTTGTGATAGAAGTCAAATTTTTGGAGCCAAGTCATTTTATATTTTAAGTGAACCTGTACGATATCTAGACGGTGTATAGTTTATGTCAGATTATTCTTGTGTACTTTTTTTTTGGTGTACGTGTTTGGTTAACTAAAAAAAAAATAAAATAAAATCTCATAGGCTATACATTATTCCTTCTTTCCTACTAAAAATGCTACCTAAAATACCAGTAACACAGTAATCTTATGAGAGATTCATTTTAGTAACTTTGTTTCAGACTGTTAAGAACCCACAGGAACTCCAACTCCCTGTGAGTGCCTCTTACTAAAAGACAAACAAGGAACAAAACCAACGGATCCCTTTAAAGTTTACCGTGTGGAAGTAGTCAATAGCACTTTCAAAGTCACCCATGAGGCTGTGCACGTATCCTATCGCAGCATAGGTGGAGGCGTGCTGAGGGATCAACACCAGAGCTTGACGGTGGTACTCCAGAGCCTGGTCGTACTTTCTAAGGAAACAAACACAGCAACATGCAAAGCTGTTACTCACTGAGTGAGCCAAACATCATCAGCAGGCTTTACATGTCATAAATAGTGCATTTAAAATGATTACAAAACTTTCCATTTCTATGTTTGCTGATGGAATAACAACAGCTATATAATTTTCCAATTTATATGTAGCGAAATTAATCAGTAACTATAAAATCAACTTTGAGCGTATCATGTACCATGGCAATGAGACATAACACAGTCTGCAAATACAGTCTTGATGTAATTAAGTAGTACTTACTTCAGTTTCCGACATACATGACCTAAGTTGTTTAACAGAGGCTCCCACTTGTCCACAGTAACCTTTAATTAAAAAAACAAAATTACAAAAATATTGCAAAGACTTAAGTTTTCAAGACATGGATCACATTGATGGTATCAGTTAAAACAATCAGCTGTTACCTCATTCCCTATGGCTTTGATCTTCTCCAGTGCATCAAGAAACAACTTCTCTGCTGTCTTCCAGCTGAAACAGAAAAAATGTTCTTAGAAAGCAACTAAATAACTGTCTGCAATCTGTGTACTAACACATGACAACAGTGCACTCTATACATTAGGATTTACTCAAATTTGCAACATCTCTTAGATCTCTTACATGGTTCCTACACTGTACTTAAATACCAAGACTGTATAAAAACCAAGATTACATAAATGCAAACACACGTTATGCAACGACTTCCTCAGATGGCTACTTGAGGCTGGTTCCAAAATTGTTGTCACGGTCCAGTGATTTCCAACATTACAGTTGAAACTCGCATGTTTACAGAACAAAAGGTCACAAAAAGCAATTTGTCCATAAACTCCCCCTTCATGACAACTGTACATGATTTAGACAACTTCAATGAACTAAAGCTTAAAATAATGCATAATTAAATGATATCTGTGTATGTGTGTACGTGTACACTTGGGTGCTCACAAAGGCAGCAAAACTTGGTAACTAGCTGCTAAATTTACCTCATTTAATTATCTGCTTGTTAAGTGACGCACCAAAACCTGCTTACGGGGCCAAGCTCCTACTCTGTTCATTAAGGCTGTCGTCCTTTAAATGTGCTGTAATGCTTTACATCTTTGTTTAATTTAATATAAACACCCTCTAAAAATAAGCTCTGATCATTGTCGGCTATTCATGTGCATCACATTTTTAGGCTGTTTGAATGGGTAGATTAAGCTGAGGTTTAGCAATTTTCCAAAGGAAGTAATGCAAAACACGCACAAAAATGTTGATGTCTAACCTCGTGCTGTGGATGGATCATTACAGATGTTCTGTTGACTGGAGTTTGTTTTAAGCGTCTTTACCTGCCCTATGATTGCATTTTCTTTGCCCACCGGGAAACCTCACATTAAGTTTTATTGAAGTAGAAAAAGTTAATGTTCATCCTCCATCACTACTTTGCTAATGTGTTTTTAATATCCTAATTAGCTACATAGCTTTGTAGCTAGCTACCACCTAGATCAACTTCAATGTACAAACATTGCTGTTGTTTAGTTTTCTGTCTTCATTCAAGTCTGAAGTGATACCAGAACAGCACATTTGAGCTTTTTAGAAATCACTCAATCAGAACATGGTATAATCATCTTCAGGTGGAAACTGCTGAGCTAATTTTGTAACTGTTAAACTTCTTAAATCCTCTTTTTCATAGATGCTTGGGTGGTTAAGCTCTACTGTAACACCCAGAAGAGCAGCCACACTGATCATTTTATTTAAGATGAAAGAATTTGGGCCATTTTTAACTCTCGTTCATACCACAGTGTTTGTTTGAATTTGTAAACCGAAGCAGAGCTGCAGACCAACAGGAGACATGAGCGTAATTACACCCATCCATTCTATACAGTTTATGATACCAATATCCATTTGCTGATGACAACATTTATCCTAAATGTGTCCAACAAAAAGTTTAAGGGTGTTTGTGCCGTCATACTCACTCTCCATTTTGAAATGCAACCACTGCCACTTCATGAATGACAAATGGGTCCTCTGGAGCAATGCTAAGAGCCTGGCTGAAAAAACGTTCTGCTAACTTGGAGTTGTTGGTTAATCCATACTCCAACCCAATGTAGAGCATGGGCAAGTGACACCTGTGTAACAGAGTACAGGAAACAGGAAAGCTGAATCTATCCTCATCTCATGTTTTACAAGCACGTCAATGCACACAGAATACTCAACAATAACATGACCTGACTTTTACATGTGACAGTATGTTGTGTTTCTTAGTCACCATTATAGTCTAGAAAGATTCAAGGAGTCAAAAGCATGCACTTAAGCATGAATGTAAAGCAGGAATGTCACAATGACCCCAAAACAACACCACAAACACACAAATAAAAGGTTGCAAAAATGGCTGCAGACATTTAAGCCAATATTTTTTTCTTGTCAATAGCAGGAAATGCTTTTATACTCGTGGCTCTCAGCATGTAATCTGGCAAAAATACAGCAAAAATATATGTATGTTCAACACAACCTGGATGGCATTATGCTTGGATACTGCTGAGGTTTTTAAAGGACATGATAGAAATATTTGACTCTTTAATTAAAGTTTTAACAAAATTCTTTACCAACCGCAGCTATATACAGACAAACATTTTACATGCGTATGGATCATTCTCTGACACATCAATCATCAACCTACCCTTTCATCAGCTGAGCAGCAGTGAAGTAGGCAGCCATGGCTTGGTCATGCTCACTCTCCACCGCAAAGGAATGCCCATAGGCAATCCATGCAGGACCGTAAGTCCTCTCCAAAGTGGTGGCTTTGCTTAAGGAGATGTACAACAGCAAATATGTTTGAGAGACCAGAACATAAACTGTCAGTAACTTTTTTTTTTGTAACAAAAAGGATGGATTTCTCTTTAAGAGGCAACATAAATACCTGAGGTATCGTCGAGCATGTTCGTTTTTATGGCCAACCATGAGATAGTAGCAACCCACAGCAAACCAAGACACCTGGTTAAAAGGTTTTTAGTTATCAGCAAAATAATTGGGGGAAAAAAATGTATAACAGATCAAATAATGAAAAAAAAACTTACTGGGTTGTTGGGATATAAGTCTACAAGTTTGTGTGAGAGGTAAAACAACTCTGCACGGACAAAAACAAAACAAAAACATTAAACTGATATTCAGGGGAACCAAACTAAACATGCTGTATGAATAAACCCGTGTATATATTTTACCATTTGCTTTTCCAAGCTCCACCAGTGTTCCTATGTGGACTGGCAAACAGCTGGCGTGGAAGGGGTCTTTAACCATTACCCTGTAATCAAAACAGGTGTACTTCAGGTACATCACCAAAATCAGAAGTCACAAAAAATGTATTTGCTAGTCATTCATAAATCTAAATGTATACAAATATAATCTAGCGTAGTTAAAGAGCAAAATCTACAGCTAGATTTCATTTTCTTAGATTCTACAGTGGCACTAAGTCTGCTACTACTAAATGAAAACCCTGGGACACCTACATTGATGTGAGTTTGTAGCACATCTTGAAATCACAGTTATAATAATGCCTTTCAGCAAGAGACACGACGACATCCAAGTTGTCCTGAAGACCATTGACCATCTCTGGCACCACTAAATCACTGGGCTTGTTATACTGCAGAGGAAAGCAGAGAGAGCATGTGTCAAATTCATGTCTGTGAAAGCACATAGCAAGGTTAAAATGTGAGATGGTGTGAAAACAGACAAAACCATCACACAGCAACAACAGACAACAGTCACTCTACACACTCATGCTTATAATAACTGCATAGAGATCATTTTTCTATAATTTGTTATCAGCAATGGCAAACCAGTGAGCTGATATCACAAAAAATATCCTTAATCATAAATTCACTGTTAGCGTTGGGCCTTTGGTTGCAATCCTTGAAAAGAGGGGGAAAAAATACCCCCAACTTTATAAATTCACAGTTAAAATCCAGTTGTTAAACTAAATGCATAACCCCTTACCTTCTTTAATTTATTCTCAAAAAGGAAGTGTAACAGCTCCTCTTCCTCCTCAGTACACTGTTGACTCAGAGGAAGGGAGTCGAGGAACTCCTTCTCTGTTGAAAGATGAAAACGTACAGCGTTGTTATAAACTACTGGAATTATTATGGCATTAATGTGCACAAAATGGAATTCTTAGTGCACACGCTGGCCACAGAGTCTCACCTTCCTGTGCAGTCAACATGTGGTGGGACGTTAAAAGGTCAAAGGCTTCAAAGCAGTACACATCCAGTTTCAAGGCCTCTTTGTAGCTGGAGGTGGCCAGTGGTCTGTTATCCATGGCATCATAGATCTTACCCCGCAGGAGGCAGATGGAGCTGCTGATCTGAAATATTTCATTGGGAGCAAAGATGAATAGAAAGAAAGGTTGAGTCTATGACACTGGACATAAATTCATAGAGTGTTAATACTCCATACACAACAACACTGGACAGCATTTTGAGATAATTCTCACATCCTGAAGGAAAGAACAATTTATGCTATTTCTCTACAAACAGAATTTGTGTGGATTGCACAGGGACATAACTCACTGGTACAAAGGATCCTTCATGCCTCAATACGTGTTTGAAGACCTTGATCATTCTTAATTTGTTTGAAGTGTGGGTGCTTATTGAGGAACTTGAGCATAGGTAACTGGTTTTTAAAATAGATTATAGAATTCACTAATCTCAAGTCCAAAGGAGGAGAGTTACAGAGTCTGGGGGACATTGTTTGTGCTAAAATGTTTCAACCCTTCCCGAACGCTTCTTTCACTGCACATGAAAAATGGTTTTCGCTAAAGGTGGAAACAGAAAATGTGGTTCACAAAAGGTACAAATATACTATTAAGTATAACCTAGCTGTGTAGACATAAGAGAAGATACTATCAGCTGGTGATGTGCAAACCAAAAGTGAGCAAATGACTCAACTGAGCACCGCTCGCTGCACTCACTAGTTGTACTCAATAACACAGGAAGAGCAAACGATGAATGGAAATGGAAGATGTTTACATGGTAGGAAAGAAGAGCAACCCAAGATACACCATCGCAGATAGAAAATATTTCTCAGTTTCAGTTCCTGGAGAGTTACAAGGCTCGATTATGTTTGTTAAATTAAATTGTTAAGCAGTTATTTCACTTTTACTTAAACTGGATATGAAACTCTACATGTATTAAGGTAATTTCCACCATGGAGCCCTGCTCTAATTGACTGTCACAAATCTAACACTGTCTGTGAAGCTGGAATTACAAAAAATAAGTGTTTTAAGTTAAAAGTGACTGTTTTTCAGTACAGACTGTGACTTCACTAGGTTGATTGCTGCTAACAGACTAAAATTAGTTCATATTAGCTAAATAGTGACAGAAACAATATCACAGTGGAAAAAAAGAAAGCTAAAACTAAAAAGCAGTCTCAGGGTGTCATTTTTATATGGCCCCTGGCTGAAAGAATTAGTTTCATGTTAAAAAACCAAA
This sequence comes from Copadichromis virginalis, assembly GCF_057382275.1. NCBI lineage: Eukaryota > Metazoa > Chordata > Actinopteri > Cichliformes > Cichlidae > Copadichromis > Copadichromis virginalis. The sequence continues at coordinate 17,363,082 of NC_140633.1, forward strand.
GCTATACTGCCTACTGTCACTCTGTGTCTCTTAAGCATCAAATGGTTTCTCGTTGTTGGTTAGTTGTTAAATACTTTTGTAAATGATGTCTGTGCGAAGGAGAGTGTGCTTGAGTCAGGTGCTCCAGCAGTTTAACAGACTGACAAGCTGAGCTGAAGTTGACGCCGTCTCCTCTGTATTCAATTTTCCCTCGTGAGGTCATGTGAAAAGACCACGCCAGCTGGCAGAGCATGTCCAAAGGATGCAATCAGCACTATTTTATACAATAATCTAACACTCAGTTATCTCAACGTTAAGTGTCTTTTTCTAAGCATACCCAAACAGGTTACAATATAACTGGTTACTACATGTGATCAGGCCACAAACATAACACTAAGTCAGTATTGTAGAATATTGTCCGCAGCTAAAAAGTAAGGGGCTTTACGAAATTCCTAAAGTCCTCAACAAGATCAACTATCTTCTTACTGTTATGTATGTTTGTATGCACCTCCATCTCCTCCCTAACAGGTGGGCCAATCTGAATGAAAGTTTGCAAGAACATCGTCACACATACAGCAATTAACTACACTAAGCGGTGCAAGACCAAAGCCAAGAAGATTATGAGGGATCTCTCCCATCCCAACAATGGACTCTTCTCACTGTTGAGGTCTGGGAAGCGCTTCTGCTCCCTTAAGGCCAAAACAGAGAGAATGATGAGGAGCTTCTTCCTCTTACTCTCTGTCATTACTACACATCAGTAACTGTTTATTCCACTGTATACTAGTGGTGCAACGGATCAAAAGTCTCACGGTTTGGACCGGATCATGTTTTTTTCGTCACAGATCGGATCAAGTTTCAGATCAGCAGAAAAAAAAAGAAGAAAAAATTTAACTCGTCATTTACTTATTTATGTATTTTTTGCCTATTAAAAACATTCAACTCAAGACTCATTCCACGCAATTATATAAAAACAAATTAAGGTGCAATATAGGGCAGTACAGGGCTTTCTATCTACAACTCCGCTGTGATATAATGAGCGGTCAAATCATTTAAAAATATAACTCATTAAACATACACACCACATGGCAACCCAGACTTACAGAAGCAGGGGACATGTCCCAATCCTTGGTTGATTCTGAGGTCTCATTGTCTTCCTTTCCACTCCTGTCCAAAAGCTTTTTGCTTGCTGGCTCTTCTGCATCTAAGATATCCAAGGCCTGCTGGAACTCTTTGGCAGCATACTAGAAAAAGCAGAAACAAATAAGAAGCATTAAAAATGACAGATCTAATCGATTATCTGCAATTTAGAAGATTGCAGAAAAGGCTATAACAACTGGCATGTTGTGCATCTTCCATTTACTTACATGACACCTTGCAGCAAGATACTGACAAGCTCCGTACAGCTGTTAAAGAGAAGACAAGAGATGTTTAAAACTTTGGTCTGACATTATGCTGCTGACTTTTTTATGACAAACAGTTTAACTCTAACACACACCACCCCCGTACTAAACACGGTTATAAAGGCAATCACCCACTTTTCAACACTCACGCAACGCACCTTGTCAAGTTTACGTGAACGGAGGGCATGGGAGGCTCTGTGGTACTGTGAGGTCAGATAAAGGCACTGAGCAAGCCAGTAAATATCCTGGGGATCTTCTGTATGTAAACAAAGTCGATAGGGTTATCAGTTTTAGAGGTTAGGAAGTTATCGCTGGCAGGTTTCACACCAATGAAGATGTGCTAGGATGCTAATCTGTTATCCGCCCAGACCGCTAGTAAAACTTTCTTTCAGCTGCAACGTAACAGGAAAACGTAACCACTTCCCATGAAGCACCACACACACCATCATTAGTTTTGCTGACAGGTTAAGTAATGCTACTCTAACAGACAGATTAGAACTACCGTAATTTGCTCACCGTGAGAGAGAGATGCTATCTTGTCGGCCCAAAATAGAGCACTCTGGTACTGTTGCTGTAAACAAACACACAAAGGCACCGCATCAGTCTCCAAAATATATGTCAAGCTGCTCACTGGCTGTTATTTGTTAAAGAGGAAAACAGCAAGAGTTCGTTACCACTGACACCAAACGTGCTAAAAAAAAAAAAGCTAGCGTAAGCTAGCAACACAGAAACTAATATTTTTTCCTACCTGATCGATGTATTGCCGCACTCGCTTTCTGAGTCTGTCGAGGTTCATTTTGACTTTTTAAAAGTGGACTGTCAAAAGTTCTGACTATCACAAGTGTGTCATTCTAAGAAGCAGAGGAAGCAATGCACTAAAACACTACGTGAGATCTCGCTAGCTGCGTAAAATCAAACCCGCGGCTTCTTTCTGCAATGAGTGCTCCGCTAAACCGTTCCGTAAGGAAACTACGTCGTGATAGAAAGTTCCACGTTGACGCTCCTGGCCCCCGGGCCGCCTAACCTAACAACAACAACAACAACAACAACAACAACAACAACAACAACAACAACAATAATAATATATGTTATTTCAGTGTATTTCCCCTGTTTTTATTTGTCATCACATTAACAACAGTGAAGACAGATACAACAGGAACACCTTTCATCTTACAGCAGTTAAATAAACACAATACATGCATAACAAATAGAATAAATCGGCAGAATGGTATAGGGATAAAAGAGAAATACATTTTAAACACTAATGACTAAACAAATATCTTAATAATGTAAGAAGTATTCTGAAAGTAAAAATATAATAGAATGAAGTCAGGATAAAATGAAATACAAATAAAGTAACAATATGAAAAAAGGAAAAAGAAAACTGCATTTAAAATTGCTTACCTAATCACAGAATAACAAATACTGCATTAACATTTTTCCTGTTTTTATTTTTAGGTTTATTAGGAGTCCTTGGCATTTTTAAATACATCAAAAACATGTGACTTGTCAATAGAATGACTGCTTTAATTGATTTATTTTGAATTTTAGGGTGTATCTTGTGATTTCTTTCTTTCATTCCTTTTCTCATTTGGTAGTGCATTTGTTTTAAAGGTATCTGTGTTCCTGTATCCTCTTCCCTGTTGCTCGTTTTTCTTCTTTTGCTTTGCACCACATTTCCTGCTTACCTTGCTGCTTTTTTCTTGTCCCTAGCAGTGACACATGAGATCAGGTGTTCACATTTTTATCTGATTTGTACATATAGTGTGAAACAAAAGCATATAGAGCATAGAAGTTAAGGAATGCAATGCAGCTTTAAGGAAGAAAGAAAAGGACACCTTTTGCTGATTTTCTCTGTCATGAGGATAGTGACTAATTCTTTCCATCACTTCGGTAGTTTTGAGCCAATCCTCGTGCCAAGCCCTCACATAGAAAGGTTTGCACTGGCTCAGTTTAAGCTGGATCCTTTGATTCTCTTGGGCAATTCTGAGTATTTCCAGCTGCTGATTTTTGTTCCCAGGGCTATATTGAAGATAAAGAAAGCACAATTAAGCCGCCTTATTTCTTTGAAAACCCTATTGTTCTGACATCGTTATTACGAAACTTAACTGACCTTTTCTTTTCATAGAAATTCCAGTTGTCGACTCTTCCAGGTGTGCTCATAATATGTGATATATTCTCTCTAAGCCTATTGTTTTCTCTCTGAATCTCCAGCATCCTCAGCGATTCAGTCTTAATTCAACAAAATGTGATTAGAAACAGTCACATTTACAGGAGGTTATTCTAACTACATGTATGTAAAAACTGTGTTTTAGTCACTCTAAAACATTGTTATTACATTGGATCACTTCAGGCTTCACAATACTTTATTCTACACTGACTGGAGGTAAAAATAATTTTGTGATTCTAATTATTCATTTAAATTTCTTATGTTTTCTCACTCAAAGGACAACCTTGTGATTCTTCTGCTTGGGAGTGAGGTGACTATATGTCTTTGGTGGTCCCGTGTTTACCACTGGATTTGCTGTCATCACCTTGGGGGAAAAAACCACATACATGTCTGTCTGAGGCGGTAAACCGTGATTATCCTGACTTTAAAACAACTGTATAAAACAAAAAGGTAGATTTGTTTGTGACAAAACCCCCCCCAAACAACCTAAGGTCAAGACATTTAGAATATGGGCAAACAGGGAAAATGATGACAAATGTTTTTTAAAAAAATGTAAAAATCAAAGACTTTTCTCTTAACTCTTTTTCTGTGCATGTCGTATGCAGCCTGGTCCAATTTCTCCTGCAGGTATTTGCTTGCAGTGGGAAACAGGGGCACTGCTAAGGGATGCAGCGACAGCTTCCTGTAAAGAGAAAACAGAAAAAAAGCTGCAAAAAACCAAGCCCTTTACACTCAGCAGAAAACAGTTTCACACATTTTAATGATACAATGAAAATGAAGAAAACTATAACAAATAAAATCCACATGGGGATTGTTTTAAAATTGCTCAAGATTATTTAAAATAGAATCAGAATCAGAATACTTTATTAATCCCTGGGGAAATTATGTGGGTTATGGTTGCTCCAGTCCAGTAACATTAAGAAAAACAAAAGCAAAAACAAAAACAGACTAAACTATTAGCAATACAATATATTAAGATACAATGAATAGCACAATATAAGGAATAGCACAATAAAAGTATGGGCAAATTATGCAAGAATAACAAGCTCTGGGATGCCCTGTCCAGATCAGGGGTGCTTCTTTTTTCTAGTACCTATAACTTGGCCATCTCCATGTCTCTTATACACCTGCTCTATGTGGCAGGTATGTGTTTCTGTTTCATGGACTGTATGTTTATTTATGAGTGCTTTAGATTAACTTATTTGTATCCAGTTCCAGCCATGTAAACGAAGTGAATCCCCCCAAAGGTTCACGGTCCCTGGAAAGTTTCTGCAGTGGAAAATAGGCTCATGCAAAGAGGACAGCTTTGCCGAATAAATAAAGCAGTAGGGCCTATGTAGAGATGGGACTTTTTTTCCTAAATTGTCCAGCATCTCTTAATCCAAATAAACGACGGACAGTTTGTTAACAGGGTGCATCAACAGTTGGCGCGTACGCCAATAAATCAATTAGCGTAAATACCCTCGGGCTCCCTGCCTCACCTTGCAGTCTGTGGTTGCCCTGCTTCCTTGGTTTCTTTACTCATCTTTCCGAGAGTACGCTGAACCGTCCGCGCGGACTAAAGCTCAGAAAACTGCAGTGTGTTTCGTGCCAGTCATACACGGTTGCCATGACAGCAGAGCGAGAGAGCGGAGATGAATGGTTTCAAACGATGCGCCTGTTTGGTTTGTTCCACACAGAGAAACACATACAGCCACAGAGATAGGCTAATTAGCGAGCAGACTGTGGAGCGAGTGGCTGTAAAATGAGCCGCTGTGTGAAGACGCATTTACACATAGTTCAAAGCTGAAAATGAGGAAAATGAGCTAGAACATAAACTGCTTTTATTTATTTATTTTTTAGTTTAGTTTACTTTTACAAAGTAAAACAAATAACACTTACTGTGTCTGGCTAGACATTATGTCCACTAATCACTTTGATCTCTTCATCTTTTAGAGCATCAGTGGAATTAATTTAACCAAATGTAGAATGAATTTATAAGCTGTAAGGACACAGTATACAGTATCTTTTGTATTTTAAGTACATACGGTCAATAACAGTGGAAAACTTACACCAGTGCCACTTAAACTAACACTAGTGCAAACTTAGTTTATACACAAAACAAGAAATGACATTGTTAGATTTTGCCTGGTCATGAGGAAAAATGAGGAAAGTTAATTATTGTGAAACCTTTAACTTAAATTAGAAATACAAAGCATTACACTTCTATACTGTGGTATCACGTTGTATTATTTCAATGTGTTTATAAAGTATTATGTGTATCATCCGGGAAATAAAAGACAGAAAGAGGAAATCAGAGTTGTTGAATGAAACCTATTCTAGTGATTTGACTCTATGAATGAATATACATGCAACACTTCCCCCTACTGACAGGAACTGGCTACGACGACTTTTGACACACATGGCATTTTTACTTTTAAGCATTCAAATTTCACGCTAGAAGGAACAACAACAACAACAAAAAAGCACTGATGAAAAAATGGTCACGTCACCGTTTTTTCACACTCTTATAAGCTGTTATAAATGTTGTCATTAAGATAACAATTAGCCAGAAAAATAAACTGTAACATTCACTTCACACATATTTCAAACCTGTAAATACTCATAAGCAAACTGTTCTTCAAGTACAGGTTTAATGAGAATATTGCACAATCACAAAGCTGTCGTAGACGTTAGCAGCTGATGTCGATCTGTCACGGCTACAGGCCTCATGTCTGGCATTTCCCCACAGATGCCCTCAGAGGTGAATTAATTGGCCCCCCTTCCATCTCCCAGCGTAGTCTTGCCTCAGTGCGTGGGAAGCACTCTCATGAATGAATTATATGCAATAAAACATTTCCAGTCCACTTTGTTATTTTGTTGTATAAGAGGAGATGTGTTGATGGGACAGATGGAGAATACCAAGATGGAAAAAAATCATGTTACATGCCTCTAGATCTCTTCCATCCTATTTTTGTTTTGTTTTTACACTTTTGTGTTTTTTGTTGAACAGTTAAACTGAGATATTTGTAAAATGTTTCTAGGCCTTTGAATATGTGTGATTATAGCATGGGCAAATGTCTGTGACCAATTTTGAATTGATTTGAATACTAAGCCCTTCAGGACCGATGACGTTTTGAAGGCATTCTTGTGCAGTTTATTTATGAATTTATTGAAATGTTCTGACTAAAACCCAAATTCCATTTCTCATGCAGACTGCAGGCGACATTTGGACATAAAACTCAGACCTTTCCAGGGACTGTTGCAGAAACTTTACAAATAGAGTTTCTGCTGTTTCTGCTGCACAGTGTTTAACTTTGTCCAAATAAAAATTTGACATGTTATCAAAATGCTTATAAGAACATAGAGCCTTCTACTTTCAGACTGTTGTGTACACTTTCTGCCAAAGACTTTCCCAGATTTTAATACTGTGTTTACATTCACTGGCTTGGTATGATTATATTAGCATACTAATATACTATATTGAACTATATGATTAATCAATTTGAAGAAAGCTTTCGAGTCCTAATAGGACATGGAGAAAAGGACAATGTTGTTGAGCTTTTGGTAGCTTAAACAGTGGCTTTTATGTGTAAACAGTTTTAGAAGATTTGATTTTTAGGCTGCAGTTGTCAGATTTAAGGTTGGACTTTTGGATTTGACTGGAATATTCATTTGTATTTATGAGTTGGGTTTTTTTTGCCAGAATTTTAAGTAGGTGGATCAAAAATAACTTTGATTAATTGCATTGTTTCATTTGATTAATCATTTATTAAAAAACAACCACAAAAGGACCCCAACAAAACAAAAGCAAGAGCCACTTTGAGAACATAAACTGCTGCCAAGGCAGCTCACCATCCATCCATCCATCCATCCATCCATCCATCCATCCATCCATCCATCCATCCATCCATCCATCCATCCATCCATCCATCCATCCATCCTCTTCTGTTGGTGGAATAATATTTTGTTTTTGTATATGCTCTTCATCTTTGTTAGTTTTTTAACAAGTTTGCATTTGTTTTTATTGCACTACAAAGTGCAGGATTTTGTTTTCCCTGTTGAAATGCATTTTGAAATACTTGACATAATTTTGAATATAATTATTTTGTATTATTTGTCATTTATACAGTTTGTCTTACTCTTGACAATACTTTCTTTATAGATGTATATCGCATCTTAAGGTCACCGCATGGTTCGAAAGATAGAAGACATTTTAAAGTTTGAAAGTTTGACCTTTTTTGACCTTGAAAAAGACGACAGAGGCCCAAACTAAATTTAGAATCCCCCCTTTTCCTTCCCTGTATGCTGAAAACATTATCAGCACAAACAACTGCAGTTTGAATATATAGCTCTATATAGCCTTGTTATCCCTTTGACCTTCAGAATAATCTACTGGCCTTGAGAGAGAGGTCAGAGGTCAAACATGACATAATATTTTAATCTCTATGCAAAACTTTCTACATGTTGCCAAGACATGCAACACACAAACACTACTAAAAATATAACCTCCGTCACAGAGTTAACAAAACAAAAAGTTTATAATAATCTTAGATCTAGAACAATGAAAATAAATAGTTACACCTAAGTCATCTAGTTATGACGTCAAAATTGTGAAAAAAAGGAAATAAGAGAAGGCACACAGTGCTTCTCATAGGCTTTGTTAGTACCTCAAGTGATTCAGAAAAGCGATAATGATGCAGTGAAGCTTGTTTTCAGGTCTTGATCAGAACGGCAGTGGATGCTAACAGTTCCAGGAACTCCCAGAGGTGGATCTTCCATTGCACTGCTGTGGGAATAGGTGTTGAGAGAAACTGCCTCTTTGGGACTGGGGATGCACAGTAACAGAAGAAAATCATGCAAACATAACTGGTGTTTTGTTTGCATGCACCTCAACATTATTATATGGTTTTAGAGTTGTAACAATCTATAATCTACTGAGACAAATGCAAAAATCACAGAGAAAGAAAGAGAAATAATCACTTTCAGTTCCAGAGGTGAAAACACACGAAATGTGCTCAAATATGGCTCAGAAATAATTTTGTCATCATTAAAGCTCAACATCTGCGAGAACTCAGATTATCCAATGCCATCAGATTATCCAATTCCATCACCATCCCTATTTCATTATGTTCTGAGGGCAGCAGAGGAAAAACAGAAACACAGTCTCCCCTGTTAGCCACCTTGTTTCTGCTGACTGAGACAAACATTAGAAGTCAGCTCAAATCTCACACAATTGCCTTATTTTCTCATCTATCCCTGCGACCAGTAACACTGTAAGATCAACAGGAGGAGTGCATTTCCCCAAGGTCAGGATTGAGTTTTTTTTTAATCTGTGTGATGGAAGTGACTATGGTAACAGGTCCCTTGAGAAGATCCTGTTGAGAGATGGCTGCATCACGCTGGCTCCCAGCCTGCTTGTTAGAACTGCCAAAGAGACACCTGCAAGCAAAGAGTTGTGTTGTTAAAACGAACAGTTGACAGATTTAATCAATTTCTCTCATCAAAATCATCCTGACATCCAATTTTCTAGTTAGCAGTCGGTTTACTCTACATTGCCCATACCTTTTAAATCAACAGGCTTCCAAGGCGAACTGACCAGGATACCTTCCTCTGCCTTTAAGAGCTCTTGTCTCCACACCCAGTGATCATCTGTCAGACTGGTGTTAAAGAGCCATTACAAACACTGTCTTGACCTTTTTAAAAATAGAAACAGACATTAGAGACACTACTATTTTTTTTCAGAGTAGATTCTGTTCTGACACTTTGTAGTGTTACAGAATAATGGTACAAAATAAACAATACAGCCGCAAAATATAAAAACACACATTGTCAACAATAAATGCTTGAGCTTGTGCAGTAAGCTGCTTTACCTTGACTTCTGCTTTGTTCAAAATGGTTACAGTTCCCAGTGATTCAAATTCAACTCTAACAACATGTGAAAACCTCCGTCAGTCGATATGTAGAAAGTTATTTTAAATTCAACGCAATTTTCAGCTAATGGATGGTAGAATAGGTAACAACTCTAAGGCACCGCTCTCAGTCCTGCTGCTCCATTAATGCCGCTGAGCTATGGAGGAATGGATGCTTTGACTGGGAAATAGGGTTTATCTTTCTAAAAGGGGCTCTTTTGATGACAGCTTGGTGCATACATGCTGCACTTCCTTCTCAATGTAGGAAGTTTGCTCCATTTTAATATACAAACCCATTCGGGCCTAAATGCCAGATAGCTCTGTGCTATGAAAGAGTATAAATAATGAAGACTGCAGTCTTTACAAGTTAAAAAAGACCCACAGTGCTATTACATAACAGTGGAATGAGTTATGAGGATAACAAATTAGCCAGAGTACAGTAACATCCTGGAGTAATCAGCTGAGGTACCCTAACACAAAATCAGATTTACGCTCATATTTGTCCTCTAAATGTAACCTCAGCTTTTTTCGCATCTATAAATGTCCTCTTGTTTCCCTTGGCAACTTCACCTCATCTGAACATCGCAGCTTCTTGGTTACTGCCAAGGTCCCCTCTTGCTTGTATCTTGGTTTAAGACTTGCAAAAATTCCTCATGTAACTTACAGGACAATCCTTCCCCTTTTAACACGAATCGCTCTCTCTTCTGCACCTCATCGAGTGTTTCTAATACACAAACTTTTAAAATCGTATTTAGTGTGATGGTTGTTTCTAAACTCTTGTGATGTCTGCCATCCGCACTGTTTAAATACAAACAGTTGTCAGAAGTTTATCCACACTCACCAGGAGTAGGAGTGTCAGGGTAGTTTGAGACGTTTAATGAGTTCTTTGAACACTTCTTTTTGTTACAGCATATATCTTTAAATACTTCCACGATAACTCTGGTTGGATATTTAACCACTTTTCTTGGCAGCATTGGTAAAACTCATTTAAAATGTTTGGTTTCCTGGCACAGATCCAGTTTTTAAGCAAGTTTTCAATAGAGTTGAGGTCAGGACGTTGGGAACAGAAGCTTAACGTTAGCCTTAATGTTTACCCATGTCAAACACAGTTTTCGTGTGTGTTTGGGTTCATTGTCCAGTTGAAAAAACTGTGTACGAGTCTTAACCGTTGTTGTTGGTTTGAGATAAAGCTGAAGATTTTGGTGGTCTTCCTTCTTCATTATTCCATCCATGTACCACCATCAGACTTGACACTGATAAGTCAAGTCAAGTCAAGTCAAGTTTATTTATAGAGCACATTTAAAAACAACCAAGGCTGACCAAAGTGCTGTACAGTAAATACAGATAAAAATACAATAGAACACAATTTCGTAAAACACCTCGCTGATCAAATAAAAAATAAATAAACAAATAAATTAAACCTTTCTAAAAGCCAATGAAAAGAGGTGAGTTTTAAGAGCAGTTTTAAAAGTTTCTAGGCTTTTGGAGAATCTGACGTGAGGAGGTAAACTGTTCCACAGTCTGGGTGCAGCCACAGCAAACGCCCTCTCTCCCTTTGTCTTTAATTTATACCTGGGAACATCTAAAAGCATCAGATCGGCTGACCTCAAAGATCTCCTGGGGCGATAAGTACTAAGGAGTTCTGACAGGTAAGAAGGTGCAGTGCCATTTAAAACCTTAAAAGCCAGCAGTAAGATTTTAAAATCAATCCTAAAAGCAACTGGGAGCCAGTGGAGAGAGCAGAAAACCGGAGTGATGTGGTCTCTTTTTTTTGAACCGGTCAACAGGCGAGCGGCAGCGTTCTGCACCAGTTGAAGGCGATGTAGACAGGAACGATCTAGGCCAGCATAGAGGGAATTACAGTAGTCCAGCCGTGAAGTAATAAAAGCATGGACCACTCTTTCTAGATCGTTCCTGCAAAGGTAAGACTTGACTTTGGCTAAAATCCGTAAATGATAAAAAGATCCCTTAACTACAGAGCTGATTTGTTTATCAAGTTTAAAAGCATTGTCAAAAAATAACTCCAAGACTCTTAATGGAAGAAGTGCAATCGGAGGTTAGGGGTCCCAAAAAGTCAAGAGAGAAGTTGGGATCTTTAGGAAGCCCAAACACAATGACTTCAGTTTTGCTTTCATTAAGGTGTAAGAAGTTAAGAGTCATCCAAGTCTTAATGTCAGACAAGCAGGAGAGTAGCGGCTGCAAAGAAACATTGCAGTTCAACCTCAGAGGGAGGTAGATCTGAATATCATCGGCAAAGATGTGGAAGGACACATTATGTTTACGGAGCACATCGCCCAGAGGGAGCAAGTACAGAATAAACAACAGGGGGCCTAGTATGGACCCCTGAGGTACGCCACAGGTTAAAGGAGCTCTGGGAAATGACAGTTCACCAAGGTGAACAGAAAAACTCCTATTATTCAAATAGGACTGGAAAAACTTTAAGACAGTGCCCTTTAAACCGACACAATGTTGAAGGCGGGCTAGCAGTATGTTGTGATCTACAGTGTCGAAGGCTGCTGTCAGGTCCAAGGTTACTAAGACAGCAGCACAACCAGAGTCAACAGTTAAAAGCAAATCATTAAAAACTCTCAGTAGGGCGGTTTCTGTGCTATGCCGAGCTCTAAAACCAGACTGGAACTTCTCATAGAGATTGTTGTTGTCAAGAAATAGCTGGAGCTGCGTGAGGGCGGCTCGTTCCAGTACTTTGGACAGAAAAGGGAGGTTGGAAATGGGCCTATAGTTAGAGAGTAGGGATGGATCTAGATTAGGCTTTTTAAGGAGAGGTTGAACAACAGCGTGCTTGAAGGGTGTTGGAAAGCAACCAGAACTGAGGCAGGCATTGATCAGGACCAGAAGGAAAGGTCCGACTGAGTCCAGAACCTGCTTCAGAAGCCGAGAGGGGTTAGCATCGGTGGAACAGTTGGTAGTCTTAACCTTGCAGACTATTTCATGCAGCTGAGAGAGAGAGATTGGTTCGAACTGATTAAAGGCAGAATGGCACAAAGAAAAAACACAGGGATTGGAAGGTGGAGATGGAATGACAGACTGCAGGGAGGAAATCTTGTTTACAAAGAACTTTAGAAAGTCATTACAGAGGGTGGCAGAAGGTGTGAGGCTGGTGGATATGCAAGGATTAACAATGGAATTTAAAACACGAAACAGAGTCTGAGGTTTATGGACACTACTGCTAACCAGGTTTGATATGTAGGAGGACTTGGCCTCTTTAACGGCTTTCTGATAGGTTAAAAGAGAGTCTCTGAGGATATTAAAAGAAATGTGCAGCTTGTCCTTTTTCCATTTTCTCTCAGCACACCTACAGGTGCGCCTGAGAGCACGAACAGAGTCTGTAATCCAGATAATGATAATGTTCTTAGGTTTGAAAGCGTTACCTTTACTCTTCCAAGGATACCTCTTGTCTTTGCTGCCAAATAGTTTTTTTTGTCTTGTGTGACCATAAAACATTTCTCCAGAAGGCATTTGGGTTGTCTGTGTGTGCAACTGCAAATTTCAGTTGACCCTGAAGGTGTTGATTTTGAAACAGGGGTTTATTTCTTGGTCCATACACTCTCAGTCCATGACTCTCCAAACCGGCTTCACTGTGGACACTGGTGTTCCAGTAGTTTCCAGTTCACAGCAGGCTTTACTGAATTATTTATACTTACATACAATTGTTTAAATGGATGATTTTGGCTCCAAGAGACCTTCCCAACATGTGCAAATACATCATTCTGTCCCTCTATGTTTTTTTTAAGCTCTTCACTGGGTTCCTTGGGCTTTTCCATTGTTCTAACTATAGGTCAGCCTGATGAGTGCTGTCAAACAAATCCTGGCAAAGAGAAACTACCAGTCGTAGTCAATCATGATCATTAATGTGAAGCTAATAGTCCTCAGCCTTGTCAAGTTAAAAGACACTGCAGAACCTTCAGCACCACTTATTAAAAGATTTAACTGAGTTTATGTCTGTATTTGAGCCTGTATGTATATTTTTGATTCTGTGGAGATTAGATTAGAGAAATCCAAAATAAATTCAAACTGTGCACCCAAATCATGTTTTTTTAAACTACCAAAAAGGTGTGCTGTACAGTCATTCCACCAATCATTCCAAAAGTTTAAAGAAATCATTAAAAGCCCCATTCATGCCCATGATGAGGGTATAAAAACATCTGACCACAACTGTACGCAAAACTCAGATATCCTCCATTTCAAAGGTGAAGATTATTGTGCACCAAATGGAGCAAATTATTTGTGAGATGTGAGAATAATAATAATAATAATAAGGCCTAAATATCCTTAACAGTCAGCTTTTTCAAAGTGTGTTTTTGCTGGCAACTTAAATTAACAAGACAAAAGCAGAACACACAAACTGAAGAAAATCTAGCTAAATGTAGGTTTTGTGTGTGTGTGTGTATGTGTTAAACGACTTAACACCGGGCTGACCTATAGATCATTCAAGCATGACAAAGGCACCCTTACTTGACTTTTGTGTCTACATGTAACAGACAACGTAGCAATGAACCAATTTTAAACTGTATTTTGTGTCTAAGAGCCATGTTCTTAAGAAATAGGGAAAAAAACCAGTGAAGACCTAACTCATGACCCGAGAGATGCATCTGGCCCTTCAGCTGACCCATCTACTGTTTTCCTCATGCCTCATCAGAAATGGTCTCAGTGGAAGGTTGGCTGTCAAGAAGCCATTCTCAAGGGAGGGAAACAGAGAAAATGAAAAGGCATAATTATACCAAATTAACCTCAACACCTCAACATTATCAAAGCAGTGTGGGAGCATCTTGCCAGAGAACAGAACCAAAAGGTAGAAGCATCTAAAAGAAGAGCTTTGAATTTCCTTCAAGAAGCCTGGACAACTATTTCTGAAGATTGTGTAAAGAAATTTCAAGAAAGCTGCCCAAGAGAGTTCAGGGTGCATTGAAAAATAAAGGTAGTCGTACCAAATATTGACTTTCAACCTAGTTAGAGCTTTACAATCTCTGTTTCAGCCTCGTACAATGTATTTCCACATATAGGCTTGCACATTTTTCACTAAATTGCTACACCTTTGCTCATTTCCCTAGCTAAATACAAAGAAATGAGGCGTGGCTCATAACATTAGGGCAGTACTAGATTGAGCGCGTTTGGCTCCTGCCAATCAGACCATTACTTACAACCATCATTGTTCATGTATCATTATGCATCTTAATAATGACACACAAAGATAATTGTCCTTAAAATGTTTAAAATGCCCACTTACTTATTGTGTGTACTGTAGACTCTATCTATCTAAACACCTTTTTAATGTTCATAGTCACTAAACATGCCAGATAAAGCATTAAATAAATGAATAAGGAAACAACACAAACCACTGACACTCAAAATAACATGATGATATCACATTTGTTGTTCACCTACTTGTTGCATTTTATTCTGGTACAAACAGTACAAGGTGATGTTTTATTCTCGCAGTTGCACTGACTCCTGAAATGTGTACCGAAGGTTAAAATAAAAATATAGCAGAACAGAACGGATCACTGGTTAAACAGGGGATAAAATAGCTGAAAATATCGATTATCTTGTTGGCTCTGCAGGAACCAATCAATTGCATGATCATGAACAGGGCTGTACATTCGGGGGAAACTCTGGCTTAATGTGCATATCTATGTAGCTGTATTGTCCCAACCATATAGAGTAAAGCAATACAGACAACTACAAGAGGCTAAAAATGGAAAGTGCATTCACGATAAGAGAATGTGTTCATTATGAGAATTCTCAGTGAACAGGAAACTCCCAGAGAGATGGTTATGAAAGGGCGTGATTTGAGTGTGGGCTTTATTTTTGGCCATGCGCTTCATTAAGAAGCGATGCGTGTGCTCGTATCGCTTCTGGGTAAAGTTTCGAAGAGCCTGTGGGGAGTAAGGCTGAAAAAGGGCAGTGCCGGGGTCAAGAGATGCTTGGTATGAGAGTGACCACTGTAGCATTAATAATAGCAGCTCTCATATTGACTGCTCCATTTGACTCCTTCTCATCCTTTGGGTGAATACGCAGTAAAGGCACTTCTTGCTTTGCCCCAAAGCCAAACGGCTTCATTTACATTTCACCCTGCTGTATTTGTAACAGATGTTTCTGAGTGTTAACAATACTGCAAGAGAGCATTGAAACCATGGGTGATCTTTGTGCTTTTTGTGATTTAGTAAAGCAATGAATCCATTAAACACTCGAAATTTGATGAACTCCCCAGCGGATCTTAGGAAGAGTACATAAACCTCTGTGAGACGGAAAATTCAAAACATAATAAGTTAAAGCAGCAAAGAGAAGACTCTTGATGTGTCAGTAATGTGACGACTTGACTGAAGAATTATTCATTACTCTCGGGACATGAACAGGTTAAGCTAGAGTTTTTATGAATCCTTATTACGCTGTAACAGAATTCATTTCTTAGAGTCATTTTATGTCTTCAAAGGGAGACACCAAGATGTCTTTTTTTCATGCATGCTTTTTAAAGACTGTGTTTTTACTGCTCTACAAGAGACTGACACTGAAAAGGGGTGATGGGGAAATTAAAGACGCAGACTGTGGATCATCATCATGCATGGGGACAGTTTGTGTAACTGGCTGTCTATATTCACTGCATAAAGGCTATCTTTATACAATGGAGGGTACCTGAATCCTCACTGGGGCCAGTTTCATTACTCTTATCACTAATAAATACTTTGGGTTATAATTTCTTTTTTAAAAGATGAATTCATTATAATGTGTGCACGATTCGTCTTTTGCCCTATTAGTCACAATGTGGGTGCACCAGAGAGGTTTTAGAGATGACGTCTAAACAAGATGCATGATTTTGCATTTTACACATAAATTCAGGAGAAAGAACTGACAGGAAGTTAAATGTACACGTTAATATCAGCTGGTGAGTGGGCCCATATCCTGTATGCTTAGGTCCATAATTTGATGGACAAAGACACAGTTTTTGTACTTTTGGACAGATTTTAAAACATTTTCAAAACATGAGTTAAATGCTTTAAATGCTTTAAATCAAATGGCTGTCCGTGGTGATGTAAGTGTTAACAAATATTTAGCATTAACGGTTTAGGAATTGCAGGCATTTTTATACACAGCTCCTAATTTTTGGAAGCTCAAAATCAGTTGGACAAATTAGGATAATTTTAACTATAAGGATTGTTTTTAATAGTTGGATGAAAATCTTTTCTGCCTGAAGTTTGGCACCCATGGATATCACCAAATGCTGCGTTTCCTTTCTTGAAATTCTCTACTCAACCTTTACTGCAGCCATCTGCAGCTGCTGCGTGCTTGTGGGTCTCTCTGTTTTCTGTTTTGTCTTCAGTGACTGAAAAGTATGCTCTGTTGGACTGAGATCAGGCGACGGACTTGGTAATTGAAAAATATCCCATTTCTTTACCATGAGCTTTTTACCATTAGCTTTTGCAGCATGCTTTGGGTTGTTATCCATTTACACTGTGAAGCGCTGTCTTATCAGTTTTGCAGCATTTGGCTGAATTTGTGCAGAGTTTAACCCTTCACTTCACAATTCATCCTATAGCAGCAGTCACATCATCAATAAAAACTAGTACTGGTAGCTCTGCAACAGACTGGCAACCTGTACAGGGTGTACCCTGCCTTTCTGGATTAGGCTTCTGCCCCACAGTGACCCTGAATTGGATAAACAGAAGGAAATGGGTGGATGCAAGTTAATCTTGGTTTCTTGTATCCAGTTTCAGAACTGTGTCTGCTTCATTTGTCATAAAATACCAAACAAACAGGCCTCACATGGCCCTCGAACTGCACTTTAGTTAACTGTCCAATTAATTGTAAAACCTTGGATTCAAGTTGAAAGTCTTCACATTTATCGTGTCTTGATTGTTTGATTTGAAATTCACTGTGGTGTACTAAGGAAAAACTACAAATAATTGTGTCTATGTTCAACAAATTATAGATTTAACTGTGTCTTTCTCCCCCCACTCTCTTGATTTCTCCCCAGCTCTCAGGGGCTGGTGTGATTGGGGTTTCCAGTAGGTGTGGCCAGGGGCTGCAGCAGCTGGGTCATCACACCTGTGTATCACTGCCTAATCGACCTGCTTTTGCTCAGCTTGTTTTTGTGGAAATGCTGGGGTTCTGACAGTCTAAATGTTTTCAATATTTGCTTTCTTTGTGTGTGACACTTACCTCCTCTCGCAGGAATCCTCTGGTTTGCTGCCCTCCACTTTTCTGTTTTGCTGGAACTTCATCTTGTGGTCTTAGTTCACGTTGGATTTAGAGCTCTGTAACGTGCCCTTCCAGCGTGACTGACTGAAACAAGCTAGACACTGTAAGCTCTCAGTTAACTTACCAGACTGTCCACTCCTCCACATCCAGACTGCAGTTGTACTGACTTTGTTGATCAACTCCGAATTTGTGAATAAAGTCTTTGAACTGTCCTGTGAGTCTGAGTCTGCCTTAGGCTCTTTATGTCATTCTGTAATCGGGACACATTTATTTATTCTGTGTAGTAGTTGTAAACCTGAAGTTGCCCAACACAGTGCGCTTTTGCTGTTTGAAACTAGTGAAGCACAAAAAAATGATTCTGGGCCTTTCAGCTGCCTTGTGCGTAGCTGTTGCAGCAGGGTACTCACTGGGCATATAGTTGGGTGCGAATTGCAGAGCAGAAGCTTGCCACAATTTGTTTACAATGAGAGTGTGTGTTTATGTGTAAATTTGTGCGTTTGTTTGAGTGAAGTCTTTGGATATGACTTGGTTCACAGCAGCTGTTCATTTTCTAGTGAACACTTCCTCCAAGCTGTGCCAAACACTGCTCACTCTCCATCTCTGATTGGTAGACATCTTGGCTGGAGGCATGCCGGGAAAGGGGGTGGTTTTAACACTGCTGCTAAAACGGAGACGCAAGTGGTCCCAGTCTGGCATTCCCTGAAAACTCTGACAATGACTTGGGTGAAAACACAATTTTCTAAATTGGAGTACAGAGGGAGATTATGTAAGAGTGTAATTTACTAGTGTATTATCTTTGACTTGTTAATTTCATTTAAGGGGAATTCTCTGCTCCCCCCCCAAATAAAATGATGGGAATATCTTGTTTTGTTGAGTGAGCAGAAAGTACACTAGAGCACTGACAAGTAAGTATTTATCATTCACAGTTAGCGAAGTACTCAGATTATCACTTCGGTTCTTTCATTCATTTCCAATCAAATCCAAAAGATATGTGTTTGTAACAAATTTCTGGCTCATTCATTTTAGAGTATACTCAATGCTCTTATTCCTTTCACCCAAGTATAGCATATGTTGGTGCAGATTGTTATTAAATAAATAGATTTTTTTGTACAAAGAGTTAAATTAACCTCCATTATAAATTATCTCTCAAAGTGATATTTTAGTTTGTATGATATAATATCATATGAATCCATCCCCATAAACCAGTCTCCAAATCCTAACACTCATTCATGTGATATTCACACTCCCCCATGTGTGAGCCTTTTAAAAGTGTACAGTGAAATCACGGACCATGAGTAAAACTGGAACCACTCCATTTATCTCTGTGCATCTTAAATCAAGTTATTTTTTCCCATCAGGAGAAAACAGGCTGTTAAAAACTCACAAGGGAGCCACTTCCTGCCGGGCCGCAGCCTGGGCAATCAAAAAGAAGTATTCTAATGATCCCTGACAAAATTGTCAGATGATATCCTCCAGGGTGCGATGATACTTTACATTACAGTAGACGGATCGATAGCAAAGATGACATGAGAGGCCTCTGCAGAGAGAGGAAGCTGGAAAGACTGCAGTGCTCTGACTCTCACTTGCGCTGTTTCCACAGCGAGCTCACTTGGCCTCACAGAACACGTGAGAATATGTTTTGTTAGCATAAATTCCCTAAGTTAATGCATGTGCCACTTATCTGAGGCGGTGGACTGGATCTACACGCAAGGACACCTGATAAGTGTGTCTCTACAGTAAATGTGTGTCAGCTGTAGTTGAAAAATTGAAAGTCACCTAAATATGAAATTCTCACAGTTAAGTTTTAAACAAGGATTTAGCAGATTCGCAATGTCAAGAACGTCACTCAGGAAACATTTTGTTTCGAAGTGGCCCACATCCCCGAGGAACCAGTTATCACAGACAACTGATAAGACCCGGGCGCCACAAAACTAGGCCATTAAAGTGGATTAATGCTGTAATTTAGAGGTGAACACACAACTTGGATAACATAAAAGGGCACAATTTTAAAATACAAAGGTATTTATTTTGAAAATGGAGGGATCAGTGAAGTGATTTAATGTGAAACATACCCCATATAAGCAAGAACTCACTATTCACCCCAGATTTATAAAATGAAAAACAAAAAATAGATTAAATACATGGAATAAGTGGTTCAGGTTTGATCTCAAATGAGTCACATACTCCTGCTGGTTCAATCACCCCGGTGCCTCCCTCCCCCATTTTCTTGTACTATAGTGACTCTGGTCTGTGTAACACCTGGGAATGGAGTCAGTGCTGTACTGAGCGACTAATGGCTCCTCTTCCAAACACTAACTTCTGCCATTTGTGCTGAGAGAGAATAATGCTGACAGACTGAAGAGTTATTAAGCGGTCTGAAGTATGGAAAACACATTTAACAAAAGACGATCAAACAACAAATGAACCGGTGGTTCCAAATCAAATTTAAAATATCTTGAGGCTGGGCTGAAATGATAAACTCGCAAGTGTCCGTGCACATACATGTCCTCTATCTCCAGAACCCCAGCTTGGTAAGGGCAAGGATAATGAACAATATCTCCTTCGCCTTTTGTCTGTGATGGAAAATCTATAAATCCTTAGAGATCAGCCATGAGGCAGTGGTAACAGTCGCTCCAAGCAACACTAACTGGGCCTCAGTCCTCAGGGATGAAGCAACAAAACAGAGCAAGTAAATGTGATTAAAAATAAATAAATAAAATCTCCTCATATACAATTTTGCCTTGACATTTCTGTCACTTCTTTTGGTATCTTTTGCAATCGTGGCTCGACTTCTGTTGCGCGTCTTTCCCCTCCTCCTCAGTTCAGTGTCTTAATCGGGGATCTGTTGCTTCACTGAGCTTCAAATGCTTAGATGACATGAAACAGGTGCACACGAGTGTCTACCGACCTATCCAAATGAGTACTGAACACCTGCGACTTTAGAGCTATTAAGCACAATTTCTCATTTAACACCCCATATAGGTGCACAGAGCTGCAGCAGCTTGCAGAAGTGAAGGCAAAGAAATGATTTGTTTGGAAGAAACCGCACAGAGGTAACGGACAGAAATGCTTTTCACCAGACTTTTTCACCTGCGACACACACACACATGCACTCATGTAATAAATAAATAGAATATCCTGCAACAGCCTGGGACAACAGTCTCTGCCGGATCAAAATTTTTTCCAAGCATCACCGATATGACGGCGCACAAACCACGTGTTTACGTAATGGAAAGCCAATCTTTCACTTTAACCCCTCCTACTCGTCTATTTCTAACAAGAGGGTCCGACGCCAAAGAAAAATGATGCAAATGTTCTTATACAGGCGCATCGTACTTTTGGAGATGCCAGTGGCGTTGTGCTGAAACGGCTTGAGGAGAACACCCCGAAAAGGGAGCAAACGCACACTCCAGGAATCACGGACACACACACACACACCAAGAACCCTGGCTTTAATAGAAACGTTGCAGCGTGGGGGCTCAAAGAAATGAAAACTGGGGTTGGTGCTGTCTGACCTCGCCAGGCAAGCAGGTTTGCAGGGGAAACGAACTGGACTTGATCCGGCAATGTGGTGTCTTGTTGGGGCTATCATTGCAGCAGTCTGTCCATAGGATGCATCCTCCCTTGGCTTTTGATGCTGTGCAGATCCACCCTCCTCTCCTCAGAGTGATGAACTAATAGGCAATGATTTTCTCCTCGGAAATCCACCGTGGTTTACTGTTTGCACGTTAGTTGTGTGTTTGTTTACTGGCGACCCGTCTCCTCCCGGTGCGACACATGCAATTTCCAGAGTATATTTTCTATTGTCGACTAGTTGAGGAGGCATTCTTTACACGCCAGAAGAAGAAAACACACCATTAGCACGAAGTGTGACAGACAGTGAATATTTTGTCACGTGAATGAAAGCGCACAGGACTTGGATATACCTATTTTTTTATGATACAATTGGTAGCCTTGCTCGGGAGAACTGATCCAATTGTGTTATTATGCAACCGCAAGGATCTCATCTATATCTGGGTGTTTAAGACACGGGATTGCTCTTCGCCCAAATCAATGTGGTTTCTTTGGAACATTTTCAGCAAAGGAACGCATATGCTGCAGTGTCTTTGTGGCAAGAGTCTTAAGAAAAACAAGAATCCAAGTGGTAAGCTCATCACCATTTATGCCTACTCCTCCGTTTCTCAGCGAACCGGCTTTATGCGTGCTTGTGTGCAGAGAGTTGAGTGTCTGCGTAATTCTGTTAATTTGGTCGTAACGATGATAGATCTGCAATCACATTTATGCAGCGAGTGGATCATGCAGAGGCTCCTGAAGGAGGGGAGGAGGGGGGACAACTTATTCTGTGCTGCTACTACATCGGCGAGCTCAGGTCTTTTTTTTTAGGAGGGGGGCACAGCACAGACACACAAAGCCCCCCCGCTGCATCACCACGGCACCATGATCTTCTAACTTTTTAAATAACGCTTGCTCCCCCCCACCTCTCTCTCTCTCACTCTCAGACACACACAGGGGCTCGATGGTATTTCAGAGGATCACATCCACGCACAGTTATTTATTTATTATTTCTTTTTCTTTCTTTCTTTTTTTCTGGACAACGTGATTCCCCCCTAACCAGATTATTCATCCTCGGGTTGACTGCAGCAGTGCCCCCCCCCCACTCCTCTGCATCACCACTTCTCTATTAAATGAGCTATACTCGCTGTGTTTTCAGCGAAACAGCCGGAGGAGACAGACTATTCTTTCATGTCTGTCACTCTACTGATGCAGACCAATACTCATCATGCGGGCCCTGCGAAAGCGTGATTTTTACACGAGCACCTGAGTTGCTCTTATGTTGACGAAGCCAGGCAGCTGAGATGCCAGTAGGGCATGTAGAAAGGGACTGGGATCCGCTGCACCGAAGCAAATCCTGCACTTGAGCAGTCGACATCGTTTCGATTTAGATTGTGCACTTTTTTTCTGGTACAAAAAAAAAAAAAAAAAAAAATCAGTACATAAGCCCTGAATTTAGGATCACAGTAACATCATATATATTTTTATATATCCTGCCAAAACAAATATAACAACGCAGAGGGCCAGTGTACCAGGAATGCTTATTTCAACAGGCTGTTGTAAAGCCCCAGGTAGACAGCATGTAGTGCGGGCTACTTGTTACCTCATGAAGCGGGTAGATGGGCTGAGTAGCAGCACAGTTTTTCGACACTGCAACTGCAGTATAGTAGATCATCACCATACTTTAGTGGGACAATCGCGCTTTGCAGACACTGCAGGAGTGATAACAAGACACTGTCTACTATCAATTACCAAGAAGAAGAAGTTATATTTTACAGCATTATGTCTCCACAAACCTAGCCAAGGTTTGTGTTGGTATAGCTCAAGATAGGGTGAAAACACAGTTAGCCTCAGTTTGTGCCTTCAGTTTGGCAATACGCATTTTTCTCATAGGCCCAGCTACAACAGCTAATTTGGAGGCATTACAAGATTTGCCAAAATATGTCAAAAAATATAATAATAATAAACATCTTTGGAACTATTTTCTCATGCTACAAACTCCAAGCAGGAAAGTAGGATAAATTCTTGCTGTATTTATGTTGTTCTGAAATATAAATATTTGTTAATGCATGTACGCCATCCATTTATTTTATGCTATACTGTATTATAATTGTTCTTACTCACATTTTTCCTGGCAAGCAGGAAGATTATGTCATCACCGGCCATAGGCATAACCTGGGTACCCCCCCCCCCCCCCCCAAAAAAAAAAAAACAACAACAAGGCAGAGTGTGACACTCTAAGTGGCTTTTACTTTGAAAAGATTTCTCTAAGCAATACTCATCTTCCATATTTCAGTATAAACAGTTGTTCTTGCATTAGAGGGAAGCTGTACAATATAAGGCCCTTTATAGTCAGTTAAAAATTTCTGGTGCTGATTAGACTCTAACTTATCTCTTCAGAGGTGCAGCATTTTCTACTAGTAGTTGGTGCTACATTTTAAATATGACAAATCAAAAGAACAAATTCTGCACCTCACTCATTTGTAAACACTGGTTCAGTTCTGCCCCTGGTTCCCATCTTCTCTTTTAGTTTAAGGAAATAAGCTGTAATTTCGAAAGACTTTTAAAAAAATGTGTTTTTTCGTAGTTAATGGAGTAGACATTTATTTTTTGTCCTCTAAGTGCTGTTATACAACCTCTGCATTTGAGTTTTGCTACTATCTACTTTTGATTAAATTAGAAAAAATAAGCTGTAACAAAGAGGTAAGACTTTAAAAAAAGAACAACCAATAAACAGCAAATATGTACAACAATGTCTCAGTAGAATTGTATGTATATAACTCTTACTAGCAAAAAATTACTAGCATAAAGGCTATACATTTTTTATGCTCCTATTCCTTGCTGATCATATTAAAAGCATAATATTGCGTTACAGTGGGCTCTGGAGTGATAACTGACTTTGGTCAGTAGAAAAGCCACTGCGAGACAGTAAGTTGTGTTTAACGCAATTCATCCAGTCAATCAAAGCTAAGACTTTGCCCTGACCACAAAATGGTCAGGACATGTGCTACAGCAAGTGATAGGACCAGTAGTTTACTGGGAAATGAAGTATCCGCACTGCCAGGCAAATCACACAACTGACTTGTTTCAACTCCAAAAGGTGTTTTAGAAATTCTCACACAAGTTGTTTAAGTGCCATTGTGATAGTGGGACAGCGAGTCCTCTGCGTGGCCCTGTGTCAGCAAAGTGTTACCTAAACTGTTCGCCAGGCCTGAGCTGCAAAGGCCTAGACTTAGTGCTACAGCTCTTTGGTTGTACTTTTAGTAACACAGCAGAATTGAGAGAACCAAGAAAGACCAAACCAAACAGACTGTATCACTATAGCTGCAGTTTTGTTACCGTATAAACACCAGTCTTATAATTCACGGATTGTATTCAGTTTCTCTTTATACACACACACACACACACACACACACACACACACACACACACACACACACACACACACAGGCTTAGTGACTGTACAGGACCAATTCATCTGGAGAGGTTTAAAGCAGAGTATGGATGGCACTTGATTTTATTCTAGCGTGGGTTAATAGTTCCCTATTAAAGGCAACATTTATTTTCTGTCACTGGGTGTGTGATAGCACAAAGTTACATGTGTGGAGAACTTGTCTTTAGGCCCTTGTAATTATGTACTAACTGGTTGTGAGCCCATTCACATAGGGTCTTCCCTTTTAAAAAATCTTTGAGTTCTGTGTGCATCCTCATTTTCCTTCACATTATCAAATTAAATTGCCTCTAAGCCTATAGGTCAGTGGCTTTGTATTCTTTGGTCAGCTGTACTGATGTGCATGGATACATATGGAGTATTTCTTGAAGTAGACCACATTCTTTAGTGTTGAAAGAAGATGAGAGGAATCCAGTGCCTGGTTCTCTAAAGCATCTCCTCTCTTCACAGTGGTCCAGATCAGGTTATGATAAAACATAGTGCGGTTCTGCATTCTGATGCAAGTGAAGGGTTGGGTTAAAGCTCCATAACACAACAGGATGAGTCACTTCCTTGTTGGATATGGCAGTTTGCCATCATGTAAAGCTACGCGTCCACTTTTAGCCTTTTTGCAAAACTGCCTTCGGGTAAAGTCACCAAGATTTTATACTCAGTGACCTGTTAACGTTCTTCCAGTTGTGCCTCTGTTTTCCAGCAAGATTGTTGTTTCATGTGGTGGCTTGTCCTTAGGGTTGGTGGTCTGGTACAACTGCTACTGTGGATCTACTCTCAATGTTCACTCTTGTGTAACAGTACGTGTACATGTCTTTGAGTGAGTGTACTTCATTAAGTAAATTAAAAGTGATGAAGCAGCTTAGTGGAAAGGACGTAGATATAGGACGTTTAACCCTGAGGCTTAAGTGGCAGTGACGGCTCTATAAATGCCCACACAGATGTCATTATAAAAGTTTGAGTGTCACTGAATGATGCACACAATAAACCATTTAATGAGGGTATTTGTAGTGTAGAGGGAAAAGTTATGTCATATGAACTGCGACAATCAATAAAGGCAGATATGCGAGTGGCGCTCTTTGACATATCTTGGGCTGAAATGATTGAAATGTAGACGGTAAATAGGCGGGTTGTTGAAAGAGCAGAATTGCTCTGGGTGTGTGAAGTCAGTGGGTGGCTTCTTCAAAGTGGCACAGTGGCTCACTGACAGCAGAGTGACACTACAGGTGAGGTCACATGACACCCAGGCCTCCAGGTGATGTTGGCTCATAGCATGTGAAGTGAAACTTTTCTCTGTTATCTGTGACATAGTCAGAAAGCTGGACCTAAGACTCATTTAATTTAAAATCGAATTACTATAACAAAAATAATTTCTCCTGGTTCTTTTCTATGATCTAAGATTATATTTATGAGCCAACCACGCTGACTATTAGAAGACTACAACCTTGTAGAGGTGCTTCGAACTGATAAACGTTCATGAACTGAGGGAATGTGAGATATTTTAATGTAGAGGCTTATAAACCACTGTGAATTTCAATTTACTGCGTCTCACATTACCTAAAATAATAAAAACCAAATAAGTGTCACTGTAATTAAACAAAAGGCAATTCTTTGGATGCTAGGAGCAATTTATTTGAAAATAAAAAAAGCTTCTTTATTCACAAAACGTGGCTACGCACGTTTGATTTTTACAGATTTTACACCAGATGCCCTTCCTGACAAAACTCCAAAAGGATTGTTTCTCCTTGAGTATGGAAGCAGGGATCTTCTGCCTGTTAGGAAAATGTGTAAACCACTACACCATGGAGCCACTAGCAATATGTAAAGCAGGACTTTGCAAGTTTACTTTACATTTATGTGCCAATAAATTCTACCTGACAGCATTGTGAGTAGGCCTTTAATACCTTTTAAGATCAAGCGCTACCTCTGTATCAGCATCTTGAATGATAAAGTGGATTTCCTGTGAATGTATTGTCTGTCATGTTACAGTAAGTTTATGAGTCTGTCTGTGAAACCCATACAAATGCAACTATACACTGTTGTTGTTACTGTCCTGCTGTTCGTTTGGTGTCAGTTTCTGGTGTTGGTGTCTCTTTTGCATGCAGTTCTTATCTCAGAGCAATTTATCGAAAAAAATGTACTGTTTCCCCCCAAAAATCACATTTTTTTGAGAATTTAAAAAGAGGGTCGATAATTATTTGTACAGTTAAAAGATACTTGTTCCATTTGTCTTACGTACTTGCGCTAGTTTAATTTGTGGTAACTAGGAAAATGCAGTGTAATTAAAGGGGACGGGCAAGATTCAAAGACAGACTCCTACAATTAGAGTAATAGCAGGGCTGGCTAAAAATAACTTCCTCCAACTACCGTTCCACGTTGCTAGGTTTCAGACAGAAACATTTCAGTAAGTTTGTAAATGGCTAAACTGCAGTAGTTACACACACACACCCTGAAAGATCACAGCAAAGATGTAAAAAAACAGGATTTACAGTTAAATATGTATCGCTTTTCGAGTAACCTTCACACTTTTAAACTGACAGCATTTACTAAATCTTTTAAACTGTGAGTCACATTGATGAAACCTTTGTTTCTAAAAATATCTCAAGAGCATACATGTCCTTAGAATGGAAGTGAATATGCACAGAAGGGATAAACGTGTTTTGTTTTTATTTGATAAAACCATTTGGATTCTTGGAGATTCTTGGTCAAGGACTGTTTTTCTTCTCATGACAGAACTCTGTGATTATGGTCATGCTTTGTTGTCATTTAGAAAGAGACGTGAAATTAGGTGTTGCTGCAGTTAATATGTCAAAGATCAACACGACAGATTTTTTTCACTTTCATCTGCTTGGGCAATGGCACGATCAGTTTCCCCTGTGAATTAATTTGGGCTCCGTCTCTCTTGGTTTTCAAGAATGTGACCTGAAGAGGTGATAAGAATCAAGTTCCTGGCTACTATTCTACCTCCCTCTGCGTGCAATCAAGTTTACAGAGAAATCTCATGAGTGGGCAAATATATAAATCTAAATATGGTGTTTCTATACAGACAAAGACAGAAGCACAACAAGAAGAGAAGTGTTAGCTTCATGTTAATGTCTGTAAGGAAAAAAAATAAAATGAATGAAATAAAATATATCATGTTTACCATTTACATCTAATTAATAGTGTATTAGTGTGAATTTGTATTAAATTCTATTCTATTTATATAGCTCCGATTCACAACAACAGTTGACTCAAAGCACTTTATTTTTTTAGAGAAAACCTCAACAATCAGACAACCCCCTATAAGCAAGCATTTGGCAACAGTGGTAAGGAAAAACTCCTTTTGAGAGGAAGAAACCTCCAACAGAACCAAGCTCAGGGAGGGATCTGCTAAACCACTTTATTCAGCGCTCAACTTAAAGCATATACTGTTTTTAAGGATGGATCAAATATCAAATATCCTGTGAAAGTATTGCTTATAGGAATACACTCATAGATACACTATGGAAAAAAACGACTGAGGCACAATTCTTAATCTTTCAAATCATGTGTTTTCAGTTTCATTGTTACAGGTGTATAAAAGCAAGAACCTAGCCATCCAGACTGGCTTTACAAATATTTGTAAAGAGAATGGGTCATTCTACAGAGTTCATTGAATTCAAATGCGGTGCAACCCTGGCGATTTGTCACTTTCCTCCTATAGTCCACCATCCACTGTAAGTTGTGTTATTGCAAAGTGGCAGTGTATAGGGTGTGCCACTGCAAGGACAACATGGAAAAGCCAAGAATAATATGGTATAAAAAGAAATTAATTAAATGTAATTTATGTTGGGAAAATAAATGAGTATTTGCTGATGCCGTCCTGCTTATTTTTCCAATATCACAGGTTTCCTTTCGTTGTATTGTAAATTTAAAAAAAAAATCTTCTAAGGGGCATGCTATAAAAATGCAGCATTTTCCTAGCATTATATTACAAAAAATACCTCCTCACCACTAAACAGCAAACAAAGAAATCTAGTCGTTAGCAACTAGCTAACTAGCTAGCAAACTACCAGCTAGAAAGATGGATATTTCCTCGAGGAATTAGTGGAGATCAACCCAGAGATACAAATATATGAGCAAAGTGAGGATAGCAGTAGCATTTTAGATCTTGTGTTTGACCTTACCTGCCTGATCTTTAAATTTAAGTTGACAAAAATGATCCATTGTCTGTCAGCTAATCAGCTAATGTCTGTTAAATATCTCACACTCATTTTTAGATTAGATAATATCACAATGAAATTATTACTCCTTTTTTTTAATATAGGCAAAGCATGAGATGGTTTTGTGTCTAGCTAATAGTATTAGGCTTTGCTTTCTGTACCTTGCATTTTAAGCCATTAGAGGTAATATTGCCCTTTTTGAATAAATCTGCTTTAAAAGGTTATATCTGTCTTTTGTAAACGGTCTAGTGCTTCTTTCATTTTCAAATAAACATCCCAAGAGTCAAGAGAGTCAACTGTATAAAGCACAATGAATATTTAAATGCCAAATAAATATCCTCAGGATGGGTTGCAGGTAAAATGCGAGCGAGAAGTGACGATTAGTTGATTGCTTTGTAATCTGAGTCATAGATACAGTTAGCTACCTGTGGTGTGAAATGTTGCTGTGAGGAATATGTGGCTAAATGTGAATTACAGTTTGATTACCATGGATGATGTCAGTTAAGCAAAATTAGACAGCTTTGTGATGAAGTGTTCTGCATTTTTTTTATTAGGCTGTCAACATGCAATATAAATAAGCATAACCAACACAATGACAACAAGAAAAGACGACTGGAAACAAATGCTCACAATCATTTCCCAATTCCTTTTCCCACACTTTCTGACAGAAACTACACTGTCACTCTTTTGAGGTATTTATGATACAGAGTGGTGAAATTGTCAGTTGTGCATGTGTACTGACGTGGACTTGTCAGATTTGAAGAAATAACTTTAGAGAGTGTAAGAAATTGTTCCTCAGTTGTCAGTTTTATGAACTTCTTTATTTTCAATCAGTTCATTTTTGAGTCCCTTGAAGTCATTGAAATTTCTGTTTAGGTTATCAGTAATAACATAGGCCGGCAATCCGATTGTTAAGTGATGACGTGACGAATCCTACTTCCGGGCCTAAAGTAGTCTGCGTTTAATATGGCTTTTGTGTTGTTAACATGTTTAATGTTATGTATTTTCTTCTATTTAATCTCAAAAAGCTCCTAAAACAGTCAGTGATCACTGTTGATCTCCCTCGGCTTTTATTACCGCTAATCATTTATTTAAGCTCAGTTTTTAAAACCTTAGGATGTAACTACAGCCCAGCCCATGCAGCAGTATATGAATGACTAACCTCGTATTGTGGATGGATTATCTCAGTTGTTCTCCTGGCTGAAGTTTGGTCCTTTTACAGCATCCTGCCATGCGATTATATTTGTTCCTGACCACCGAGAACACTCACGTTAACTTTTATCGAGTGGAAAAAAAGTTAGCTTGTTTATATTATGCTAACATAGCTGTGTCGCTAGCGGTCACGTAGCACATCATTATATACCAGCTAGCCCAACTTCAGTAACCCTACAAACCTCACTGCTGTTTAGTTTCCTGTCTTCATTTATGCTGGAAGTGATAGCAGAGCTGTACGTTTTAATTTGTTTCCAAAACCCCGCAGTCAGGACATGCTATATTGTATTTAGATAGAAGCTAGCGAGCTAACTCCCTGCTAACTTCTAACTCCGTTAAATGTCATAAATTCCGTTTTCTTGGATGCCTGGATGTTAAACTCAATTGTTACACCTGGTAGAGCAGAACGCTGATCATTTTATTAAAGATGAAAGACTTTAGACAGTTTTTCAACTCTCAGTAATGCCATAGTGATCGTTTGATATATGGACCTGCAGTGGAGTTTAGGTCCAGACACGGCTAGTGACGTCAGACTGAACAACCGGATAGTATCAATCACAAGAGACCCATTAAATGAAATTAGAGTATAATTACTTTATGATGAGTCATGACAGTACCATATATGGATTACAAATGGCACTTTCCAAACAAAAAAAGACACTGTGCTCACTTTGTTAGATGATATTGCCTGCAAAGGTTGCATGACTTCATCTATTATTTTAAAACCTCAAACCGAGCATCTTGGTATTGCCGTCTTATTGTTGTTGCTTGGCAAGCTGCATCTGTAAATTTATTGATATACTAAACTGGGTGAAAACTTTGATTAATGAAAAATGACTGAAAACAAAATGTTTTCACTGGGGAAACTGAACAGGTCTAGAGACCAGTTAGTGACCACCTGGAAACCATTGTTAATGAACAACAAATGCATGTTCCCTGATCAGTTGCGAGTGGCTGGTTCAGGTCTCTGCCAGTTGCTATGAAATCAGTTGCTAAAGACCAATTCAATCAGGCCTATGAACTGGTCTGTGACACATGGCGACTGCTGGTTGCTATGGAATATATGTGTAAATTCCACAACCAGTTGCAAGTGGTTGCTGGAGGTTTCTGAGAGTTGCTGCAATGAAATCGACAGATTCTGACCTGTCTACAAATACTAGCAAACTACTCTCTGAGGGGTAGTGAGAGTGAGTGAAAAGTGTGAAGCAATGCCCCTTTTGAGATGTTTAGGTTACAGTGATGAGGCAGACAGTGATCTCCACCAACAACATTCTCCAACTTCCAGCAACCACTTGCTAACTTGATGGGAAATACATATTTTTTCTTTGCAACTGCTGGTTCTTACTAACAGGTCTTTAGACCAGTGTGCCTGAGGCCTTAGATACTGCTGAAGCCAGAATAAGACAAAGCGGTACCCATGAGTTCCTCAGAGTGACCGAGCCCCCACTATTGCATGACATCAACCCACAATTTCAAAACATGAGTTAAAAAAAATACCTCACAAAAGGAAAAATTGGAGTAAAAGAATTTTCTTTTGCATCAGGATGGTAGCATCTGATTTTGAGTTTCCTAACACAAGAGCCTTTTTAACTGAAGTCGATTTAAAAATTACAGGAAGTCTGCTTTGAGTAACATTTTTTGAGCTAATTAAGCTAATGTAAGCTTCACGTTGATTGAAAACCCTGTCTCCTGCTGATTTATGAATGTCTGCTCTAGTGAGCTTGATAAAACCTGAATACTGTAAGAAACCTTGAGTGTTCACTTGGCAGTTACAGATATCCTCCTAATACACTAAAAGCTGCATATTTATGGGAAAAATGTC
Organism: Copadichromis virginalis; assembly: GCF_057382275.1. Classification (NCBI taxonomy): domain Eukaryota; kingdom Metazoa; phylum Chordata; class Actinopteri; order Cichliformes; family Cichlidae; genus Copadichromis; species Copadichromis virginalis. The sequence goes on from NC_140633.1 coordinate 17,394,948, forward strand.
AAAGTCTTTACTTGATGAGCCATACTAATATATAGAAATGTCATTTTTCTGGTACTAAAGCATGAATCTAGGTAGTACTTAGACTTCCCCATCTGCTTTTAACTGGTTAACCCAAAAACTAATGTAATTAGTCAAAGATATGCCTGTGGCTTCGGAGGTAAGCTAGATTAGTTCACTGAATTTTGCACCTTTGCTCTTGTATGCTTTGTTTTGGCAGCCTGAGAAAAGATACTGTCTTTACTGATGCCTGCCATGTCTAATCACGATGCCTAAGAGCTGACTGGAAAATTCGCCATGAGGGGTTTAATGTATTCAGTGTAAAAACAAAAAAGAAAAATGGTTCTGTTTTTTAATGGAGTGGTATAATTTAATATCCTACACGAAAGACCCGTCTGCATGTTTGTAGAGCAAGAAAACCTCTCTGCACACACATAAAGGGCTTCTGGCTGCTTCTTGGCCCTGTCACTGCACCTTTTGGAGGTAACCTTAAACTGTAAATGCTTTTCAGCATCCATCACATTTGACAATGATCCTGTTTGAAATTTAAAGACACAGCTTCAAGTTTACATATCTTAAGATTACCGTGTGAAAGATTCATTTCAAGGACTTTTCAGTTTCTCTCGCCTCAGTGTTTAATGGTTTTGTAGAGGACGCGTGCAGTCCTGAAATAGCTTTCTCAAGAATACCAGAACATTGAAATACATGCTGTAATCATTGGTATAATAGGATGCCATGGATGTGAACTAAGATTTATGTTATGTCCCTAGTGTATGTCAGACAAACTTGGAAACCTGCTCCCTGCTTACATTTCCGCCAGGATATGGGGCGTCTGTGTCAATCATTTGCTTTAGCTTTGTGAAACCACAGATTTGAAATGGAGAAAAATGAGAGTGAAGCAATAGGGGCATTGTTACTCCTATTTCTAAATGATACTGCATCTCACCCCTCCCTACGCTGGCTTTTTACTCCATCTTCCAGTGAGGTCGTTCATAATAACAGATTTCACAGCTGAACTCGTTTGGAGAGACCACAACCCCGCTCTAACAATAATGAAAGCAAGGTCTGTCCCTTTCTCAAGTACATGACACATCTCAACACTCGCTGCTTGCATGATCCCAGATTATTGGGCATGTGATAGACTGATATCTGTCTTTCGCGAGGCTGCTGAGCTTTTTGTCTGTGATGATGCACTGCACTCTGATAGTGAGAAAGAGAGATGGAGAGCAGTTGAGAGTTAGACAATGAAATTATTGATTTGTGGGATCAGAAGTTTGAACGGTTTTACAGCAGAGCTGACACGGATGCAAAATGACTTTTGAAATTTGCCGTCATTATAAAAATGTATTGTGAAGTGTTGGAAATACTCTGGGTACAATCGATGTGGAGTGGAGGAGGAGAACAGTTTTAACAGGTGTGTGGAGGGCTTTTGTCTTCGAGCTCAGCATTTGCATCAATACCTGTGGCAGCATAATGTAGTCGGGGCAGTCAACAGGTGAAAACATCTGAATAATCTGCACTGATTCAATCCTTTTACAACCAATGCACCATGTCCATGTGCCATGAAGAGTTATTTCCATGTCTTTAAACACTATTACAAGAGCTTCTCTGTATTCATTGACACTCACACCAACTGAACTCTTAAATAACTCACTCACCCACTGACATTTGGTCTTTAGAGTGAAAGCTGACATGATTACAGTGGAGATGTATTTAATGAGAGTATGTAATGTTTCCCGAAAGGAACCCCAGAGAGCTATAATTTCAGTCTTATATGTCAACACAACATTTTGGAGCCATCTACAAAGATACGATTGTCTAAATAAGAGGTCCTAAATGGTCACCAGAGGGGAAAAAGCTCTGCTGTAAAGACAGGGTTATTGATTAAAACACACGAGAAAAAGAGCAGATCAGTTTAGACTAATTGTCTCTCACGTTTCACTGTAAAATTGGATAAATTGGCTTTGATTAATTTAAATGATGAAAAACTGAACCCTTAAAAAATACACTTAAATCTAAACTCGGAAATTACGTCTTTGATGGATGAATGAATGAATGAATGATACAATAGCATACGGAACATGAACAGTGACCAAGAGTCATTAATTGCAAAGATTTGAGTCTGTGTTGATATCACTCTGTGTGCACAAATAGGAATACAGGCATTCCAGAGTTATCCTGACTAAATTTTCCTCAGTGGGATGGGACAGAAAGGTTTTCCCTAAATGATGAACAAGGATACTGATGCTAGAATAATTCAGGCGTGAAGAATTACTTCATGCTTGATTGGACTTGATTGAAATACAAAATAAAAGATGTGGGAAAAAAATACTAAGGCAAATGAAATATATCCAAGAAACAACAAACAGGCACAGTTTGCTGTTCGCTTCGCTGACAGACACGCTGCATTGAATTGTGGGAATCAAAACAAAACAACGGGGGTAATGGTACAAGAGTACAATAAGAAAAGATTTGGCTTCACTTTTATTTTTAGTAATATGCTAACATAATCTGATGATGCCTTCCTATTTTCCTGAAAACCACCAGCAGCTGAGGGGTTAAAGGCTGTGCGAAGTGAGTCCATTTATTAGTAGTAATTTTGTTTCTAGGCCATCATCTAGGAGCGGGAAAGGATACAGTCATATTAGCATGTTGCTGATGCTGTACAGCAAGAAGGTTGGGTCATGTTCCCTGTGGCTCTTATGACAGAAATGTAGCATCTTCAACCTTTATCAAAAACACCAGACTCAACATGCTGAGGTGCATGGTGTGTGTTTGTGTTACTGAACCACTATTTGTGTTATTACAAATCATACCGCCAAAGGCACACGGCTTAAGTGATGGCTCGTTGTTGTTCTGGGCTACAGCAATGAGGACTGTTGGAGAGAAACATAGAGCCAGTTCAGCTGGGCCTGCTTCTTTCCTGTGCTGAAAGTACATTTTACTGATTTGATTATGATTGATTGCTGATATGATTTCATGACTCACCGCTGGCCTGTAGCTCATTTATTACTGTTGTCCATCATCTGACTGTGGTCTTTACTTAGCAGGATGCACTTACGTCTCTCTCTCTCTGTCATTATCTCTGTTGCAACAGTGTGTTTTCAGTGTACGGTGAATTTGTAATTGCGAAAAGCTCTTTATAAGGCAGCTGATGTGGTGGTTACCTCACAGCAAGAAGGTCATGATCCGCTGGCTCGGGCCCCTCTGTGTGGAGTTTGCATGTTCTGCATGCCTGTGTGGATTCTCTTTGGTTACTCTGATTTCCTTTGCCATCTAAAGGCATGCATGATAACCCCCTGTCACACAAAGGCCTAGATACCGGCATCCACAGGTCACTAGGGTAAAATGTGTATTACTTTACTATATGGCAAATGGTTGATGGAGGTTAGTGGTAGTCATTAGATGAAAACAGGTATGTGAAGCTGCACTGAAAATGTTCTTTTGATCGCTTTGGTTACTAGTAAATTGCTGTGATCACCTGTAGTTTGCAAACAAGATTGCAACATGTCTGCAAACACTCACACAAACTACTCAACAAACAATTTGAAATGTTCAAATACTTTGAAAGTGAATGTTCTCCATTTCTGGTGTGCATCACAATTTATTTTTTTTTGCAAGTGTTTGCAGACGTCTCACTACCCACCATGTAGACAATTCAAGACTATGGTAGAAATCACAAAGAGGCTTTTGGTGCAACTCCTTTGTGACCAGTTTTACTTAGCAACTGCCATCAACCTCCATTAAATACTAGCTGGTTAAAGATTTGCACACTTTTCCCTAGTGACACAGGATTGCCAGGGGGGTTGTTGACCTACATGACAGAGACGATAGGTTAATTAGTGATTCTAATTTGACCATAGGTGCGTATCTTGGTGTTAGCCCTGCCATAAAGTGATAACCTGTCCACTCTCACCCAGTGGAAGCTTAGATAGGGCTCCAGTATGGTTCTGTGTTGGTCCGACGCACAGCCTACGGACAGCTTTGCAGACTATCTTCTACATGTTGTAGCTGTTTACTGCCTGTAGGCTACTCTTGCTTATGCCGTTGTTGGACATTGCCAGACAGAATAGAGCAAAGTTATAACATACTAAGAAATGACATGGATCTTGGTGTTAAAAACAATGAAAAGAGTCAGCTGCTTATGTTTTCTTGCTGGTTGTAACCTGCTCTGACATACTGTGTTTTGCTTCTTCCATGGCTATGGTAGTTTCCCCCCCCCTGACTAAACACAGAGTTTTGTTTTGGAGTGTGTCATTCTTGATACTTACAGTTTATTTTGGTAGACAACTCAGGGACCTATTCCTTTCAGGCTTCACTGTGCTTCTACTTCTGCCAGGTTTTGCTCAGTAGCCAGATTGTGGTCACTCAGTTTTTCAGCCGTTTCTGGTGTCTCGTGGTGCCCAGATAACTGCCTTCTCTGTATTGTCTGTTCAAAGTTCAGTGCAGGTTTTGTCATAGCTGTTCAAAGTTTTCTCTCTGGACAGAATTCAGTTTGTCCAGATTCTGAGAAGTCTTTGTCCATGGTGTGCAATGTTGTATGATTTCTCGCTCTTTCACTGTGTCCGTTGATGGACCAGGGTTTCACGATTTTCCAACAAAATAGTGTAATGTTGCAATGATTTCATCTGGAGGCGATTTATTACCACCTGTTTAATTCTTCAGCATTCTGGCCACAGCAAAGAAAACTACTGTTTTTTTAATAAAGGAATAATTACCATGGTTTGAATCATGCTGCGAGCAAAGACTTTTTGGCACTTTACTGTTTACTACTTAGTAATCATCTCATCTGGCCTGAAAGTACCTGCTTGGCTAGACTTTCTAAAGCCTCCAAGTAGAGTCCAGCAGGGTTGCAAGAGTCTTTTTTTCCCTCTCTGACCAAATGAATTACAATACACTTAAAGGTTGTTATAAATTTTTGGTTCAGCATGTTGCCTACTCCGGTTTGAAGAGATATTTATTATAATGGAAATATTAAAAAGTTTGACTTGGCTAAGCTTTTTCCAGTTCACAATGCCGGATAATTAACTGTTGTTCTCAGTGCCCATTTCGGAGAAACTGAGCCTCATGACCAGCTGGTTGAGGGGACTTTTCTCTATCTTCTTGTTGATATAGAGCTTTTTAACAGTAGGAGTTTGGGCTTGCTGGCTTTAATTTGTTCATGGAATTTGATTAAAATGAAGCTGGCCTAATTAGGCGATCATCCATTGTTGTATTTCTTTGTACTCAGACGATGTCCTTAGAAATTCTAGTGTGCAGTGTTTAGCTGGGTTTCATGCATGTTTTCACAAGCATATAAAAGTTCTCCTGGGTTTTGAGTCTTTTGGAAAAGGCACCTAACAAAAATGTCATTTTTCCTTTCTCTTCTATCATTGAGTCTTCTTGTCTTTACCAGTTTCACACACACGTGTACGTTCCACATTCATCCATCCATCACTCCTCTCCCTCAGCACAAGGGTCTGTTCCTGGCAGTGCTGGAGGTTGTGTGGTGGCTGTGGTATGCTGTGTAGATTTTTGCTGCAGTGCAGTAGGCAGTATTGTACTGCTGCTGCTTTCTCTCTCCTGCTCTTCTGCTCTCTCTCTAGCTCTCTCTCTCTCTATTTGTTTTTGTGTACATAGTTTGGGAGCAATGTTACACTTCTGAACACTTTCCCCGCAATTTTTAAAATCAAATCTATAAAAAATACAAATAAAAATAAGCAAGCACACAAAATCAAAGACAAGCAAGCAAACAAACAAACAAAAAACAAAACAAAATGGCATTTGCTTCAAAGCTTCCATCATATTTATCGCAAATAAGAGCTTTTTTCTGGACACTTACATAGGTTTGCCAACATTTCTATGATGGAAGTTGTTATTCTAGGTGTCATTTCCACCTCTTTCACATCCCTGTCTCGGAGTTCACTTCCCACAGCTTTAGGTGGGTCCCCCCTGTGGCTGTTGTCCTTTATTCAGACACAAAGCAAGAAAGGGAGAGAGAGCGAGAGATGATGACAGTGACTAAGTAACCTGTTTGTGGCGGTGAGTGCACGGCTCTTTGCACAGAAAGGCCAGTTGTTTTCTGTTATACACACTAGGCTAGAGACAGGGAAGCACTCAGATTCAGTATGTCAGATAGCAGAAGTGGAAACACACAAAGAAAATATAGCTAAGCTTGGCAGCCATACAACTTTTGTTTTGTTTCTGTGGACGTGAACATTTTTTGTTTGGTGACTCAGTGATAGGTCTTGCTTTCTGTCACATGCAGTAGAGACTGTGTCACCAACACCATTTAGCCATGACATGACGGCACTAGGCATTTCTGGTTACCTAAGAAGGTGTCAGCGCTATCTGCGGGATATGGCTATCTGCATGTTGGAAGGTTCTGGTGGGAAGATGTTGGCAGGGTCTTTACGAGTGGGTGACAGGCAATATATGCACGTGTGTATATGTGTGAGAAGGTGGCCATGCTTATGTGACTGGGTTAAAAGGTTGTGCCAAGCACTGGAGGACATCAGGAGGAGTGTGAGAACCCGAGCAACAGTTCAAGGCATGCATCTTTATTTCAAATGTTATGACATTTATTGCTAAAATACAGTGAGAAAAAAAATCAAGTTAGCTGGCCTTTGGAGCAATGGAGGCAACATCTTTTGCTAAGATTGTGGAGCAGCATGTTCGCAAGGCACTAAAGGGTGAAGCAGTGCATGGTGAGTCCAAGCATGGAGGCTGACACAAGTATTCCACAGGTATGCCTTTTTCCTGTAATGGATTGGTAATGTCAGGGATGGAGCAGTTCCTTTAATCCACACCAGTTTCTTTAATGGGACATAGTAAAGTAAACTCAGCACTGACATGAGTATCCTGATTGGTAGTATGACTGACGTAAATAGTTTTCTTGTTTAATATGTGAACTGTTATCAATGCAGACTCCTTCTACATTAATAAAACTAATCACTGCATTGCAGATGATCAAACCTGAAGGTCACACGTTGTAGTTTCTGTGTGCTTGAGAGTTTGTTTGCATGTTCACTCTCTGGACTCTTTTTATACAACACCATGCCAAAGAGGAGGAGGTAATTTCATTGTATATATATATATATATATATATATATAAATACTGCTTCTGGAGATTATTTAGTATTATTGGTCTTGCATAAAATATAAAGCATTTTCAAGGCCAAGTAAGGAAGCCAAGTACAGTGATGCATGGCTGTGGATCTACAACACGCCAAATTTGACCCTCTCTTCTCTTCTCTGCTCTTCTCTTGAGCAGAGGAAAGTGAATGTTGTCTGTCAGCTGTGTTCTCATGTGTTTATACACAGGAATGACTGACACGCAGGAATATGCACAGCGGGCTTACTGAAAACCTTATCATGTCTGCAGTAATGCCGCAGCATCTCTCCTATCATTCAGTCACAGAACTGCTCCTTAATAACAGCTTTGACAGACCTGCTTTTCGGGGTAGCAGAGTCACGATCCATATGTTCCAAGGCCAAACTTCATATTGCTCTATTGTGATGTTCTCAGTAGGAGAATCTTGCTGATGTCTCCTCATGTTTGCTTTTAGAAGAGCAAGGTAATAAATGCTGAAAGACACTGCATTGTGTGTTTTAGTGGCTTAGGAGTGAACAAAATACTGCACTTAAAAGATTGACAGAAAGTCTCCAGAAGTGATGCTTCTGCTTTTTAGGTGAGGTGCTGGGCATCAATCTTCTCTTCTAAACACTTGCTTTGTTCCTAGATACTGTTTTAGCAAAGTGTTGAGAAATGCTGGATCATTCACTCATCAGCTAAAGGTAGGACAGTCTGTGTGAAGGCACACATGGTCTGCTGCAGACCTCAGGGACACATAGTTGTTCCTATTATACTACTTTCTAGTTTGTTCAGAGTCCACACAGAGGAAACCTACACAGTTGGTGCCTTTGTCGTGTAGTGGCTAAGCGGGAAAGTCACATAGCAGCAAAACGTTGTGAGGGTATGCTTATATGTGCGCCAAGCCTCTCCAATTTTATACACAATATGCAGTAAAATACACAATTTCTTATATATTAAACAATGTATTTTTCAGTACAGTCCCTTTGTGATGTGAGGTAACATTAAGCTGAGATAAATCTGTAGAAGTTGTTCTAAGCTTTCTGTATTTCCTTCTGCATTGCCATTTGCGTGCCCTTCTCATAGCTTTTATGCTCTCTTGCCTCTCTGCGAGCCCTCTCCTCATTTTCCCTTTGCTCCTCAATGTGGTCAGCTTCTCTGTCCATGCTGGCAAAAAGCCTGTGTAGATTCTGTGAAGTCTGCTCATATCTGTACTGTGTTTTCTTCTTCTTTGGCAGAGGAGCACAAGGAGATTCTGGTTAAAACGGACAACAAACAACAGGTTACTGTTACTGTACTTGAGTCCTTAATCGTAACAGGAAGCTTTAAATCGCTCCTGTTTTTGTTTTCAGCCATTGCAGAGCCGCAGACTGAACTTATACTAAAAGTGTGGTTATTAAAATGAGCGTAAATAACTTGAAATGAATATCGATAAACCCTTTTCCCAGTATTAACATTCATTTTAACGTTGGCAAAAAAGCTGTCACAAAAATAATGACATTCACGTGCGTGTGCTACCTGCTCCTCTGGGACCACAAAGTGCTCATTGAGCCTGATTCCAGCACATCAAGCATCCCCTTTGTCCAGGTTAGAGAAGTTTCTTTTGTTTTCCAAGTTTGGCTCCAAACGTCTTAGCAAAGCAACAGGTTTTGTTGATTTCTTTCTTCTTTCTGTGTTCTGTTACCATTTTCCCTTTTTCCTGTAGTGGCCTTTTACACTAAGATATTTTTGGAGACCAATCAGGCCACCGATAAGTTGGATCTAGAGCTTGATTTCACAGTTTTGTTTGTTTTTATTTGTTTTTTTTCTCACCATCACATTGATCTGCTTTAACCTCCTAGGACCTGGCGCCCACATATGTGGACATCACATTTTAGGTTATTTAGACCAAAATACTGAATTTTGCTCTACATGGGCCTGATATCCACTTACGAGGACATTATACTGCTACTGTTCTATCAAAACTTTAAACGAATATCCTCATGTGTGGCTCTGATTTTTCATAAAAACAAAAATAAGATAAAAAAAAAATCTGGTAATTCTTTGTTTTTACATTCATCGGGCCCCAATATGACCAAATATCAAAGAGAAATTAAAAATGCATGTCGTGGAAGAGTTCGGGTCTTAGGAGGTTAAGATCTTGATCTTGGTGCAAACTAGTTTCCTGAGATTTTTCTTTACCACATTTGAATGTTGAAAACAAGGATAAAAAATTCCTCATTGCAGACAGATACTGAGTCTCAGGTTGAACAGTGTCTCTTCCTTGAGATCCCATGTCAGCATGTTGCAGCTGTTGACTATCCCATAGTATAAGTGTAGAAATCCCATCTGTTGGTCTGATGTTTGTGCCAGATTCCCCTATTTCATGACTGGATATGTATTTTAAAGACTATTTAAAACTAGATGGTGATATAATAATAGAGATTGATCATATATTAGATCGTATATTAGAGACCCCAGATTGTTTGTGACAGATAGAGGGTCTATATGTGTATTTATATAAGCTCTGTATGAATGTGTGTGAATGGGAAAGTATTTTAAGTAGTCATACTAGACTAGAGTATCCTATGAATATCAGTCTGTGCAGTTAAATACAACAAACAGCAGAAATAAAATAGACAATGTAGATTCTCATTAGAGGAGTAGTAATAATTATTGAACTGAATACTTACAGTGATTAAGATTTGTGTTCATAAATTAAAATTTGAATCCTGCACAGTTTCAGTATATTTTACGGGGGCGTAATTAATATTTTTCTCTGCTGCATCATTAACTGTTTTGCATTGTGTTTTACATGATAGCGTCCAAACCTCTCCATGCGAGGAGAGTCAAAATGTAGGAGTGTTTTATAACTGTGTACACCGAGCAATGAGAGAGTGAGAGAAGGAAAATATGTGGTCAAGGTTTTTCACTGTAAGTCAAGCAATACAAAAGTGACAAACTTTAGCTCAAGAAGCTCTTGTAGCTCCTTCATCTTTATCATTTATTAAAGAATTGACAGATTTATGATTCATGTGATCAGTCTTAATATTTTAGGGGAAGCAGCTGCCTAAGACAGTGTAGGTTTGGATACAATTTTAGGAAGCGTTATCATTTTCCTACCCAATTTTAAACCAGTCGGTGGACTTGATAAAACATTTTTCATATGTACTTGTGTTGGAAGTCAAGGATGAACCTAGAACCTCTTGCACTTTAAAATGGAGCCTCAGTTCTTTCCTTTAAGTGATGTGAACCACAGCTGTCAAAATGTCAGAGCGATTGCCTTAAGGATACATTCTTCTTAGTTGTGAATTTTAAAAATTAAAGATTTTAAAGTTATTTTCAGGCATTTCTGCTATTTTTCTTTAACAGGGATGGAGGGAAAAAGGGCAAAAAATGAAAGAGTGGCAGCGGGGGAATGGCATTTAGCAAATGGTCTCCAGCTGGGATTGCACTGCTCAGGGCATATGTGGTGGGACTCCACTGCTCAGGGCATATGTGTCCATGTGGTATGCATCCTACCCACTCCACTTTCCGGTCTCCCTTGATGTTGTTGTTTTTCAGTTAGAAACAGAGTTGTTGACCATGAGTGGTGGCCACTCATCCATAAGTGGACCACCAATGGCCCACATCATCAAATGCTCTCATATCATGATCATCTTGTGCAACCCAATCTGATATGAATGATATTAACCTGCAATACTCATCATCTACACTTAGAATATGTAATGTCTAAGTAGAAAAAATGTTCACTACTACTCTAATTATTTTGATCTCTTAAAAAATAGAGATCCACTGTAATGTATTTAAAACAGGGAAAAAACTTTTCTCTTTTCCCTCTCTTTTCCAAAAATGTTGGAAGTCCAGAGTTAATAAATAATACTGAAAAAAATTAAGAACAATTAATAAACTTGGACAGATTCATCAGTCTCGCCGGCTGATCCATTTAATCTGTTTTGGTACACAAAAAAGTGACAACAGGTGCACTGGAGAAGCAACAAGACAGCCTTCCAAAAGAGAATGGTTTTGCTGGTGGTGGCCACAGACCATTTTGCAGTTCTAGTATGATGGACCAACATTACCAGCGCCCTACAAAGTGACCCCAAGTGGGCTAAACGTACTACTTATGTGCTTGTTTCCAATAAAACTGTGAGAATGTGGCATAAGAGCACTTCTTCCAATAGTGGGGCCTGCACTCATAGCCCAGCACCAGCAGCTCAACTTGTATTTAACCACCAGAACTGGCAGCTCTGCAACTGGTGCCCTGTTCTCCTTACAGATGAAAGCAGGTTCACATTGAGTACATGTGACAAGTGTGAAATATGCTGGCGACACCATGCTGGATGTTATGCTGCTTGCAACATCATCCAGCATGACTGGTTTGGCAGTGGGTCAGCGGTGTCCTTGGGAGGCACATTCCTGCAGGGTGACAGAGATCCCAGTGTGCTTGCCAACATTATCATCACTGCGGCTAGATACCAGGATGAAATCCTCAGACCCATTTTTTTAATCCTTATGCTGGTGAATTGGGCCTGGGTTCCTCCTGGTGCAGGACAATGACCGACCTCATGGAGCCAGAGTGTATAAACAGTTCCTAGGCAACAAAGGCATTGACACCACTGACAGTCCTTTATTGTCCTCAGACCTGAATCCAACTGAGAACATCTGAAATGTGTTCCCAACTCGATGCTACTAAGTAGCTCCACAAACTGTGCAAAAGATCAGTGATTCTGCCCTGATCCTGGTCTAGGAGGAGATCCCCCAGGAGCCATCCACAGCCTCATTAGGAGCATGCCCAGTTCCTGGGAGTGCATACAGGCATGTGGGAGCGATACACACACAAATCACATCAACCTGTGATTTCAACTTTCAACTTTGTTTTTTTTAGTGTGATTTTTAAATCCTGTGCTTGAAGGATTGATAATTTTGCTTTCCGCTGACCGTTGTTATGCCATTTTGATTTTTGAATTACACAATGTATCTATGTAAAGACTCTCTACTCGATTAGTTCATTCATCATCAACTGATGTGCGATTTAACGGTTCCATTCCTTTTTTTTGAGCAGCATATTGTCTATTATGTGCAATTATTTTCATTATGTCCATGCATGAAAAACTTGAACTATCCTTCATTCCTAGCATTTCTCTTTTTTCGCGGTGCTGAATAATTTGTGGTATAGAAAGAAACAAAATATAATCCTCATGCGATACATCTTTAGGGTGGCAAACACTGAAGCATTCACAGTAAGAGGTCTTCTAGATATGCTGATTCAAAAAATGATCTCATGTTGAATATTTAATTCAAGGAATAATGCATAATGCACTAACACTAAAGCGAGATTAAAGGATAATGATGCCTAATGTAACGTAACCCTTGTGTTAAGGGTAAAATAACAGAGAGGCAATTACCCTTAGTCTGTACTAGAGATGGACCGATCCGATATTACGTATCGGTATCGGTCCATACTGACCTAAATTACTGGATCGGATATCGGAGAAAAATAAAAAATGTAATCCGATCCATTAAATATCACGAAAGCACCTCACAAAACTTGCAACACGCCGTAACTCACCTCAGAACGTTAGCACGTCTGAGCAGTATGCATCACGTGATAGAGCGGCTGTGGCATGCGGGACCTGTAGGTGGTCTGGATAGCATTTGGAGCTTCGCTAGCAACCCGGCATTTCATCTCCGACAAAGTTATCCCGAGAGAAGTAAAGCAAGTGTGTAAGTCCATCTCTGAATGTTTGTAAAGCATTCCTGCGTTAAGCTTACCAAGCGATATATGGAGCGATATATGGAGCAACTGCCTCTTCTTGCTGCTACTTCAATCATGAAACTGCTTAATGATCAGCTGATCGGCTTTTCTGTCGTGAGTCCATCTCTTTTGTTTGTTTTTGGCCCACTTTGCACCAGAAAGAGGAAACCAGCGGCTGAACAACAGCAGCACGTTTAAGCTTGATCAGCTGTTGTTAGAATGTATTTAATATTACTTTCTACTCCAGGATTTTTTTCTATGTAGCTGACGCTGGTAACTGTGCAGGGGCGGATCTAGCAAAGTTTAGCCAGGGGGGCCGATAGGGCATTAACAGGGAAAAGGGGGCACAAAGACATACTTTTCTTTCTTATTCTCATTTAAAATGTCTAGCTTTTAACCCTTTAGAGCCGATCGGAGCGGGAACGCTCTGTTATGCGTAACTATTTTTAAATCCCGGTAGCACTGCAACCACGTAAGCTAGCGCAAAAAATTTTTTTGCATATGAAACCGGAGGAGTTGTACTTACATATTGTGCCATCAGCTTGTCCTAGGTCACGGTTTCCTTCCACATAAAGCTTTGCAAAAACTGCATAAAAAGCGCTTGCAGGAACAAAAACATAATATTCCAGAAACACGCTTTGCCGGTCCGATCAGCTGATCAAAACACTTCCTACGTTGGAATAGACGTCAGCGCGAACTTTTGCATTTCCGCCATTACCTGGCCGAAACCGGAAGTGACGTCATTTTCGCGGAAATGTAGTCTTTTTTGCGATCAGGGCCTCAGGGCCTATACTGCTCTTTTTAAAAGTTATCTTTGACTTTATGACTTTCTGTGTCGTTTCTGGGATGCTTAGGACTCATATTGCACTGCTGGAAATAGTTTATTTTGATGCATATGCTGCTTTTTTGCAAATTTGCAGTATAATATTTATATTTCGTTTTTCCTGCAGTGTATAAAAATTGGTGTATTTCAAAAATAAAATTATGAAGACACTCAAAATAAATTTCCTGTGGTGGGAAACTATTTTGTGCAACTTTTTTGTATTTACAGTTTTGAGGGATAAGCCTCTTAAATTTCTCTAACTACAAATATATGTTAAAAAATCAAAAACGATTTTCAATTTTTTTGTAGTTTATTGCACTTTTTTGCAATTTATGTAATTACTATGCACTTAATGAATACATATTATTAAAATCTGGGCTATAATGGTTGTATTGATGTATAGCAACTTGAAATGCTCCCAAAAATGGCTCCACAGCATGTAAAAATATAATATAAGCTCTGGCGGACTTGGTTCTATGGTAGGTCTTAAAGGGTTAATAAATAATTATCTGACACCCAAAGTTTTAATTTGATGCAAAATGAATAGAAGTCCATTATTGTATATAGTGACTATTAAGTCTAATATATATACCCTAGTAAGCTATAGTACTTTTTCCTTTGGGAAGGTACCATCTGTGCAGTCTGCAATTTTGTTGAAGAAAGATGTTGAATCTATTTAATATTTCTTGAAAAATAATTGATTTCTGTGCATTTTTTTTTTCACACTGCATCAAATTAAGGTTGATTACGTCGATTAAGCATCATGAGGTGGAGCGTGAGGGGTGGTTCCCTATTTTTTATTTATTTATTTTTGTTGTTGCTGGGAGTTGGAACCCTATTAGTTAGGTTGCTTAATATGCTAAGTACTCTTTAAAATATCAGAATAGGGAGGATGGTGTAGGTTTAAGTTTATTAGATTGATCAGTATTGCTGAACTACGAAATATTTTTTTTTGCATACAGGTATAACAGAATAGCTTTAGTGTAGTTGTTGTTTTAAACTTGAGTATGAACTTATACAAAATGCAGCAAGATATTTAAAAAACAGTTTTGTTGATTAAAAAACACTATCGGATTCATATCGGTATAGGCAGATATCCAAATTTATGGTATCGGTATCGGACATAAAAAAGTGGTATCGTGCCATCTCTAGTCTGTACATCAAGGGAAACAGAAACAGATAAAGGGGGTAAGAGGCAGGTGTTAAGTTTTCCCAAGAACGACAGAGGAGGCCCCTTTTTTATGTGCACATGATAATAGAAAAATGAAGAGACAGACTGCAGCTAAAATCAAATGGTAAACAGAGGTCATTAATGAGAAACAAAGCAAAAACTTTTTTGTTAAACTGTCTGCAAAACTCCTTGTGGTCACTGCTTTGTTTCTGGTGGAAAGCTAGAGGTGTGTTTCAGCTGTTGTTGTGGACAAAACCGCAGTCACCTGTGTGCTTTTCAAAAACCATTTACAAATAAGTTGAGAGTCCTTCTAAATCGCTGGCGTAAAACAGTGACGGATACACCGGAGATGGAAGCATTCACTTGTGAAATGTCATAGAAAATGGCCTGTTCTGCAAATAAATGAACACAGGCAGATTGAGAACAGAGCGTTGTTTTAGAAATGCAGTAACACAGAAACTTTCTGAGTAAGAAAGTTGTTTCTTCTTACTCTAATCTTCAATTTCAATGAGGACTTAGCCCCCCCCCCCCCACACACACACACAGTAGTCGGATGTAAACTGTAAATCCTTATCGTTTCTGACAAGCTCAGACAGCAGTCGTTTTGTGTCGACACAGGTGTGTTTAAAAAGCTGATCAAAAAAGAAACAGCATTATATCAGAGCACATATTAGACATATAAGACTCTATTTCTTTTATTTATGTTTAGAAAATAAACTTAGTTGACAAATCCCATCTATAACCCATTTTATTACATGGAAACAGACTAGCAATCAATCCTTATTTATAGGTTTTCATTTCAAACAGTTCTTGTGCGTAGATTGAGCATAAATGCATTCGATTATTTAGCATGGGTTAAAAGTGTAAGTAGGTATAGTTTTTAGGAGAGCTAATCTAGCAGTTTCCCTCTGCTCCCATTCTTTAAGCCAAGCTAAGCTTCCTGCATAAAAAGAAGTGTGATTAGTGCAGTTACATGTCAAATATGGTCCAGATTGTGATTTTGGTGCTGGGCTTTCTTTATTGCTCTGAGTGTATTCCTTTTTTATTCATTATTTGTATTCATTATTTTTTTATTGACATTTTGCTTCCTCTAACCCTCTGATTTAATGATCTGACTGCTGTGTCTGTCTCTCCGGGGTTTTCAACATGTTCATTGTTTGCTCTCTTTTGTTGTTCTAAAACCAGTGAAGTAGCAGGGCTGATGGCTGTCTTCACGCTTGGTTTATGGCAGGCGGTGGATACATACTGTGTGTTTTTACTAGTCCAAATGTCATCAGACAGAGACATGCTATAAATAAGTTCCAAACCATTAAACCAGCTCTCTGAGTTCTGACTCGGTATGCATTTGCCGTTGACTTGCATTGTGCATTTGAATGCTACCTTGAGAACTTTCCTTGCCTTTTAAGCTTGCAGTCTAATCCTCCACAGCCTGTGTGGTGGGCTCCTTATCTTCCTCTTATCTCTGTGTGGTGCACTTTATTTATTTTTCCTCGTCCTTTGCTGTATCACTTTTCCCTGCAAGGGCAACACTGGCTCCCCTAGACCTGCCCCAAAATGACCCGTCAGTATAATCTGATCCTTTTAGACTGAGCAGGACCAGTCTTTTGCATGCCAAAGTCTTGATGATGGGGGCCAAATGTCCTCCCGCTGCCCTCCAACTCACCAACGGCAGCAAGAAAAGGTCTCCTAATCTCTCGACAGTAACTCTAGATTCTGTTGACACTGACAAAGAAGGTTGCAACAGCAGAGGGGTGCAGACACGTCTTTCTAACTAAATCAGCAGTCTTTCTGGGCAGTGAGAATAGAGCTGGAATATGGGCGAGTGACACTCACGAATCAATGCAAGGAAGAGCAAAATATATCAGATTTGAGACTTTATAGGAGAATGAGGATTGACAGAGGAGCCAGGCCTCAGCCATTTTTTGAAATGTATCCATCAGGCAAAAAAAAGAAAGTAATCGTGTTTTCTTGTATCACTTTTCGTAAGAGTTAGAAAAGCTCCCTTACAAAGCAAATAATCTCGCAATATTGCAGAAAAGCATTTTCTCATAGTTGCTCTCAATAGCTTGCAGAGTGTGTGATCTTAGAAAAGACTAACATATCATTAATGTTTTGTTTGTAAAGCTGGGAAAACATGTTGTTCCATCACTCATTAATCTAATTTAATGTTTTTTTCAGCCATTGTTACTGAAGCTTTTAGGCACTCAGAAGTATTTCTCAAAACTTGTTTTTCAACCATATCAGCTGTTTTTATAGTTGTTCTGTATGGCTGCACCGAAAGAGGAAGTGAACAGCTGGCTGTCATAGTCTGGGAGGGGGTTTCAAAGAATACCTGCCATCACAGACACCCCCGATCTTACACTGGAAGTGTGTAGGGGTAGTTTTTGTACAGGCCATCCTGTTTTACAGCCTGGATAATGTGCAGGATGTTGTCATCCAACAGTGTTACAAGCAATATTATTTTATACATGCAAGCGTTGCTGTGTTTGTGGCATGCTCGTCTCCTAAATCCAATTCAGTAAGGAGAGATCACTTGGAAGAATTTAACATGATTTATTGAGACAGAGAAATTAAAGTATTTGCAGATTATACTCCGATAACCCCTCGTGGCAGAAGGGAATCCCAGTGGTGAAAGGATTTAGGAGTCTAGATGTTGGCAGTGGTGAAGATAAGGAATAGAGCTCAGGCTGTGATGTCTGAGGTGGAGATGGGGAGGAGGTCGATTGCAAAGACAGTCTAAATGGGAGAATGACAAGAGAGCGCAGATTTAAACCATGCAAAGTGGAGGCTGATTGGCTCAAAGAATGCAGGTGAGAAGATGATTGGACTGGAGTAATGATGTCAGTATTGAGATTGGCAGCGTGGGAAAGCAGTCAACATGTAAACAGAAAAGCAGCTGAACACCCAGGAAAGCAGGCGGATGGGTGATTACAGATCTTCCTTATTGAAATTACGCATCAGCTTCATTTGACAGATTTACTGATTCACGCCGGTTTTTATTTGATTACCCCACTGATGCGAGATGTTGGCAGCAGCACTGATGGTGAGGGAAGGTAAGAGTAAACGACAAGGACACTCAGCGAAGCACCAAGGTCCTTGTGTCATATACATCCTTCAATGTGCCACTGGTTGCTGCTGAGCTCTTTAGAAAAACTGCCGCCTCAGATACTCAATATTAATATGTGTTTGGAGCTAATGTTATTAAAGGTGCTGGAAGAGACCGCTGAACACTTTGAGATATACAGTTTGCACACGAGGACAGGACAGATGAGGGTTAATGGTATTGTAGAAAAACTCCAACATAAGCACAAAAAAAAATGCAATGAGGTGCCATGCATGTTGCCGAGCCATTTATGATTTCAGTGTCACAGCACAAGGGGCACGTTTGTGACCCAGTAAAAATGAAAATAATTAATACAGGATTTGTTTTGTTTATGCCCTGCAGTCCCCAGGCTTGCTTGTTTGTTTGGACAAAGTCTGCGGTGACGCACATATCGTGATGCTGTTGTAGATGAGTGTAACACAGAGAAGATAGATGGCGACACATCCAGGCCCGTTCTTCTACCCATGTGATGCGCTGTATAGTGGAGATAACATATAAGGCATTACATACAAATTGAAACATTAAACCACTACATAAAGATTCACGTTGACAGTAGACCACATAGGGAAGATTTATGTTCTTGTTGCTGTTCATTATCCTCTTGGCTGATTAAATAATGAAAATAAAATCCTGTCATAACTGCAAAAAACACCCATCCTGAATCAACTGAACAATAGAAAATAGTCAGAGACCATGGTTATTATAAAATGTCATGGTTATCCATTAAGTTGTTTAAAAGATTAATATCTACAAAGCCACAATGCTATCATGACTGCAGCAAGTGTCCTGCATTCAAATAAAGGAATAAATAAGGAATTCATAAAAGGATATTCACAGCAAAGGAGCACAATTATTGCTTACTGACAGTGAAGATGGGAATAGTGACGGATAGATGAAGCCCATTGAGCTGAGAGTCAGCAGTATGAGGTACAAAAATGAGCATCTACAGACACATGACAGGGACGAGAGTGTTTGATGTGCGAGTCCAATTTCTAAACTAAAGAAACCTTTTCTTGATTAAAATTATGTTTAGACATTTCTCTTAATGCCTGATAGTTTTTTTTCTGTTAATGTAACTAAACAGTGCAGTAAAAAGTAACACAGTAGGATCTCGTTGGCTTCCTGCATTTATGCTTGTATTTTGTGCTCATATATATAAACTTTACCCATCTTTACCCATGAGGTTTTCTATCTAACAACAGAAAGTGGATAATATGCGCACATACCTACTGCAATAGTTGTTTCTGCTTTGGGATGACACAGACTCACAATTTCAGGGTTTTTTTTCTTAATCTCTTTTGAGTCCTTTTAAAAACAAGGCCATAGGTCCCGAGAGTAAAACAGACCACAGTGGTTGTACAAAGATTATAAAACCAACATTATGTACTCCATGTGAACTTGTGCTGAGGGGCTGAGGGCGAAGTGATGACTTGTCGCTTCAGTCTCTGCTCTCGAAGTCGTTTGGAGCTAAATGGCTCTTTGTGTGGAGTGCTTAGTTAAGGCTAGAAAAGCATGAAGTATAGAGGAGTGTGTAATGTTAAAAAAGAAACAAGGCGGTGAAATATTCATAATGGAATTGTCCTGGCTCGGAAAAGCGTTATTTATTGATGCCGTACATGTGATGGAAATTGGGGAATAGTTCTGTGTGGATTTACATGCTTGCAAAACAGAAAACTGCTGCCCGGCTTTTGTGGTCTGTGTAGTTCTTGCAGCAGCTAGGCCAGGACTTCTGTTTTCTGAGAGAGTGCATGCTCAAGGTTTGCTATCAGCGAAGTCAGATTTGGTAAAATTTGGGGAGACGTGACGATTGCAATCCATAACTGAATGGCTTACCCATACGTGGAGACTCCATGAGCAAGCAGACACAGACAATGAGGTTGTGTTTTGGTGAAGTGTTACATTTTCATGCGTGTGTTTCTGTAAAAGGAGTACAGGAGAAATTCTGACAAGTCAAACCAGTTAAGGTTCATGTGACAATGAAGCAATGGTGGTGCAGTCCCAGATGTTAAGGAAACAACAACTCAGACCCAGAAGGACTTTAGAGGGGGTCTGAGTTGCTCAAAGAATGCTGCCAGTTTGCTCTAAATTCATTTTGTACAATATAGGTTAAAAAAACCCTCCATGACAGGTCATTTTTCACTCCACCTGTGTATTCCTACTATGAACACCTGCGGTCACCTGGGATTTGTCTCAACCCCTGATGTTTGTTAGTCCAGCCTCGACCGAAGCCAAATTATTCGCACACGTGCATATGTCAGTACATACACACACACAAACTCAATGTGTTGCTTCTCACTTCTAATTAGAGAACCATCGTTTCCCACCAGGAGTCAAGTCTAGACTTGTTTGTACGTGGGGATTTATAATAGAAGGTGTAATTTACCCTCTGAGTCAGTAATCGCGTGTGCGCAACGTGCGTGATTCTATCTTGGTATTATTCACAGTGGAAATGGACATTTATTATTGTAGTTCTGTGTGCGTATTTCTTGCCCTTTCTTCCCACATCTATTGCCTTTAAGTGTTAATGGAGCTATGTGTTGCTGCCTGATGCCTCTCTCTTGACTGATATTCCATATGGAGCCACAATCCAAAGCATGCTCTTAAAAACAATCTGCACAAAGGGGAAAAAAAAGGAAATGTGTCCATGTGTGTGCATTCAAGTGTGTGTGTGTGTGCTAGCTGTGCAGGGGTACAGAATACAGTAGAGCAGCTGGTATTGCACTCTGTCCTGTTCAATTCATAATGTTTTAATCCCCCTCCAGCTTTGGTCCACGGAGCAGGAAGAACGTTTGCTGCCTGTTGTATGAACGATAGAGCTGGCTCTTAAGTAACCGTAATGGGCGTCCTCTAAACTGCATCCCATGTACATAATTGTGTTCCAGTCAGACAGTTATTAAATATGATGACCAAACTGTAAAGTGGCTAGCAGATCAAGAATCATTCATCCAGTTAGTAAAAATGGGTGAGAGTGACTATTTTTTTTAAAAATGTTCAATCACAGTTTGTTAGATTTAGCAAACAAAACTACTTGGTTAGTTTATGCAGTGATTTTGTTTTTGGTTAATATAATAGACCCTTTCACAACATTAACTTTGTGTTTTGATGCCCTGAAGGCGAGGCCTTGACATGGCAACGGTGTCATTATCATGTCATCATTAACGTGACAGTCGTGTTGATGGGGTTGCACGGAGGAACATTAATTATGGTGTTGCAGCAACAACACAGTGATATCAGATTATTCTACGCTTCCCAGTCAACAAGCAAACAAGTGTTAGCACGCATCGTTCGTCAAACTCACCGTGCATACAAATTGAATTACTATTTATAATAAATCATGGTTGGATATCTTATTTATCACCGCTGTTTGCAGTTACTAAAACATTACAATGATGTTTCACATTCAAAAGTCAAAGGTCAACCTCACTGTAACGTTATAATATTTTTTTTAAAATTTCTTTTCTGTGCATTACTCAACAGAGTAAGTCACGAAAAAGAGATTCCAAAAAAATATATATATTTTTGGCCAGAGTGCAGCAACATCCATATCTTGTGGCTGCCATGGCTATGTTTAATCAGAATCAGCTTTGTTGGCCACATATAGTTTGTTTTAACAAAGTGGCCACACAATATATTGTTTTATTGCACATTTTAAGTCGCATCCATGCAATGAAATCCTCTGTACCCATTTCTGGGTAGCTGAATTTAGATGTGAGAAGCTTAGTACGCTACAATGACTTGATAGCACAATTTTCCAGGGGGCACTTGAGGTACAGCAAGTGCAAGCAAAGGTGGAGCACTCTCACAGCAGGGTGGGATGTTTCTTTGCGCTCTTGTGTGCATGTCTCAGAGACCAAGAGCGAGCAGACAAGTAAAAGGGAAAGTGTTTTTTTTTAAATAATGTTTCTGTGTCCATATCTTGTACATGTGCTGTTTGCGCATGCACCTGTTCATACCTAATGTAACTTGAGTAAGTGCTTGTTTGCTAGTGTTCTACATCAAATGTAGTGGCCATGCAGTTTGTCAGAAAGACTGTTTCATTTCAGTATTGATGTGTGTGCGCTCTGTGAATTATAGCGACGGGGAGGTTCTGCCTGAAACAGATTCATCAGACCACTGTAGCACTGATGAATCTGTTTCAGTGCAGGTTCCCTCAACAGCAAAGCCACCACACTAACACCGTCTATTGAAGCATGATGCATAAGTCTCCCTTCTCTTTCTCGCTCTCTCAGTGAATACACATTTCTTTTAGTATGCATGTTCTTGGATGTTTACAGCAACATGCAAATGATGCTTCCATCATTTGATAAGGCATGTGTGAATTCCCATGCCGGTCTACGCAAATACACATCCAGGGTGATAAAGTACCAACTCTGACAAGACGAAGACCTGCTAAACTGGAGAATCTAGAGAAATCTCTGTGTGCAAGGAACAAGGCTATCAATCAGTACTGTCTGTGCCTATTCCTGTGACCTTTGACCCCTCAGATGATACTTCATTAAAATAGTCATGATTTTGTTTAAATGGAAATCACTGCATTTGAAGTCATTATCATAAAATTCACTGTACTAACAAGAAATCAAGGCTAAAACTCTATCATGCAAGAAAGTCATAAGAGAACATGATCCAGACACCTCCTCTTTGTTTGGTTGACAGGACTTGAGGAGAGCTTCGTTTGCTTTTGGGTGAACTATTCACACAGCAAATGCTCACACATCTGAAGACCTGTCGTGGGTGTACCCCACCTGTCAGCTGTTTGCATTTGTGCTGTTTTTTTTTTCTTTTTTCATTGTTGCTTGACCAAACTTGTTTGCTAAAAAACAAAAATGAAAAAACAACAACTTTATGATGAAATGTTTTGCCAGATGCTAACCCTAATATAGATCTATTTTTTGTCTTTCTACTAGCTATAACATTCTAAGTTTAGTTTTATTAGGTGAATGATGCAGTTGTACTAATACACTTTCAAGATTTCAAAACCTTCCCTTTAATCCAGCAGTTAAACTATCCAGTCCATTTCAGCCATCTCTCTCACTCACACACACACACGCACACACACACACACGCACGCACGCACGCACGCACACACACACACACACACACACACACACAGAAATACACAAAAAGCTCTTACCCCAGTTCTGTTTTACCTCTGCTGCTCTATGTCCCCCCCGCCTTAGTGCATATGGAAAGTCTAAGAATATGCATGTCACCTGATGGGCCTGATAACAGTGTATTGATGCCAGTCCTTAGTAAGTGAGGGACTGCTCAAGTGCCTGCACATCTGTGTGTGTGTGTTTTTCCCACCAGAAGGCAAAGGATCAGTGGGTTGTTGACATCCACAGTGCTTTTCTACCAAAGCTTAAGTGCCCCAAAGGGACACGGTGTTGCTGATTAGTGCAGCTAGATGCAAGAGGGACAGGGAACACATGTCCATACGTCTCTCTCTCTCTCTCTCTCTCTCTCTCTCTCTCTCTCTCTCTCACTAACTCTTACTTTAAAGCTTTTCACCCCAGTCTCTACCCCACTCCCACTACCTTCCTTTCTTCTTGTTTCTGTATTTCCCGACTCTCTCTGTTCAGCTGCGCCTCACCATCCAACAGCTTTCCACACCGCTTTCTTCTCTCTGAGTCACTTGTCAATATCTTTGTGTACACTTAACCTTTCCACGTTTTTCCTGTGCCTCCCGCCTCCCTCTGCTGATCGCACACTGGATCTTCTGTGATGACACATGTAGATAATTCAGTGGAAAACACAGAATAGTCTGCCTGCACGCTGTTTTATGATAGATAGAAATGAAGGTTGGGGTAGCGGAAAGAGACAGTTTGCATTCTTTGTGCTGATAATCTAGCCCAAAATGTTCAAAGACGGTATTTGAGTCATAGTTAATCTTAAGCTTTCCTGGAAGGCAGTGACTCAGACCTGGGCTAATATAATAATTCCTGTGCCTGCTTTTTCACACAGAAAAAATAAAAAACAAAAAAACATGATCTTATTGTACCGTGCCATTCACAGTATAAATGTAAAACAACTGTTCAAGCTGTTGTTATAACCTTTTTTAAAACAAAATGTTAAAATGTTAAGTGACCATTAGCAGCTGTGTGAATAACTACATGGATAATTTTCACTACAGTAGCATTGAATAAGTTTGTATTTGAACCAATAAATGGGATTTTTCTTTCCTAACCATAACACCATAAAATCGCTACACCTGAGCAGCTATTTATGGTGCCTCAGGCTTACCAAAGAGTGGGTGAAAACAATCCCACTGTAAACAACAGTGACTCTTAAGATTAGTCCCACACAAGACATAACTCCAAGTGCTGGACCAAAAATTCCCTCTTTAGGAGACAAAAAAGTGAAATCAGTACAGTTTTAGCAAATAGAGTTCAAACCTTTTGTCTCAGGAAAGATACAAGGGAGAGTTTTCATTTTAAAAAGAAATCCACGGGGAAACACCTGTGGAGTTGCAACGATTCAGTATGTGGTTGTGCAGCAATTTGTTTGTTTTACTGATGAGATGTACACTTACAGGCCACTTTATTAAGGCCACCTTACAAGTGCCTGGTTTGTATGCCTTTATGCCTTTATCCTATATAGCAGGGGTCCCCAATCCCAGTCCACGAAGGCCGGTGTCCCTGCAGGTTTTAGATCTCACCCTGGGTCAGCACACCTGAATCACATGATTAGTTCATTACCAGGCCTCTGGAGAACTTCAAGACATGTTGAGAAGGTAATTTATCCATTTAAATCAGCTGTGTTGGATCAAGGACGCATCTAAAACCTGCAGGGACACCGGCCCTCGTGGACTGGGATTGGGGACCCCTGCTATATAGCATAGAATAATTGCTGGAAAAATGAGGCACAAATTTGTCAGCTGCACATCCAAGTCTCCCATTTCATCACACCCTAAAAGTGCTGTACTGGATTGAGATCTGGTGACTATGGAGGCCATTTGATTACAGCAAACTCACTGTCACATTCAAGAAAATAGTTTGAGATAAACTGAGGTTTGTGACTGTTACGGCCCTAGCAGGGCCTCCTCCTGAAGGTGCCTGTGTGGGCGTGTCACACTACCTCTTCTGCCTGAGGTGCCACCTTTCCCTTTTGTGCAGCTGACTCTCGTCAGTAATCAAGGAGATTTAAGCCCAGGGAAAGGTGAGCTCTGGGCCAGAGTGCCATTTTGTGTGGGCCCAGCTAGTGAGCTGAGTGTCTTGTGGTGTTTCCAGCTAGTGAGCTGTGTATTGTGGTTTCCAGCTAGTGAGCTGCGCTTTCCTTTTGACTTTTTGCCTTACTGACCGACGCCTGAGTTGTTTGTTTCTTTTATGGTGATAACGGCTTGTCCGTCTCTTTTAGTTGAATTACTTCAATAAAACTGTTTTATTTAACGTTTTGCCTCCCTGACTCCTTTTTCTGACCCGGTCACTTTTGTTACTTCCCCCTCCCCGCCTAGACCCCTCAGGGGAACGTAACAGTGACATGGAGCGTTATCATGCCTGAAGTCTGTACCCTGTCATAAAGGGAGTTTTGAGTTGGAATTGGTTTTTGATTATCTTGCTTTGTTCACCTTTAGAGATTCAAC
The DNA here is from genome assembly GCF_057382275.1 of Copadichromis virginalis. NCBI lineage: Eukaryota > Metazoa > Chordata > Actinopteri > Cichliformes > Cichlidae > Copadichromis > Copadichromis virginalis. The sequence continues at coordinate 17,420,430 of NC_140633.1, forward strand.
TTCCCAGTTAAGTGAGTGTCCAGCTGAGCTTAGTAAGTTCTTCCTTCGGGCACTCTTTTGTTGTTTTGCCTTTTTTATTTTCGGAGTAATCCTGGGCGGGGATTAGTTCCCTGTTGGGGGTAGGCAATTCAGGGCTCCAGTCGCTGAAGTTTCGCCTTTCAAGTTGCCTCGAGCCCGGCACGCTCCAGAAGATAGGTAAAGTTAGTTGTGTTTGTTTATTGTGTAAACTGTAAGAGGTAAGTTGGTCATTTAAACTAAGTTGTGTAGTTTTGGAGTGAGTTGGCAGAGAGGTGTGGTTGTGTCTTAATTAGGGTGTTTTCTAACCCTTCTCCGGCCCCCAAAATGGCTGATGAAGCCATCAGTGCACAGGTGTCTAGAAGCTCGTTTGTAAGTAATAACATCCACCTGGTTCCCGTTTTCTGTGAATCCAGTGTTGAGAGCTTCTTCAGTGTGTTTGAAAGCATAGCAACTGCATTACAGTGGCCTGAAGACGTGTGGGGGGGGTGATGTTGCTGTGTAAATTCACAGGTAAGGCTCAGGAAGCTTGCTCTGGTCTGTCTAGGCAGGACAGCCTAGTTTATGAAAAGATTAAAAGTGCCGTCCTCCAAGCCTATGAACTTGTGCCTGAGGCCTATAGGCAGAACTTTCGAGGTTTGGAGTTGGCACAGGGTCAGTCCTACCTTGACTTTGCTCGGGAGAAGGCAAAGCTTTTTGGTAGGTGGTGCTCTGCAAGCCAGGTTCACAATTTTGGGTCGTTACGTGAGCTCATGCTTGTGGAGGATTTTAAAAACTCTGTTCCTAAGTGCATTGCTCTTTATTTAAGCGAACAGAGGGTTTCCACTTTACAGCAGGCTGCCATACTGGCAGATGAGTTTACCCTAACTCATAAAACAAATGCTGTGGAATGTGACATCCCTTCTCACTATAATACATCTTGGAGAGATAGGAGGGAGCCAGCTAACAAGGCTGAAAAAGTTGTGGTTTCGAGACCCAAAACAAAGCTTTGTTTCTTCTGCCACAACCCTGGACACCTCATTGCTGACTGTTCAAAATTGAAACTCAAACGGAAAGCCGACTCAAAGCAACAAGTGCCTGCTTTGAGAAAAGCTAGTCGTGGTTCTCAAACCGACCAGGTTGCCAGGCCTAATAAAAGGCTACACTTGGAGCATAATTGCTCAATCGTGTCATTTAGTCAGTGTGAGAGGTCAACTAACCCTGAGCTGCTGCTGGTTGACAATGTCCCCGTTCCTCAACATGACCTGCAGGTGGACAGATCATGTATAACACCACCACTCAGACCTGCACCCCTGACTAACAAACATGCCTGTACCCGTGACCTGAGCAATCGTCTGAAAACTGTTGCAGTAAGGTCTTCTGACTGCCTGCTGTGTTCTCCACATGTGATGGCTCAAAAAAGCCCTAGCCATCACATGAGACATTGTTTTGAGGGTCTGCGGCCACCCTCAGTCAGTATTTTGAACCCGTTGAGATGGGGTTGGCAGCTTCCGCAGGCAATGCCTAACCGTTGCTATGGGGTTTGGTAGGTGGAAAGCCTGCAATTTGTTGATGCGATGGTTACGGACTTGATTAGTTGTTTTGGTTATCATAATCATTTGACAAACCACGGGTTTGTATTTATGGGAGGGGGTGTTACGGCCCTAGCAGGGCCTCCTCCTGAAGGTGCCTGTGTGGGCGTGTCACACTACCTCTTCTGCCTGAGGTGCCCCCTTTCCCTTTTGTGCAGCTGACTCTCATCAGTAATCAAGGAGATTTAAGCCCAGGGAAAGGTGAGCTCTGGGCCAGAGTGCCATTTTGTGTGGGCCCAGCTAGTGAGCTGAGTGTCTTGTGGTGTTTCCAGCTAGTGAGCTGTGTATTGTGGTTTCCAGCTAGTGAGCTGCGCTTTCCTTTTGACTTTTTGCCTTACTGACCGACGCCTGAGTTTTGTTTGTTTCTTTTATGGTGATAACGGCTTGTCCGTCTCTTTTAGTTGAATTACTTCAATAAAACTGTTTTATTTAACGTTTTGCCTCCCTGACTCCTTTTTCTGACCCGGTCACTTTTGTTACTTCCCCCTCCCCGCCTAGACCCCTCAGGGGAACGTAACAGTGACATGGAGCGTTATCATGCCTGAAGTCTGTACCCTGTCATAAAGGGATGGACATGGTCAGCAAAATACTCAGCAAGATAGGATGTGGTGTTTAAATGATGCTCAATTGATACTAAGTGTACTAAGAGGGTTAGAGAGTTATGTAGGCAACTGGAATCTCAAACATCTGCAACTGAAAAGCCATCGGCTTCAAAATGATACATAACGAGCAAATCGTTTGTACACAACTGAAAGTAGATGATTCACAGAATTCAGAGTATCTAGCTTTTAAATATATAAATACTAGTTTATAACCAGATGTAGGAACAGAACGGTCAGATTAGAACTTGACAAAAAAATGTCGGGTTGGTTCAAAACTGACGATGAGATCCACAAGTAACTGCAGCTGAAGGTGGCTCCAGGAAAGCCCTGGCAGAACATCTCAAGGGAGGAAGCATTTACTGATGTTCTAGATTTCAGGTGCTATAGTTCTATACGTCAAGATTTTCATCTAAGTATTTATAAAAAAATCGGATTTTAGTTAAGTTTTTCCAATTATCTTTGAGCCTCTAAAACTACCGTACTGTTTATAAAATACAATGCTTGGGTGAAACCCTTTGAATTCAACCTGAAAAGGTGCAGTCGCATCTTCATTGTGGTGTGCAAAAGGCAAAACTACAAAAATTACATAACTGTTCAAAAACCTATGAACTCATTCTGAAAGTCCTTTACCCTTGCAGTGGCAGAGAGCAGTTCAGTGGCCATCTCTTGTGCTTTAGCCTGCAGTACAAAGTTGTCATGTGTGTTATTCCTCCAGATTACAAGTGAAGGGAGTGCTGTCTAATTATGACATAGTGCAGTTAGTGTGTGTCAGTCTCCCTAATGATAAGTGACTAGAGACAGAGGATAGGCCTTGTCATACACCCCACATGTTTTATTCATATCAACTGTACAAGGAAACTGCATTGTGCCAGACAAGCCCGATTCTGGCTCGATCTGAGGACAGAAGTTTCATTTTGGGGAATAGTGGAGTGGAATCCAGTCTATTTTCTTCACCCTTTAATAATGTAGTATATGTTGTCTTTTAAACATTTAAATAGATAAAATTATATATTCCTGTGTTGTTTGGCTTACATAAGCTAGCCAACTTTGGCAGATACACGTGTTTGCTGACCTTCAGTTTAAAATATGTATCGCTTTACTTTACAATCCATATGAAATAGAAAAGTGGCTTCAATAGTTCATTTATCATGCACCATTGAGCACATGCGTATGTTTGGGCAGTACAGTATTTGGACATATCAAAATTCTGATATTCGGAGAATATCACTTCAAAGTCCACATAAAGTCCATTCACAGAGTTGTTTTCTAGTTAAAAGGGTCTCCTGTTTGCAATACAGCTTTTTACTTTGTGTACCTAAAAGTGTCACCTAATTTGTTCTGTTTGCGTGGTGTTAAGCAGTAAGCTCAGTCTCATTCACGTGGCAGACGTATGTGCTGAGAAATAGCCTCCCGGGTTCACCCGCTCACTAACCACATTCGGCATTGATAGTTTGGACATGTCTCTTTATAGTCTAATTCTTTGTTTGATGCCATATGTGTTCAGTCCAACTTAGTTTCCTATGAATTGTGTTTACAGCATGTCCTTACTAATCTCACTAAATCCCATTGGCCACAGTCAACAAGAAAGCATATTTTAGGTCTCATGTTTGAAGAGACAATAGAAGAACCATAGGTACTAATCTCTCCACGGAGGTGAATGAAAGTTCTTGCAAGGATTTGCTGTTCATGTTTTTGTTCTCAGAGCTGGATCTTCTCATTCACCGGTTAGGATGGGATTTACAATCCACTTGTTATTCTTGTTGGTGTATAGAGTCCCTAGCTGAATCACAAAATCCATCGGTCAAGCTCCTCACCTAGCATCGAAGAGCAATATCTCAGTGTTTTAGTGTATCCGGTATAATCAGAATAGCAGACATCCTGTTCAATTTTTGGATATTTTTTTCACGACTAACAATAGCTAATTAGCTCTTAAAAAGTTATATTCTTGTTAACCTACGATTTTGAGATTGCATTTTGGCAAAACGAGCCCTCTTTAGCTCTCCGCACAGAGTGTCTAACTGAATACAACCAAAACAAAAGTGGCCAATCAGTGCTAAGACTACAAGCAAACTTCCAGGACCAAACATGTTGTTCCCTGTCCAAAGAGTCTTTATTCGTTTTGAAGTTTGTGTTTATGTGGATGTTCTTTCACCGTGTGTCTTTGTCCTGCCTTGCTCCCCTCACCCGCAGTCGGTTCTGCCAGATGGCCACGCCTTCCTTTGCCTGGTTCTGCTGGAGGTCTCTTCCTGTTAAAAAATATATTTTCTTCCCCACTGTTGCCAATCTGCTTGCTCATAGGGGGTCACCTGATTATTGCTGTTGTTTTTTTCCCCTCCTCTGTATTATTGTAGGATATGAAGTGCCTTGAGGCAACTGTTGTTTTGATTTGGTTCCATATAAATAAAACTGAATTAGCAATCATGGGCATGTTGGTAAGAAAAAAAATATGACTCATGTGTTTATAATTTATTCACTAGTTTTAGCAGTGTAGTTAAATTAAACAGTTAAATTAAATTCTATAATAATCTAATAATGTACAAAAAACCCAATATCTGTGGCTAAAATAGCTATTTCACTGTGAAGTGCTCTAAATAGAGTGCATCTCAAATTAAACCCACTGTCTGACTAAAAGTGGGGTTGCCACTTGTTAAGTATTTAATCAGGTTTTCCTTTTATTGTTTTAAACATCAGGTTTGATTTTGAGTCACCTTTTCACACACCGGGAGCGTGCTTAACTTACCATATTTTCTGTGATTGTCTGTTAAGCCTGACTTATTTTTGTTTCCTCGTATTTTTACTTTTCTTTACAATTTGAAATATTTGCAGGTTTGTTTTTCCAATTTCCCAGAAACCAATTCAAGTGCTAAACCTCGACAGAACATCTTTATAAGACAAGTAATGGTAGCAACATGGCGCAGTGGTGTTTTCTCTGTCAGAATCCAACCACCCCACAGACAGTTGTCTCTTTTATGAATTGTGTTTGTTTAGTGTTTACTTTATCACATCTCTCCTTCTCTTTACCTCAGTGGCAGAACCATTTCCACATGTACTCCTGCATTATTTAGCTGCCCACTGCTCTTTTTTAGCCTTTTTAAAAAACAGATATTCTTTTTCTTTCTCTCTTTTACTCTCTTTACCTCATCACCTCATTTGGGCATCAGATTGGCTTTTGTTACTTCAGCTGTGAATTGGTAAATGTCAGGTATACAGATTGCTGCCATCTTTGCAATGCAAACATATTGTCCTTCAGTCCTGCATAATCTCCCCTGCTGTGGGTCTTTATCTTTGGTTTAAACCGATGGAAATCTCGTCCATTTGATTGGAGAAGTGTACTCCCCGCATTAAAATGCAACACTGCATGCATGCATTGAAATTGCCGCACAAACCTGGCCTCTCTCCCAAGGTATACTGAAGTGTTAAGCTGTGGCCAGGAAAAGAAATATCACTGAGTGTGCCTCAGTAGAGCGCGTGTCCAATAGAAAGGCTCTTTTTTTTAAGTTATACAACTTAACATCCCATATTGCCGTGTTTGTACTGTAAGTGATAAATTCACAGATGACTATCAGGTGCCATTTTCCCACCCCGTGAGTCAGCTTTCATCATGTTCCAGGAGGTGAGAAGCCTTCCCAGCATTACAGACACAACAGTTGCAATCACCTCCCCTAAATACCTCATTCACTGACATAAAGTGGCGTCCCTGGATGTCTCTGACAGACTGTGACTCCACAGCAGATGATTCACTGGTGCTGTAGCACCACTGGCTGGGTTCACAGTGTGTTCAGGAAGGGTCTGTCGATCATGCAAAAGTGGTAAATTAACCATTAACCCACTTTATCGTCATCCCGGCCAACAGAGAACAGATGGTGTTGTCAGAAGATCTTGTACTGTTGCAGTCATATATTTTTTAATATGATTTAAGTGCTGGAGCTGCGGAGAGGTAAAGAAATACTGGAGCTGTCTCTTGTTAGCCAGGTAGGCTTTTGATCCTCGTACTTACCCCAGTGGAGGTAGTGGCAATGTCAATTCTTCAAACAGGAATTAGAAACAAGCTTTTATTTTTGCAAAACAATCCGTAAACAGATGACATTAACTAATAACAATAACTGCATTAATAACTATTACTGTATTTGATGTTATTGTTGCTTGGGTTTGATACGCTGCATAAGGACATCAGTCAGTCAAACATTTAACATATAATTCTAGGGTCCAATGGCAGAAGAATAGAAATTACACAAAAATCCCAGATTTAGCAAATGTGATACAAATTAAAACACACACACACACACACACACACACACACACACACACACACACACACACACACATTTTCCTCTTTACAGTATAATGCTTCATACCTGATTGCATCTGGAGTGAAGGGTTTGTGTTTGGTGGTCAAATTGCTTTTAACCAGTGTTGGGAAGGTAACTTTTAAAATGTATTCCACTACAGATTACAGAATAAATGCCCCAGAATGTAGTTTGTAATGTATTTCGTTACGTTGCTTAATGCGAGTAACGTATTCTGAATACTTTGGATTACTTAATATATTGTGATGCTTTTTACAACTACATGAATGTACTATTGCTGTGGGATTTATTACTATTACTGAAGGCTACTCGCCACCGAGCTAACATTGTTAGCTGGCTTTAGCTGAGGTTAGTTCATGGACTGCTTTCAGAACTGCACATGATTATTTGCAGCTAGCAGGTTGTAATGCAGTCCATCAAAGATACTGAAGTGGCACATAACCCAGGTAGCTACCACAACTAAAACAAAGCAGTTGCAGTGGGCTAACGTTAGTTTTTAAAAAAGAACTTACTTCCAGATGTTTCTTTAGGTTGGAGGTGGAGTCTTTTAATAATAATAATGGATTGCATTTATATAGCGCTTTTCGGGGCCCTCAAAGCGCTTTACAATTCCACTATTCATTCACTCACTGGTGGAGGCAAGCTACAGTTGTAGCCACAGCTGCCCTGGGGCAGACTGACAGAGGGGAGGCTGCCATATCACGCCATCGGCCCCTCTGGCCAACACCAGTAGGCGGCAGATGAGGTGTCTTGCCAAAGGACACAACGGCCGAGACTGTCCGAGCCGGGGCTTGAACCGGCAACCTTCCGGTTACAAGATGAACTGCCAACTCTTTGAGCCACGATCGCCCTTTGACACTGACAGCAGCTTGGTTGCTGGCAAACGGGGTTTGCATTGCCCGGTCAGATTTTGCCCATCCCTTTCTTTAAATGTGAAGTGGTGTCCGAATTTCCAAGTAAGAAATGCATTCCTGCCCATGTTCTGCTGGCTCTGTTGTGCTGGCTGCAGGTCTATTGTGTAACTGACGCCACCAATGTTAACCGGATGCTTACATTATAGCCTCTTATTGGTATCTTATTGTTTTGTTTTTATTTCCGGTAATGCGTGGAATTACCACAATTAGAGAGGAGATAGAGAAGAGATAGCCTAACATAAACGGGAAAAGACCGCCGTGTAATCCATTTATTTCAACAAAGTAACTGTATTCTAATTATGACTTTTTTAAATGGTATCTGTAACGCATGCTGGTACATGTATTCTGTTACTCCCCAACACTGCGTTTAACTCCTACTTTTCAAATGTTACATTAAGAGAGTGAAAACTAACTGTTTTTTTCCACGACATTGCTTAAAAACAGAATGCGTGTGTTCTTTATCATTTCTGTGCTAACATTTTCATTTTCTATATTTCTATTATTTCTATGTTTTTCTGTATCCATGATCCTGCAGTTTGGTGTGATCAGAGTGACACAAAGCAGTTAAAGTTTTTATTCAACTGTAACCAGTGTCACTTCAAGTGGTCTTTGCATGTACAGACTAATGGAAATGTCGTGTATAAGTGGATTGCCTCCATATGTTTTTTTGGATTGAATAAAGTAACTTGAGGTGGTTGACCTGCAGTGTGTTGATCGCTGTGTGTGTGCATTTATCTCAGAACTTGCATACACTAACAAATGCAGACCTACAGTAACACATCGTTGGGCATTTAGGAACCACTTGACATATTCATGCCCATCTGTTGTTTAGAGTCAACACAAGGCGGTGCTCCAGAGAGACAGGAGGAGGTGTCAGACCACATCGTGTTTGTAATACACTGAAGGTCCAGACAAAGTCATTTCTATTTACTGGGGTTTTAATCTTGTCAAACTATGTCTTATTTGCATTTTGATGTCAGCGAGCAGATTGAATCTTTCCAAACTGTCTCTAGTTACCGGAGAGGATTTACTCTTCTGGATTTACTCTTACTCCTTTAACAACCCTCAAATAATCTTGATAAACTGTTAGTGTTTCAAGATGCAAATGTAAGATTAAAACCTTCAGATCATAGAACCACCATCAAACTTGTCCTTGGTGTGCTGCAGACAGCACACTCAGGTTTTGTGGTCAGCATCTTTAGTTTCCATATCAGGGACTTTATTTTGTGGTCAATTCTTTATTATATGACTTCCTGAATAATTTAATTGTACTACTAATTCCAACTACAGGGCCTCAAAAGAGTCATGTACTGTTATTTTTCATCACTACCTCTTCAGGTTGGGAATGGGTAATTTGCTTCCCTGCTGCCATCCTTGGATATGGTAGCCACTGGATGTTTTGATGGCTGGATGGGATTTTAGATGATAAGATGTTCAGGGCAGTACAGATAAACGGCCAGCTGAAAAAACACAACCCAATAGCTCGTACACTTGTTGTCTGTTTCAATGTTATTCTCCCTCAAGTCCCTCTGAATTTGACTCTAAATTGAACCCTAAGCTCTCTTAAGTTCTAGAGGAGATCAGTCTCACATTAGTTGCAAAAACTTTGTGTTCTTTTATTTAAAAGAACAAAACAAACAAAAACAAAGTATGCAGAAAGCTCACACAAGGGCACAACAAAAACACCAAACAGCAACTAAAACTCAAATATGACAAGAACTTCAGCTCATCCTACAGGACTGTAATTGAAACATGAGTCAGCATTTCGGTCTAAAACTGGAAGAACAATTTCAACCAACAACATTAAAGCTTCTGGTTATTTATCACAGATAAATTTGAGATTGACTTTTTTTTTTTTGCTTTTTAGTTAAATTAATTGTTATATGGATGCCATTTGTGGCAAATAAAATCAGCTACATCCATGTACTTTTTGTGGAGTTGACATTGAGCCTGCCCTTAAAATCATGGCTTTCATGATCAACTTCAGCCTCTCTCTCTCTCTCTCTCTCTCTCCCAGGAATTAGGAACCGGCTTGCTATTTCTGAATATAATTAAAATGTATTCATTATTTAGCTCTACACTAAGAGACATTTCAATTTCAGTGAAATAAAACACTTTACAATTACCAATTCACAAACCTTTGATAGTAAAATTACATTTTTTTTTTAAGTACAGTAATCAAATTCCCCATTTTAACAAAAATAATGATAATTTGTTACTTCCCTCCCTAAAAATCACTTTACCAGCTGATTATCCTGACAAACCAATTATCTTTACAGTATTTATGTTTGCAAACATGCCTCAGTGATTATTTTCTTTTGTTTTCGTTCTTCAACTCTGAAAAAATCCTTAATGAAAGCATTTCCTTTACTTTCCCTTTACCCGTGCTTTTTCCTCACACACGTTTTACACGTTTAATGTGAAGCTGAGTGTGTATGAATGATGGCTGTGTCAATTTGGAGTGTTTGAATGAGAGAAGAGGTGTGTGCATGTTAGTGTAAAGTGTCTGCGGCTGTTAAGAAGCAGCTGAGTGGCATTTGTGTGTGCAATGACAAGACCCACTTAGAACCGTTGGATGAAGCCACACAGCTTGTCCTGGATAGTTTGGTCAAAATATGGGTCAAAACCAGATGCTTTACTGCTCTCTGCTTCTGGCTATTGTAAATTGCCTCTGATTTAGTGCATGCATGTGGCCTGCTTGCAGGTGTGCGAACTGGAGCTTTACTTGGTGTACTACAGGTGCCTGCGTGCTCTGTGCATAAGCTTCCCCCACATTTTTGTTTTTACAGCTTAAGTTGTCCTCTTAAAATGGAAAAGTCAAGGCAATGCCGCTAAGTCTTTGTTTCATGCCTCATATTTTCTGAATCTTGTGCGGTTCAAAGAAGGAGAACCACAGCTGAAGCAATCATATACTTTCAAGTATTCTCATGGTTTGCATTTTTTCCGTATTTAAGGTCAGAGCTATATTTCTCCCTCGCTGCCGCCACCCGTGGTGAATTCTGAGTCAGATGGGAGTTACGGCTTGAACGCTCCCCGTGGTCATTTAGAGTGGCTGATGAAGGGCACTGCTGCCATGGCTGACCACCAAATTTGCACTGCCCATTCAGATAGCTGGATGCAAGTGATCTAAATGTATTTTCAGCATTGTGTGTGAGATTTATGCTGAAAGTAGGCCTATAAAGAGGATCTTTCTGCTGCTGTTTTCCCCACATGTAGGTAGCTAAAAAGCTCTGTGACCGATTTATATTATACAATTTAAAAAACATCAGTAATATTTTAGCCCTTCTGTAACACAAAAGTGTTTTCACATATGTTCTTGTCCACAAATTTAATAAGAATTTTATTATGTACAGTGATGACTCGTTTACTAGTGCAACTGTTTTCGAGATCTGTTTATTTAGTGGTTTGAACCAGCCTCACTGTTATGGTGACTTTTTGTCTGACGGTGTATAAACTGCCTTTTTGTTAAACTGGAAGTGTTAAACTGCATGTAGCATACAGTGAGGTAAAAATAAAGGCACTGAACTTAATACCTGCTTTAATATTCACGTTTTTAGTTCACTTAGTTAACTACTGTGTTTCTTTCTCCGACTGCAGAGCTTGTCTTTGCTATTCATACCAGGTGTGAAGAATATCAAGACTGGCTTAAAATATTTCCTCCTTGAATTATTTATACATTTTTAGTTTGAAAGTTTGGGTCTGTGGCTTTGTCATGTTATATTTCCATCAAAGGCTTTCAGGGCTGATTCGTTTTGCAGATACATTTTTTTCTTTTTTCTGAATGCTAATAACTGACAGTCTCAGAGAGAGCGAGCAACTCCAACACAGTTTAAATATACTTCAGTTCAATTTAGTTAATTTAGCTTTATATGCATGGTTCCAAATAAGAACAACGGTTGCCTCAAGTTGCTTTAAACTGCAAGATGAAGGGCCTACGCCATTCTGTGGAAAACTCCAACAATGAAGTGATCCCCTGAGCAAGCACCAGGTGTTGGCAGGAAGGAAAAACTCCCTCTTAACAGGAAGAAATGTCCGGCAGAACCAGGCTCGGAAGGGGCAGCGATCTACTGTGACCAGCTGGGGTGGTGAGGGGAAAGAAATTGGAAAAGGAAGAGCATAAATAGACAGGACACACACTACTGAAGACACAAGACAGAATTTAATGACACGCTGCACATCATTAAATTTTGTCTTCTCCCCACTGAATGTGATTATCACACCCTACCCTGACAATAAAAAAAAGACTAAAACATTAATGAAAACAATGGAGAGAAAGGATTTGGTTGTCAGGAAAATAAATAACACTTTACAGTTAGAACTGAATAAATTCAATAAAAAAGTCAATGAACCAAAGAAAAAGGCAAACAGGGCATTTTATGAAATCAAATTAGACTGAATCAACTTACTTCTATGTTCCAAAAAATAGATTTTGGGAGCATTTTCTTCTCTGTTTAAGTCAACTTTGGGGCTCAATAGCAAGCCTAACATTGATAAATGATAAAAGCATCTAAATCATTACATATACATTTCTGACAGACTACCTATTTGTTATATCCAAAAGAGAAAAAAGAAAGAAATCTGTCTGAAAACACAAAGGTAAAAAGCAAAATTGAGATCACAACACAGGAAACACGACTCTTCATCTGTGTGGAAAATTGCAGTGCAGCCTTTATTGTTATTCTTGTGTGTCTTCCCCAAATTATGATAAATCATCCACATCCTATTGCAGTGCAGTGGGGAAAGTATTGGAATATCTCTGCTGGGATATATGTTTTTCTGCTATGCAGTACTCCAATAAGGTCTTTCTGTACCACACTTACATTTTCTGTCAACAAATGACAATCAGTAGCATCCATCAGACAGCATTCACATGCTTATATTGACACATATAACTAAACATTTTGAAAATTGTTGCAGGAAATCCGTTATGTGATGTTTTGTTTTTTATTTCAAGAAGAATATAAAGCTGCTGAGGACAATTTTTTGCTTCCCATGCTTCACTACACTACTCTGTGCTCATCTGAGGAAGTGGTTTGATGGCCAGCTGTTGTAACAACTGGCCATCAAACCACAACTGTCATTCTCTTCATGTAAGTAGGTGGAAAAAAACGTTTAAAAAAATCCTTTATATTATAGATAGATAGATAGATAGATAGATAGATAGATAGATAGATAGATGTGCAGTAAGGTGATGCATACTGTTTAAGAAAGATATTAGTAATGACACAGAAACAGCGAGGAGAAGATCGTGCGTAGGAGGTATGCAGGCCTCTTGGGAGCTTGCTTGTAGGTTAAGTGAAGCTGTTGGAGGAGCTGGAGAGCTTCTTTATTCATTTAATTACAGGTTGGCACAAAGTTTGATTGACTTTCTTATTGAATTCAATGTTGCTTTAACAAGTCTTCTATATCTGCAACTACATTTTAGTGTATTACATGCTAAAGTAACATAAAGACCTTACACCACATGTGAATTGCTGCAGCTATGCAAAAATGTGTTTTCGGTTGAGTTTCTCTTCAGTTGATTTCTGTTATATTTTGTAATTGTTGGTCTAAAATTGAAAGCTGTTGGTTTTACTTCCTGTCCTTGTCAGTCTTCCTCTGTTGTGACTGTTTGCCTTGTGCTCATGAAGACAGGTTTGCATCACCTATCTTCAATCAGTGATCAGGCTCCTGCGTGTATACAGTATATACCGCCAGTTGTTCTTTTACCGCTTCTTTGATCGTCTTGTTCTTCTCATAGTCAAGTGATCCAGCCATTTTAGGATTCAATTTTTCCCCTTGTATTTATTTATTTATTCCTCATGTTTGAAGATCCAGATTGCTTTACCTGTTCCTCAATTAAATTTGTTTGCTCCTTTGCCTGTCTTCCTGCGCATGACCCCACTTCCTATTTCTGGATTAAAGATTTGGACTTTTGGACTTTCATTCAGCATTTGGGTCCTCCTCCACTGTTATTGTTACTACCTGCATTTTAAGCTCCCCTGATGTGTTTTCTCCAAAAGCTCTGGTGGAAAATTCTGATCTACGACTCTGCGTGTGTTAATGGCGTATTTGTCAGTAACCCTGTTCTCACAAGGACAGCATGTGTTGTTATATAGGATGCTCATAGATCACAGGATTTTCTTGGCAAAGTGCCCTTAATAATTCCACTTCTTTGGCACATGAAAGCATACGCACACACAGAGAGGAGAAGTCTAGACCTAAATAAACACATAAATAAATAAAAACTTAAATAAATACTACATACATTTTAGTAATAAAGTTGCAGTTTCATGTGCAGCCTTCTACATCAGCGTTTTAGTGTCAACTTTAAGTCAAAATTGCCATATTGGAAAGAAATGCACACAAATCCTGAAAAATACCCAACACGTGTATTTGTTCTACTTCTTGAACTTTTAAGTTCAAACCACTTCCCCTTACGTCGCCTATCACCGACGTCCACGGCCTGCTGGACTGTTTAGCCGAGCACCTCTCAAAGTAGGCTGTTTGTAATTGAGGGGGGTTTATTATAGGAGGCCAGAGGATATTTTAAAACAGATAGGTGCATTGTGAAAGCCAAAGCTAACTGTAACAGGCCTGATTCTGTCTTAGTGATTTACACCACTGTGTATCGCAGGCCTTCTCGAGGCTTTTAACACAAAGGACTGGGCCTCTACTGGGGCTGTATACTTGATGAATTACCCGGTGGTTATGAGATAACACACGTCAATGAGCCGCTGTCTCCGTCTCACAATGCCCGCACAGCGGTCGCACACGGAAAACAGCGCTCTATATTTTTCTCAGTCTAAACAGACAATAAGCGATGAGAGGCCTGGTGATCAGAAATGTTTCGAAAAAACATACGAGTCAAATTGAAAATAGACCTGTTTACTACATGAGGCAAGTTTTCTCTACTTCGAAATGAGAGCATTAACACATGAGACAATGCCAACAAGCACAACATGGTATAAATTGTTTGCTTGAATTGTGTTGCCCCCATGTGTATTTTTCTTCCTCTTTAGATCATCTCATTTTATACGAGAGGCTCATATATAAAACATCCTCATGTTTATCTCATGAATACGTGTTTTCCTGCATTGTGTGTTGGTGACCCCACTCGATAAACAAATTGGGATGATGCTGTTCGCCGTGCAGTGCTTTTAGAATGAAAGAGGAGGGCGGTGAGTGAGTGAGCCACAGGATTCACAGTCCTCCACGCTATCCCGCTCTGCTCTCGCTGACAGGTTTTTCCCCCTGTCCACCCCCAGATATATCACCTTGGAGCATGGAAGGCCATGAATATTCAACAAAGCGTCCACTGTTTATTGCTATGCAGCAAAGATCAGTGCCGTGCCCTCTGCATGCGAACGCACTCTAATCTCTCTGTTACAGTACCGGCCAGCGTAGTGGACAGTGAAGGCTAGAGCCTCGAAACACTTCAAGTGCTGCGAATGGAAATGTTGTTGTAATTATGTGATGTACTGACACAGAGACTTGTAGATCTACTGAGTGATGTAAGAGGGGGACACATGAAAGTAGCTGCCTCGCAGAGAGAAAATAGGTTCGGTGTCTCCTGCACTTAACGTTTTGGCTCGGTCTCTCAGTGGAAGCGCTGCCCCTTCAACCAAACGCTTGTGCTTAAATGATCGCCATGAATAAGTGGAAAATTAAACATTTGGACAGCTCCAGGGTGACACAACCCCCACTCCCCCTCCACAGTGTGCCAGTAAATACTGAGTTTATGAGTTTGTACTCATTCTCTAATTGGCATCAGGTTTTGACAGTGGCACTGTACAGGGAGTGCAGAATTATTAGGCAAATTAGTATTTTGTCCACATCATCCTCTTCATGCATGTTGTCTTACTCCAAGCTGTATAGGCTCGAAAGCCTACTACCAATTAAGCATATTAGGTGATGTGCATCTCTGTAATGAGAAGGGGTGTGGTCTAATGACATCAACACCCTATATCAGGTGTGCATAATTATTAGGCAACGTCCTTTCCTTTGGCAAAATGGGTCAAAAGAAGGACTTGACAGGCTCAGAAAAGTCAAAAATAGTGAGATATCTTGCAGAGGGATGCAGCAGTCTCAAAATTGCAAAGCAAAGCAAAGCGTGATCATCGAACAATCAAGCGTTTCATTCAAAATAGTCAACAGGGTCGCAAGAAGCGTGTGGAAAAACCAAGGCGCAAAATAACTGCCCATGAACTGAGAAAAGTCAAGCGTGCAGCTGCCAAGATGCCACTTGCCACCAGTTTGGCCATATTTCAGAGCTGCAACATCACTGGAGTGCCCAAAAGCACAAGGTGTGCAATACTCAGAGACATGGCCAAGGTAAGAAAGGCTGAAAGACGACCACCACTGAACAAGACACACAAGCTGAAATGTCAAGACTGGGCCAAGAAATATCTCAAGACTGGTTTTTCTAAGGTTTTATGGACTGATGAAATGAGAGTGAGTCTTGATGGGCCAGATGGATGGGCCCGTGGCTGGATTGGGAAAGGGCAGAGAGCTCCAGTCCGACTCAGACGCCAGCAAGGTGGAGGTGGAGTACTGGTTTGGGCTGGTATCATCAAAGATGAGCTTGTGGGGCCTTTTCGGGTTGAGGATGGAGTCAAGCTCAACTCCCAGTCCTACTGCCAGTTTCTGGAAGACACCTTCAAGCAGTGGTACAGGAAGAAGTCTGCATCCTTCAAGAAAAACATGATTTTCATGCAGGACAATGCTCCATCACACGCGTCCAAGTACTCCACAGCGTGGCTGGCAAGAAAGGGTATAAAAGAAGAAAAACTAATGACATGGCCTCCTTGTTCACCTGATCTGAACCCCATTGAGAACCTGTGGTCCATCATCAAATGTGAGATTTACAAGGAGGGAAAACAGTACACCTCTCTGAACAGTGTCTGGGAGGCTGTGGTTGCTGCTGCACGCAATGTTGATGGTGAACAGATCAAAACACTGACAGAATCCATGGATGGCAGGCTTTTGAGTGTCCTTGCAAAGAAAGGTGGCTATATTGGTCACTGATTTGTTCTTGTTTTGTTTTTGAATGTCAGAAATGTATATTTGTGAATGTGGAGATGTTAATTTATTTTCACTGGTAAAAATAAATAATTGAAATGGGTATATATTTGTTTTTTGTTAAGTTGCCTAATAATTATGCACAGTAATAGTCACCTGCACACACAGATATCCCCCTAAAATAGCTAAAACTAAAAACAAACTAAAAACTACTTCCAAAAACATTCAGCTTTGATATTAATGAGTTTTTTGGGTTCATTGAGAACATGGTTGTTGTTCAATAATAAAATTATCCCTCAAAAATACAACTTGCCTAATAATTCTGCACTCCCTGTAGAGCGAATAATTTAATTCCAATTTGGTATCCCTCCAATCACTTACTTTCATCTCTGGAAAAATAAATGAGCATAATAGGCCTGTGTATATATATTGTTTAGTTGTTGTAATTACTGAAGAATACGACACGGACACAGCTAGGTGAAATCCAACAGCAGTTATTAAAGGCGCCCTGTGTTTCAGATCCAAATGTAATTTATTTACAAATGCCCCACTAACATAGGAACATGTGGCTCTACCAGATGATGAGCATTGTTTCTCCAATCCATTTAACAATTGTAGGGTGGCATTTAATCAGCTAATGCTCCACCACGTTGATGCATCCAGATGAAGTCATGCTAATGGTTGGGCTGAGTGTCTGCTGTGCCGGACGGCTTAACTCAGTCAACCTTTTGCTTGAGCTACAGGAAAGGGGCTTATAATAAAATATATTTTATTAGCAATGCTCTGGGTTGAGCATCAAGTGCAGTGGGAGGAAGGAGTGGGCGGGTGGGCTGTGTGTGCTGCAGGGTTGGGGCCAGCGGAGGGAATCCAACAGACAAAACTTGCTTGTGTTTGTATTTTGTCCCGGTGTGTGTTCATTCTAGTTTAATCTGTTTCGAGCAGTTTAGACTGACGGTGATTTGGATTAATGTTAAGCAGCATGTTGAAGTGTGTGAATGAGAGATGAAGTTGGTTTGGGGGTGGACTCTGCACGCGTCCCTGCTGCTGTGCATTTTTGCTTGTGTACACACATGCATATATGTGGGAGCGGGAAGTGGAGCAGTGGGTGCGCACACCAAATGATTCAGCACTTCATGGACAGGATTCATGTTTTATGAGTATAGGCAACCATAAATTAGACAGCCTGGATTTTCTGCTGCTGCTGCACAGTGTAATTCTCTTACTCTCTCTAAGCCCATTCTCATACTTTGCACTCTTTTTTAAAATATATTCATATTTACTCAGTATAATTCAACAGGCAGTATGATATCAAAACTACAAAAAATATCATTAGAAGTGCCTAAGGATGTTTACTGCATCCTACTTGTGCTGGTTTGAAGCACACTGTGGCAGGGAAATGTGTACACTTGACTCAGTATGTTTACCTGTGCACCGTGTGTAGGCTTGTGACAACTTACTGAACTTACTGAGTGCACTTTTGGGAGCTTCTTGTACGTTACTTAGCAACGGTGTTTGATCGGCAGACTCCGTTTTAGCTTTCTTACGAATCCTTTGTAATGCGCCTATGTAGCTGTACATTTGAGGGCCTGTGCAAACACAGAGGGAGAGCGACCAGCATAGAAAGCAGGAAGCTGAACTCTTCTGGGAATCAGCAGGTGAATCGGGGGAAACTGATGCTAGTGTTACTCAGGAGACCTAGGTTTTTGTTTGTTTAAACTACAAATGATGGATCAAGCCACTGTAATGTGACCCATTGTTCTGTGAAGTCTTCTGTTTATGCCTTGATTTTCACATTTTTACCATTACCATCCCAGTTTTTGTTTGGTTTTGTATCCATATTTAGGCTGAAGGGTGGTTAGTAAAGTCATAACTAATGCTAACATGCTTGGTTAGCAAGGTCCATCCATAAACTGTATAAAGTGTCTCTCCTGGTTGCTAAAATATGAGGATTTAACTTCTTAAAACTGGACTATTGGACGGACTGCTAGCACAGTTAACCACCCAGGAACCTTTGTTATCCGTTGGATAATTGATCGAAAGGCAGCAGCTCTTACTTGCCATCTCACCGGTTAACTGAAGTTTAAGGCTTACAGACAGCTAGCGGCAAAGCTACCAGTCAAGTCGAAGCTTTCTGAAAATGCATACTTTTAAGCCTTAATTACATTTTTTTAGAGGAAGATGAGGCTTACAGAATCAGTAGCCTCTTTTAAATTGTTCCTTAAAACTTATTTTGTTAGACTTGCTTTTATGTGTACTTGTTTTATCATCTTTGATAGACTTTCATTGTCTGTGTTTTTTCTGGTCTTTCATCTGGCTTTTTGATTCCTTACTTTTAGCCTTTTATTATTTATAATTAATTTTCTCTGTCTTTAACTTAGCTTACTGTCTTTAGCTTTAAACATGGGAGTCAGTGGGGACCTTCAAGTGGCCATGCGAGGAACTGCAGTTTTTTGGCTTTCAGTCTCAGAGGCCCATACTAGCTCACTGACACGAATGATATCCACTGCTTTAGGGCTGGATATACAAGCAACTCTCAGGTGTTTTCTTTCTAGTTGCTCTTCTTTGTAAATGAGCAGAAAGAATTAGCATATAAAAAGTGAAAGGAATAAAAATTCACTGTTCTTCCCAGAACCCGACGTATTACTAAAACACTGCTTGCTTTTAGCCTTTGAACAAACAAGACTATAAAGAAAATGGGTTTAACCAGTCCATTTCAAGCTTGTCCAAAGCAAAGGAGCGTACTTCCATAAGCAGAAATTGACCAGGCATCAGGGAGGCTGATGAAGAGGGCAATGGCGATGTTCATGTGTTAATAAGGGCAGCATGTGTGTATCAGCTTTCATGAGGGCAGACATCAGCTTATGTGTTTGCACTTCACAAGCGTCTTACTTATCCTGGGAGCGCCCCTTTATTTCAGAGTGGTGCTATTTTTAGAGCCGTGTCGAAAGGTCATCTCCTCTATTGGCTGGAAAAACACTGAAACAAGGTTTTAACAGAAAACATGCAGCCCTTGGGAAATGGATGCAGCTTTGTCAGAGTCACCTGCTGCATGCTTTACATCAACCGAAATGATGCATTGCTTTGATGACAGTGAGTCTGCAGTGCAGTTTTGACACAATGTTTGGCTTAGACATCACTTTAACCTTAAAAACATCATATTTTCATCATTAACAGAGTTAGAAATGCTGATTTTAATTGATGAATCTGCTTTCCCATGTTACAGCCCCAGTAGACACTTCTAGCTATCAAGACTTCTAGCTGTCAATTTTTCAAAGTAATGGGATGAGATTTTACTCCATACTTCCTGGAATTAAATCGCTTCCTGGAATATCTCCATTACAGTCATAATTCTGACTGACTGCTTATTCTTTTGATATTGCTGACACCTTTTGGAGGCGTGGTTTGGGTCAAGGGATTATATCGGTCAATGCTAGTCCACAGGGTATGGCATGGTGTTGCAAAGTCTTATGATACCTTTCTTTCCTCAAGCTTTCCTTCCCCCCCCCACCCACCCCTTTTTTCCTCCAAAGCACTCCTAGACATTCACGCTGCCTCCAATATGCTTGGCTGACGGTATTAAACACTGTTCTTGCATCAAATATTCTTCTTGGACTCATATACCCACAACCCCTTCTTCCAGTCTTCCAGTGTCGAATGTCTGCACTCTTGTGCTCGTCTCAGTCTTTTATTTTTACTGGACAGTTTGAAACATGTCTTTTTGTCAACAGTTCTACCATGAAGTCTAGCATCCTACTGTTGCCTCTTCTTGATGCTAACACTGTTGGTGTTTGATGGGTGCTGTTTAGTGCACGCTACCAGTGTATGACCTGTGAGGCATCTTTGTCTTAAGCTACACACTCTCAGATATTTGTGTTTTGCACCGTTGTGCATCGGGGCCTCCCACTCCTTTTTCTGTCTGTGTTAGAGCCAGTTTGTGCTGCTCTCTGAAGGGAGTAGCTGAAAGCATGGTAAGAGATTTTAAGTTTCCAAATTCTTACATCAAATATCCTTCCTTTTTAAGCGCAACAATAGATTGACAGTTTTCTAAAGAAAGATCTTTCTTTCTGGCCATTTTGAGCCTGTAAACAAAAAGGCAAACAATTGCCCGACTTCTGCTGATACTAAAGTGACCTAAAGAATGCCATGCTCTCCTTTTTTCTCCATTAATAGTACAATGACTTTCAGACGTGAACCATATCAGAACAACCATATCAGGAGACGGCTGATAACAGGCATCTATGCAAAAATGTATCCCTTAACATTCATCTGATTATTTTAATTGTTTGTGAAATGGATAAAATTGTTTGTGAGTTTTCTGAAAATGTTTTTGGTAAAGAAGGAAATTTGCACGTGATCCCAAACTTTGACAACCAAAGTCCAGCTGCTGGGCAAGTGGGGGGAAGGAAAATGTGGGTGGATGTGAGAAACTCAATTCTTCTTTTTAAAAAGTTCACTGAAATCATCCCTTACACCTCTGCTCACTTTTCCACCATCTGTTTACTCCAGCAAACATTTTTTTTAGATTATCAAGAAACAGAGCAATTGATTCTCGCATTACCTCACCTAGTTCTTAAAGACAGGATGAAGCAGAAGAAAAGTAAAGTGTTGCTTTAGTATAAAGTACTTGTTGTTGTGTAAGAAAGCATCTGTAACGTTGAAGCGTGATGATTTTTGACCGGGGGTGAAATGTCACTTTCTGAGCTGCTATTCTAACTATACCTCTGTCACACTGGTGCTCACTTATAAGCAAGCAGCATGTGTTTTGTCACATTTTAGTAAAATATGATTAGCAGTCGTTATGTCCACAGCTGTCTTTCAGGGATCCAGCGCTGTGTGGTCATGTTTGATAGTCAAACAAACACTGCCGGGAATGTCAGTTGACTTTACAGGGCAGCAGCAGCAGAAGGAGGTCACAGGTGTGTGCGTCTGCAACAGCATCATCGACAGCTCTGTCTTTTTACTAAAGCCTCAATCTTCAATATCCTGAGGGCCAGGATAAAAACATGTCCCTCCTCTTCGCCGTCCTCCTCCTCCTCCTCTGTAAGTAGGCGTGATGGAGGAGGTGAGTGAGCTTCAGCAGTACAACGAAGGCCAACATCGCTGTCCACATTGCAGGCTCAGTCCTGCCAATTTTCGAGCTCTGTAATCAAGTCCCACCTCAACGGTCTGTTTCATGTGGAAAGAAAATTAAACTCTTGCATCAACTTTAAGTCATTTTTCTCTTATGTATTTCAGATGATTTAAATGCCCCCTCCCCCCATTCGTAGCCCAGGCATAAAGACTTGGGTTCTTGCATCTCACTTACACACCGCCTAATTATAGTCCACTGTAATTACAAATGTGTCACTTTTCATTAGGCCCTAACAGCAGACATGCAAATGAAACACTCTGTTTGAGAGGGTTTTTTTAATCTTTTCTTTTTACTCTTTTATATCTCACAGATTGACACAATTTAAAAAAAACAGCTTAAAGGTAATAATGCTTTCATCTCTATAATTATTATTTCATTATCTCCATTTGCATATATATTAATTAGGGCTTTTGGGCATAAACATAAATCGTGTTGTTTAGACTTTGATTTTGGCATTGTTCTGTCTTTTGTGCTTGCAGAATGGTTTTCTGTATTTTTCATTTATTTTTTCGTTACTTCATTATATCGTGTTTACTCACACGTGGAACTTGTCTCTCTGCCTCGACCTTTAACCCGTGACAGCTCAAGCTAACATAAGCACGAGCTCTAAGAGGGTGTTTGTAACTCTGATGTGGATTTTCCTTTGTCTGGTTGGTTAAACGGTGACTTGTGGTGACATGCTGTATTCTGAGAGCCAGCGATTGTCTGGTAAAGGCTAATGTCTGCTTTCTGCACCATATCGAGAGCGCTCGTCTGGCTGTGCTCCACTGTTCACATCAACAGTGTCTTCCTCTGTTAGTGTGTAGTGTGACCTGACATCACTGCACCACTAAATGCTATTGGAAGCTATGCGCCCTAAGGCAAATCCATATATCATAGTGTGCCTCTATTGTGTAACAAAATGAAAATTAATGCCTTTTCCAGTTTGTTTGTTTGTTTTTTTGTCTTTTTCTTCATTTCAGTTGTTGTCTTCATGCTGTTTCCTCGTCTCATCTGACGTGGATGTTGACAATTAATGTGAAATATGAATTCATATATAGTAAATACCTGTTGCCAAAAGATGATCGATAAGTGTTTTACAGCACCCTGAAACCCACTATCAGCTTTTGGTTTATCACTACTGACTCTAATATTAGTTACTGCTCACTTCCTCTTGTTAGGTCATAACTCTGCACTGAGATCACTGCTGTTTACATCATGTTGTCAGATCTTTTATGAGTATTGACTGACACAGAGATGATTTCGATAAAGTGATGAGACCCAGTGGGCTATCATCATCAAGACTCACATGTCCGCACAGCATTTGCGATGTTGCCCGTTTTGGCCACTTGAGGGCATCTTGGTTGTCTTAAGAATACAGCTTCTTTGTTCTTCAGTGAAACGCTTCGCTTTCGATCCAGTCCAGTAAATCTTCTGACAGATGGTTGCCTAAGTGCACTGGAACATTTAGAATCTAAATATAGTGCTTACATTCAGGACAATGTACCGACATGACACACTGTTAGTTTCCCAGAAAAGGAGCTTATATTTAATTCACTAGAATCTTTTTTAAAAATTATTTTATTTTTACGATACACGTTGCTGCATGCAAATTAAAGTCGATGGGCTTCCATTTGAATTATTTATTGTCATTATAAAAGACATCACAGTGCACAGAAATGTAGTTTTAGGGAAAGAACGTGAACTTTTTAGAGTGGAAGCACATATGCTCTGTGCAGAGCAGCTCCTCTCCTTGGTCATTACTCTAATCCTGCAGCAGGGTCCTGCTGAGCTCTGCACTGCTCTCTAGTGGCTAAAATGTAGTAAAGCAATTTCAAAGAAGTAAAAGAATTATAAAGACAGTAAAGAGAAAAGAGTCCACATTATCTTGACAGTTAAACTATCAATATGCTATAATGTGTCAAGTCAAAAAGTAAACATCTAAATAGGAATATAGTCGATAATTTATACTGTGAGCAACATAATAAGTTGCTCATTTGGTGGATGAGGTCCTACATCCCCTGAAACCTTGTTACAGTGGAGTCACAATATTTTAGTGCTGTTGCTGTTGTTTCCTGTAAATGAATTAATATGGCAGGCTGGGAAATGCCAGTTTATTGCACACATAACCTAAACTCTACCTATGATACTTCTTTTTGTTTAAAATATAAAGATAAAAAGATAAAAGAGCTTCATGTTTGCATGCACAACTAACAAAATATTGCAAATCTGAACCACAGATTTCTGTGCAAGAAAATTCTCCTTCCAAATGTGTGCACGGCACTATAAGTAACTTTTAGGTGACTTGTCTTATGAAGAAATCCTATTAAACATGCAGAGCCACTGAGCAGGTGTCAGCACCATCACCAATTCGTCCTTTAGCAAGAAAAAAGACGGACACACTGCCAGATTCATAAAGAACAAAACTAGGAGTCCTGTAACAGATGGTATGGCCCACACAGAGCTGTGATCTCAACATCATTGAGTCAGACTGTAGCCTAAATCCACCGAGTCCAGCAACTTCTCTAATATTCTTGGAACAAGCTGTCTGCCAAGTACTTTAAAAAAAAACTGTAAATTTGTACTCAGGAGAAGTGGAGGTGTTTTTTAAGACCCCCTCTGATGAAGATTTAACCTTGTTAACGTGTCCATATGTTATATTCTATGTGCTAGAAGACATAGCTCGAGTAAAATAAGTAGACACCCCTGCAGTATGCCAGTTACAGCTTCAAAACCAGATTCTCTTTAAAGGGCACATGTGATTTAGATTACTTCATAATAGATCAGCCTCAGATTTCACAGAGCACCCCGTTAACACATGTTGTGTTCAGTCGATTCTGTATTTAAGTGTATTCTTCCAATCAAAGAAATGTCTTACCTAATTTGGCTTATCACTTTGTTGACAATGGCTTCTCGCCAAGTGTTGCTGAAAACTGATGTGAGCACCTGAGGACATTTCTTGGGCCTATATCAAACCTGTGGATTGTTTTGGTGTATTTTTATTTTTAAAGTAATCTGAAAAAATGTAGTCGAATGTACTTTAATGTTTTCCATATTCATTTGATGAAGATGCTTTTCCATATTTTGTTGTTATTTTGTGTTTTTTTGACATCTACAGCTGAAACTGAGTGTGTCCAGTGGCATATTGCACCTATTTTAATATAAACCTTACTATCTGAGTATATATTAGATGTGGAATTTTTGATGTATTCATAGTTGTGGTAACACTTGATCTATGACAGTTAATGGGCGTCTGAGTGTGCCGTAATGTCTCCTGGTTAATTACTGCTGTCATACTTCGGTATTAACCTCATCACTTCAGACTAGTCCCCTTGTCACTTGCATTAGCTCACAGTCAAACACACATCACTTCTGTAGTGGCAGGACATCATCAGTGTTTTTGTCTTCCTTTCTCCTCAGAGCCAAGAGGGTCACACCAGTCAAAGTGCAGCACCAGCTAATGAAAGTTAGCGCCATAATTCTGGTCATTACAGACATCATCAGTATTTCATTGTCTCTTGTGGAAAGCTTTATTAGTCTTCTCAATCAGAGGTGACCGAGGTCCTATTCATACTTAGTTATTAAAGATCTATGGTCCATATTATATGAGCACACCTTAATAGACCTCAAAGAGGAAACATTAAAAGGAGTGCAATGTGAAACACATCTATTTGACAGAATATTTTATAGAGCCATCATTTTTATGGTTATGGCTCCAAGTCATTCATTACCAACAGCACATTTGTCATGTTGTAGTAATGGATATTTTTATAATTTATATACAGCACAAGCAAGGTTGTGCATTTTTTCCCGAGTACAGTGAATACAGAGCAGACATTACAGAATCAGATCACCTGCTGTCTGGGATGACGGTGGGCTGGTACAGCTCTTGTTGCACTGTTGTTATATTTTATGGTATTGGAGAATTTGTAGCTATTGTTGAAATCACATCCTCAGCTCTAATGATGCTGCACTACAAAATGTTTGAGAATCTTAGCTAATCAGCCTTTTTCATGTCGAGACTACTGCTTATCACTTCATTGTCCGTGAGATAAATGTGAAGCTGGAGCCGTGAATTGGTGCCTTTTAATGCTCTGTAATTACGATAATTGTCACATCCCATCTGAAAACCTGTCACAAGGTGTGGGCTGATTCTCACTTCAAGTGCAACATGTCCTGGGTTTTGATCCTGGATGAGTACGCATTTGTCACAGCCCGCCTCAAAGCAGAAATATATTTACAAATACATAATAGACTTATAGAAGAGCTATTTGTCAGCACAGTCGGTAGTGTGAGACACTTGTGGATGGGTAGGAGTGCACATGCAAAGCAAAGGAAAGAAAGTCTGAAAGAAGGAATCTGATGTAGTTCATCCAGCTGATCACTTACATCTGCAGGAGAAAGCACAACCAGAAGCAAAACAGAGACACCTAGTGTCCAAATGGCCTGTGGGATTGTGACACGGTATAGGTGATTTAATTAATAAATGCAAAAACACAAATTTGAAAACAGCAGTTTGTCATTTTATTGGAATTATGTGTCAGATTATATCTGGCTGTGACTAGCTGCCAAAAACCCAAGGAGAAAATCCATGACACAATAATACACGTTATCAAAGTATGCACCATACAGGCATGGTGAGCGTGTGCACGTGGAAAGCAGACATGCACATCTTCTTAAACATCGACCTCGATGGGGCTGTCGATCAGCCGCTTCCTCTTTCGTGCTAATTGATTTTGGCTTGTTCTTTCAAGAGGACTGGCAAGCATAAATGTAAATATGTAGTGTGTGTGTGTGTGTGTGAGAGAGAGTGGGGGGGGGGAGGGAGGGAGAGAGAGAGAGAGTGAGTGAGGGAGCAGAATCAGTTCACAGTAATGTGTAAAAGGTGTCAGCAGTGATGATGTTATCAAAGGTAGCCATTAATCCTGACAGACCTGTGCTGTTCTTACATCTGCATATCCAATATCATTTGTGTATTGCACTTAAACACACACACACACACACGGTTTTGCTTGGCTGGCCTTTTATCTTAAAAATGTGAGTTACCTGATTGAAAACTATGCTGCAGACACGACTACATGAATATTCTTTACATTCACATCAGAACTCACTGACCTGATTTTCTTCATGTCTTATTTTTGAACTCACAAACAGAACTTGACCTGACCTGGCGCCACCCTCATTAACATTATATGAAGCACCGAAATACACAGAGGTCCTTCACCTGCGTCGGGAAATGATTAATATTAATGTGCACACCTATCCACTTCACTTGGCTTTGGTTTAGACACCTCTGTATGCATATTCACTGACAAGCAAAACAATAAAATATGCACACATGCAAGCACACATTTTTGTGCGCCTGGTGTCAGCCTTAAAATCCGGAAGCAGGCGATGCCACAGGGGCTCAGAGTAATTGATATTCTCCCACACTGCCCAGGGCTTCTCCAAGGAACCTCACTCTGCAGTGCTGCTGACAAGGCACATTCCATCACTGCTGCAGACTTAAAATAGGATCAAAGGATGAAGCTGTGTGTGTGTGTGTGTGTGTGTGTGTGTGTGTGTGTGTGTGTGTGTGTGTGTGTGTGTGTGTGTGTGTGTGTGTGTGTGTGTGTGTGTGTGTGTGTGTGATACAGAAAGAGAGAATGAAGCGGGAATAGAGGATGTGTATGACCAGTATGTTGACTCTCCGGTGAACTGTGACATTGTTTTGCCCCAGCATGTCTGACTTTTGGCCTCTCCTCTTTTCATCTTCTTTTGCATTTGCATCTATCGCTCCCTGTATACATCTGTTTACTCGCTCATATTAGTCCTTAAACACCCCCAAATTAGTTATGCATCATATTGGACTGTTTGTTTTTGAGCTTTTGTTGAGTTTTTAACTAAACACTGCAACCAAGAGGCAACTGAGATCAGTTGGATCACTGCCACTAGTGCAAAATTTGTCTCGTTTCACTTGCAAAAATCGGCTGTCTCAGCTTTAAATGCGGCAGCAAAGCCTCCAGACATATCTGATTTTTGAGTGACCTTCCATTTCAAAGCTAAAGTTGCCAAGAAGACTTAATAAGGAGTTTTGTTTAAGCAAAACACCATTATGAGACCCCTCATTCAATAATTATGTCCCCACAATCCCATCCTCTTTCTTACTCATTTTTTTTCCACTTTAAGAAGACTATTTTGTTTTATTTTGCGCTAGTTCAGCAACAAAAGTGTTAACTACCTCTTTTTTAGTTGACTTTAGACAATTGGTGAGTGAAGCTAACAGTTTGAAGCCACTGTGTTTCATTAATGTCTCCGTCGGAGGGCCCCACACCTCAGGCCCACTTTAATCTCATCCCCAGAGAAAGGGCAGTGCTCCATCACACTCGCAACAGAGAGACATATTGTAGTGTGGCCATACATATTCTCTGGTGGCATATTTAGTATACCTAGGGGCAATTATGTGATGCACATTTAAGTGATTTTTATAACACTCTGCATGAGATGATGAAGCGGCTATTTAAAGGTCTGTGGGCAGAGACGTAGTGTGCGAGCTGTTCCACATATTCAGAAGTCAGTCTCTCTGAGGTTGTTCTGCCACTTTTTTAAATGTATAATTTATTCACAGTGAATGATCTCACTCACAGTAAAGCAACAGTTACTGCTTCTTGGTTGACCTCGTGGAAGCTCATTCATTCATATATTCCTTCAGCAATAAGGAGGCAGCAACAACTAGGCCCTGCTTTCCCATCACGCCATATTGGCTGTAACTCACATCACTCACTTATTCATTATTTACTGCTTTCTATATGTGACTTTTCACTGTTGCAAGAAAAAGCTTGTGAACTCAGGATTTCTGTCTTGATGTTGACAAAATCTTGTGTGATCTCAATCTGTAATGAAATTATAGACACAATGTTATTATAGTTTACTGACATTAAATTAAAACCTCAACTCAAACTCAGCGTAAAAAAAACAACATTTTAGAATAACAACAACAAAAATAAAACCTAGAAGTTTGAAAAAAAAAAATATATATATATATTACATATCTATTGAGGTATTTAGTAACATGTTTACTGAGACTTTGGATGTAAACCACAGCACTGTACAACACTGTAAATCATCTGTGTTTTTATATGCACTGATTTTCCTAAATCTTGCCTCTGACATGTGCCCTCAATCCAGTAACAAAAGACATAACAACTCTTGACAAAATCTTACACACTTACCAATACATACAGTGGGGCAAAAAAGTATTTAGTCAGCCACCGATTGTGCAAGTTCCCCCACCTAAAATGATGACAGAGGTCAGTAATTTGCACCAGAGGTACACTTCAACTGTGAGAGACAGAATGTGAAAAAAAATCCATGAATCCACATGGTAGGATTTGTAAAGAATTTATTCGTAAATCAGGGTGGAAAATAAGTATTTGGTCAATAACAAAAATACAACTCAGTACTTTGTAACATAACCTTTGTTGGCAATAACAGAGGTCAAACGTTTACTATAGGTCTTTACCATACAGTAGCTGGTATTTTGGCCCATTCCTCCATGCAGATCTTCTCGAGAGCAGTGATGTTTTGGGGCTGTCGCCGAGCAACACGGACTTTCAACTCCCGCCACAGATTTTCTATCGGGTTGAGGTCTGGAGACTGGCTAGGCCACTCCAGGACTTTCAAATGCTTCTTACGGAGCCACTCCTTTGTTGCCCGGGCGGTGTGTTTTGGATCATTGTCATGTTGGAAGACCCAGCCTCGTTTCATCTTCAAAGTTCTCACTGATGGAAGGAGGTTTTGGCTCAAAATCTCACGATACATGGTCCCATTCATTCTGTCCTTAACACGGATCAGTCGTCCTGTCCCCTTGGCAGAAAAACAGCCCCATAGCATGATGTTTCCACCCCCATGCTTCACAGTAGGTATGGTGTTCTTGGGATGCAACTCTGTATTCGTCTTCCTCCAAACACGACGAGTTGAGTTTATACCAAAAAGTTCTACTTTGGTTTCATCTGACCACATGACATTCTCCCAATCCTCTGCTGTATCATCCATGTGCTCTCTGGCAAACTTCAGACGGGCCTGGACATGCACTGGCTTCAGCAGCGGAACACGTCTGGCACTGCGGGATTTGATTCCCTGCCGTTGTAGTGTGTTACTGATGGTGACCTTTGTTACTTTGGTCCCAGCTCTCTGCAGGTCATTCACCAGGTCCCCCCGTGTGGTTCTGGGATCTTTGCTCACCGTTCTCATGATCATTTTGACCCCACGGGATGAGATCTTGCGTGGAGCCCCAGATCGAGGGAGATTATCAGTGGTCTTGTATGTCTTCCATTTTCTGATGATTGCTCCCACAGTTGATTTTTTCACACCAAGCTGCTTGCCTATTGTAGATTCACTCTTCCCAGTCTGGTGCAGGTCTACAATACTTTTCCTGGTGTCCTTCGAAAGCTCTTTGGTCTTGGCCATGGCGGAGTTTGGAGTCTGACTGTTTGAGGCTGTGGACAGGTGTCTTTTATACAGATGATGAGTTCAAACAGGTGCCATTCATACAGGTAACGAGTGGGGGACAGAAAAGCTTCTTACAGAAGACGTTACAGGTCTGTGAGAGCCAGAGATTTTCCTTGTTTGAGGTGACCAAATACTTATTTTCCACCCTGATTTACGAATAAATTCTTTTCAAATCCTACCATGTGAATTCATGGATTTTTTTTTTCACATTCTGTCTCTCACAGTTGAAGTGTACCTCTGGTGCAAATTACTGACCTCTGTCATCATTTTAAGTGGGGGAACTTGCACAATCGGTGGCTGACTAAATACTTTTTTGCCCCACTGTATGTACTTTTAATATTTTAGTTGTGCTATAGTGTAGTGTTTAACATGTTCACTTAACATCTGTTAAGTGATCTTCTGGTTGACACCGGGAGGAGACACAGAGAGAGGGTTGGATCAGGAAGGGCATAAACATCTGTGCCCAATCAAACATGTGGATCCTTCTGCAGCTGCAGCCCCTGAAGGAGCAGCTGAAAAAAAGCAACTTTCACAGGACCAAAGAAACATTATGGAAATACACAGAGAAGAAAATGCTTTTCTAAAGACTTTGGTGTTCATTAGTTCACCATTAGAAAACTGTCTACAGATGGTGGAAATTCCCTGTTGGTATTCTTTCAATTACCGGGCATCCTGCAAAGAATGTGTAATGGAACCCAAGTGTACCAGCAAACACAGAAATGTTTACAACTTACTAAAAACTTTGTGTCCACTACAATAAAAACGCTAAATGGGACTGTTTTTTTAAAATGAAAAGACACCACAAAGGGAACAAAAGGCCACTGAATGTTGCAGAACACTACTTAAACAAAAACTGAACAAGTGATTCCAGCCAATCAATGTCAATTGTACATCAATGTATTCTTCCAATGACATATAAACTAAAATTATCACTAAAACTCCAAAGCACTGTATTTTCAGATCAAAGCAAATTACCTTTATTATTATTGGCGTGGTTATATTTAACCTAAAATTCCGACACGTTTTGGCACACAGACCTTCATCAGGTCGAAAATACAGTCCATGAACACAATGAATCTTCTCTAGTGTGTTCCACCATTAGAGGCATTAGACGTATGGTGTTCAACCAGTAGCAAGAGTAAAACTTCACCAACAGGAGGATTCTTTAGTAACGTGGACCAAAAATCCAAAGAGGATCAAACATTCACGAAATTCCGAATAAGACAGAAAAAGACGGCACATACAAAGATAACACAAAGGCATCTTCAAGTCAAATAAAGCTTATAAAACAAGGAATTAGTTTAAAAATATTCTATAGTTTTTAAATAAATTTGACAGTTTTCATAGTTTTAATAATTTTCTTCAGGTCATAAGTGAACGATCTAATAAAGGAATCTCACTCAAAGTGATCAAATGCAAAAATGTTCAGTAATGAGCATGCAAAATAACAAACTAGTTAAGACTGTTCATGATCATGTGCTCGCGATCCCCTGAGCTTTCTGGCCTTTTCCCATCTCCACGGTTTCAGTATGTGCACTTAATTCATGACCACTTAATAAAATTTCTCCACAGTCGCTGCCCCATACAGGCTCTTTATGTGCACTCGTCTATCTTAGCTCTCTGATTAGCTCGGACTATTAAACTCATCCAAACTAATGAGACGCATACACGAGCACTGTAGGATACTTAAAGTCTATAACTGGGCTTGCTAAGCTTTTATTACTTCATGATATGGACTCATGATATTCCCTGATTAAACAGCTAAAGTGAGGGGAAGAAGAAAAAGACATGGAGGGGTAGAGGGATGACATGAATCTGAGCTGGGAAAAATCATTAGTCCTCTCAAATTGAATTAACTTGCTGTCTTTGATAATGCAATGTAATTTCATTCTGTAAAGTTAAGGTTCTTTTATATCGTCGAGCCTCAGAAGTGCTGAGTCCTGCTGCCTGGTTTTTCTATCAGGATAGGTGATAAAACAACATGCCCCCTCCTACTATCCTCAAGCAAAGTCTCAGCAATAATCAAATGGGTTGTTTACTTCAGCTCTGTGAGTTGCCATTTGCTTTGCCTCAGCAGCAGGACATCTAACTAAGATAATTTCATTTTCTCAGAGGAGATTGGATTTAAATGATTTGACCTGATGAGGCTGTGGTTGCATTAATTGCAGCTTCTGCTTTGTCGAATCTTTGTGAATGAATCTTGGTTTCCAGGGTTTTCCATAAAGGCCAGATGTGCACGGTGTTATGCTCAGTGCCACACAAATAATAGAGGTTCAAAAACCGGCATTGGCGTGCCTTGTATTTTATAACTATTGTTAGTTAATGTCTTGCAGATTCCAGCCTAAGGCAACATTTAGCCTTGTGTTTGCGGGCAGCCTCAGACAAAGTGTCCACATCTGTTTATCTAACTGCCTGTCTCTGTGACCCAACTTAAAGAATGAGTGAAGCTTTTAGGGCCTTCCTGAAGAAATTACTGTGAACAGCTCAGGGCAGACTGTCAGTTTGCTGTAACCATGTTAGAGCCTAGAAGGTGCAGTATAAATGGGGTATTAGAAGTAACGGGGAAAACACTTGGCTTATAGGTCTTTGGAATGGGCCTGCCATGGACCCTCATTCATTCACACACAGACGGAAAAAAAATGTAGGTAAGTGCGCTTTTGTTTTACTCTTCGACTGTTTGACGGGGTTTTCGATGCTTTTTTGCAACCACTGCTGTGTTTAGCTTAAAGGAAAGAACTGCCCTAGATTGCACAGTGTTGTCTCTGACTAGACTTCCACATGTGAATTTATGTGCTTTGAGGAAAAAGCTGTTCATGTATATTATGCCCATGCTGTGAGACTGAAAGTGGAAAGGCTATAGTTCACCAGCCTCCCTATATGTGTATATATATATATATATATATATATATATATATATATATATATATATATATATATACTCAAAGGAGAAGATGCATATTTCTTGTGCAGTCAGGCGATGTAACCCAGAGGAATAAAGAAAATCCATTATATGTGTGAGCTTAAGTAGAAGCCCTCTGCGATTCATAACCGTCACGGTGACAGTGCCGCTCTGCAAAGTTGCTGTGGGACCATTGTTGAGCTGACAGTGTCCGCTGCTGGTTGGAGCGTTAACTGCATGTCTCTCAGAGCACCGCAGCAGCAGGAGGCTCCTAGGACATAAACTTTTAATGCACCCACGATATGTGCTCAATCTAGTGGGATGAGGGGTCGGGGGAAAAGCACACAAGCCCACGCATAGCGGGTTGAATGTCTTTTGTGAACCTATGTGATCTATAAAGAACATTTTAAAGCGGAATTCGTGTTTTTTTTTTTTTAATCACTAACAGCGCTTTCATCCAGCTGTTATAAACCTGCTCATCTGTCCTCACACATTTTTCCCGTTCCTTTGTCACTTTAGTCAATCTTATATGTGTACATCTGCTGGATATCAACAGGTGTGTGTGTGCATGTGTGTGTGTGTGTTGTGAACGCACATCAGAGCTATTCAGTACAACACTTTAGTCCCCCGTGAGCCAGGCTCTTTAATTACAGCCACAAACAGCAGATGGCTCTCTTGAGTTTTAATTTCTGTGCCTGTGATTGAGAATTGGATGATATTTATCCCCAAATCAACGAAAAGGATCAGACGCCTCAACCTCGCCCTGGCATTTATTGCGTGGATCAGAGACGTCTCGGTCAGCGTTTAAATTCACATGCGGGTCATGAGTGGAGTGGAGTCTCTCTCATTTACTCGTGATTTACCGGAGGCATTCGCGCTGTCTCGTGGCTCGTGGACGTTTAAGTAAAGGTTATGATAACCGACTGAAGAAATGACACCCCCACACTCGCGACCCACCTCCATGATGGTGCAGAAATCAGAGACGCTGTCCCTGGTGCTGAAGGCGCACACAGCAAATGGAGCGCGCGACTTGAATCGATCTTAATTAGAACAACATAAACAGGTTTCATGAGATGGAGCAAAATAAATAAATAAATAACAAAGAAGAAGAGTAGCAGTAATCCACTCACTATATGTGGAAATATATGGACTGTCCTGTGATAATGAGGTGAAAGGGAGTTCATAATGGCACACTGTCCCCTCGCGTTTGGCTTTCTTATTTCCACATGTAGCTTTCTAAAGAGTCCAAACTAAAGCGTTAAAAACTGAAATGCTACTATCTAACGGCTTCAGACAGTCTGTCCCCCCCCCCCCCCCCCCCCCCCACACACACACACACACACACACTTTCTCTCTTCAAGCAGGGGCTCGGTTGTCAGGAGGGAGGAAGTGGGAGGGGGTGCAACCTCTTCAAGTCGTGCACTAACGAGTGGTTAGGACTTGTTGATGGGAAACGTTTGTTGATCTGGGGCATATAAACAAGCACTTCCTACCCCGTCCACCCCCACCCCACATTTCTTTTTTTTTTCTTTCAGCGTTGGAAAATAAATTGCGCCGTTTGTCTGTGGTGTTACTTTCTTCCCTTATTCCCACTGCGCACTGATCGCTATGCATTCGTTTTCCTCGCAGTGGGCTCTTTTGTGAACATGCACTGGGTCGAATTGTGTGCTGGTCGCCGGGGGGTTTAAGTTTAATGTATTTGTATGCAGCTTGTCACACAATGCAGACGTCATCTCCACATGCAGGATCAGCTTTGGGTATGTTTTTCCCTCCCTGGATCCTATCGCGCCCAGTCGCTTGTGTTGTGAACACTAGCCGACACGTCGACTGGTAGTTGGAAAATAACTTGGTATTAATTCCACATAACAACTCTGGCTCGGTTGCGCGTTCCTCTGTATTCCCAACTGTGTTTCTCTCGTTCGGTCATCGCGGGGTCCCTGTCGCCGATTGCTTCTTGCAAACTTGGGAGCTGGATTCGCCCCGAGCTGCTGTGCCTTGAGACGGGTTGTGATCTTCGTAGGAGGCGCCTGTGTTTGTTTAATTGCTGGCGGCGCACATGCACGGGCGTCCCCACCGCAGACTAAAGACTGACTTCAAAAAAAGCAATCTCGTCTGGCAAAAGGAGAGGGGGAAAAAACGGAGTGTGAAAGGAGGAAAGAGCAGGTGAGATTTCACCGAGCGGACGAGGAAGCCCGTGCTGGACATTTAAGGAGGCGATGCTGCTGATTATTTCACAGACAATGAACAAACACATCACAGCACAGGTATGAATAATCCTCGGAAATATTCGGAATCAAGACTGTAGTCACTGATGTGCTGAATTACGCATGAACTGATCTAATTTTTTTCCACCATGCTCAAGAATTTTTCGAGTTATAGTGACAGCTGGTTTAATCCCCTAATTATCATGTAGTATTTTGATTTTTTTGATTTTTTTAAAAAGGAAAGCCAGCTTTTAGAAATATTTATTTGGCATTTGACATAACGGAACGAGCCACATAGCCGCCACCATGGGACTGTGACCCGGGCTGCGAGCTCTGAGAGGCGGCTGTTTGAATAGTCCGTGCTCCGAGTGCAGACTGGACCTGAGCAGTTGTGACATTTTGAGCCATGGCTGCTGCTATCGCAAGTGGGCTGATCAGACAGAAAAGACAGGCACGGGAGCAGCATTTAGACCGACCCTCCACCAACCGACGGAGAAAGAGCCCCAACAAGAACAAGGGGCTCTGCAATGGGAACCTGGTCGACATCTTCTCCAAAGTGCGCATCTTCGGCCTCAGGAAGAGGAGACTACGGAGACAAGGTCTGGGAACTTCAGAGTGTGTATTCAGTGTAAACATGTGCATACATTCAACCACTGGTTGATCGCTTAATTAGGACTGCACTATAAAAAAAACAACCTTGGAGCCAGGGCAGCGAGGGGGCGAGTCAATAATGTTTGCTTTTTATTTATTAGACGCATTTGCCACGTTAAACCTTTGTGCTCCAAAAAAAAAAAAGTTAAAGTTGATTATGAGAAGACAGAGCACCATGTTTTGTGTATGTAGTCGAGTTGGTTGAAAATAACCAACATTCCTCTGATTTCTATGCAGACCCAGGTAGCTGACGGGCTCCTGACGAGTTGTACCAAATGGTTTAGACAGGTTTACGTAGCTGTCACCTCTGTGATTCTAAAAAGGGGTCTGATCGCCATGAAGCACATACAGAATATGCTGAACTGCTGTACATAAGTAGATTACAAGAAGCCCAAAATGAAACTCATTTCTATGCAAGTAAAAGGTCAGTATCGCTGGAATGGAGATTACTCCTTTCAAACATAATTCCTCCACCCCCACCACCATCAATTTCCAAAGCCAGTGGCCTCCCCTCTTGTTCCGAATGATATTCCGTGCAATTATGAACACGTCATGAACATTTCTTGGCTGTAAAGTGGCAACCTGGGATTGCTAAAAGAGCAATATCAACAATTAGCTCACTGCTGGAATCACTAATAGTGTTTTCCCTTAGAAAAAGAAATGAGGGTAATTCATTTAGGGAGAAAATGACTCCGGTCATTTCCCCCTTGTTAGTGAATGATTGAAGGCAGCTGCATGTTTCTCTCAGAATCATCAGGTATCAGACCTGTTGCACCACACATGCTCTAACTCCAACAGATTGAACCCTCTTGGCAAGCTGCATTTGTTTCCTCTTTATGTGCACGGAAGCAGCGTTTACTCTTTCATCTTGTCCACAAAGAGAGCCATTTTGATTGCTGAGTCTCTCTGTTCATACTGGAGCAGAACAACACCATGAAGTGTCTGCTTCACCAGCCCTTAGTGATTACATGTATTAAAATGGCTTTGATGAAAGAGGATCCGTATAATAGCCCGTAGAGGACACATCTGGCCATGGGTGAGGGTGCACGAGAATGGAAGGGTATAACCAGCTATCCTCCAGGCTGCTGTTTCTGCGTCTGCCCACAGTGTGCATGTGGTGGGATGTGTATGTGTGGCTGCCCCATTTTTGTCTGTGTGTGTATTTAATTGTCCGTCCTCTTGTGTCACCTCCGAATTGGCTTGTGGCGCATCTATCTTTTCATTTGAAATTGTCAACAGCATCCAGAAGCCCTCGCAGATCACAGATGTGGACAGATGACGCTGTCCACATCTGTCAATACAAGGGCCCGTATGCTGGTGTTTCCTTTCATTGGGGCGGCGTGTGCTTCAGTCTGCTCTGAGTGCAGAGATGTAGATGCCAAGTCAGCCTTCACTGGCAAGCATAAAATGACAACATCACACCTGGATCGGCCATTTTCTGGAGCAACACACGGCCTCTTGAATTTCAAATAAGTGACGGTAATCCACAGTAACAGCTAAAGCACAAGTGTTGGTGAACTGTGTCACAAGTCTGCCCGGAAGATGAGGGACACTTCACATAAAATCAAAGTAAGAATTCAAGGAGGGGGAAGCTCCTTTAAAATGGCCGTTTTCTCCTTAGTTTTGAGTGTCTCGTTATAACAAACACTGTTTTCCTTTCCTTTCTTTCTGTACTCGTTCTGATTAAAGGCCCTAATGGGGAAAATACCTCATTAATTTCAGTCTCACATGAACTGGGAAAATCTCTATCGACTGATATGCGACATTGTTGCCGGGGTGCTCCCTGCCACTGTTACTGTTCTCACTGCTTCATCTCTCTCTCTCTTTCTCAGACACTTCCTTTCCTTCTCTCCCTTCTTTCCTTCTTTCCACTGTGTTAGCACGAGAGCACAAAGCTTAGGAAGACTAATGACTTGTTTGCTGTACTTAATTTAATATTGAACCCTGAAAAGATGTTTCTTTGCCAGCGAATAAAACCCAAATGCACCACTGATCACATAGGTTGCGCTAACGTGCTCGGACGTACACATTTGTCGTCATTTCCCAGGTGACAAAAACACTGGGCTCTGACAGCTGAGCCCAAACAGACTGTGGTGCTTCAAATTCCTTCTCAGATGTGTCAGAATGAGGGAGTTGGGGTGAATTAAAAGGAATCCCTAAGTCTAGTATTCCCTTTGGGTTTAAATATTGATCTTGTGAGTCAGACACTATGGGCTGCATTGATTGGCATTGACTTACAGTGTGTATCAAAGCCTGAGCATTCTCCGTACAGAAAATGATCAGTTGGCACTTTGTATTTGAGCTTGTTTTGTTGCAGTTGATCATTAAGCCGCACAGATGTGGCTCCCTGACATCTGTCAGTACCTCGGTGGAAGCATTTTGTTTGCCGTCCTTCATATCAGCTTTAATTTTAAATCCATGCTTTTTGATAGCAAATACAGAGCCAGTGATCGCCATAATTTTTTAGGGGATTAGATGGGAGTTATAAATCCTATTACACTCAAACCCAGTAAGCGAGCCGGGGGCACACGTGGCTTGGACTTGCCTATAATCTCGCTGCTGTGGCTCTAATTATCTCCCGCCAGATTAGATCCCTTAATTATTAGATAACGTTACATTAGATTACCCTATACGTGATCTAAAAAGCCAGCTGAGATGAGTGATTTCCCGCTCCCTGGCTGTTTATTCAAGCACATGTTGACAGGACAGAGCAGTGCGTCATCAGTCAGCCTCCAGTGTCTGTGCTGAGTTATTGGATGAGATGTCAGCGATGTTGTTGATGAAGGAGGAATAGGAAAGGAGTGAGAACGCTGCTTTGATCGCCTTTCATATGACAACACAAGCGAGAAGGGTTTTTCCTTTGTAGGCTGGAAAAGCCCTTCTCCTATTCTAGAAACATCCAAAGTGGGTCAGGCAGGGCAGGGCTGACAGGAGTCTACAAGTATTGCTGCAGCTGTGCCTGTGTGTTTGTGTGTGTGTGTCTCCTTGTACCCCGCATGTTGCTTGCTTACTTTGTACTGAGGTGAGTATGTTCCCCTGCACACACACACACAGAGGGATGACACAACAGAAAATAAGAGAGAAAGGGGAAGAGGGAACTGCAGCGAGGTCGCTTCACAACTTTCCCGTCACAGCTGAATTTATACACAGAGAGGATTACTGCTACAAAACAACACAATTTGAGGTCTTACGATTCCGATGCTCTCTATTTTCCAAGGAAACCCCCCGCTGATGCCAAGCCGCAACTCAGTTTCCTTAGAAACAAAGCATGTAGAAACATACAGTGCTTCAGTTGTAATAACCAATAGTGCGACTGGGAAAGTCCAGTGAGATTAGAGGCTGGAGACTCCATCTGTGATAAGCAGCATTGTTGTTTCACTGTTTGGGGCTGTTATATACAGAGTCGTCTTCATACAGACAAGAAAAGAAATAAGTAAGAAAAGAAGCACGAGTCAAAGACCTCGTCGACTTAGAGAACACCCACAGAGACGTTTTCAAAGCTCTTCTGGATTTTAAAGAGTGTACGCACCATATCAAGCTTGTCTGGAATGCATGCTAGTGTATTTGTCAGTCATAAATAATTCGCTAGGTATTTAAAAACATGACTGACATATTCATAGAGACACTCCCCAGAATTGGAATAGAGCTCAACTATCATGCACAGTATTACAGAGACTTATCTTCCCCATTTAACAATTGTTTTGTCTCCTCCCCCCCTTTTCAGTCTTCTTTAATTGAAATGAATTAGCTTGAATTAGTTTTAATTTGACTTATTTTCAGCTCACTCTGTCTGCTGCTCTGAAGTACTTATGATTGAAGCTGAAGGGGAAGTCTGTGTGTGTGAGATATACGGGCTTGCTCGCCTCAGGGAACACAGCCAGTATTTCATGATTTATGGCACGATAGAGGAGCCAAGTTCACCTCACACACATGTGCATCGCACACGCACACAACACAATACGCAGTTATGCAGTTTTAATTATGACAGATGTCCTCGGAATCAATCTCACCTTTCCCTCACAAGAGTTAAATGTTGATCAAAGCCATTTATTGATCACATGTTTGCCAAGTTTGTGTTTCCACATAATAGTATTTGCTCAGGGGAGCTGTGTGTGCTCATTGAATATAAACATGAAAATCTGTGTGTAACACCGGTGTTTGCTGATCTGTGAAGAATTGAGACTGTTTCTAGAGCAAATGGAGACCCAACACCATATTAGTCTGTCGTGTCCTGGAAAGTGCTCTGTGTGTGTGTGTGAGCATGTTTCCCGGCTCTCACTACTGTATGAGAACACACCTGTCTTCAGTGGTCTTAAGGTTGCACGGTTTTCTATCCGACTGCTGGGTACCTCTATGTTTGAAAAAACAAATGCCAGCTGATATAGCATGTGTTTGTGGACCTGGAGACACCTGTTTAAGTGTCTCAAGGTCACATCAAATGTGACGATGTGGAAACATTTGCATCAGGACAGAAGGAGGCAGTTTAAGGGAGGATATCTTAGATAAAAAAGGAGGTTCAATGTCTAAGACAGGTGGTCTCACCTTACCTGCGATTAATATATAGTATTTAAAGGCCTTGACTATCCTGAACACTTGAAATCCTGTTGTAGAGGCAAGAAATAAAATTCACCCCAGATTTTGATGTATTTGTGCACAAAATGCAATAAAGTCGACTGCAAGCTATAACCTAATATTCATCAAATGAGTCATCCTCTGAGCTGGAGATCACTTTGGTCTTAGTGGTATGTGGGATGACCCACAACCTGTAAACTAATTTAAAAATAAGTTGAAAGAGTCTGTACTCAGCTCTGCTGCAATTACTGGTACACATTCCATCTTCTCTGTCCGTCTCTCTTACAAATGAAGAAACTTACATCTACCCCACCTCCTAAGGCTCACACAGTTTAAAGTTAAGGTGCATTAAAAACACCAACCCACGCATAACTTGGTCTTTATGTGCAGCCTGCTGTGAGACGAGTACGGACCATCCACAAGGCTATGCCACAAATATATTCATTACCTTTACTCTAACACAGTGCTGTAAAACCAAAATCATTCAAGCTGAACTCGACTCGAGCCACGACCCCAGCTGCAGGACCTGCAGGTTAGGAGTCTCTCTTTGCAAGACTAAAGTTAGTTATCCGGCTCAGAGGACAGCAAATTTGGACGACTAGGTTGTTTAGCTTCACTAAGTTTGGAACAAAAGGTGTTGAATAATTTTAAACTTGCACAAATTAATCAAAATGTGGGATTTAATTCCATTAATAAATCCACACAATGACTTCTAATTAATTTCCAATCATCCTCGTCATTTATTAAGCGGCATTTGCTGTTTTTTCTAATTCATATTGCACATTGGCTATTGGAGTTTTCATTTTACAATTTAAAGTGTCATTTTTTAAAAGTGTTTTCTGAGCCCAGAAAAGTTGTCATGGGAAGAAAAATGCTATATGCTTATAAGGAAAAACAAAAAAGACGATAACACGAGTGCTGTCGATAATCCTCAAACCAATGGTGCTCATGGAAGGGGGCAATAGCAAAAAGACAAGCTGAAAGATTATGCTAAAAAAGAATGATATTAAAAATCCAAGATCAAGTTCAAGTATTAGGTTTGGACAAATAATGAGAAATTTTTTTAATATGCTTTTTAAAAAAGCCATTCTTTAAATTTTAATCTTTCCATTTTCCTTTAAAAATATACAAGTATTAAGCAGAAATCTATAAACCAAACATTTTGACAAAAACTGAATTTTATTTGTTACATTTTTGAATTTTTTTTCTTCTTTTTTTGTCATTTTACTGGCACAAAAGAGGTCTCAAACCAACCTTCACTCTAACAATGCTTTTAGAACGCGTCACATGTATTGTAAGTTCAATGAAAAAGAAGACCAGGGACGATGATCTCTTCACAGTGACATCTGTCTCTGGCTAAATGCCTGCAATGATTTTGACTGAGCTTAGCATTATTGCGAACCAGATAGATGCTGTCACCATCCTGTCAGCCTGAATCGCACACAGCGGAGGCACTCTGACAGTCAGATTCTGCTTTAGCCACCTTTTCATTGTTCTGCTGAAGCAACAAAGCAGTGCAGATGAATGCCATAGCGCCGCTGCTCCCATCTGCCAGCAGAGAGGCATTCTCTCTCCCTTTCAGGGAGCGGGGAAAGGTCTCAGAGCTGGCTAATGCCATCAACTGAAAGAACCATTTCAGAGGAGAATGCCCCGAGCCGCACAGTAACGGGGGGGAAAAGCCCGATGCTGCCCTCAGCAAGACCTCTGGAGCTCTCCTCTGCGGCCTCTCTTTGTTTCTTTCTATATCTCTTCCACATAACTGTACTCACACACCAACACACACACCGAGTAGCATGCAAGGACTCAGGTGAAGTTGATTCTTCACCTCCCTAAGGTTTTCTTAGAATGAAATTTGGTGTGATGGCTGTCTCTACAATAAGTCTAATGTTGATAGTATATGACCTCAGACGCGCAGGTACACAAAAGCACACAGATGAAGAAATATCACAGCACAGCTTGAGAGCAAGCAATATTTTTTTCCAGAGATGTCCCAGTGTGCACCCGCACGCAGGTTTATTAAAATGTGTCCTTTTCTGTGTTGTACTGCTTTTTACTTTTTACATTTCACTTTCACTTTTTGTCATGTTATTGCAAACTGGCAAAATGCCAACTAAATTACAATACGACTCGCTGAGCTGCAGCGGCTCTGGGCAATTAAACAGCAGTGATTTATTTACAGTAGATATGCGGCTAATTCCCCTGTCGGGGCAGCTAGAAGGGACGGCACGCAGACACTCTCACATCCTACATACGAAGAACCCAGAGAGGGTGCTATTGGGTTCATTATGGGAGTCAGGCAACCACAGATTAATTCTGCTACCTATAATTGGATGGACTATCTCTGAGCAGGATGGGGCTTATGTGCCAGAAAGGTGGCTTGGGGATTTGCTTGTGAAAAACCACCAGCTGCAATACTTTGTGTGTGTCTCGGTGTTTTGCCATAAAGTCCCCGTGAAAACAATTTTCTTTTTGATGTGTATTAAATCAAAAAAGTTGCATTCTTGAAGTTTATTCTAACTATTCTCTGTTCTTTCTCTTCCCCCC
The DNA here is from genome assembly GCF_057382275.1 of Copadichromis virginalis. Lineage (NCBI taxonomy): Eukaryota > Metazoa > Chordata > Actinopteri > Cichliformes > Cichlidae > Copadichromis > Copadichromis virginalis. The sequence goes on from NC_140633.1 coordinate 17,463,309, forward strand.
CCCCCCCCCCCCCCCCCCCCCTTTCCTTCAGATCCCCAGCTCAAGGGTATAGTGACCAGGTTATATTGCAGGCAGGGATACTACTTGCAAATGAACCCCGATGGCTCTCTTGATGGGACCAAGGATGACAGCAGTAATTCCTGTGAGTACCTTGAAATATCTCTTGGACTTGTAGATCAGATTTTTAACAGGTGTCTGGAATAATCTAAAGAAATACTAGCAGAGGTTATAGAAAAGTTTACCCTGTGTAGGTTTCTTGAGCACAATTTTATGTCTGGCTTGTTTCCTGCTCCATATTTATTCTTCTTATACAAAAAAATTAACCAAGCAGTCACCCTCTGCTAATGTCTGGTCAGTATTTTTGATCTTTGGAGCAAAAATGGCTCTTAAATGGAGCCATGGGATCACACAGTTTGGTCCTTTTCCCGAGAGGCAAAGTGGACCAGGAAACAGTAGGCTCAACAGAGAGAAAAAGGTATTATTAGCTTGTTCTGGCACTGCTCCTCTAACACTTCAGGCTAGGTGGTTAATTTGATTCCAGTGCTTGGTGCTAATGCTAGCCTGACACTCTGCATTGTGTCACTTACTCCTGTCAGCAGGAAGAGATGTGGCACATGTCACATGCGGTAGGCTGAAGGGACTTATTGAAACGGTAAGCATTATAGATAGCGTGTCATTTTAACTCCAGGATCAAATTAGGTGTCGGCAGTTGAAACTGACCGCAAGCCATCAAAAAGGAAAGGAAATGAGTGGTTCTGCATTTAGTTCTCTCAGATTTTCTTCTAGGATGCAAGCCTGCCCTTTCCAGTTGCTTGCAGGGTCAGCTGAGTTCATTGCATCCCTTTAGTGCATGTCTCCCAAATACACACCTAATGTCCCAGCCAGGCCAGTCCTCTTGTTTCTCCCCCATACAAACAATACCCATTACCTACCACGAGTCTGCTACAACAACAAGGGTGTTATTAAATCAGCCTCGCACTAGCGGTGGCCCCAATTACAACTGCTTCTCAGGTAGCACTGAGTGGCCAAGGCTGCGCTAGGCTAGTCACGTCCACCAGCTGTGCTGCAATTCATCTTCTGAGATTACCTAAATGCAGCAGTCAGCAGTTGTATTATCCATAGTTTGCAACGCCTTAAAGATAGACATCTTGTGTTTAGATGATGGATTGTTACTTAAATGTTTTACCCCCATCTAGTTAAAGTTTACTTAATGTTTGGTTTGTCTGTTTCAATATTTTTTGGTGAGATTTTGATGAATGTTTGTGTTTGCTTGTTTTACGTGTGTGTTCCCCAGCTTTGTTCAACCTTATTCCTGTGGGCCTCAGAGTTGTCGCCATTCAATCCGTGAAGACAGGGTTATACATCGCAATGAACGGGGAGGGCCACCTGTACACATCAGTGAGCATTCTATTCTATTCTATTCTATTCTATTCTATTCTATTCTGCACGGCTTTCAGTAAGACACCTGTTTTGTTCCTGCATAACACAAAATGAAGCATAATGCTGAAAATGTTTCTATGTGTGGCATCTGTTTATGTTTTGTACCTGTGTACAGCTGTATGCATATAAAATCATCAGTTTTGACATTAAGGCAGACTCCATTTTCAGTAAGGGGGCTTTGACCATGTCTCCAATATTTGCAATACCACATTTGCAACAGGATAATTGCATTTCCGTGAAGCTCAGGGATCCCATTAAGCAGAAATTTATGCAGTCCAATTTTTATTCATCAGCTTAAATGCCTTGCGACTTGTCAGTCTATATGAATTGACATCTGATGACAACGGTCAGGATGCTCAGGATAAAAACCCCCAAAAAACAAAGTGTTTATCTTTTTTACCTCTGTCGGTCTAAAATGCTAAATTACAGGATATATTTTGTCATGTGGCACATTGAAATGTTTAGCACGGCATTCATAAACCTATGCTACATATTCAACATTCATAGCTACAGCGTTATTTATTAGAGTGAGGACATCTGAAGAGCAGCCATTGTTTTTCACTACACAGTCACCCACTATTATTGACGGCCTCTCTTCAAAACAACATGGGCCCGGCAGGTTAGGCAGCCAAGGGAGTGATAAGACCTCACCCAGTCCGCTCTGTCCTCTCCCAGTCACTCAAATCAATCAGCAGAAAGAACATTGGGAGGAGTGACTCTCTGCTGGACAGGGATATCCATCAGAATCATTGTCTCGTCACCTCCTGCTGTGCACATGTTCCTAATGCTCAGAGCACAGACCGGGAATTGCCTTTTTTTCCCCTCATTCATTACCGTAGAGGTTTACAGAGGCTACTTCTCTTACTGTACCATGCACGAGCATTCTTCAAGTATATAGTAGGATTCCCGTCTGCTTAATCACTGCTTGACTTAGGCCAAAAAATGAAATTCATTTGAGAGGATTGACCTAGAATCCTGTGGCTCTTGTTATAGAATTGCACAGTAGGGATTATAAATGAAACCGTGCTAACTATCAGAACACACAAAAAGACACGATTCCACAATTCGTTAAATGCAGGCAGCCCTTTTCTCGTGTAAACACATACTTTAATTAAGACACTTGTTCTTATTGAGATGTTTTTTTTCACCATATACTTACACAGATTGCACATTTATACATTTTCAATTCTTTTGCATGTGCTCCAGTTCACAGAATGATATTGCATTAAACCGGCATAAAAGTAGACTTTGAGCACAGCAGTTGTGTAAATATAAGAATACATGAGATGTGCTCAAAAACATTCCAGAAATCCATCCAGGAAATTCAAAACCTGTACCAATTTCAATCTGACCAACTCTTTTGCAGTGCTTAACTTCTTCCAGTGCTCTTGCTGTTCTGTATAGTCCTTTGAAAGTCCTCTTCTCATAACTTGCACATGTGAAGTTGCCATTTCACCATAGACCTCAAACACTAATATGCAACAAACTAACAACTTTCCTCCCAAGAATCATCGCTGGTATTTTTCTGCGTCATCAGGTTTCTGAGTCGGAGCCGTTCAGTTTCCAAACCTTAAAGCGGTGCATCCAGTCTTGCTCATCCACCATATCCTCTGACAGTGACTCAAATCAAGTCTAGAGTATAACACTGAAACTGCGATTCATAAATTTGCCCCTGAGGGTGAGATTCTCAGCATAGAGTTCTGTTGTAATTTAGTGAAAAGTGTGAAAGAGGACATTTGCCACTAATGACCAGACTTCGATACATGCTAGCGTGCCATCGAGTCTCTGCTCACGGCAGTTTTTTTGGTAAGACCAACACAGTCTTCACTGACTCCTCACTCACTAATCAGCATATTTAGAACTTTGCAAATCAAGCTGTGTATGTTTTGACACAATGGCAGTCATCAAAGCAGTGATCCAAGTTCAGCAGGAAAGCTTGGAGTAGTCCATTGCTTCTCAAGGAGACATCCTTAAAGGAGATAGCAACCAATTTTAGTTCAGTCATGGAGGAGCTGTGACACTTTTTTCACAGCTCAATAAACAAAGCTTCACTGTAATATAGATGCAGTTTGTCAGTGCTTGGGATTCTAACCTACAGTAATAAGAACCTGTAAGAAGAATGCGAATTAGCTTTGAGTTTCTCGTCCCTCTGTGTGGTTGGTATTTTATTTTTCAGCTTCTTGACATGTTTAGCTGAGCAGAAGTGCTGTGAAGTGGGTCTGGCTCTGCCTGGCCGGAGCACTGTGTTCCTTCAACACCGTTGGCCCTTCTCTTTTTTTCACGCAGCTCCTCTGTTCCATTTGCAGCTTATTTCTGTGCTAATGGAGGTTCTGATCGGCCCTCAACAATCCAACCACCCACTCAAAGGTCTCTTTTTGATTCTTAGTGTGTGAATTAGACCACTAATGGCAGCTCAGTAAGATGTTCTTCATCCTCCTCCATCTTCACCACCCCCTCCTTTCTGCCGCTGCTCTTCTCCTTTTGAAAGAAAGGTGCAGCGTTCCTCCCATTATCACGGTGTTCCTTCACAAGCGACAATCTGACAGTCGACCTTTTCCTACCGATTAGGCGTATTTGATTTTAGTGCACTCACATTTTCAGAAGCTTCTTTGATGGTTATGATAATGCACAAAAACATGCTGATTGGAGACAAACACAGGACACTGAACAACAGTGAAAAACAAGCTGTTGTTATTGGAAAAAAGTGTTCTTTAGTAAGTTCCCTGAAGCGAGGTTAGTTTAATTAATCAGTATTCACTTGGCCAGTTGTACAGTATTCTTTTACATATTAAATGCATTTCTGAGGCTTTTACCGCAATGATATACTTTGATAATGAGTGACACTCGAGGCGGCTCAAAAGGAGAGTTCCCCTCTTGCAGAAAATAGATGGGAAGCCCATTCATGGCCTCTGGTGGTGCATCATATTCTTTTGTGTGAGGCACCCAAGGCGCAGTATGGAGCTCAAATGACAGAGATAACATCAAAGTGACTGCACAGCCTGGCACAAAGGACACACCATGGAATAAAGAAGAGTTCAATCATCTCACCCCCTTTTCAATCTGCTCCTTTTGTATCTGAGCCAATAAACTCCTGGCTAATTTCTCCTCCAGGCTCCTCCCTGGATCAGGGATACTTTCGAAATGTAATAACAGCAGAGCAATTCTCCCAACTTGTTGTACTGGTGGAAGATAGCAGAAACAGGATTGCTGAAAGTCTCCAGATGACTGTAATAGAGCTCCTGGTGCAAAAACAGACACATTCAAATGAGATAAAACATAAATCATTAATTATTCTGCAGGGACTAGCATACTAAATCCCTAAAAGCAAACAAGGGAGTGTTGGATTATATAGTTTTTTTTGTTATACATGATGAAATTGTGGTGCCGCAGAATGCAACTCCTGATTTTGTTGTCATGTTTCAGTCTTGCTAATACAGTCTGTTGCCATCTCTCAAGTGTAAAGGTTCGGCATTTCATGGTTGGCTGGTTTTCTTTGGAACTAGTTCCCCATCCCCTCACTTCACTAGAGTCTCTCACTGCAGCCTTCCTTTATCAGCAGCCTGCACTTGTTAGTGCTACCTTTCATGATTGTCAAAATGACTTGCCACATTACTTGAGTGTTCCTTTTAGAAATGGAATCCTTGAGAGGGCCAAAGTGGAGCAGTGCAGGAGCTTTAGCTTCACTTGTTAAAAGCTGTGTCATCAGCTGCATGAACACAGAAGACTGAGGGCATCTATTTCCTGTAGTGCCCAATTCAGAATGTATGAAAGCTCCGATGAGCTTGATGTGAGGGCTCCTTCACTTTACATCAATATGAAAATGAAGGTGAATGGTGGTTGTGTGTAGGCAGAATAAGAGAACAGCAGCTTGCATGGGATTAACTGAAGTTGGTCCTTCAAGAACACTGAAGGCACCGTTAGATTTATGTATTTTATATTTTCCTGACAACTTTGCTAATGAGATAATCAAACCTTGTGTTTTTTTTATACAGATATGCTCAAATTTTCTGCCATTTTGCTAACACCAAAGACATGGCATGTCATGAGTGCAGAATTTCATATTTTATATCTATATCTATGTTTATATCTATATATTGACAAGCTCATCCTGGAATAATTGTTGAAATAGCCAAATCCCAACAGCAGTCTGCCTCAAGGCTTTTTATATTGTAAGGTAAAAACTCTACAATAATACAGAGAAAATGCCAACAATCAGACCACTATTAGCAAGCACTTGGCGACAGTGGCAAGGAAAAACTCCCTTTTAACTGGAAGAAATGTTCAGCAGAAACAACCTCAGGGAGGGGCAGCCATCTGCAGTGATACGGACGCTGTATCGGTCTGTTGTGGTGAAAAGAGAGCTGAGCATGGAAGCAAAACTGATGATTTACCAGTCAGTCTGTGTTCATGCTCTGATCTATGACCATAAGCTCTGGGTAGTGACAGAGTGAGACTGCAAATACAAGTGCTGTAAATGAGCTTTCCCTTGACGACAGGGTGAGGAGTTTGATCATTCAGGAGGGACTCTTACTCCTCCACATCAAAAGGAGCCAGTTAAGTTGGATTGAGCATCAGACTAGGTTGGTTCTTGGCTGGCTGCAGAACTCCTCAGTGTTCCCTGGAAGAGATGGGCAGGGAGATGGAGGGCTTGGCTTCTTGGGATAGATTGCTATCACTGCAGCCTGCAAAGCGGCAGAAAATGGATGGATGTATGGATGGACAAAGGTGGCTTTCAGACTGCCTGTTAAAACACTTGAACTTATTGCATTTCCTTGCCAGCTATAGCAAGATGCATGAATAAACCTTCTAGGGTGTAAAAAGTTAAAATCAATATGCATGATGAAGAAGATACAAACAACATTATAACACCCAATGTGTATGAGTTCACATGTGTCTGCAAGTGTGCACGTGTGTTTGTTTAGTGTATATGTAACCCCATAAGCCAGCAGATGGCTTTGAGTTAACAGTTTTGTTGATGGTGTCTGCAAACCTGCCAAGACTGAAAATGATCTCTGATGTTATTTGTTATAAACCATGCTTATCTAAAGTTCCTATGATGTAATTTAACAAACTGGATTACATTTAAAAACACCCCCCAAAAAACTTAATACGTTGGCAACGTTATTATTTTCATATTCCCAAATATCTACATATACTGTGATGATGACTCACATGATCTTGCCTCTGGAAGAGAGTAAGTCTCAGAGCTGAGGTGTGGGGCTGGTTTTGTGGGGAAGGGGGGTGTTGGGCTCTTTTTTTTTTTTTAAAGCGTTTCACCCACCTTTAATGCAGTGGCAGTGTCAGGAAAGAAAGTGGTTGTAGGGGCTGGAGGGAGAGCTGCTTCATGCATTAATGAACAACAAGGTTGGAGGTAGGTGTCAAAGCTAAACTGGTGAACTGCTGGTAGGGGCCAATGCAAGATAAGAACAGATCGACTGGTCCTTCAGCCATTTAACATTGCTGTTATTAATGACTTTATGCTCTTGGCTCGTTATGATATTGCACAGATTTGATTCTTTTTGTCAGACATTTTCCTTCTTTGCAGGATCGTGTCAGTTCATTGTGCTCTATGGAGCGCAGCTTGCACTGTGGCAGCGCATAGGAGAGTTTTCTTGGCGTAGCAGGGGGTTACCCAGTCCAAATAAGGACACTTGCCACAGTATCTTTGGATTTACTCTCTGAACAATAAGTCTCAAATAAACAACACTAATTTGTCCTTCATCTCTTTTTATAACAACAGCTTAAGGTCTGTTAGCGTCACATCTCTCCCTTAACCACTGTTCATTTAAGGCAATTAAGAGCAGCTGTTTTCTGCATCACTGGTTTACCTCACACATATTTATGAGTGAATAAAATGCAATGAGATCCCTGCAAGCTTTCCTTCAATAGCACACTGGATTACAGGAGCACAGAGTCAGAAATTGTGCTTGCATTAGCTAATTTGCTTCAGCTTCTGCATTTTAAGGGGCTCATTTGTTAGCTTCTTGGCTAGCAGCTATTTAGATTAGCATTCAATCATACTTTACAACCTAACTTTTGTCCACAGTCACTCTGCTGATTATCTCATACCAGCATATTTGTTGATGAACTTTTACTTTGCTCCAGCATTATTTTTTACTTTTTGGTAGTCACTTCAACTGACATGAATTACGCCAGCAGAACATTTCTCCCTTCTCAGATTTTTGAAGTGCTCCCTCAAAGACCAAAGCTTTCTCTAACTCCAACTGTATAGCTATTGGTTACACTGTATATGCATTGTTCCCTACTTCCTGTCTCATGCTGCAGACAACATGACCAGTTACCATGTTGGATTGTTTTTCTTCTAGAAAAATGCATTTGTCTGTTCACAAAGGTATATACTGCTCTCTCTCTTTTTCTGCTCTCTCTCTCTCTCTCTCGCTGTCACTCCTAAAACTTTCCCCTCTTCCTAAACAGCCAAATGTCATGTTGCCATATCATTTTTTGATTGGTCGATATTGTGCATTTCTCCACCAAAATGAACGGGCTGGTTTTTGTTTTGTTTTTTTGGTCATGAGCAGAGAGTGCTTGCTAGCGCTGTCCTTAGACAGTAAACGTGATGAAACTATTCAGGAAAAATTTATATATTGTTTATCATGACTCTGGTTTTTCGTGGCCTATCAACACAATTTAAAAACTGGTATATATCACCTTTGTCATCTTACAGTGGTCATGTGATTGGCACAACTACTTTATTCTTCCTCAGTCAAACAGCAGCACGCATGCGATTGTTTTGCCCCTTAGCTCCAGGTGTTGTGCCAAAAAGTGATTGCCGTCCGCGGGAGCGCGCACAGCTGCTTAAAGCTGTAGCGCCCAGATTACTTACGTCTGCTTCCGTGCAAATGATATAAGATGCTGTAAGCTGAACACAGCTTCTTTGTTGAAAGATAGTAACGCGACCGCACCGCATTTTCTTGTTAGTAACGGTAACAGCATTGTAACGATATAAATAGTAATTAGTTAGCTCATTCGTTACCATTACTTGTAACGCCGTTATTCCCATCACTGCTATCCAGTCATCTCGAGGCCTGTCCTAGCTGCCTTACAGCAGGGAACACCCAAGACAGGTCACCAGTCAGGTGGGAGGGCTATCATAGAGAGACAGGCAATTATTTGCAGTCACATAAATGCCTATGGCCAGTTTCATCAATTAACACAACACTCAACTTTGGGTTGTGGGGACCAAGCTATAGAACCTGGAGAAAACCAGGCACACGGAGAGCATGCAAACCTTACACAGAAAGGACCCAGCTCACCAGCAGTGCAACCACGATGTTGCCAAAAAAGCATTTACATGTAATTAATGTAATACGTTTCATTGCTTTCATTGCACAGCGCACAGCTTTGGGGGGAACCTGTGTTTGCACGGCGTCAATGCATTAGCGCCGTGATTACAGCCGGATTGGCGTCCTTGCGGTGGTGCCGTAATGTTTGGTGATAAGAAAAAATTCCAAATAATTCTGGCTATAGATTTTGTTTGGGCAAACAAAGGTACTAATAATTGACATCAAAGAGAGACAAAATGGCAAAGATGAAGAAAGTCGAAGAAGATCTGGAAGAGATTAAGCATTCACTTAATTCGTTGACGTCGGAAATTGAAAAAGTAAATAAGCAACAAGGAATATTAATGTCGATGATGGAGCAAATCAAAGAACTAAAAGATCTGGTCAAGGAGAAAGATAAGACAATCCATTTTTTGGAAAGGAAGGTGGACGACCTAGAACAGCAGGCTCGACTCGAGGAAATGGTCATTACAGGTCTGGAAACTAAACACAGAACATATGCGAGAGTTACCGAATCTGGGACTGGTGCAAAACGAGGAGAGGACGTGCCCCCGATGGAGGAGCTACAATCGTTGGAACGGCAGGTTGTGGAATTCTTTTCGAGTAAAAATCTTCCCCTGCATAGTAACAATATATCTGCATGCTATACTCTTCCTAGAAGGCACAAAAATGCTCCTCCAGCAATTGTAGTGAGATTTGTTAATCGAAAACACAAAGTAGAATTGCTGAGACGGTCCAGCCTTTTGAAAGGAAGTGGAGTATATCTGAATGAACATCTTACAAAAAGAAATGCAGATATTGCAAGACAAGCTCGTATTTTACGGAAGGAGAAAAAGATTCAAGCAACCTGGACCAGGAATTGCAAAGTGATGATTAAACTGAATGGAACACCAGAAGAAGCCAAGGTTGTAACGATTAAGGAACTTGAGGAATTGGACAATTATACGTGATAATATGATTAAGATAGACAAATGGTTGCGACCAATTATGGCTATAACTAGTTTATTTTTGGTAAGGTCAAATGCTACTTCGGGAGGAAAAGGACAAAAGGAAATTGTAAAATTGGATATGGAAGATAACAAGATCAACGGACTTTAAAATATGTTGATAAATGAATGTGAGATTGCTTAGGATCTTTTCTTTCCTTTTTCAGTTTTTTTTCTTTTTTTTTTTTTCTCCTTCTTTTCTCTTTTTTTGTTTCCTTCTCCTTCTTATGAGGTAATAGATAGCGCTAGAATAATTTATGCATTATGTTTGACGACACAGATTATAAATCATATGATTTTGAAGTAGGTATTGACCCTGAAAGGAATGTGCTTAATACAATTAATGTCACATGTGATTATTTTACAGAGGAGCAATTCAGGGATAAGGTTGATATAGCCAATACATTTTCTTTAATTCATATTAACTGCAGAAGTCTTTATAGAAGTTTTGCTTCGATTGAAGATTTTCTGTATAGTCTGAGAGGCAAGTTTCAAATAATTGCTCTGTCTGAAACATGGTTAGATGAGAATAAGGGTTGTAATTTTTGTATTGAAGGATACGATTTGTACTTTGTGAATAGAATTAAGACAAAGGCAGGAGGGGTGGCACTTTTCGTTAATTGTGATTTGAAATGTAAAAAAGTTGAATGTATGTCTGTTGTTATGGATGATTTAATGGAGTCTGTGACAGTAGAATTGGATATAGAAAAGAGAAGTAATATAATTGTAACGTGTATATATAGGAAACCGGGATCACAGATTGAGTTATTTACAGAAGCAGTAGAAAATTTATTGAGTAAGGTTAAGGGAAATAAGACTGTATGTTTGTGTGGTGATTACAATATTGATCTTTGTAAAGTGACAAATGATAAGGCTTCGTCAGATTTTTTTGAACTATTATATGGTAAAGGATTTTATCCTTTAATTATAAAGCCGAGTAGAATAACGGAGAAATCAGAAACACTAATTGATCATATTTTTATTAATAGTTTGGAGAATAATATTGAAAGTGGCCTCATCATAAATGATATAAGCGATCATCTACCAGTCTTTTTTATTGAATTTGACTGAATTTCTTTCCTGAAAAGAAAGAAAGAAGCTAGTTTTGTGAGTTTTAGAAGGTTAAGAAATGATGAAGCAATTAATAGGTTTAGACAAGATCTCATGGAAACGGACTGGAAGGAGGTTTATGTTAATGAGGTCAACATTGCATACGGAGTATTTCTAAATATATATTTGGCTTTGTATGATAAACATTGTCCATTGATATCATTTAAGCATAAGAAAAAGAATATAAATAGGAAACCTTGGATAACTAAGGGTCTTGCAAATGCGTGTAAAAAGAAAAATAATTTATATAGGGAGTATATAATATATAGAACTAAAAATGCGGAAATGAAATATAAACTATATAAAAATAAGTTGGTATTAATATTGAGGAAAGCTAAGAAAGATTACTATAATAAAGTTTTTCAGGAAAACAAAAATAATATTAAGGGCATTTGGAATATTTTTAAAGAGGTATTGGGTAATAAGAACACACCCAAAGTTCGGCCTAATTATTTTATTAATAATAATCAAGTTGTTAAAGATAAGACCGAAGTAGCAAACGAATTCAATTCTTTTTTTGTAAATGTTGGACCTACTTTAGCAAATCTAATCAGGAAAAATGATGATCCAGGAGATGAGGAAGCCTGGATAGGTGATAATAGAATGGTTAATTCCATATTCTTAGCCGATACTACCATAAAAGAAATAGTAGCAATCGTAAAAAATTGTAAAAATAAAAAATCTACTGATTGTGATGGTATAGACATGGTCATAATTAAAAAGACAATAGATTGTATAAGTACTCCTCTTTGTTATATTTTTAATCTTTCGCTACAGTCAGGAGTATTCCCTGACAGAATGAAAGTGGCAAAAGTAATACCATTATATAAATCAGGAGATAAGCATAGTTTTAACAATTATAGGCCAGTGTCTCTTTTATCACAGTTTTCAAAATTGCTAGAAAAACTCTTTGCACAAAGACTTGATAGTTTTATTGAAAAATATCAACTAATACATGAAAACCAATTTGGATTTCGTAAAAATAGGTCAACGGCATTAGCGTTGTTGACTTTTATTGAAGATATTTCATCTGCAACACATAATAATAAATACACAGTGGGAGTATTTGTTGATTTAAAAAAAGCTTTTGATACGATACAACATTCTATTTTGATTTCTAAATTGTATAACTATGGAGTGAGAGGAGTAGCATTGAATTGGTTAATGAGTTATTTAGAGAATAGGTTGCAATATGTTTATTATTTTGGCAATACTTCTGAAAGACTGAAGATTGTATGTGGTGTTCCTCAAGGTTCTATTTTGGGACCTAAACTCTTTAATTTATATATTAATGATATTTGTGACGTATCTAAAAGGTTAAATTCGATTTTATTTGCAGATGACACAAATTTTTATTGCTCTGGAGAGAATTTGAAAGACTTGGTTGAAATTATGACTTCTGAGATGTTAAGAATAAAAAAATGGTTTGATGTAAATAAATTATCTTTGAATCTGACAAAAACGAAATATATGATATTTGGCAATCGTGTAAAGGAGGATAAAGTCATTATGTTTATAGAGGAAGAATTGATTGAAAGAGTTACTGAATTTCGTTTTTTGGGTGTAATAGTGGATGAGAATTTGACATGGAAATCTCATATTGAACATATTAGAAAGAAAATGGTCAAAAGTATTTATATTTTGGGTAGTATAAGAGACTTATTAAATTATAAAACAATGCGTATTTTATATTTTTCTTTGTTTTTTTCATATATCAACTATTGTGTTGAAGTTTGGGGGAATACATATGAGAATACCATAAAACCTTTAAACCTATTACAGAAGAAAGTTATACGAATAATTCATAATGTTAAATATAGAGAACATACAAATAAATTATTTATAGAATCAAAATTATTAAAATTAGGAGATTTAGTGAAATTACGGACATTATTAATTATGTTTAAGGCTAAAAATAATATTTTGCCTTTTAAGTTACAAAGAGTATTTTTGATGTGTTCAAGGGGAGAAGAGAATAGAAGGAAATTTTATTTTAAACATCAGTTAGCCAGGACTACACAAAGATTAATGAGCACAACGGTTAGGGGTATAAGACTGTGGAATTCACTTCATTATAATTTAAAGAATTGTATAAACTTACAATGTTTTAAAAAGTGTTATATGTTTAAAACGATAACTCAGTATGAAGAATGCGAATGAATGTGATGTTGGTTTGGGATTCGACCGGAGAGAAATGTCAATATTAGTTTGTTCCTGATTTTTGGTGCCCACCGGTGATATAAGTTCGATGGTAGATAGGGGGCAGGGTTTAATAAGAATATTTTCTTCTTCCTGCTCCTTTTCACACATGGTTGTTGTGTTTTGTTGACAGAAGATGTGGTTGTTTTGTTTGATTTGTAGTACCAAGTGTGAAATAAATAAAAATGAAATGAAATGAAATGAAAATATTGAGAGTGGTTGAATTACATTTTTATTGAAGTTAATACACATTGACAAACAACAATATCAACAGTGTTCCAACAATTCAAGATCATAACTGCACAAATATAAAAAAAAATATATATATACCTCTGTATGTACTTTGTTAATTTCCAGATGTATACCTCATGAATCTCAAATACGTTCTTCTTTTCCTTAAAAAAATGTTTCCTTATACAAGTATCTTCATCTATATTTTTCCTCCACAGCAGACTTTCGACCGCGGTGGCCAATATCCAGCTATATCCAGGCTTGCACTGCCTCCCTTATCCAGCCGAGATAATCCTTACATCTAAAATTAACTGACCAAAAACACACAAGCAGTTAGTTGGTTTGATAAGGATGCTGGAGGGAGTGCTATTGTGTGCATCTGAAAGATAATGGGAAGGCAGCAGGCTGGAAAAAGTAGAAGCAGTGCATTGGTTCAGAGAATGAGGGTTTGAAGCGAGAAAAAAAGGAGGGGGGAAGGGGGCTGGTGTTGATGAGGAAACTCCAAGGTGTGCAGCAGGGAAAGCCCTGCTGTGGTCAATATAACCAGTGTAGCGTGCACACAAGTGCAGACAACCTGTGCGAATTGCCCCCATTTATCAGTTGTTCATTCAGCTAAAAACCTTCATCTTTATTTAACAAAACCATCAACGTTTTGGCATAAATACAGCAGATTAGCAACTTCTAAAATATTATTTTGTTGTATAAGGAAATAAAAGCCTAAAACAGATGGAATTATTTGGTTAGGTTACTGAGCATCCAAAGATTATTTATTTAACTCTGCAACATAAAATTCAAACCCAACAGCTGTCAGCTAAGCTTAAGTCAATTAATTGTTAGTAGAAATATTACAGAGCAGAATTGAGTTCGGCTTACTGGTGCAGCCCTCCACAACAGTCCTAGTTTCTCATGTGGCCCCTTGGGAAGATAAATTGCCCACCCCTGCACTAAAACTTGGTCAACTTTAAATTACTTCTGTAATAAAAGCCTCCGTGTGGTTTTAGTTACTGCCTTTGGCCTCCACTAAATCATTTGATAAACTACAACTCTTGGAAAGTATCACATACAAACAGTTCACTGTTGATTACACTGATCCTCAACCGTTGCCCAATATTGCATATTTCCTTTTTATTTGAATAAGCTTTCATGATTACTTACTAGAAAGTAAGTAATCTCTGTTGCTTGTGAAGCTCGCACACAAGAATTTCCCTCACATGTGCTGTACCTATGTACCTGCACATGTGATGTGGCAATAAAAGTGATTTGATTTGATTTGATTTGAAATACTGTTTTCCAAGCAGAAATGTTCCAATACTTTGGGAATGTGGGAACATGTCATAGGTAGGCACTGGCAGTAACTGCTAACCTGCTCTTATATCTTGTTTCCAGCGCTCTTGTCTGGATTATCTTGTTATTATCTTTTAAAAGACTTGAAATTGCATGTGTAAAGTTGAGGCTGTTTAGATTCAGGCCTCAATGGATAAATCAAATTTTGTACACGAGGTTTTGTGTGTGTGAGTGTAAGATATGTTTACATCGCTGAGCAGCAAAATACAAGGAGAACAGAAGAAGAGTAGGCGCATTGAACTGTGAATTCAACTGTGAATTTCATCTTTATTCCTCTCTGAGACCCACAGAGGAAATGTTAGTATAGAAATGCAGATGGCATCATATTCATTTGTGAATGCATATTGAGGTAGCTATGAGAGCAAACACATCTAGTCTGTTCACTGTATTAATGGCCCTAGTTCTGGCCTAATTGCTTTCCCAGTGTGTAAATGTCAAGTACCATGCAAATACAAATGGCACAATGGTGCTTATTGCCTCTAGAGCCTTGTTATGTGCAAATGAGCAATGGACAGATGAGGGCTTGTAAAGCTACAAGTAGTACTCGGGAACTCAGTATCCCAACAGAAACATAATGCATATCATTTGCAAATTTACCCCAGACCATGAACTCAGCACTTCTTTCGGCTAACTATTTTGCAACTTTAGTTCTGTTAGCAGCTCGCCTTGTTCAGCCTTTTGGGAGACAGTAAAAGCAAAGAAAGTAAAGCAAACCTTTTAAAAAAATATTTAAAGTCGAACCATCATTTGCCTCCTCTGTAATATCTACACCATATATTTGAATATTACCAAATAATAAGATCAGGCAAAGCTACTTTTGGCTGCTCTCTTATTCACAAGGGGTCACCACAGCAGGTAGCTCTGCGTCAGGTAAAAAGATAAATATTAAATGTCATATGATAAAAATACCACTTGCAGGTTAATAAAAGTGACTTCATTGCTACAGGCACTTCTTCCAGAAAAGAAAATTGTCTGTGAGGGGCTGCACATATCAAGTAGTTTTTGTTTTTTTGTTGTTTTTTTTCTCGTGTTTTTTCTTGCTGAAGTATTTAAATTACAATTTTGTATCTTATATTCAGCACAATGAAATTGAATTACTACAGAAAAAAATTTAATGATAGAAAGATGTCATAACAGTGAATCAACTCACTGCAAATAGGTTAGTGTAGCCTTAGAGTGCCCATACCCATGGTGAACCATCTAAAGCTTCTACAATGCATCAAAACCTGAGTGTGGAGAAATGGAAGAGGGCTACCTAATGGCTACCTAAATGGGCTTTAGCTTCGTATTTGCTGTGTGACATATTATCACATACACCATTAACAGTAACAGCAGTCCCTAATAACGGTGCCTCAATTCATCAGGATAAAGGACCTATCATAGAGTAGAAACCTGTTCAGGAAATGTTTTGAGGAACAGTGTTCAAGATATTGACTTGGCCTCTGGATCTCACTCTGACTTACCATGTGGTGGAGAGATGACCAACCTTTAGCCTTATTTCCGCTGTGCTTGGCTCAGACGAGCCTCTGATCGTGCCTGATAATGAGCCTGTCCATTTCATGTAGGCACAAAATGGACACAGTGGCGCAGGCGGAGAGTGGTGCAAACTCACCCCCACACGCTAGCATGTCGTTAGCGTCGAAGCTCTTCGCTGGAGTGAAGACACAAAGTTTGCCAGTAAACTGCGGGGGACGAGCACGACAACGTAAAAACATTTATAACAGCAAGTCAAATAATCTAATCATCCCCCTCGCCCAGCTAAGCATGAAAGTTTTAAAAAGGCTAGCAAAGGTAAACTGGCTAAAGCTAAAGCTGTCCAGCATTAAGAGCCAGCCACAAGTCAGAATCCTTATTATCAGCACACAAAGAAAGACAGACAAGCATCCACACCTATGTGTATTAGAGCCACCAATTAACCTAGCCTCATGAAATCTTTGAAGTCATGAAATGAACATCTTTGGACTGTGGGAGGAAGCCGCAGTCAGGAGAGGACCCGTGCAAACATGGAGAGAACATATAAACTCCACACTCCATCCCATGCAGTCAGGCAAAAGTGTTAACCACCATGCCACTGTGCTTTCAATGTAATATTTATAAAAATTTAATAATACTTTAAATTTTTACTTTACTTATTTTTCATGTGAGTAAAATTAGAATCAGCCACGAGAATGTTCTTCAGTTCAATACAATAACAGAGAGACAATTCCAATAATCAGATGACTCCCTATGAGCAACCATTTCGGGACAGTGGGAAGGAAAAACCCTGTTTTAGTAGGAAAGAAACCTCCGGATGAACCAGGCTCAGAGAGGGGCAGCCATCTGCCACAGTGGGCTGTGGGTGAGGGGAGGAAGACAGGACCAAAGACACACTGTGGATGAGAGCCCGAGTTTAAAGTAATGATTAAATTTAGAGTGGTGCATAAACACAGAGTAAAAAGAGGTGAGTGAAGAAGAAATACTCAGCACATCATGTGCATCAGCCTAGGTCTGTTGCAGCATAACTAAGGGAGGATTCAGGGTCACCTGGTTCAGCACTTTAAAAAAATTGCAATCAGTGCATCTCCAGGCAGAAGCCTTGCAGCTATCTTCTCTGTGCTGCCTACTACATGATTTCTTTGGGTTTTGCATAGTCCATGCTTTGAGGTGTAAGATCAGGTTTTGCATCATGACCTATTTACGGGCCTACTCAATGTCAGGCAGTCATGTTGGATTTCATGTGGTAGCTGAGTAGTTTACTATAGCTACTTATTTTGGTTTATCCTCAATGGTATTTAACACGAAGGAATGATCCGTGGAGGTTTTGATTGTTATGGATGTTTTATAGGGGTTCAAGCTTCAGAAAGACTTTTGTGTCATGCCCACGTTGTTGCAGTTTTAAGTCTTGCTCAAAACCTTCTCAGGAGCTCGAGCAAAGTGTGGGGGTGTACGTGTGAAGGATGAAGGTTCTTTTGCTGTGACAGAAAAGCCCTCAGTGTTCAGCCTGCCTGCAGGTGTAATAGCTGCAATCCTCTCTTTACCTCCACAAGCATCCTTCTTCCTTTTCTGTTTCCACCCATGAAATGAAAGTAACATTTTATCAAGCTTCACCCCTGGAGTTATAAAAATCAATATAGTGAGGGCTCCTGCAGAAAGGTTGTAAATCATGTGAATTAATTCTCTTAAATCAAAGCCAAACCTGGTCTCCAGTGTGTATGTGGCTGTTCACACTGTGAGCCAGTTGACACAACAGCTACTATAGGAGCACAACAAACTGCAATTTCCAGGGCAAGTATATTTATGTGTACACATGCTATGCGGTAAATACTTTGGCAGGGAAAGAGCTGCATTCCTCAAACCTACTGCAAAATCTTCAGATTTGTTTTTTGAGTGTGTGAGATTACACTTGTTCTGGAAAGAAATCTCTTTTTAAGCAGTACAACGAATGCTGTAGTTCTGACCTGTTGCTTAGAACTGTTTGCTGCACCATCTTGTGGTTACAATACCACAGCTTCACTGCAGAGGCCAGCAGGTCAGAGGAAGTATCTGTGTGATACACCCACACACAGTATTCCACTAAAAAGAAATAAGGAAGCTTGCTGTTGTATAAGCGTATTGATCGAACAGATAAGAACACAAGAAACCGCTGAAGATCTGGAACTTAAAATCTCATGACGTACATTTTACTCTTGTATTAAATGCCACTTGTCCATCATGCATAAGTCGTTTTACAGTTCTGGCCCTTCTGGGTGAGATATTGTATTTTTCCCAGAGTGAACACCAGCAAAGAGCTTAACTGTATAGGCAAGTGAGTGAAAAGTGGCATCAAGCACTTAGTTTTGACCTTTTTTCCAGAGTTGCACAGTGAGGGCTGATGTGAAAACCTGATGTGAGCCTTCAGGTGAACAGGTTTTCCCCACAGAAAAACAAGAGAACTTGCCTGTTATGAGTTGTTGGTGCCACTGTACTAAAGAGCAGTTTTGATAAATTTGGTCTTCTGTGAATTTAGTTTTGGAGTTGTTCTAAAGCACACTACTGGGGAACCAGGGTCGAGAAAATGAGAGCTGGTGAACTGCATCTCTGCATCCAAGAATAGGAAGAAATACCAGAGGAACTGTGACAAAACATGGCCCAGTATCAGGATCAATCGTAAAGTCGGCCTTGCCAAATTGTCTTTGTTTTTAGATGTGGATTGCAATAAACATTAGACTGTTTATACATCATCAGGTATAGACTTAATAGGGTACGATTTGAAGTGGTAGATCTTCATCAAATCTGAATATTTAATAGGGGTTTTACTAGAGCCAGTTTATAAAAATGAATAAAAACAGATTATGGGATCATAAAATGGGTCATGAGATGATATTGCTAAAGTATTAGTATCCATACCCCTACACTGTGTTTGTTCATTTGTGATATTGAAGCAGATTAACATGCACTTGAATCCTGCTTCAGCCCTTGGCAGTTGGAACTGCAGGTGAGAACTACGAGCTGAAATATGGCAGTCCCATCCATGCCTAATGTACCCAACCACCAATTTCTCTGCAGCATTAGTTATAGTGTCACCATTCCTGTGCATTCCCAGCTTGTTTAAATTTAGCATTTGGCTTGTTTGCTTTTCAAAGCAAACTCGTTAACTGCATGATCGACAGGATATGGCTTATGATTGAACCGCTGGCAGGCTGCTTGGTTTCATGGTTCCTTTCTGGCTGACTGGCTGCCTCACTCAGCCTTCCAGCTGTAGCCATGCCACATTTTATTTTCAGAGGGAGACAGACTGTTGGGGAATCCTCTGCTGTTTTCCCCTCATGCACAGACGTTCAGGCTGAGTGCTTTAGCTGCTTGTCAGCAAGGTTTCAGCAGAGATGGACATTGTGAAATGGTGATTCTGCAGTCCAATTTCAAGAAGGAAAAATAAGTCCTTCTAATTTTATCCATTAAAGTGGTGTGTCCTTTGTTTTTTCCTGAGGCCAGCACATGTTTTTAATGGTTTGCAGTGATAGTACCATATACTTTATTCCACCAACACTCTAATCACAGTGAACATGGAGGGGTGGGATAAATACCACACTGACCAAACACCAAAGTCTTCTGATTTAAGTCCTGAATCACAAATAACAACCAGCGGAGTACAAGTTAATACTATTACTGTCTGGGTAATATCCACAGTGCTATTATTAGAAAAACACGAGGACAAAGTAGTTGTTATTAGCACTGGGTCTATCAGCTAAGCCATTAAGCTAAGTCATTAAGAGTCATATACTACCATACTAACATTCAAAATCCTAGCAAATCTAATAGCTGGAAAAATGGCCCACTTCCAATTGCTGTCAAGCCATTTCCAGCTGGGTGTTTTCAGTGCCTGGTGTTCTGAGCTAGCAGTGGCAAAAAAAAAAAAAAGAAAAAGAAAAAGGAGTTCAAGCTGTTCCAGGATTACTTCTGTGCAGTTCCAACATCTGGCTTTATGTGAAGGACCAGTGGCAATTTAAAGGGAAAGTCGGAAAATCAGAATAAAGTGTCTTTGTAAGGCATGCCACGTGTCAGAGAACAGTTCCAAGTCTCTGGACTTTTATTGGTCAGAAGAAATACTGGTTTTCCAAAAGAGATTCTCTCATTTGGTTTTAGATGACAGTAGAGAAGAAAGCTGTTTAACATGTTTGTCCAAAATCTCCCAAAGTTGTTCAACAAGGTGGAGTCGAACAACTATTAATCTCATTTACATAGTCACCAAACCGTTCATTGACTCCTTGTGCCCCGTGGATGCCCTCTGTCATCTTGGAAAATGAAACTTCCACCAGAAGAAATATTTTGTCATAGGATAAAGATGATCCTTCAGATCAAGTATGTTCTGATCCGGAGCTCCACTTCAGTCTTACGGGGGAAAGAGGTCCCAAACTGCATCAGCAATAAGCCCACAATGTGGAGAAGCCACCAATACAAGAGAAAATGTGACTATTACTGTGATTCTTCAGTGGATCATTTTTCTTCTTTTGAATCCTGGATCAGACCAATATATTTAGATTTTTTTCAAACCATGTTTCAGTCCATACTGTATCTGTTTCATTTGGATATGAAAATTCATGGTCGCCAGGAGTGACATAGGGTCATGATGCTGAGTGTGAAATGCAGTCAGTGGAGATTATGTGTACTCATGTGTACTTGCACTTGAGCATCTGTCTTACTAATAATAATTTAAATTGTGTGAGTTAGAGTCAGACTAGAGTACACTATAGTTGTTTGCACACAAAGTTTACATTTCAGATTTCATATGTAAGTCTTGCTGCCATGTTGGGGCTCCAGTGATTCAGTCAACTAAAGCAAAAAGCTCACAATTTACCAATTAATCAGTGAATTTATTATGAAACTGGTAACTCTCTGAACAAATTTACAGCACCTGTCACCTTAGCTGTGTTCAACAGAATGATTTACAATTACTTGTCATTTACCAGAGCTGCCATTCAATGTGATTTTTTTTTTTTAGTGCTGTGCCTTGGTGACCTTAAATTTATAATTCATACATAAAAGAGAAGCAACAAGCATGCTCTGGCAACAGCTCATTAAAAGCCATGCCATGTTCTAAGACCTTTGTCAAGCTTTTGGCATTCTGAACAATTCATGGTCCGTATCTGGCATCAATTAAAGCTAGAAAAAGAGCGTGCCTGCATTCATGATAAGAGGAGGTGCTCCCGCATAATGCCATGCCAAACCTGCTACCAAAACTGCACTGTACTGCATTTTATCTGTGTAAACACAACCTCTGCCACGCTCTTCCACCCACCCAGTACAAGGTGTCACAAAAGATGAAAGGGCAAAGAATGAAGGTGTGCCTGACACGAAAAAATAATTCTACATTTTGTCATCTTTGCTTGTATGAAAATAGATCGCTTCATCCTTCAGTCAGATTACGTGGTCTAATGGCAAATTGCTGTCATAGGGCAAGAAGCGGGGTACACCCTGGACAGGTCGCCAGTCTGTTGCAGGGCTAACACACAGAGACAGACAACCATTCGTGCTCACATTCACTCCTATGGGCAATTTGGATTAATCAATTGACCTATCCCTACAAACTGCATGTCTTTGGATGGTGGGAGGAAGCTGGAGTACCCGAAGGAGGAAGCCGGAGTACCCGGAGGGAACCCACGCAAACACGGGGAGAACATGCAAAGTCCACACAGAAAGATCCCGGCCTGATGGTGGAATTGAACTCAGGACCTTCTTGCTTGCTCATTTAAGAGGCTATGTTTTAACCATCTTGAGATGTATTGTAGCCTGTTGGCTAAGAAGTAGTGGTGAAAGTTAGGCACATATAGTGTTCCTCTATCCTTGGTCCGCTGTAGTCTATTTAACCCTTTCATGCATGAATTATGACAACCTCAATCTGGATTTTTTTTTCTTAAGTATTTTTATTCTTCTGTAGGCATGAAAAAATGATTTTTGAACTCCATTTTTTTTAAACATATACTTTTCAAAGAGTTTTTTTTTTTTTTTTACATGTCCACTTAGGTGGACAACTGATGTGTGTGGAGTAACACATCAGTGTCCAATGTAGTGGTTTATGTGCAAGTATATCATCAACACTGAAACCAATACAAGAAAACAGCTGTGGAATAGCTGTCCACTGTAGTGACCAATATGCATGAAAGGGTTAAGCTAATATGTGGGGGTTCCAAAGGAAGTTGGAGATGGGGGAGTCCACAGATCTAAACCAGTCAGGTGACAGTGAAACCATCATTTAAGGGGTAGAGACTTACATCTACTCAGATCGTCTTCCACTTTCTTTAAAAGTGCCATGTGGTTCCAGATTACAATGGAGAATAAGAAGAATTATAGAGCAAGCAATAGATCGGAGAACTGTAGATTTTAACCAATTTATCAAATACTCTTGAGAAAGAGTTTATCAATTCAGAGAGAGTGGTTTGCCAATGCTGGAGAAATAGTAACACATCATCCACATATGTTCTGCTCCTAGTGGTTTGATTAAAATTGCAAACAGTGAGGGGGAGAGTGGGCATACCTGCCTCCTCCCTCTGGAGACATGCTGTTGGGGAACGCTATAATATGTTTAACCAGTTTATGAAAGAGTTCCCAAAACCAAATTTGTGTAAAAGTTCCAGATAAAAATTCCCAGTTACCTCCATGAAATCCATTTTCTGCATCTAGAGACAATATTGTGGTTTAATTGTTTTTACTGCATGAGTAGTCAAATTAAGCAATCTATGTGTATTTGTTGATGAGTGTCAACCTTTTATTAAACCAGTTTGATCCAGACGTGTTATGAGAGGTGTTATCTTCTCTCATCTTTTTGAGACGGCTTTGCAGATTATTTTAAGGTCAACGTTAATAAGGGATATTGGACAATAGCTGGTGGGAAATACAGGGTCTTTTTCTGGTTTTAGCAGGAGACTAATCTTGGTAGAATTCATATTTGGTGGTGGTCTGCAATTTTCCCTGATTTTCTGCAACATTCTGTGGAATACTGGTGCCAGAATTTTCCACAATTCTGCTGGAAATCCACCACTACCTGGAACCTTTTCATTGGGCATGCTTTTCAGGGCTTCCTGCAGTTCACCTGATGTCAGTGGTGAACCCAGTGCCATCTGATCATTTCCAAAGGGTTATGTTGTAAAAAAAAAAAAAAAAAAAAAAATTTGTAAAAGTCCCTGAAAGTGTTGTTTATTCTTTCAGGGTCATATACCAAGTTACTTATTTTTAACTGACTAGCTAGAAACTGACATGATCAGTTACCATGTTCAAAATTTTGCAAGCAAAGTCTTTGTGGTGACATTTTGTTTTTTGGTCAATAATTTCATTGAATTCTACTTTTGCGTATTTTTCTCAGTATTTCCTGTTCCAGCTAGGACACACAGGCTTCTTCTAATGATTTAATGGTTTCTTCTAATTCCTGAATATGTTTGTTTTCGCTTTTCTTCTTACGTGATGAAAATGAAATATTTTTACCTGTCATCACAGCTTTCCCTGCCTGCCAAAGAACAATTGCTGATGTTCCAGACAGGTCATTATAGTCTAAATAGAAAGCCCGTTCTTTTTTAAAATATTTAATAAAGTCTTCATCTTTATGCAATGATGTATTAAATCTCTGCGTTTTACTTACCGGAATGACCTTCTTATTTACTAGAGTTGATCGCTGACAGCTATAGGGTTTATCTCAGTGTCTGAAATGTCACTCAACAGTGAGCTGCTGACCAGGAAATAATCCAGACGAGATTAGGAGTGATGGACATGTGAGACGAAAGTATATCCCCTACGGTTGCTGTGAAGAGATCGCAATGAGTTGCAAAGCCTGGGTCTGTAACTGCGTTGAGTACTGTGGAATTAATATTTTTATGTATTAAAACTGCTATTCTCCTTTGCCTAGAGTTATAGCAGGCTGAGAACACATTAGGAAACTCTGGGGTTTTAAGTGGATCTGTATCTGTGGCAGGTCTATGAGTCTCTTGTAGGGGTCGTGGTAGAGTTGTCCGTCCATGTAGGGCCAGTTCACGGCAATGACAGCACAGGGGCCCTTCTAAATGAAGCTGCGTTGGATGGGGAACAGGACCTTGAGTCACTCCAGGATCTCTTTGGGGAACTGGTTGTTTATGCTAAAGTTTGTTCTTTTCCTTCCACCTGCACCTTGAAATGTTCGAATTTGGCCAGAATATTCGGGCGTCAAGTCTCCTGGCTCTGAGGTGATGGACCCAGTGGAAGGTGATGTTCTTCACTGTGTCCCATGGAAGCTTCAGGTGGGTCTCGGTGAAGGTTTTAGTGGTAACTTCTGCTTCCTCTTCAGCAGATTCTGGGATGCCTGACAACATCAGGTTATCTCACGTGCTATGGGCCTGGAAATTGATCATCTTTTTTTTTTTAAATGCAGTAAGAGACTTGACCGTGTCCTGTAGCATAGCATTTTCCAAGGATCCCCTTAAGAAGTGGAATTCCAAGTGTAGAATTTCGACCAGAGACAATCTCGGGTGGATGCTGGACAATCGCTTATTGATTTAGTCCAAGATGTCGGCAAGTCTTTACCGGGCAGCAATGTTGTTCCGGGTTCTGCTGGGTCTGCTGAGTCTTCTCTTGGAAGATGAGAAGATGGTGACATGTTCTTGGCTGGGGAGGAGGAACTCTAGGCTTTCTTCCTGACAATAGCATCAAAGCGCCAATCAATTTATTCCTGAAGAGTGTACAAATTCTCCTTCGCTTTCTTCCAGGGTGGTGGAAACAATTATCCAGATGGGTTTTGCTGTTCGTCAATTGTTTGGAGTGTTTAAGCTTCAGAAAGTATTTCTTTCATTCTGATCCACCATTGAGTTTTGTTCACCAAGTTTCCATCGTCTGACATCACTACAGCATTTTCCGCATCTCAAGCTGTTTAAGTGCAAAACAGTGAGAGTCACTTACAAGTGAATCTACATGGAGGGGACCTGCATTTCCTCTTAAAAAATCTGGGACACTTTTCCTGAGGGTGTAAACAACTCAAACAGAGCAGAGACAGAAACGCTGAAGAGAGGAAGCTCTGTACCTGCAGACTCACCTCTTGGGTTTTTTTTGAAGGGGGGGGGGGGGGGGGGGCTTGCATTGTAAGCCTTGAGTATCCTTGTTTCTTTTTGTTTGTGCTTGGACTTGTGCAAATGTCCATGCACTCTTCTAGAAATACATGTCAACATGTCTGAGATATGCTTGTCAGCTTGTTGCACAGAATAGATTGCTGACTTGCCCGACAAAAGATGACAAGCCAATCTAACAAAAATCCGGCTGCCTTGACACCAATCTGGCCCCAATTTAAGGATCAACAGCAGCAGAGTGGACAAAGACACACACATACGCACACATTTAATCCCCACTGATCTAGGCGTGGGTGGTTGCACTTTGTGTATTTGCTCACCAGCAGGCTCTCTTGCAATGCGGTTTTTTTAATTGAATATGAACAGAATATTTTTTCTCATATACTTCTTCGCTACAATCTGCAGTGATTTATTCTGAAACCTTTCAATGGTTTCCACTTCCCACACATTCAAACTGACCCCAGTGAAATAAGTTTAGGGGTGGTGTTTGTTGCAGTGTTGAAAATATTCAAAATTAATGAAACTGATATTAAATAAATATCTCATTCCAAGATTTTCAATATCACAAACTGGAGGACAGTAGTGGCATAAATCTTGCTGTTTTTGTGTAATTCTGTTGTGCATGAAGTCTGTTATACAATCTATAATCATTCATGGCAGCATTAAGCCCTCCAAAACTGTCTTTTGAGGGCATTTGAGATTTTTTTGAAAGTTTCTTACTGAACCAGCAGCGCACTCCAAGCCAAGAAAGGCACTTTTTATTCTTTTTAAACCCAGATCCTAAATATTTATTGGATATCGCATGCTACAGATTCATCTCTCACTGAGAAAAGCATCATTTCCCTACAGCAAGGTTTTTTTGTGCATGTTTGTGTCTCTGTGCTTGTGTGCACATGTGTGGGTGTGTAATGAGCCAAGGGAGCTGTACTGGTTTGGTGTTAAAGGCTCTGTGCCTTCAGGGAAACTTTATTGAAAGCTTAAGTGCTTCTGGTGGACAAACACTTTAAGGGTGCCACTGTTTTCTACCACCCTTCCAGTAAACAGTATGTAGGTTAGTGCAGCACATGCATTTTTGGTCATTTGTGTTAAGCTTGCAGAAGCATATTAAGTTAGTGCACATAAATGAACTGATATGATATGCTGAAGTATCTATCTACTTCAGTGAATAAGGAAATATCTTCATCTTCCTCTATAGAATACAGAATGAAATTTGATTTCAGCATATCCAAAGACATTAAAATATGAAAAATAAACAATAAAGTGACTCAATTTTAAGCATTATGTCTTATTGTGTTTTATTCTTTATCATTATTTTTCATTATGTGTTATTTTTCTTTTCCTTTATTTTTCCAGACACGAACTCAATGATTAACAATCATCATTTAACTGCATTCTCCAAGCCGCTCATAAAACACGGTGTTATTGCACATTTGAGTCAGTGCTGGAAAGCATGACAGCTTCACTTTGTGCAGATCCAAAGATCTGTGAAGACAAGGAACAAAGTCAAGAGATATTTCTCTGACATTATGCCTTTGAGGTTTAGACAGGAAGTCATCTTTATCTTACTTTGACTTTTGTCATCTGTTTTCTTTTTTGAAATGCTTCTTTAAATAAACTCCCTGCCGTTAAGTTTAAGCTTTCGTTTGTAAGTTTTCCAAGATGTATATGTTATTGTCGTAACATAATTTAGCTCTTATAAGCACATATGCTTGTGTGTGATGTGCGTTCAGATCGTTTAGGGAAAAGAAAGAAAGAAAACGGAAACTGTACACCGTGTCCGTACACAATTCATCCAGCTGTTTACTACCAGCTCTCCTCATTGGGTCCCGTCTCCTTCTCTTTCTCTGAGGGTGATAATCAGACAGGTCTGCCGAAGCCCCCGTTGTCTGCACACACTGTCGACGTGACTCTTATACATATGAGAGCAGCTTGGCATTGTAAATGCAGCTCAGCTTTCTAGAGGTTGACCTTTTTCCATGGATTAACAGGTTTTATGCTGGCAGCATTAATAAACAATTTCTTCATTTCCACAGTGGGGTAGTGAGCAGTCGCTCTGCATAATAATGTGCCCCCTCCCACATGTCAGTTTTTCTGTTTTGCTCTGGCTGTTCTTTATTTCTGTGCCTGTCTTTTTTGCTTTGGTGACCGGGGCTGATTATGTAGGGCTGAGCTGTTTTGGCCCTCACGCTGTCTGTGGCCAAGGTCAATTATGGCCTTCCCATTCAGAGCATGGCCAATCACGAGCCAGGGAGCCACTGATGTGGGAGCGCCAGGCGGGGGAGATCGAGTGGGAAGAAAATCAACCGTTTGGTGCCTCAAAAATGATTCGATTTTCCACTGGTGTGAAAGTGTGTAGCGTGTCTGAGTCTCCTTCTCCCTGTTCTCCTTCAATGTCACCCATGTTTTCCCAAGATATCAGTTTGATGTTGGGTAGAAAATATTTAGTGCACACCTCTGAATGTAAAGAGAGCATTTTCTGGTTTTTCATACAGCTTCAAATTCATATGTCAACATCAGAATTGCTTGGGGTCCTTTTTTGATATAAGGGGAATTTAATGCCAAAGATTTTAAACGAGGAAAAAAAAGATTTTTTGTTTTTGTTTTTACATGAACGTAACCCATGAATCTTTCAGTGAATCTGGTTTGTCCTTCTAAATGTACTATTTTGCCTGTGGTGAACACAAAACAACAAAATCAATCCCGCAGCAACATTTCTTCAAGAAAAGCACAATTGGGTTTTAGAAAAGCCAGGTGTTTGTTTTACCTTAATAAAGTCCCACTGGAATGGTGGCTTAGCTAAAGCACTCTTAAGACTCTTCCATGTACATAAAAAATATTATTTGCAACATGCCATTCAAAGAAAATTGTCTGTGAGACAAGCAAAGATCTCATTAAATTCAGCTCTAGCGGTTTACTTTTCATCTAATTAATGCAGCAAAGTAAGATTTTGTCCCTTTCAGGCAGCAAAACAAAAAAGACACCAATACCTGATTGAGTTGTTCAGAAACTGATGCTGTAACTGTTTAGCCAAGTGTCGTGGAACAACAGCAGTTATTTGAATGGGGTGAGAGTGAAGCCAAACAGCTAAAAGAGGCTAAATGTCTGCAGAATACTACAAATCTGGGTGACTCCCTTCAGTTTTGTTTTTTAATCTCCATTTGCCCTGTTGTAAAGTGTGAGCAGGCTAAATCGTTGATCAGTTTTGGGTCAACTATTTGGAGAGGTTTAATTTCTATTTTGACACGATAAAGTTAATACGCACAATATGACTAGTACACTAATATCAACTCGGCACAACTCAACTTGGTTTTTAGGGTTTTCCATTAGGTGCTAGTTCCTGGTACCAGATACTTTTTAGTACCTGCTCAGCCGGGGCGAGCTGAGTCGATCCAAAAATATGACATCAGCAGACTGCACACCACTAATTGGCATCACTTGCTGATTAATGAGAGCGACTTCTTCACATAAGTCAAACCGCCATTTTTGAAACCTGGAAACGAGGGAAACAGCTGCACAAAAACTGACTCAGACAAAAAGCGATAGACTGAGCAGCAGGTATACCATCGCCTTCAGTTGTTGTGCTGTGTTTGTGTCGCATACAAATGACATCACAGGACTTTTGGCCATGCTCCTACAGCGACGCCACACACATTGATGTGGTACTCAGTTGTAATGAAAAATGACCGAACCAACCACTCAGTTCTGAGTCGATTTGAGTAGAGTCGAGGAGCTACTTGTAGAAAAAAGGCATAATATGGGTGTACGGTAGTTTCTAGCTGTGCCTAATCTCTGCTTGGGTACTCACATACATTTTCTTGAAGTGATGAAATTAGAACAAATGAAAAAAAGAGGGATGTTTTGGGTTAAGACAACGAATATGACAAATGATATGACTGAAATACACACTTCAAATGCAATCAACATTTTGTCTGCTATAGCTGCCTCCTCTGCTCCAAACTCCAATCAAACTGATTATGTTGACCAGACGTCTCATTCCACAAACAAACCACCTCCACTTGCTCAGCCTGCATAAACAGAGACGTGCATCTATGTGAAGGCATTTGATTAACCACAATTACGGACTTGGCTCCAGCTTATAGATTGCTTTGACTCCAGGCTGTTTTGTAGGTGTTATATAAGTAATCAGTGCTGGACCGGCATCAAAATGATGTGCCTAATTACCTGGGGTGCAGCTCACCTGACGAGGAAAAAGCAGAATTAATTACCTTGTTGAATCAAGTCAAGGAACCATGAAGGTAAAAACGTTTTGCTTCTAATCGGCTCAGCAACAGTTTTCTATAGCATGAAAAATCATTTAAACCACTCTTAAAGAACAGTGGTTAGTTTGTTTAACGAATGAATTTGTTCTTTTTTTGGTGTTTTATCCAGAAGAAAAATGACAGCCGCCCCTTAAGACAGCATTTTTCCACAATTTGCTGCAAACTCTTGTGTACAGCCAATAAAACCACATTCTTTCACCTCCCTGGCAGTGTGGACTCATCCCCCCTTACTGACAACTTGGACATAATAAGCAGCCATATGACAAACTACTGCTTGCCGCTGACACACGACAAATAATGATGGGGTTGAGCTTGCGCATCATCATCCGGAGAGAATGCTTGTTTGATTTGAACGCGCTCGGGCTCGTGCTCAGGGTTTTGTCATGTAAGGCTCCGTTTTTATTGCTTCAGCCTGCGGTTTGTCTGCCTATCAGTGGATTGTCCTGCTCAGCCTCTGCGGTCTGCTATAAAAGCAGCATTAATAGTTCTGATCCTAATCCCTACATTCACCACTAGAATAGACTGAAGTTAAGTCTCTTGTGTAATGTAATCACTGTCGAGACAGACCAAAGTCAGGGAGCTGAATTTTTCTGACAAATATCTAACCATACCACCCTGACCTCTCTGTACCTCTGAAGACCTGCAATAACGATTTCAATACTTTATATCTGCAACCAACTGTGGACGTTCACAGGAGTTTTGTGACGCTGGTGTTATGCATCATGCGTTTGTGCCTTCCACTCAGAAATGCCCACGAGTCCTCGAGCAAGGATAGAAAGGACACTCAAAATGCAGCCGGATGCTTCTTAGGATCATTATTGTAATCCCGAGTGTCTTTCTGCTCCTTCCTGCTCAGCTCTCCTTTCAGCTGAATAGTGTCTGGAGGATAAGCTCTGACAGGGGTAATTCAGCAAAGCGCTAATTACATGATAATCATGGCATTGTGTGTCCTGTGTTCCAAACTAAGCATTTAGCCCATAAATAATGACCTCTGCTGTTACAGAGAGAGCCCCATCATCGCCAACTATGAAAAATCTGATATTCAAGAGAGGAGAACGTTTTTTTTCTCTCCAGAGATGGCAAGATTTATTAGGCCACTGCTTTATTCAGGCTGAAATATTTCAGCAACATTTTGATGTATTACCATGAAATGTTGCTGTGAAGAAACCCCATGAGATAAATCCTGCTCAATATTCTTCCGGCTGACTGCCGTGTCTGTTAATAGTGAAAACTGTTCGGAAGAATATTGCGCAGGATTTCCGTGAAAATTTGGTAGAAAGTGTGATACATCTCAGAGAATGAACTCAAGTGACTTGGGTTTCACCTGCATTTTATCTTGCACCACTAGATACATTTGGTCATACTGTGTGAAATACTTCAACATCTAATTGTAAGGCTTCAGTCACACAGGGCTGGAAACCAGTTAACAATTCCCTGAAAACCTTTGGTCATAAGGGAAGCATATCCATTACTCAGCCGGTTGGTTAACTGCTCGATGTCACTCGGTGAAAGTAGTCGCAAAGAGGGTGCGACACCAAGTTGTGCCTTATTCCTGAAACCACATTTTTCAAAGTGCTCATCTTATACAGTACTTAGAAGATGAATGGTGTCTGTTTCTTGTTTGCATCACACTCCTCACAGTTCTGTGGCCACTTGGCGAGCAGTAGACAAACCTTTGCAGATAAGTCTGTTTCTTTCATTCAAACTATGGGTTAGAGCAGGGGTGGGCAACTCCAGGCCTTGAGGGCCGATGTCCTGCAGGTTTTAGATGTGTCCTTGATCCAACACAGCTGATTCAAATGGTTAAATTACCTCCTCAACATGTCCTGAAGTTCTCCAGAGGCTTGGTAACAAACGAATCATGTGATTCAGGTGTGTTGACCCAGGGTGATATCTAAAACCTGCGGGACACCGGCCCTCGAGGCCTGGAGTTGCCAACCCCTGTGACAATCTAGCAGCCAAATCAATCTCAAGGAGAATTCATGTACAGCACTGTACCTAGTGACAGTCAGCCTCAGCAGAATACGCACCAACTAGTTGGGCAATACACATTTTTCCCCCAGCGACCACTGTAGCCTTGTGTGACTGAGGCTTCAGCAATCAATTTCACAATGACTGCAAGCAGCATCCAGCAACCACTTGCAAGTAGTCAGGGAGTATTCACTTTTACACACAAGAACTAAACTGAAAATCAGTGGCAACAAGTGTTATGGAGTGATATATCCAAACCTAAATTTCTGATTCAAGTCATTGTCAGTACAGTATGTATAGAGTAGGTCAGGAGAGCGGTACAACAATGCATGCAAAACACAGTGAAGGCTCTATCCTGGTTTTAGTCATATTGTGATCATACGCAATACCATCGGGGAAATGCCTGATTGGCAATGGCTTAATTTTTCAGTACGACAATGATCCCAGTGCAGTAAAAGCATGTCTGGATAGGAAAAACACACAACAGAACACTGTCAGTCATGGATTGGCCTCCCCAGAGCCCAGACCACAACGTGCGGGATCACCTTGACAGAGAACAGAACAAAAGACAAAAAACATGCAAAGAGGACTTTTGAATGTCTTTTAAGAAGCCTGGAGAACTATTCCTGAAAACTACTCCAGAGCTTGACTAAGAGAGTTCAAGAGAGTTCAGGCTGTGCAGAAAAATAAATGGGGCCACAACAAGTATTGACTTTCCAGCATTTTAGAATTGTACAAACTCTGCTTTCGCCTAATATATTGTATTTCCGTGTATGGCTGCAGCTGTTTTAATAAATTGCTGCAGCTATTTCCCTGATGAAGCGTGAATCAAGACTTTTGCATAGTGCTGCACAGAATGTGCAGAAATGACCTTTCTTTTCTTTCCTCTTTTGTGTGTGTGTGTGTGTGTGTGTGTGTGTGTGTGTGTGTGTGTGTGTGTGTGTGTGTGTGTGTGTGTGTGTGTGTGTCGGAGAACAGTCCCCAAAGATCCCCTAACCTTTCATGAAGCACCATTGTCAGATCAATATTTTACACTGGTTTATGAAGAAATGCCTGCAACAGGATAATTATTATTAGCATGCTGACACATTGAACAACTGTGAACATAATCACTGTTTTATCTACTGAAGATTAGCATAGAATCAAAGGGGTGCAGAAAAATAGATAAACAGTCATCAAAGACTCGCTTTCATAAAGATGTTTGTGTGTTTAGTTTTACATTGATTAGCATAGAAATTAGTTCGCAGTGGTTAGGTGATGATATTGCATATAACACAACCATTATATTGAAGACTTTACATATTTCTAGCTGAGAAGGTACTCCTTATAGTGATCTCTAAGGAATATTGTCACTGACCCCAGACATTGAGAACCACAGCAGTATGACACTTCCTGTGGTTTTATGAACCAATTCAGTGTGAACAGCTCACAACAGATGTGGTGGATGTCTCCTTTGTACGCTTTGATTAATATACCCCAATGAATGCCTTTATTTTTAGCTTGCTGGGGCAGACAGTGTAAAAAACGTTTTTATTACCCTTCTGGCTGGAGATGAATAGGTAACAGCAGAAAGAGATGTGGTGCCTCTGTCTTCATTTGTCATAGCCAGATTGAGGTGTAAAGGATGAAAGAATCACTTGATTAGCTCTATCATTATCTGAACAAAGTCCAGAATACAGTCATAGACAAATTGCTTAAAGCAGATAGAATATGTGGGGGAAAATGAGCCCCTTTGGATTTTGCCAATTAAAAACATTGAGAAACTAGCGAAGCAAGTCTGGCTTGGCATCTGGGGTGAGGCGTGGTGGTCCTCGGGTCACAGTCTAACAATCTATACTTTCTGCCAGGAACATGAGCTAATTGACTGAACGAGTGCTCTAACATCAGATGTCAAGGTTAAGGCCAAGGAGAGAATGAGAGTTGCATCGTCAGGCTCAGCCTGAATCAGGCATGCTTACACCGCCTGAGGCTCTGCAGTGCTCATCCTTTTCAAGACAGGCAGAAGTGTGAAGTTCATGTTAACTAGTTGGGTGGTTTCACATTATTCTGCACAATGTGAGTTTGAAATAAAAATGACACTTGTCCCGGTGACCCGCATTCAACATTAAATATAAATTATGACATCTTTTTTATTCTTACACAATATGAACCATGAATCATTGATTTAAGCCTGCTTTAATGTCTCCCGGTGCAGATTATAGCCTCGTGAAGTATCATTTTCATTTTTTTTCCCTAAGCATTGTTTAAAATCTGTCTCCTCCACTTTTGTCTCTCTGCAGGAACTCTTTACAGCAGAATGCAAGTTCAAAGAGTCGGTGTTCGAGAACTACTATGTGATCTACTCGTCCATGTTGTACAGACAACAGGAATCGGGAAGAGCTTGGTTCTTAGGGCTCAATAAAGAAGGCCAAGCCATGAAAGGGAACCGAGTGAAAAAAACAAAACCAGCTGCTCACTTCCTGCCCAAGCCATTAGAAGGTATGTAGCAGACATACAGAAAAGACGATTATGCATCTAAAACTGACATAATGTGCTTGACAACTGCTGCATCATACTACATGACAAGATTCCATAATACTAATTGTATAACTATGTAACTGTGAAGAATATAGTATATGTTTGATATGCTTTTGTATTTGTGTGCTGATTCATTCTTTTGCTCCTATAAGCATAGAGCATAGGAGGCAGGGCTGTTCTGTAAGTGCAGCATGAAATGTTGATAGTCCAGCAGATGCCACCATCAATCTTGTCAGCCACCAGCCTGATTGCTTCGAATTATTTAAGCAGAGAATCAAGTTGAAGTGTCCTGTCAAGGCACCGTTACAGCTGTAGTGTAGTGGCTGTAAAGTGGGGGATAATGAGACTCCTTTGCAGCTTTGTCAAAAAGTCTTTGTGTTTAGATTGTGTCTTGTGTCTCCATCAGCCCAGATAGATGAAAAAAAAAAGTGAGTCAGTGCAAAGCTCTGTTAATCAAAACACAAATTTATTTTCCTTCAGTAAATTGCCTATTGTCTTCAATGTGTGAGAATTTGAGGATTTTTTGTGTTTCTACCACACGTTAGGACTGAAGAACAAGAATAGGGGATAGACGCTGCTTTAGTAATTTTCAATGTGTAAACTCTCTCTGTTTTCTCTCCTTAATTTTTCACCCCTGACAGTTGCCATGTACAGAGAGCCATCTTTGCATGATGTTGGAGAGACAGTGCCCAAGGCAGCAGTACCTCCCAGTAAAAGCACAAGTGAGCCGGCAGTGATGAACGGAGGGAAACCCGTCAGCAAGCCCGACAAACCCACCACATAGCCACGCCAGTGCCTAGTGTATGTGCATGTGTTGGAGGGGAGGAATGCGACGGAGACAGGGCTTTATCCAACTAGACTCCAGACCCTTCTGCAGATCCAGGCGAACCTCCCTTTCTTTCTTCTCTCGCTCCTCCTTTTTCTCCACCTCATTCTCTCAAATTCTCCAGCTGCCTCAGCACAGGCAGATGGATTCCTGAGGTGGCCGACTTCATTCAGCCCAGGAGGGACGTGCGTTTCACAATGACGCTTCTGGTACTTTGCTTGATGATGATTCCCCCTAAAAACCTCCCCCTTGTCTATGATGCCCTGTTGCAGCAGAGTCTGTGTACCTTCAGATCTATTTTCTATACCACAGTTCACCAGCTATGTTCTGGGATAGAGACTGTATAGATAGAGTAACTATTTGGACTGTTGTCCTCTATTTTTTACAAGTGCGTCCCCCTCTCCCTTTATTTCTATCTTTAGTCACACTTTTCTCTTTGTCAAGTAACCTAGAAAACATTTTGCAAAGGGGTTGCGTGATTTTCTAAGAAACACATGAACACAAATGTGGCATAAAAAGCAAAGACATGTGGAAAGGAGTCCAAATTTTCTTCTTGCCTACAATATGCACACACTCTAATAGACAGACACACAAAGTTTGTGTTGAAAATCTGAGATTTTTTTTTTTTTAAACAGCCAATAAAACACGCTGGAGGCTGGCAGATAGCTCCTGCAATCATAGCTGATGAAGTGCTAATTACCGCCACTGCAATCAATGCGAGGAGCTCCCTACACACATACAAACACACATACACATTTATAAACAGATGTGTGTGTGGGTGGGAGAGCGCTGTAAGGAATGGTGTATACATATCACTATCTAGGTCCCACCAGCGGTTCTGTCCGCCTTCTCTGGTAAATAGAAAATCTGAAGTCTATTTTTCTTTAATCTTATTTCAGAGCGTGGGCTCTAGGAATATCTCTAGGCCTTGTAGGCCTCTGTCCCTCACTCACCGACTTCTTTGGACTATGAGGCAAGGCTTGTGGCTTTGACCCAGATGGTCTATAACTCCAGCACTGGCAGCCACCTTACAGCAGTGTCTACATAAAGCCAGAAAACAACATGGCTGAAAACCAGTAGGTGACATTTACACTGGCTGCATCCCTATTTGGTTCAGCAAGCTAAAGCATGGACAAGGTTAATATTGTGTTCTCTCTTCTTGCAGCAGATATACAAGAGATGGCTTATATTATAACATTTTCACTGTATAAAACTTAGAGAAAATGACTATTAAAAATCATAACTTTTTAAAAGACTAGATATTATTATTATAATGAGAGAATTTGTCTTCTAGCTCAGCATGCAGAGTCCAGTTCTGATCATCTTGGCCTATCACGTGCCTGTTTGGACCTTGATTCCCGGCATGCAAAAACAAGTTCCCAGTCCCCACTGGGCCAAAGGTGCCTCACCCACCCTATACATCCATGTAGACGACACGTAGCATTATTCACTGAAAAAAACACACTCAGATGTATCCATTCTGAAATGACCAAAGTCTTTTTTTCATCCCAAGAAGAACTGATTCTTAAAAAAAAAAAAAAAAAACAGAAAGAAAGAAAACAAATCTCGATTCTCTTTCTGATTCAATTCACGGAAGCTTTCACTGTGATAGCATTTGTTCTGTCCAGAATAATCAACTCTGCTCAGATCCACAAAGGTCTTGACTGATGTCACTTTGGAAAAGTACATATACCTTGAATAATCACATGCATGTATTTTCTACAAGGAGTAAGGTATGGGCATTGTTCTTCACTATGTGCAAATGGATGAGCACTGAAGTTCAGTGTAGGAGTTGAACAGGCATGTATCACGGCTGCGGCACACTCACCGCACTTTGTTTTGCATTTTCATCATGACTGTTAGCAGTTTATCAAAGCTCTGTGTGATCAGTGTATTTATGTCCGTCTTGCTTTACTGGTTTTTCTTTTCCTAATAGTTTAGTTAAGTAAGATTTAGAACATTAAGTAGATCGTTGCTGCCGTATGCTGCTAAAAGTGCAACTATATTAAGAACTTGATTTGGTAAATATCATTTTTCTGAGTTTATTGGGATTATACATGGCCATTTCTTATTACAACACATCAAAGCACATCACATAGATATCAATATTTGTCTGTACAAAGCTGTTAATCCTAAAAATGGTGTCATATACACACACACAGGAGCTGGAAACCACTGTCATCCTCCGCTCTTACAAAACTCTACATGCTGGGCTGGTGACTGCCCCAGCCCTGCAGCCCAGTTAACTGGCTCCTTCAAGGCTGGCTTTATTTTTGTAAATGACCAGTGTGTACAAGTACATCTGTTTGGATTGCTGTAGCCGCCATTTGTTTTGTTCGTCCTCATCTCTCTCGTATACGGGTTGTGTGTCGATTTCGTCTCCAGATCCCAATCGCGTTTTTGCTTTGTTACCCCCATTTGTTCAAATGTGTTACGAGAATATCCTAGCTTCTGTTTTCGAACCTCTTATTTTGTATGTTGTCCCATCTGTTGCATGGGGAGAGGATGGCATTGATGAACTGCATGTAGTAGGCTATGTCAATCAAGAACTGTTGGTATGTACCGCTAATTTTACATATATGCAACGAGTTTGTCTACACTATACAGTTTGTGTTTGTTGTATACACATTATACAACATATTGAATAAAAAATATTTATATAAAGGTATACTGTAAAGTCAGTAACATACTTAATGCAATATAGTGTGCAGTATATTATTGCACCTGTCATTTTTCGGGGACAAAGAAAACAGAGGGGATTGGCTAGTTTAAGCATGAAAAAGGCCAAAGTAGAATTTACATTAAATTTCCTTTGTGACTTCTTATTGGTCCTTTTTTCAAGTGGTGACTGAGCTCTTGTGTCAGTGCAGCTCTCATCCCCTGATACCGCCATTTGAAGTGACATGGACATCCAGCATGCCACAACTGAACTATTTATTCCCTTCTCTTTGTTTCTTCCACTTAGAATTTAACCACTACTAAGACAGTAAAGGTTTCAGGGCAGACTGTTTGTTTGACGGAGGAGAGTAGGCACTAATAAAATGATTTATTTTCGAATATATCTCTCTCTATATATACCATTGCAAGTATGCCCATTGGAGTTATGTCATGTTATAACAAATTTGTAACCATGTATGATTAAGGTCTTTGCATTGTTTTCCATGCAAAATGTTGTGTCATGCGGCACATTTAATGTTTTATTATGAAAAAGAAATAAAAAACCTCAGCGTAACCTATGCCTCGAGCTTTCGAGTAAACTTTCAGTCCAGTGTGGGAAGGGCAGACCATTTACCAGTAAAAACAGACCACAGTATCAAACATATTACTACAAAGTCATCTTAATGATACATTTTATCCTCTCTCCAGCATTTGAAACTGTCATGTACTTGCATCCTATTATATATAGCCATTTGAAATATGTAAGCATTCCTACAATATCCAAAAAAAAAAGCTGCTTTGAAAACATAAATGTTTACATTGTAATATGATTTAAGCACAGAGCTATGGCTGTTTCTTTTCATCTACAAAACCCAGTTTTAAAAGGATAGTTTGTAACCAGTACAATAAAACAATGAATGCTGTTTGTGAAATGCAGAGCTACGTCCATGTTTAGTCTTCCTTTCTCCTCCCCGTGGTTTCGATAACTTGGCGTTTCACCAGCTTGGTCGTGACTCGTGGTGCTCCTGGTCACACTGGGCAGCCAGGTCTCAATTCTCTGAACCCAGTGTCCTGTTCTCTGTTGGCCTCAGTATTCTTCTCCCACCCAGATTTCACAAGCATTCCCGTTCCAGCCGTCCCAGCACTCGCAGTTGCCACAGTTGCACAACCCATTCCCTGTGAGATGTGAGAAGAAAAGCTGTGAATTAAAAGAGCTGTGCCATCATGCCTGACCTTTAACAAGGTTCCTCTTTTCACACTCCTTGCTTCCCTGGGTGCAGCTCTCTGATAGGGGATGGAGACCAATGACATTGCTCGGGACAGTCTGTGGTTTTCCACTGCTTCTGCCTTAACAGCAGGAGAAACATGGAGTTTAATTACTTTTCGATATTAATTTATTCGTGTTTTGTTTTTACAACATTTGGACAAAGCTCAAACATCTCTATATATCTGACCAGATCCTGTAGTAGGAACACAAACAAAATGAAAACGAAATAGGATCATAATATTACCAGAAGTCTGACTAACAGAGAAGTTAAGTCACCAACCCATTCACACTGGTTGTTTTAGGACTGATAAATAGTCAAGACATATAGTTTTTTCTTCTTTATCTCTAAAGAGGGCCAAAGTGGCATAACATGCTACTGTAGGAATTATATCGCTACAGTATATACCCCACACCTCCCCATAAGCTTCCGGAGCTGTCAGTCAGAGGTGCTGGGGTTAGGAAGAGGGCTCCTGCTGGTCTCCTGTCACACGGTTGAAAAGATACATCTACCACCAAATATCTCTGTGGGAGAGGAGGGAGGAGTGTAAGCCAACAAGGAAGTAGTTGAGAAAAGAAGCAGGAAAGCGATACAAGGAAAGAAGCAATTACAAAGACAAGACCAGAGTTATTTCATGCTCCTAGACTAGAACTGTAATTTCTCAGTTTTTTTTTTTTTGCTTTACTGCCTTGTCCATGGGCTTCAGTCCTAAACTCATTTGTTCCCAAAGAAATAAACATTTAAAAAACAATCATAAAAAAATTAAAAGTTAAATATTTTCCTATAAGAGAGCTGAAAATTGGGGGGGGGGAATAGTTAAAAGGATTAAATACTGCATTTGTTGGCTGACCACTTCCATTTATAGATTTATAACATTTTGGGCGAATATTTACTGTACAGTATTTACAGAGTATTTTCTTAGTACAATCTGTAAATGGTTATTTTTTTAGAGTTGGTCTTACAGTCCTGTGAGGTTTTACTATGATGGTAGGTCTGAAAGTCATGGTCAGTGAAACCTCTGCTTTGACCTCGAGGTCTCTGCATAGGCGACGTCTATTTAAGTGTCTGGAAGCCTCAAGAAGCAGCCAGACTTTCAGGCTCCTTTTCATCTAATTTGAAGATAGTCAAGGATCTCGCTGTTCCAATATGTGAAAGAAGAGTAAGCACAAAAAAAGTCAGTATAAAAAGAAAAAAAAACTTTCTGAACTTCAGACGTGGATGATCACATCTGCTCACCTCTTCCTGAATTTCAAGATGTAGCTAAAATAAACACATCTATATTTTGTACTTTGTATCTGTCTCCTGAAGGATTTATTGCTGCACAGGTGAAATTTCCATGATTTACTATTGATCTGGATGTTTTATAGGAGTTTTAGAATATTGAACAACATCTCTCTATGTATACATATAAGTGCCAGATTAAGATTTATTATTGGTTCATGCTCTCCTCAACAAAAACATCCACAGTTCTTCGTTTATTCGGAATTTACTTAAACCAATTTTTTCCCGACTCACAAACATTTCACATGATTAAACAGCTCTCATGAATACCGTAAACTCAAACCTCTTCTTCATTTTATTTTCATCCCACTGACAAAACACAAATTGAAAAAATTGTACATGGTGAGAAAATGTTGTCATTTATTTTGGTTTTTTTGTTTCACATATTTACCTGTGTAGCAGGCGACCCGACAGACATTTTTGTCTCTCTTCTAATACGATTGCTGAAATTATCATATGCAGTGCATGAAATTAGCCAGCAAGCATTGCTAATATGCTAAATTTTCCACGTCACTCATCAGTTGTATGTGTAATGAGAATCCACAGCACTGAAAGATCCATGAAATCTCTGGATGCAAAGTAATTTATTGGCTAACTTTTGTCAAACATTTTTAATCTTTACAAAATGGCAAGAAATGACTCAATCACTGCTGTCTGAAAAAAAAAAACCCCACAGCCACAGCAACTCTTTTATCCAAATATTAAATCCCTTTCTGGAATTGCCTTTCCATGTAAAACACTATTCCAATAAAATAACTTCCAAGGATATGGTTACTTTCACATTTATACTGCAGTCAGTAATGGTAGTCAGGCACATTTGCCAGATGCTCTAATGCATTTTCTTAGTTTGCTCCCTGTGTTTAAGCAATGCCGATCTGCATTTGGAAACACTGATGCTCATTTGAATGACATTAAGGCTGACATTTGGACTCTTAAAGTCATGATGAGAAGCACTTGTGAAGCTATTCAGATTCTGACAGGCCCCCAGGGCAAAAATAATTAGATGTGTACTAAACTTTCCACAGTCAGTGATGAGAATAAAGCTCCTGTGGATAAACAGCCATATGGCATATAGGTATGCAGTTGTTTATGGTTGTCAGGCACACAACCACAGCCATTAACATTAATACAAAATGAGTAATACAAAAACAACAACAATAAACAGTGTACAAAATGTTTAAAAGCGCTCATTATGGATTTCAGTTACGCAAATCTTACAAACTTCCGACATAATTTAGTTATGTTAGTCATGGTTTTGTCAGTTATGATTAGCTGTTTTAACTATTCATCCGTTACATGTAGTGCATTTAACAGCTAATCACTGCTTAACTAGCTATTAAGTGTTTAGATTTAATATAAGCTAACAGTTTTAACTGCTATGATAGTTGTTTTGTGATCAGTTTTACTGTTTCTATAAAAACAGCTGCCAAACAAGCCCACACCCCATCTCTGGTTCACTGGGATTGTTACTCATGAAAGTAATTTGATTTTAACACGCGGCTCCCTCTTTCTGCTAAGGTGTCGCTCTTCAATAAAATTCTGCTCCAGTATTTTCTTTTAGAAAACCCCTAAAACACCTTTTAGGGGTGTTTTAGGGGTGGTCACTGGTGGTGGTCAGAGGGCCCGGTGGCGCCTGTGTCCGGCAGCCTCGCCTCTGTCAGTGCGCCCCAGGGCAGCTGTGGCTACAATGTAGCTTGCCATCGCCAGTGTGTGAATGTGTGTGTGAA
Organism: Copadichromis virginalis; assembly: GCF_057382275.1. Lineage (NCBI taxonomy): Eukaryota > Metazoa > Chordata > Actinopteri > Cichliformes > Cichlidae > Copadichromis > Copadichromis virginalis. The sequence continues at coordinate 17,504,983 of NC_140633.1, forward strand.
TGGGTGAATGACTGAATGTAGTGTAAAGCGCTTTGGGGTCCTATGGACTAGAAAAGCGCTATACAAATGCAGGCCAGTTACCATTTTCAAAAACAAATGTTTAGAAGCAAGGCCATTAAAATGGCTTTGATTTAACTCGAAACCTTTTTCGTCCTTAGTAAGGGCCAAGCTTTGAAAATGTAAATTAGCCCCTGCTTCTCCCAGCATCTCTGCATCTTGAGCACACCTGCCCACCTTCCACTCTATTCAAACATCATAAAACTACTCTCCATTAGATAGAGGCAAGTTGCACATTTAAATTAATTCAGCCACACACATTTAAAACATAAATTGGTTTTGAAGAAGAGCAAATTATACAGTAACCCCAACAATGTAGCGTGCTGATCTCCCTTTTCAGTGTTAGAAATACTAATGTAATAAAAACATAAACCTTCAGCTTGACTATTCTCATGGAAATAAAACATCTGGCAGTCTCTGGGGCACTTCAGTCCAAAGGTGGAAATGCTCAGCTGTGACTTTGACTTTTATATTATCCATTATCTTCTAGTATTTACCATTTTTACTTATTCTGATTGTATCGACTGTATTCGATTGATTGTCTCTCTTTTTTTGATTTCATTACCTGTGCAGATGATCCCGTCGTGCTTATCACACTCTCGGTCGTCACACTCACAGTACTCTCCGGACACCCACCAGTCTTGGGGATTGCAGATACACTTACCACAATGACAGGAACCTGTAATACACACATGCAGACCACACACACACACACGAGCATACACATTGTATATTAACTGTATATTAACATCATTTTTTTTCATTTCAGCTGGGATTTTGGCAGTGTATATTCGTTATTTGCTGTAAATTACTTATTTTGCACAGAAGATAATACTGGGCTGAGTGAATATGACATGTATTCTGGGGAAATGGACACTAATATGCTTTCACCACCAGGACACCAATCCACCCACACTTTAAACTTCCTGTCATGCCCATCAGTGTCTATTCTTCTCTCTATCATTCTCTCTCTCACTCACTCTTAAGGGCAGCAGCAGGATAATAAAGTATTAAAGACTGGTAGAGAGAAACAAATCTACTGTTGTCCACTTTATTTTTCCTAAGCTCACACCCAGAGGTCCAGCAACTATGGTTTCAATCCCCCCAGTTTGTATCCACATTCAGTGGGTTGCAGAAAAACCACTATGAAAGATGGGAGCAGATGAAGTAAGAAGAAGGAGAGAAAGTGAAATGGTGAAACAACAGGAGGAGGCGAGGAAAGGTAGCTCTTGTGCCTCGGTGTAGCGGCGCATGGAGAATGAACATGCTCGTCTTCATTTTCACACCATCCTCGGCTTTGCAGGGCTGGACTCAGAGCAGCAGGTCTATTTCTGTGGATTCACTGCTATGCAACAGAGAAAAAAATCCTGCTGCGTGGTGTCATTTGCCACCTAATGATACATACAATGTAGTGACAATGCGCAGTGTAAAGAAGTCGACAGCTGCTCCTGCTGCAACTAATGATCAGTTTATTTACTGTCAATTAAAATTTCTATACCTCCAAAATTTAGTCTATAAATATCAGACAATAATTTAAGTACTCTAAATACAACTATATCAAGAGATTAAGCAAAATAGTACAACAGTGAAATCAAAATCTTCCTTTTGATCACAATACATGATGTGAACAAGAACATTTTTGTTAATTTTCTATTACCCACCTTAATTAAATACGCTCAGCTGCCTGAGATTGAATTATTTGACTATAATGCTGCACGATAAAAGTTTGCCAAATAAAAGTCTAAGTATCTAAACCACAGACTACATGATAAAAATGTTTCAGTGTAAATGTAAATCTTCTAAGTAACATCATCTTCTAGTATTATCTGAATTAGCCTAATTTCACTGATCAGGACATAACTGCTTGCACTGAATCGCCAATCAAGTCTGATACTCTGATTATCTCCAATAGATTGAGACAATCTCTCCCTTTTAGTATTTCCTTGAACTATTCCTTGCTTTCCTTGAGTTTAGCTGCCTTTTTAGATGAATTTTTCAGACTGCTAATAAGCTTCTTTATTATTCCTAGAAGGGATAAAGGAAACATACTTAACATTATAAAATACCTTAACCCTGGCTTAGGTGAGGAGCCTCTGTATTCACTGTCCTTTCATGTAAATCCTATGTGGTCATCCATAGTGAATTGAGGCCTTGAGTTGTTCCTATCAAACCACAACTTATCCTCAGAATACAAATGTATCAGTTTTTGGCTGAACTTCCTATTATAGCTTGGTAATAAGAAAATTATTGTTAAAAATTATTAGGATAAGTAAAATGTAAATAATACACAAGCAATACTTTGTACTGTGTCAACAGTGGTTGTGGCTCAGTAATATTACATTCAAATATATGATTTGGGGGGGGGGGCAATAGTGTTAATATTATGTTTATTGCTGAAGCATACTACTTGGAAAAATGTGTGGTAGTTTCTAATTAATACCACGTTAACAAGCTAATAAAAACAAGCTTTAAGAAATGTGATGATTTCTGTGTAATAACCAGGAATCAGCCCTGCACAATTCAGATATATTATACTACTATACGACTGTATAGTTTCATAGGTATACTATACATAAGGCTATGAACTCTATATTTTTGGTGTCCACGCCGGTGGAAACCCAAACAAAAAATGCATTAAGAGGCTCTCATGTCTGTGTCTCAATCTTGCAGCCCATGTCACCTCTACTTGCGGCCCGCATAATGACATGAAGAAATATTTAAAAAAATTATTCACAAAAATGATTTAATATGAAGGCAATAGGCAGAGTGTTACAGGCATAGCCCTACAGAATGTAGCCTCATGGGCAGTGTAGTCCGTGCTGCAGGGAGAATGGACTGCTATACCCGTTATGTGTCTGTCTGTAAGCATGAGGGAAGGAGAAAAAAAGAGTCGAAAAGCAAGAGATGTCACCGACCAGAAACGGGAGATGGAAGCATGTAAATATATATATACAAAGTTGACCCAGACAACAAAGTAAAGCTAGTTTTCTGTATGAGATCGCTTCAAAAAGTGCAGCCTTACCTAATGTCCACCCTACTCTTACTCATTTATATTAAGATTTAAAAATCTAGTTGGTATGGCAAATAACCTTTAGTAATAGTAATAAATCACACAGCAATAGGACATTCATGTAGTTGTAAAAAGCATGATAATATATTAAGTAATCCAAAGTATTCAGAATACGTTACTCTCATTGAGTAACGTAACGGAATATGTTACAAAATACATTTTGGGGCATGTATTCTGTAATCTGTAGTGAAATACATTTTAAAAGTAACCTTCCCAACACTGCATATTTATGCATTTCAACTGTTTGAATGATATGTGCATTTGAAAACAATGGGAATGGGAAATAGGTTTCTGAATTTCTAAGATTTTTAGAAAAAATATGTGGTTATACTTTTGTTGCATTGCTCTTTTATGTGTGGAATATGATCAGCTTTCAGTGGATGTTCATTATATTAGCATACTATTATTGCTATTCCAGCTAGTTTACATTGATATTGAATCCAGTATTCCACATCATATTCATACTTATGACCTATAATCTTTAAAACATAAATAAATGTACATTTTGTGTTTTTGTACTATTTGACATGTGTGTATTTACCAAACTTTTTTTTTTTTTATCAAACGGGCCATGAAAATGTTCTTCTCAGTTGAAATTCAAATATTAACTTTTAGAAATGTTTTTCCCAAACACCACCGAACAAAAGGAAATACTGCTCACCTTTTCCACTGCATATAACACCATCAGAAGTCTCACAAAGCTCCTTGCTCTGGGCATCGCTCATATCACAAGACCTGGGGAACTGGCAAAGCTTCCCAAACCAGCCCTCCTCACAGATGCACCGTCCACATGAACAGTAACCGTGACCTGGCGGTGGAGGGCAGAAGGGCCTTCGTTTAAAAGGAGACAGAATATGGAGCATGGCCATGAGAAAACACTGCAAATACAAGAAAAATTAAAAAAAAAAAAAAAAAAAGAGTAAAGCTTTCACTAGCAGCAAAAGTTGAGAGAAATGCCACAGGAGAGTAAAAAAAACAGCAATAAAGAACATAAATACTGGAAGTTGGCAGTGCAGACATCGAACCTTGACACTAATAGGCAGTACAAGGAGGCAGAGCTACAGGAAGATGAGAGAGAGACGCAGCAAGCTTATTGTATTTCCCCTGGGGACATGAAAGGAACTGTCATCACTGGTCTTGTCCTGTCCTTAATGAATCTCCAGTGCTTCAGAGAGAGATGAAAAACAAGAAATGGCAATGGCAGACGAAAACACACAAATATTTTCACCCACACATAAAATCAGGGAAATGCATGATAATTGACTGAAGGAGGCAACTGCTCCCGGGATGTCTAAATAGCTGTTAGCATCAGTGTGGTTTTGACAGCCACTATAACAATTATGTCTCCCACCTCCAACAGAAGTCTTGCATCACTCACACCATGCTTATGTTTAAATAAACGCAGTGCAGACCCAGTTGCATCATTGACTGAGTCCTTTGTGTTCACATCTGGCAACAGATGCCAGGTGGTTACCAGAACACCCTTACCTTGCTCCAAATTGTTTAATGTAGAGGTACACAGGAGTGATCCAATCCACAGCTATTTGCTTCAAAATTTCTTTCTTTTTATTGTTTTAACTAAAATCCTACAGAAAGGGAACCATTAAGAAAGGAGCTGCTCTTAAGAGTTGTTAAACCACAATAGCAAAATAACAAAATAAAATACATTTATTTAAAAAAATGGCAATGAAAGACAAAACACACACAACACCAGGGACATGTAACTGGTTAAGGGAAGCAACTGAGTCCTTGGATGTTTAAATAGTTGTTTGCATCAGTCAATCAAACAGGTTGTTTTCAGATTTTTTCAGATTCAACACCACAAAAGTTAAACGGTCAAGACTCCTATGCATATGTAAACAAACACAACCAAACTTAGTTAAATGGTTAATTTCACTGAATTTGAACGATTTTCAAGGCACAGGTTTAATTTTTGTTTTGTTTTTAAAACCAGCACATTTCAGTCAATATTTATTTATTTTAATTCTGGTATTTTTTATCATTATTTTTCAGTATTATTTTGTTTTTATTATTATTTTTTTTGCAGGAACAGCTTTTTACTATAAAATTCAATATTATGTGATAAATACACAAAATAAGCCGTATCCCCTTTTTAAAAATGTTTTGAAATATTTACTATTCAATTTTTAATAAATACCCATACATTATAATAGAATAATATTCCTTAGTGTTTTATTATTTTTCTTCAGGGAGCTTGGTTCAGATGCAATATTTCTTCATTTGTTTCCAGAAACTGAGAAGTTCATTTCTACTTACTCTAAAGCCAAAGTTTCTCTGAGCAAATGGGTGAAAAAGAAAGCCATGCACGACTGGCTCAATCAGACAGCTTGGGAGAGTGGTTAATTGCTTTAAAGGAGCAGAAATCTAGCCCTCATTCAATTAGTTTGCGCCTGCCGATCACAAAACTCAAACAAGTGCAGCTGCCTTCACTTAGTACTTAGATATGCTTTTAATGGAGCATGCATCGCATTTCAGCATTTTGTTAACTTGGTATCAAACCCAGCAGATCTGTGCTACTCGCAGAAAGAATCTGACAGAGGTTTAGAGTTCAGTGCCACAAAGGGAAGAAAAGAAATGGAGCTGTGTGAGTATAGGGAGGAAGAGAAGAAACTAGTAAGAGAGAGCAAAAGATCTAAGCTGCCTTCTGTTTAAAAGCTGTTACCACACAGCAAGAATCTCTTTTGAGTCTATTTTAAACTGAACAATGAGAACAAGGTTTATCCTGATCCAATAGGGTGGGTGTTTGTATGTAGAAAATACAAACAAAGCAGATACCAGATATTAGATGTAATCGCAGACTGACAAGACTCCTATTATAATTTCCCTCAACTATAATTTAAAGTCACAAACTGTGAAAATTAGACCTAAACAGCCTAGCATCTAACCTCGGTCTCACCTCTGTAAATGTCATGTGACCACACTGTATTTGCCAGGCATTAGCACTTACATAGTTCATTTGAATTAGACTGTTGAAGCGATCACAGAGGTTAATTAATACAAAGAATGCAAGATAACCTCTGTTGTTCCTTTGCGTTTCTTTCATTTTTGATCATTATTTCACAAAGAAATGCATGATGGTATGTGGTATCTGATATTAATGCATTTATTAACCCAACACTTTACCTAAGATGTATTATTGTGACACCTGCTATCAATTTGGCTATGAAGGAATGTATGTTCTCAACCATTTTGGCTTATTTGCAGAACAGTTTAAAACCAGCATAAGGAGCATCCACCGCCAATGCTAATGATAAGACCAGTGTTAGCTTAAAGCAGCACATTTATTTGCAGCTTATTGTCTTTTGATTTGTTAATGCATTCTTTGATGTCTGTTCATTTTCAATTCCCATTGTCACTAAAGAAGAATTTAATGTTGCATGTTGCTTGACAAGTTGCAAATGGGACAGCTGGCATGACATTTAAAGGTTGTAGTGGTCATTTTCAAGTGCACCAAAGAGCATGTCAGATTCAAGACACCATGAAGATCTTGCACTATCAAAGTAAGTACAAAGTACACAACAGACAGAAGGATCAAAGTAGAGACACAGTGCAGGTATCTAGCAACATCCCTGTCATAAAGAAACGTTCACGGTAGATATGCTGACATGATTTCAGTGGTTTCAGTAAACCTCTGTAAAATCTGGAGATTACTGTGTGACTTTGTGGGGCACGGAGCCTTCATAATACCCACTTAATACCCACAGCCAGAAATCTGGCTAAACATGAATGTGGGAGCCGACATAATGACCAGCTTCAGACTTTAACTACGGTTCGTGTCAATCCAAACATCAAAGTAATAATTATGCATGTAAAATCTGGACAGTTTAAAAGTTCAACACTCAGACTTGGCATTAATGATACAATATGAAAAGAAAGCAATTTATTGCCTTAAGCCTGAGAGCCTAAGATGTTCTTTTCAAACTTCCAACTGACAAATAATAACAAAATCCAGTCACGAGTAGCTCCAGTGAGATTAAAATAAACAACTCCAGTTTGGAAGAGAAATAAAACACAATTATGTTATAGCCAATTCAATCATCTAAGTACAAGGTGGCCTCTACACTGAAGAAGGTCCTGTGTGATCTTGTGTTCAGTATGACTGACCACCCATGTTTTCTATCCCATATAACACGAATATGTCTTTGTCATAGTGAAGGTGTAAAAAAACGATGAAATTATGGACCAGAAGAAAGAGTGGACTGCTTTAAATTGCAGTGTACAAAGTAAACATTTTGTCTTCTTGTTCTTTGTTTTTGGATACAACCCTCATGAGTCAAGTAAGGACCGACCTGACTGACAAGCTTGTTAACACAGAAGGACTGAATTGTATACACGTGTCTCTTCTCTGTTGTCTGCAGTGAGGTCCAAACAGTCAGCAGCACTGACAGCACTGTATCATGACTTATGAAGTTTCTTACAAACCCCCTTGAAACAAAGCTCCTATATGTTTGATCCTCACGTGTCACCTTGTTTCGAGTGCCTTTCAGCTTCTCAAAATACCCAATGACTTCCACAGGCCTTTCAGTATACAGACATAATTGTGGACCTATTGTTCGTATGTATGCTTATGTTTGTTTGCATGTGCAGCAGTGCTGGAGATAGGCTAACCCAGAAGGCTCCTCAAGGATTGTCCCTGGACAGCCCAAAGGACAATGAGTGGCCATAATCCAATCAATACTACAGAAAATTACCCTCAGATGCTGCACTGCACCACTAATGCAATAGTGAGACAGCTCACTAGAACATTAAAAAAAAAACTCCCTACCCTGGAAGATCCACATATTGATATATGGTAGCAGTTAGACAGATCACATGTGAATTTAAGAGAAAAGACAAATAGTTTTAAACTTCACTGACTGAACAGTGAACTGAGTTTCACTAAGTACCTTCCCTGTTTGGTATACATGTGAAGGAAAAGCTCCTCGCTGTTGTTAGAAAGATATTAGTTTGGAAAAAAAAAAGAGCTATTATTTGGAAAACCGTGTATGTGTCATATTTTATCATTTTTCCAGCACTTTCATTACAGCAAAGGACCCAAAAAGCAGATCTCCGTGTGGTGTATGTATCCAAAAAAATACTCTGAGTCATGTGGAGTCAAATTAAAGAGGCTTTGTGATAATCATTGATATGACTCTCATGACCTGCACTACGATCCTTTTTTGTCTTTATTTGGCTTCTGCCAGTCTCTCTCTCTCTCTGTCTTTTCTCAAGCTCTAGCATCTACAATGGGAAATATCAAATTCAACTGAGCCTCTAATGTTTTAGTGTGAGCTACTGTATTCATTACAGCATCTCTGCCTAAATGGCTCAAATTATGAGCGCCAACTTCCCGAGACCTCAAACAGAAGCTTCAGCAGCTGAGAGAAGTTTCTCTAAAATTAGGCTCAAGGGTTTAGAAGGTTGTGCCTGTGGATATCAATGAGAGCAGACAGGATCACGGTGCACTGATCTTCAAATTTACAAACGCTACCGGCAAAGTTTCAAAGACCCCTTAGGGCACAACAAAGACTTAATGTGTGTGTGTGTGTGTGTGTGTGTGTGTGTGTGTGTGTGTGTGTGTGTGTGTGTGTGAGGGTCTGCGTGTGTTCGCTTACCTCCACAGACCTCTCCACTGATGTCTTCGCATTGACGGTCGTCACACTCACAGTTTTTGCCATGAACACGACTGTCCCCAGGTGGGTGGCAAGTACACTGTCCACACTGGCACTGACCTAGAAAAATAGAAACGTCTTCTCACATCTGAGCAGTTGTGTTGTGTTTTTAACAGAATAATCTTTCTTTGTCGGAAGTTGTTTATATAATCTATATTCTATTCTATTCACTCTGTAATTTTAGGAAACTGATTTGCATACTGGCTTTAGTGTAGAATTTACCTCTGAGATCTAAGTTATCATAGGTGCTAACCCTATATTTAGGAAAAAAGCTAAACTGCTGCTCACACTTATAGTGGGGGAAGTAATCATTCACGCCCCTGCTGAATTTGCTCCTTTGCAAAGAACTGACCAGTGTGAAATTTTTATGGTAGTTTCTTTATAATGGAGAGAGACTGAATATCAGCCAAAAATCCAGAAAAATAAAACGTATAGATTCATGTCACTGAGTAAAGTAAATATTTGATCCCCTACTACCCGGCTTGTTCTAGCCAGTCTGGATCTGCGCCCATGTGGCAGGCAGATTACAGATCACTCAGTCAATTCCAGATAATCCTGATCTCACTCCAACCTCTCCACAACCATGGGCAAAGATGGTGGGATGTCAGGAGGTGAAAGGATGTCAGGGCCTGCAGAAGGCTGGAAAGGGCCACAAGACCTACAAGAAGCTTGCTGAGAAGGTGACAACTGGGGGTGTGATTATTCAGACATGGAAGATATATATAATTACTATCAATCATCCTCCGTCTGGAGCTCCATGCAAGATCTTGCCTCATGGGATAAATGGTAAATGGATTGGTTCTTAGAAAGCGCTTTTCTACTCTGCTGGGCCATGTTGTATAAAACATGAGCCATGTTTTATACAACATGCCCTATTAACCCATTCATACGAGCACTTCTATGTAAGTGCTTTCTATCTAACATTCATACAACTTGGAGTTAGCATCTTGCCCAAAGATATTTGGCGTGCAGACTGGAGCAGCCAGGGATTGAACCAGAGTTTGTTAATGATCTGGGCTGTTGAGACCAGCAAGAACACAATTAGTAAAACACTACCCAGTAATGGACTGAAATATGAAAGGTCCCCTTGCTCAATAAAGTACTGTGGCGGAGGTGTGATCCCTGGCTCAGCTGCAGAGGAGGGGTGGTGCAGTGAGCTCAAGGGGCAGTGCCAGGGAGGTTGGAGGGACAGGTGGATGTGATTGTCCTGACAAGGATTTCCCTTTTTCAGTGACGTTGGACACGAAAGGGGAGAGGAGTGTGCAGCTGACTGGAAGTCGGCTGCTGAGTGTGCCGGAAAAAGTATTACTGTGTTCTCAATAAAAAGCTCAAAACGAACGAAAACACAGTGTGTCGGGTCCGAATCCTTTACAGGCACATATACAGGCCCGCCTTAAGTTTGCAAGTAAACATCTAAATAATTCAGAGAGGCTTGGAGAAAGTGCTGTGGTCAGATGAAACCAAAATGGAGCTATTTGGCATCAACTTGGCTTGTCATGTTTGGAGGAAGAGAAAGGCTGAGTATGACATAAAGCCTAAAGAACACCGCACACCCAGTCAGGCACGGAGGTGGAAACGTTATGCTTTGGGGCTGTTTGCCCAGACCTCTACAACGGAGAGACCAAACAGCCATTTCATAAATGCATGGCACAGCATAGAAGAGCCACCTCGATGGGACAAGACTCGGCTGTCCGTCTGCATCTAAAGGACAAAGGTCACTCTTTCGAGGACACCAATGTTCACATTTTGGACAGAGGAGACAGACGGTTTGAAAGAGGAGTTAAAGAAGCCATCTATGTCCACTGTGAATGACCATCTTTGAACAGAGGGCGGGGCTTACGACACCAACTGTTTTGAGATCCCAGACGCCTTAACGCCCACTCACATCCTGGGCCATTTAACCTCAGTAAATCACATGATAGGGTGGGGCTAGGTTTCACAGTGGGTTCACCCGAAACCTTGGCTGATTGGGACCCACACCCGTTTTCACACCGTGGCTTGTGTGATTAGGTAGAGGATCAATAAGGGGTCCATGACCCTCTTGGGTACACTCCCATAGGGCTTAAAATCTGGGACCGTCAAACAATTGCTCTTAGACGTGAAGAAGCTTCTTGGATAAGAGGTTTCACTTCCTAACCTAAAATATTTAGATAGTTTCTGTAAAGAGGAGCGCACCAAAATTCCATTGAGACGTGTGCAATCCTGGTGACAAATTGGTGTTTCTCCACCAAGTACCAAGTCATGTTTTGTGTGGCGATCAAATACTTATTTTGTTCAATTACATCCAAATCAATTTATAACTTTTAAGCAATGCATTTCTTTCTGCATTTTTGGTTGATATTCTGCCCCCAAACCCCTCCCCTAATTTTAATCAAGCTACCATTAAAATTAGAGACAGTTTTTTTTTAAGTGGGCAAATTTACAATTTCAGCAGGGGATCACATAATTATTCCCCCCACTGTACAGACTCTTTTCAAGCATCTGCATAAACAGCATGCTAACACAAAACTAGCAAACAATCTAACTGATATTTAAGCTGCGTATATGTCAACCACAGCTAAGCAGCAAGAGCCTGATCTAGAAACAGCGATAAGCAATCAGACTTGTAGCATTGTGGCCCCAATTTCTACTTGTACCTGTTTCTACACTGGGAGCACAGTGGCGATTGCTGTGAAGCGCCCTTTGGCCTGGTTTCCAGCTGTGCTGTCAGCTTTGTGTTAAAACAGAAACACTTAAAAGAAATATCATGTGTGTCCTCATTAGAATGAGGATTTGTATCAGTGTGTGGGACCATAGGTAAGATGAAAGTACAGCCGATGTCTGTGGATTTTAAAGAAAACAATAAAAACCTATTTAGTCTGTACCAAATCTTAAAATTAGGTAATTACAATCTAAGAGGAATATATTGGGACATGACATCATTTATTTAACAAAAACTAAGCAGAAATGCGGAAGCAGTGTGTGTAAAAACTAAATACACTTTCGGAATTAAGGCTACGTCCACACTAATGCGTTTTTGTTTGAAAACACATCATCAAATCAAATCACTTTTTATTGTCACATCACATGTGCAGGCACACTGGCACAGCACATGCGAGTGAAATTCTTGTGTGCGAGCCCCACAAGCAACAGAGATGTGCAAACACAACAACACAAACGAGCAAAATACAAGAATGGCCAACCTGAAACTAATAAATATATGTACAATATATAATAGTGTATGCATTTCTGGATGTGTATACTAAATATTTTCCTACGTGTGTGTGTGTGTGTGTGTGTGTGTGTGTGTGTGTGTGTGTGTGTGTGTGTGTATACACATTTTTACAAATTAAATAGTAAAAAAATAAAATAAAATAATAATAATAATAATAAAATATATAAAATATACAGAGTTGAATATGTGCAAAACAAGTGGCATTTATATACAGTGTGGAGTGCATAATGTTGAAGTTCCAGTAGTGAAGCTGAGGTGTCTATGAAGTGTTCAGCAGTCTGATGGCCTGGTGGAAAAAGCTGTCTCTCAGTCTGCTGGTACGGGACCGGATGCTGCAGAACCTCCTTCCTGATGGAAGCAGTCTGAACAGTTTATGGCTGGGGTGACTGGAGTCCTTGATGATCCTCCCCGCTTTCCTCAGGCACCGCTTCCTGTAGATGTCTTGGAGGGAGGGAAGCTCACCTCCAATTATCCGTTCAGAGCACCGCACTACTCGCTGGAGAGCTTTGCAGTTGTAGGCGGTGCTGTTGCCATACCAGGTGGTGATGCATCCAGTGAGGATGCTCTCAATGGCACAGTGATAGAAGGTCCTGAGGATGCGGGGGCTCATGCCGAATCTTTTCAGTCTCCTGAGAAAGAAGAGGCGCTGCTGGGCCTTCTTCACTGTTTTGTTTGTGTGTACTGACCACGTAAGATCCTCAGCCAGGTGTACGCCAAGGAACCGGAAGCTGCTCACTCTCTCCACAGCAGCGCCGTTGATGGTGATGGGGGTGTGTACTTCTCTGCACCTCCGGAAGTCCACTATCAACTCCTTTGTCTTTGCGACGTTGAGGGTGAGATGGTTGTCTTGACACCAGTGGGTCAGGGCGCTGACCTCCTCCCCGTAAGCCGTCTCATCACCGTTGGTGATAAGACCCACCACTGTAGTGTCGTCCGCAAACTTCACAATGATGTTGGAGCTGTTAGTGGCTGTGCAGTCGTAGGTGTAGAGTGAGTACAGGAGGGGGCTCAGTACACACCCCTGTGGAGCACCAGTGTTCAGTGTGATGGGGGATGAGGTGATGCTGCCCAGTCTGACCACTTGGCGTCTGTCAGACAGGAAGCTAAGGATCCAGCTGCAGAGGGAGCTGCTCAGTCCTAGATCCTGCAGTTTCCTGTCCAGCTTCGAGGGAACGATGGTATTGAATGCTGAGCTGTAATCTACAAACAGCATCCTCACATACGTGTCTCTCTTCTCCAGGTGTGACAGGGCAGTGTGTAGTGTCAGGGCTATGGCATCATCAGTGGACCTGTTGTGGCGGTATGCAAACTGTAGAGGGTCCAGTGAGTCGGGTAGTGCAGAGCAGATGAAGTCCCTGACCAGCTTCTCAAAGCATTTGCTTACGATGGGGGTCAGGGCTACAGGTCGCCAGTCGTTCAATGAGGAGATGGTGGAGGATTTGGGTACAGGGACGATGGTGGCCATTTTGAAGCAGGCTGGGACTACAGACAGAGAGAGGGAAAGGTTGAAGATGTGCGTGAACACTCCAGCCAGCTGAGCCGCGCATGACCTGAGGACGCGGCCGGGAATCCCGTCCGGACCAGTAGCTTTGCATGTGTTCACCTTCCTGAAGCACCTCCGCACATCCTCCTCAGACACAGTGTGCGCACTGACGTCATCCGCGGTGCGCACACTGTCCGGTCTCATGGTGTTCGCTGTGTCGAATCTAGCGTAGAATACGTTTAGATCCTCACACAGAGAGGCCGTGGTCTGCGGTGTGCTGGTTTTCCCTCTAAAGTCTGTGATCGTGTTTAGTCCCTGCCACATACTCCGAGGGTTGTCAAACTGTTGCTCCACCCTGTCCCTGTACTCACGTTTGGCTGCTTTGATCGTCTTCCGGAGTTGGTAATGTGCGTGTTTGTAGTCCGATGTGTTCGCGGAGGCAAAGGCGGTGTTCCGTGCCGCCAGTGCCGCGCGAACATCTCCATCTCCGAAAACACATCATTTTCTCTCCGTTCTGGCCTCCCGTCCACACTGAGACGGTGTTTTCCCTCAAGGAAAACGCAGCGTTTTGAAAACGCTCTCGAAAACGCATACATTTTAAAACTGTGCTTTCGCATCACAGTGTGGACAGCAAAAACTGAGACTTTTTGAAAACGATGACACATTTTAGTCATTAGTCTCGACATTTTGCCGCGACGTTTCAACGAGCCGGAAAGTAAATAAGGGGCAGACAGAAATGAGGCAGGTCGAATTATCTTGCATTCCAGTACTGGAACGTAAGTGTTTTCGGCCGTTTCAATGTGGACGGACAGCTCTGTGACAACGACTGAAAACGATAGTGTGGACGTCGAGCGTTTTCAGACGAAAACGCCGTTTTCAAATCTATCCGGGCGAGTGTGGACGTAGCCTAAGAGGGAGAGTAGCAGCCTGGTTGGTTTAACCTCTTCAGTTAAAACTGAAAGTCTGGACATTATTCAAAACCCTCTGTAGTTGTCTACAAAATTACACAAACTAAACTCATATAATTCTTCTTACATATATTTACAGTAACTGCATTATGTTTCTTTTTCTTTAAAAATCTACTGTATAATGCAGTAGCAATATTATCAGTTCATCCTAAAAACTTAGTCTTTAATACTTGGCTGTTCTACAGATGAAGGAAAGACAGACAGACAGACACACACACACACACACACACATACACACACACACACACACACAATTGATGGCTTTTAAAATATTTCCATTCCCCGATGCTGCAGACAAAAGACACTTCAGAAGGGTAACCTGCCCACCAAGAAAAATAATTGCACAAAGGGAATTTCTTGGTGCAATAAAGATTCTTAAATCACAGCACACACAGTGCCCCTCTTTTTCTTTTCTCTTGTTTTTATTGAGCTGGGTATGTCCTTTTTTTGCACAATCATTATTCACTCTGAGTATTTTCCCTGTTTGTTACCCTGCGGAGTACATTTTGTGTTTAGTGCCACCAAATTAGACCTAAAACACATCCATAATGTGTATGTGCCTGCCTTATCTTTCGATGACTCACTGGGGGAAATTAGGGGCAATAAATAGTGCAGAGCATGAATTTACAAGACAGCTACTCGAATGACAGCGTCATCTAATGTGTCGTCCATGTCACATCACTGTCACTTCTTATGACCACGCACTTCAGCATGCACAGACACAAACATAACAAGCTCTCGTCCTTCTTCACATACAACATACCACCATCTGCTCAGTGGACTCAGTTACCCTAGCAACTGGTGATGTCATAACACCCCTGCCTTATTGATTATCTCCATGGCCGTCAAGCCATCCACCAGTGTGAGTGTGTGCATGCGTGTTCATGTTTCGCGTGTGTTTCTTGCTAAAGTAAATGACACATTCATGTGCGTGTCTTAAGATCATTTTCATTCCATTTTTGAAAAGTTGAGAACTAACGGATACTGCTCAAGAAATTAAAGGAACACTTTGAAAACACATCAGATCAACAGGAAAAAGAAATCATGTTGGATATCTATATTGATATGAACCGGGTAATATGCTAGGAACAAAAGGATGCCACATCATTTGATTGAACTGAAAATTATCAACCTAAAGAGGTCTGAATTCAAAGACACCCAGAAAATCTAAATTAAAAATGATGCAGCAGGCTAGTCCATTTTACTGAACTTTCATTGCAGCAACTCAAAATAGTACTAGTTTATATAGTTTGCATGGCCCCACGTGCTTGTATGCATGTTGTGGCTTTAACGTCATTTCAACGAGATTAACCTGAAAGCACTAGAAACACAACGAATATGACTGCACATTTACTCCGACATCATCCTAGTGCAAAGACAAGTGGAAGCAGACAAAAACAACAAGCATGCATACTACAAACTTTACATACATATATATATATATATATATATATATATATATATATATATATATATATATATATATATATATATATATATATATATATATATATGATGTATGTATGTGTGTGTATATATATATATATATACACATATATACACATATATATGTATATACAGTGGGGCAAAAAAGTATTTAGTCAGCCACCGATTGTGCAAGTTCCCCCACCTAAAATGATGACAGAGGTCAGTAATTTGCACCAGAGGTACACTTCAACTGTGAGAGACAGAATGTGAAAAAAAAATCCATAAATCCACATGGTAGGATTTGTAAAGAATTTATTCGTAAATCAGGGTGGAAAATAAGTATTTGGTCAATAACAAAAATACAACTCAATACTTTGTAACATAACCTTTGTTGGCAATAACAGAGGTCAAACGTTTACTATAGGTCTTTCCCAGGTTTGCACACACAGTAGCTGGTATTTTGGCCCATTCCTCCATGCAGATCTTCTCGAGAGCAGTGATGTTTTGGGGCTGTCGCCGAGCAGCACGGACTTTCAACTCCCGCCACAGATTTTCTATGGGGTTGAGGTCTGGAGACTGGCTAGGCCACTCCAGGACTTTCAAATGCTTCTTACGGAGCCACTCCTTTGTTGCCCGGGCGGTGTGTTTTGGATCATTGTCATTTTGGAAGACCCAGCCTCGTTTCATCTTCAAAGTTCTCACTGATGGAAGGAGGTTTTGGCTCAAAATCTCACGATACATGGCCCCATTCATTCTGTCCTTAACACGGATCAGTCGTCCTGTCCCCTTGGCAGAAAAACAGCCCCATAGCATGATGTTTCCACCCCCATGCTTCACAGTAGGTATGGTGTTCTTGGGATGCAACTCAGTATTCTTCTTCCTCCAAACACGACGAGTTGAGTTTATACCAAAAAGTTCTACTTTGGTTTCATCTGACCACATGACATTCTCCCAATCCTCTGCTGTATCATCCATGTGCTCTCTGGCAAACTTCAGACGGGCCTGGACATGCACTGGCTTCAGCAGCGGAACACGTCTGGCACTGCGGGATTTGATTCCCTGCCGTTGTAGTGTGTTACTGATGGTGACCTTTGTTACTTTGGTCCCAGCTCTCTGCAGGTCATTCACCAGGTCCCCCCGTGTGGTTCTGGGATCTTTGCTCACCGTTCTCATGATCATTTTGACCCCACGGGATGAGATCTTGCGTGGAGCCCCAGATCGAGGGAGATTATCAGTGGTCTTGTATGTCTTCCATTTTCTGATGATTGCTCCCACAGTTGATTTTTTCACACCCAGCTGCTTGCCTATTGTAGATTCACTCTTCCCAGTCTGGTGCAGGTCTACAATACTTTTCCTGGTGTCCTTCGAAAGCTCTTTGGTCTTGGCCATGGCGGAGTTTGGAGTCTGACTGTTTGAGGCTGTGGACAGGTGTCTTTTATACAGATGATGAGTTCAAACAGGTGCCATTCATACAGGTAACGAGTGGGGGACAGAAAAGCTTCTTACAGAAGACGTTACAGGTCTGTGAGAGCCAGAGATTTTCCTTGTTTGAGGTGACCAAATACTTATTTTCCACCCTAATTTACGAATAAATTCTTTACAAATCCTACCATGTGAATTCATGGATTTTTTTTTCACATTCTGTCTCTCACAGTTGAAGTGTACCTCTGGTGCAAATTACTGACCTCTGTCATCATTTTAAGTGGGGGAACTTGCACAATCGGTGGCTGACTAAATACTTTTTTGCCCCACTGTATATATACATATATATATATATATAGCTTTTACCTGACTACCTCCTCCTAGATGCTGACAGATGTAGTTAAAGGCTGAAATCCTTGGAAATCTGTTTCATTGAAACCATTGAACAACAGCACTCAGATTCAAATTTGTCAAATTTTGGCTTCATCCTCAACTATCACATTCTCGTGAATTGGCTGGATTCCAGTCTAACATAGCAATGAAACTATGCAAGCTGAATTTATCGGCTTTCATGTTTAGAGCATACTGCATGTGAGTTATTTGTACATATGGGTTCGTTCGGGGTCGTTACCTAGTCAGGTTAAAGTCTGATGTAGGCAACATTTGAAGAATTGAATTGATAGATCTGACCACTGATGCATGCAGTGTGGACATAGCAATATTTAAATATGCTTACATGCACAAACTAGTATGACTGATTATTCCATGACCACATAACTTCAATATTGGTAAGATTTTAAAATCATAATTTTGACATCAGTTTTCCGTGTTATCAAATTGCAGAGCTGAGAATATATTGTACTTACTTAAACATACTCTTACATGATTTGCTGTGATTAGCTTGAGGTCTGAACCATAAAGTAGTCTATAATCCAGCTGCTAGGTTAATTCAAGCATTCACCCTATATAAATCATGTACCTGATATGTATTAAACAGATGGCTACAGAGACAATTTTATATATGGACTTTAAATTTAAGCAAAAGGCAGGGCCACAAAATTGAACAGAATTGAGAAATGTCCCATCTACACTGTGTCTCATTCATCACATTTTCAAACAACAGCAAGTGGGCATAGGAGCCCATTGTTATGCCAAAGTGAGCACCAAAATTGTGCTGCACTGCCTGATCTGCATAAACACAACCACAGCTGTGACAATCCTTTCACCACAGAGCTGTGAAACTGACAAACATGCAGGCAAAAGTACAAAAAAAACCTCTTGGATTGCATCTACATTATCCGCTCTTTGCACCTGGAAAAATAAAAAAGCTCAAAAATGTCGATTTAAAGATTTAAATGTAAAATCAAATCCACTGCACAATATATTAAACAACGCGTGACCACAGTTAAAGAGTGCTTTCAGCATTGTCAGTCTGGTTTTCCCTCCGGTTTAAGGTCTTTTCACTAAATTTCATTTTCATTTCAGCAACAGCTGCAATGAGTCCTCCAGCACAACAGGTATAATGCATTAAGCCTAATGATGGCCCCTACTACAGGCCACACTAGAGAGCAGAGAAAGGAATCCCAAGAATCAGCAAAAAGATGTTGAAAGCAGGTGTTTCCGTCAGGACATACCAGAGTATAAAGAATGTACTCCACAAGCGTCTTGTCTCCATCTTTCAGGAAGAAGCTCTGAAGCTGCTGTTTCAAATTTCAAGGCCTTTCCTCTCAGACTAACATCTGTACCAGCCTCATTCATCCATGCCTAAGTGATTTTCTGTGTCTGTCTCCTTCAGTTTCTCTCTTTCTCGCTCTGTATCTTCCCTCCCACCTTGCTTCCTGTCTTCCTTTTTATTGTTTACATCTTTTGACATCACAGTCATGCAATGAACACATTCTTTCCAACCGTTGTGAGTTTCTAAGCACTACATCATTGCTACAGACAGAAAGCAACTAGAAGAAAAATTTTTGTTTCCCTCGACAAGGGTTAGAGAATCTCAGCCTAGAACTGTACCGTATCTCATAGTTTCCAAATCCTAATTCTCATTTAGGTGTATGAACAGGAAACCAACAACAGTGAGATACGTTGCCAGGCTTTAAACGCTTACTGAATGGGCTGGAAACATTTTTTTTTAATGCAGTTCTGAAAGGGAAGCATTCATGAATCCCATTAATTGTTCCATTGCACTGTGTAAATTGAAGTTTCATTTTGTTGCAGCTTTTGGAGATAATTTAAAGGAAGTATAAGAGGAATTAAAGTTAATTAACTCTCTGTGCACAAGTTAATCTTTTCTGGTTCATTATGTGGTGGGGAACGTCATATGTCCTCAATCACGCCATTGGTTTGAGGCCGTCTTCCTGGCACAATATGTAATGGTGATACATTAGAAAAAGGCACAAAATGGTTCTGTTTTGCCTGCTTGTTGTTGTTGTTCAGTTGAACCTTGTGATGTTAACTTTTCTGTAATTTGTTGTCTCCATGGTAGCAACCGTGCACTCAGGTGTAATCAGCAGCTCCTTCGCCCATGGGTGAGAGTATAACATGCAGTACAAAGCACACATATCCTCCCTTTCCATTTCCAGCTGCAGAAAAGCTATACATCCCCCCCTGACTTCCCACACAGTCAAGTGAATCAATGCTTCACATTAACCCCTGACATATCTGCAGAGTCCAGAGACCAAGCAAGTTTTGTCCCTGTAGAACTGCCCACTGCCTATATTATTAGGTTCAATCAGTGTGCAACCAACAGAATAGCAAAGGCTTTACTGTACCATCTCCTGAGGTACAGACATACTGCCAGGTATTTCCCAGAAAAACACTGAACAATGGCTTACACAGCACTGTAAAGCTGATTGATTAAGGTTGCTGCATCAGTGTAAAAAGGTACAAGAGAAGACACCCAAGTGTATGCAGCAGACTACCAGACAATTTGTCTTATTAACAAATGGCTGTAGCATCCTTTAGAACAATGCAGGCTGTCAATGCAAGGACAACTGTGCATTGTGCATTGTTAACTTTGGATGATGGTAAGAACTTGTTGTTTTTTGTCGTCTGGCAATGTGCATTACATGACTGAGACTGATGATCAAAGATTTTTTGGTTTGTTTTCTTTTTCTACACCTCGCTAGAGACTTTAAATCTAAAATCAAATTTGAGATACACACTAAGAATAAAATGAGAATAAAAGCTATTCGTAATTTATGGAACTATATCTTCTTTTAGGCGCACTGCTACGCTCCTGGATATCGTATCATCACACGCTGGCTGAATACTTTGCACAAAAATGTGAGAAGTTATGAATCAGGAACGGTTTGATAACTAATGAATCATTAATGAGTAGCTCCTAAATAACTGTAACTACTCAGCAGATGTTGACTAGAGAACAGAATGTGAGAGATCATGTAGATGAATCATTTGATAATTATTAGTTCATACAGTTCTTTCTGCATAAGCAGTTTCTGACTAACTCTGAACTCGTCACATGCTACAAAACATGGAGGATATGTATATGTCCTTATCAGTCTTCTTTTGTGCACCCTCTGTAATGTGTCACGGTGTGTGCTGAATAGTTTTAAGTGAGTCAAATTCAGTAGCAATGGAGCGTTTAGCGTTTTCCTCCAAATACCAAACACCTGGCAGCGTCTGAAACTGAAATATTCATTAACCTTCTAGATTTTCCGGACATCGATATCCAAACGTCTGCTGCAGTCTGACCATAAATGCCAAGCCTTTTTCTAGATCTTATTCTTACATCATCCATTTGGTATTTAAGTTTAATACCATTTATTG
Source organism: Copadichromis virginalis (assembly GCF_057382275.1). Lineage (NCBI taxonomy): Eukaryota > Metazoa > Chordata > Actinopteri > Cichliformes > Cichlidae > Copadichromis > Copadichromis virginalis. The sequence goes on from NC_140633.1 coordinate 17,526,086, forward strand.
TAGATATGCCCAGAAGCGTTTAAGCCCACTTCTTGTAATGATTAATCAGTGCTGCTTTGCAAAAAATGACTCATTTGTTTCTCACATTGTTGACTGAAAAGCTTTCAGCTATGTAAACACCTAGTTGTTTCTTAATTAACTGTTTGTGTGTGGTCTCGTTCCATATTTTTTTACCTTTGCCTGCTCAAGCAAAAGCATGTTTCTGGAGTACAAAAAAGCTTTTTTAAAAACACTTTTTCCTCCATTTCTCAAATTCATAATATGTATATTAGAGTCCTATATGAACACACAGATTTCTGCCAAAGACAGAATAGCAGTTATTTAGATTGAGATATTTCTGTCTGCACTGTTTTGTGCGAGCTCTGCTCCCTCCTTCGAAGTGGGGGAAGAAGATAAGAATGTTACACAATTCTGTGTACCAGTCAGAATTTAGCAATATCCAAATATACACCAGTCATGCATCTGATTGTACAGTCCCTTAAACCAGATCCACGCAATCCTGGAAATGTTATATCTGATCTTTTCGCTCTTCTAGTCATGAATATTTGAAAATTGTTGAAAAATATTTTGAATGTAGGTGGCAATACACAATGTCATCACCTCTATTACACTGATCTTCCACATCTACTACATATACTATTCCCCCACTTTCCCTTACTATCTTACTATCGTCCAGCAAAGATTTGTGGATGCACGACTTTGAATAAACACAAAACACCTGGACCTTTGCTTCGTTAGCAGAACCACTGGTTCAGTAGCTGAATCTACTATTAGTATTAAGCCCCACTTTTACAGGTACCAAGAAAACAAGCTTCCTCTGTCTAGAAGCGCCACCTATGAATTACACAGTGCACTGTAATAAATCTAGACACAACCACCTGTAGTCTGAGAGTTAGTTGACATTGTTGCCAGAAAAGATTGTAACTAAATGTATATAACACATCCAGAAAAAAACCTTCACACACACACATATATATAAGTATGAGGACAAATGCACATCACAGCTCACAAACCAGATTAAAAAAACTAGCGCGTGTAAGGCTTCATTATGCTCACACATTTTAATGCATACTGCTGTATAACACAAGAGTCGAGCGATCGCTGTTAAGATAATGGCTCGGTTAGAGACGCCATCACATTTGACTGATGTCTGTAAAACGCTCATAAGGATGAATAAAGAGCTGCGCAATTCTGGAAATGACCTATTTTACTCCAAGAGGTAAAAGCAGAGTGCAAGCCTGCTATGGTAACCATAGCAACAGGCAGACCAGGTACCTCGTCCGAAGCAGGGCAAATTGGACGTTCCTCTGCACTTCTTCAAACTGCTTTCCAAAGACAGGGAACAGGACAGAGGATGCTCACACTTATTCCCTGCCCACCCTTCCTTGCAGTCACACCTGCCACAGTTGCATTGGCCATGACCTGCCGAAAGCATAGAGGAAGAGTTGGTGAAAGCAGGGTTTGTGCAGAAAACTATTATAATTTAATAAATGGAAAGCTCCATAGTAGCATCTATTATACTTTGTTCATTAATTCTTTGGAGAAATCATGAAAAGGTCACATTTACCGCTCCCCAGTTTATCGTTAAGTTATATAGGAAGTTTACTTTTATGGCTGAAAAGTTGTACCAAAGCAATAAGAGTAGCATGCAAAGTGCTGTTGGTGTTTGCTAAGTTAATGGGACTGCAGTTTCTTAAAGATGAAACAGAAATTAGAGTAGCTGTAACTTTGTCACCAGCCCTTCTTTGAAAAATTAGTTCAACATTTTGAAGAATAGACTTTTCTTATTATTATTTATTTAGGTTATCACACTAGCAGTCAGCAAAGCAAAGTAGTCAGACTACAAAACCCTCATCATGTGTTTGAATCTGTTTTTTAACCATACAGAGCTTGCTGACCTGAGCAGAAGTCATCTGTGTAGCGGTCATATGTTGCATGACAGTTCCTCTCGTCGCACTCGCAGGTGTCTCCATGAATATCTCCCCAGTCACCAGAGGGATCAACATCATGGCAGTTACACTCTCCACACACGCAGGTCCCTAAAACACACAAACACACATCCTGTAAATTGTGTTTTCTTTCTACACTGGTCATTAATCTTTCAGATTAATCAGGCCAAAAACAGTGAGTAATGTCAAGTTCCAAATCGCTGTTTTCCATGTATGTTGGTGGGGATAGGAGCGCATACGTTTCCTCTTGCTGAAAGGCTATAACTTCCTTTTTTTCCCTTTATCTTTGTATCTGTCCATCCGTATGTCTCGCTTTTTTATTTGTTTCACGTCTGAGCAAGACCGTCAGCTGAGCAGTATCCATTGGAAATCCCATTTTCTCTTATCAGCAGTGACAGAGCATGGGGAACCCCAGGGGAGCAGGCCAGCTGGCAGGCCTGTAGGCTGTAGCTGGTGCGTGTCTGGCCCTTGGCCCTCCGCTTCGTCTCTCTCACTACCTCATAACCCTGGGGTTCTGGATTAATAGACCCATGCACTTTTATGTCTGATACAAATGTCACAGTGGAGCTTCACCAGAGCAGATTACAGCACCTGTAACGGTCATTGATCACAAATGTTTTATAATCACTAAAAATCAGGATGCCATTTGGAAATGTTCCAAATACCTGTTATTTCAGAATTTGAAATGACACATTCACTTGTATATGTTTTCAATGTATTCAGCTTTTGACATCCTGTGGTTGGTTTACTTCCGATATAATCTCTACTGGAAAGACTGTGTAAACCAAACGGATAAAGGGAGGGATCATCTTGTGATTGCTGTCAGTCAATTTAATCATAGAGTATGAGCGCGAGATGAAGGTTACTCATGAACAAAATGCAGGAGAGAGGAATAACATGTCACAATCTCACACAAAACACTTCAAATCTTTACATCTGTACACGATGATGAAATCAAATCGCGCCTCAGTGTAATCGTCAGACTTGATCCATTGCCTATAATCTCCAGGAATTATCTTCACAGTGCTTTTTGGATTAATTCAGAGCGAAATTGTTGCATGTCACATAGGGACAGGACTTGAGAATTGTCCCCATAAAATCCTATACTGAATTGTTCAACTTCTTGGAATTACTTAGCAAGTAAGCCAATCACATGAGAACTTTAAGATGACAAAGCAACAAGGTGATATATACCGGTTTTTAAATTGTGTCGATAAGCCACGTAAAACCAGAGTCATGATAAACAATATATGCGCGGTGTTTTTTCCTCAATAGTTTCATCACGTTTACTGTCTAAGGACAGCGCAGCAAGCACTCTCTGCTTATGAGCAAAGAAAACCCAAAACCAAACAAAAAACAGCCCTTTCGTGTTGGTGGAAAAATGCACCATGTCGACCAATCAAAAATGACATGGCAACGTGACATTTGGTTGTTTAGGAAGAGGTGGAAGTTTTAGGAGTTCAGCATGTTTGGAGTGTGTAGTTAATGTGTTGTCTTGTGTAGTTAGTATGTAGTGTTGTGGATAGTTTTGTGTTGTGTATCAGAATAATGAGGCGACTGCTGTCTCCAGGTAGAAAACAGGAGTGATACACCTGCTGCTGTCAGACCTGCAGATATCAGGCTGTGATGTTCTCCTTTATAGTAGGCAGAAATTTTTGAAGTGGCACAAATAATTTGTGTGGCATCTCATTGAATGCAGAACACCTGATTGTTATGTAAATAGTTTGAAATGATTATAAAAAAAATAACTTTGTTGTTTGCAAAACTTGTGCATATGATTTTAAAATTGACAATTTATATTTGCATTTAAAGTTACAAAATATGATTCATTAAACCTGTTTGTGGTTGTTACAGTAAAAAATGTAACTTTTTCTACTCGAATTTTATGTTTTTTTGTCTGATTATAGATCAATTGTGTTAACACAGTATGTCAAAATGAAAACATAACTGTAAATTCAGACACGTCAGGTTGTGCTGAAAAGAATGATACCACACAAGGCAAAGTAAATAGTTTTTAAAGTTGAAATGTAGAGGAAACATCGAAAGTAGTTAAAAATGGCCAATTATACCCTAGACCAGCGGTCCCCAACCTTTTTTGCGCCACAGACCGGTTTATGCTCGACAATATTTTCACGGACCAGCCTTTAAGGTGTCGTGGATAAATACAACAAAATAAAACTAGTACCGGTACTGAAAAAAAGAAGATTTATTCATAACACACGTGAAAAGACCCAGGAAAACCGAATTAACGATAAAAACGATAACAAAATAACGCTGAAAACCGATAAAAACCCTCAAAACCATACATTTCACACCTGAGCCTCAACTCTCGCGGCCCGGTACCAAACGACTTATGGACCGGTACCGATCCGAGGCCCGGGGATTGGGGACCGCTGCCCTAGACCAGCGGTTTAGGGCAGCGGTCAGCATTAAATCAGCATTAAAGCGAATAATCGCTTTAATGCTGATTATTCGCTTTAATGCTGATTTTATCTGTTGTCACGCTCTGTTTTGTAATTTTAACTTATTTTATGTATTTTATGACTATTGTTCCTTTTATTAATTGTGTTTTTTGTAAGGTGACCTTGGGTTTCTGAAAGGCGCCCTCAAATAAAATGTATTATTATTATTATTATTATTATTTCTTGGCCCAGTCTTGACGTTTCAGCTTGTGTGTCTTGTTCAGTGGTGGTCCTCTTTCAGCCTTTCTTACCTTGGCCATGTCTCTGAGTATTGCACACCTTGTGCTTTTGGGCACTCCAGTGATGTTGCAGCTCTGAAATATGGCCAAACTGGTGGCAAGTGGCATCTTGGCAGCTGCACGCTTGACTTTTCTCAGTTCATGGGCAGTTATTTTGCGCCTTGGGTTTTCCACACGCTTCTTGCGACCCTGTTGACTATTTTGAATGAAACGCTTGATTGTTTGATGATCACGCTTCAGAAGCTTTGCAATTTTGAGACTGCTGCATCCCTCTGCAAGATATCTCACTATTTTTGACTTTTCTGAGCCTGTCAAGTCCTTCTTTTGACCCATTTTGCCAAAGGAAAGGAAGTTGCCTAATAATTATGCACACCTGATATAGGGTGTTGATGTCATTAGACCACACCCCTTCTCATTACAGAGATGCACATCACCTAATATGCTTAATTGGTAGTAGGCTTTCGAGCCTATACAGCTTGGAGTAAGACAACATGCATGAAGAGGATGATGTGGACAAAATACTCATTTGCCTAATAATTCTGCACTCCCTGTATAAAGTATAAAGTATACTTGAAATGTACCCATATATAGTGCTGTTATTTCCACGTCTGTTAAAGTAAACCTTAAGTAAACCAGGTTGGAGTAGCTTTCAAGGACATAATCTTTTATTTTAAATGACATTTCTAAGACTCTGGATTTATAGTAGTTTAAAGTCATAAGCAATTTGATGAAAATGTGACAAATTTGCTGGTAATGTATAGTAATTCAAATCTTTAACATCATATTAACATCCTGTGCCATTTGTTAATATATGTTGAAGTATGGCTAAAGAAATTAAAGCAAGATAATAGAATAACAGGCTGAAGAAAGGAGTTGATAAGAAGTCTCATTGAGATTAAAAATCTCTTTTTCAAGAGAGATCAGGACAAGAGGGCCCCTGTTACGTGCTACTGCTGTTTCATTAGCGCAGTGGCTGCTCCACTACAAGTCAGTTGTTCATGCTATGTCAGTTGTGCACTAGACCATAATTTTGCAGCTCTGTGATGAGACTCTGTCCATGTAGCCTACCATTTCAGCCTACCACTTAGCCAGCCCTCAGCCAGTTCACTGTAATTAATTTTTGAGAGACTTACTGAAATCCCACAGGATCACTTGAGCTAGGTTAGTGAAGCTGTTTTGCTGACTGCTTGTCCTCCAAGCAATGAGTTTGAACTCATGACTCACGACAACGACTGCAATCAACTTGTAGTAACATCTGACAGATGATCAGAGGAAACAGGGTAAACCTGAGCTCAATTATGAGTGTCACTGAAAAGGCTATGAAAACTTGCGTACATTGCGTTAATTAAATTGCATGAAATTAAATGAACGAATTTCAAGCAATCTTTGTTCACTTTGTCATTATCAAGGACTGTGTAGAATTTTTTTAAGGTGAAAAATGAATGTAATACATTTTGGAATAAAGCTGTAACAGGACCAAATGTGGAACTAGTGAAGCAATGTGAATATTTTCAGAATGCCATGTAAGCTGTTTGTCATTTTCAGATATTATTTACTAATAGGATTGGTACTAAATGATAAAGATTCCTTTCATGGCACAAGCATTCGGGGAGAAAAAATAGACTGGAAGACATTACCGAAAACATCGAAGAAGAACAGAACAAAAACAAATGTATAAATTGTTTGATTGCTTGTAGCACAGAGTGTTTGTTTCCCTCTTTATAATGCAGCAAACAGACAGGAAATGAATTTGACCCCATTTAGAATGTTTGCTTCCTGTTCCCTAGCAACACACTTCTACTGAAATAGATATTATCAGAGCCCTCGAATAGTGAGAGCCTCATCAGCCGGGGTTCAGAATACAGGATCATCATGTAGTTCATGTAGACTTTAGATAGTTCCCAGAGTACCTTGCAGAGATCTTTCTTTGGTAATTAGTAGTCAAAATGCATTGAGCTACAGTAGTTCTTATACCACAGTAAAGTGTTTTATAGTTAATCTTTGTATATATGTTTTTATGTAAAAAATCGTTTTTCTTATTTTGGCATAAGGATACGTGTCTATGCTTATGAAACACATCGCTCCTTTAACAGTTTAACGATTAAATATTCAAATGCAAAACAAATATATTGACCATCCTGCATGCAGATAAATCTGCTATGAAATTAGATTTACAACAGATTTCAGATTTCAGGCATGTTTTAACAGGCATTGTAAGATACTTCTTATTTTAGGAGGCTTAAGTGGTATTAATACATATTTGTGTGTTTAACATAAACATAGGGCTGCTCGATTATGGCAAAAATGATAATCACAATTATTTTCACTGAAATTGAGATCTCGATTATTTGACGATATTTATTTAACCCTTTAAGACCTACCATAGAACCAAGTCCGCCAGAGCTTATATATTTTTTTTTTACATGTTGTAGTGCTATTTTTGGGAGCATTTCAAGTTGCTATACATCAATACAACTGTTATAGCCCATATTTTAATAATATGTATGCATTAAGTCCATAGTAATTACATTAATTACAAAAAAGTGCAATAAACTACAAAAAAATTTAAAATCATTTTTGTTTTTTTTACATTTCTACTTGGAGAAATTTAAGAGGCTTATCCCTCAAAACTTTAAATACAAAAAAGTTGCAAAAAATAGTTTCCCACCACAGGAAATTTATTTTGAGCGTCTTCATAGTTTTATTTTGGAGATACAGCAATTTTTATATACTGCAGGAAAAACAAAAAACAATCCTATGATGCAAATTTGCAAAGAAAACAGCAGGTGCATCAAAATAAACTATTTCCAGCAGTGCAATTCGAGTTCTAAGCATCACAGAAACTATTCAGAAAAGTCAAACATGACCAGTATAGGCTTTTAAGGCCTACAAGTAAAGAACTACATTTTCCGCGAAAATGACATTACTTCCGGTTTCAGACAGGAAATGGCGGACATGCGATAGTTTGCGTTTCGTTTTCATTGTGGGAAGTGTTACGAACAGCTGATCTGATCGGCAAAGCTGTTTCTGGAATATTATGTTTTTGTTCCTGCAAGCTCTTTTTATGCAATTTTTGCAAAGCTTTATGTGGAAGGAAACCGTGACCGAGGACAAGCTGATGGCATAAGATGTAAGTACAACTCCTCTGGTTTCATATGCAAAACTAATTATTGCGCTAGCTTACGAGGTTCCGGTTCTACAGGGATTTAAAGGGTTAACAATAACAATGTATTGAATAATGACTTTAAAAAATAATATAAAATAGTGTGCAAATACTGATAACAGTGCAAATGTTTGCAATATAAAAAATAAATGAAAAATGTAAACATCTATGTTTAGTGAACTTTGCAGTGTTGCTCTGTGGTGCAGCTATGACACCATAGCAAAGTTTACACACTATGTCTAATTGAGCCCAGTTCTGACTCCGCGAACCCATAATGTTTCCACACCACTGAAGTTTTTTTTACCTCTCTTTTCAACCAATGGCAGTCACTCTCCTCTCGAAATAACTTCTGCTTAGCTTTCCGAGCTTCCCTCGGGTCCTCTTAATTGTTGTGACGCGTGTTCGAGATGCAGAGAAGTGCGCTCGATTTGCCACACGGAGCAGCGCGAGAGTAAAGCATGAGGGAGGGGCTAATAATCGGCTCAGTCATTTGCAATGATCGTTGAAAGCCCAGATCGTAATCGTGATTAAAATTCGATTAATTGAGCAGCCCTACATAAACACACATTTCAGTTTTTTGGTTGGTTTAATTTTAAAAAAAAACAATCTTAGATTATATGGATTGAAACAACAATGACAAATAAATGTAATGTAAAGCAATGATATTCAAGCACTACATTTAAACTTTTTCTGACAGTTACCACACCATGGTGAGCACATGTTTGCTTTATTAAAAATAAGAAAAAAGTCAAGCTTGAAACACTCAAGGAAATGAGTCTCCCAGTCAGGGTGCTGTCTCACTGTGTGACAGTCTTCAGGCTGAATTGTACTGTGGTTCTACTGCTGAGAGATAGATTGAAGAGAGAAAAAGACAAAATGTTGGACAAGCCTCTAAGTGCATTAGGAGAAAACATTTTTCATAGCTGGCATTTTATTTTAAACTCACCTTGTGTTTTCAGTCTCATTTTAGTCCCTCTGCTCTTTTCATCAACTGAGCTGTAATATAATACAGACAGTAACAGTTAAAAAGACCATAAAACTTATGAAACAATATTTACGAGACTTCTCAAATCTGTTCTCTGCCTCTTCATAGCAATATATTACAAAAATAGCTGTTTCGCTGATTGTTGTACAATTACTGTTTTACCATAGTAGGTTATACCCACAGTGGATATATTTATTTAATTAGACCAAACCGCTGTGTGTTACAGTATAATGTTATATTTAGCTAGAAAACTCACACTTTGAAGTCTTTAAAAAAAAAAATCATAATGTCGATTGAAACAACATCCTGGTTTCTGGTTAATATTACATGCTTGCTAGCTTAATCTGGCATCATTTAACATGTTAAAAATTGGATAATAATGATAATAACATGGTTTATTGGTCGATGTAATTTGATTTATGCATGCCAGAAACATAGTCTTGTTTTTTTAAGTATCTTACCTTTAAAAATGAATTCCAAACTTCTACGCTGCTATTTCTGATGACGCGATAGGCATATGTTGCAAATTGAATTAGTGGTAGATCTAAATTCTTTAAGCCCCTATAAAATGATCAGTGGGGCTATTCAAGTCTTACAGAAATGTTTAACATCCAGACATCCATGAAAAAAGATCCACAAGGTTTAGTGGAGTAAAGTTACAAGAACGTTAGCTTGCAAGTTTCTATTCGAAGATGATATACCTGAAATACCTGCTTTAGGTATTTCTAAAAAACAACATTGTACAGCTCTGCTATAGCGATGGACAGCAGAGTAAATAGCTGAGACATTTGTGGGGCTAGTGAAATTGCTGACATATAATTATTATTATGTGCCACCTGGTGGTGAGCTACAGAGCTATAATTAGGCTACTAGAAATTCTTCAAAGTTCATCTTGAGGGTTCCTGATAGACAAAGAAAAATATCATCAAATAATCATCAACTAAAACACAAAATGCGGGTGTCTTTTGAGTTTTTTTCCCTTCTGACTTTAAGTTTTCTGACTTCTGATTTTTGTTTCTGCACTTTGAGAATAAAGACAGAATTCTGTCCTTGGTGCATGATCTGAAAATGTAACCAGCATAATACTCTTCAGTCCAGCATTTTGTGGCTTTCTAATCAGCGACAGCAAACATATGTGTATGTTTATATTTCTTATGTATAACTGTGTACATGACCTGTGTATATTATGATAATACTTTCATTTCAAATTTGTGATTACAGTTTAATAAATATAAAAAACAAAAATCAAACACGATGTTCCAGGTAAACAGACCTCTGTTGCTGCAGATTTTGCCATCTGGAGATGTGCATCTCTGCCTGCTTTCCCATGGGCTCATGTCACACTGGAACTCACATTTGTCTCCATGCCAACCAGCAGCACAGTAACAGTTTCCACAGTAACATTGGCCATGCCCTGGAAGCAGATCACAGAGGAACAGCTGATGAGATTTCCTCCAAAATGTATTTTGACAAATGGTGATTACTGTCCTGGTGATTAAGTCATATTTTTGGTAATCCAAACTCTACTTTTTCCTTTAAAAAAAAAGAAGTGAGTATTAAATTTAAAAAAAAAAAGCAGCATATGTAAGTTGTAATTGTATATAGTTAATGCATGAGTTTTTTTAAGGAAACCAAATGAGCAAAGGCAATGCATTTCTATTCTTTTATCACAGTAAAACACAATATGTGTTACAGTAGTTGGGTTTTTTTGTACCAAATCCAGCATTGGTTATACAAAGATGCATTCTATGTTTAGGGGGAGAGTAAAGGGCTGTGTCAGCAAATGCAGGGCACACCTCCGCAAATCTCTCCAGTTTCCTCATCCAGGCACTCGCTGTCATCACACTCACAGAAACGTCCTGTTACCATGCCTCTGTTGTCTTCATTGTCACACATGCAGCTACCGCAGTGGCAGGTTCCTATGGGAAACACAAACTTTAGACACAGTTTGTTGGAAAATGTCAGATTTCAATAAAGAGCAATTCAACACCTAGAATCTAGCGCTGTTAACTGGAAGCACTGTCTGTACATCAATAGTTCTAAATTGTTGTCTGACTGTGTGTGCGTGCAGTAACTCGTACCGTTCCCTTTTGTAATTATGTGCTAAAGAAGCAGAAGGCTAGACAGGCACATGCTGTGAATACATTTGCATTTCTATACAGGCCACATACGGTACAATACACACTCACACATATACATTCACTACACCAACAAACATGAACGCATCACAGACACATAAACATACAGTGGGGCAAAAAAGTATTTAGTCAGCCACCGATTGTGCAAGTTCCCCCACCTAAAATGATGACAGAGGTCAGTAATTTGCACCAGAGGTACACTTCAACTGTGAGAGACAGAATGTGAAAAAAAATCCATGAATCCACATGGTAGGATTTGTAAAGAATTTATTTGTAAATTAGGGTGGAAAATAAGTATTTGGTCAACAACAAAAATACAACTCAGTACTTTGTAACATAACCTTTGTTGGCAATAACAGAGGTCAAACGTTTACTATAGGTCTTTACCAGGTTTGCACACACAGTAGCTGGTATTTTGGCCCATTCCTCCATGCAGATCTTCTCGAGAGCAGTGATGTTTTGGGGCTGTCGCCGAGCAACACGGACTTTCAACTCCCGCCACAGATTTTCTATGGGGTTGAGGTCTGGAGACTGGCTAGGCCACTCCAGGACTTTCAAATGCTTCTTACGGAGCCACTCCTTTGTTGCCCGGGCGGTGTGTTTTGGATCATTGTCATGTTGGAAGACCCAGCCTCGTTTCATCTTCAAAGTTCTCACTGATGGAAGGAGGTTTTGGCTCAAAATCTCACGATACATGGCCCCATTCATTCTGTCCTTAACACGGATCAGTCGTCCTGTCCCCTTGGCAGAAAAACAGCCCCATAGCATGATGTTTCCACCCCCATGCTTCACAGTAGGTATGGTGTTCTTGGGATGCAACTCAGTATCTTCTTCCTCCAAACACGACGAGTTGAGTTTATACCAAAAAGTTCTACTTTGGTTTCATCTGACCACATGACATTCTCCCAATCCTCTGCTGTATCATCCATGTGCTCTCTGGCAAACTTCAGACGGGCCTGGACATGCACTGGCTTCAGCAGCGGAACACGTCTGGCACTGCGGGATTTGATTCCCTGCCGTTGTAGTGTGTTACTGATGGTGACCTTTGTTACTTTGGTCCCAGCTCTCTGCAGGTCATTCACCAGGTCCCCCCATGTGGTTCTGGGATCTTTGCTCACCGTTCTCATGATCATTTTGACCCCACGGGATGAGATCTTGCGTGGAGCCCCAGATCGAGGGAGATTATCAGTGGTCTTGTATGTCTTCCATTTTCTGATGATTGCTCCCACAGTTGATTTTTTCACACCAAGCTGCTTGCCTATTGTAGATTCACTCTTCCCAGTCTGGTGCAGGTCTACAATACTTTTCCTGGTGTCCTTCGAAAGCTCTTTGGTCTTGGCCATGGCGGCGTTTGGAGTCTGACTGTTTGAGGCTGTGGACAGGTGTCTTTTATACAGATGATGAGTTCAAACAGGTGCCATTCATACAGGTAACGAGTGGGGGACAGAAAAGCTTCTTACAGAAGACGTTACAGGTCTGTGAGAGCCAGAGATTTTCCTTGTTTGAGGTGACCAAATACTTATTTTCCACCCTGATTTACGAATAAATTCTTTACAAATCCTACCATGTGGATTCATGGATTTTTTTTTCACATTCTGTCTCTCACAGTTGAAGTGTACCTCTGGTGCAAATTACTGACCTCTGTCATCATTTTAAGTGGGGGAACTTGCACAATCGGTGGCTGACTAAATACTTTTTTGCCCCACTGTATCTATAGCCTTCATTTAGCTGGAGTCATTGCACGCTAGTGAGGTCACGACCAAGTAGATGAAGGGCTGGCTGTCAGACTCACCTCACAGTGTGTGCCTTCAGCGTGTCAGTGCATAATACTATGTTAGTCACACAGACTGTGTGAATCAAATGTACTTCAGTATTTACTTAGACTATTGTTAATTCAAAATGTCTTCCAGTATTTACATATATTTGTATGCGTAGGTGGGATTTTTGTTTGAACTCATGTGTGTATGTGTGACTGTGTTTAGATATCTTTGTGGGGGCTAAAAGTTGAACGTTTTCTATGCTTGTGGGGACCAACAGCCCTTATGTGGACAAAATCCCAGTCCCCACGTGTTTGAAGGCATTTTTCAGACTCAAAATGTGGTTTTAGTGTCAGGATTACAATTAGGTTACGGTTAGGATTAGGCATTCATTTTTGATGGTTAAGGGTTAGGGTAAACGGCTAGGGAAAGCATTATGTCAATTAAATGTCCCCGCAAAGATATGAAAACACAGCGAGGGATTAATTGTAATTAATGCGTTTATTATGGTAACTCCTTGTTTATGTTTTTGCTTGTAGTAAATTGATATCACAGAAAAATTCATATAAACTGGTCGATTATTTAAAAAAGAGTTTTGAATTATTATTTTTTTAAATATTTGCTCATCACTTTGTAATAAAAAATTCGATGTGCCGAACTGATTACCCCCTCACTCTGTCTATTAATGGCTTGGTACTAGGCTATGTTTAGGCGATATTATTAAAATATTAGCAGAGCATGCCGAATTGTCTTAAAAATTGCTGTTGGTAATATGTCAGGGTGCAACGCTTTGATAAGTGTTTGCTTCAAAATTTATGTTATATGTAACTGACTCATTGTGCGTGTGTTTGTACAATAGCTGTACCTCTGTTGGAGCAGACCACCCCCTGTTGGTTTTTGCAAAGCTCTCTGCTCTTCTTGCTGGATAGGTTACACTCTTCCTGAAACTGGCAGGCATCACCGAACCAACCTTCATCACACTCGCACACTCCACAGTCACAGTAGCCTTGGTCTAAAGGGAAACACAATGCATCATATGCTGTTTACCACTGCTAACATCATGTACATGATCAGTATTTCACATCACTCTGTAAACACAAGGGCACATGTGTTATTTCTTAAAGGTACAGTGTATAAAATTTCACAGCTTAAAGTCAGTAGATTGCAGATTACAGTCAAATGAATTCTATTTTCTTACCCCTATCGATTCAGGTTTTACCCCTTGCTACAGTAGCTGCAGTAGGATAAACAACTCTGGTCGCCGTTCATCTGTAATGTGTGCAGATTGTTCACATCTATTTACGCACAAAATTTGTGAATGGAATTCGCGACAAGTACTTCTGTCCGATGACAGTGATACTGAGGTGACCTGTTTAGAATATCCTGCGCTTCTCTGTCAGAAACCGCTGCTGTTTTTGCTACCATTAGCAGCTGTTAGCTAGCATTAATGAAACTTTCTTTGAAGTGGATCTGACGTTGTGTAACTCTCATGCCACGTGATATTTTAATCAAAAATAAGTAACTGTGACAATATTAGGAATAAAGAAGCATGCTTATGTTTGTGTTTTAGAGCCCTGACTACAGCTCAGGAGATAAAGCTTCAGGGGAGGAATGTCCCCCGAAGCAGAGGAGGATTAGATGGAAATGATGGAGAGGGCAGTCGTGGAGGAGGAGAAAGACATAATAAGAAAGAGATGATGAAAGCATACAGGTACAAATGTTAAATGGTGAACTATAGTTGAAAGAGCCATTTGTAGTCTTTAGATTCAAAGTATCTTAATTAAAGGGTGTACTATGTGCGTGGCTGGTCTCTAGCTACACACATAAACGTGATTAGACAGAACTGTAGTCCATCACCAGAACATTAGTGCTCATTTGCCTGTTGTTGACTAAACTTCAACAAGACCCTCTGCTCCCAAATAACTTAAGCTGTGTAAATGTGCATAGTAAGAAGGCAGACAGGCACTGACATATTTCTATAATATTTCTAAGTTTTGTTTGTGCTATATACCAATAACCCAAGCATTGTGATATACTGGTTCCTATATCAATCACACTGCCAGAACATTACCATGTTCAGTGTTTGAAGGACCTACGCAGGCAGTCTGGCATCACTGTTTCTCATCATTCTGATGGTCACAGTGAGCAATATGAAAACAGGAGGAAACACATGATGCAAATGAGGACTGTTGACAAGTTATTATAAATGTTGCTCTCATTGCGTTTAGCAGCAAGGGGCCTTCTATGTCACACTCAATCATTCGCCTGAATCGTTCATCATGTAAATGTGGTGTCCTTTTCAAGCGCTATCCATCAGTCATTAGTAACGCACAAGTCCCCTGTCTCTCCACATTATCGATACGTCTCAGGGGACACTAGGCAACAGGTTGGAGGAAGAGAAAAATAGGTAACATGCACATCGAAGAGAACTAAACCACAGAGACAACAGAATTCCAAGGAACGTCCAGCTTTTATAAACCGCTAAAAAATTTGGATTGTAATATTTATGCTGTTAAATTAAGCTCTTTGTTTGTGTACAAATATAAAGAAATATATGGTTCACGACATTATAAAGTCTTGTATAGCTGTAAGAACACTGACTTATTTTGCTTTTTGTCTGTGGAAAAAACTTTGCCTGTTTTAACTGCCAAGGTGTCAAATACCACCGTTGTTAATTTCAGTGTTTCAGATATGCACATGGTTTCCTTTAACATTGATCCTGTAACACAAGCAAAACCTTTCATTCCCTAAGTTGCAATATTTTAACCCTAAAAATGATATTTATCCAAAACTAACAGTGATTTTTTTTAACTAAATGTGTGAAATTACATAGTGATGGAAGCAGAACACAAACTGCTGTCTCCAGGCTCACAATCTAGTGAAGTATGCCATACCACCTACTTATGTACTGTAAAATAAGATTCATAAGCATCAATTACAATTTTATAATGACGACTAAATAATAATTATTGCCAACGCTGTGTTCGTTTAAGCGTTGGCAATTTTACTGTAAGAATTAAAATGATGACATTTTGTGATTTGTCCACAGTAAATCAGCTGTCTCATACGTATCGCCTAATGATTTATTAGTGAAAGTTATTCTAAAGTGTTATCTACAATAATTAGTGATTCTTGAATTGCTATTGCATTAAAAAATGCTGTCTTACAGTCTTGTTTAATGTGATTTTACTGATTTGTGTACATTTGGCGCATATTCATGAAGAACTATGCACATACTGTAATTGTAGAGACTCTTTTTTCTGGATTTATTGCATACTTTTTGCATATGGGAACTGGAGCACAATAGTTATAAGACAGAATTAGATTAAACACCTTCCAGCTTAATTCTGTAGACTATTACAAAGTCAATGCCACCCACTAGCCCCCGTTAATCTCCCCCTCGACAATCACTCTGACATATAAAACGTCCCTCTTTGTCTGGTAGGCCAAATTTTATGTGGGTGGGAAGGTGCCTGTCTGTCGACAGTTTATCTTTTCTAGTGCTTCCTGAGCAGTAATTCTCTGTGGTATGAGGGTGTCAGGGTCCCTCCTACGCTTCACAGACAGACACACATACTCAGCCAATAAGGTCCCGATCAGTGCACAGGTATATCCAATGAGGCTTGCAAAGTGTGGGTGCACCTCTTCCACCATCAATGGCAGTAATAACAGGTGATATAGTGCTGGCACAATTAATTGCTGATGAGGACAGGATGGTGAATCATGCAGCAAGCTCATTTCAGGTTTAGGATTTAACTTGTTCATGCATAATGATAGGTCTGCTTTTTTTCAAGTATTTCAAGTTAGATTAGTAGAAAACAGATCTTTTACAATTCATGCTTTTCATGCAGTTTCAATTATACACAAAACTGTAATCCTAGCCAAACATTACATGCAAGAATTGACTTTCTCTGGGTTCATTTTTTACATACATGTTTTTTTCTCCAATTAGCATTTGCTCACATCCTTTGTTTCTATTGTGTTCTTCATTACATGCTAGTGATTTCACCGAGTAATTATTCCACCTTGCTTTTCTCTCCCTGTGGCCTGTGGCGCATGAAACGACAGCACGTCAACTTGTGTTTTGTGGAACAGTTCCAGGAGACACCTGTCTCAGGTAATAACTAATTATGTGTGTGTGCAGTACTTGGAGCAAGGAACTGCTTCCTGCTTTCATCCTTTTACACTACCCAACCTGATCATTCATTGAAAATATTGCCAACTTCATAATACCTTTGTTAAAGAATTTTTGAAAACCCAATGTAAGCAGGATCACAGCAACCGAGAAAAACACTTGTTCTGACAGCGTGAAGTGCTGGGAATCTTAATGGGTCCCAATCATAACTGACTTTTACTAGGAAACTTGGACAGGCTTAAGTGGCTTTTTCTTCCTGCAGCCCAGGCTGGAATCATTAGGTGACTCACAACACAGGCACAGTGCCCAGCAAAGCTCAGAATATCTTAGTGAAAGCGCATCAAAATATGTACTAGGAAAAAAAATACAGGGATGAACAATTTAATGGACTCTAAGGACTGCGATCCACTCTAGCCCGTTGTTTTGTTTTTTCTCTTTCTCTGGGAAATCAACAGTAAAAAACCTAATAACTTTATTAGGCACACCTTGCTAAGACAGCTTTGGAACCCCTTTTACCTTCACGACAATGTGCTCGAAACATTTCTGAGAGATCTGGGTATTGACGTGATAGCATCACATAGTTGTTATAGATTGTTTCCGTGATACCAATTATCCCAGCTCACCAAATCCTAAAGGTGCTCCATTGGATTGAAATCTGATGACCGCAGAGGCCCTTTAAGTACAGTGGACTCATTGTAATGTTCAAGAAACCAGTCTGAGATGATGAGTAAACTCATACAGGGATCGTTATGATCAGCAACAATGTTCAAATAAGCCATGGTGTTGATTTGGAACCTGTATCAAGGAATTATCCCCCACGCCAACACACCACGAGCAGCTTGAAATGCTGATTCAAGGGAGGTTGGATTCATGTTTTCATGTTATTTATGCCAAATACTCACCCTACCATCCAAAAGTCACAGCATCAGAGACAGATTTGAAGTTTTTTTTTTTTTTTTAAACCTAGCTAGCATCAGATGGTATAGGCAGACAACTGACATGATTGTTCAGTTGGGCTTAAGCAACTATTACAGTTTATACTGCTCCCTGAAATGTGCCTGTATTGGAAGACACACAAGCTTATGTGATACTGACAGTGAAAGTTTATCTAAAGGTGTGTGATTTGGAGCAGTACTGTTTAAACCGATACCATATGTGGCGCTGACATTAAAACTCCTTGGGTGGGATATTCTCTGGCTCTGATAGGGGGCAAAAGGGCGCAGTGCAGAGTGAAAGAACAGAGGCTTTTAAAATCCAAGGCCTGAGAGACAGTGAAAGGAAGAAAAAAGAAAGGTGGGGAGTCAAAATGTGTTTTGACATCCACTGGGGGAAACAGGCTTTTAATCTTATGCTTACACCTCTGAATTTTAGCTCCTTTAAAATAGGGTGAGAATGACACGCATATGATAAAGTCTGCCAGAGTCACAAAGTTATAAATTGATCTGACTGCAGATGTATTTGGCTCTCTGCCTTAGTCCACATTAGTGGCCTGTAGTTGTTGCCAGAGGTATATGAGTAATGATTTTGTCTGTTGTTGTAGTAAGTCCACTTGAATCAAGAATATTTGATGATGACAAATCCAAATAAATGAGTCATTATGCTTTAATTAAGATGCAGTAGGTTCCATCCTGATGTAATAGTTTAACACTACTTAACATTTCATCTCCTTCTTCTTCTTTTAGCTGCTCCCTTTAAGGGTCACAGCAGTGGATCATTTACTTCATCTCATCCTATTCCTCTGCTGTCACTCCAATTCTCTGCATGTCCTCCTTAACTACATCCATGAACCTTCTCTGAGGTTTACCTTCTTCATGCCTGGGAGCCTCAGCTTCAAGATTCTTTATCCAACATATCCGCTATTCATCCTCTGCACATGTCCAAACCATGTTAAACATGCCTCTATAACTTTGTCTCCAAAACTCTCAATCTGCTATTTAACATTTCAATTAACAAGGAAACAATAAAGCAACATTTTTATGGTTTGTTCCCCCCACCTCCATTTTTTCCTCCTTTTTTCCTCTGGGATAACACTAACACCATTGTCCACCCTGTATATCTGATCAACCAAGTGGAATAAAATTACAAAATTGAGGGAGGATTTGCATCAATTGGTCCTGAATTCATGGCTCTAAAATGTTTACTAAAGAGCTTATGTGTTATTTACATATCCTGTCATGTGCTGTAATTTCTTCTCCAAAGGTACAAAGCACAAACTTATTCTGTTCAACAGAAAATATTGCTTCTCCTAAAAGAAAAGTCTTGTTGGAAGTCCAGGTTTTTCTTACTTTACATAGGTGATACAGATTAGCACAGCTTGCACCTGCATCTAGCAGCTAATTTGTCACACCTTTAAACAAAGAATGGGCAGCTCTCTCATCTGCCATTATTTCCTTGCCACTGCCTGTTCTGCTAAAATTTCTCAGCTATGACCAGAGCATGCCAAATGTTCTATTTACTCTATCTAAGGAACTAAACACCTATTAGATTACTTTTATTTGTAATGGCAGTCTCCCCATGGACCTCTCCACGAACTTTATTATAGCGGAGGGGTTTGCGTGGGAACTATGTTATCAGGGCTATTTCCCCATTGGGACTCCCAAGGAAAATTGATCCTGAGTCCAGACTAAGAGAGATTCAGGGGGGAAAAGTATGATGAAGGATAAATCATGGGATATGGCTACCCTGCTTAGGATAGGGTTACTGGGGCCCCACCCTGTGCATAGTAGAGCTACTTGTGGCTGGGTCTTAGCCCAAAAGAAAAACATGGGGTCAACCCTCATCTGGAGGGTGTGTAAGGGGTTTGTACTTTGTGAATGGGAAAGTGTTTGGGGCAGAAGTGCTGTCAACCCGACAAATCTGGCTTTGGTAACATAGAATGTCAATTCTCTTATGGAAAAGCAGCCTGAGCTAGTGTTTGAGGTTGAGAAGTACCAGCGTGATATAGTTGTACTTGCCTCAACAAAAAGCTTGGGTTCTGAAACCAGTCTCCTGTTGTGTGGCTGGACTCTATACCACTCCAGAGCTGCACTTGATTATACGTAGCAGACTTAATGAGGTATACTTGTATCCTCCCAGTTCTGTCCCTGTACTGCACTTTAGACTTTTCCCAAGTGGACAAAAGGTTGCTTCCTTGCACATTTGGGTTGGGAAATGGGTTCTGACTGTTGTTTGTGCTTATGTGCAAAACAACAGTTCAGTGTTCCCAGTCTTATTGAAGTCCCTGGGGAAGTGCTTGAAGGTGCCTCTGGGGATTCAATTGCCCTGGTGGGGTACTTCAGTGCTCACATGGGCAATAACGACACCTAGAGGAATGTGACTGGAAGGAATTGGTAGAGGGTTTCTGCTTTGGTGGCCTCAGGATCACTTCTCTTCGCTATGGATGTGATCCTCCTAGAAAGGATGGCTGGGCTCTCCCTTTGAGATAGGTTGAGAAACTTAGGGTATGTTCACATTGCAGGCAAAAGCGCATCAAATCCGACTTTTTTGACCCTATGCGACCCATATCCAATCATGGTATGACAGTTTGAACAGCACAAATCTGATATTTTCAAATCCGACCTAGGTCACTTTCGTATGTGGTACTGAATCCGATACATATCTGATGTTTTAGAACGCGACTGCTGTTTGAAAGGTCATGTCGCATTAAATCCGTCTTTTACGTCACTGACACAAGACAGACGCCAATTATCACCGCCTGAGAAGACAAACGAGAAAGCATCCATATATACCATACCATGTATACCATATATACTCTGCACGGAGGTAGCAGCCACTGCTCCAAACAAGGCCATTGTTAAAGCACGGGCTCTCTTTTTTCTCAGAGTCCTGCATTATCTAATTAATTTGTCAAAATTCTGACGGTTACGACTGTGCAGAAATTGATAGACTGCTGCAACAACACCTGCTAGCTCTGTAGCCGCCATTTTTACTTACATAAACAGAGCACGTTGAGTGTGACGTCTTCTTTTGCGAACCATTCACACTAGAGCGCGTTTGATGTCACATTTTATTTGTAGTGTGAACGACCAGACAAAAAAAAATCGGATTTGATTAAAAAATCATTAAGACCTGCAGTGTGAACGTAGCCTTAGTCATTTAGGACATGCTCAGTGTAGAACCAATATTTTCCACATCAAAAGGGACACGTGGGGTGTTTTAGGCATGTCCTATTGGAAGAACGCCCCTGTGCAGACTACAAACTATTATCAAAAGCACTATGTTTAAAAGACTTAATGTTGAAATCAGATCCAACATTCAACTTATGCCTCCCCTTCTCAGATCAGCACAGACATGGAAAGCAAGCGTGAGAGCCCGTGCCAGAGGAGAAAAAGACAAAAGCATGTGAAAAAGATTATGGAAGCTTTGCCACGTTGACCTTTGTTTCTTATAACAAGAGTGTTATTACATAACCTGAGAATAAACATAAACACTCGAACCAGACAAATCAGAGTTAGCACTTTTGGAACTTATCAAAGGTCATGTTTTCATGTACTGCAGCTTATTTTAAAATGAGGACATGGAGTCAGAGCAGGAAAATTTAAGCACAGTTGAAAAACAAACAGCTGAGTGAAACAACACGTTTTTGAACAGTTGGTGAACAGATGTTATTCCAGATCATCGTCCTTGCTCTACTATAAAATAGGATGGGATGTCTGTGGGAGGAAAAACACATGACAGCATCAATGTTTTATTGGACTTCTAGCTACAAATTCAACCGTTATTCAGCAAAAGCTCCAGTGTTATCAGATTTATTTTTTTTGTCTG
Organism: Copadichromis virginalis; assembly: GCF_057382275.1. NCBI lineage: Eukaryota > Metazoa > Chordata > Actinopteri > Cichliformes > Cichlidae > Copadichromis > Copadichromis virginalis. Next base: position 17,547,678 of record NC_140633.1, read on the forward strand.
TTATAAAACGCCTTTTATATTTTGGTAGAATGTATGACAGTATGATAATATTTTGTATACAATAGTAATACGCAACAGGACAGCTAATTTTCTTCTCTGGTTTAAGTGACATGGCATATCATGAAATTTGGCTTATTTAAAGCATGCTGTAATAAAATAAAAATAAAAATCTTGCACACAATATAATCCTGTCATGGAAGAAGCCGGTTTCACACGTATAATTTTGAAGCAATTTTGAAACTGATAAGACATTTGTACATCTTTTTATATATACAAAGAAAGAAAAAACATAGTTGTCAGAGAAAGGCTGCAGCAAAAATCCAGAAAAGTCCATGGAGAGCTGACAAATTGACTATAACAAGAGGCAGGTAGCATGCAGGGAGACAAAAAGATGCACATTTACGCACATGAGGCTAATTGGGGAAGTGGTAACAGGTAACTAGATACAGTTGAACACAATTAAGGAATAAACAAAGAGGAGGTAAACATCAAGCAAGACATGGGAGACAATGACTAAGAAATTAAAACAGGAAGTAAAAAAGCTAAACTTAAGTTCCATCCACAATGGAAGTGATTCATAGTAATGTGGTGAGCAGACATCACAGGAAGCCAATAGCATTCGGCGACTTTAAGTGACTAATGGTGGGGTAGCCGCTGGCGAAGAGACAGTGGTACGGCTACAATAATCAAATAAAAAAGAAAACCAAAACTCGAAACCCTGGGTTTGAAAACTCAGGACCAAGACATAATTAAGACAATTAAGACAATAATTATACTTTCATACTAACAAGAAAGTATAAATAGAGAGCAATGATTTAATTGCTCTCTGTGTAAAATGATCTCTTTTACACAGTTTTACACACTTTATAACATCAGTACGCACTGGGTTAAAATAACTTTGACACCTCCGGGTATATTACGAATAGGCTACACAGACAGGCATATTATATTTAAATCTAAATCTTCATGCTAAATTGGCTTATATGTCAATCAAAAGAAACTAATACAACAAAGGTTATGAAAAGCAACCCAAAAAGGGATCTCATTTTAAAGCTGTGTTGAAAACATAATATTTTTCATGTGAGGCTCCAAAGAATGAAGATGATATTATAACTCCTAGGCATGTCATAACAAATCAGTGTACAATATTTCAACCAAGAATTTAAATATATCACTATCATGCCTAACTGTATCCCCATAACCACCATCCGGCTTGACTTGTTGCTATGACTGAGAGAAATTGAACCAGGTCCAAGCTAAAATAACATCTAGGTGCCAGCAAAGCTTATGGTTTTGGAAAAGAAAAAAAGGATAGACTTTATCCCTTTGGAGAAAAATCTATTTGGATCTTATCAATGGGTTGTGAAAGGCAGATAAGGCTGCAGATGGAACTTGGGGACCAGTCTTTGACGACAGGCCCATGCTGCATGGGGCATTGTGGGTAGAGAGGTTAGGTGGGTGCTTTGGGGGCAAATCTTCTTCTCAGTGTGCTTTAAATGTGTTTTCTATGACCTGCTCCATGGGCAAATGATTTTGTGAGCGTATGGCTAGCTGTGTGTGTGTTACAATATGAGACTGAGCCTGATGATGGATGTGTGTGTGTGTGTGTGTGTGTGTGTGTGTGTGTGTGTGTGTGTGTGTGTGTGTGTGTGTGTGTGTGTGTGTGTGTGTCTGTCTGTCTGTCTGTCCGGGTGTGAAAATCCATCCTTCTCTTGATGCATTTAGGTTCCATTGGCAGTCTGTGTACTAGTGAGTGAAACCCCATTATCAGACTGAAGCAGGGCCTTGCTCCAGACTGCTGAACCATAATGAGCTCCTCACAGCAGCCAATTTGTCTACACAAATAAATCACTCTACCCCTCACACGCAAGCACACCCGCACACACGGATATATATCTTCTTTAGAACTAGTCTGCGTGCACACATATCTCCATTAAACCTTGACATTCATAGAACAGTGGCCAAAGAGGACAATGCACAAAAAAAGATGAGAACTGTTTTTCCCTCCATTGCCATTGAGGAGCCAGCATTTCTCATACCCTCCAAAGTACCACATATGATAAATTCATATTAAGCCTTGGTAACAGATTGCAAATTGAGTTTACATGAACATATTGTCTAAAATGTTTGCCTGTTTATTTTGTAAGTTTGTTCACAGCTAATGTAGGCCAGTACAATAGCCCTGTGATATAGTTTAACATTTTGAGAATCAAATCAGCTAGATGTTATAAACCTAACGTAATACATTTGGACAGAGCACAACAAACTTTAAGCACAACATGGGTCTACTACAAAACAACTGCTCTGAGCAGTTAGAATGAAACAAAACACTGTTCCAGCCAATGAATCCAAAACAATGCCCCAAATAGGATATAATCTATTATTACATATATTTAATTCACAGTTGTTGTTGCCTGTATTAGTGAAAGATGACCATCAACTAGTCACAAAGTTACAAAAAAATAGTAACACTGGTCACTGTTATAGTATGTTACATCAGACTGCATCGGTTTTAGTTACATTTAGCTAATAAACACGCAACTGTGTAAAATCATAGCAGTTTTATATTTTCTGATATATCTACACCTTTATGTCTTAAACTATTCACCAACCATGATTTAACTTGCTCTTGAGTACAGGTGCACTCTAAGTGTTCTTTCTGTGAACTTATAAAATTTCAAGCAGCAGGGTAAGTTCAAAGCCGTTCCTTCCAACAAAAGCTAATGCCTTGGTAACATTTGAGAACCAACCAGCTGCCTATTACCAGTGAAACCCTTTGAAGTACTGCCAAGACAATGTGGGCTGTCAATTACACAATATTGCACCCTTCTGACTCTGAAATACAGGTGAAACAAAAATACCCTAAAACATTCCAAGTCTGAATTACAAAATTCATATCAAATGAATATTAATGCCTATTAAAGCCAAAAAAATAATATGAAAGACATTTTGATGATTACGGTTTCCATTCTTCCTGCACCTGGCTGGAGCAAACACTGCACTTCAGGTGCACAGTTTATTTGCCAAACTCCTCTGATGTAAGGAGGAGTGAAGAGTTCTGTTGCATCGCTTACTGAACCATCACTAACAACCATATCTAAGAGGTAAAATATGTGCAGCATGTCCCTAGAATTCAGATCATGTGAAGAAAAAAAAACAACAGACTTTTTACTGTTATAGAAACCCATATAACTGTGTTAGGTATCAGTAAATGTAGTGTGCATTAAAATGTGACTCCAAATCTTCCCATCTAAGTGTCTAATAGTGACAAGTAACTGAGTCAAGTTTCACTATTGCTGTATCAAATAGTGCACTGAAACATGTGCCAAAAGAGATGCTGTGCCTGTGCCTGTCTCTGAGATGCCAGTAGTTTTGGCAAAATAGCAACATTTGAGACCTTAGAAATGAGGACAGGATCATACGCACCGTTGCAGGTTTTCCCATTATATGTAGCACAGACCCAGTCGTGGCACTCGCAGCGCGGACCGAAGAACTTCCCTGGTTCTATGGCCTCACAGATGCAAATGCCGCAGTTACATTTTCCCCTTCCGCTGCAGATCTTACCATCAGGCGTCCGGCAGCGGCGCAAGGATGACTCTGTGGACAGCTTGCAAACACCACCCACCTGGCTGGGAAAAAGAAAGATCAGATTTTCCACAACTTTTATTATGAGGTTAAAGTTTAAGTGTGTTCACACCTGTTTTTGTTGCAAATCCAAATCGAAAAGACATATTTCCTCAGTCATGCATCAGCATCTCTCTTTAAACATATAAAGAGACCTATTCAAGATATTTGGTATGTGCGGTAGGACTTAACACATGTAGCTTTCAATGCAATGGCTTGGAAGAAAGAAGTCTAAGAAAACAAAAGTGGGAAGAATGTAACACACAGCCCATATATTTGAGTCTTTATCAAGTAATAACAAACGCCTTGGAAACACACACATGACCACATGCACAGCTAATAAATTCAAATAAACCCAATCGTACAGACACAAATGCACTTTTCATTTAACACACTCTAGGAGCTGTTTTCTGAGTTTTACCCTAAAGCGTTTCTGAGTGAGATTTGTTTCATTTGGATGCCGTCTGGCATTCTTTTTTAAATCCCTGCCCTCTCTTGATATTGGCCAGATGTCCGCGTTTGAAAACTGAACACATTTCCAAAAATCAACAGCTCAAGTGTTCTTGACCCTCCTATTAAAATTAAATACAGAATGTGATTGTCCTGAGTGTCACAGGGAGGTTATACAAGCCCCATTTCACACAGACTTTAATCAGTAATGGCCCTTTTAAGCCTGATCACAGAGCTCAGCCACACGATGCAATGAACTGAAATGTATCTGATTACATTTATTCATTTTTTTATTTATTTTACGGCAGCATGACATTCAAATGACCTTTTTGGATTGTGTTACTCTGTCCAGTTCAGCTGATCAGTGATAGATCTGGTTAATGCCTGGCTTTTGTTCTGTAGAGTACCTCCCAAGAATACAACCAGAATTCCACAAAATAGTAAAATAACATTCCAATTCATAAAATTAATGCTTGGTGAAGAGAGTCTAACTTGCTCCACATTAGAATTTTGGACTTTCCTTGGTTTTAACTTGGGTTTTGTTTAACTGTTTTTTTCTCCTTGTTACTATGTCTCCAGGGGACAGTAGTAACTTTCTTGGCTATCCAAGAAAATAAAAACTGCAAAATGTACAGTTTTAATTAACTGACTGAAGAAAGACATTGGACTGGCCATCACTTCTTACCACTTCTTCAAAGAAATTGGGCAAATTGCTCTGAGCACCAAAACCTTGCCAAAAGTATTCACTCACCCATCCACATCATTGAATTTTGGTGTTTCAATCACTTTCATGGCCACAGGTGTATAAAATCAAGTACCTAAGTATGAGAATTGCTTCTACAAACATTTGTGAAAGAATGCGTCACTCTCAGGAGCTCAGTGAATTTCAGAGTGGTACTGTGATAGGATGCCATCTGTGCAACTAGTTGAGTTGTGAAATTTCCCCACTACTAAATATTCCACAGTTAGTGGTATTATAACAAAGTGGAAGCGACAGCTATTCACCCACAAAGCAGTAGGCCATGTAAACTCACAGTGCACTATCAGGGGATGCCAAGGTTTCCATGGCTGAGCAGCTGCATCCAAGCCTTACATCACCAAGCACAATGCAAAGTGCCCAAACTAGTGGTGGAAAGCACGCCACAACTGGACTCTACAACCGTGTTTTCTAGAGCGACGACTCACACTTCTCCATCTGGCAATCCACTGGATGATTCTGGGTTTGGCAGTTGCCAGGAGAACTGTACTTGTCTAACTGCACTAAGCCAAGGGTGAAGTTTGGTGGGGGGGGGGGGGGGGGGGGATTATGGTGTTGGAGTGTTTTTCAGAAGTTGGGCTCAGCTCCTTAATTCCAGTGAAAGGAATGCTTAATGCTTCAGCATACCAAGAAATTTCAAAATTTTTTACTAGTTACTAGTCCTTAAGGACCCCAAAGTGCTTTACACATCCAGTCATCCACCCTCGTGATGGCATGCTACACTGTAGCCACAGCCACCCTGGGCGCACTGACAGAGGCGAGGACACTGGCACCACCGGGCCCTCTGACCACCACCAGTAGGCAACGGGTGAAGTTGAAGTGAAGTAGAAGTGCCCAAGGACACAACGGGGCTTGAACTGGCAACCTTCCGATTACAAGGCGACCTCCCAACTCTTGAGCCACGACCGCCATAGATAATTCATGAGATGTAGCTTCTCTCTAAGCAGCAGCAGCTGATTCATATTTTTGTTTTGTTTTTTTAAAAAGGTTGGTAGTACATTGCACTACACTGTTTAGCTTTTTAAACTTTTAAAGCTTTCAATAATAGCACAAAATATCTGAGAAGTGAGTACTCAGTCCATTTCCCATTTCTAGACTATCTTCAAAGATGTGTTTTCAGTCCCATGGCTTAGTTTTATTACATTTGAGTCATATTAGGAAACATTTTTTGCATCATTGAGTATGGGGAAAAAAAGCCTATGAGCCCCATGGGCATCATGTGACTTGTTGTTCCACAGGGGCTCCTCTTAAAGGCCTTTTAGAGAGAAAGGTGCCGATTAAAAAATAAAGCTGATATAGCGTTACCATAGTTTTATGACTACAGGTGGAGCTCTACAACCTTAATCCATGTGCTCTAAGGATATTGTGTGGGCTGAGCATAATATGGATATTGCATAGCACTCCTTGGCTGTGCTTACAGAATTGAGGTTATAACTTTGTTGCTTAGCATTTTTACACTTTTTTTAACACTGCTAGGTCAATATGATGACATAACTGGCAAACAAATAAAACACAAATTATTCAAATGTACATTGGAAAAACTGAAGAAAATATTGCAACTACCTAGATTCCCAGTAGCTGTTACTTTCTGTAATGCATGTGTGGGTTAGCTGCAGCTGTTCAATAAATATCCCCTGTACACTACATATGCAATGTAATCACTACAGAGGCACGGTGCACCTGCTAAAGAGTAAACACCCACAACTTTATGTCATCGTTAAATATTTACAGTTCTGCTAACCAGGGCTCGTACTTTTGTTTCCATTTACAGTTTGTATTTGAGGTTTAAACTTGAATGTTCGTTCTTTCGGCAAAAACAAGTAAAAGCTCTGATACAAAATAATATTCATTGCAATTACCCTTTTCTGTTTCTGGCTTTTCCTCATTATTTTGATTTTGCTTGTTGCTATAAACTGATCCCACAGCAAATCCTTTTAAACTGGAGATTTTTTTTCCCTCACAATAAGCTCAACTGCAAAAGAATGTAAAGCTGAACTGTGCAAAAGAAAGTAAAACAAAACAGAAAAAAAGTTTGCATCCAATGTTAGACGACAGAATCCGAGACACACGCAGTATTATGATGGCAAGTAAAGTGGCATAAAGAAAACTGCACAGGAAAGAATAAAACTATAAGAGTAAACTATAGGAATAGACTTTCCTAAACTTTCCCACATTGCACTCTATAAGTGTCGCCTTTGTCAGCAAGTCTGCACCTCCCTTTTCCTTCTTGCTCTCCAAACTATCCTAAAATAAACAAGAAAAACAACAAAAAAAACCCCAAAGCTGTGTGGAAACTCACCTCACCGACTGCAACAAAGAGTCCTCAATGAAAGAGAGAAGGATCAGAAAGAACGGCAGTAACATGGACTGTACCAAAACCTCAGTGTGCATGTTTAAATCCCACAGAAAGCTGAAGTAAAGTGGCTTGAAGGAATGCCCCAATCCTTCACTCCTGAAACAGACAGGAAGAGAAGGGAGAGGGAGAGGGAAAAGAAAAGAAAAGAAAAGGAGTAAAGGAGAGAAAACGCAGCAGGCTGGCCTGAACTGGCTCGGTTCCTTCAGAGGCCAACAGTCCTCCACATACAAGTGCCTTTGATTAGTCTTGACTCTCAGACACAGTCCTGGGCAGGAGCTAAAGTAGGGAAACCTGCCAAGATGAAAAGCTAAGTCACCAGTTTGAGAAGTAATTAGAAGCAGACGGCTTCTCTAACTTTTTTTTTTGGTTTCAATCTTTCCCCTTTCCTTTTCCAGATGATCTCTCTACGTTGCAGTGTTTTTATTTCTAAGTTTTCTTCTGGTGTTTTAATAATAAATAAGATCCAGAGTCAAAGAGGCAAGCCCCCGCCCCAACATTTAGAGTGTATCCATTTGTCATAAAAGAAGCCGAGGAATTGTTCAGAGAAACTGCTTGAAGATGAATGTCTTGCTCTTATTCCCACATTATGAATTCAAATCAGTAGTTCACAAAACCAATAAGTCTTTTGTGGCAAACACAAAAACACATATATATGAACACACACAAAATGCTGTGATCTTTGTCAGTAGCGGCACAGCTTGTCCTCTAGCATCATGGTCCTTTAGGTTGAAGGAAGTGGAGGAGAAAAGGAGCAGCGGGTTGAATATTGACTAACTAAGTGTGAGCCACATTTCTGATGTTTGCACAAATACAAGAAATAAGAGTAAATCATGGCTATAGTGAGTTGACTTAGCAGGGATAATATTAAATAATGATGATAAGAATAATTATTTGAAAGCAAAGCAAACCTCTGCTCTGGCAAACAGGTATATTTCAGTATATGGTGAATTGTTAGCATGGTTCCAATTTTTTTATTGCGTGGTAGCTTTATCTATAATAATGTTATTTACCTCCAAAATAACAGGGAATTAAGGCTTTAAATAAATGGTATAGTGCACGATATTCAATGTTTTGTACAAAATAACAGTAGAATAGAAACAGAAAGTAGCATAACAGAGAAGTACTTAGGGTACTGCATAACAGTTTTGAGCCACCTCCCATGAGGAACACTGGATATAGGTGCAGTGATTTATTGAAACATATGTAAACACAAATGGAAATACAGTACATAAAGCACAAACAGAATTTATACAGTTCTAACGAGCTGCAAAGTCAATATTTGGTATGACTATTTTTATTCTTCAACATAGCCTGAACTTTCTTAGACAAGTTTTCTTGTAATAGTCTTCAGGAATAGTTCTCCAGGCTTCTTGAAGCTCTCCTGTGGATGTTGGCTGCCTTTTCCTTTTGTTCTGTTTTCTGTCAAGATGATCCCACACTGCTTCAATAATGTTGAGTTTCAGACTCTGGGGAGGCTAATCCATACTCATAGTGTTCCATAGTGTGTTTTTTCTATCCAGGTATGCTTTTGCTACATTGGCATGGAGTTTGTGATCATTGCCATACTGAAAAATAAAGCCCTTGTCAATCAGACTCTTTCCAGATGATACTGTATGGTGGATAAAAATCTGACCACAGTTTTCTGCATTCATAATTCAGTTCAATGTTGACACCACTGACTCACAGCAAATGCACTCACAAACCATAATAAAACCACTGTGTTTTACAGATTTACACTGTTGAACCTCCGTCATACATATTGACAACAATTTTGATCCAAACTTTTTAATTTGAATTCATCCCTCCATAAGACCTGTTGCTAATTATTTTCAGTCCTTCCACAGAGACCATTTCATCAATAAAGAGTAGATGGGTCAACTCAAGAGTCAGATGGATTTCTCATGTCTTGTGTCTTTGCTGGATTTTTTCCCCATTTCTTAAGGATATCACTTAAGATACTGTTGAACTACTGCACATAGTTTTTAGGACTGACATGTTGGGCTAACAGCTCTTTGGAATTCGTCTTGTTTGTGCAAAAATGCTATATTATGCCTGTTGAACTGTTATCGTTGACATTTTTAGCAGATTTGACTAAATAAATTGGAATGACTTATGTGTTTTATGACAGGTTGCTAATAAAAAGTGCCTAAAAATACAAATAACCCATAAAATGGGTTATTTGTCTGTTATGCTGTTAAATTATGCGTAGACACAACACTGGTTTATCCTTTGAATGAGTCATAGGTCAGTTTTAAGTGGCTCAACAAGACACCTGAATCTCTGCATGTAATCCAGATGCCCCACTAAATAGGGCTCATACAATGCCAAAACAAAATGTAGCGCATGATACATATATTGGTTGCTCAGATGGGGTTCAGGTCAATATCACACTATCATGGCTCATTAAAATACTGAAATAGAATGAAGTGATTAGCAGGCTAAATTTCCCTACTAGAGCAATTCAGAAGATTATATTTAACAACAATGCACATCAATGGCAAATAATCAACCGGTTCTACAAGATACTGCAGCACCCCTGGGTGATTTCAAGCAACTAAATGGCAAAAAGATATTTTGGTTAAAACCAATTTGCACCTCAGTTACTGAATTTACTACGACTGAAACTACACCCACGTTTGGACAATACCCACCCATGCAATATCAAATCAGGTGAAGGCAGGTCACTTGATATATTACAGAAATTTAGTAAGAAATCCAAGTTTTCCACTTTTGTCTTTTACTTTCTATAACATGAAGAGCACAGTTGTGATTTAATACATATCCAATGGTTGTATTCTTTCAGGAGGAAGAACATTACATATATAGTATATACATTGGGTGAATGTGCAGTAGTAGCAGCAAGCAGGTGAATTCTGTACATTAATAAGAATAGACATCTGACTATTTTACAGAATAGACAATATAATCATATTTAAAATTAAAGGAATTTGAAATGTACATTGTGATAGTTATCCATTGTTAAATGTAAAATGCACATTAAATTTAATTAATTGTTAGGACAGACCTATCTTCAGACAACTGTCGCTGCATTTTTTACCGTCTTTGAGCAAATCTCTCATAGACAAGCTTTGCCAACTATTCACAACAACAACAACAACAACAACAACAACAACAATAATAATAGTAATAATAATAATATAGTCTGTTCAAATTAACTGCGTATCAAGCGATTACCATTAATGCAAATAAATATACTTGTATGATGTGATAGAGCAGCATGGCGATCTTAAACTGTTACCACGGAAACGGCTGCGCGCCTCCGCAGCACGCACTAGTACTGTTGATGTGATTGCTACCTGCGCGCTCCCGCGTTCTCCATACGATCCCAACACAGCCGGAAAACAGCTGATGTCATGGACAACGCTGGACGCGGCAGATAAAAGAAACCCTCCTCTCGTAAGTGATTCAACGTGTTTCTTTTCTCTGCTTCTCCACCCGTCGCCAGTCACTTTCAGCAGTTGCGTTTTTAGGATGCGTCTGAGGCTAGGTGCAGCCGCGCGCTAGCTTACTGGTCCTCCAGGAAGTGAGGAAAATCTCATCCTCCGGAGTAGGCCCTCGTCAAACATTGCAGTGTATTTGCTACACTGTCACGTGGTCAGGTTGTTACGTATTATATAGCTTCATGTAGGCCCTATGCTTGAACATATTCATGTATATTGTTGTATTTAGCTTGTTTTTGCACCTATAGCAGCTGCTCATATTCGTTTCCATAGTAACCTTTGCTCTTCCGACGTCATTCATTCAGTTTTCAGTCATAGTATGGATATCCAGCGGTTTGACAACCATTTTACACGACGTGGGATCGGTCATATGCTGCAGCCTGTCAGTGGCTTTCCTGAAATGGTTTTTAGGATTTCACAGTTGCTCTTGAGCCCCTCGTGGTTCCCAATCAGGAAACCTGATCCAGGTGTTCGTTCTCTTACATCGATTAATTAGAACATTTTCAAGGTTATATAAGCACCTCATCACAGTTTGTGCAGTTATGTTTTCAAGAAGAAACCTTAAAACGAAGGAGAAATGCTACAAACATTATATGAACATTGGCATCCTGGGGATCCACTCGTTTAAACAACTGGGCCAATATAAATTTGTTCATTTTCATTTTGCTGTAATCCCTGTAATCCCTGTAAATGTTCAGTTTTCACGGCACTATCTTGCAACATCTATCCATTGATTTGATCTGGCAAAGCAGATAAACACCAGCTACTGAAATTGGAAAATGTCAGTTTATTTGCAAAAAAGCCCAACGTCACACAACTTTTGGCTGCTACTGATGCTAATCTGTGCAGCCCTTTGGAATGCATTTGAATACAATCAGTCATTAGGTGACATACTAAGTGCTATGCGATTTTTTTTTTTTTTTTAATGTTGACATCAAAAATCACAATATTTAACGTCTGTATCAGCATACACTATTTCTGAAAAAGATGAATGCGAGTTTGAAATGTGAAGTGGGTCACTCATAGTAGTAGTCACACATTTATCATCCTGCAGAGCCAGCTGTTTCATATGTGTCAAGCACTGGAGTGTCTTTTAGGTCTTTGTTTTTACTGTAATGGCTTACCACTTTACTTTTCATTGTCACCACTTTGAGCTTTTGTCAGTCTCATTTTAAATATACCCACACTACTGGCCTACCACTGAATAGTTGTGAAGGTTTGACCTAAATTGTCAGCATTCCTTTGAATTTGCTTTTCTGATCACTTTGGCTTTGTATGCAAGACAAAGTAGTGAGAATCTTAGCTTGGAACTGTTTGGGGAATTCATTTGAAGGTATAGCATTAATTTAACTTAATCAAGGCTGTAATCGCTGCCCTTGTGGGAGCTTTGTGAAATAGAAAAAAAAATACAAACTGATGCAGTGAGTAAATGAAAGGTTTAAATACTGTTAAACTCCTTCATAAAATGTATTTTTAAAGTCTGCCTTTTAGCTCATTTTATGCATTTGGTATACAGTTAGGTCTGTATATTTTTTGTATAGTAACACATTTTTTTTTTAAATTTTGCCTCTTTACACCAAGTGGATTTAAAATCAATAATCAAGATTTGATTGAGGTGACTTTCAGCTTTAATTCAAGAGGTACTTCACAAAAGTACAGCATTAGGGAACTACAGCCAGTTTTAAACAAACGCCCCTATTTGAGAGGCCCAAAATTAATTGGACAAACTAACATCATTTTAAATATCAGGGCTATTTTTAATACTTGGATGAAAATCCTGTTCAGTTAATGAATGTCTGAAATCTAGAATCCATGGACAACACCAACTGCTGCATTCCCTCTGTTAAGATGCTCTACTAAGGCTGCTGCAGCTGCTTTCATTTGCTGCTTGTTTGTAGGTCTCTCTACGTTTAGTTTTGTCAATCAGTAAGTGAAAAATATGCTCTGTAGGACTGAACACAGGTAACTGACTTGGTAATTAATGAATATCCCAGTTCTTTCCCTTGTGACACTCATAGTTTGCTTTCTGCAGTATGCTTTTATCCATTTGCAATGGGAAGCTTAAATGGATAAGTTGAGCTTTTTAACTAGAGGTGGTTAAAAAGCTCAACCCTGTGAATCTGAGCTCAGAGTAAAGCCCTGTACACTTCACAATTCACCCTACTACTGCTGTCAGCAGTCACAATATCAATAAACACTAGTGGCCCAGTCCCACTTTATTTTTACTTCAATGAAGGTGTCTCTTGATTGTAGTCTATGTTGTCTTGTCATCAATAATACCGGTATAATTTTTTACAGAACATAAAAATGCTATATAGTGATATCACTGCATTTACATTCCCTAGTGTGCACAACAACGAGACAGAGCCAGGCATGTCTGAGAGCAAGAGCCAAGTGTCAACCTCTGGTAATGATTTAGTATGTAAATATGGAGCTACTTCAGCAACCTCCAAAAAAAACCACATTGCTTTGCAAAATATGCAAGAAAATTGTTCCAGACAAGGCTTAAGGCGAAAACGCACGATTGATTACAACTAGGCAACAAAGAAGAAGGTACTAATAGCTGGTGATGTGCGACCCAATATAAACAAGAAACTCTACGTGTCATTGCTGCAAAAATTAGCTAGCTGCGCTTCATATGACAGGAAGAGCAAACGGGATGGAACTCAGAAACCGTGGAAAAGCATGGCTTTTCAAGATCCATGGCAAACTACAACAACCCAGGCAGAAAATATTTTTTAGTTTTGTGTGACAATATTGTGCAGCTACTGAAGAGTTAGGTGGCTTACTTTAGTTATTGTTAAACTAAAGTCATAAGCAGTGATTTTTTTTACTTACAATTTCTGGGAAAAACACTGCCTAATATACTTCTGTGCTTACATTTGACTTATGGTGTGTCACTATTGCACTATCATGCTTCTGCTGCTCACACCTTGTTCCATAAAATTGACACTTCATATTAGGAAGGGTGGAAAAAAATAACAGTGGCTCATTTGAAAACAAGGATGGGAAATGGCCTTCATTTACTTACACTTATAAATTCAGCTTCCTCCAAGCTGCAAGTGCCAATAAAACACTGTTCTGCATTTTTTTTTCCTGTATCATCAGAAATATTGTGATTGCAAATTTTCTTGAACTATCGTAATACAGTTATAAGGCTATTTGGCCCTAGTGCAGACTTTGATAATGACCTCCTCAAGAGTGTCCGTGACTTTGCTTCATGTTGTGAAGGGCTTGTTCTTAACCATGGAAATCCTACCACTTTTTTGATTTGACCATTTGTTATGTGTTTACCGCATAGCTCTCCGATAGGTTCGTTTGGCTTTTTCAGTTTAATGACTGCCTCTTTAACTTATATCAACAAGTCTTTGGACCTCATGTTGTAGTAGTATTTTTTCAGAGAATAACAAGGGGATGGGCCTCAACTGGTCGTGAAACTGTTTGTCAGTCAATTGTCCAGTTACTTTAGAGCTTCTGACAATGTGGGGTTATTGTATGTATAAAAAGGTCTGTAATTCCTGAACAGTTAAGGCATTTATTTTGCTAAACATCTTGAATTAAAGCTGAAAGTCTGTACTTCAATCATGTCTGGATTAGAGCAGGGCGATATGACCAAAAATATTTATCACGATATACATTTGAAAATTTGCGATAACGATATAACTGACGATATAATTGACACTAGACAAAATACTTTACAACTCCACAACTTTATTCGTGCCAAAAAAATAATAAAAAATCAACGTATTTTCACTTAAACAAGCAGCTGTTTTTTATATGCATTAAATTTATATAAAGATTTAACAGTGCAAATGCAAATTCCTTGCTGACAGTTTAACCAAAAGGCATTCCCAGTGGAAATTGGCTGACATATCCTCAGCGTAACCATGTATAATATCCACAAAACTTAAAAAGAGGTTATACACACACAATACGGTAATATTATGTGGAAGCACAGTACGTATCACTCCACGAGGCTCCTGCCTACGATAGCCGTAATGCCCATCAAGCGGAGCAGGTTCGTAGCTTAGCAAAGTCGTACTAAAACATTTTCCAGCGCCGTGTACCACATAAAATCATTTCGAGGTCAGTAAACACAACCAGAATTCATACATAAGGCACACGGGATTATAAGGGGCACTGTCGATTTTCAGAAAAATCAAAGACACTATATGAAAAGTGCCACTAACTTAAAAAAACCTTTTTCATAAGCAACCATACAGGGGATTTGTGCTAGAGCAGCTATGAATACCTGAGTATCATTGTAGGTTATGGTTAAGAGATAAAGAATTGAACAAATGACCTGCATGCCCACATCTACAAAAGTATTTCTTGTGTCTTGAAAGAAGATGCTGCTCTCAAAATGCACTCAAAAATAGAAGTTCAACAAAGAAAGTTTGCATACTCAAACAAATACTCACAGTTACAATTAATGTGCCCAGAGATCACATTTTTTCCTGTGAGGAACATGTCCTTTCTCTAAATGGGAAAGTAATTGCAGTCTATGCCACCTATACTCCCACATAATAGCACTTAGACCCTGTAATTTTGTTTTCACTCTTCCTCACGTCTCCATCTGCATATGTTAAGTGTAGCAATTACACTGGGAAATTGCTTCTAACTACATGGGGTTTGTAGCATGGATGGACAGTTTCTTTTCTTGGTGGGGGCATAAATAGGAAACAAGGATGTGATACCGTTACATTGTTCTGCCTTCGTTCCAATCCTAACTTAGAGTTCTGTTTCAAAGAGGAGATTTTTTACAATTTTTATTTAATCATCAAAGTATGTTTACATATTTTTTGCATCATATGTCAGCCAGCAAAGGTCAAGTCAAAATGTAATGTAATCAAGTCATTGGGGCAGCAGCTGTTGTTGCATTTGCATATGCTGTTAGCTGTTTTACATGCACACATATGTGTGTGCGCGCACACACACACACACAAGTGCAAGACATGCTTTTTCTTTTCATCTCTGTTCAGTCAGCTTAACTGACTTACTCTAAAATTGACATTGTGTTTTTAAAATATGTGCCGAATATGACATAAAAATGTTTTCTTATCCCTTTTTACTGCTCTTATGATTGCTACCGTTCACTGATTGCTGCCGCAGGACCTCAAGGCCTTTAGGACAATCTCCTTTTTGCATCTCTAGTCTGTCTCTCTGGTTGGTTTCTCCACCCCTTTGTGACCTGGGGATGAACGCACCAATGAGGAGCCTCACAGTGAGTCCCCGTGGTCCTCTTCCACCCCATCTTCTTTTTCCACAACACCTCACTCACTCACTCACTCACAGAGTGTGTCGCATATATGCCTTGATGTCAGACGTGGTGGGCATTCCTGTCTTTATGAGCGTACTGTAGATGTGGGTAGTGTACTGTATACCATATAAGCCATAATGTTGACTAACTGTTGTGTGTTATTTACAGGGTATGCCTGATCGCATGTTATGTGCAGTGCTGGAGCAATTTCAGCTTTACTTTTCCCTTTGGTATGTGCGCTTTGTCTCCATTCAGAGTGTCATTTTTTCTTGTGTTCTTAGGTTAAAATGGCCTGTAAAGTTTTCTTTTTTCTGCATACATACATTCGCACAAAGATACAAACAAATGCTGACATGCACAGGTAACACTTGGTCACACCCCCGGACAATGTACAGCATATTTTACTGGCACTTTGGTGTTCGATACAGGGAAGATCATGCGTGATCTTTTCAAATGGTAAGTTACTGGAGCTGTTCCAACGTAATACACTTGTTCTGTGTTCCATGTGTGCTGCGTTGTGTATCACGGTGGCCATTCAACAATGCAACGCATTCAGTTTTAATCACCAAAAATCTGCTCTGGCAATTCAAGTCAGGGAAGTTTACTCTTCGGACTAGACATTGCAGGAAATTTTGATGCTACATGTAAAAACACCCAGAAGCCACTCCTGATACACGTCTCATTTACTACTATTTAATACACTAGATTTCTGCATTGGTTAACTATGTACATTTTTAAGAGGTATAGTGATTGTTGGCAGGCCAAGTGCCTTGCACCTGCACTTTTTTAAGTATGTCTTAAATAAATTTTTATATTATAATGATATGATTAAAGTTTTGAAAAAGTTGTAGTGCCACTGCCCAGACTTGGATGCAGCCAGAGTATTCCCCTGTTCCTTGTTTATCTTTGGTCATTGTGTGGTCTGCCTCCCTCCCTGTGTCAGATCCACTCTTTGTATAGCACAGCAAGCCCCAGCATGCTGAAGAGGAAACAGAGCTCACGGGTCGAGGCCCAGCCCATGACTGACTTTGGGCCAGATGAGACCCTCGCGGACAGTGCTGACATTTTCTGGATAAATAAACCAGTGAGTGTACGCGTGTGTCTGGCTAAGGACAACATTAAGAATACAGAAAGATATTAAGGCTCATTTTTGGAATTATTTCCTTTGTTGTTTCCTTCCATCAGTGGGTGCACTCTCTGCTGCGAGCCTGTGCCATCATCAGTGTCATCTCTGTGTGCATGAACACCCCAAAGACGTTCGAGCATTACCCTCCGCTGCAATATGTGACATTCACGCTGGACACACTGCTCATGTTTCTCTACACTGCTGAGATGATCGCCAAGATGCACATCAGAGGAATCATTAAGGTAGCTGCTGCATCATGGCCACGAGAGAGTGTCAGTGAAATTCTGTGAGCAGTAGCAGTAAATGACTAGCAACCCCAGAAAAATGGCAGGTGTTGTTTGTTTGTTTTTTTTAATCTCAGACCGTTACTGCCAAATAAATTATGACTAATAATATTTCTTTATTTTTTTTAAAAACTATTCACAACTTTGATGCAAGTGATTGGAGTGACAACAAATGAGACTTTATTTGTACATTTTTCAAATCTGTCAATCTGTTTCTCTGTGATCGTGATATTTTTGAAGGTTTGCAGTGAACTGTGGTTGAAAGTTATGTGGTATAATAACATGTGATTAGCCCCTCTTTCTGTCCCATGTACATTATGGTTATACAGTCACACTATAGCTAAAATATGAAGATGACCTCCTTGTGACTAGTGGTTGCTCAGTGACTGCACTGAATTCTTTTGGGTAACAGATTGTGAGTAGCTGCAGTGAGCAACTGGTCTCGCAGAGGCTGAGCATGCAACACCTTCAACCCCCCTGGGTGACCACTTTCGGTTGCGAGGTGGGAGGCCTCTTATGTGGGAGGCTACCTGTCTTCAAATAGTCGCTGACCTAAATCATTCTCAGTCAGATTGGTGAAGGTTTGTAAACAATTGCTGTCTAATTTCGAAATTAGACATATTGCCAGCACATTGCAATCATTCTGAGTCAGCATGTCTCTTTGCAGTATGGGGCTCAACTCATCTGGTTGCCCACTGGCTGTTTTCTGGTTATATTTCTGTAAAAAAAATAAATAAAGTTTTTGCAGTTAAATTGCCATCCTGCAGCAACTAAGTCACTATTTGTGGAGGAATGTTTGAATTTCTGTTTCAAATCTAAGAGGTCCTTATGGACTCTAAATGTAAGTATATGTGAATTTCTGTGTAGATGGCAACAGATTTGCAACAGACAGCAACAGATTTGGAGTATTTGTTGATTTGCATGCTTGAGCCCATTCAGTCACAACTGATAGCAGACTGACTCCTTACTGGTATTTTATCACCGTCTCGATGCACGAAAGTCACTCACTGACTGTGAGCGGTTGCAGATCTGGTTCCCATCTTCATTTCAAAGGCAGTGAGATGAAGCTCATTGTATGCTCTTTCAATAGTTTTGGTTGTGCTCCAGCACCATCAAACTTTATATTTCTGAAGACAATAGAGGCAGACTCTGTTGCTAGTCCAGTTACAGGGGTACCAAAGAAGTTGTTTTCCACAGAAGACCAGATTCAGCAGCTTTAGCAGAAATGTTCCCTTATGCAAGCAATAAAAAATATATTACAACAGAAAGTTGACGACAAAAAGGTCAGTCAGCCACTGAACCGAAAGAAATCTGACTGACCTGACTAATCATATATTGTTACCAGAATTACATAAAATACTAACAGTCTTACATTTGGGATTCTTCTGCAAAATCAGATACTTCTTTATCTTTATTTAAATGTTTTAGCTCTGGACGTAAATGTGCACTTCAAGCAGAACAGAAACATTTCTGCTTCTTACTTGTAGTGTTTCTTTTAGTTATTATTGATAGCCGAATTCCATTCTTTGTCTTGAAATCAGGATGGTGTTTTCCAATTTTCCTATCTGATCTGAAATAAACTTTTATAAATGATGCAGATATGACATCTTAGGCTTAAGTAATTTCTGTTTTAAAGTATGGTACTGTGGATATGTAGTTTTAAGCTAGCTGTGGAAAATTACTGCCCAAAGTACATGATCTTCTTAGTGTGGTAAAGTAATTGCATGCTTTTGTTCTTGTCAGCAGTGTGTTTAATCAAAGATGGTCCTTATCTGTAAAGTGTTTCCGAACACACCCTAGTATTTGCAGTCTTTCTTCCTGTGCAAGACCCCTAAGAGCTCCTAACAGACTCTCCCTCTCTGTCTGGAAGCGGTAATTAAGTATACCCATTTAGCTGGCCCCCCTTGGCATTTCAGTTTGTTCACACCTCAGGGGCTTAATGATTGAAAATAGGTTTGAAATTTGTGGTTAGTTTGTCAAAATGGGGACAATATTTTCACGTTCTGTATTTCTTGAATATTGCCATTACTTTGAACTCACACAAACATTTTCTATCACAATAAAAGCTTTCTGCAGCAGACTTTCCCAAGGTGAGGGGAATGCTTGAATTTTTCCATAAAGATTATCCATGAAACAACCTAGAATGTAATTGTAATGTAATATATTCAAAGAAAATATGGCCTTGAAGAATGATGCTGGTTATATTTGTCTCATTTATTAACTTATGTTAGTATTTCCTGCTTTTTAAGGCTTTGGTCTTTTAACTGTTGCTCCTTTGTTTCTGTCTCCGTACAGGGGGATAACTCCTATGTGAAGGACCGCTGGTGTATGTTTGATGGATTCATGGTATTTTTCATCTGGGTGTCCCTGGTTCTGCAGGTGTCTTGCAACTTTTTGTTTTTGAATATATTGCACTTTTCTGCAGGTGCTTGTGCAGCTTGTCATAATGCCATGCATTAGTATGTATTAAAATTATTAATAATCAATTTATTGTTGTTTTAGGTCTTTGAAATAGCAGAGCTTGTAGATCAGATGTCTCCATGGGGAATGCTGAGAATCCCCCGCGCGCTTATCATGATAAGGGCCTTCAGGATCTACTTTCGCTTTGAGCTTCCTCGCTCCCGCATCACTAACATTCTGAAGTAAAATACTGTCGTAAGCGTTTCCATTACATATGGTCTTTGTACATGTGAAATATATCTCATAGATATCTCTTTCTGTACTATTTTGCATTGCAGGCGATCCGGGGAACAGATTTGGAGTGTGTCAATATTCCTACTGTTTTTTCTCCTGCTCTACGGAATTCTGGGGGTTCAAATGTTTGGAACGTTCAACTATCACTGCGTTACTAATGATACAATCGGGTAAGAACGAATGATTAAATAAATGTAACATTGGATGCTTTTTTTGGATTATCAAGTCCGATATAAACTTTTTTACTTTTTTTGGACTAAACTATCGTCTCTCCAGAAATTAGAAGATACCTACGCTAAGTGTCTTTGTTAAAGATCATATAAACACTGAGTGCAAAGTGTCAAAGGAGAAAACTTTTAATTAGAATAATGCTTTTGGAGACAAAAGTTTTGGTAGTGACTGGAATGGTTAAACCCCCAGGTTGCAGCCAGAGTTAATGGTAATTATAATAATAAAATTTTCCTGCATTGTCCAGCCTTTGCATTATGCTTCTCCATTTCCTCCCTGATGTGTTCCTAAGCACCCCAGGGACACAGAATATATTAGCCATTAGTAAGAGGAAATATAGTACCAGGGCATTGTGATATTCATGTATAGCTTTGTCATTCATCTGTATTATATAAGTCCAAAAGTGGTGTGGCAGTTGGGCATTTAATTTGTTTACTACTGAGCTCCTTTTTCTCCAAATCCAATACATATATATATATATTGGGGTATCTAATGGGGAATTTTAGAAAAATGTCACACGTGGGCAGAAGTGTCTAATCTCTGTTTGCCATATGCCCTTGGCACAAAGTCAAGCTCTCTAGCTTTTCACACACATGGGATTTGATGAAAACTGTGGGAACAATGGCAGGGGGCATTCTCTGATATGGACATTAAAGGGTTTTGACTATATGAATAGAATAAAGTCCCCTTTTATGGATGTTAGGTTTCCTACAAATGACCTCAGCACTGTTGAACTTCCTGACATGAATCATGATGTTGAATGAGATATAACACTTGAATATGTGTTACTTTTTTGTTTCTGTAGAGGTTTTATAACTGTTTTATATACAACTGTACAACTGTTTCCAGGTTTGATGAGTAGTCTAAAGTACAAAAAAAAGGTTCTAACAAATTATGCATTTTATTTTGAAATAACATAACATTTATTCATCACTACACATTGTGATAAATCTAAGTTTATTAGATACTTTGAATTGTTTGATGAAACTAGCATTTTAGGACCTTAAGCATGCTTTAATAAGGGGTATCATTATGTTTTTGTGTTATCAATTTACAGATGCCGAAAACCAGTCATAAATAATTTCTTATAACACTCACAAAATGTAATATTTTTGCTTTTCACTGGACATTTTCTCTCTTCTTTCAGGCTTCATTTATCGCTCCTCTGTCATCAAGAAAGGGAATATCATAGATAAGACACATTGATATTATTCAGCTCGGTATAATGAGCTTTATTGGGATTCACCACTATGCCTCTGATCGCCCTTTGTGATAGTGCAATAAATTATTCCCTCTGATTCTCTACCTCTAATAAACAATTTGGATGAATGTCTGTGCAGACAATTTGAAAGCATTAATTTTCATTAGCCCAATCAAGCTGTTCCTGGTAACACCTGTGGCAATAAGACAAAGAGAGGAATTGTATTCACACATTAACCTTTGTTTTTCTTTTTTATTAGGCATTTTTCTTTTTTGCAAGCACTGCCATTTTTGATATGAGCTAGTAATTTTTTTTTTGTATTTGTTTTATTGGTAAGCAATGTGTCATTGAACAACTTGACCATCCCAGACACCCATTGCTCCCCTGATGGAGAAGGCTACCAGTGTCCTTATGGCTTCAAATGTATGGACCTGAAAGAACTGGGTCTGAGCCGACAGGAGCTCGGTTATAGTGGATTCAATGAACTAGGTATGCGCTACACAATGATTCCTTCAAACGTACACAGATAAAGAAATATTTATTATCGTGTATTTTTATTTGTTTAAACAATATATACAATTTTACAACTTAAATTTCTTACGGAGGCCAAAAAATACACACTGTAATGAAAATTATAATTCTATACTGAGTAACTTCAGCACATGTTACTAAACATTTAACTAGAAAATTTCACCTTCAAGGCTTCCATATATTTGATCAAGACCTGTGGAAAAGATGACCTTGTTTTGTCTATTCTACATAGCTCAAAAAATATTTAAAAAATACACTTTGAAAACACATCAGCCCTCCAGGTAAAAACAAAAATCATGCTAGTTATCAGATAGGGCCTGGGTAATCTGCTAGGGACGAAAGGATGAGACATAGTTTGGTGGAAATGAAAGTTATAAACCTACAGATCGGCTGAATCCAAAAATAAAATGAAAAAAATGATGCTGTACACTAGTCCATTTTGCTGAAATTTCATTTCAGCAATTCAAAATGTTATTCAGTTGTTTGTTAGGAATAAGTTAGTCACATGACAAAGTCTTGACTCTCACCAAGAGGAAATATACAGAGTGTTTTAAGAAGAATCATCCAATTTCAAAAGGCTATATTTTTTTAAGGCAATGCACATAAAATCTTGCAATAATTTTTGAAATGCATGGCTGAATATTAAGTTTTCCATGAGAAACGCACGTAATGGCTGGGTAATTAAAGCCCTTTAAAATCGGATGATTCTTTTTGATACACCTTGTATGTTTGAATGGTAATAGTTTAACTGGGGAACTCAACCTTTGATGACAGTTGTCAGCTACTTGTTTCCAATCTAACACTGATTAATTTGTGCAGAGAAGAATATTATATACCTCAGAAAAATAAAAAAAGAGAATGTTCACTCTACTTTTTCAAACACTACAATAACTTGAAATAGTGTTTCTCCATAAAATCATCTTTGGCTAAGACTTAAAAGAACAGACAGTTCCTTTGCAAAGAGCATGTTAATCAGAAAAACAGCAAAGATTAAATTTTTCCTTGGCCTGCTGACATAATTTATGTTAATTAGAGGCATCAAAGATGAGTTGATTGGGTTTGAGTCTGGCAAACAGAATTTCCCGTCTTGTCATTATAACAAAGAGAACTATGAGGACTCTGTGAGCTGTCAGAGTAAACACTCATTATAGGTAAAAAGAGAAACTCAAACTGTTATCTTTTTAAATGGCTTAGTCTTCGGGGGAAACATAATAATTGGTGTGCGGTTCACAGACATCGACATGTTAAGCGAAAGACAGATGCTGACATTTGTTTCTTCAGAAATCAGCTTCTCATCTGACCGCTTCTTTCTGACTCTTGTGTGTTTTTGCTCAGGCACGAGTATCTTCACTGTGTATGAAGCTGCGTCGCAGGAAGGCTGGGTGTTCCTCATGTACAGAGCCATTGACAGTTTCCCTCGCTGGCGCTCCTACTTCTACTTTATAACTCTGATTTTCTTCTTGGCGTGGCTTGTCAAGGTTAGAGCTTGGCTCTCTCTGCTGCACTTTTCATGATAATTTCTGGAGATCGTTGAACACCGAAAGGTTAATTGACATAACCTAATAGTTCACCTACAAACATGATGATTTACCCTTTTTAGTAGAATGTCCTCTGGCTAATGAGAGAATTAATGTCACTGACTTTGAATAGCCTGAGCGCTCTTACTCTATCGTTGTCCTCTTTTTTTTTTTTCTTTTTACAGAATGTCTTCATTGCAGTCATCATTGAGACATTTGCTGAGATTCGAGTCCAGTTTCAGCAGATGTGGGGGTCAAGGAGCAGTACCACCTCTACTGCTACAACACAGGTACAACTGCTACAGAACCAAGCTAAAAGAATAGAGCCATAAAACTGACAAATTGTATGTCTCAAACATTTTGACTTGGTTGAATTGGTGCCTACAATTGATCTTTTTAAAACCTGTACACGTTGGTAATCAAGTGCATCAAATTCAGATGACTAGAACACAAACACATTTTGACACTATATAGATTTTCCACAGTGTATTGTGATCCATAAATGCCTTCAGAAATCGAAAGAAATGACTCCTTAATAGACCTTAGTGTATGTAGGCTCATATGTAAAAAATATTCAGATAAAAATAATATTTAAAAAAAAGACAAGACATTTATGTGGCCATGTGACAAGTTGGCTCTCAGTAGCAGGAAAGGTTTACTCTATGAACTTGGTTGTTGACTGTGTGAAATGTTTCTTGCTTTTGTTGGGCCTTTACTGAATCATTCAGGGGACATAGTGAAAGCTGTGTCCGAATTGGTGGCATCAAGTCGGGCAGGTTCTCGGTGGGCGTTTGGCTCATCCAAGATTATGCATTTTCACAGATTGTGTTTGTTTTATCAGGGAAAAAATCCAATGGTACAGCTAAACACTAAATGCTGTTGCAAATCTGTTACCTCTCTACTCTTTATAGAGTATAGCTTGCAACTTAACATTTTTGAGATATGCGCAGATCACAGTATTCAATGAAGTCACTAATGGTCACATCAGCTGTTTCTAGCAAATGTCATGGTTATGGTGATTCAACATACGTACATTAAAAAAAATATGGCTGTTGTTGTGTGTGTGCTCTTTCCAAGGCCCTTATACTGCATCATACCAGTCTGACAAGAGTGATTGGTGTGAGTAGATCTGTTATTCCAACAAAACCAAGGTCCCAAAAAAGAAATTGTTTTATGCCATGAATATCTGGGGTCACACTCACGAAAACTCAAAAAAGGCAGCTAGACTTTTGAAAAGAGTTTGGAAGAAGATTTCTCCTGTATTGACATGAATGGAAGAGAGTTTGGGAATCTCATCAGCATGTCTTGGGTGTCCCTTTCCAGAGCATACTGAAGGATTGTACCCTTGGGATTTAACATAAAAGCTGAACAGCATGGCTGGAAAGGGGATCTTCTTAACTACCTTGTTCAGCTTTGTTTTGCAGTGTCTATCTCACGCATCCTGTCTGTGTGCTATCTGCTACTTGAAGCGAGGGATCTCTGCCTGAATTTGTCTGCAGCACGTCAGGGAGCTCCTTAGGGTGTCAGTCCTTTGCTTTACAGTGCTTTCTTGACGTTTCTGTGCCAGGCGTCTTTAGATCAACCGTGGTTTGTTTGCCACCAGGTGTATCCAGCGCACTGCTGGCACGAGGCGAGTTGTGTGGCATGCGACAGACATGTTCCAGCCATCTCCATTGGTACAGTTTGTCTGTCCTGCTCTGCAGAATTTCCCTTGAGATGATGTTTAGCTGAAAGCTCTCGGGAGCAGCTCCAATTTCATTTTGAGTATAAACATGATCTTTTAGTTATACAGGAAACAGTCTTGAAAATACTAAGTTTTGTCTGATGGAGCTTCAAAAAGACTTCAGCATGTAAGCTTTTCATAACCTTTGATAATTCTAATGTTGATCTGCTAGGTTCTCAGGTATTATGAGTCTGCAGTTTGTCCACATTATATTTTAAACTCTTTAAAAATATATATAGTTTGGGGGTTCGTCTATAATAGATTTTGATTAATTTCTCTCATTTCTTCTTATCACAACACCACTGCTATGCAATAACCCACAGAAATAATGTTATATAGCAAAATAACTAAAGTTGTATACATTACTTTGTATTGTATTTAATGTATTCATTATGGAGCACTAAGGAATTGACAGCTCCAGAGGCTAAATAGAGGAATAACAAAAAACAAATGTCCTTTAGCAACAATTAAATAATACTTTTTAAAAAACAACTTAGATATGTGAAAGCAAATTGCAAGACTGAACTTAAGAGTTTCTTTGGTCTGATATTTGCTTCTGGAGTTTTCCTTTCACTATTTGCAAATAGTTTTGAAACTATATAGGCATAAACAAGAGAGAGAGAAATTATCAGGAATATTCACAGATGTTAATGCCCCAAGAGCTACTGAGGAACATATAAAAGTGATTTATGTGACAAAATATAATTTGAGGCTCATTCTATAAATGGTTTCTTATTGTGGATTGTGTGTAGCCAACCTCTAATGAATACAGTACAACAATATATAACAAATATGTTATGAATCCATGTGCAAATTTGCATTTGGCAATTGTGTTGATGGTAAAGCTATGAAGCCAGTGTTTGGTTTAGAGTTTAAACATTTGAAATGAATAATCCGAATGATGTCAACCTGACAAGCGTTGAACTGCAGACGTTTTTTCCACTGAGTCCTGAAAACGATTCTTCTTGTAATGTCATGAAAGTAAAACCTCTGCTACTTCACTCATGAATGGAAAACAGGCTAGTGCCACTGGCATACTCCTGTGACCTTGAAAACAATTAGCCTTTCTTGCCATTATCAAAATTAATCATAATCACATCGTCATGCCCCAGTCTTTATCTTAGAGGGGGGAAAACTAATTAGCTGTGGTGTAACACTTAACTGTCAGTCACAGATGATGAAAAGAATATGATCCAGTCTTAAGGTTCCCTGGAGAGAGCAAGGTTGGTATAAGGTGGCCCTGGGAGATACTACCCATTCTATACTCCCTATTTCTTGTCTTTGTTATATTGTCTCCCGATTATTGCAGCTTTTATTAGAGATTAGGATGGAAAGCTTAACTGTGTTGATTAAAAATGGAAAAAAAGTATAAATCAGCCTTTGTTTGACTAGATCAGACTTTAAATTCTATATTCTGATGAGCAGTTATGAAGTGCTGAACGTTAAGCTGAAATATAGTGTAACTTTATCTTGGTTTGTCTTTAGTAGAATAATATCAACTTTCAATTTTTGATATCAATGTTGATATCAGCATGGTTTTTGCTGATATAAAAACAAAACAAAGCTAATGGCATGCTATGGATTTGACATCAGTCTATGTGATTTTAAAATGATGTAGTAGATATCAAAGCTGAAACAGTGTGCAGCAGGTGGGATGGTGGGTATGTAATCACAGAACAGGATGACAAATGATGCAGGCATGTTAAAAATGTTTTATGTGTGAGAAGCCAGCAGCTGCAGATCAGTCCACACGTTTGTGTTTTATGCTCCTCACATCACTTCAGAGAAAATTCATGATACAAAAGGATTTAATCCACCACCTACTGCATGGAATGATTTCAAGGACAGTCAGGCCAAAAACACTATACCAGCTCATTTGCTAAATAAATCATTAATATTCCAGATTAAGTCACATCTGGCGTGTAGAGTTCAAAAGCAGTGTTCTCCTGTTTTCAGATTAGTCAGTTTTGTTTTTTAATTTAATTCTAGCTGCATGTTAGTACATTGTTGGCATTGTGTTGGTCAGTGCTCTGCTTTGGACCAGACCAAAATGTGTATTTCATATAAGCATTTTGGTCACCAGAGGGTGAATACGGAATTTAGTCAACTTTTGACTCTGTTATTTGTTGTTCCTACATGATCACCTAAAGTTTCCCCACCACCAGGCCAAATTTTACTTCATGGCATGTCGCAGCTAATGCATAAATGCCCATAAAATTAACAACATTGCTGCCATATAGTAATTTAACACAATTAATAATAATGTCCAAGTCTGCCAGGCCTTTAAATGTTTCCTGTAGCCTGACTACGAGATTTGTTATGCTACATTCCGCCAACTCTCATTTTTCTCTGTATGTTTGCTTTAGGATCACATAGTTTTCTCCAGCCTAGGCAGCAAATTAATTTTCAGTGAAATTATGGTTTGTGTGTTATTAATTTAGATTTTCTATAAAATTAATTATTTGAAACTGGGATTAGCATCTGCCTGAGTGGCTATAAACACTTGATCTTGCTGTGATACTGATACATGGCAATCACAGTATGTTTGCTGTATATGAGTTATTGTAATGTTTGGCAGCTAACTGAAATAAACACTTTTGGTTGATTCTTAATATCAAGTTAACTCTTTGTTGATATTTCTCATATGTCTAATTTGTTATATTCAAGATTTGGTAGAACTGTTATTAATGAGTGAACCAGCTGTCTTGTGTATTTGAAAGTCTCTGCTCTGATATTTGCTTGTTTTTATTTCCGGTGTTAGGTCCTTAGGCCTGCATACTGTATTTAGTAGCTATCACACTGCTTGTGTGGGTTGGTTCTGTGTGTATGCCTTCAGCTTTTTTCTGGCCACAGATGTCTTATGAAGATGTAGCCTAGAGGTTGAAATGTCTGTTGTGTCCAGTGTTTTGAATGGTATGGAGATTTTATGTGTGTGTGTGTTCGTTCTTCCACTTACATGCTGTCCTTGTGCCTCAGATGTTCCATGAAGATGCTGCTGGGGGATGGCAGCTTGTTGCTGTGGACGTCAACAAACCACATGGCCGAGCGCCTGCCTGCCTCCAGGTAAACACGTCACACGATTAATATGCTGCTGGTGTAAACTGTTTCTTTTTCCTCTCATATGCACCTGCATAATTCCTATTCTGTCTATTAACAAAAAGCAGATAACTTCATTCTCTTTAACAGCTGCTGTAGACTGATGCAGTATCACATCATTGTTTTTGCATTTGTTTCTTTCTTTAGTGGCTGAACAGTGTCAAACAGTTAAGTGATGGGATTTAAAATGAGGGGAGGCTCATGTTTGATGTGTAATGCTGCGCTAATGATGTCGCTCCAGTGACAGATGGGTTTTAAATGACTTCTACATGATGGACACCACTGGTGTCTCGTGGTTGGTGTGATCCAAATGGTTGGGCTTTAAAGATAAGCTGAAAGCGGCGGGTGTTGTTTGCAGCTGGCCCGCTGTTGATAGCGGCGTGTTGTGGTGTAAAAAGCTGGGCCCTTGCTGTGAAAGACTGCCAATGGAGTCTGCAGCTATGTGAAGGTGGATGGCTGTCAGCACGCCCTAATGGAGTTAAAGCTGCTCTGGAGCTAGGTTTTAAGGACGCATGCACACATAAACAGAGCAAGGAAGAGAGTGCAAATAATAACAGGGAAATTTGAAGAAGGGAAGGAAAGAGAAAATGCGAAATATGCAGTATTCCCATTAAAGCAGCATGTCCCCCAGAGCCTCATCATCGGCTGAAGGAAAGATTTAGATAGAGGGATAACCAGAGGGATAAACACGGCTGACTTCCCTCTGAGCCCTGTGCTGCATTACAAGGAACAATCAAAGACTTCTTCATTTGCCTTATTCACTCGTAACAAATAGCCATTATTGTCATTATGTGATAACAAGATGATCATTTCCAACAGTAGAAAGGCTAATGGAGTGAAAGACAGCAGCATTAGGTCACCTTTATAGCACTGGGTCAAAAAAGACAGCTTCTGTTTTAGTCAGACTGCTGTGTGGATGAATTGCGGGTTAGATTGCATTCGCCTCCAGTAAAACTATGAGCATATGGGCAGAAAGAATCTGAATCTGGTGAACATTTGCCTCAAAGGCCATGCCTTCTTGTTTGATTGCTTTGCTGTACATAATTCTGGATTTTTGCTTCAACATCATTAACTGCTGATAATAGGATAGGAGAAAGGATTTTTTTCAAGTCATATACCAGAGGATACAGATGCTGTGGGGCCGGCTCCCTGTGAGAGGGAGCAAGCTTCACAGTGAACTGGTAGACGCAAGGCAACTCACACTACCATCACACGGACTGTTGGAAATGGCCTTGAAATTGTGATAGATGAACATCTGTCTCTGATAATCAAAACACAGAAACATAGGATAGGAATGATCCTGATATTACTTTATTAACTTCAACAAAATATATTTCATATTAAGGCCAGTACTAGACAATGCATGTATTATAACAATAAAGTTTTAAAAGGAAAAGCATATGTTAGCTAAATATTTAGTATATATTACTATGAGATTTCAGATCCTACCGTCAAAATAGCCTAGATGATTTTTATGTTTCCATGGTAACAATCAGTGACACGTGTTTACCAATGATACCATCTGACAAAAGCTGAGGAAAATCTGCCTTGCAGATAGACTTGAGTGCAAGCAAGGAAAATAAGATTTTGTTTAAATAACCTGCTGAAACTTTTGTTTTAGTTTGTTTGTTCAGTTGAGATTCTTATTTTTTTTAAGCTGGTATGTAAATGTTTTAGCCTGCTTGTGCATTCAGTGTGTCAAATGTGAGGCAAATAATGATTAAGTATTAGCTGAATACTTGTGACTGATTTTGACATGTATTGTACAGTGCTAATCTCAAAAGTCTTCCATTGTTTTCTGGTGCCAGTCAGACACTGACAGCAGTTTGTGGCATATAAAGCCATCAAAGCACTCTGAAAATGTTTTCATGTTTTCATGTTGTCAAAAGCACTGCAAGATCTAACCCAGCTCTTCAAACCAAACCCGAAAGGCCTAATCAGAGATCACAAAGAAGGATTTTAAGTAAGGAAATATGTTACAGGTTTCACAGATTAGTTGTTAAAAGAAGTTAATCTCATCTAAAATGCGTTGTACACAAAATATTCACCAGTATTGACTTGAAGAATTGGTCTTTTATTTTTAAAGGACTTTAATTTAAACTGTCTCCTAATTTATCGGAACAGGCCAGTTCATAATGTGCTTTGACTTCGAATGAGAAAGCATAATAAAGACAAACAACACACTGTTCATTATTAAATCGTGATATTTCCCACTGCAAATGGTACTTCAGACTTAGAATTTCCTTAAGGTATTGCAATTTTTAGATATTGTTATATTTAAATAAAAGAAATGTACCTGAAGATCACTGTAAAATGAGTTTAAATAGGAAAGACATGGGATTGATTGCATTGACAGTTAGTGTAGCTGCACCTGTGTATCTGTGCATCCATGTGTCGTGGGCAGTTGTACACAGTAGTTATGTATGTATGTAAATGTGATTTAAAAAAAACCCACACATTTCTCTTCTCTGATGTAATGGTTGGTGTGAGAAGGCATGCCATATTACACCAGTATCAGATTATTGATGGATGCCCCTTGCACGCTTTCTTTAAAGCCTTGCCAAACACTGTATTTCTTTGCTTTTTCATCCATATCAGAAGGGAACAGTGTTAGCTGCCTTGACAGGTAGAGTGAAGACAGGTAGTGGAGATCCAGCCTGCAGGGCCATCTGTGAGTGCTGGGGAAGTGAAGTGTGAGTTTCTGTTCTGCTCTATCTGGCTCCAGAGTAATTGGCCGTCAAATGATTAAAATGTTTCAGCGCTGGCAGGTGGGTGCTTTCTGCAGATAGGAGACCCGTGTGCATCCTGTCTTTGTCTGCTGCCGGCTCACCTATTACCGTCGGAATGTCTTTGAAACTACGTGCAAGTGTCCGGTCAGGCCTCTGCGTCTTCGACAGGCAGCCCGGCGATCTGCCTGCAGACGTCTGCGTATTTGTTCGTGTGCGTGTGTGTCAATCTGGATCTGTCTTGGTCCAATCTGGCTGCAGCAGTTGGAGATAGCACATAATTGATTAACCACCTGCTCTTTTTGGAGACGGGGAGGAAATGGCAGCTTCCTCTCCTGAGGGGCTACAAACAAAAATAGCCCTCTAAGCAGGGAGCACCTTCACTTTCCTCGTCCACTCTAACAGCTGTTTTTCTAATGTTTTTATTATCTCATTTTTAACTAATGCTGTCTTACAGCAGTATAGTCTTAATCAAAGTTTTGACAACATATGGCATCCTGGTTGTCATTTTTGTTGAATTAGAATATTCTGTTCTTTTCGCTTTCGGACAGTAAAAACTTTACATTTGCATATTTGTGCTCATGAAATCTACCAACAGTCATTTTCATATACATATTTGCATGTTTCTCTTTGCTATTGCATTAAAAGCATATTTTTATGTTTAGACATTATAATCAGCAGTAGAGTTCAGAATTAAGGCCTGTGAGAACAAAAGACATGCACGAGTGTTCCTGTGAGTTTTTAGTAGTGCCTGTAGGAGCCATCTTACATTCAGAAGGTCTCTCTTTGCTATATTTTAATCACACAGACTGCTTGGACAGTATTTATTTAAGGGTTTTCAGTCGGAGACCGGTGGAGGTTAATGAAGCATTCTGTTCCTTTCCCCATAGATTTGGTCTGCTAAT
The DNA here is from genome assembly GCF_057382275.1 of Copadichromis virginalis. Lineage (NCBI taxonomy): Eukaryota > Metazoa > Chordata > Actinopteri > Cichliformes > Cichlidae > Copadichromis > Copadichromis virginalis. The sequence continues at coordinate 17,579,617 of NC_140633.1, forward strand.
TAGCCCCTGATGCTCCACCGTGCCATAATTATACCGCAGATTGGTGCTTTGGCTGCTATAGGCAAAATAAAGAGAAATACTCACTGCAGATATATACTATTGGAGTCGATAATTAAAAGAGCTTCAAATGACCACTTAGGGAAAGTGGAAAAGCAATAATGAATGTTCAGGTCTTCTAGTAATCCAGCAAAGTCATGTGTTTAATTTTGCGTTGTCTCTTTGCCAATGAGCAGTTGCTGTTCCTCACTCCTCATCTGCAGAGCTAAATGCAGTGTGATGGATAAACCACTAGCTTACTGAGCAAAAGGAGGATCTTTTTGACCTCTCTCTCCCTAAAGCCAGAGGTTATTGATTCTCTTGAGCTCCCTATTTGTCCCTGCCCTTTGTCTTCTGGATCTTCTCAGTGACACCACTCGTATACTTTTAGGCAGCCACACAAACACAAAGATCTACAATGTGTGAAGGTTAAGGTCAGTTTGACTCTGCATGGAAGGAGAAAGAGGGTACAAAGAAGGGAAATTAGATGAGGAGAACACAGGATGCAGAAAAGAAAGACATAGCAAGGTAGGTAGTGCATATGTGTGTGATGTGAAATGGATCATCTGCAAGAAGAAAGTGAACAACATGTGACTGTTCCTGTGAGATCAGCTCTGAATGTAATTGTTCTTTCAGTCTAGTCAGGAGCACAGTGATATATTTTCTGAAATTAGATACACCACACAGTCCTATTCTAGGACTAAGACACGGAATGGACGCAGAGGTGGCAAAGCCAGCAGATATTAAAGGGAGAAAGGGAGACCATCATGTTTTATTAAGACCCTTTTTCCAGCCAGAGACATGAGTCAGCCTGCTGTAGTCAAGGCCGTAATAAGTCAAGGGGCACCCACGTAACTTGATCCACAGCCCAGTAAGACTTTATGCACCCACTCCTTCAGCCAAAAGCTTTGAATTACAATAACTCTGTGTTGATATCTTAATTTGACAGTAGGCTTCTGAATTATGATGTTTGGTTTGCATATTTTATTCATTTATTTTTTTTAATTCGGTTGGAATAAAAAAGCCTTAAGAGAACTCTTTGTCAAGTATAGAGACTTAAAAAATAACTCAAGCAAAACAGTCTGTAATCCCACTCAAGTTCTTCTTAATCTCAGTAAACAGGAGAGAAAACTGTAGCAGCAGTAGGTGCCAGAACATGGCCCAGTCTGTTGGTGACAATTCCTGTGTGACTACTGCTTTTCCCTGCCAGCTATGTGCACATGTGCTACACTCCTCTCATGTACCAGCGGAAAGAGCATTTGTCCTCCTTGGCAGTCTGAGGGAACAGACAGAAGACGAGGAAGCAGCCAGTCTGCGTCTCTTTGTTGATTGTGTTACAGTTGCAGGCCCTGGAAAATTTCCAGATATTATGGATATTTTCCCATCATTCAGAGGATCGGTCTCTTTACTTACAGCGGCTTGTGTCGCTACATCTCTTATATGAGGACAGCTGAATGTTGTCTCAGCTCTTTGGTGAGATTATGGTTTATTCTTCACTGACCAGAGCCTTTAGTGAGAGTGAGAATTTGCTTCACTGTTCAGATTGACTTAGCACTAAGGAACAAAAGTGCACAAGTCAAGTAACGAGAAGTCTTCACAAAAAGAGAAATAGATGTTCATTACCTATTCCTTTGTATTTTTTTCAATTGCACTTTTAATTTTACCAGAGAAAAACACACACTGAGTGCTCTTTTTCCCTAGATACCAATTTGCATGCCAGTCGAAATGATCTTTTCTCCACAACGCTATTTGCATGTATAATTTCCATCATGGACAATCTGTTGCAGTCTAGAACATAAGAGCTGAGTACACGCTGCATGTCGGAGGTATGCTGTGCTATGTATTGGAAATTAAAGTTTGCTTCACTCACGGAGAAAATTGTGCTATTATTCACTGGAAAAAAGACAAAATCGCAACTTAATGTGTAGCTGCTTGCAACACTTGAATTCATCATCGCTCTCTCTCTCTCTCTGTCATTAGTAACTTTTCTTCAGGAAGCAGTTGCTAGTAAATGTGAGGTGGACATTACATTTCAAATATGTGGATGCTTATATATAGTTTAGTATCTGTATATTGTCATGTCATAGATTTGGGAGAAAACAAGAAATTGATTAAAATGTTCTATTCTATTTCAGCAATCATCAACTTCATATATTCGTGTGTGTGTGTGTGTGTGTGTGTGTGTGTGTGTGTGTGTGTGTGTGTGTGTATCTGCGCGCACGCATGATTGTGCCTGTGTGCAATGAGCACCTGGTATTTCAAAGAATCAGCCAGAGGCAGCTCGAATAAATAGCATCCATCAAACAAGTGGCAAAGGATTTCAGAGACATACAAGCTGAGGAACATCAAACAGCAGGGGAGAGCCTTCTTGTACTGCAGTTGATGCTCTTAAATTGATTCTGACATCTTGAGGCCATACAGGGTGTGCCAGTGTCATCAGCTGCATTAGGGAAACTCAGCCATTTTGCCTTTGGAACAACATGGAGAGTGTTATACGGTGAATTGCTCTGCATGTTTAGGCAATTTGGCGCAAATGGCAGCGTGAGGGCAAGATCAAAAGGTTGTTTTGTGGCAGACGTGAATGGTTACAGGGCTGTATCTCCATATGACAGATGTTCGAAGTAGACACTGCTCTCCAGGTTTTCTTAGAGATGTGATTCCCAAAAGCTGACAGAGAATATGGGCAAAGTCAGGACCTTAAGAAAATTGACTTTCATACACACAAGCATGTACTTTCTGCTCTCTGTCAGTATGCCTCTGTCTTGCTTCTTCACACTCACTCACACACACACACACACACACACACACACACACACACACACACACACACACACACACACACACACACACACACACACGCACGCACAGATCCATTCAGCCAAAACACCCATGGGGGAGAACGTCTGGTTGCTGGAAATGTCAAACTGCTTTGTCACGTCCAATCTCAGTCAGGGAGCTTAAGCACTGTGTGTCTAGAGTGGGCATGTGTAAGTTCGACACAAAAACACCCATCCTCAAGGCTATGAGCTCTGTTAGCCTAGCCAGTAAGTTGAGTTTTCAAAAGTAGGAAGAATTTTACAACAAACATGAAGTGAAAAAAGAAAAAGATTTGTGAAAGATTTGGCTGACTATACTGGCAGTTTCATAGCTCTGTATATGACTGGGTCTTATGCAAATGACATCATCTTAAAGAGCACCTTAACACCAGCTGAAGATCTTGTTTTTGCTGACATCCAGTGGTTTAAGTTTTCATCCACCTGCCGTGATGTAAAAGTTAGGGTGCTGTTGCTTGACCAGTCGAGTGAATTTTTGATCACATCCAACCCAGCATGCATGATACGGGAATCGCACTAGAAAGTTTCAACCAGAGAGGGCAGCCAAACACTCCTTTGTTAGCCTGGATTTAAAGCCCAAGTTTATTTTAAGCTGTCAGAAACTTAGGGATATTACTAACTTAGTATTGCCTCTTCGTATTTAAGACGAAGGAAAGTGAACTCAGTAGAATTTAGACATATGTCTAACCGATTTATACCCACAATTGCCCTTGAACCTGTGTGCTTAACCTCAAAACTGCTCCTTTTAACCCCTCCCTTTTTAACCCTCTTTAATTGCAATGCAGCCCTGCTGGTTAACAGTCTGCTGCTTTTTAGTTTGCTTTATTAGGAAGCTAAAGGTATTTGGTTAAGGTTAGAAAAAGCCAGAAGTAAAAGAAAACAATATAGACATATAGGAGACAGAATACTGGCAATGATCAAAGTGTGCTACCAGTGCCATTGCTCCTGACAGAAGTCTGTTTTTGTACTGTAAGAGATTTTTGTCAGGTAAACATAAGTGTGGTAAAACAGCATGCAATACATCATGTAATATACGTGTCATTCAGTAGCTTGGTTGGGTAAGTTTATCTAATAATTCCTCACTTGTTTTCAAAGCAAACTGACTGCAGATCTGGATTTCTAGACTTTTGAGTTTGTACTGTAAGTGTCCTTGTGTGTAGGAGGGTGAATGGCAGGGGGCCCGTTTTCCTGGGGCGAATTTGATCTTTCCAGCAATGTTGCAAACGATCTTCATCTGTCTTAAAGTCTTCCTCTCACTTTTCACTTTTTCAGTCCTTCCTATTGCTAATCTCACATGCAAGTCTTTTTTTAGGGTGAGTCGTTCTACCCACTCACATGCTGTTCATCCTGCCATATACAATATGTGCAGTTTAGGGCTGTGATCACATCTGTCGCATTGTTTCCAAAAGAATGCGTCATTACCACATTTTTCTGAAAGAGCAGTCTGTGTCTCGGATCACTGTGGGTCAGTTTCTTCACATTCTCGTATTCCGTGATTATTTTCATCATGTGATGTTATCGGAGGCTTTCAAAGCCTCTGCTTTTTTCAGGGTAAACGGCGTACACTTATTGCTCCCTTTTTCTTGTTTTTGCCTGTCTGAATGCACACTGATTCTGATGTCTGGAACAATGTTTCTCATAGTATTTAACGAAACCCCCTTAATTGCTTTTAAATTTCATGTAGGACTTTTTGCTTTTCTGTACTCTGTATATGTACATACACATGCCCAATGCATTCCAGGTGGGCACTTAAAACTAAATTGCTATTGTCTTGTTCTAAATTTAAATACCTGATGTCCATCATACAGGGTGTTGAAAAGGTATTGGCCAATTTCTTACTTTTTGCATATTTGTCACACTTAAATTAGACGATTTATTAAAGGGGAAAGAAGCTCTCCAACCCTACCTGGCCCTATGTAAAAAAGTAACTCCCCCCTCTTCTTAAATCACGACTTAACATTCATTAGCAACATGTCTGGAAAGCTGAGTTCACTTTCACTAGCCACACCCAGGTCCGATTACCGCTGAACCCTAAAAGAGACTATCCGCCCATTAGTTCATGCCCTGAAGCTCAAGCACAATTGAGTTATGCAGCAGGACAACGATCCAAAACGCAAACTTCCTCCATAGTGATGTAAAAGACTCATTGCCAGTTATTGCAAATACTTGATTGCAGTTCTTACAGCCAAGGGTGGCACTACCAGTTATTAGGTTTACAGTTGTGGTCAAAAGTTTACATACACTTGTAAAGAATAGAATATAATGGCTCTACCGAGTGTCCCGTTATTTCTAAAACTCTGATTTTTCTCTGATAGAGTGATTGGAACAGATACTTCTTTGTCACAAAAAACATTCATGAAGTTTGGTTCTTTAATGACTTTATTATGGGTTAACAGAAAAAAGTGATCACATCTGCTGGGTCAAAAATATACATACAGCAGTGCTAATATTTGGTTACATGTCCCTTAGCCATTTTCACTTCAATTAGGCGCTTTTGGTAGCCATCCACAAGCTTCTGGTTGAATCTTTGACCACTCCTCTTGACAGAATTGGTGCAGTTCAGTCAAATTTGATGGCTTTCTGACATGGACTTGTTTCTTCAGCATTGTCCACATGTTTTCAATGGGGTTTAAGTCAGGACTTTGGGAAGGCCATTCTAAAACCCTTATTCTAGCCTGATTTAGCCATTCCTTTACCACTTTTGATGTGTGTTTGGGGTCATTGTCCTGTTGGAACACCCAACTGCGCCCAAGACCCAACCTTCGTGCTGATGATTTTAGGTTATGTTGAAGAATGTGAAGGTAATCCTCCTTCTTCATTATCCCATTTACTCTCTGTAAATCACCAGTTCCATTGGCAGCAAAACAGCCCCACAGCATAATACTCCCACCACCATGCTTGATTGTAGGCACGGTGTTCTTGGGGTTGAAGGCCTCACCTTTTCTCCTCCAAACATATTGCTGGGCATTGTGGCCAAAAAGCTCGATTTTTGTTTTGTCTGACCACAGAACTTTCCTCCAGAAGGTCTTATCTTTGTCCATGTAATCATCAGCAAACTTCAGTTGAGCCTTAAGGTGCCGCTTTTGGAGCAAGGGCTTCCTTCTTGCACAGCAGCCTCTCAGTCCATGGAGATGCAAAACACGTTTGACTGTGGACAATGACACCTGTGTTTCAGCAGCTTCTAATTCTTGGCACATCTGCTTTTTGGTGATTCTTGGTTGACTCTTCACCCTCCTGACCAATTTTCTCTCAGCAGCAGCTTGCGTTTTCTTCCTGATCTTGGCAGTGATGAAACAGTGCCATGCACGTTATACTTACAAACGATTGTTTGCACTGTTGCTCTTGGGACATGCAGCTGCTGCTGCAAGGTAGGTGCGACCAGCCATCTGCTGCAACCGGTCGCAGCAGATGACCCCGCCCCTCCCTCAGCCTGGTTCTGCCGGAGGTTTCTTCCTGTTAAAAGGGAGTTTTTCCTTCCCACTGTCGCCAAAGTGCTTGCTCATAGGGGGTCATATGATTGTTGGGTTTTTCTCTGTATCTATTATTGTGCGATCTATTGTACAATATAAAGCGCCTTGAGGCGACTTTTGTTGTGATTTGGCGCTATATAAATAAATAGAATTGATTTGAATTGAATTGAAATTGAATTGAATTATTATTTCACACAAAGCCATGTAGATTTGGATAGCTTTTTTCCCCTTGAGAAATGAAATCATTACTTCAATATTACACAAAGATAACTTATGCTGGTTATCTTTGTGTAATATTAAATTTTATTTGATGATCAGAAACATTTAAGTGTGACAAACTTGTAAAAGAAAAAAACAAAACAAAACAAGAAACCAGGAAGGGGGGCACACTTTTCACAGCACTATATCTCCTTTAGTGTGTGTTCTATCAAACCCTTTGTTTTTTTACTGCAGTTGGAGCTATATCCAGCTGTTTAAATTGAAAGTATATTTTTGTGTTATCTTTTGTCTGTGCTTGTTCATTAAAATCTCAGATAAACACAAACTCTAGCTGAGCAAGTCACAATTGCAGATCTCTTATCGAACACCATGCAATACATTTTTTGTTTTCTCAGTCAAAGCAAGCGGGGTTTTTCTGTGGTGTTTTTGTTTCCACTGACAGAGATTGTCCAAATTATCAATCAATCTGTCAAAGTCTGAACAGATTGGACTGACACAGTCAACTACTGTCCAACATGCTGAATTGAGGGAAGCGTTCCAGACTAACTCGCTGCCAGCTAATGGTCTAAATACTAATTGTCTCCTGTGTCTATTTGAGTAAAAGAAAACAAAAGCATTCCTGCTATTCTACTTCAATTACCTTTCTGCTTTTCACACAGCAAATGATGCGGTCATCTGTGTTCCACATGTTCATCTTAAGCATGGTTGCCGTGGATGTCATCGTTGCTGCTAGCAACTATTATAAAGGCGAGAATTACCGCAGACACTATGACGAGTTTTACCTGGCAGAGGTGAGATTTATTTATCTATCTGTCTATATATATATATATATATATATATATGAATGCAAATCTATGACAACTTTTATTATTAATTTTAATTAAACGCAGAGTATTCTGTTTTAAGATTAAACAGCTTTAAGGTAATTCTTGTTTTTTTGTTTTTTTAATTTCATCGTTTTAGAATATACACAAGTGTGATACTGTGTGTCCTTCAGGTTGGTTTGATGTCATCTGTATGCAGGTGACATCACACCAGCAATGACGATAAGGATTGTGCCCACTATCCCAGTCACTTCACACCTCACTCTCTTATACAGCTGGATGGAGGAGATAAGAAAAGGGAAAACCCACACAAAATATTGCCTTCTGTCTCCTTCCCTTCCTATCATGCAGACACCCATCTGCAGATTTGTTCTAATCTGTGTGAAGGATTTGAAGGGTATATAGGAACGAGGCATTCGGTTTAGAGAAATGCATGTTTTACAGAATGTCTCAGATCCTTTGCATGGTAGTCCAGTGTTTTACTATTGCTGTCAGCTCGACTAGAAGATACAGATTTAAAATAAAAAAGAAGAAAAAAAAAAACATATTCTGCTGTTAAAGGATCTGGGTACTAAAGCGACCTGTCTGTAGTCCTGGTCTGTCATCCTCTGAAAGCATGAAGAGAAACACACACAAAAATATTTTTGCTTAAAAAAAAAGCACAACAATCAGCCTCCTTTTGTTTCAAATACTTTTTGAAACAGGCAAAGTACTGATGTAATATAGTGGTAAACATCTCACTGTCCTACATTTTTTGAGCTGTCTATGTTTCTGTTGGATGTTTTTGGTTGGACACATCCTCTCTACTTCTTAGTAATAGGATTGTATTATTTTAGACAATTTCATCATCAATATTTCTTTTTATATTAAAAATTTGTTATATATCAGCATGCTTTGCGACAGTGCATTGTAGCCATAAATAGAAGTTCATCCACAGAATATTATAGTATATGCCCTCCTGAAAGATGTCAAATGCAAAAAGGGATTTTCCCCCTTCTGTCCTAGGTTGCATTTACTGTGCTGTTTGACCTAGAAGCGCTTCTGAAGATCTGGTGTCTAGGCTTCACTGGCTACATCAGCTCCTCTTTGCACAAGTTTGAATCTCTGCTGGTGGTGGGAACCACTCTGCACATCTACCCTGACCTCTACCATTCCCAGTTTACCTACTTTCAGGTATGGTTGCACAACTACATGCATAAACATTTTCATGTATTTTGATTGAGAAAGCATGATTCCGTACACATTTATCAGTCCCATGAAGAACAGATGCTGTGAATCGTTTTGTAACTTTCCCGTGATCATGCAAATAAACCATATCACTAGTCTCTGTTCTTCCATACATTTAAAGTTATTTCATGTTTTGCTGTGACAATAATGATTCCAAATATATCAGGAGAGTGTCTTTATCGATTCTGGGATTAGAGGAGCCCTCAAACATCACATGTCGGGTTTACGCTCCGCAACATTTTTTGGACTCTACTTAAAAAAATGTTGGTGTGAAAAATGTTAATAATATCAGAATACAAAAACGTGCAGAAGAGTTCAACTCTATATGTAATTGCAAATAGAACAAAGACACAGTATCCGATGTTTAAACTGAGAACATGCTTATTTTAAATTGAAGCCAGGAAAAATGTTTTAAAAGAAGTGGAGGCAACAACAGACAGGAGAAGAAATCTGCACCGAGGGCCAGGGCTGAAAGCCAATCCTAAATGGCCGTCTCGAGGATCTTCGGGCCCTTGGGCTGCATTGCATTAAAAACAGACGTGTAATCGCTGCACAGGCTGAGGAACCACTGTTAATGTTGTTTCTGCACCCACAATATGTTAAAACTCTTCTATGTAAAGAAAAAAAAACATATACAAACAAAAGATCCCAAAATGGCAAGTAATTGGTTTCCTCAGTAACCCATTGCTTTTGGAGTGCTGCTAAAAGAGTATGTGATGCAACACAGTAGCAAACAGGCCCATGTCCCAGGCTTTTTTAGTCAAATAAAAAAGAAATGTCCATTTCATCATCTGATTTGTTGTCATCAGTGATTTTCAAAACATTGCCTTTTACTTAAGTCTTAAGACGTAAACATTTAAAGTTAATCCAAAGCCAATTCAAAGTATATCTTTAATCAGTCTGAGGATCTGAGGTAAAATTACAATTTACAGTTGTGATCTGACTGGACCCCTGAATCCATGAATCCATCCACACAATCTGCAACTAGATCCATATATATTTGGACACAACTTTGATTTTTTTACCTGTTTACTGAAACATATTCCAATTATAGTTATATAATGGACATGGACATAATGTGTAGACTTTCAGCTTTCATTTAATGGTATCCACATTCAAATTGGGTGAAGGGTTTAAGGGTTTCAGCTCCTTAACATGTGCCACCCTCTTTTTAAAGAGACCAAAAGTAATTGGATGATGACTCAAAGGCTGTTTCATGGGCAGTGTAGGCACTTACTTTGTTATGTCATTGTCAATGAAGCAGTCAAAAGGGTTGATTTGAGGTGTGGTGCTTGCATTTGGAAGATTTTTCTGTGAACAGACAACATGTGGTCAAGGAACTCTCCATAAAGGTGAAACAAGCCATCCTTTAACTGCAAAAACAGAAAAAAACCCATTCTAGGAGTGGTACATCCTGATAAAGAAAGAAAGCACTGGTGAACTCGGCATCACAAAAAGACCTGAACATCCCAGGACGAAACCTAGGAGTTTATTAAAGCAAAGAAGTGGAATATTCTTGAATGGCCAAGTTAATCACCTGATATTAACTGACGCGAGCATGCATTTTTCACTTGTTGAAGACTAAACTTCGGACAGAAAGGCCCACAAACAAACAGCAACTGAAAGCCGCTGCAGTAAAGGCCTGGCAGAGCATTAAAAAGGTAGGAAACCGAGCCTCTGGTGATGACCATGAGTTCGAGACTTCAGGCTGTCATTGCCAGCAAAGAGTTTTCAACCAAGTATTAGAAATGAACATTTTATTTTCAGTTATTTAATTTGGCCAATTAATTCTGAGCCCCTGAAATGAAGGGATTGTATTAAAAAGTTCATCACATTTTTATTCTTTCTTTTTGTTCAGTCCACTGAATAAAAGGTGAAAGCCTGCACTTGAACTCGTCTGAGTTGTTTCATTTAAAAGTCATTGTGGTAATTTAAAGATGCCTAAACATATTTAGGGACCTAACTGTATTTTCTGATGACTAAAATTTCTTTACCCCAGAACCTTGTTGGGTTCGAATCCACCACTTGGCTGGTGCCTTTCTGTGTGGAGTTGGCATGTTCTATCCGTGCTTGTGTGGGTTCTCTCCGGGTACTTGGGCTTCCTCCCACAGTCCAAAGACATTCAGTTAGTAGGATAAGGTTAATTGGTGATTCGAAATTGCCCATAGGTGTGAAAGTGAGTGTGAATGGTTGGCTGTCTCTTTGTGTTAGCCCTGCAACAGACTGGCGACCTGTCCAGGTTGTACCCTGGATAAAATGAGTTTAGTATTAAGTTTTTATGTTCCTTAGTTCCCAGTATTGTGTAGATATCTGATGTTTTCAGGGATATTTTCAGTGAAAAGTTACATTCTGGTTATTTATTGGTATTTTGTAGGGATCGGTTATGTGACTTTTGCATATGAGCCAAACAGCTGGGATGTTATTCTGTTGATAGAAGCAACAGTGTATTATGCCTTTGGCCTCACTTTTGTAGAGGTGCTAGTTGTAGTGCTCCATGCTTTTTTTTTCTCTACAAATTCTGTGTTGTCCTTGAATGCTTGTGTGGGTGTGATCTTACATCCTCCAAAATGGTTTGCACATTTTTTTTTCTTTTTTGCATTCCAGTGTTCAGGCCAGAAAAACAAATGGCCCATGAGGGAAGGTGCCTTGTTGCTCTAACAAAGCCTTTAAGTATTGTATCGGACCAAATTTGAACCGATTGACCTTGATCTAGTAACTATGACAGAGCTCTAAGGATGATCTAACAGGAAGAGGCTTCTCGATGGGTTTTTAATGAGCCTTGACCAAACAATCTGCCCGCTGACTCTCTCACAATAGCTGCCATTCCCACATGTGCAAGGCTTTCAATTCGAGACCTGGAAATATAGAGATTAGCTGTGGCTGAACAGTTGAAAGCTACAGTTCACTTGATATTTGTTACACTGTTATATGAGTTTTTCCAAAATGAACATTGTATTTATTTTAATTCTGTTAAGTGTGATTGAATTTATGTGTATGGAAAAAATGCTGTCAGTGGTTGTACACAATGTTTTCACCATTTTTTTCTAATGCAATTACTTCATCCTTTTAACTAATAAGTAATTTTTTTTAGAGAATCTTTAATTTAAGTGCATTGATTCTGCCTCACTCATTGATCACTCTTACTTTTCATCTTTTTCCAAGCAGGTTGCACTTTAAGAAGATGACATTTTTTTCATGAGCAATTCATTTAAATTTTCTGGGCTCAAATCAGGTCACTAGAAGAAACTAGCCAAAGCAGTTTTTGTATTGTCTTTTTTATTTAGCTCTGTCTAACGGAGCATTTGAAAAGCTTCATTCTTTAGGTTCCTGCTTATTGTAAAACTTTGACACACACACACACACACACACACACACACACACACACACACACACACACACACACACACACACAAACATGCACAAAGGTCCATTCAGACAAAACAGCCCATATAAATAGGCCAGAAGAATGGACACTTCCCATCTGTGTGCGTTATTAATTTATTTATTGAGAGAGGCAGGAAGCGGTATAATTGTTCAGTGTTTCTTGTAAGAGTCCACTGCTCAAATTAAGATCATTGGTATTTATTATTATTATTAATATGGCTTTAAATGCTTACTTGGGTAGCTTTGATATCTTTGACAGTGACAGTATGGCACATCACACAGTTTAGTTTCGTGTTAAGAATTGCATTGGCTTGCATGAAGCTGAATTCCGAAGCTCAAGCACCAACCCAGCTGGAAAATGATTCTCTGGGTGTCATTTATTGTTAATTATCAGTGTCAGATACACTTTATTATTTGGCATACAAGAACAAGGTTTTGATTAAGTCAACATCATCTTGTCGCCAGACCAAGCTGCTTTTTTGCTAATGTCACGTCTGGTTTTAAGGAATGGAGATTTGTTTCAGTCTGAATTTGAATTGCCATAATGGCAATACCTCAATGTACCTAATATGAATTCTGAGAATAAAAACAAGACAGCAGCAGCTTTGTTGTTTGAAGAAGCGCGGAGGGGGGGACTTTTGCTGGTAATTGCCTTGTATCCTCTGTGGATTTACCCTTGTTTGCTTTGTCCTTAGCCTCAAATTATTAATTTATTTTAAAATAGACAGTTGCTATCATGGTATGTGAAGAGTGGAACATACTTTGTATCACTTCTGCTGTGAGTGTTATTACTGTCTTTATTTTTATTTTTTACTCGAGGCATCCTTTTAGAACAGTATCCTATGTTTGTCTTTTTTATTTTGTTGTATATCTAGGATATAGGGGAGAGCTGTTTATTTGGCCTAGTATGGGATTCTGAAGAAAAGCCTGTGGTCGAAGGCTTTGCAGAGAGGAGCTCGATCAATAGCTACTCTCTGATCCAAGCCTGACAAAGATGCATTACCTTTTGGAATTGTTGTCACCACAGGCAATTTAGGGACTAATCCCACTGACAGACCACAGTATCACCTCACTGTTACCACTGGATCAAGTTGAATGCTCTCACTTTTAAAATCAATATGTAATCCATGTGCTGCTATGTTTGCTTTTTATAACCATGATATGTATTTTAAATTCTCCCTAAAACCTAAATTATAAACTTTATGAAAAGGGGGGCACAGAAAGCAACCTGATGGTAATGATGTCTTTTTCTTTCCCTTAGGTGCTACGTGTGGTGCGCTTGATTAAGATTTCCCCAGCTCTGGAAGACTTTGTCTATAAGATATTCGGACCAGGTAAAAAATTAGGCAGCCTGGTGGTGTTCACAGCCAGCCTTCTCATCGTAATGTCTGCTATCAGCTTGCAAATGTTCTGCTTTGTGGAGGAGCTGGACCGTTTCACCACCTTCCCCAGGGTAAGCAACCTTGAAGCTTATGTATATTTATAGAGCCAAGATTGTCTTGTCTGTGGGTTTGTGGTCATTCTTAATTCCTTAGACATCTTCACTAACCATGATTTATTTGAAGAGACTGTTTAGTAGGCTGCCATCAAGAGTTAAAATTCAGTTTTTCTTTTGTCAGCTTTGTCTCAGCATAATATTCTTAAGTTCTTAAGAAATTAAGAAAAAGCAGTGCTGCTTGCATTTCCATTGCACTGCAGCCTCTCTATTGTGTGTGCTACACTCTGCAACCTTTTCAAAATTGCCCAAGGTTGTGTTTTAATAACATACATCTTGTATCCAGAAGAGGGGACCTGTGGGGTGGAAAGGAATAGTTTCTTCTCAGGCAAACATGCAGTGCAATTTAAATTGAACTATTCGGGTACATAAACTACACCAAAAGGAATTTTTTTTTTTATGAGCAGCACCAATAAGGAGATCTCATGCATCCAGTGGGGAGGCCCTGCAGATGCTGATAATGGGTAGCATGACAGGTCGACAGATGTGGCATCTCCTTTGATTTTTAAGTGCTCGCAAGCTTCTCTCTCTCATTAGCAACGTCTTTCCATCTCCTATTTTTTCCTTCTCTCCTTTCCAACGTTTCTCTGATCCTAGGCACAGCGGGATATGAAGGGCTGCTCATGAACAGATGCCACTTGTTTGCTGTGTTTCCCCTTCTCTCTCTTACTTTCCCTCTTCTGTTTCACACACTCACATAGATGCATCCAGTCACGTCATACTTAATCATGTTTGGCTGTCTTCCCTATGGGCAGACCTGTTGTTGGGTTTTGTCTTTATGTGCAGTGACTGGGACATTGTAGCAGGTGGGAGGGGCAGAGGCGGTTGGGGTGGGCGGGGGTGTGGGGCCAGCTGGGTGCGTGCTGTCTGAAGGAGAAAGGGTAAGAAGAAAGTGCAGGCGTGCCATTTGACTCCAGGGGCTGTCGTGTCGCAGCTGGCTGTTCCCTACACCTTCATCTGACCTCTCTCAAGTGCATGAGAGGGCAGGAGACCAGAGGAGAGGGGAAAAAAGGAAAAAGCTGTCTCCTCGCTTTTTCTGCATTGCTTATGTTTGGAAATCTTAGTCACACGGTTGTGAAAGATGGTCAGAAGGGGATATGTGCATTAGCTGTGTGATTTGCTCACCAGTGAAAGGGAATCTTTCAAATGCCAAATGTCTTTCTCGGTTTGATTTCCTTCCTTTTTGCTTTTGTCTTTCTTTCCCGCTCTGGGCTGCTTTCACTTTAGTTGGCTTCTCTGGCCTTCAGTCTCGCTCACTTGCTTTTACCCTGTGCTTCCCTCCCTTCAGGCATTCATGTCCATGTTCCAGATTCTAACACAGGAGGGCTGGATAGATGTCATGGACCAGACGCTGGTGGCTGTAGGTCATATGTGGGCTCCAGTTGTAGCCATTTACTTCATCCTCTACCATCTGTTTGCCACCCTGGTGAGGAAGAAATGATGCTGCATGAAATGTAAAGTTAATTAAATAGACTGTTGGAATTGTGTTTTAGTACATTGTAAATTGACAATAGAAATCTATATTAAAACTCTGTATTCTGTGTTTTTCTCTGTTAAAAACTAGTTAGAAGTTTAAAGTGACAAAAGGATACATGGATTTCTTTCTTTATATTTTCAATTAGAGCCATGCCCCTTCATTGTTCTCTCAACTGGCACATCTAATCACAGTTAATCAGACTTGCAGGCGTAAGAAGTGCTGACATTTCAGTGTTTGGCCTTCTGATACGGGGAGCCATCAGCCAGCACAGACGCTCTCTAGATGACTCACAGCTCACTCTAGACAGATAGGATGTCTCCCGTGAGAAAACGAGCAACAAATACAATTACTGAGCGGACTCCATACTTGAAAACATCTTATTATTACTTTAATGATATTAATGACACAGGAAATGTTCAATGGCACTTTGTCTTATTGCATTTTAGATTCTGCTCAGTCTTTTTGTGGCTGTTATTTTGGACAATCTGGAGTTGGATGAAGACTTGAAGAAGCTCAAACAGGTAAGAAGTTTATATCAGATACAGAGGCTCGCTAGTTATGGTAATGGAAATGCTTACTGTTCAAATGAATACTTACCTCATTCCATCTCATAAGCCAAGTTCAGTGTCTGATTTTATTTATTTATTTTTTAAATATAGGATGTACTAGCCATTCTTCAAATGTTTAGATATTAATATTGCCTCATTAAGAACACAAGCCTTGCTGGCAACTATTAAAATCTTTGAAATTCAAGCTAAAAACAAGCTAAACCATCCATGGGTTTTGCAAATAATGTGAATAAAGCTGGTGTCATGACAATGCCTCGCTAAGCTTGTGTGATTTGCCTTGGCGGTCTCGTATTTACTATGGCAATGTACTGTATTGTATATCAGTGAATCGCCAACAGCTTTGTGAGGGGTATTTTCAGATTTTATGTGTTGCAGTGTTGTAGTGGAGCTACGGGATGCTGTTTTTTATACTGGCTTATTTGCAAAGCTGTCGAGTCATCTATAGTTTCCACCTTCTCTTGTTAATCTTCTTTCTGCTTATTTATTCTTCTGCTGCCATTAGATCCTTTTACACAGGAGTACAAAATTGTTATACTGATTGGGGCAGTCGGCTGATTCTTTTACCATTTGTTTTTTGAGTATGTTTAGCACTGTTGCATAAAAAGACTCTTTTTATGCAAGTTTTTCCTGTTTTATATATATATTATTATATAAATTGGATGCAGTATATAGGTAGGGTGACTAACCGTCCTCTTTTTTTGCACTTGGTGACTTGTAAAAGCCTATATGACATGTTTTATTTCACCATTCATTAACTGCACAGAGAAGACATTGTTTACATATGTTAAAGTTTTCTTTAAGCAAACAGTATTATTAAAGTTCTTCACGACTGACCCAAGTGTCCTCTCTTTTGGAAATCAAAATATGGTCACCCTCATATAGGGTAACATGAAAAAAACATTGTGTAACATTGTTCACACGCCACACTTTAACAACAGATTCTAACCTCTGCAATAGCAGTAGTTCAAAAAGTAAAAAATGGAAAACAAATGAAACAAAAACAAAATGTCACAAATTGGACTAAACAATGAAATGAATTCTACACATGTACTATATCCACAAAATTGTTGCTTCATTTTTCAGACTTTTGAATCGTCTTCTAGTTTAAAACTCAAATCATGGCTAACTTGCACCACTCCACTCCTAGTGTTCTCACCCTACGAAAAGCTTAACAGAGACATACTAAAGATTTAAGCCACTGATTATTTTTGCGTTCTCTTTGTATCCATACAAAACCTTTACACAATTGTTTAATCAACTTGAATAGCATTGTGTACACACGCGCTCATATAAACTGTGTACCAGTAGATGGCTGGCAGGTCTCAGCTTCCTTGGACAGGTTATTTCCCACAGCTGAGTGATTAGGTGCAGTGAGTGTAAAATTGCCTATTTTACAGGTGCTTCAATCATGGATACAGGGCTGACTATAAATAAATGATAGATGGTAATCACCCTCCCTTCATGAGACGGCTTCTGCAAACATTTGGCAAAGGCCCAACAACAGGTCCAGCATATCTAAGAAATACACATGTAGGTCATGAGGGATGAGAAACCAATCACGGTGTATGTGATGGGTAATTTTTGCCTGGTTCTTGATGAATGACTTGACTGACTATTTGACTCACTATTTATCACAGGTGTGAGTTGTATTCATGACAAGCACTTTAAAAAAAAAAAGAATTTTTTTTTTTTGTTTCTTTTCAGCTCAAAAATTGTTTTGTTACTAAAAGTATTGTGATTACAGACTGGATATCAATTAATATTTAGAGTAAGAATGCGACACCAAAGCCATGTGTGTGCATGTTGTCCTCCCTGAGACATTTTTAATCCTTTCTTCTTCACAGTTGGCTGAGCACAGTGACAGATGCTGTGTTCAAATTAATTGGAAATAATGGAACAACAGAATAAACTATTCAAAGAGTGACTTCATACAAATCGTAGAATGTTACCTTGTATATTATATGAATTTTCATATTTTTATATCAGTGTGTATGCTGAGTCTCTGCTTTAGGTAGAAAGACCCACAGTACAGGGAACACTGCATACAGTGCGTAATTAGTGGTATTATTAGCTCAATGCGAGCAGTGCTTTTACCGTAATGTTGAACAATGAGTTTTAAATTACTGAGGGGAAAATTATGCTTTCGAAGGTGGTTGGTGACATTGTTTGTCTTTCACGGCTCTGGTCACGCTCTTTGTGTTTCAGAAATATCAGTTGTAAAACCTGTCAAACATGTCAGCTCCCCTTAACCTCCATTGTGTTTAGCTTCCACCCATGAAAAATGTCAGGACCAGTGTGGTTGCAGGCAGAAAGATGGGCTAGTGGGCTAGCAGTAGCTTTATGTATGCGTATCTCTGATTTGGTGTCAAGCCTTTGGAAGAGTCACAGTTCAGTTATGCAGATTTCCCCCCCGTGTGTGTTATGCCACTGCCATTGTTATGTACTATGTAATCTCTTTAAACCTGATGTCCACACAGGTCAAGATTTTGGTGTCAAAAGCTTTCTGTTTGTAGTCTGCTGTAATCTTAGCTCTATTGAGTAGACACATTTGAACTGGCTTTGTTTGCATGAAGATAAGAGTGAAGTTTAAATCGGAAAACCATCAGTTTTTGTCTACTGGCAAGCTAGGTTAGCTAACCTAGCAAGCTAGCTTTTTATTTATCTGCACTTGTGAAAAATCAGCGGATGGAACTGGACGTCTCAGCTCAGAATCCAAGGGATACAGCAGAAGCCCTGAAAAAATGACCGGTGTCCTCAGATGCTAAGTCAGCAGACCAGTTTGCAGAATGTTTTCTACGTGAAATCCATCATAGTCTTGTTATATACTCCTCTCTGACATTAACATGATAAATGACTCCTAATGAACATATACTGGTCTAATTTATTTCGTTTGATTTAGTGCACTGGTGTGTAGTGGTTAATGCTGTTACCTCACAGCAAGAAGGTTCCAGGTTCAGTTGAGAACAACTAGGAGTTTGCATGATCTCTTTGTAACTGTGTGGTTTTCCACTGGGAACTGTGGTTTTCTCCCAGTCCAAAGACATAATTGTTGGGTATTTTGGTGTGAGTAAACATGGTTGTCTGTCTCTTTTTTACCCCTGTCATGTGCTGGCGTCCTGTGACAGCTGGGACGGGCTTCAGCCCTCCTGTGGTTAAGAAAACAGATGGGTTGATGGATTCAAATCAGTTAAATAAGATGTCTTATTAAGATCCATGCACAGTAGTTCACAGTTCTTCTGATTATTTGCTCTGGGGAACACTGGCAGGTTACATTCTTTTCTTGAACCATTTCCTGCAGGTATTTATAATGTTATTTAGTCAGCTTAATGTTTGACTGGTCCAACTTGGAAATAAATTTTCCTGTCAGGCATATTAGGTCAGCAGTATCCTCTTTAGAACAGTTCTATAGCCTCTTAAACACATATTTTCTGAAGATCCAAGATGACGCCCCCCCCTTATTTGTCTTTATTCTTTTACTGAGTGTAAGGGAAACGTGAGCAGGAGTATAAAGGCACTGTGATCAAGGGGATCAAACTTTCTATGCTGTGTTATCTGATTGGTTTAATGATGCATGAGGTTTTGGCAGGTTTAACAGTCGTGAATCAGTGCATTGTAATCAGAGAGCCTGGAAGCAGGAGTATAGTTATGCTTGTATGCACACAGGCACATTCAACTATGCATGCACTGTATGCACATATAAAGAGGGATCATGGATAATCACAGACATGACAGTAAGCAGGACTGCAGCTGATTAACAAACTGGCTTATTCCTCCACACTCAAGCATCATGAGTACAAAAGTAACAGGAAAGTCTTATTGGTTCTTGAACACACACATACACAGATGTTCATCCTCCACTCATCAATGTTGATTAGGATTGTGTATTTATTGCTTGAGATGAAATTAGATGGAAATGCATAATGAAAGGAGGACCGGGACAGGAGATGACTAGACAGAAATGAAAGGAGGAAGGAGATCCCTG
The DNA here is from genome assembly GCF_057382275.1 of Copadichromis virginalis. Lineage (NCBI taxonomy): Eukaryota > Metazoa > Chordata > Actinopteri > Cichliformes > Cichlidae > Copadichromis > Copadichromis virginalis. The sequence continues at coordinate 17,599,134 of NC_140633.1, forward strand.
CCACACACACACTAGGCGCACACACTCATTCACAGCCCCCTAGGTGTGCTTTAGTACACAACTAATAGGAAACTCCCTCACAGGGTGACTGTGACTCAGGTGGTGGGGCAAGCTGTCCACTAATCACAACGTTGGCGGCACCTCCACCTGTCAAACGTCCTCAGTCAAATCACCATTCAAATCCCAATCTTTGATCAAGTGACTGACCAGGAGTGAGAACAAGGTGAAGTCATGCATGCAAGACAAGAATTATAGAGGAGGGAAATGTTTTTACTATCTTATGTTACTCTTTTTTTGTATTAATAAGTTAATCATCATAATAATCGATTAAGGTTTAGTAATTTTGTTAACAGTGCTCATAAAACCACAGGCGGTATGCATATCTAAATTGTGAGTGAAACCTTTTCAAAAGGAGGAGGTTGCATGTTGTTGCTGCCTGCTATTGTGCTACCTTCATCTATGCTGCCATAGTTTGGTGGGCTATGTGGTGAGAGAGACTGATGGCCTGTCTTCATCCAACAAACTGTTCCTACTCGCAGAACAGTGCAGGACCAGAGGCTAGGAGCTTGAAAGGGAAGGGGGATGTTTATAGAGTGCCCGAAGATAGAGAAAGGTGTTTACCCCTAAAGGCAATGATGATGATAATAATGCATTTTTTATTTGTGCAAGGTATGAATTGTCAGTAGTGAAAAATCAGTTTCTTATTGCACACACACACTGATTTTTGCATATCTGTTTGTTTGGGTGAAGCTGAATATTCTAGCAACCAAACAGGTCCTCAGGCCTGGTAGATGAGTCATGAGGAACATATTTGCAAAATACTTAAAGGGGACAAGAAGAAAGTCAGAAAAGCTGAAAGCTATGCTGCCTTACAATTTGCAGTCGGTTAACAAATACAAACAAACTGACATTTGAATCCTATGCAGTCTTTTCCTTCTGTTCTTTGACACTTTCTCTCTGGCTTTTAAATTATTTTATAGTTTTATGTGGAAAGGGCAGAGGACAGGTAAAGGCATTGAGATTGTCTTTTTGTCCATCAGTGTTGGCAAGCTTATTTTAAACAGCTGCAGGTATATCCCATATAGTGCAGCTGTTGATCAGAATTCCTTAAAGAGCAACATTTGCACTATATAGAACAGAATATAAGCTTTTTTTTCCAGTGCCTTTACCTGTCACAAGACATGTAAGTGTACTATGTGAGCATTAACTCATTTGCAATAAAAGATAAATTTATAAGGGAACTTGACCAGCAGCATTATTGATATTGTAATAATATCATTGTCGCTTTTCCCACAATAAGTGTGTCTTGAAAATCTGATGTTGTGACATAACAGTTGGGTATGAATGAGGTAGAGAATGATTAATTACTATTGTACAACGGTGACAGGAGCATGCTGTATCATTGTTGCAATAGTGATCCTTTAATTACTTTAACATGTCTTTATATAAATTCTGAGAAAAAACAAAGGCTACTCTACATTTGTGTGAATATGATGTAGCTTGTTTGGACATGTCAGTTCTGTCTTCTCTTATATCTGTGCTGGAACCTCCATATTTTGTTAAATGTTTAACATTAAAAATCTTTTTTTTCAGAAGAATTTCGTTTAACCAGAAGCGTTGAAAAGTTTTATTGTTTTATTACCTCCCACTAGAGATTTCATTATTTATGAATTAAAGTAAAAGCCTGTCCTCAATCTTCTTGATTTAATGGACCAAGGACTTATTTGGGGATCTAGCAGAGGGGGAGAAAGGCGAGGAAAACAGAGGGAGCGGAGAAGAAAAGAGCATATCCCCTTAGAGAATCCCAAAACAATGTTTTCTTATCTTTTCAATGTCACTTTCAGTTATCTATTAAAAACACTCCCATTTTCTGAAACTAGCATCAGCACACACAATAAAACACAGGCACATGCACATTTTTTTAAAAGAAAGAAGTCTTTATCGAAATGTAATTTTAAGTGATTTTTTTTTCATGTTTATTATGTTTGCTTTGGGCTGTCGTCGCACATTCATGGCAAGAGTTTCCAACATGTAGGCATACAGAATATCTGACAGTATTTTCATACTTTTGGATCTAAAAAGGAAAGACTATAATAGGGGAAAAAACAAGAGGCTACGTGAGACCAAGAAAGGCAAGCATGGGGATACAAAACAAAAATTAGGTTCAACATACCCCCTTAACCCATTAATCTTTTTTAAGCCCAAAGCAACATAGCTGAACGTGATACAGTTTTGGACTTTCAGACAATGGCACCTGCAGTTGTTTTGAGTATCAGGGGTAGCTATTAGAGGTTTATGGGCTGTGTGGCTTTACAGCAACTCCGCAGTATGCCTCATTACCCAACTAATGTGAAGAAAGAGGGTGACCCTGCTTACTCGCTCTCTGATCTCCTTCCACTGGGTATTGCAGCTTTAGGCTCACAGGCCTGGGGAAGACTTTGAGGAATGTGGAATGCAAATAGGTTGTTTCCAATTACAATGACCGTGCGTGTTTTTGAATTTTTCAGCATTTTAATATTGGCATATATCATGGCTAAAATTGTTGAGCTGGCACAAATTCATAAAAAGAGAGCGACACACACTGCAGATGTGCCGAATGATGGATTGCACAGCAAGTAAAGCTGTGTTATTATTACGAAAATGTGCCGTCTGGGGTCACGCACGCACACATCCTCACGCGTACACAGCTGTTGTCTGGTGGGGCTGGTGAAAGGCAGGCTGAATGGTAAAATGCAGATGATTTTATGCACTCCCACAGGCATTTGACGGATGTGTGTGGGCCGCAGTTTGGTAGGCGGCTGTTCATGAGTTCCTCATTGTTTGGCCACTCGCAAATATTATCGGTGTTTGCGTGAGCTAGATTCGCTTTACAGGACTGAGAGTTCAGAAGGAATATTAATACTGTAGACACTAACCTGCTTGAGTCATTCTTCTAATTCACAGATCCATTTGTCCTTCTGCTAAATGGGATTTTTATCCGAATGGAGCTGTTCTTGCAGCTGTAAAATGAAGCTATCATGAAAAGTTTGGGTGTTCACCTGCAGATGGATAAAAGTATTACTATTGGATAACAAGGTGAACTTCATCTTTATACAGGGCTTTGCTTCTTTCTACCAGCAAAGAAAGAAAAGCAGTTGATTTTTCCCTCTGAATTCTCTCAATCTTCAATACTCTCTGGCTCTGGCTATTTCAATCCTGACTTCTTCATGCTCTCCCTGAACTACGGCTATGACTGAATTGGGTTTAATGCTTAATGCTAATGGTCAGTATTAGTTTTTTTCACCCCTCTCAGCCATGGTCAAGAGAGCTGTGGAAATCCCAGATGGAAAGTTCCCTAGCTCAGCGGAGCCTGAAATTGGCTTGAATGAAGGGGGAAGCAGTGGCAGGTCACCTGAATGGGTCTCAAGGCAAAGCACATTAGTCTTGGCTCCATTGTAACTGCGCCATGCATTAAATCTCATCAGTGGCAGGGAAAGCAGTAGTTTTGATTTATCAGCCGTTAACTATGACACAAAAAGAAATTCCTTTTTTTCCCACGTGCATATGTGCACATAGACATACAAGTGGAATATAAATATCCCACATTTGTCACGTGCACACACGTACTTTTAGTGCTTATTCCTTAAGGCGTATATAACAAAGCACATAGGGCAGCGAATGCAAGCTGTCACTTATAATGCTGTTTTAGTGTTCAGGAAAATATTTATCCCTTTCACTGTTGCTCCAACACGTTCACTGTGCACGGTGCAGTTAGCTAATGTCATGTGTTGTTGCTTTGAAGAGTCCTTGTTCGATCAGAGCGTGAGACTTAACCAAGCCCATATGGAAAAGAAATAGTAAAAACATACATGATTTACTCATGAAAGTGGCCACTTTCTCATTACTTTCATATATTTTTTTAGTAAGTATATAAAACATACAAGTTTCATTATATAATTTTTCAAGGGATCTTATATGTGCTTTCACTCCTGTATGCTTTTCATACAAGTTTCATACAAGACAGATAAAAACTTTATAAGATTTATATATATCTTTTCCATATGGGAGTGTAAAGTTGTGAGATGTTAAAGTAAAACAAAACAAAGAGCTGCAAACTGGATAACAATGCAGAGCTGGGGATAAATCTCAGTGCAGTCATACGTTTGTTTATTGCAGTCACAGTAATAATTTGATCAATGTTTAAAACAAAACTATTTATTCTAGTGCCTTAAAGCTTGTAAAGCCTTAAACTAAGTACTAGATATGTTCATAATACTTGATTGTACCAGTTTGGCCAGGGTTCTTTTCTTCTTTTTTTAAATCTTTGCCTTGATAGCAACAGTATTGATACATTATTACAGTACGGTGAAAACCTGACAAAGAGGCACTTTCATTTTCAGGAACACATAAAATCAGTAAATCTGCAGAGAATAGATTTTGTGTGAAAGCAATCTCTTCTTCCTCATTCTTGTTTACTTTATTGATTTTACAGACAGAAGACCTGCTGCGTTAGCATAGTTGGTGATCTATGGCAGCTTATGAGTGTAACTACACATACAGGCGAAGCTTTCACAGAGAAGATTTCCACAGTGTTAGAAGTCGAGGAAACTATGCATTGCACTACACTCGCCACCCCAAACAGCAATCTGTGGCACAGTGGACTCTGATCAACGTTCCATTGATAAATTTAAATGTAAATTCGATGCATGTGAGTATGAATAAGTGTGTCTAGCTCACACGACAGTGAAGGTTTTTGGTTTTTTTGGGGGGTTTTTTTCTTACAAGAGGATGAAAAAATTAGAGGTCAGTGAGGGAAGGAATAAATGGAATCTGAACCTGAAACTGAGATCGTGAAATTTAATGCTAACTTTTTTTTTAATATCTTTCAAGAAACCCAAGGATGATTTATAAAAGAGTATAAATATTTAAACAAATATATAAATATACAAAAAACAAAAGGCTAGAGGTTGAAGGCTTAGTTGTAGAGATGACTTTTGATGAGTTTCTTGAAGGACTCCATTGACGGGGCATTGCAAAGCTCTTTTGGGAGAAAGTTCCAGAGGGTGGGAGCTGCCACACTGAAGGCTCTGTCCCATGGCTGGGGATCTTAGCATCTGAGACTTTGTGTATGGGTGGAGCAGGTCACACAGGTACTGAGGGACCCGGGCTTTAAGGGATTTGTAAGTGAGAAGAAGGAACTTGTAAGGATGATCTTATATAAAGAAACACTGAGACTTTGAGTTTGATAGAAAAGAACAAGTTCTGTAAAGGATAGAGGGAAATCTTTGCTTTGTTGCATTGTTGTAGCAGATAAGGGTGTAGGGGTTTGTTGAAGGTGCACATCTCACTGAGTTGGCCCAATTGATTAGTACCCTTGGGAGCCAGGAGGTCCATATTAATGATGTGTGTGTGTGTGTGCGTGTGTGTGTGTGTTTCAAGTTTCAGTAAAAGAACTGCAGCACTGAAAATAAGCTCACGATTGTGCTCAAAACATTTTTTTTCCTATTCTGTGCTCTTGCAGCAAACACAGCACACAGTTCTTTTAAATAATGACTTGTTTTACATCTTGAAATCCATTTGTCTTTTTTTTTTTTTCAATCATCAATTAAGTTTTGTGTCGTTATTTTTGCCGGCTTGTCTCTTTTACCTTTTTTTAGTCTCAGTCTCTCTTTCTGCCCTGTGTCTATCTTGGGAGTCAGTATAGACAGAAAGCCTAGGCAAGAGAACGCTGGTGCATAATTCCATCTTCACAGTATGCCACACACCCACTCAGGGTAAAGGAGAAGCTCCAACATTTTAGTCTGCTAAAAACAAAAAGAGGAAGTGGATAGGCAGATTTCCATCCCTTCCTTTCTCAGGTTTCTCTGTTCTCTGGCTGTTATCCCTCAGATCCGAGAGGCTGTTCCAGTCATTTGGTCGCTCACAGTCAGACAGCTGCTGACAGAAATACCTATACGGGGAACAGAACGCAGGGACGTTTTTATCAGCAGACAGACAGTCACACAACGCCACGACTGACAGAGAAATATTCACAGAGCCCAGTCAATATATTTCACAGCAGTTACCTTCTTCGAATGATAAGCTCCAGTTCCCCTCGTAGGCCTAATCTGCAATGCATCAGGGATTATCTCCATGCACCCATACAGAGAATACCTGCAAGAGAATTTCAGTCAGCCCCCCCAATATGTAATTAATGGAAATAATTGGTTTTAGTCCCTTTGTCATCTTTTGATTTCACCAGTCTGCGCTGCATTGCTTAAGCCCGCACACATGCACATTATTCTGTCATTATTGTTTCTTTTCTCCATTAACCCCTCCAGAGTAATCTTTCTTTTTTTTTTATCTTCTGTTGCCTTCTCCCTTCTTTTCTGAAAAGTAAGTGGGATCTCATCCTAAACGTGGTTGTCTGTACTGTATGTGTTGTGAGTGTTGTAGGTAAGTGTGTTGCTGCCATCATCTGGCAGAAATATAAAGCTGCACCCTCAAAGCCGTTACCTCTGGATATCCCACACATAACCTCACACCTTCTGCTTATGAATAGCAATGAAAACCTGCAGATCTCAAGATCAAAAACCTTCATACAACCCGAACTCAGTCTAACCGTTCCCATTTCCCCCCTCCTTGGTTTCTAACTTAAATCCCTCTCTTCTCATGCTGTCAAGGCCGACTGCATTCTTTAAGAGTGCCCTGCAGTTCTGTTCTGTGCTTAAACTGCCTCTCATCCTCCCTCTGTTAGCTCAAGCAAAGCGAAGCCAATGCTGACACCAAAGAGAAGCTCCCTCTACGACTCAGGATCTTTGAAAAGTTCCCCAACAGACCTCAGATGGTGAAAATTTCCAAGCTTCCATCTGATTTCACTGTGCCCAGGATCAGGTAAACACACACCTTAAACACAAAAACTTTACATAATTTGGGCTATTTTTTGTCATGAAGAGAAAATGAAGAACGATATCCACCAGAGCTAAAAAGATACACAGACATTTAAAGTGAGCTAGATTAAATATAGGGACAATGTTATGTTAAGTAGTAATTCTCAGTGTGGGTTTATGAGTGTGGGTTTTAACAGAGACCACCAAAGATGTGAAGCTTTTGAATTCCACCAGTAGTTTCCAGACATTATGCAAACAAAGTAAAAAGTAACGTTTTCATTCCTGCTCCTAGTTTAAAGCAGCTAGTTGGTCATTTGCAAAACAGACTTTTTATGTTCTGCAGCCTTTAGCGGTAAAACTGAACTATATTTGATGCAAAGTCCGGCTCATAATTTAGCTTTATTGTTTAGTTGCCGAGTAGTGCAGGGCCGAGTCCTTCACCCTAAAGAAATCTCCCTCTGCAGCCCATCTGCTGGGTTGCTGCACTAAGAGCTTCCACTGCAGCTGAATTTGCACTGATGTAATTATGCGTCTAAGATAAGCTTTATAAATTTGTGATCGTCTACTTCTGAATATGGATTTCTTTAGGGGGACACCGTACATTAAAATTCATGATATTTCTGTGCGTGCTGTTTGTCGTGTACTTTAGGGAGAGTTTTATGAAGCAGTTCATCGATCGTCAGCAACAGGATACCAGCTGTCTGTTCCGGCGTCTCCCCTCCGCTTCATCCTCCTCTTGTGACCACTCCAAACGCTCAGCAATTGAAGACAACAAATATATTGACCAAAAGGTGCTTTCACAGACTTCTTTGCCTGCTCGCTTACATGCTATTCCTTTCTTTGTCTCTGTGACTGTAAATATACAGCAAAATGAAGCAGATTGCCACGTTGTACCTAATATTTACAGCTGTGTAGGTTTTTTTTTTTTTTTAACTGACCGTGCTTTCTTAGCTTCGAAGGTCAATATTTAGCATCCGAGCTCGTAACCTCCTGGAGAAAGAAACTACAATCAATAAAATCCTACGGTAAGACACGACTACACCTGAGTAATTGTGACAAACTGTGCTAAATTTGATTAATACACGTATCGTACGCCAGCTCGCGCATCACAGTGAAATGAGGATATTAATATGCTGCAATAAACTATAATGTAACTTATATTTCTGTAACATGTTCACGTTTCATCCGCCTCTGTTCTAAATTTAACCTGCGCGTACAGACATCTTTTGACCATCTACTCCCTGCTTTTAGGCAATCAGTTATTTGCATGTTTTTGCTTTTTTACAGTAATTCATACACTTTCAGTTTTATACCTTCCTTAAAGACTTGAGTTAAATATGTTTACAATGCATTATCCATAGTCATAAAAATGCATCGTGGGCTCTGCGTGGGTGAAACTAATAATGTGTGTACATATTAGGTGTAGCTGTGCCACAGCAGCACTCTTGTATTGTTAATGCTTCTCTCTGTTTTTTGTTTTGTTTTGTTTTATTCGGCACACACACACACTCAGACGCACACACAGGCCCACTTCAGACTCATTTACTGTTGCGATGAAGTAAATGGATAATTTGCTGTTCAGCATGGCAGAGCTGGCACTAAGTGCAGATTAGCTTGCCGGCACCGTGTCCAATCCGTCCCCCCTCCCCTTCCATTCCAATATTCTGTCAGTCTGAAAGATAGACAGCTTATCAGTAGTCATAACACGATCTGTCTGGCCAGCCATCCTCCACACAAGCACACAATTAGGCTCACATACCAGCATAGTCAAACACACGCGCAGTCCAGCATACGCAGGAATTCATGCGTGCTTATTGCCAGTAAACAAGCAATCGCTCAGAGTCTCCATAAATGATTAAAGTACACACGTTGCTGGTGCCACAATGTCATTAGCTCTGTTCTGGTACATGGCTCTGCTGTTAGTCAGAACAGACAGTAATGATCAGAGTCTCTCTCTCACTCACACACACACACAAACACTGACTAATGGAATGATTCAAACCAGTTTCACAATGGTAGACTGGGTTACTACAGTCCTCTTATGGTTCCAGACTGACAAAAGCCAGAGATGACTTGTTACACTAAAAGATGGACAAGAGCTAACTATCTTGTCACACTAGGGGTGGGAATTCTAGTGCAACTTATGATATTTTGATATCACGATATGCTACAACAACACGGCGATTCTTAGGTGCTTGCAAGGCAGTTATGAATGAGTAACTAAAGAAGGGGAAAATACTCTTAAAAAGGCAAAAGTGTATTTATTGGCAGCACTGTGGTGTCAGTGTTTGTCTGTACTGAGCATTATTTAATATGAAATTTTTTATTAATGTGCCAATTCAGTTACTTCTCTAATATTATGCCCCCCACTGTCAGTAATAGCTGCCATTTTCCTGTCCTTTGAGTTTCTTCCTCTTCACTGCAAGCTGATTAGCTTCAATTAACTGTACCCTCATTCACTGGATAAACAGCACCGTCTGGAATCATGAACTAGTGACTACATGTCTTTATAAAAAATTGGTACTTGATAACAAGAGGTAGCAAGGCAGTATATAGTTTTATTGGTATTGCAAACTGTATTGTGTCTGTGTTTCCAAGCGCTTGCACAACACAGCGGATACAAAGTGGATCTTTTGAAGGCCAGCCTGCCAAAGAACGCTCCATACTCAGTGTCCAGCATCACGTGCGGCAAGAGCGCAGGTCTGACGTACACTTTGATGCACAGACAGAAACTTAGACACTTGTGCTTTACTGTCGAGACCTTGTATCTTATGGTCTGCTTTTTGCGTCTGCAGATCTCTGCGACATGGTTCTACTAGTCAGAGGATCAGCCGAGGGAAATCGCTGGAGACTCTCACTCAGGATGTCAGTACAAAGTCACATCCCAGCACATACTTTGCACTAGGCTTGTTTGTTGCCAGATAAAGCGCTTCTGATTCTATGGTCCTTAAAAATATATCTCAGTATATGCAAGAAGTGTAAGAAGATGACAGGGAATTTCTGTAATAAAAAAATGAGTCATATATATTGTCTATTTTTTTCTTTCCCCAGCATTCCAGCACAGTGCGTTATCGTAATGCCCAGAGAGAGGATAGCGAGATCAAGATGATCCAAGAAAAGAAAGAACAAGCTGAAATGAAAAGGTTTTCACACACAATATTATAATTACGTTAAATCAAGTTCTTCACCAAAAAGTAACTCAGTTAAGTATGGCTAAACAATGGTTTATTCTCTGACGTGATTGATATGAAGTCACTGGTATTTTCTCCACGTCTTTGCTTGTGTGGCTGAGCAGGAAGGTTCAGGAGGAGGAGCTGAGGGAGAACCATCCTTACTTCGATAAGCCTCTTTTTATCGTGGGGCGTGAGCACCGTTTCAGGAACTTCTGCAGGATGATTGTTCGAGCTCGCTTCAATGCGTAAGACTGGTCTTAAATCTAAACTAACAGACACACACACATACAGTGTTTATATGAATCTTTGTAGTAAGAAAATGTTTTGAACCTTATGTTTTCTGTCTGTCTGTATGTTTTTTGTGTGTGTGTTTTTTGTTTTTCTATGACTTCATATGTAGATCAAAAACTGATCCAATAACTGGAGCAGTGAAGAACACCAAATACCACCAGCTGTAGTAAGTGTGATGAATTATTGATTGCCTGACTCTCCATCGATCTGTTCATTGTGCAACAGTGGAATACTCATTAATTCTGTGGCTTATTATTTGTCTGTTGTGCTTCCCCAAACTGTGGTAAGGAATGAAAATTGTGAAGTGAAGAGCTGTGAAATATATTTCACCCATTATGCAGCCTGATAGTAATTCAGCCGAGCAGAGAAACTGATTACTGAAGTGAGAAGCAGAGCAGTCCTTTGTATCAGATACCGTTGGTGCCTGGGGACATCTTGCTGTAAAACAGATCGGCCTGCTCACACGTGCACACAGACACACACACACTAAGATTTATTCACTCTCACTTTCTGATACCTTTCCCCACTCATCCTTGTTCTCTCTTTGTCTTGCCGTACCTATCTTTTTTTATATTGTATTAGTGTTTTTCTGGCTAGCAAACCAAATTGCTCTCTTGGCCTACTTACTGTATACCAAACCTACTTTTTCTTTGCGTGAAATCTGATGTGCGTTTCCCTGCAGTGATCTTCTGGGCTTAGTCACCTATCTGGACTGGGTTATGATTGTTGTGACCATCTGCTCTTGCATCTCCATGATGTTCGAATCCCCCTTCACCAGGGTTATGCACGCCCCCACCCTTCAGGTATTAAAAAGATGACTGATGGTTCATGAACAGTCAAGCGCAGGGATAAATGCACTAAACCAGTGGCGTCTGTTTCAGATTGGGGAGTATGTATTTGTGATCTTCATGAGCATTGAGCTCAACCTGAAGATCATGGCCGACGGTCTGTTCTTCACCCCGACAGCTGTCATCAGAGACTTTGGAGGCGTCATGGACATCTTTATCTATCTCGTGAGAAATCTAATATAAATATTGCTTCATCGTGTTTTTCCATTTAGTCGAGTGAGGGTACATAGACCAAATGCAAAGATATTATGCATTTTTGTTTGCTATTAACTATTATAGGAGTATTTTGGACCTTTTAACATTCATATGACTTTCCAGAAAATTTTACATCTGACAACCACCTCACAGATTTGTTGTTGCTGCAAATGTTGCCTTACTTAGAGTTACGCAGTAACCATATGAATCAAAAACTGTATCCAGTTTTAGTGCCTTACTATCATGATTTTTTTTGAAAGCTGCAGTTTTGATGTGAAATAGAAGTGGTCAATAGAAGAAATATTTTATGCTGAATGTTATTCAGGCTTCAAAGTTGGAGAGTCTTTGGTTTGGGTTCAGTAGATCAGGTTTGTCCAATGTTTAGTACTGAGAGAAATGAAAAGAGAATGGATAGTTTCAGTGTTGTTGTTGGAAACTAAAATATGAATCACGTTGCTGTAAAATCAGTAGGATGCTATTCATGCTTGCTTTGCTGTGTTCGCTGTAGGTGAGTCTGATCTTTCTGTGCTGGCTACCTCCTGACGTTCCTCCTGAGTCTGGGGCTCAGCTGCTGATGATGCTGCGCTGCCTGCGTCCGCTCAGGATCTTCAAGCTGGTACCCCAGATGAGGAAGGTGGTGCGGGAGGTTCTCAAAGGATTCAAGGAGATTTTTCTGGTTAGCACCTGTTTGCATTTTCCACCTGTGTGTGGCAGAGTGTGTGACTTTTTTTTTTAATATACCAGATAACAAGACAAATAGATTATTTTATCTACAGTAGCGGCAGATTATTGTTTTTTATTAATGAGGGAAACAAAAAAAAAACCTTCTCGTGAATTTCGATTAATATAACTCAGTCTTCTCTTACAGGACTTACTATTTTTGCAGGAGAACTATTTAAATAGGGTTCAAATATTTGTTTAAATCAAAATGAACTTTTCTTACCTTAAACTTGATACCTTACCTTCAACCTGACCGCCACACTGCTTATAAAATAAAGTGACACTGCTCAGGAATTTCAGAAAACAAATGGGAAGCTGTATAAAATACAGTAAATGCAATAAAGGAAATAAAGACACAATACAGTGCTTTAAAGATCATAATGCACAGCATGTCGAACAGAAACATTTTTTGTACCAGTCTGTAAATAATAAACAGTTTGAACTTGATGACGTCAACATCAAGAAGGATTTTGACGTCGTTTCAGTTAAGTTGACCAACTTAACTGAAATTTCTCATCCATGGGATAATAAAGGTTTATTCTATTCTATTAATTGAAATTTAGAAAGCAAAATATTTTCCCATCCATGCTTATTTTAGCTACTCAAAAGTTTGAGGTATTCCCTATTGTACTTTTTTGTTTCATATCTGCCAACTGAGACTGCAGGCGGAGTGTTTAGTAATTTTTTTTTAAAAGAGTGTTAAATAATTAATGCCCAAATTTCACATTTCTTTTTTTTTAAAATTCATCTGATCAGTGACTTAGTGATGGCTTAACTTGCATTAGTGCTCACAGTGGCTTCTTCTTATACCCCATTATGTATATTAACCAATTTTATTACAAACTGAGCGCAACTTTTTTCTAAACGGACAGCATGTACCAGCTTTTCTGGAAACTGAATATAGTTATAGTTGTGTTACAATGTTATAGTTACAAAAAATGTGCTGTAGTTATTGATTTTTACTCTGTCTGATTGATTTTCCTGGCTGAGGTTTCTACATCCACTGCTCTCATACTTGGATTATGTTCAACTTGTGTCTTAAATTCCTGATTGATTTTTCTGCAGGTTTCCATTCTGCTCCTCACGCTGATGCTGGTGTTCGCAAGCTTTGGAGTTCAACTGTTCGCCGGAAAGCTTGCCAAGTGCAACGACCCCAGTGTTCTTAAACGGGTACAGCAAGAAACTCCTCACTGACCCACTGTTCTACACTTCCTGCAGAGAACTACAGGCTGAATAAGTAGAAGGGGCCTCCCCAGTCAAATCAATAAACCAGTGTTTCCTTTTATCCTATTTTCTTAACAACAGTCCTCACGCTTTTTTCAGCTTGTGCTAGAACAAAACCTTTTATTTTATAAACAGTTGTTCCAAGATAATTGACTATATCTAGAAAAGTATTTCTTATTTAAGTTAAATGCAAGTGCTTTTTATTTAAGTCTACTGTAATGCACTAGACTTCATTATTGTGAAAGTCTTTGGGTATATTATTTTCATAAATCATGAATCCAAAAATAGCCCTTTTCTTCCATTTCATTAAATGTTCTGATTATTGTTCCTTTCTGTGTTTTGCTGTTAAACTTTGTGGCCTGTCACAGGAGGATTGTCACGGGATATTCCGAATAAACGTCAGTGTTTCCAGAAATCTGAACCTGAAACTGAAGCCTGGAGAAAAGAAACCAGGTTTCTGGGTACCACGGGTCTGGTAAGACTTGTTTTTCTGCTTGTGTGTGCATTTGTTTTTGCACAGCCAGTCATTAATGCACACATTATGACCTCTTCTAGGGCCAATCCACGAAATTTTAATTTTGACAATGTGGGAAATGCCATGCTGGCTCTGTTTGAAGTGCTCTCACTAAAAGGGTGGGTGGAGGTCCGAGATGTCATTATTCACCGTGTTGGACCGGTACTGATCCTTAACATTTCATATAACAATGAATTTTCTCATTTTATGCCTGCAGTGCGTCAGCTGCTCTACACATTTTCTAACTCTTTGTGTCTGCAGATCCATGGCATCTACATTCATGTCTTTGTGTTTCTGGGATGTATGATTGGACTCACTCTGTTTGTGGGTGTTGTCATTGCAAACTTCAATGAGAACAAGGTAAGAGCCGTACTGCGTATACATTATAGTAGATACACCTTCTTGCCTTTTATTGCCTACCACCATACTGTGTGGTATGTGGGGCATTATGGTGTCACTCTGACCACTAGTTAAACAAAACTGACCAATTAAAATGCATCTTGTTTTAGATTTTTGTGAGGCGTGTTCCCCTGTTGTTTGGCATCAGATAGAATAGTGCAACACAAATTAAACCTGGTGATGGTGCAGTTATGTGGTACTCCTTCTAGGCCTCTAGGCTTACAACCACGAGGAGTTAAGATTGTGTCTCATCTCAACAGGGTACTGCTCTGCTAACAGTGGACCAGAGAAGATGGGAGGATCTGAAGAGTCGATTGAAAATAGCCCAACCTCTACACCTACCCCCTCGCCCAGGTTTGAGTGTACATAATAAAATAACATAATACATTTCACCAATGGTTTGCAAAACACAGCTGCAGGCAGCAATAAGAGAACCAAGAAATAGGAACATTTTTTTAAATATACTTTTTTTGCAACATCCCCCAGTGACTGTGTGCAAAACCTGGTAACCAACTACAAGTAACGGCTTACTACTCTGCCATAACAAGTCACGTTTTGGGGATCAAATAGTTTTTTCACTCAATGACAGGCAAATCAATTTATAACGTTTATGCAATGTCTCCCCCAATCACAGTTTTGGTAAACTCTTTTAGTACAGCAGTTAAAAAAAGGTTAAAATAGTCAAACATTACAGTTGAAAAAAAAACTAACTAACTAGCACATCGCACATATAAGACGGCATTAAGTGGCTCAGTATGACAGTGTTATTCATATGTGACCCGCAACAGCACTGGAACTCTGTCACTGAATTACATGTCATTGCTTTCTTTTGCTGCCTGCAAGTGGAAATATTTGTTCAGACTTTATCTGATTTTCCTACCTGAGTTGAAGAAAACTGCCAGCTTTATTACAAAGTAAAATCATGCGGCTGCTCTCCCTTTAGTGATTAGAGTCATGAGAACAGTAGAAGTGCCTCAGAGGCAGTGTGGGAAATTGTCTGTTAGTACAGTTGAGGCTGAGAGCTAACAGAAAATCAATCGCTTAAGTTTTAGTCATCACCGCCGCTTATTCCAGCACCATCAACCTGACTTTGATCCTCATCCAAAGGTCTTCAGTGCAGGCACCACTCACTCACTCACTACCCGTGGTTCATTAAAACACTGAGCTGGTCTGTGCTCACACAGTCACATCCAAAGTACTTACAAACACTCTTTGTGGCCAGCAGTCATATAGTATATAGACTCACAACCTGCAGATTTCATTGTTTGATTTTCCTTGTTTTTTCATTTGATATTAAATGATCCTTGAAAGTGGGCAAAAGAAACCACTATATAATATTTAGGAACATTATATTTTTGAAATATGATGCTTAAGTAGGTTAAAAGTGTCTCACAAACACAACACAACACGTCATGCCACTAAAGAAACAGCTGAGAAACAAAGGCATTGACGTTTATCAGTCTGGAAAGAGTTACAAAGCCATTTCTAAGGCTTTGGGACTCCAGTGAACCACGATGAGAGCCATTATCCACAAATGGAGGAAACTTGGAACAGTGGTGAGCGTTCCCAGGATTAACCTATCAAATTACTCTAAGAGTCCATCAACGACTCATCCAGGAGGTCGCAAAATAACCCAGAACAACATCTGAAGAACTGCAGGCCTTACCTGCCTCAGTTAAAGTCACAGTGCATGTTTCATCAAAAAGGAAGAGAGTGGGCAAGAATGGCCTCAGTGGAACAATCCAACTCGAATATTCTGTCGACTGACGAGAAAAAAGTGGGACTTTTTGGAAGGTTGTAGTCCCGTTACGTCTGGTGTAAAATGAACAGCATTTCAAAGAACAGTCAGTGAAACATGCTGGTGGGGCTTCCTTGCTGCCTCATGATGCTGTCATTGATGAAATCATGAATTTTGCTCTCTAACAGAAGATCCTGTAGGAGAATGTCCGGCCATCAGTTCATACCCTGAAGTTCAAGCACACATTGGGTAATGCAGGAGGACGATCTCTTAATGACTCAAAAAAAGACAAAACAAAATGAAGTTTTTGGAGTGACCCAATCAAAGATCGTCTGATTGAGATGTTTGGCATGACCTTTAACAGGCCGTTCATGCTCAAAAACCCTCCAGTGTGTCTGAATTAAACAATTCTGCAAAGAGGAGTTGGCCAAAGTGATCTGAAAGGCTCATAGAATAAAAGTCGCAAAGACACTGCATTCAGACTATGAATGTATTCTGCCTTAGATAACTTAGATTTGATAAGATTAGAAAGGTTTTCTAAATATGCTTAAGAGGATCAACATTTTGGTTCATGAAGTGCAGAAGCTGCCGTTTGAGACAGCCTGTCCAAAAAACTTGCCAAATTCACAAAAACTTAAGCATGTTGGCATGTTTTTCCCTTTATCTACTTGAATAAATATGCTGCACTAAAGTCTCATTGGCCAGGTAATAATAATCGAACAGTCTATGAGTGCCATCTGTTGGACAGTAGGGGTTACTACTGAAAGTTAAATCACCCGGGTTATTCAATACAAGAGCCTTTTCAGACATTTATAACTGATCACTGATGATCAAAAATGCCACAATTCTCCAAAATCGTTGTTTAGGTTTCACTGAATTTTTTTGCCTTCTTTTGTGCTTGACAGAGAACGGAGGTTTCCGGGCCAAGATGTACGACATTACTCAGCATCCCTTCTTCAAACGGGGCATTGCTGTGCTGGTACTGGCACAATCTGTCCTCCTCTCAGTCAAGGTAACACCTCATTTAACAGTATATGACGCCGTATTACCTGAGAGTGCTTCTAATTGTCTTTGTTCAGTTTACACTCTCAGCTGGCTTTTTAATTATCGCAGATGTGAACCCAATTTTATATGTATGAACTGACGTCGGTCTTTTTGTGTTTTTCCTCAGTGGAATGTAGGTGATGACGGTGTAACATTTCCCCTTGCCACTATGTCTGTAGTTTTTACCTTCATATTCGTCCTGGAGGTGAGCCTGTTTTGGGGGGGATGGCTGGGGTATTTGTAATGTACCTGAGTGGCTTTATTTACTTTACTGCTGCTGTTGTTTTATAGGTGACAATGAAGCTGATAGCCATGTCCCCCGCTGGTTACTGGCAGAGTCGACGAAATCGGTATGACCTCCTGGTTACATCGCTCGGTGTCATCTGGATTGTTCTGCACTTTTCCTTACTGGTTAGAAAAATCTGTTAAACAAATTCAAATTCAGTCAGTATTATTGATTTTTTTTCACTACAGCTAAAATTACTGTACAATTTTCTACTCCAGAATGCGTACACCTACATGATGGGCACATGTGTGATTGTCTTCAGGTTCTTCACAATATGTGGGAAACATGTGAGTACATTAGTCAACAAATAAGATAAAGTACTTTATCCAAATAGATTTTCTAGTGTAGGAATAAAATTCTGCTTTTTCACCTTTGTGTACGATCTTAAAGGTGACACTAAAGATGCTGCTGCTCACTGTAGTCGTCAGCATGTACAAGAGCTTCTTCATCATCGTGGGGATGTTTCTCCTTCTTCTCTGCTATGCATTTGCTGGAGTTGTTCTCTTCGGAACCGTCAAATACGGAGAGAACATAAACCGGTAATCATTGCTTTTCCGATCTTTATTATGAAATTTCCCACTCGTGGGACTAATAAAGGTATCTTATCATTATCATTATTATTATTATTACTATTTTTTTCAATAAACAATACAGGATGTAAGCAGCGGGTACAGTAAAGGAGTTCTTTACACAGTTGTGTCAGTGTGTCTATCTCCTTCAATCGCAGGCATGCCAACTTCTCCACAGCAGGCAAGGCTATCACTGTTCTCTTCCGTATTGTCACAGGAGAAGATTGGAATAAAATCATGCATGACTGCATGGTAAGATGGGCTGCGGGTACAGTGCACTTCCCCATAGACAAATGTGAAGTGGTTTCTGGGGCCATTTCAGTGCAGTAGGAGGATTTGATTGTTGTCTTTAGTGCTCACAGCATAATATTGTGGTTACTTCTTTATATTTCTATTATTTGGCCATACCCCGCTGATCTCAATGTTGCCGTTCTTCTTAAACCACTTTATTAAAAAAACAAAAAAGAGGACCAGTGGACACTGTTAATATTAGCCATATAAGTAAATAAGAAAACATGTTTAACATGGTTTCTTAGAATATTTGATGTTTGTTTTAATATCTGTTGGTTGATGCAATTTTTTTCCCCCTCCCCAGGTGCAACCACCATTTTGCACCCCAGATAAACATCGCTACTGGGAGACGGACTGTGGCAACTATGCTGGAGCACTCATATACTTCTGCTCTTTCTATGTCATTATAGCCTACATCATGCTCAACCTTCTTGTAGGTCAGTCAATTTTTTGTTATTTATAACCTTGTAATGTCATCTTATTGACTCACCTTTAATGTCGGGTCCAAAAACTAGGTAACTTGTTATATTTTATGATTTGATTTGGGTTAGTACAGTTTAGTTTAGGCAAAAGGATAATGATATCAATATAAACTAGAAAATGTATTTTCTGAAGAAACTGCAGTGCGAATGCTGATAGCTGAATGTTTTAAGCTGAAATGACATAAATGCTGAATTTAAGTTAAAAATGTTGAATGAGATTAAAAATACAGAAATTTTCACCTGAAAACAAAAGTTCAGAACTGCTAAAAGCCGACGTTCACACAGATGAAGTTGAAAAGTAGGTGAACATGTTTAACCTCCTAAGACCCGAACTCTTCCACGACATGCATTTTTAATTTCTCCTTGATATTTGGGCATATTGAGGCCCAATTAATGTAAAAACAAAGAATTACCAGATTTTTTTTTTTACCTTTTTTTTTTTAAAAGAAAAATAAGAGCCACATATGAGGATATTTGTTTAAAATTTTGATAGAACAGTAGCAGTACAATGTCCTCGTAAGTAGAAATCAGGCCCATGTTGAGCAAAATTGAGTATTTTGTGATGTCCACATATGTGGACGCCAGGTCCTAGGAGGTTAAAATGTAAATTAGAAAAAGCTGACTAATGACAAAAGAAAAGTTAGAGTCAGAAAACATCTGAATGACAGGAGCGATTTAACAAGTGGGGTCTTTCCTACTGTTGAGACAAACTCCTGACTAAAAATACAGTGTATTTATATGGGTCGGTTAGAAGGTTATCCCTCTACTTGGATTCACACAGTTCAAAAAGTTTACTTCTCTGAGCATTGAAAGACACACTGTTGGAAAGAGAACAACGATGGCCACGTTTTGAGAGTAAAATGAAGGCTGCAGAGCAAACACTGTGCACACAGCAGCAGTTGAAAGAAGTTTTTAAGATTAATCTTAGCATAAAAAATAGCATGAAACTTAAACTGGAACTGAAGAAAAAGTATAACGTTTTAAAGTTTGATTGGTGGCTCTAGGTCAATGAATGTGGAAGTAGTTAGAGTTGAAAAATGAGTAAGTTGAATGAGAATTTGAAGATTCCCCTATTGAAATACATGTCACAATGAAAACTCATAGATAGAGGAACTGGTATTATTGAATATTTCTGCGTGTGTGTATTAATATCTCTTTTTGTGTCTGCAGCCATCATTGTGGAGAACTTCTCTCTGTTCTACTCCACTGAGGAGGACCAGCTGCTGAGCTATAATGACCTGAGGCACTTTCAGATCATCTGGAACATGGTGGATGACAAACGGGAGGTGAGAAATTAGCAAGAGGAGAGTGGGCACAGTTACCATGGCAACATCTCTGGCCATGATAAAACCATAGTTGGTGGCACATTGACTGTTATGAAGCAAAATACTTTTTTTCCAGCTTATTGGAACACACTAGTGGCCAAATATGTTTGCTTAGAATGTCGTCCCCAGTCGCTGAGATATCAGGTCACTTTCTGTTTGGGACCTTCATAGTTCCTTTGCTATGAAAATCAAAGGTTCATAAAATATGATTTAGGTTGTTGAAGAACTTTAGAAACAATCTTAGTTACTTTGTGAGTAAAAAAATCTAAATGCAGTTGATATTTTACAGCTTTTGAAATACACCTAAATCCCAGGATTTCAGGCTTTTAAAGTTCGTTGCATAATTTCTTAATTTACCCCGTGAACTGTGTGACCATCTCTCTCCAGGGTGTAATCCCCACATCCAGGGTGAAGTTTCTGCTTCGTCTGCTTAGAGGCAGGCTGGAGGTGGACCTGGACAAAGACAAGTTGCTGTTTAAACACATGTGCTATGAGATGGAGCGACTTCACAGCGGAGGAGATGTGACCTTTCACGATGTGCTCAGGTGACTGAGATCACACATAGATGCAGAAGATTAACCCTGAAATAAATACCTTCCATTGCTAGTGGCCTGGGATAATTTAGAAATAGTTTTTTTCTTTAGTAAATGTACCTGTCTCACAATGTCTAGAAAACATTCAAGAAGCTTTTGTTTAATGTTTTGTTGTGTGATGCATATCATAAACTTTATATCTTAAGTGTTGCTTGCAGTTTAGAAGCTGCTTGAGTGGTGAGTAAGACTGGAAAAGCACTTTATAAATACAAGCACTTTACAGGTATGTACCTGTCTGTTGGTGCTTTGCACCTGCAAACACTGGTGCCCACAATGTAAGAAATTAGAGTCCATTTCTTCTGAGCCTATTGAGATTAAACTGAGACTAAAGCAGAGATCAGAAGAGGAGTTTGGGGGTCATATTTAAACATGTTCAAATCCACACACATGCTTTTTTGCCACTGCTTTGAATCCACTGACTAGTTTGCAAAAAACAAGTTTTGTTCCTTAAGTGTTAGTTAATATTTAATGAATATTGATTATTATAAAGGTTAGTGATCTTAGGTCTTATATGGGACACTCTCCCTTCTCTCTGAAGCATTAATTAAGGATTGATCGTACATCTTTTAATGTCAGACGGGCTCTTATTACATTCTAAATTAATCTGTAGTTCAAAATGTGTTGTAGACATTTATCAGGGAATTCTGGGCCCTGCTTTAAAGGCATAGAATACGGTCAGTATGGAAGTGTTAAACAGTAACCTAAAATTCATATCAAAGTAATGAGTCACATTGTTTAAACCTGAATCAGGGGATAAAAACCTCTTTTAAGTGCTTCTCATGTTTCCAGTATAAACAGTTGGCAATGTAGAGAGACGCAAATGATGTCATTTTTTAAATATCTGAAATTTTTAATCAGGTGACATCACATTCACCACTTTTAATTCTACCAAACCTATAACTAAATATCTCTCTTTTCTGTATGTTTTTGCATGTGTGTGTGTGTGTGTGTGTGTGTGTGTGTGTGTGTGTGTGTGTGTGTGTGTGTGTGTAATCGTGCAGCATGTTGTCATACCGCTCAGTGGACATAAGAAAGTCTCTCCAGCTGGAGGAGCTGTTGGCAAGGGAACAGCTGGAGTACACCATTGAGGAAGAGGTTGCCAAGCAGACCATACGCATGTGGCTCAAGAAATGCCTCAAACGCATCCGGGCGGTTAGTGTCTTAACAGAAAACACATAGTCATGCTTTGTGTTTTGTTCCCCTGCAGTATCCGCAGTATTGTAAACATGCACGACACTGACCACGAATGTATGCGTGCGTTCACAGAAGCAGCAGCAGTCGTGTAGCATCATTCACAGCCTGAGAGAGAGCCAGCAGCAGGAGCTGAACCGGTTCCTCAACCCTCCCAGCATAGAGACCACAGTGCCAAGTGAAGACCACAATGCTAACAACGCAGACAACCCCTCACAGCCTGAGGTAAAGCCCCGCATCTATACCACCACTCCATACACAGCCAACACATGCTCACAGCGTGATTTATAGCAAGCACATAATATAATCTGCGGGTGTGCGCTTGCATTGGTGAAACAAAGGATCTCTCCTCTTTGTTTAGATGAGTGGCCTCCAGCAGCTTCGGAGCCCCACGTTGTCAGACAGAGGAGGGTACAGGCAGGACTCCTCGGACCTGGGGAGACCACAGAGGAAGCTGGGACAGTGGCGGCTGCCTGCAGGTGTGTCTGCTGTAGTGTGCTGTCTACGTACTGTAAGAGGCAACATTTCTTTAGAGGGCGTTCTGTAAAAGTGAAAAGTTTTTTGCTCAAGTTTCTCTCTGCCGTGGGAAAATCCAGGCAGTCTGTTTATGAGCTTCAATGTTTTAAAAAAGACATCACCTCATCTTGACACACTCTCGCTTACAGCGGCACGCAGTGAATGTCCATTTGTGGTGGAATTGGTAATATAACATCATAAATTACATGCAGACATCACAAGACTCAGGGTGTGAATGTCTTTCATTCTCAGGTCGCACGAGTGTCAAGTCTATTGTTTGCAAGATGAACCCCGTCAACGACGAGGCTTCTTCAGGGTCAGAGGTGAAGAAGTGGTGGACCCGTCAGCTGACCGTCGAGAGCGACGAGAGCGGCGACGACCTCATTGACATTTAGAGATGAGCTGCGCGGCATCCTGCGGTGTTTTATAGATGAGCTTGGAATCTTGCTGGTTGACTCCAGTTGTTTCATTTTCTCTTGCTGTAACCCGACCAATGGAAACAAAAATGTTTAGCTCTTTTTTCTGATCGAAAAGCTTGGCAGGACGTGTGCGGAGGCTGTCGATGAGCCATCGATCCGGCAGACAGAATTTCTTTAGGTTTGGCATCGGAATGACTGTTTTTTCCACAGTTTCCACTCATTATAATGAGGACTTTTTTCTATGCAGGCACATATGGTGTTAAAGATTATTCAATGACCGAGGCCATGGCGTGTAATACAAACCAAGAAGCTGCTGCTGTATGTGTTTTCTACTGTTTCGTGTCAATATTTGACACTGGCCATTGTGCTGTTGCAGCTCCAGTTTCTGACATCCTTTCATGTTGATGCTCTGTCTCTGTTCTTCTGTTTTAGTCAGTGTTTTCCCATGACGTCTCTGGTGGTCTTCAGTATTACTCATATAAATGTTGATTTCCTCATAGTCACTTTATACTTAAACCAGACCTCTTGTTCTTGTTGGTGGAACAAGCTACATAAATGAAACTTTTAGATTGATGACTGTGAATGTAATTAATACATCTATCCGTATTTGTGTGGCATTAAAACGTTAACTATTTTGTAAATTATTATAAATTCTTAGCTTTATCAAGTATTCAATTCTTCTATTAAATAAAGGCCCAAACTTGTTGGGCATTTATGAGGTAAAAGACTGAGCAGACTGTTTTACTTTCCTTTACATTCAATTGCATACTTTTACAGGATACCTTCGAACAAGGCAACTTAAAGATTTATAGTTAAGTTCTTAATATAACCAGTCATTTATCTCCGTTCTTAGCAAGTTCGATTATGGGGTAAGTCACAGCATAAACCACGTAATATTCCACTATAAAATTTGAAAAGCATAAAAGCTAAAAGTTTTTACATTTTTTAAAACAGTTAGGTGTCTATAATGCATGGTGTTTTAACAAAAATCAAGGCTCTTGTGATTAAATATGCTGTTCACAGACAGAAAATAGATAGGGATAGATAGGAGCTATACGGTGGTGGTGTCCTCTCACAGTCTAAATATATAGGTGTTTTAAGTTAATTTGGAGAACTGGCCGTGGGTGTGAATGCGTTGGCCCTTTGATGACCTGGCGACCTGTCACGAGTGTATCCTGCGTCTTGCCGGTGTCAGCTGGGGTAGCCTCCAGAGCCCAGTGACTAAAATATATAACAGTTTTATTCAAGAACCAGAAAATGCTGTCATTTCTGGCATTTGCACTCAATGCCATTGCCATTTTAGAATAGGTCACTGATGTCTTCAGTGGAATTGCCAAACAAGTTAAGCTTTGAGCACATGCTGTACAGTATGATGCTAAAACGGATTTAAAATTTCAACCTTTCAAACTTCCAAAAAGCATCCAATAAATTGAAAACCCGATCTTTTAAAAGATCATTTTAAATGCCGGTTTAGTGTCATGTGATACAAACTCAACACTGAAACAGAAATGTTGAATTTTTATTGTTCTGAACATTTAATTATCAGGAGCACACATCCCCCCCTTCCTATCATGACTTGTTTTTAATTCCAGACGAGTTCACTTTATAGGAAAATTAATTAGCCTTCTATCTAACATATGATTAGACTAGCAACGAGGGTAATTGACTGAACAGATGCTGTTTAATGATTCTCCTCATATGGATCTGCTCAAAGAAAATGGTCTCAACACTGTGTTTGGATTACACTGCCCTCTCCTGGACACAAGCGGTCCTGATGAGCCATACTGTGCAACTTTGATCAGTCTGGCGGATTCTACAGCTAGGCTGACGGGAGGAAGCGAATGCATTATTTACTCCTTCCTCTCCTTCTCGCTTCCTCCTTTGCATATCACCCCTGTTGAGTTACTGCTTATCCTGGTGCTCAGCACTTTCTCCGTTTCACAGCGATGACCTATGATGACAGCCCTGTCGTCTGCTATGAGCAGCTTGCTGTGTATCTAGATGAGCTCAGTTTCTAGCCAACCATCCAGGTCAGTGTGTGTCCACAAAATGAAATGTAGCCAGTCCACTGTGAGCACAGGGAACTCTGCCATTCGCACAAACAAACAGATAAACAGACGTGAGCGTATAAGCCTCTAATTTATTTCTTGTGTTCCTTTGATGATGTATAATGACTCTGGGTCATACTGGAGCTAATTGACTAATGCTCTCAAATTCATACTAAAGTATTTTCCCTTAACAAGGGTCCTTGTTTGACACAGAATTAGCCCATTAAAAGAGACTGGGTCTTCATTTGTCCATTCAAAAGCCCAGTAAGTTTCACAGTTGATGGAGTGTGTATGGGGTTGGCTGGATAATGAATGCAAGGGAAAGCAGAGAGAGAGCAGAGAATCAGCTGCCTGTGGGACGCCTACTTGCTCTATAGAAAGCATGACTTACTCACACATTCCACTCTCTCAGTGACTGAGTGCTCTCCCCGACATATGGTCCTGTAGGGAAACAGTGTGACATCAACCTTCTTGCCAATCAACTGTCTTTATCTTTTCTCACTCTTTCTTCTCTTCAACCATCACCTCTTAAGCTCCACTTAGCTGAGAGCTAGTTCATCAAAGGTTTTTTTTTCCACTTTTTTTTTTTTTGCTCATTTTCGCCCTGCGTGGTAGAACTCTCTTTTTTTGTCTTTTAATTGCCTCTGCATCACACTGGCTCTTATACGGCCTGTTGTTTTTACCCTCTCTGTTGTAATTTGCCCACCTCTCCCTTGTGCATGTCCACTGCTTATTTAGGGCCTAATTGAGGCACTTTGGTAATTGAGGAGGAAGTTCTTAAGAGCTGAGGGAGTGGACGAGTGTCTGTGAGTTGAGATTACCTGTAATTAAAGTACATGATGGCTTTGATAGCTTGGTTCCCTCCTGTAGAGAAGCCGCATTCAAACCCAGGCACTGGCAACACATAGACTAAAAAAATTCCTTCCCTGTCTGTACTACAGTCTGTACACACACATACACAGATGTGAACACTACATGCATGACAGTCGATAAAACAGACACATGCGTACTGTATAGCATGGTAAAATTGTTGATGATGCTTCATGAAATAATTAAAAACTGGTTCTAAAGGAGGAAGCTTTGGAAATAAGATAACATTTCTAAGATACTTGTCATAATTCCCACCTCACACAGGTACACTTTTGAATATTAACAAAAAATTAGGTGAGAGGTTCAAACAACAAACAAGTGAGTCCTCATAAACCTTTGATCTGATCTGAGGAACCTCAGCACATTAATGCCTCCTCACACTACAGCTACTGTCCAGCTACTGGCTTTTACCTCATTACTTCTACTACATGGAGTTGGAAACACCAGAAAGGCAATGGAAAGCTTCACCCGATTTGAAGTGGAGCGTACCTGAAGATATTGTCATCTGCATTTAAGAGAAACACACAAAAGGAAAGAATGCCAAAGATGCCATAAGCTGAGCAAATAGGTGAGACCATATCAGAGAGAAGAGCCGTCTACACAACCAGTGACTTGAACCTCAACTGTAAGATTGATGAGAATAAATATGAGGTCAAGCTTTCGGTAAAAGCTTTCGCTGAGCTTCTCATGGCTGTTGTCCTTTTAGGCATTAATGAAAGCATCTGAGTGGTTTTCAGCTATTAAACAGACAAAGATGGGTTAGAGCAGTTTGAGCCCACTGTTGTTATTAAAAAATGCACAGGATAATCTGGCTTGTGCATTTTGTACATTAGTGACTGTTCATTTATCATTTTGGTACAAAACTACACAAGGAAGGGTTATGGATGGAGGACTATATATATATATATATATTATATATATGCACTCTTTGCTTTTAATTTTAGGCTCTCATCGTGCCGATTTCCTCCATTTGACACATTCTTGCCCTCATAAATAAGGTGGTGACGGTGCAAATTAGCCGCCTGTATCTCATGTCAACATCTACCCCAGGTCTAAGCCTGATCCTGTCCTTGTGTTTTGAAACAGATGGCTACTACTACAATAAAAAAAAGTAGCAAATTATTTTAGCAGCAGGCAGCGAAAGCAATTAACAACTGGCATAATGTGTTGATTAAAATCCAATCCAGTCTCAATGAAGGAAAAAAAAACCCAACTTTTTTTCTTTTTTTATTCAGTCGCTTGGCGTCTATCCACCCCTCAAAGTATGCTGACCTTGACCTGATCACAGCTGTTGTTCACTTAAAGTAGAACTGAAATATGATTTGTTGAGCTCATCCAGCACCACTGGTGTAACTGCAGCATGAGAAGCTTACCTTATGAAAGAAGTTGTCTTTCATGTCATTTCATAAAGAATATAGTGTTTCTGCTGAAAACCATAGTCAAGTTACGGCTCACCCTCCCACACAAATTTTCAAGCTACCATTTTTTTCTGGATTCTTTTTACTCAGCCGATTCAAGAGTCTGATTTCTCCCCAATTAAAATAAAGACCTTCCATTTCATCAAAAACACTTCAAATTAAAAATGCTTGAGGTGTGTCTCTCAGATTTACACTGCGACTTTGACGCCGCGACTCCTCTGCTCCAAATATGATGAATGCACAAAGTCATTTTCAGGCTTTTACCTCATGTACCTCATCAACAGCAGTCAATTGCCACCCCACTGAACAGTGAGCACCGAGTGAGAGGCTTTACTTTGTCTTTGAGCCAGAAAATCTCATTTTCACTAAACACCTAATCAGTCCCATTCATCCGGCTATGGTTCCCTAGTTCCCCAGTCCTACACCTGGCTTTGCCGTCTTTAATTACTAGGAGAGTGGCTTTGTCTGATCAGGAGCCAAGATTAGAATATGAGTGGCAAATTCGGAAAGAAAATCATACAGGGTAAAACCAAGTCAATTACCCACCAATCAAAGTAGAAAGGCCTGTAATTGCAGGGAAACAATGAGAGCCTCTGCTTCAGTCTGAGCATTGAAGGTATTATTAGCAAGAAATAATGCCCACCTGGAGGGGGTGCTATGCTCAAACTATTAAATTTCACTGCAGCGAGAAATCTTTGAGATCACTGGAAAAGCATTTTTTAAATGCGACTATAACCCTCAGTGAGACATTGCATTATAATTTCATGTTTTTACTCTGCTATTATGTCAAATTGTGCATATGGCACTTGTGAGCAAGGATGCAGAAAATGGTTGAGACATTATAAAGAGGCAAAGCTTTTAGACTGCAATGTGCAAAATAGGCAGAAATAGACCAAGTACATGGAAATTACTTTTGCAATGTACTAGCAGAAGCGGCGTTATTGTACAGAAAGAAACAGTCTATCGCAAGAAAGATATGACTGTAAAATCAAACGATTCCTTCATTTCTTTGTTAAGATCGATGTCTTGTCACGTTTTTCTGTCCCAGTATCCTCTCTAGGGATTTTTGGAGTTCTGTATCAGCCTGAGAAAGTCTTCAAAGAGAGGAAAAGAAAAACAAATAGCAATGCAATGTTACACGCTACAGTGGGTTGAGCTAAAGAAATCTGCCTCAGGAATATTGTTCAGGCAAAAGAACAACATCCATATGTAGGTTGTTATTAAAATACAAAAGAGTACATATATCATTTCCTCTGTCAATGATTTTAATGATTCTTTAATGTATTTGTCATGTGCCCCTTAATTTTACTGTGCCGTCATTGCAAGCCCAGACCCTGAGATCGAGTGTATAAAAGCCCAGGAAAAGAAATGGAGTGGCAGTGACAGATAGGCTGCCAGCTGACAGAAACCCCCACCAGGCTGCAGAATGGGATAGTTTGAGACAACTCAGGTACAAACTGACAACTTCAATTTTGCCTTTCCTTTGTTTTTGTTTTTTTCTTCTTCTCTCTCTCTCCTTTCACTTCCTCTTTGTGTGGTTGCATTTGAAGATTCCCAATTGCAATATCAAAAGAGAGCGCTGTTGTCATACAGTTTGTTTTCCAATTGTAACCTTTTGCTGCTCCTCAGTCATACTCAATTCTTCAGAATTCAAAAAATAGAAGAAAAATCTATCTCATGTGCAGGGCATGCAGATGCACATGCCTACATACAAACAGACGGGTACACGGACACACGCTCCAAACAAACAAAATCAAACAACATCAAACGGCATCAAAGTGAAAATCAGTGTCCTTCATGGATTGTGTGATGTTACAGATTATTTTCTGCTTGGCTTGGCATGGCTCTGATTTTTTAAGACAGTGTAGATCTGATCTGAAAATAACATTTTGAAATTGGCATGACAACTTCACAGCAATTAATTTCACACTGGGGACAGGACCTGCCAGGAAGAGAGAATACCTAAATGGCTGA
Organism: Copadichromis virginalis; assembly: GCF_057382275.1. Classification (NCBI taxonomy): domain Eukaryota; kingdom Metazoa; phylum Chordata; class Actinopteri; order Cichliformes; family Cichlidae; genus Copadichromis; species Copadichromis virginalis. The sequence goes on from NC_140633.1 coordinate 17,628,110, forward strand.
CTACAAGTTTTTTTAAAGGGTAAATACACATTTTAAATTGCTTATTTAATTTACTAAATACTATAACATACTATAAATATATATTCTTTTGCTTTTTTTTCTCAATGTCATTAGATTTTTCGCGCAGCTCTGATGATTGGATGCAACACACTTACTTAAATTTCATTGAGCAAACCCAGTTATCACAAAATACTGTTGTACCCATCAATACTGTACTTAAAATCTATATGTATCTTCCAGAGGAGGTTCTGCCTTATGTACTAGAAACGGTAAAGAAGGCAAAGAAGCGAGTCAGTGAGTGTACCATCAAATGGTTTGTTAAGCTTAACCCAATCCTTGAGGATAAAGTTGGAGCAGTGTTCACACTGCCAGAAACAGGCCTCTTCAGTCTCCACACAGCTCATTATTGCTGATGTGAGTCGGCAAAAAAAAGAAGAAAATCGTGGGATTAGCTTGAATGTTCTGTAAGTTTGCTGACTTTGGGCGTGCTGTATATGAATGACTGGACTTACCATAAAACAGTGCAGGAGTAATGGAGACCAAGGGATTGAGGCTCACTGGAGCGCAGACAAACACAGTCTCCGGGTGGGAGAGGGTGAAGCATCTTGGAGTTCAGACCGGATCGCTTTTTCCTGTTTGAAAACTTGAAATCATAGGATAATGATGGTAGAAATATTATAAAATGAAATAAATGTATCTCTCTTTATAAATGGGTTCAAAAGGAATTGAAATTTAAATCACATATAATTGATTGTGCAATCATTTATTTCCTATTGTGGCCCTGCTGTAAATCAATCATGTGACTATTTTTCTGTCTTTTTCTAAACTCACATAGAATAGAAATACTCTGCGCACACTGTTAGTCCTGTAAAGTGCTCCTATTTAAACTGACTGTTTGCAATAGCGCGCTGGCAGTTCATGTTTACACAGTAACTTACCACAGTAAATATTTTATTGGCATTTCCCGAGTTAGGGTTAAACCACCAAAAACTTGAAGCCTCCTTGTTACAGTATCTCCACTGTAAGTGAAGGGCAGGTGTCTGACCGCTGGCCACACTGTACAGGACCAAAAATGACATCCTTTGTACATTTTATATTTTGATTTATGTGTAACCTGTGTTGGCCCTTTTTGAAATAAACTCAGTAGAGTGATATTTTTTGCTGGGAAGTATTATATTGTATTATATTTCCTCAGAAAAGCTGAGAGCAGAAGCAGAAATATGTGAAAAGTGCTGATTGTTTGTCTTCCTGTCAGCAAGATTATGCAAAAACAACAAAAAGTGCAAAGCCATATAGAGCAGACCTTTAAAATGCTCTTTGCTTTATTACCAAGTAGCTCAAACTGTTTTTTAGTTTACCGTAACAGATTTCTCTCTCCGGTAGTTTTGCTGCTGTTCAGCTTCTTCAAATGTGAAGTAGGTCGGTAACTCTGCTCTTGCTCCTCAAGTACTCCCCTGAATGCTGTTTGTGCTGCTTTTTCTGACCACACAGTGAGACCTTCAAATAGACCCCCCCAAGAGTGAGAGAAGCATCTCAACACATTACCCAACATGTTATAGGTTTGGCATGAATGGAATGATGATAAGAACACACATTAGTCAGTCCTCTCGAAAGTGACATTTACTGTTATGTGGTTTGTGTTTCAGTGACTTGAATCTATAAATATTCTCATTACCGGTCACTTTTTAATATTGCTTTCTTTTGATTGACAGCAGTTCTTCTATACAGTAGAATATAACCCTGCAAGTTGATTTGGGAGTTATGTTTTGGCATTTTCCATTGAATTCTAAAATCCACAGTTTTTATGTGTTCCAGTATTTCACCGTAGTAGTATTTCACTTCTTTTGCAGTTTCCATTTTCCTGGTTAGTTTTGCTTGTGTTTTAATGTTTTTACATTCCTTGTGTATGACATCTGCCTGTTCCTTAACTCTGTATTTGCTTTTTTCTCTCTTTTTTTAAGTTTTACTTTTCTGCCTACGTCCTGTCTATTCTGACTGCACCGCTGGCTCTCTACCTGCGTTTGATCCTTTTGTGTGCATCAAAACTTCAGATTTTGGACTTTTACCTGCCCCTGGTGTCACGTGTTTCGATCCTCTCCTCTTTGAACCATCACATCGCATATGGATTCATTATCAGCCGACATATTCCGCATGATCTTGGTCTGCATGCAACAAAGAATACTTTCTTTTGTCATTTTCTTACGGTGTGACTCTGCTGCTTTTGAATAAAACATGATTGCTAAAATAATGTGCAACGGCGCTCTGAGCACTGAGCCAGCAAGGGATTCATTAGGATGAGTTTGAAGATAATCCAGCAGTGGAAGTAAATGCCAGCATCTAAAAAGTGTCTTTCTCACAGACAGTGATCCAACCACAGAACAACCAGCATCAATTAAAAAAAAGGAAATAAATCTGTATAAGCAATGTTCAAAACCACTTACACACATAAACCCTTCAAACGAACATCCACCTCATTGTTTAAAGAAACTGGAATTGGAACATTTAGTGTTTCAGATACCGTGTCTAACAAGTTTATTCAAATGTTTGTAATTAATCTACAAAATTATATTTGCCTAATATATTGACTATTTATCAACCAAAATACCCCAAAGCAACATTAAATGTGTTATCATTTAATTTTGAAGGGAAATTATAGCACATGTAAGTAAAGTGCTACATAGCACAGCACATAAAAACATAGTAGTTTTGGTATAAAAGACCTTAAAGATCATTTCTCAGTCACTACGCCTGATAAGACCCCGATAAAGTTTTATGTCTTTGAGCGGTAAACACTGATGTGCTTAAATGTGTCCTTTCTGATCTTCAACAGTGTTACCTGTTTATTAAAGGATGTTTAAATGGTAAATGGCCTGTATTTATATAGCGCTTTTCTAGTCCCTAAGGACCCCAAAGCGCTTTACACAACCTGTCATCCACCCATTCACACACACTGGTGATGGCAAGCTACAATGTAGCCACAGCCACCCTGGGGCGCACTGACAGAGGCGAGGCTGCCGGACACTGGCGCCACCGGGCCCTCTGACCACCACCAGCAGGCAACGGGTGAAGTGTCTTGCCCAAGGACACAACGACCGAGACTGTCCAAGCCGGGGCTCAAACCGGCAACCTTCCGATTACAAGGCGAACTCCCAACTCTTGAGCCACGATCGCCACGATCGAACGAATGTTCATGTTTCAAAGACATCATACTTGAAATACTCAAAGTTATGTATGTCTGCTTGCTAACTCCTCCCAGGCACGTGAATCAAACGGGACCAAACTTAAACTTAAACTACCAGGATTGTTTTCGTGTATGTAGCTTTTGGAAATATTTCTATAAAACTCAAATCCTTGCAAATTATTTATACTAACTGATTACATCAACAGTTCAGCACATCTGTAAATTGTCGTTCTATGGCAACATTACGTGTACGTCACATGTACTTTGTTGGCATAATGTGTACGTTATGGGTACGGGTATGGGTATATGGTACATGTACGCTGTTATTTGTAAATAAATGTTACTGAACGATTTTTAGTGCAGCAGCATTTTGGGGTAACTGGAATGTGATGGATGTCTAAAAAAGTATATAAATATAAAAAAGTGTTCATCAAACAGTGAAACTGATTACTTTGTCTTATACAATGAATATGTAGCTTGCGAAGAAGACGTACAAATATATGTATTGTTCATTTGTTTGGTGTTTATGGATAGCTATTTTTGCCATCTGGCTATATACGGTACTAAAACCAAGATAAAAAGAATAACATTAAATGACGTGAGCGAAGCGAACAATGCGCCACATGCCTGGCAAAAAAAACTGGGCGGGTTTTTGCTAGTGTACATAAAAATATCATTTTTAACTCTTGTGAAGGAAACATAAAAAGCGTCCATGGAGAATGTAGTAATGAAGACTTTCTTTTTAATAGACACTATGGTCTTTTATCTACATTGTAATGTCTCTGATGTATTCCCACTACATCATTGTTACTGTTGTTCAAGATAACTTCAAATAAGGACGTTCTTCAAAACACAACTTTCAGGAGAATAAAAGCAACTTAACAAGGAAATGTCATGTCATATAAGAATAACCACACATGTGGTATGATGCTATACAACACTTTCTTAAATGCAGTCGTGCCCTATGAGTCACTTCCCCTGTATATCTGTGTATATCTGCACACATTATGAATGCCACGCTGGAAAAATCTTTTTTACAACTCAAGCTTCTTTTGTGATAAACATTGCAAAGAAGAAATGAACTTCCATATACCAGTCACTCATCCTTTGTGAATAATACTTAAGGACTCATTAACCCCTAATTTTATCTCCTAAATGTATGATTTCAGCATCTTAGGTCTGTTTTCAGCACGACATGAAACACCAAAAAACCAAAGCATAACTCGACACAAGTTCTGTCTGAATCAAGTGGTGATTTACACCATTGTGTAAAAGATTTTTAAAAATGCAGGTCCAAGACCGATGGCAGTTTTTGATTCAATTCAATTCAATTCAATTCTTTATTTATTTGTCACATGTAGTTATAGCTGGTACAACATACAGTGAAATGTTTTTTCTGGCTAAAAAAGTACTCCCTCCGACTGTGCAAACATGCTAAAAAGGATTTTACATAAGCTAAGAAAAAAAAGGAAAAGAAACAAAAGTTAAAAGTAAAAAAATATATAAAAAAACAATGTAAAAGTCCATATGTTTGTGCTTATAAATATATATCCATGACGTGCAAGATATTGCACTGTAATGATTTGAATGAGAAAACTATAAAAATATACATATTTACATAGTACAGATGTATATAATAAGGTACGGATAAGGTTCAGAGAAGAAAGGTAAAGTGCAAATTATGTACTGTGTGTGAGATTGTCCATCATGTTGTCCGGTTTGTGTTTTGGTTGAGGAGTCTCACAGTTTGTGGGTAAAAACTCCTCCTGAACCTTTCTGTTCTTGTTTTCAGGCTACAGAGGCGCTTCCCTGACCTCAGTGGCCTGAACAGTTTGTGGGCGGGATGGCTAGAATCCCTAATGATCCTGATGGCCCTGGATCTGCACCTTTCAGCATAGATGTCCTGCAGTGCTGGTAGAGATGTTCCCATAGTGCGTTCAGCTGTGCGCACAACCCTCTGCAGGGCTTTCTGTTGCTGTACTGTGCAGTTCCCGTACCACACCATGATGTTGTTGCACAGGATGCTCTCAATGACACCAGTGTAGAATCTCCTCTGTATATTCTTGGAGATCTTAAACCTCTTTAGACGCCTCAGGTGATAGAGGCGCTGTCTGCCTTTACTAATGAGGAAGTCCGTGTGTGTACTCCAAGTGAGGTCCTCGTTGATGTGGACACCGAGGTATTTGAAGTTGGAGACTCTCTCCACAGGGGTTCCATAGATCTGAATTGGGGTGTGAGTTTTCTCACCTCTCTGTTTTCTGAAGTCAATCACCATCTCCTTTGATGATCTTAACAAAGATTTCTGCCATGTACAGTAATAGACCTTTGTGGCCAAAGCAACTCTCAGCTGTACGCTGAACACTAATGACTCATAAAGCCTCACCGCCACCTCAACTTGACAAATGGCAAATGTCAGCGGCATATTCTCCTGGTAGGCATAATTTTATTAAGTGCAAATATCACTGTGCTCCTTAGGAGACACTCAAAGGTTAGACCAACAGCTGTAGCAGTTTCATGTGTATTAGCTGGGATTTTGCAGCAAGTCAGACTCCCCTGAGTTGATGGACACAACCAGTCAAGCATGAGGACGGATGCTCTAACTAAATGCAATAAGGAGAGGCTCGGGCTACGATCATGTTTATTTAAAAGTCTGGGACAATAACCTAATGGAGGACAGTAAGGTAAAGGGTTTGGGCAGAAGAAGGGGGGCTAGTGATGAGAGAAAGGCAAAGACAGACTGGTGGTATATAGAGGGGCAGATCATTTTTTTTCCCCGTTTATTGGCTGTGGTAATTTGTTGACTCACTCATCCATGAAGAGTCTTTATGTTTAATGCAGGCCTCCAGAGGGGGAAGGAGGGAAGTAGGGGGTGTAGGAAATGGAAAGACAGGCAATAGGGGGTTACGGGGTACCCTTAGAGATTAGCCTCCACCTCTTAGTGCGGGAGACGAAGGTAGATGAATATCAACCCTTAAAGTGGGCCTCAGATGCTAATCGGGGGTTTCATTTTGGCCTGACCCTGCTCACTAAACCTATCTAATAACTGATGGAAATGCCCTGAAATAAATGTTCAGATTTTGTGCTAAAGACTGGTCTGACCTTGCAGGTGTGTATGAACAAAATAAACTAAACTAATTCGACATCAACGTAATACCAAAGCGCAAAAGATGGAACCTTTGTTGAAATAATATGTATCTATGGTTTATGAACAGCATTCACTGATAATAATTTCTTCTTAACTTCCAGTTCAATGTCATCCAGCTGTCAGATGTATATCTGGACTTTGACGTGTGCTGTGGTCTGACATCCATCATCCTTATCCAGCTGTTAACGGCATGCATGACCTGACCTGGCCCTCGGAAGGTTCATGCCCACGAACATTTGTGGCCCACTGTTGGCCAAGGATCCCTGTGAATCCCATTTACAGAAGGGGTTACTATTGTCTGTTTTGCTTAAAGAAATGGGAATCTCAACCTGTCCTTAACATCTTCTGACGAATGCCAAACCCTAAACCTATCGTATTTTTAGTGTAGTTTCACACTGTGAGGTTTCATGGCAAATAAGTTACTTTCTGTGGCAGTTGTTCAAATCTGCTTACAAAAGCTGTCTGTTAAAAGAGAAAACTAGCACCAGTAAGCAGGATATTGACACTTGATATATAGGCTACAGAAGAGTTTAGGTCTGAGGGTTGAAGTGTAAGAAGTTTTATGGTTGAGAATTTCATACTTCCCAAACTGTCCCAAGTATACACAACAAAACGCTAAGAAGCAAAAAAAAAAGACAAAAAAGTTATGTTTGCAACAGTTTTGTGTGAGATGTTTGTCAGAACATAAAAGTCCAGTGTGCAGCATTTGATTGACAGTTGAAAATTATATAGGAGGATTAATAGAACTGGGATTTCATTTCACTTCTTCATCCTAAGTCCCGTTAGAATTTAGTGGCAGGATTTTGGCAGGTCAAAAACTTAAACTAGAAGAAGACTCCCAAGGACAAGTGCAGGCAAACTACTACTAGGAGCAAAAGTTCCTGGAAAGTGCATATTTAGATAACCGGCATTTACTGGTGAACATGGAGAAATAGTTTTAGGTCAGGCATCATCAAGTGATGCTAAGCAAGAACGAGCTAAATTTAGAAGATCTCCAGTTAGGTTTTTTATGAAGCTGTTTTTATTGAGAACAGAGCAGAGCAGTTACTTGAAAGGTATGAGCATTATAAAGGCTGTTACTAAATGTAATCTGAATCAAATTAACCTCTATTTAAATGTGAAAAATTATGAGGTGGACCTTTGTAAAGGGGTCCTTGTCCCCCAAAATAATGACAATCCCTCATTTACATGAGGACTACATATCAAAACAGAAGTTACAACTGATACCAACTTATCTGTATTGATAATCGTACTGTACTGCAACAGAATCCAGCAGCAATAAAATGTTTTTTTCGTCTTTACTTGCTACATGCTTTTTAAAGCTTTCTGTCATGTTACTCTATAAACACACAAAGTTAACAATTCAGCTTCTTCTGAGATTCGCATCATATTAACTTCAGAACAAAGATGAGACTAACATTTAACTCCTCTTTCCTAACTTTCATCTATTTTGGTCCCCTTTGTTGGTTTATCATTCCTTGATATGTATGCTAGAGGTGTTACATTGCCACGAAACAACATCTCTTGGGCATCGAACTACATAAATAAAACTGTGAAGCTACCGGCTATAGAAACTGATGCTCATAAAGGAATCGGTGGATTGTTCCATATACCCTGTTGCCTAAAATAGCACATCTCAGGAGCATGATACATGATGTGCAAAACATCTGTGGCCCTGTATGAACCTTCTCAAGCGCTTGGTGAATTCTGCCTCTAGAGCAGGAGAATCTACACATGCAGACACATCAAGGCCGAGATGTATTTTCATTACCCAGCTGGTGTGTCTTGATGCTCCTCAGGGCGTGTTTCTGTTTACTGTATTTGTGTGTGCATGCATGCATTTGCACCGGCATGTATGTGTAACCATGTGCATGTGTGTCCCAGTATCACTTCTTAGCACTCTCTCTCTCTGCACCAGTGCTGTCATAAGATAATGTGACAGGGTGTCAATCATACCAGGGCCTGAGGTACCGGGGCGACAAGAGGGATTTTGGCAGAACACTTTTGTGAGCAACACCAGGAAAGGGGCAACAGCAGGGTCCGCAGTACATAACAAATCAACTTAAGCACAGCCACGTCACACACGTCCTTTCTTTTTTTTTTGCCCCCTGCAATTTCCCTCTGGCCACTTTCAATTCATGCGGTCATTCTCCCACTCTGAATCCTGACCCCTGTAAGAAAAAACCTGGTGGGAGTCACATGCAGACAAAGCATTTTGTCATGCCCTGAGAGAGCCATCCCTGGCAACAAGGGAATGATCTGATCCACCCCATCTTCATGCCCAGGGGCCTAGATTGTACAGTAGACTAGCTGGGTGCTGCCACTCTTCCACTCTGAGCCGTGATGTGTTATGATAGCTCCGTCATTCTATGAGGCAGGGCTACAGACACCTGTGGAGGCCCTGGATAAAGTTGATGAGGTTGGACAGGACTTAATCTCTGTCGCTGTCCATACAAAACTGTTGCTGACTGCAGGTGTTAAACAATTGTGGCAGTTGTGGATGTTTTGATTTGATTTGGTTTAGTAAGTATTTATGTTGCTGGATTTCATAGTTTTGACAATCACGCAAATTCCCTGATGCTAACATGTTATAATATTGTTGTGACATAGGCCTCTAAAAATCTGATGTGGCCACTCTGACACCACCCATTGTTTCTAAGAATGGGCTTTTTGTTTGTTTGAAACAAGTAATTAAGACTAAGTTGTAGATGAGAAAAAAATACCAAACTCATCCTGTCAGAAGGATGCTTTCATCCTTTGGGTGGCACTGTCACTTAGTGTTCGCTATCACTTCCTGTTCCAGCACACAGTGGTGTTTTTGTGTATCTTGTCTGCGTAGCAATTTAATTGAAACTTCTTATATGAACTTCTTATATCTTATATAAGATTAACTGCAGACTCGGCTTCCACCCTTGAAAAACCCGTAGCTAGCCAGGCCCCTGTAGCCGATGCAACTGAAGGTAGCGTAGGCCCCAACAGCTGCCCCCAGCAAACTGTCCCAAGCAACCGGGGAAACAGGATGGCTGGGTGACGGTGAGGAGGAAGCATAGTCTTAATGAGAAGCCACTGGTACACCACAAACCCAAAGCACCTTGAGGCAACTGTTGTTCTGATTTGGCGCTGTATAAAAAAAATTGAATAGAAGAGAAGAGAAGCCCAAGATACTGCACGCTTAAGCTAAGTCACTTGCAGGTATGGGAATCGAGAACTAGTAGTTCAATTCCTTGGAAATGTTAGCACTTAGAAACCAAACATTCGTTTTGAGAGAAACCTGGTCTGTTTTTAAGAGCATTTAATATAACCAGAGGAAGCAAAAGTGGTTGTTGGATTGTTTGAAAGTGATAAACTAATAGAGAGAAGTTATATACTAGTGGAGATTTTTGAAAAGAAAAAGAAATGCCTGCTTATGCATATCAAAAGTGTCTTAACCTGACAGAAGTAATGACATTTCATAGAGACCGTTTTGCACAGATATTCTCTTTAGTGTGTTTTGAGGACAAATTGTATGAAAACCACTGTTTTAAAAAATGCTTCTTTTTTGTGATCAAGAGTCTTACCTCCATTTAGCTATTAGTCCATCTTTTATATACAATCTTTGCTTTGAAGGTTTCTATATCATCAGTAATATGAAATCATATATCACCGTTATTGATTTGCCTACTAACCACGAGTCTAATGATTATGTGGAATATGAAAGAAACCGCCTGCACCAAGCTATAGTATGGTCTTACTTTGATTTAACGTGATAAATCATCTGCCCCAATGAACAATCCAGTTATCAAGGTAGGTAGGTAAAAATTATAACTTTCTTGTGTGGACTAAACCACAGCTTCAAACACCTTCTCAAATCCAGTGATTAATATTGCACTAGGACTGCATTATTTATTATTTACAATAAAGAAATACAGCCTCTCACACATGAATGGGAAAAGCTATTTTGCCCAGGAGTTATCGGTGCCCCTGATGAATATCAAAAGAATCAACCTGACCAAGGAAAATGCAGTAAGTAGTGGTACTGTCAAAGAAATACGTTATATATGTAACTGCGAAAGTGACCACGGAGAACTTTTTAACCCTTTGCCTGATCCACCGTAACTGTAACCCTCCCATTGTCAGAAAATCAAGATCACGTTTTATCTTAAAACATCAAAACATCCAGTTTGTCAGGGGACAGTTCTAACCAACCTGCATAAAGGTCTGTTCAGTTAGCTAAGTCCCAGAATGACTGTTTTCCTCATATTACGAGGACTTAATATGCTGCTGCTGCTGGCGACGGGTCCTGTTTATGACTGTTCGACTGGTTAGAGTCACGGACCATGAAGTTTATGTTTTGCTTTCTGGGGCTCATAGCCCACCTGAGGGTGACTAGTGTTCTCGGTTGCCCCAGACGTATCTGTTTAAATGTTTATCAGTTGTTATTTTTATTTACTTCCAAACCCCCCCATTTTTCTTACAGCCAGCCTTCCAAATATTGCCCACTCGGTACTGAACTCCTGGTTCTAATAATAAGTTACCCCACTGCTATGTGTCTGATACGTATTGCATGATGGCGAATAAGCAACAAAGGGCCCTTACTTTGATGACCTGGAATGTAAAAGGCCTTAACCATCCAATCAAAAAAAAGAAGATCATGACATTTATCAAATCAAAAAAAGTTGACATTGTCTTTCTTCAAGAGACTCACTTGTCTCCCCAAGAGTCAGATAAACTTTGCCGGGATTGGGTGGGTCAGGTATTTTTTTCGTGTGGCAGCAGTCAGAGTAGGGGTGTCGCAATTTTAATTCATAAGCAGTTACAGTTTAAATGCTCCCGGATGGTTAAGGATGAAGATGGGCGGACATTGCTACTCTTGGCTGAGATTCAAGGCCATAGGATGATTTTAAGCAATGTCTATGCACCAAACATCGACGACCCCACCTTCTTTGGAAACTTGGAATGCAAAATTAGTGATATGGGCGACTACCCAATCCTGATAGCAGGGGACTTCAATTTAGTCATGGATGATATACTGGATCGAAGCACTCCCTCACAGCGACACTCTAGATCAGCTTCGGTCGCTATAAAAATGTGTAGGACCTTGGGCTTGGTGGACGTATGGAGAGTATTCAACCCATCCGCAAGAGATTACACCTTTTATTCTGCCCCCCACAACACTCTGTCAAGAATAGATTATTTTTTTGTGTCAAATTCTATCATGCCCTCAGCAATGTCCTGCTCTATTGGTAGTATACACGTTTCTGACCACGCCCCGGTGCTCCTACATCTGAGCTCATTTGGTACCCCCCCCAAGTCTCCCAGATGGAGGCTAAACTCAAGCCTTTTACATGATCCCAACTTTTTCCACTCCTTGAGAGAGCAGATCAATTCTTATATAGAAATCAACCTCTCTACAGCTCCCAGTGCGGGTGTAGCATGGGAAGCTTTGAAAGCTTTTATTAGAGGGTTCATCATCCAGCATGCCTCATATAGGAAAAGAACTGCTCTGTCCAAGCAGATAGACCTGGAGAGGAAGATTGCCATAGCTGAAGCCGCTTTTAAGGCAGACATGAGCTCGGCAAATCTGACCCACCTAACTAGACTTAAATATGAGTTTAACTCAATTTTGACTCAGAAAATGGAGTTTTCTCTATTTCGGGCTAGGCAGAAATTCTTCGAAGATGGAGATAAACCTGGCAAACTGCTTGCAAGATATATTAAACAAAAAGAAGCTCAGACTATCATAGCAGCAATTAGAGCACAGGATGGCACTATGGTGTCAAAACCCTCTGAAGTGAATGAAGCCTTCAGAGATTTCTATATGCAACTCTACTCCTCAGAAATACAAGCAAACTCTCAGGAAATTAACAGTTTTCTCTCCCCCCTCAACCTCCCAACTCTCTCTAGGACACAGGTGGACTCCCTGGACGCCCCAATTTCAAAGGAAGAGATCTTAAGGGTAATCAAAAATCTCCCAATTGACAAGGCCCCTGGGTTGGATGGGTTTACAGCAGAGTTTTACAGGAACTTTGCAGAGGAGCTCTCCCCTTTACTCCTGCAAATGTTTGAGGAAGCCCTGGATAAGGGCAGCCTACCACCAACACTGTCAGAGGCACTTATTTCCCTTGTCTTAAAGAAAAACAAAGACCCGCTTGACTGTAAGAGTTACAGGCCAATAAGCTTGATCAATTGTGATTGCAAAATTTTAGCCAAGTTACTAGCAACCAGATTAGATAAGGTCATGACTTACTTAATACACCCCGACCAAGTTGGCTTTATTCGGATTCGCTGCTCTGCCGATAATATTAGACGCCTAATTGATATTATGTGGGCAACCCAGAATAAATCCCCTACGGGGGACTTTTCTCCAGCTATAGCCCTCTCCCTAGATGCAGAGAAAGCATTCGACAGGGTGGAGTGGCGTTTTCTATTTTGTGTAATGGAAGCATTTGGCTTTGGCCCAAAATTCATAAGGTGGGTCAAACTTCTGTACAACAATCCGAGAGCATCAATACTAACGAACCGTATTATATCACAGTCCTTCGACCTCCACAGGGGTACAAGACAGGGCTGCCCACTGAGTCCTCTGCTTTTTGCTTTAGCTTTAGAGCCTCTGGCAGCGACAATACGTAGAGACCCTGATTTTCCAGGTATCCAGGTCCACAATAATAACCACAAATTGATGCTCTATGCTGATGACGCCCTGGTCCTAATATCACAGCCAGAACGATCTCTACCTGCTCTCTTGAGAATTATTAACCAGTTCTCTAATATATCAGGATATAGAGTAAATTGGTCAAAGTCTGAAGCGCTCCCTCTGACAGCCTTCTGCCCCAAAACCCTGTTCCAGCCAGGGGATTTCAGCTGGCCTCAGACTGGTTTTAAATACTTAGGCATTACATTCCCCCGTTTGTTACACAACATAGTCCAGGCTAATTTTGAACCTCTATTGGACAAGTTCAGAACCGACATAATTAGATGGTCCCCTTTGTTCCTCACCCTTTGGGGTAAAGTTAACATCATCAAAATGAATTGTGCTCCAAAATTTAATTACCTACTACAAACACTCCCGCTAAAAATCCCATCAAAATATTTCCATCAATTTGACAGATTATGCAACCAATTCATATGGAATAACAGACGCCCTAGAATAAAGCTTAAAAAGCTACAGCAACCAGTGGAGTCGGGTGGCCTGGGGGTCCCAAATCTACTATTTTACCATTATGCTTTCAGTCCGAGACACATGGTTCACTGGGCTCTCCCTCCAGAACGAGCCCCCCCATGGCTTAGTCTGGAGAGTACTTTGTGCTCACCACTCCCTCCGATGCACATTTTAACCACCAAGCTCCCACCAGATATACAAACCCACCCCATTCTTTCTTTCCTGCAGACGGTCTGGAAGAAGGTGGCCTTGCTACTAAATTTTAACTCCCACCTTCACACTGAGGCTTCCATATGGCTCAATCCCAAACTCTGCATTAATAAATCGCCGTTTTTCTGGAGACTGTGGGTCCAGAGAGGGATACTTGTTCTCGGAGACCTGTATCAGGGGAGGATTCTCAAGTCCTTCAACGACCTTAAAGCACAGTTTCAGTTGCCACAAAGTCAGTTTTGGAGGTACTTGCAGCTCCGGCACTTATTGCTCAAAACCTTTGGTTCCTCCTCCACACCACCTCCAAATATTGAATATCTCAGCTACATCAAAAAAATCTTTTGGGGGGGGGGGGTCGTGAAGTCTCTAAATATTACTCAATGCTTGTTACGGGCACGAGTAAAGGACTACCTGCCCTCCGGTTAGCTTGGGAATCTGACCTTGGTGTGGCTTTTACAGATCAGGAATGGACTGCAATGTTGCAGAATAGTAAAAAGGTGTCCAGGGAACTTAGAACGAGACTAATCCAATTCAAATTACTACACCGAATTTACTGGTCGCCACACAGACTGTATAGGGCGAACCTCATTCAGTCCCCTGAATGCTGGAGATGTCAGACTGGGGTAGGCACATTGACCCATATGATTTGGAGCTGTCCTAAAACCCAAATCTTTTGGACTGAGATACATGACTTTATCAAATCAACCATACGATGGGATATTCCTTTTTCACCAAGACTATTTGTGTTGGGAGACCCATCACTCCTTAACTATGCTCCACCTAAGGCTGCTGAGTGGGTACAGACTGCATTGATGCTGGGGCGTAAACTCATTATCTCCCAGTGGAAGGCCCCCTCCACCCCACCTGTCTCTGTATGGCATATTCAACTAGGGAGACTCGCTGCACTAGAACAACTCTCATACAGGCTCCTGAATAAAGTGGAGAGTTTCCATCTGAAGTGGGATCCATATCTGTCCAGAATAAAACGAACAGACTAGACCCTAGAGTGGGATAGTCATTGGAATTCTGAAGAAGCACTCTCAGGGATGTCAGAGTGTGGCATGCAGTAAGACCCACATAGTCAAAGGCTGGCTGTTTTTGTTTCTTTTTTTTCTTTTTTCCTTTTTTGTTTGTTGTTGTTTTTGTTTTTCTTTCCATGCTTTTGTTTATCTCTTGCTTTGTTTGCCCCCCCCTCATTTTGGTTTGGTATTCTCTACTGTTCTGCTGCTATGCTGATGTTTTTTTTATGCGATGTAATCTGTCTCCGCAGTGGACTGTAGTGTTCTAAAAAGTACAATAAAATATTAATCATAAAAAAAAACATCAAAACATCAACTTCACTACTGGATCTGGATGTAATAACGCCTACTGAATATTGATTTTTGAGTTCCCTGAAGACTCTACTTCCACAACAAGGCTCTTTTTTTCTTTTGCTGGGTAGAAGTTCCACAGATATTCTCATTATGCTAACAATTACAGAACAAGACAGTGCTATCTTCTCCTGTTTTGGGAGCGCGCTCGTGTCTTCACTTATGCTATTTCATACCCAGTGGCAGATGACTAAGAAAGCAAGGTTTATAGGGAATAAATTCAGAATCTAAGTACGATATGAGTGGATGCGTGCCTGCAGAGCTTCTTGATGGTGACTATCTGGTCTTTAAGTGATGAAGTACAAATCCTGTTTCTGGGTCCAAACTACTAAGGCTGTTGTGTTTTTAACATGTTTTAATGCTTCTTTATCTTGTTCTGTTCAATCTGAACAAGCCCCTAAAAACAGTCAGTGATCACTGTCGGTTATACAGTTAATATATATATTGTTTAGTATTAAGCTTTGCTTGTTCCATATTCAGTTTTTCAGCAAAACTTGTTTGAGTCCATAAGAAAAGATTCATTATTATATCTAGAGGAAGATTTTTTTTTCAATAAATATTAGCGTTAGCCTTTGTTCCAGTTTTGAATTTTGGCCCACTGTGTATTTGAGTTTGACACCCCTGGTTTACAGCATCCTGCCATGTAATTGCATTTGTCCCAAACCATCGGGAACCCTCACGTTAACTTTTAGCGAGTTAAAAAAGTTAGCGTTCATCCTCCAGCTTCAGTGTGTTTATATTATGCTAACATAGCTGTGTAGTTAGCACATCGTTATATATCAGCTAGCCCAACTTCAGTAACCCTACAAAAGTCACTGCTGTTTAGTTTCCTGTCTTCATTTATGTCGGAAGTGACAGCAGAGCTGTACGTTTTAATTTTTTCAGAAATCCTTCAGTCAGAACATGCTATATTGTGTTTGGGTGGAAACTAGCGAGCTAACTTTAATTTAATAAAATCTGTTTTCATGGATGCGTGGATGTTAAACTTAACTGTTACACCTGGTAAAGCAGCATCACTGATCATTTTATTAAAGATAAAAGAATTTAGACAGTTTTTAACTCTCAGTGATGCGGCAGTGATCATTTGATTTTGGGACCTGAAGCGGAGTTTGGATCTGGAAACAACTAATGACGTCAGACTTAAAGACTAGACGACAGTCTCCCAGGTTCAGATCTTGATGTAGAGGCCTTGTCACAGAGGTCCACCATTCACCTGAGTTGTCCCTTTGCTTTTTGAAGAGAACAAAAGAATTCACCTTCAGCACCAACTGTCTAATAGTGCTCAGAGTGTGACTTTGTGAAAATACACATATGCACACGTGCTCAATATTTAACAACTGTGTGTAGAAAGCTGAATCAGTTTTATTAACTCAGATGTAATAGAAGCTGCATGAGATCATTATTATTTAGGCACATGAGGCATGTGCTGATGTTAAAAACAATAATATAAAATTATCCATGCAAACACACTGCTTTAGACTAACAGACGCACAAATTCCTAAATAGGAAAAGAATCAAAATTCAAATATTTCTAGGCGTGTGCATGATCCTTCATATAATACATCCAATATAACCCATGTTGCCCTCAGCATACAGTGCAATAATAAATACAACAATTAAATAAAACAGGCATGTTCTCACATTTGTCTGGGAATAAAGTCCTAAAGAAAAAGATGTGAATACTTTCCAAAAAGTCCAGGCATAAACATTAGGAATACTCTGAGTCACTGAGATATTTAAAAAAGGAATTTTTTGCTTATGTTGCTGAAAGGAACCATCTTGTTGTAAAAATACTGAATTTATCTTTCAACCTTTGAAAAAAAATCGACGTTTGACATGCGGACAGTCTTATAATGAAGTTGTAAACTGTCCATCAGAAACAAAATTGGCTTAAGAATCAGTTCTACTGCATATTTCCTTTATGAAGAAATTTACTTTGTTTCACCATAAAATGCTTACTTTGCACTTGTGCATTATTATAATGTGTCATCTCATCCTTTTTTTCTGTAGGCAATGGATATTAGCCACCATCTTAGCTCTTTAAGTGATAGTTTCTTGCTCCTGCCTGCTGTGTTTCCCCTCATTAATGGAAGCTATTCTCCATCACCGTCCTCTATGAAGGGACTCTCCTCATGCAGGCCAAAGCACTTTGACAAGAATAAAATTACTGTTAGCTTACACACCTAATTAAAGTGTAGCTAGTTTGCTTTCAATAGAGTTGATGCCATTCCACGGGGCTTCAACTGGAAATAGCTGCACTTACAGTCGATAGATGGATGCCGTCCGTATACGTTGCCTTCCTCCAGCTGCATTTGTGAGACAGAGTCCAGCTGTTTTCCATTCAGCTGTAGAGCACATCCATAACCCAATAACTGCAACACTTAGTGTCAACATCATGCCCTGTTTCAGATACTTTTGAAGTACATAAACTCATCCCACATCCAACTCCAGAGAGCAAAAAGTATGGTTTTGTTAGAATTTGTTCACGTTCATTATGAGAACATATTTGTCCAAGCTTGTTAACTGAAGTGAAACTGAGTAGCCAAGGCTGAGAAAAAACAAAAAACACTCCTGCTCAAGAATAGCAGGTAAAAAAAAAAAGTTGGCCATCTATTTAAATACTATGCTTTGTGCAATTTTGCACATGCGTATGTGAGCGTAGGTTTTGTGTGCTGCATATCTAAGTGAGTGACAAAAGGTGAACAAATTAGCAGTTCTTACATGCAGTTTGGCAGGGGGAGGTTTAGAAGAGCCTTGAACATCAGCAGCTACTGATGAAGAGCTTGGAAGTGCTTGAAACAGTGTTTGATTTTCCACGCAAAGTCCCTGTGGCTCAGCTCAGATTTGGATTCAGCACCTTTGAGGTGAGCATTTCAAAAGGAAGCAGTTCAACTCCATCGCATCAATAGTCGCTTACAAGAAGTTTTTGAGGAGATGAAACGCGTATAACGATACAGTGCTGTCTTTAAGCATAAGTTTGGGGATTGTGATATTAAGAAACTTTTGATCAGAAAAGATGAGGCTTACAGCTTTATCAAAATAATGAGTGAGGAGCGCCTTTTAAAGAGGTTCAGATGGGGCGTGTGACAAGTGATGACTCAGTACACAGTTTTAAGTCAATTAAATCTCCCTCACCTTTGTTGTAGATGTCTGTTAAACCTCTGATACTCAGACAAAAATAGGAATGTTTTTCAAGAACGCTTTGGAATCCAGTGACTTTAATAGGGGAAAGATGTAGAAAATAAATGGCTGTTGCATGTAGGAAAAAGACGAGAAAACTTTAACAGCTGAATACAGAATGCATTTTATGTTACTAACTAGGCTTAAACAAAAAAAGGATGAGCTATGCAAGCAGTTTTCTTCGAAACATGATTCCACTCTACCTTTAAAGTCAATCTAACCTGTTTAGTCTGTCATTGATGTACAGTATCCAGTCACGATGAAAGAAAGAACACCCTCCGTCAGTATATAGTTGATGCCCTGCCACAATTATATCAGTCTAGTTAAGGTCTGGTCATCGCTCCTCCACCGCTGTGCTTGACAGTTGGTATGAGGAGTTTGTACTGATATCCTGTATTTGTTCTTTTGTTTTAGTTTTTTCCAAAATGGGCACTCTGCATTACGGCAAATCAACCTCCAAATGTTTGCAGTTTGTTCGGATGCATCTTAGCAAACCTAAGTCTTGATGCAATGTCATTTTAGAAAGAAGAGACTTTTGCCTGTAATCCTTTTAAACAAGCCATACTTGTTTGGTCTTTCAGTCTGTTTCTTCTGCAATGTCATGACCTTTAGCATTTAACTTGTTAACTGAGCCCTGCAAAGGGTTCGACTAAAAGCCTTAAGTGCTAAGTTATCAGCTAACGCTAGCTTGGTTAGCTAGGTAGTGTTATCCATAAACTGTAGCCTAGCTGCTAATTGTTTAAAGCATCAAAATATTAAACTGCTAGAGTTTCACTAACCAAAACTGAAGCACAACATTCCTGCAGTTTTTACATTATACCCAGTAGCACAAAAGAGGTCGTGTTCAGTGGCAAAAATGGCGTGTTCATTTTGATTAAAAATGTGATTTAGTTTTAGTCATAATTAAAGCATTGAAATTGTTCTAGTTTTAGTCTAGTCTAGTCTAAATATCATAGGATTATAGTAGACAAAGTTTAGAGTTCATTCAGTTGACCAAAATATAAAGCGTAAAAGTTTGTTGTCGTTTTACTAGTTGGTCCACACGGTTTAAAAATTGTGTGTTATTTTAGTTTATATCAAATGCTAAATTTATACATCTGCTCTTCTCTTTGTTGTGTTTCCACATGTTTCGTGTTTTACATGACAAACACAGAGCGTGAGAGCTAGTTGTATCCCCTGCCCCCTCAAAAAAAGCTGTGATGTTTTCTGGGGCAAATAAAATATCGAGTAATCTAGTATCACTATACTTGATCTTAGTTCTTGTCCTTGTGTATTAGTGTTTATTCAGTTATCATCTTATTTTCATCAGAAAAAATGGTTGTTAATGTAAACTATGAAAAAAATGTACTGGTCAATGAAATTAACACTGCTTCAATGAGAAGATGTGAAGGATAGCTGTTAGCAGCTAACTCGTAATACCAGTTATTCATAAAGGCCAAACCTGTAATTTGTACCAGACATTAAGCATAAGCATTTAAAAATTAAAGTCTATGGGGACTCACTGCTATTTGAGACTTCTGCATTCATGTTACAAGTATCACTCCCAGAAACAGTAAGGGTCAGACAGAGGATATAATATGGGGTATTTTTCAGGCCCGAAAGTTGGTTCTTCAGTAGGCACAGCAAAACCATCTTAGTGGCAAAGGCAACAGAGATACTTACCTGCTCGATCATCTTGATTTCCTGCTTTCCCGTCATTTCTTTAGTGACTTGTCACCATTGTCTTGGCTGGCCCTGCTCCCAATGTTTGGGTAAAGCCAATATGCAGAGATTCTTTGTATGTGTTATGCATGGCTGTTTTTTTCTCACATTGGTGGTTAATACAGGGAGTGCAGAATTATTAGGCAAGTTGTATTTTTGAGAAATAATTTTATTATTGAACAACAACCATGTTCTCAATGAACCCAAAAAACTAATTAATATCAAAGCTGAATGTTTTTGGAAGTAGTTTTTAGTTTGTTTTTAGTTTTAGCTATTTTAGGGGGATATCTGTGTGTGCAGGTGACTATTACTATGCATAATTATTAGGCAACTTAACAAAAAACAAATATATACCCATTTCAATTATTTATTTTTACCAGTGACACCAATATAACATCTCCACATTCACAAATATACATTTCTGACATTCAAAAACAAAACAAGAACAAATCAGTGACCAATATAGCCACCTTTCTTTGCAAGGACACTCAAAAGCCTGCCATCCATGGATTCTGTCAGTGTTTTGATCTGTTCACCATCAACATTGTGTGCAGCAGCAACCACAGCCTCCCAGACACTGTTCAGAGAGGTGTACTGTTTTCCCTCCTTGTAAATCTCACATTTGATGATGGACCACAGGTTCTCAATGGGGTTCAGATCAGGTGAACAAGGAGGCCATGTCATTAGTTTTTCTTCTTTTATACCCTTTCTTGCCAGCCACGCTGTGGAGTACTTGGACGCGTGTGATGGAGCATTGTCCTGCATGAAAATCATGTTTTTCTTGAAGGATGCAGACTTCTTCCTGTACCACTGCTTGAAGAAGGTGTCTTCCAGAAACTGGCAGTAGGACTGGGAGTTGAGCTTGACTCCATCCTCAACCCGAAAAGGCCCCACAAGCTCATCTTTGATGATACCAGCCCAAACCAGTACTCCACCTCCATCTTGCTGGCATCTGAGATAGATAGGTGGATATCTGGAGCTCTCTGCCCTTTACCAATCCAGCCACGGGCCCATCCATCTGGCCCATCAAGACTCACTCTCATTTCATCAGTCCATAAAACCTTAGAAAAATCAGTCTTGAGATATTTCTTGGCCCAGTCTTGACGTTTCAGCTTGTGTGTCTTGTTCAGTGGTGGTCGTCTTTCAGCCTTTCTTACCTTGGCCATGTCTCTGAGTATTGCACACCTTGTGCTTTTGGGCACTCCAGTGATGTTGCAGCTCTGAAATATGGCCAAACTGGTGGCAAGTGGCATCTTGGCAGCTGCACGCTTGACTTTTCTCAGTTCATGGGCAGTTATTTTGCGCCTTGGTTTTTCCACACGCTTCTTGCGACCCTGTTGACTATTTTGAATGAAACGCTTGATTGTTCGATGATCACGCTTCAGAAGCTTTGCAATTTTGAGACTGCTGCATCCCTCTGCAAGATATCTCACTATTTGTGACTTTTCTGAGCCTGTCAAGTCCTTCTTTTGACCCATTTTGCCAAAGGAAAGGACGTTGCCTAATCATTATGCACACCTGATATAGGGTGTTGATGTCATTAGACCACACCCCTTCTCATTACAGAGATGCACATCACCTAATATGCTTAATTGGTAGTAGGCTTTCGAGCCTATAAAGCTTGGGGTAAGACAACATGCATGAAGAGGATGATGTGGATAAAATACTCATTTGCCTAATAATTATGCACTCCCTGTATTAATTTTTCTGGAAGGTGCATATATTTTAAAAGTAACCACAAATGAGTAAGCACAACCATTTTGCAAGTTGTGGCAGGGTTTCTTTCAAGGTTCTTTCCTTTTTTACCCTTTAACTGTTTGTATCCTTGTAGAATATTTAAAATTAGCTTCAGGACTTTCTGGATTGCACGTTCACAGTGGGAGCCATAGGAACTAATATGTGCCAGAGCCTTCCTTTGCTCAGAAAACAGTCTCAAATCTTTGAAGCATGTATTCCACGAGACGTTGGAAGCACTCCTTTAAGTCAGACCTTTGTCACAGCAGACATTTTGACATGTTATAGCAGGAAAAGCACAGGTGTCTTAATGATGGCTGCATTCAGCTTATGAGAATTCCAGCTGTGCGTGCTGGCTCTCTGTCATGGCTTACTGGGGCACTTAAAGAAACTGAGCCATTGTTAATGAAATTTATTTCACCTGTGCTTTTCTTGCTCCGACAAGTCAAAAAGTCTGCTGTGAAAAAGCCCTATTCTGTTCCATGTTGATATGATTGCATCACGTAATTTCTGCAAACTTGTCAGGTGCACATTGATGCTGTGAATCCTTTTCCACACCATATCACAAAGGTGTTCTATTGGATTCAGATCTGGTGCCTGGGGATACCACTGTAGTAAACTAGTGACATTTTCATGATGAAACCAGTTTGAGATGGCTTCTGCTTTGGGACATGGTACGTTATCATGATATAAGCAGCCTTTACGAGATGGGTAAATTGTGACTATAAAGGGATGCCCATGGTCAGCAACAATACTCATACAGGGTGTGGTATTCGAATCATCACTGACACACTCATTTCCACCTGATAGGTTTGCCTTTTATGGCAAATTCTGACAATAATGTCTTTGTCAGGGCAGAAATGTTTTTAAAAAACCTAACTTTCAATGTCATTAACATAGGTCAACACACATCTACCAAAACATAGAAAAGACTAGCTCAAAATATGACAGACAGAGAAAGTGTGACTTCATTACTACACTGCTGTTGCCTAGCAAATAGCTGCTCACTGCCATAATTATGTTCAAAGTGTCATACATCGAACCTTTAAATGGACGGCCATACTGGGTAGATGTGTTTTGCAGGTTAAGTGGAGAGTGGGTGTGTAGTGGTTTTTAAGCAGGGGTGGCAAAAGTACACTCATTCATCACTTAAGTAGAAGTTCAGATACTTGTGTAAAAAAAATACACAAGTATCTGAAGTACTGAACTCAACTTTTCATTTCTACTCAAGTAAAAGGGAAAAAGTACAAGCTGTGAAATGTACTCTGTGAAAGTAAAAAGTGTCTCTGCCAAATTAACTGAACCTCATGACATGTCATGGCATTTGAGTCTCTTTGTCCTTGCTTCTCTTCTGCTGCGCTAGGTTAAGTACTGTAGCCACGACTTATGGACATCTGCACCAAAAAACCCTTTAACACTCGAGTATTTTGCTATAAATGATGCATAAATTATGTATTTTTGTTGCTCTTTCATCTCTTTCTGTGTGATAAGCACCACTTGTGTGTGTCATTAGGCTCAAATCAGTTTGACTGCACAGTGATAGAAAATAATAACTCCTCTCAAATGTTGTAAACGTAAAACAAGAAGCTTGTTTTGAAAATGTAATGAGTAGAAAGTTGAGATAATTGTGTTAAGTTGTAGGGAGCAAAGTATATGTAACATGTCAACTGGTACTGCCTGCACACTAAATCATCTCCATTTGAGACTGAGTTTGTTTCTTTTTTCTTTTTATTTGGCCTGTCTTGTTTGGTACTTTAGCAATCCGAATTGTTGTCTGAAGGCCAGGAAAGAGCCCATGACATTTATTTTTTTAAGTGGAGAAATTGTTCCACTTGATTAATCTATATTATCATTGTTTATTTATTTTCTTTTATTTTAAGTTATTACAAATTGGACAGACAGAGGGGAAGGGGGGGACAGTAAAAGAAGACACTGCGAAAATCCGTTGGATCACCTGTTAAAAGAAGAAAAGAGAAAACAAACAACAAGAGAACAACACAATATAGAGAGAACAACCTAGATACGTGTAAGTAACATTAAATACAAAATATTGAATGTTATTGAGCAGCACGCAGGACCAACAGTGCACAATACGCTTTAAGGTAGCAGCCAAGGAAGATATAGTTTCTGTACGTGAGCACCCGGGTGTACACCTGTGTGCGTGAGCGCGCTTAAGTTCAAAAGGTTTCTTCATGTAACAATCTGCTAGAAGGTGTGGGGAGCCATAGCCCTCCCCCCCAGAGCATGAAGCGGCCGCGGAGGAGACCCGGGCCCCGGACATCCATAGGCTCTCCAGAGTGCAAAAAACCTGGTCCTCCTTGGGTTTGTTTCACAATTGTTCTGAGCCAATGACCGTGTTTGGGTTTGGTTAATTGTATTTGATTGCTCTTACACTCTAGTCCACTGATATGCCCCACTGCAAACACTGCTGTCACAGTTTCTCTGCGCATGTTATAAGATTTAAGATGGTTTATATTAAGAAATATTTTAAAGTAGATGGTCTTTTTGTTCTCCTGTGAGTTTTACAATGAAGACCACATTGTGGTCCCTAACGCCCATGAATAATGGGAGTCAACTGTTTGTGCTACAGGATGAAGGAAGAGTTGGCTTGCTGAGACTGGGGAGGATTGCCAGCTTACCCCGTACAGTGTGGTGGGACTAGAGAGTGTAGCTGACCTCTGGCACAGCTGGCCCTGGCCTTTGATTGTGTGTTTTGTCCTTTATGCAAGTGGTGCACTGGTCTGTTTTGGCTCTTAACTTTTATGCTAATACTGTAGCCGGGGCTGTTTCCATTTGATTTTGTGTGATAAATTATATTTTAAATTTTCTGATTCAGATGGATCAGACTGTTGCTCAGATATAGAACATGTCTGACCAGGTATCTGGTACGTGTTGCATACAGATAACTGAAAGTTCTACTTAAGTGCCTGGACTTTGTTACCTCAGCTGTTGAGTTGACTGATATGCAGTCCACGCCCTACGTGGAATTTTGGTTTTGTGCCACACGTTTTACAGTGTGACATGTTTTTCATTTACAGACCGATGACAAATTAAAGGAAAAGCAAGCACCAAGCAAGAACCTTAGATTCCTACTGTGAGGGGAGCCTGAACTACACAACCTAAAAATTAGTCTAAATAAAAACAGATTTTTATAGATCAAACTTGAGCATACTTTCACACACTTTAGGGTACTTACTACCAACTGAAAACATCGTATTCTTTGGTGAGTTACAGCAAATAAATAAGCAAAAGTAAAACTATGTATTATGATTAATTATTATTGTCTGAAGCCAATAAATATTTGATGTTTGAGGTCTACAGGGGAAAAACACATACTGGCTCAAGATGTATTTTTCTACATCAAGAAAAATACATTGCATCTATTGCATCTATTTTTACCATAATAACGCATGCTTTTCTTACATATCTAAACCGTGTCTGTCATTAGTAAACATCTCCTTAATAAACAAGACTTTGGAGACTATCACTGTATGTCACCCACTGTGATCAGAGAGAAGAAAACAGCGCCAACTAACATTAATAGTTAATGATGAAAAACACATGCAGGCTACATTGTTCATCTAAGGACATTGCGTGCTGCTTAGTCAATTTATTTACTTTCACGCCATTTGACCCTGACCTTTCCTCTCTGCTGTGATTCTGTGTCAGACTGCACACAATCAATGTCTGTCCCCTTCTGCGTGATCACAAAAACAGTAGACGCTCCCTGACAGGGACTCCACTGGCAGCCCTGTCTTCTTGCATTTGGGCCACTAGATCATCCATTGGTGGTACTGGGACATCCCCCTCATTATCTCCTCCGCCCCACCATTGCCGTTTCTGAAAGCGATGCTAATAACATGAATTCCAACAGATTGACATGGGTGAAGAGCCAGGAGATGAAATCCATACTTCATGCATTTTGCATGTAGAGGTAATTAGAGGATTTGGAGGGTATTAAATGCTTCTGCCAAAGTATCCAAGTTCCTGATGAGATGGTAAAACAATCATTTTGAAGTTTATAGCATTAAAAATAGATGTTAAAAGAAAAAAGGGAGTAAATAAAGACTCATGCTAGTACTTTAAAGTGATTTTAAATGTTTTAGTTGACGAAGAACATAGATAGATAGATAAGGTCATGTTATGTAAAGCAGTGATTTGCGCCTTCAGTTTTAATGTAACCTTCAAACCTTGAGGTTTAATCCAACTGGTACAACCCATAAAACTGCCTGTGACGGTACCAAGGGCTATGTTCTGAAGCGTAGCCTTAATTATGCACACTTTCTTGCTGAATAAGTGTCTGATTTTCTAACTATCCTTGAGACCCATGTTTAAAGGTCTAAGAATGTGCCCTTGACAATCTTTCTCCCCTCTCATCTCCCAGGGCCCCTGACTCTAGCCATTAGGGAGATCGCCTGCCTTCCCTAAGCAATGACAGGTGAAATGGAGCACAAAATCCCAAAGCTCACCAAAAGCCCTCTCCACAAACGCAGCACCTCTGATTCTTACATACACTTATCTTCACACGAAAACACAGACGAACCAGTGTTTGCAACACGCATACCTATTATCCTATAAAATAAACAAAACCAAATAAAAGGTGAATAAAAGACCGCAC
Organism: Copadichromis virginalis; assembly: GCF_057382275.1. NCBI lineage: Eukaryota > Metazoa > Chordata > Actinopteri > Cichliformes > Cichlidae > Copadichromis > Copadichromis virginalis. Next base: position 17,654,387 of record NC_140633.1, read on the forward strand.
ACTCGTGCTTTTCCTACATTTCTTAAAATTGTCACTAGGTGAAACTTAAATATAATATACTGTGTTTTATATTGTGTATAGTAGAACATATAATAAATTGTTACCCATATATAATGTCTGAGGTCAATGTGAACTTGCTAATTCGGGGGGGGGGGGGGGGGGGGGATACATTCTCTATACCCAAAAACATTAAAATCAACCAACCAAAAGATCAGAGTGACACTATTTAAATGCATCACAATTTCCTTGCCTTTCCTTCAATGACCTACGGTATAATGTCACACAACAAAATAATTTCACTATTATAAGGGGAGATGTGCATATGATGCTATTCTTTTAAATGCAAATAAAAAAAATACTTGAATATATTCTGTTACACCTTACAATACTTATCTCAAAATGAAATCAAAACACATGCATAATGCTTTGATTGAAAAACACATCACATGCAGGAATGATTACCCCTTCTTTCTGTTATTGAAGCCACTTCATAATTTGCATGACCAAATCACCCAAAAAACAAATTGCCTTCCTTTTCAGTCATACTGTAACAAACCTTGCAGTCGAGTGCTTTAACAAAACCACAGTTTAAGGTGATAAACGAGTTACTAAATTACAGAAACATGGCAGATTGTAATTTTTTTGAATGTTTTTTTAACACGCATAACTGAAATGCTGGCAAGACTGTTTTGCACTGGTCTCTGATCTGATGTTTCAGCTGCTCTGCAAAAACAAGGATTGACAATCAATGACTGGATTATTACATTGTGTCAAAGGCTGAACCAGCGGGAGTTGCTAAACTGAGTAAGAATGTCAAAGGAGGAACACAGATACATTAAAAAAAAAGAAAGCAACAAAAAATAATCATAGTTGAAGAAAAAGACAAATTTAACAGACCTTTTCACAGCAAAAAAAATAAAAAATTGACTTGTCAAAGAAGAAAAGAACATGAATTGCTAATACCATTTAAAACGGTGCTGTTCTGTTCTCAGACATGACACTGCGACAAGAAGCCAGCATCAAAAATTAGATTATTCACATGCTTTTCCTAATATAACATGTGTGATTGGTAATGTCTTACATAAAACTTAAATTAAACCAGGTCTCTCCAATTACCAGGACAGTGCTTCCTTTTTAAAGGCGAATCCCAGCTAAAGCTCCCTTTGTGTGAACCAGGAAAAGGGTTCGTGTCATCGCAGCATGACACCTGAGCTCGATAGGAAGAGCTGATCATGGATACTTTTATCATAATCCAATTAATGTGAGATGCTTCGCTGTGTGGAGCCAGTCTGTTCTCCTCAAGGCAGTGTTCGAATTAGAAACAAAGATCCAGTCCTGTGGCCAAAATACAATCAGTCTGAACTGTAGGACAGTAAAAGAAGTTTTCTGTGGCTCATGGCAAGATAGATTGCTAAATGAAAATTGAATATTCTATGTTGAATCAACATTTTTACAGAAGTTACAGCTTACGTAGTGCATCAACATTTAAGTGCCTGAGTGTATCACAGAATCCAAACATATGTAAACAGACCCAAAAATTCTAATTGATGATCAGTAACTTTTCACAACGGTTCTAATGAATGCTATTAATGGAGAAAAGTACAACTGTGGACCTCTCCTCAGGAGATCTTGAGCTGTAAAGTGCTCTTCCTTTAGAGTCACAAACACAACTGTAACTCCATTTTCACCTCAAAAGTATGAAAGCAAAGGGACTGGTACTAATACAGTAAAGCCATTAAAAACAAATTCAAAGCCAAGAAAGACGATACGCAAGGACTGAAATGTTCTGGTATAACTGGACAGAGCCCTTCGATAAATTGGTGACCTGTACAGTGTGTACCCTTTGTCTTTAGCACTATGACAGCTCAAAGAGGCTACAACCAGGACCCTGAACTAGATGAGCGGAAGAAGGTGGATGGATGGATTTGCACTTAGTCGTCAGCACAAAACTGGAAGGCTATTATGACCTCTGTAATCAGCTAAAGAGAAGCCAACAGTGAAATCAGAAAGGTCAACTCCAACTGATCATGGCAGATGGCTACCCCTCGCTGCCTGGTTCTACTGGAACTTTCTTCCTGTTAAAAGGGAGTTTTTCCTTCCCACAGTCACCAGGTGCTTACTTAAAAAGAGGTCATCTGATTATTGGGGGTTTCTCTCTATTATTATAGGTTCTTTACCTTACAATATGAAGTGCTAAGAGGCAGTTGTTGCAGTGATTGAATGAACTGAATTGATTTGAATTGAATAGGACTTTATTCTGTCCTTTCTTTAAGGCTCATTTACATACTTATAAACTGTTGGTAATATAAAATAGAGCATCGTCTTAAAGATAATCTCCAAAGTTACCCAAAGCCATCAGCCTAAAGCTTCAAAATAAAATGGAAGTTATTCCAGGAGGACAGAGCCTTTTGATAACAAACTTTGGCCTACATTCACTGTTGTCCACCTGTTGATATTATTGGAAGAAATGTTTTTATGGCTTTAGAGAGCCTTGTACTGCTAAAGCATCAGAGCGCTCTCCTCTGCTCAACCCTGCACACTCGTGTATCATTCATCTAGCAACAAGTATTGGCTGACACTGAACACGTGACTCTGACGCTAAAGAGGAAGTCGTTTACTCTAGCGTGCACATTTGTTTACAGCCTCGAGTACTCTGTCCGTACCTCGGCAGGACTGTTCTGTGCGATTCAAGGGCTTTGCTGATCAGTATAATAGTCAAACTACTGTCCGAGCGCCACTGCAACTGCGCGCCTGTCATTTGTTTAGGAGCAGCAGAGACCTTTTAGCATGTCTCAGACATGCTAGCTGGCGACACACGAAGAAACCTTCCACGTTATACTGTGATGCCCCAGTGACCGCGTCATCATCGTACCTGTACATCGCCGCATTTGCATGCAGGTGGGATTCTCATGTCTCTGAGTGAGTCAACGTGTACTACCCGTTAGCTTTCTGGCAGACAAGCTAACATGGAGGTAACACAAGACACCGTGACCTCTCAGACAATGAACTGAGACGACAAGGTGTGTATGCAGCGTTTGCACTGTGTTTATTACGCAGTTATCAGTTTTTACAACCTGTGATTTGAATTGACTTCCTGCACCCATCTCTTCTCCTCAGGGATAATGAAACTGAATGACCAAAGACCCAGCAGTGCACTATGGCATTGACTGAAGTATACTGGGACCACCACATACCCTTGCCAAAGCTTGCTCCTGTTCAGGCCAAGGTCACCGTTGCCTTGGTGGCACTCCTGTGCTTCATTAACAGTTATGATGGAGACTTTGTATTTGATGATTCTGAAGCAATTGTTAACAACAAGGTGAGTTTTTCATTCATCAGCAGCTTGACTCCAGTTACACACTTACACTGGCAATAACCGTCACTCATTTTGTTTTTGTGGTTGCAGGATTTGCGCCCAGCAACACCTCTGAACAACATCTGGAGCAATGACTTCTGGGGAACCAACCTGAGTAGCAACTCTAGTCACAAATCCTACCGACCTCTCACTGTCCTTACATTCAGGTAAGGAGTCCTACTTAGTGTCTGAGTTTATACACACTTTATACATTCACAGCTAAACTAGTAATCAGATTCAAATCAGTTTAATCCACGACTCAGAATAAACAGGTCCACACTGATTTTTGTTTTGGTTGCGGAGGTGTGTCTCAAAACATCTGTACATGCTCCCTTTGTACATTGTAAATGTGTGCAGATGTGCACTTGTCTTCTTTACAAAAAGCCAAACTTGTTCTCTGTTGAGATTTTTTTTAATACAACTTTTTGGACTTCTAAAATGATTAAAAAAGCACTACACAATAACAGGCACTACTGGACTTGAAATACCTATATGCACTCACTGGCCACTTTACTACCTTGTTAGCACTATTCTGGATCCCCTTTTTCCTTTAGAACTGCCTAAATTCTTCATGGCACAGATTCAACAAGTTGCTGGTAAAATTCCTCAGAGATTCTGGTCCATATTGACATGATTGCATCACACAGTTGCTGCAGATTTGTCAGCTGCTTATCCATGATGTGAATTTCCCTTCCCACCTTGGACCAAGTGATCTGACTGTGGAGGCCTTTTGAGTACAGTTACCTCACTGTCATGTTGAAGAAACCGGTTTGCTGGAAGCAGCCATCACAAGACAGGTGGAGCTGACGGGAGTGGCACCTGGTGTGTGGTATTGCATCTAGTTTCTGCCGTGTGATTTGTTTTATTAGAAATTGCATTAATCAGCAGCTGAACAGTAACTAATAAAGTGGCCAGTGAGTGTATATTAAAGGATTTGAATAGACATGTGACTAAATGTTAACACAGCTGTTGAGAAAGATAAAAGCATAGCACAGTCATCATTTTTGCATTTTGCATTGATTCAATAATCTGTTCTATCAATCTAATCATTAGACCACATCGCATGTGCACAGTTGACCTGAAACCTTCAATCCAAAAGAGTTCAGTCAGAATTTTAAAAATATGTGCTTGTAATTTCAGCCACACACATTAGAGCATCATTCTTCGAATACTTACTCCTCTGTTAATTGCCAAAACCTCTACACGGTTCCTGTCAGTAGTTTAACCACAGTAAGGACTTGACTGAAAAAGCATAACATCATACTGTTTCTGTAGGTTACTTCTTCCTGCAGGAACTTGCACAATATTTTAGGTCAATCAGCACCTGTGTGCATGTTCTGACAGCAGGAAATCTCTCTATAGTTTCTCTTTCAAAGATGTTTTCAGGGTAGAGGAAAGGTACTTGATCCCCTAAAAACTGCAGGGAAGAACTCGACAGCAAACACAACCACTGGAGTCTGGTGGATAACGACAGACTCGAGTAACAGTCTTCTCCAGTCAAACGTTACCAACAGCTGCTTAAAATTATCCACAGGGAAACACCAGAGACGGCATCACCACTGCTATATCAGTCTGATGTTAATATATTCATCACTTGCAGTTTGAAGCTGTTACAAATTGATTACATCACCTTGTGAGGCTAGTTAACCTGCAGTGGAAACGGAAAGGATGATTAGGGGCCATTGCTGTAAACGTTTGTGCCATTTAGGAGTTCTGTTGTGTTTCTACAGTGGGAAGGTGCCTTTCCTCTATTCTCTGCATATAACTGTGCAGTTGATGGTGGTTATTGATGACCCTCACCATGTCCCATTGGCTTCATCGTGTCACATTATGCTTTATAATAGCTTCACCATACTCACACATATACTTTCCTACACCTGCTGTACATTCAGCTCTAGTTTTTCTCTTGTCTCGCTGTTGCAGGCTGAACTACCTCGTAGCGGGAGGCCTTCACCCCGTTGGCTTCCATGTGCTCAACATCATCCTCCATGCTGTCATATCCGCCCTTATGATTGACGTGTTTGCAGTACTTATTGGTGGACTGGCCTACGATGAGAAGGGCAGGATACTGAACCACGCTCCGAAGACCTCTTTGCTTGCTGCCATCTTCTTTGCCGCACACCCAGTTCACACAGAAAGTGTAAGTAGAGTTGAAGTGTTTATTTATATGCATAATATTATAAGTAAAGAGACAATCAAATAGTTCAGTATGCATTAAAATCATCATACACATGAGTGTGTAAAGATTCATATGTATGATTATTGTGTAGTTTGGACTTATTAGTAGTCTCAAAACTGAAAATACAGTTTTGCATTAAAACGCAAACAGTAAAGCTTAAAGAAAAACAATTATAGATATATAGATAGGTACTTTATTGATTTCACAACTGGAATTCATGTGTTACAACAGCAAGGTGATGAAAAAAAAACTAGAGTCTAAATAAACATAATTAAAGTGGTACACAGCCATGATGAGCACCTTATTTAGTGAAATAAAAAGGTTATACACAGTGGGGCAAAAAAGTATTTAGTCAGCCACCGATTGTGCAAGTTCCCCCACCTAAAATGATGACAGAGGTCAGTAATTTGCACCAGAGGTACACTTCAACTGTGAGAGACAGAATGTGAAAAAAAAAATCCATGAATCCACATGGTAGGATTTGTAAAGAATTTATTCGTAAATCAGGAGGGAAAATAAGTATTTGGTCAATAAGAAAAATACAACTCAATACTTTGTAACATAACCTTTGTTGGCAATAACAGAGGTCAAACGTTTACTATAGGTCTTTACCAGGTTTGCACACACAGTAGCTGGTATTTTGGCCCATTCCTCCATGCAGATCTTCTCGAGAGCAGTGATGTTTTGGGGCTGTCGCCGAGCAACACGGACTTTCAACTCCCGCCACAGATTTTCTATGGGGTTGAGGTCTGGAGACTGGCTAGGCCACTCCAGGACTTTCAAATGCTTCTTACGGAGCCACTCCTTTGTTGCCCGGGCGGTGTGTTTTGGATCATTGTCATGTTGGAAGACTCAGCCTCGTTTCATCTTCAAAGTTCTCACTGATGGAAGGAGGTTTTGGCTCAAAATCTCACGATACATGGCCCCATTCATTCTGTCCTTAACACGGATCAGTCGTCCTGTCCCCTTGGCAGAAAAACAGCCCCATAGCATGATGTTTCCACCCCCATGCTTCACAGTAGGTATGGTGTTCTTGGGATGCAACTCAGTATTCTTCTTCCTCCAAACACGACGAGTTGAGTTTATACCAAAAAGTTCTACTTTGGTTTCATCTGACCACATGACATTCTCCCAATCCTCTGCTGTATCATCCATGTGCTCTCTGGCAAACTTCAGACGGGCCTGGACATGCACTGGCTTCAGCAGCGGAACACGTCTGGCACTGCGGGATTTGATTCCCTGCCGTTGTAGTGTGTTACTGATGGTGACCTTTGTTACTTTGGTCCCAGCTCTCTGCAGGTCATTCACCAGGTCCCCCCGTGTGGTTCTGGGATCTTTGCTCACCGTTCTCATGATCATTTTGACCCCACGGGATGAGATCTTGGCGTGGAGCCCCAGATCGAGGGAGATTATCAGTGGTCTTGTATGTCTTCCATTTTCTGATGATTGCTCCCACAGTTGATTTTTTCACACCAAGCTGCTTGCCTATTGTAGATTCACTCTTCCCAGTCTGGTGCAGGTCTACAATACTTTTCCTGGTGTCCTTCGAAAGCTCTTTGGTCTTGGCCATGGCGGAGTTTGGAGTCTGACTGTTTGAGGCTGTGGACAGGTGTCTTTTATACAGATGATGAGTTCAAACAGGTGCCATTCATACAGGTAACGAGTGGGGGACAGAAAAGCTTCTTACAGAAGACGTTACAGGTCTGTGAGAGCCAGAGATTTTCCTTGTTTGAGGTGACCAAATACTTATTTTCCACCCTGATTTACGAATAAATTCTTTACAAATCCTACCATGTGGATTCATGGATTTTTTTTTTCACATTCTGTCTCTCACAGTTGAAGTGTACCTCTGGTGCAAATTACTGACCTCAGTCATCATTTTAAGTGGGGGAACTTGCACAATCGGTGGCTGACTAAATACTTTTTTGCCCCACTGTATGCAACAGTGATTAGAAAAACAAAGACTTGAGATTTTACAAGAGAGTAGTAAAATACCATTCATAAATATCTTTACGCTATAAATCTAAGAAACAGCTGCAAGGAGGTATAATACAGAAACGTGTGATGGTTTAAGGTAGGACATTTTTAGGCTATGTGGTTAGGAGATGATACACTAGTGAATCCTTGATTCTGTTCCTATCCTGAATGACTTTTTACTGCTCTTTCACCAGTATTTTACATTTATTTCTACAGCTAACTTCTAACAGATGACATTTAGCTAGTAGTGTTTGGCCATGGTGTGTTTAGGTATTTCTTTTTATATATTTACAATATTTTCTTTCTTTCTGCATGCTGGCGAATGAGCTGTTAAGTCAGCTCCAGGTTTTTATTTGAACTTGGTTGGGCTGTTACTGTTAGGGACCTGTGCACCTCAATGAGGTAGTTTTGATTTTGAGCTACAAATAAACCTTTCCTAAAAACATGGTTTCAACACGGCGTCAAGACAAGCCAATCCAGAGCCTCCAGTGCTTCCGTGCCAAGAACAAATGCCCCATCTCAGCTGGGAGCGTGGGCCAAGGTGCGTGCGATAGTACGACCTGACTATTAGCCACGTTGGGATGCTTATTGACCTGCCCTCATATGTGTTTTTCTGCTGTAAAGCATGGCTGGAAAGAAGCAATTCCCTGTCCATTTCCCTTTAATCATGCAGGGCAAGGACTGGGTAAGACCTGGGGGGTGGGAGGGAGGCACACTGTCTGCTTGGGCCTGCTGTATGTATCAAAGCAGGCAACCACAGGATGCCAGCCATACTTTATACACACACACACACACACACACACACACACACACACACACACACACACCATATAGAAACACACACACACAACCGTGCTACACTGGTAATGAGAGTTTCTTCTGACATCTTTTTAATAAGCTTCCTTTTGTACTTGGATGCATTATGCAAAACTAATATATGGTGCATGTGTAATAAAATGAATAATTTCTAAAGAGGTTTACCAGATAATGTTGTTTCTTCAAGTATTTTTTGTAGTTTAATCAGTCCTCCCTGTCTCATGTATCATAGCTTTTTTTTCTCTCGCTTTTCTCTGTTTCTCATCAAGGTTGCTGGCATAGTGGGCCGAGCAGACCTTTTATGCGCCCTCTTCTTCCAGCTGTCTTTCCTCACCTACTGCAAGGCTTTTAACAAAGGTAGGTACCTGACACGAGTATTACTCTTTAGGCACACAGTAATTCTATACTGCACAAAGCGCTTTCCATATGTCACTGGCATCAAAACGTTATCGATCTGCCAGCATTCGATGCATCTGTCTGAACACCTACATTTCAATCCTTTCCTGTCTCTGAGCAGCGTGGTCTTGGCTTTGTGTTCTCAGGGAGTGACAGAGATGACAGGTTTTCTCTCCAGTGGGTTGTGGTCAGCCTCTTGCTGTGTGCTGCAGCAATGCTCTGTAAAGAACAAGGCATCACTGTCTTGGTATGAAGTCCTTCTGTAAGGTCATTTTTAGATCTGATGTTTTCATCCTGTCTTGCCATCCCACTGTAATTCTTGCTTACACAAGGAGAAGAAGTCTCACATTTTTTTACATATATGTATATATGAAATGAGCTAATTCGTTTTGTTGCTGACCTATATACATTTAAATGCCATTTCTCCTTCTTTCTCTATGTATTTTCCTTCAGGGTGTGAATGCTGCCTTTGATGTCCTGCTGATCTGTAATGTTAATGTGTATGAACTCAGCCAGAGGCTACTCCTTAGGAAGAAATCATTTGATGTGAGTTAGGTTTGCACACCCTCCCCTGCTTTTCTGTCATAAATTATGCACTGCTTTGTATGATTTATGTCACATTTCATACACTGTCTGTATAAAGTAGTTTGCAATTGAGTACATTAGCGATTAAACGGTGACTGAAAGTAACTAACAAGCTTTATATTTTTAATTGTAAGTGACAAGTGGTAATACTCTTGTGACAGGTAAGTGAGTTGGTGCGAATGGGATTGCTTACGCGACTGGGTCTAATGGGTCTTGGAGGCCTCCTGATGCTTTACGCACGCTGGAGGATCATGGGAACAGGACCGCCAGCGTTCACTGAAGTAGACAACCCGGCTTCTTTTGCAGAAAATATCATCCTCAGGGTAAGAAAGATTAGTTTGTAGAGTTTATTTCACAATATTTATTCATGCATTATAATTACAGACAATTTTATCTTTAAATGATTCTGATTGATCTATGTAATTATGAATTGACTTTATTGAAGCATATATTCCGTTTTTTTCATCATTTCAGTTTAATTCACCGTCTAATATCATGTTTGTCCTGAGTAATTTGCATGGTTTTTAAACACTGTTTACTTCAGAATTTTAAATGCTTTTCCCCTTTTTCTCCGCTGGTTTTGTTGCTGCTCTCTTCCTTTTCTGTTCCGTTTTGATTGGCAGATAGTGAACTATAATTACTACTACTCCCTTAATGCCTGGCTGCTGCTGTGTCCCTGGTGGCTGTGTTTTGATTGGTCCATGGGTTGTGTGCCTCTCATTAAGTCAGCCACTGATTGGAGGATAGTCTGGCTGCTGCTGCTCTGGTGCATCCTGGTAGGCTTGATAAGCCAAGCCTTATGCTCACAGGACAGCCAGAGGAGGAGGTGAGTGAGGAAAGCCATCTCAGATTTGCTGGAATGAAAGATGAAATAAAGTACATGTTGACTTCTAAAGACGTATAGTTGATTGTGACTATAAAAGCATATTCACCGCAGTGTCACCAGTGCACAACGCATACTTTTTGCTTGGTTTAGCACAGACTTGACAATTTTTTTGGGTCCAGTATTCAGATTCTTAAGCTTAAATCTCAGACCACATGTTTTTAGATGCTATGTGTGTGCTCTGTTTTCCTCACTAGGACTTTGACCCTGGGTCTGGTGCTACTGGTGGTCCCTTTTCTGCCTGCGAGCAACATTTTTTTCAGGGTGGGCTTTGTCATTGCTGAGAGAGTTCTCTATCTGTCTTCAGCCGGCTACTGCCTACTGCTGGCATACTCTTTAGGACACTGCTGCTGCCGTTGGTCCAAATACAGGGTACGCCTAAATGATGCCAAAAAGATCACAATAAAGCAAAGGACACCAAACACTGAAGCAGTTTCTAGTAAAGGTTTATTTTCCAAAGTTGTCGGTTTAAACTGTCTTGATTTTAAACTCAAAATCTGTTTTCAAAACCAGCTTTGATAATTCAGTAACTCATGATGCAGGGAAGGTACAGATATGAGAAATGTCTAATGACTTCCCTATAAAGGGACGATGACAGCAGGTGGTGTCCATGTGCTGCAGAAATACATTTTGCAGGTTATTAATTCAGTGTCACACATCATTTGACTTGAAGCTTAATATTGTAATGCTTTATAGCACTTGGCTGTTAAATGGTTCCTCTTCTCTTTTTGCAGAAGTTGCTGTGCGTCATGGTGCTTGCACTGTTGTGTGTGTATGTAGTGCGCTGTGCTCTCCGCAGTCACCAGTGGCGTTCAGAACAAAGCCTCTTCACCAGCGCCCTTTCTGTCTGTCCGCTCAACGCCAAGGTAAAGAAAAATACATAAAAAATCAGTGATTTGCGCTTTCCCGCCTCGCTTCAGTTTGTGCCAGTAAATTATTTTAGTGCACATTTGAAAATGAATTCTAGTCATAGACACGTCCTGATGCTTTAAGTGCTAATGATTGTTCCCTCAGGTGCATTATAATGTGGGTAAGAACCTGGCTGACAGAGGGAACACCACTCCAGCTATTACATATTACAGAGAAGCAGTCAGGTATGTGTCCTTACAAGCAGTTACGACCTACTACATTTCTGACAAAGAAACAGTCATTGACTTGTTTGTTGCATGTTATTTATGGCTTTCAGGCTACACCCTACATACGTCCATGCAATGAACAACCTGGGGAATATCCTGAAGGAGAAAAATGAACTTGTGGAAGCAGAGCAGCTGTTGTCTAAAGCTGTTTCCATTCAGTAATGTTGTTTAACATCAAAGTTTAAACCAACGAGCTCTTTTAACAGATTTAGACTCCCTGTTCATGGCTTTGTGTTCTTTTTAAAACCGTGCAGGCCTGACTTCGCTGCAGCTTGGATGAATCTGGGAATAGTTCAGAACAGCCTGCAGAAGTTTGAGGAGGCAGAGAAGAGTTACTGGAACGCCATCCGCTTCCGGAGAAAATACCCAGACTGCTACTATAACCTGGGACGCTTGGTGAGGTCCCGGGCTCAAACCACGCAATCTGCTTTTGCCCGTTTACCATGTTCACTGTGTAAGATTAAGCTGTTAGCAAAACAAAACAAGGATAAGACAAACTACACCTCTACATGAAGCAGTACTAGCTAAAAAGTGGCGTTTTTAACTCTGTACGCTGACTGTTCTTCGCCAGATTCACTTAGCTGTTCTTCTTTTGCCATGTTTATATTGGTCAGCCTCAGGGAGGACGCCCCTGACAAAAGCCCCAAATAACTCTAACACGTTGTGAGGCGTCCCAGATGACACACTACACAAGGTCATGTGTAGTGTTGTTTTTATGTGATACATGTTATATGTTTCTCTTCTACAGCTTCAATCCACAATTTAAACTAAATAAAAAAAAAAAAATAGAAATTGTCATTGAATTCAAAAAGAGTTTTCTAACACTGTACCTCATATTTCAGTATGCCGACCAGAACAGACACCTGGATGCCCTAAACGCCTGGAGGAATGCAACTGTGCTAAAACCTGACCACAGCCTGGCGTGGAACAACATGGTCATTCTGCTGGACAACACCGGTAGTGGAAAAGTGCACGAGCTCACAAACAGACATGCTTTTAATACAACAGACACTAGACTACATCTATTTTATTGTTTTATGTGATGCGTTTTATTGTGTTTGTTGTTCAAAACCAGTAACTGATAACATTCAGCCTTTTGTGAATTTACATGAAAATGAGTCACTTTACTTAAAAAAAAAAGAAAAAAAAAGAAAAAGGAAAAAAAGCCTCTCTTGTGGGTGCACTTTGTTACAGGATTCAGAGCCAAGAAACAAAGTGTTGTTATTTTTGGGAAGGCAGTAAATCTAAATGGCCAACAAGATTAGACCGGAAGAGCAGGAATCAGCAATGCTTGAAATTTATGTATTAAAGCTTTGTGTTCTGAGTTTTGAAGGCAGTCTTCCCTGCCGTGTGGAGAATGCTCTGATTTCCAAACGCTCGAGCCGTTTTGTCAGAAGCTGCTCCCGTGGGGGCGGAGTCTCCCAGGAGGGTACTGGAACTGTCCAATCAGGGCCCAGTATGTTCCTGATCAAACGTGGGCAAGCACAGCCAGAACAGCGCCCCCTCAGAGGTTCCCCCACCGCATTTGTTCCCCAAATCTGACAGAAATAATTCTACCCATCTCCCCAGCTCCACTCCAAACACACAAAAAAGAGAGGAAGAGAAAAGAAGAACAATAGGTGTCATTTTGAAAAAGTGAGGAACTGGGAATATTGTTTTCACTTTGGTCTTGGCCCCTCCTTCTTTGTTTTGATCATTACACAAACAAAAGACGGGATCAGTGTAAATTTAGGCACAGTTGCGCATGTAGTCATGTGTTGGCGAGCTGTCTGAAGGGCATGGGCCATGACTCAGGACATGACTGCCATTGTTTTGCCCTCCGTTTCTCTGTCTGTCTGTCTCTCTCCATTTCTGGCCAGACATCAGACGGATCTTTGACAGAGATCAATAACCCAGTGGGCCTTGTGTTCATCCTTAATTAGGAGACTAAACCAATCCTCCATGTGTGGAGAGAGAAAAACTCTGCTCTAGATACTGCTGACAAATAAAGCACACGCTCAGACTCTCTGTGTTTTAGCCGCATCTTTGAATTTGTGTTTTCAACAGTCTGAAACGCTTTCATGTTGGGCAGCATTTTTAATATAATCCCCATGATTTCAATAGGCTTTGTCGCATAAATGTTAGCTGCCTTGCTGTGTAGATTACACTAACAAATACATAGTATAGATTTGCTGTGTGTATATTTGAATTTTATTTTCTGACATTTTTAGTAATTTTTCGTTCTGTCTGTAAGGTAACTTGGGTCAAGCAGAGCTGATCGGCCGAGAGGCTCTGAGAGTCCTCCCAAACGACCACACCATCATGTTTTCATTGGCTAATGTCCTGGGGAAATTACAAAAATATGAGGTCGGTAAACATTAGTACGCATAGTAGGCATTATAAGGATTTTATCCCTTACAGTACTCTGTCTGCTCTGAAATATGACTGGGACTAGTAAAGACAATTCAGGATGCGCTTTTTTTCCCCCCTTTGTTTTATCTCAGGAGTCAGAGGGCTTCTTTCTTCACGCCCTCCGGATCAACCCAAATGCTGCTAGTTGCCATGGAAATTTAGGTAAGGCGATTTTGGTTGTGTCACATATTTTACAGTGTTGCTAAGAGCTTCCAAGCACTCAGAAGCAACAAATATATATATATATTTATGCTTGCTAGTAAAAGTGTTATTGTGCAGTCTAGCTGTACCGAATGAGCTAAATGAATAGAATTAGAATCAGTGCAGCTTCTCAGCTTAAAGCAGCTTTCGTTCTCTTTTTTTCCCCCTCAGCTGTGTTGTATCATCGCTGGGGGAAGCTGGAGCTGGCAAAGAAACACTACGAGCTTTCTCTAAAGTTGGACCCTGAGGCTCCTGGGACCAGAGACAACTACAACATGCTGCGACGCAAACTGGACCAACTTAAACGCAGCACACCCTGAGGGAACCCACTTTGACTCCTGCCTACTGAAGAACAAATTGTTTCACTTGATATTATTTGAGCTCACACTAATTCTGGCTTTGAAACATTTGGAAATAAAGACCACGATCTGTTAATAAAGCTTCTGTTCTGTTATTTATATAATAAATATAAAAGAGAGAGGGGAAAGGAAAATGTAAAGCAATACAATGTTTTCTTTGCTAGTGTTAAAATGTGCATTGATTTCATCAGATGTGTCCAGGTTAGGACTGTCAGATGCCTGTGCTGTTTTGTTGCCCCATTTGAAGGCCATGTGGACCTGATCCATGTTGAACCCCGTTCTCTTTTCATCTTTGACCCCATGTTGTGTCAGCTGGATAGAGCACCATGCATGTGCAGAGGGTCTGCTGTAACATTTATTTGGCTTGGCCCTTTTTCAGGAGTTCCAAATGTCCCTACGCTCAAACGCTAAAATAGTTTTGACCAAGAGTGCTCGTCTGCATGTGGTCATAGCATCAGTGTTTCTTAATGCCCATCTTTTTAGTTCTGACTGGGATTGCCCTATGAGCTATAACCACCCCCGCCTCACCTCTTTACTGCTCCTGTCACCACTGCAGTTAATGGGGGAAAGGTGTTGGGGTTTTTTTTTTTTTTTAGCTCTGACATTTTTCTCAAGTGTCCATGAGAAGATGAGAGGTCAGCTGAGACAGGAAACCCATGGCCGGTGCTGTATGAAAACAGCTCTATATCACAGAACCTTCAAAGGGAGACGGAGATTATCTCCCGGGGGGGGGGGGGAGTATGCGTGCACGCACGCACATACGTTCCCGCACATGGGCCTGCTTCTCTTGAAGAACACTGAAGAGGGGAAAGGCAACCCCAGTGTGGAACATCAGTCAACAAGTGTGCACCCGGGGTCAAAGTTCAACCCACTTCTATTTTTTCACCTGCTTCCTACAGCTTGCAGGAAACTTTTGAAGCCATGGTGGGGTGGTATGGCTTTGCTTTAGGGGCTGCTAAGTTTGTTTGCACATAAAGTACAATACACCACTTGATGCTTTGATGCTTGAAAGATGTTACTGATAACATTGTGGGGGTGGGGGGGACAGCACACACGACCATCAATATCCTCTGTGTATATGAACTCTTAAATATGAGTCATCACGTGAAGAAATGTCTTTGTTACTTGCCTGTTTTCATTTTCCTTTAAGTCCGTGGTGGATGTATAAAGCATCTGCAAGTCCCAACAAAGCAAAAACCTATAGTGTATACACAGCACACTCAAGCATTGTCTCGTTTGAGATGAAATGCGTTTCAACAAGACTGGCAAAGGTCAGTGCAGTGAAAAGACTTCATGCTATGGAGCGAATGCAGACGCAAGGAGATCAAAAAACATTTGGATAGTGACATTCAGCACTGAAAGCGTTTCCCTCGTATTATTTTTCATCACGCCGTGTAACGCGCAGTGCCGCCGATGTACGATTGGCCACACAACCATCAGCTCTTCGCTTTATGTACTTATGGATCCTTTCTTTACTTTCTGTGTGATCCTTTCATTCAGTGCCTGCAGCTGACTGTCTAGCTGCACAGCTGTGCTGGCACACCAGTGGGGGAGCCCACTTTTATCATAATCATTCTTTGAATACCTTTCATTATCATAAAATATGTGAGTATTAAAGGGATGGATTCACCGGCCCCGCCAACATCTTCATTATCCATTCTGACTGACAAAAACCTGCTGTCCTAGGGAGTGACATTAATAAAAGATGGGATACTACAGCCTTATGAAGTCTTCTCCTTGTTCTGTGGGTTTTTCACTGTACACCTTTTAACTGCTTGGATGCTCCATCACAATGATATAATGAAATCGTCTCCCAGGTGGGGTTCTTTATTGTGTTCTATTAATCACACTGATGACTTTTGATCATTATAATCAATGGATTAGGCGGAATCGCGTCCGATTGTTCAAAGCCAAAACCGCTCAAAAATCTGTAATGCCAAATTCGACGAGGCGTTTTTGTTTTGATTGCCATGAAACTTGTTATGAAAAAACTTATTGTCACCCTTTTGTCGCCGCGGCGTATTCGACAGGGGAAAAAATGGAAGCAGGGGAGCACTAATTTGAACCCAGTGAGGGTGTTTTGGAACAGCAGGTGTGCTATTTTGCATCTGATAAGCAACCCCCCCCTCGCCCCTCACCACCAACAAAAAAAAGAATCACAGGGCTTATCAGAAGTGCTACATGACAATGTGCTGAGGTATTAAATGAAGCAGCGATGGGAATAAATGTGATGGTCACCCTGAAAAAATGACTTGGAGACTCCCTAAATTGGAGTGGAGTTCAACTATGCTGTATGTGTGGAAAGGAGCACACACACACACACACACACACGGTTGCAAACATGCTCTATAGCTATAAGAGGGGTTTTGAGAGCGTTCTCATCAATGTGACAGGATGCGATCAAGGGCAGTCCTGTGATGCGTCTGCTGGGCCTCTTTAGGGCCCTCGCTGTCCCTCTCTTATACTCCCCCCCAACCACAACAATCCTAATAGGCTCTGATGGGCACCTCCATCTTGCCTGTCTAATCGATGTAAATACTGCGCATTTGAACCACATCCTTCCCACCATCCCGGCCGGCCCCTCCCTCTGTTTCTTATAACAGTAGGGGTCAGAGGTTAGGCTGACTGAGTGGTCATTAGAATGGCAGTCCTTATTAGAGGAGGAGCTTGTCTGACACCCCGTCCGTATCCTGGAGAGGTACCCACCCTGTCCGCTTCATCTAGATCATATTACATGACACGACCTCACAACAGATACTACCAGTGCACTACAGCACTGTAGGCCACTAGGGCACAGCGGCATTTTCAGAGGGGTCTCCTCGCCTGTCACAGCGCTTCCCTGACAGCACTCTGTCTGTCTGGCTTGGATGGACTCTGTCATTTTAAGGAGGGCTACTGTCAGTGGGCATTGGGACTGTCGCGTCTACATGCCCTGGCATTTTCAGCAGCGCTCTCTGTAAGAGAGCATCCCTGCCATCCTCTCGAGAGTCTGTGATGTCGTGGCCAATGATTAATAGTTAGAGATGGGCTATAAGTGTCCAGTGTGGCCAGATGCTAGTCGGGGCTTTGTTGTACTGATATAATGGACAGAGTCTGCCAATTTGGCTCCCTGACAAAGCCTGGAAGTTCCCCAACATTGATTCTGTTTCTATGTAGTGGTGCCCTGGGGGCTGAATTTTGAGGATGCGCTCTTGTGAAAAACGTTGTGGTGTATTATCTTCAGCTGAGAAAAGCGCTATGAATGATCACGGATTAAACAAAATGGTCAATATACCAGCTTACAATGATTTTATCACTTTTTTTCTAAGCAAGGAAAGTCTCTCTGGCTGTGTATGAATTGGTGGGTGGGTGGGTGGGTTGGGGGAGGACTGGGATAATTTGCAGCGGGAGCCCTATGAGACTGTTTTGCAAAACAAAACGAAGCAGCCAGACCCTTATTGAAAAATATAGTGCAGTGAGACGGAAATTTATTAACTGGCACCAGTTAATGTGTGCATTATTCATTTCTGGTGAGCATGAAAAATGATCTAAAGAGGTTTGAAATTGCAGACGCACAGGCTGACTGCACAGTGGCTGGGGTTGCTGGTTCGTTTCATCCTCTTGCAGGGGTGTTTGGGCGGAGAGGTGGAGGGCTGGAGAGACAGAGGGATGCAGGATGGAGGGGAGGAGTGTGGGCCCCTTTTTCTGGACAGTAGGGCTTTCCAGTAACAGCTGTGCTACTCTCACGAGGGGGCGGCAGCAGCACCGGGAGAGAGGCTGCTTGGGACAGATGGATCAGCACCACCTCCCCTCTAACCTCCCCACCACCACCGCTCTTATTAAAATCTCCAATACTACCACAAGGTACTGTCTCTAGGTAGACGACTATATGTAAATAAATAAGCACTCATGTTGCACGGGGGTGTTTAAGTAACTGAGAGGGTTTCTCATCGCTTTATTTATCTGTATAAAAAGTGTGGCTCATATGAGTAAAGTAACTCTTTAGGGGAAAAAGACTTGTGTGTTTTGCAGGTTTTTGGCTCCAGTATTTCTTCTCTCCTGTCATTCCCACTACTTTCTTTCTCTCCTTCTTCTCTACAGTAAGAGTTGGTGGGCAGGAGTTGGTGCCAGTGGCATATGGCTCGCCACTGTGCTAAACATTCATACAAAAGACAGGCCCATCAGTCATGGCTGTGGCCGGATGAGGGGAGAGAGCAGGCCACTGATGAATGGTGTTTAGGACTTACCTGCTGTTAAAACATTACCTCCCAAACATCAGCTCCCCCGAAGCACGCTGAACATTAAGGACTGTATCACACTGTATTTTAAAACACAACCCTCGTGAGCGCACATCATGCACGCCAGGTTATAGCAAATAATAAATTTGCTTCCTAAACCCTTTGCACAGAACCCCGGGTCAGGCCTTCATAGACCAATTAATGCAGAGCATCTGCTGTATAGAGGTTGCATGGAAAAGAACTTTTGAGCCATTTTAGGCTATTAAATAAGGAGGAGAGCCGGTTCCTGCTTGCTCCAATAGCTCTCATTGCTAGAGTGAGCATGGAACGGGTCTCCTCGATTAGACCGAATTAATCCATTCTTTAGGGATTCTTTTTCTGGTTCTATGGTGAAACCAGCACGCCTTTGTTCTTCCTTGAGCCCCGGTGTTTTTTCTGCCAAATTTAACAGAAGGCTCGGAGGGTAACAGGGGTCCAACCCAGTATCACCTTCTGGAGCAGAGCAACTAGCAGAGAAAGACAATCAGCCTGAACCCTGCTGTCTGCAGCACAAAGTGAAAAGACTCTAATTGGGCTTTTTTACGCTGCATTTTCCTGCAGGATTGCTGGATCATGAAAAAGCAATTAAACCTCAGAGACGCAATTCATTCATTCTCATTTTTATCCTTTCATTGGAAAGAGAAAAATTTGAAATCACTTATGCGAGTCAAGACTTATGCTTTTTGTGATATTTTTTCATTTATGGCTTAGAAGGATTCCTGTCTCATACTTGGACAAATGGAAATACAGTTAAATAACAAGAAAATGATGCTTCATCAATAAGCAGGTCTGTGAATATAAACATATTATATATATTATTAAATTTTTTTTAAAGACTTCATCAGTTTCACAGAAAGGATCTTAAAATTTATTACAAATTCTGACAGGACTGTAGTTCTCGGTGTTACACCTAGAGGCAGTGCTGCCCACAAAACCCCGACCTCAGGACCCGAGAGAAAAAAGTGAAAAAACCTTCTTTATGGGATATTGCTCATCGTGTACTTCTGAGGGGAAGAATACATGCCTGATTGGGGGTCACAGATAAAGAATCAAAGGAGGCTACATGTCTAAATAATAGTTTTAATGTCTGTAAGTGGAGGGGAAGTTCATGGCCCATTACTAACATAAATGTGTAATACATGTCATGAATGAAGATTTAAAATCTTTTATGAATTACAGATTGCTTTGCTGATATAGAAAATTCAGTACCTGAAGGATCAGCCCTGTAGAAAAGGGATAAAGTGTAATATCATCTGAGAGACTCTGTTCCTAAACACATTATGTGACTAAATAATTAGTTGATATTGAAGCTTAAATTAACTTTTGATGTCTCTGTTGTAATTTATGCAATAGCATTTTCCCCAGAAGAAAATAGCTGAAAAAGGTTTTCTCAAATACATGACCTGCATTAATTTCAGATTATTATCGCACAAATAAAAGATGTAATCAAAATCTGCAAATTGAAAAAAGGGAAAAAGTTATAAAGAAATGACAACATATTAAAAATAAAATTTAAAGTTGAGCGTATTTAAAAATTGAGACTATACTAATTATAGTTAAATTGTATAATACATTTGTTTTTATTATTTGACACAACTAAGAGAAACAAGGTGTTTTTGAATGTTTAATTTTTAAACTTATAATGTGAAACACACAAAATGACTGTTAGCCTCTCGTCCTGTTTTCAATCCAAGCAATTTAAACCAGGCGCTCAAATATCTGGTAACTACAAACGTTCCAGTCCGCAGAGTCTATACATTGTAAATCAGGTCTGTTAATGCACTCTACTCTGCTTGCAGACGCAGAGAGGGACAGTGGTGGGTGTAACTGCACACACGCACGCACGCCCACACAAAGCACACACACACTCACAATGACTATGCTGTGGGGTTGGCCTCGCATGCACTTTTGTTTTCCCACCATGCACATAGTGATCAACTATCACACCCCAGACGGTGAGATGTCAACATGAAATACCTTCATTTGCATCAACTTTAAAAACTGCCTGACTTCTTGTTATGCCAGCGACCCACCAGCGTCTCCATAAAATTCACTTTAGCCACGGGGGTCCTGAGACCTTGCTAAATACTGCCCCAATACTGCTGTCAACAGTCCGTCAATCACATGACAAATCCTTGTGATTAAACAGAGCTTCACTGGCTCCTTCACAATGGGCTGGAATTAAGTCTGGATAAGTCTCTGCTGCAGAATTATGTCATTATGCAGTTTTCACAAACTGAACCCATTTTTACGGCACAGAATTTAATCAAATCAAACTTTTAAAATCTTTTATGTAAGCCTTTAAATATTAGTGATTTTTGTGCATTTCTAACTTTGGTTTAGATTGACAGTTTTGGATATTTAATTAAATCCCTGCAAATGCAATGATCTGCAACAGGAAAAAAGAGCTCAAGACCAACAATCCATGCACAAACACTCACATAAAATAGTCAAACTTGTTGCTGTATTTGTCCAAATTAATTTTATACAATTACTTTAAATAATTGTCCTTTTTCAGATTTTTAATACAAAATATACATATTATAATAAATTATACCTCTTTAAAAACATATTGGGTTGTGTTCTCTTTTGTTTAGATTTGATTTAATAAGTAAACCAGCAAAAAAAAAAAAAAAAAAAAGAACTCGCTGCTGAAGGAAGCAATGAGTGGACTCGTACAAATCGAAGCGCAGTGCTAAGAAGCATCTAAGCAGCCTGCAAAAGCCTCAGACAGACAGCCGAATAAAAAGGCAGCTCAAAAGATAAGAGACAACATCTAATCTGACTCAGATAGCTGATACAGCCCAGCCACATCTAAATCCTGGAGGTTTGGTCTGAAGAGGAAGGACTTAACTTAAAGCCCCTTTCAATGTGCTAAATGTGTTTTTGTAATTAAACTCATACAATTAACACTGACAAGCACAGGTCAAAAAGAGCACAGATCCTCTGTTCAAATGAACCTCTGTGAGTGAAACGGGACATAGAGGGAGGACAAGAGGGAAAGACAGAGAAAGCCCGAGAGACAGCACATGCTGCCGCACTACACAACTTACACGAGCTGCTCGATACAGGGACAGAAAGTGTCACAGGCTGGGTCTCTGACCCAGCGCTCTGAGTTCATGTTTGTATTTGTCTCATTTTGTTATGTGATTTAGTTTGTGTTATTTCCTATCTGCCTTTAGTTTAGGCAGTTATTGTTCCTGGGTTTTCTATGTTTTGGGGTTTTGTATTTATTCATCACATATTAGGTCTGTTAAGTTGTGTTGTCATGTTTTAGTTTTAGTATTTCCTGTTTTATTCTGACAATGTCATGTGTTCTTTGTTTATTGTATTTAGCTTTCCTCTCCTGGTCCTGTCATTAGGTTTATGTCTGTCAGCTGTTTCCCCCATGTGTCTCCACCTCCCCTGATCACCTCATGTATGTATTTAAGCCCTTTGTTTTCTGCATGCCATTGTCAGGTCGTCTGCTCATCCATGTCTCATCTCCAGGTACCCATGTCAGTTCACTATGGTTAAGGTTTTTCATGTTTTGTTATTAGTTCACCCAGTTTAGGTTATTGTTTAGTTTTCACCGATGCCCTATTATTTTGTACCCTCGTTGCTAACCTCAATAAACGGCTTGTTTTGTTAATCCACACCACGTTTTGGTCTGCGTTTGAGTCCTCCTCTGCAACACATACGGTCTGCCCCAGCCAGACCGTGACAGTAAGAAAGCAGTGAATGAATGAAGGGAGAGGTGGGGAGAAGAGTGAGGGAGGCACCGTCATTCAAGCGGTATGGATTTCAGTATTCAGGCTATATAGTGCTCTGCAAGTTAACCTCGAGACCACAGTGTTTATTCAGGGACTGTGTTCCAGATCTGGGGGGATATCCAGTTCCCTGACATCAAAGAAACAGAGCTGTTGGAACAAAGCTTTTAGCTGCTCCTTAAAGCTCAACATTAGGTGAATTGGAGCAGCTGTGGCAATATGTGACAATATTTTTACTGTAAATAAAACTCCACATGGCCCGGGGTAATGGATAATTGTAATTTTAATGTTTTAATGTTTAAAAAAAAAACCTTCAGTGGGACAACAACGAAACAAAATGTTAATTTGTTTCTAAGTATCAATTGAGACAGAAACTAGTGTAAATGCAAGGACACCAACTTACACACTTAGACTTTGAATGAAAGTTCAAAAACAAATAAAAGGTTGGAAATGAATACAGTGAAACCAGATTCAAGGAGTTATGTAAAGTTTCAGATCTCACAGTGGATATTTACCTGTATCAATTTCATTGAAAACATACCAATTGCATTTTCTTTAAATCTTTACTGAATGATGTTTGCCTGTTACATTTCTATAGCTTTTTCAACCTGATATTAAATTTTTCTGTTGGATTTTTTTAAAACTACATTTTACAGTTAAATTTATTACTTAAAGTTCTCTATTATTTTAATTTATTCCTGTATTAAAGCTTTTGTATTTTTTAATTGGACCTAAACAATTATACATAAAAGCTATAACAAAAAGTCATATGTTGAACTATATCTATATATATCTATCTATCTATCTATCTATCTATCTATCTATCTATATATATATGTATGTACACAGATTTTTATAAGTGTATGTGGTTAAAACTCTGCCCAGCTCACACTCACCATAAAATCATAATATGTCTAATTCAGAGGTGACTGATGGATGCTTATTAATGTGGATCAATTCAAAACATTGATACTTACAATGCTGGCAGCACCATAATGGAGCATTTGTCAGTAATGAGTGAAGCAAGGCCTGTGTACTGAAAATAAATGAACAGAAATCTTTCTTCAGTCGTTGTGTTGAGTTATTTGTTTATTTACTCACAATTTGCACTTTATTTTCTGTGTAAATGTTTTTTCACAGTCATTTCTTTTTTCTTTTCTTTTTTTTAAAGTAACACGCTGTTCACAATCTCACAACAAAGCAGCAATTTGTTGTTTCTTTGTAGCACACAATCGCTTTTACAGGAGTTTTGTTAAAGCACAGGATATGCATGTGTTTATTCTCAGTCTGAATATGCAGAATGCAGAGCTCTATTTACATGTGAAAAAATAACAACTGCAGATGTGATAATGAGCATTTTTTGATATTTTCCTAAAATCACTGAAAGAAGCAGATTTTCTGTGTGGGATGGAGGGTGGGGGGGGGTGTTCATGAGGGAGCCTCTGCACATCTCCTCACTGCACAAACAGCTAGAAGAGCTGCTTTGCTGCCATGATCTTAGTAGGTTCTTAGCGTGTGACCCATGTCACGGGCATCATGGCCTGATGGACACAGCTGTCTTGCCGCAGGCAAAAAGGAGCAAGGAGGGATACTGGGAAAAGACGGGAGAAAAAAAAAGAGAGACAGACAGAGAGGGCAATAGAGTGTGTGTGTGTGTGTGTGTGTGTGTGTGTGTGTGTGTGTGTGTGTGTGTGTGTGTGTGTGTTTCGCGGAAATGTTGATTGTCCTCTGGCACTTTCTGGGGCATGTGCCCACACAGCGTGGCATCCCGCTCATTCGGCACCCCACGCTGACCCCACCGAAAACTCCACACAATGGACAGAAAAGCAACAAAAGTAAAGTCAGACAAATGCTTTGGACACAGAAGGAAACAGTAACTCTCATGTCTCTGGTCCATGTACTGCGTTAGAGCACTGAGACACATTTCCATGAAACACTTGGGGCTAAATATTCAGGCACACACTCAGGTGCTCGGCATGGACACGTCACTTGCGACATGAGGAAACAGGACTGGTGAAATTGCCAGTCACCAAGGAGGAAGGCACACAGTTACTCCCACGAGGCGTCCTCGTACAAGAACAATGGAACGAATGCAAATACCGCAGGAGTTGGCTGAGAAACAATGACACTTATGTAGAGTAAAAATTTTCTATTAAGCTGTGCAGGGATTAATGCTTGTTTTCAGAATTCAGCTGAGACTTAAACGATTATCACAATGTAAGTGTCAGTGTCTCCAAATACTTCTGAAACAGAGAGCTGGAGGGAAGCTTAAATTCGCCACTAATTACTTAGAATTTTATTCTGATAAGGACATACATGGCAAATACGAGGAAAATTATCTGTTAAAAATGTGCAGCAACGGATAACTGGTGGCTTTTTAATTTCAGTGTGTTTGAAATCATTAGTTTGGATTACTGAATTTTGTAAATAAATAGCATAATATTAGAATTTCCCCATAACAGCTCTGCTCTAAGCAAATAAGTTTAAAGTACAGAATTATTTAAGTGTTTTATAATTTAGCACATTCTCTTAAGCTTGGTGAGGCCCTGTGTACGGCGGGCAGACAGGGCCTCACAGAGCCAAGCAGGGCTGGACAGGGAAGGGGAGGCACAGCACGCATGTTAGCAACAGAGGAAGGAGCCACTCAGACTGGAGGAGAGCCACATGTGCCGGGCCACGGAGAGAGGCTCCGACACTGCTCATACTGTCAGCGTGCTGACATATACATACGCAAACATTTGCGAAGAGGAACAGAAGCGCACACATACACACACCAATGCACGCACACACTGCAGGGCCAAGCCAATTAACACCCTGCCACAGCATAGATCATATACGAAGCAGTCGTGGAACAAGAGGGCATATGTGGATAATCATACATGCAAATTAGATGAACAAGAAAGGCACCTGAATTCTGGCAACAACTCGTGAAAACGCGTCAAATACAGCGTCCCGTCAGAGTGGGTATTCAAAGAAGAATACATGTATTTGTGATTTACTGGAACATTTTGACACGTTTTTAATGAAACTCGTAGAGATGAACTTATTTTGGTTGAGTTAACCGGGGCAGAGTGGTGATTGCTGACTAATTTGCAACAACATTTTCAATGTCAAATGAGGAAAATAAAAAGAATATACACATCTCTTACATTTAAGCCACAAATATAAGATGAAGCACTTAAGGGTCTCAGGAAGGAAAATGACTGTCTTCCCTGAAATTTGACTCCAGAACCAGAAGATGGCAACATACCTCTGGCTGAGACCTTGCCTCCCTATACTCCTTTAGCTTTCTTTTATGCATTCACATGTTCACCTAGTGCTTCATTAATTTATTTATTAATTTACTTGCACTACAATACAAACATTATAAGTCTTGAAGAGAGGAGCAGGTAAATATAGTGAATTATTCACCGGGTTCCTGACTTGACTACTGGTGGTCAGGCAAGATAAAAGCCAGACAGACAAATCCCTATGGTTGGCTTTGAGTGTGTGCTGTACATACATGCGCGCATGCATGCACGCCTGTGTGTGTGTGTGTGTGTGCGCGTATATTCACTGTATATTCACAGCCTGTAGGTAAAAGGAGATGGATTGGTGATTGGATGATCGGTGTGGTAGCTGCAGCTCCCCCCCCCCCCCCCCTTACATTTTTAGTTCTGAAGATCAGTTTACTATTCTTCACTATTCCTCACTGTTTTGCTTCTTCTTCCTCTCCTCCTCCTTCTCTTCACTCTATGACGTTTGTTACGTAAGCCTAACGGACGCAGACCACTACGGGGTTCCAACATTAACACCCAAAAGCAAAAGAAATCAGAGTCAGCCCTGACTAATGCAGAGTGGGTGCCTTTCCAGCAAGCGTGTGTGAAAAAGAGACACAACTGAGTGAATGGTAAATGAGGCTCTCAGTTACAGTAGTCGGTCCCCACTATATGACAAGGGCTGATCCACTTTACCCACTCCTCGCAGCACTGACTGTCACGTCAAACAGACTGCGCTAAGATGAGTCTATTTGCCATAGTAAACAATTTAATATTTGATGCATAGTACAGTAAGCAACCCACCCCTTGTGTTTTATACCCCTCTCCTCTGTTTGTTTTCTTGTGTGTGTTTGTGTGTAGTGAGGTGGGAGTAAGGGTAGGGTGTGTGTGTGTGGGGGTGGGTGAGGAGCGGGGGGTTGCTGGCATACTCAGCAAGGGTAAATGAGGCAACAAGAGTATTTGAGTGCATACATAATCTCTCAGAGAGATGACGATGGAGAAATCGCTGCCTGCTACCAAACACTCAGACAGCAGTAGGATCTGTTCATCCTCACCGAACATGATGAACATGTAAAAACTCTCGTCTTTTTATCCAGGTCTGTGGTTTAGAATATGCTCCGGTTTAGAGTTTTGACAGATTTCTGTTCAATAAAATAAATAAATAAATAAATAAATAGAATGAAAAAAGAAGGATCGGCAACACCATATCCAAAAGAGACTTTGTAAAGATGATTTTCTGAGGAGTGAGGGCACAGTGAACCCAACTCTAAGCAGCACAGAGTTATAATAATTAATAAATCTGCATTTTCTGTAAAGACATTTCACATCAGCATATCAAACTGCGCAGTTCTATTTAGTCTTTGCGCTGGGGGTGGTTGGTGGTGGGTTGGGGTGGGGTGGGGTGGGGGAGTGATGTGGGTCCATGTCAAGACAGCCCATGAGGGCAATGTGGCACAACCAGGAGGTAGGAGCCAGTTGGATGGCTGAAGAGTAAGAGCTACAAGCAGAACAATTACAGCAGTCACTTAACATCACAGTGTCTGGTTGAAGCAATGGCACAGCAGGATGCCGCAGGGCAAGAATGAAGCTTTCATCCAGCTGGTATCACAAGATCAAACTGGTCATGCCAGAAATGACAAAACAATATGCTGAGCCCAGTAAAAGGTTTTACAACATTTTTTTTCTCTATCTTTCCATTGCTTGCATTGATTTTTTGGAATAACTGAGACTTAAAGATTCACTCACCTGTTACCACTTATTTGAGAAGATGATAAGTCCCTAAAATAAACGAATTAAATTAAAAATCTCTACTAATTCTGTACTCTCATCACTTTTTTTGCATGCTTGCCCTCAGCATTTGTCATGTGACACCTGTCAGCTTAGAGAAGGTCCAAAAACATACGTGATAAGCATTAAGAGTCAAACACTGCGGATATTTTGTCAGCTTTCAAAGTAAAATGGAACATCGTACAGCTAATGAAATACTTTGGGTCCAGATGGAGACTGTGACTGGAGCGAAAAAACTAAAAAAAAAAAGGAAAAAAAAGGAAAAGACTTGACTACATGTGCCAAGATAACCACCCACAGACATGGCCATTCAACGGCATGTGTTTACACAGACATTAACATATCTGCATGTAAACACTCAAACACAAACGGGAGCGGAGGCAGCTGACCGCATTTGCCCCTCGTCCTCAGGTTCAGTGGTGGCCGCTCCTGCAGCCTCACCTCCCCCTGTCAAGTCTGATTCTCCTGGTAGGATCCATCATTTGGTTGGCAGTCTGGGTGCCAGTCAGCAGCGTCCCAGGGGACTCCCAGGCAATGGGAGCCTGGAGGCACTGGGCTGAAGCCTCCACAGCTTCGGCAGCAGCTGTGTGGGAGACAGAGAGAGGTGCGGCACAGATGTGGGAGTCTGGAGGCAACAGAAGGTATGGCTGATTTCAGCGTCGGCCATGTTTGTTATTATACCTTTTCCTGGGAGGAAGAAGCAGGCCCTTGATCTGGCTCGCAGCTAAACACTTAGCCTTTGTTCCCGAGATGAATAACTGCAAGGAGAACGAGGCAAGAGGGAAAAGAGGGAGAAAAGGAAAAGAGACTTGGGGCCAAAGGAGAAATCCGGTGACATGGTGCAGAGTGAGGCTGGTCATTCTATACCCCGCTAAAGCTGAGCCCCTTTTACAGAACGAGAGCCACTGACACATCTTTGCCATTAAAGCTCACACGCATTATTTTACAATGCCTAAATTCTAACAACATGACAAGCCAAGCTTCACTCTCCTGAAAAAAGAAGTCAACATAACATTAATTTGCATAAAGAACAAAGAGGTTCGATGCCTTTTTGTACGTTAATTCTCTTTATTAAAGTACAAAAAAGATGTCTCAGTTTTCTGCCTCTCCACTTGCATTTACCAAAGGTGGGAAGGGATCCAGCCCACCATAAACAAACTTGCTCCGCTGACTCTCAGTGGACCCATGTGATGAATAGTATCAGTCAAAATTACTGCTAATGCTCATAACCAGATTTTCACAGGGAATTTTGCACAACTTCATTTTGTAGTAACACTATCCACCTTGTAAAAATGAACACTCTCGTCTAACAGCACAAGTGAGAAATGGGATAGTTTTCCCACTGAGTTCCCAGATGTAGGATTGCCATTGTATTCACACACCCGGTGTTAGCCCAAGACGGCACCCTCAAATACAGCTCTGTCTTGGCTTTGCAGAAAAAACAAGGCTGTGATATGGAAGAGGTGGCAGTGTGAAGCTGTCAGTACAAAAAGCTTATTTATACCAGAACGAGCCCAAAAAGCAGAATGGCTCTTCTCACGTTGCATTTAAGAAACCGTTCTCCTAATAAATATTTGAGTTCCCATGATATGCCTGATGCTGGAAAATGCCGTGCATGTGCACGTGCACGTGTGTGTGCAGTACAGCGGAGCAGAGTACATCTGCAGTGGTAAGGAAACAGTCTGTTAGCATACAGCTTTGACAACTCCATCAGGCCAGTCTCAAGGTAGCTGTCAATCACAACAAATCATCTCATCCCTCAGCGCTGCGAGGACCTCTCTCCACTACTACACACATGACAGGCCCCTACAGCTCTATTTACCCATGCACACCCTCCCAGTGCCAATTGGTTTGTAATTAGAAAACAGTAAAAAGAGAAAGGGAACGGGGGTTGCTGCTAAAAAGTAAGTCGGCAACAAGTTTGGACACAAAGCGAGTGAATGGTGCCTTTCAGTGGCTACATTGGCATTTGAAGAGTGGGTTGGCGCTCGCATGGTGGCGGTGCATTGAAAAGCGAAGGCATTCTTATTCACTCTCTCATTTAGGGGACAATGTAAGTGTGTGTGTGTGTGAGCGTGCGCAAGTGTTGGGGGTGGGAATGGAGAGTAAGGTTGTCTCACACACACACACACACACACACACACACACACACACACACACACACACACACACACACACACACACACACACAATCCTGATTTGCAAGACTCATTTTCAGCTACCTATAATTAGATTAATGTGGTGATGGCATAGCACAAAGCCAGGCTCACACCACTTCTATCCGAGAGCATATGAATTAGGGACTAAACACATCTCTATTCCAAGCAGAGAAAGCGGCGGTGTGAGTGTTTAGCGTACCCTTTATGATGGGGAAAGATGTTAATTGTGTGCCATTACCTCTAAACTGTTTGCTTGTTGCATTAATCATTGTGCTAATTGATGCAGAAATAAAATTGTTGCCACGGGCGAGGAAAGGGAGTGAACCAGAGTGCGGGATGGCAGATAAAAGATTATCGTGGCGAACATATGGAGATGGCACTGCTTTGAAAGTCTGCTCTATATGCCTACCCACGCCACATGGACTGGTGAGTGGAGTGCCAATAGCCCAACCCGGTGAAAGGTTTAGGCAGAATGACACAAAATAGGTGATATGCAGGTCGAACATATTTGGGGGGGAGGATTTAATTGATATAGCAACTTTTATGGTACAATAATATTGACTATGGCTTTATTGATTTTATTAAAGCATATTTTCAAATATTGAACACAGAGCTATTAAGTCTTTGACATTTAAGTCAGGCGCTTAATAAGAGATTTTAAGGAGGATAACAGAAATACTGTTTTCTAATATTCATAGTAATTGTGTCACTGTGCCATTATGCAGCACATAAAATAGCTTTTATTTCCATATATTATAAATAGCTAATAACCCGTGAAGTTGTTAAATCAACTGCATATTTAAGGGTAATAGGAAAGTAATAGGAAGGATTTATATTATGCTGCTGCTACGGAGCTTGAAGCATCCTTTTTCCCCTTCAAAGTCGGCTTGAGAAAGTCAGGTTTTGTCGTGCAGATAATAATTCCACAGGCTTTTCCAAACATCTTCAAAATTCAAGAATTTCCAAAGAGTCTACCTGACATTCAGCAGGTAAAAAAGATGTGCAGGTGCCAACCGCAAGCACAGAGGTTTTAATGTGTGGCTGCATGCCTGGCCGCCTCCCTGACCGCCTGTGCTAACAGGGAATAAACAGAGGCAGCCATTTAAAGGGCCGTGAGTCCATAAGGAACAGGGAATGAATGAAGAGATTCAGAAAGCGCTTCAGAGGCCCTCAGCAGCGGACCAGCCGCCGCCTCCAAACCTGCTGTGTTTTTGTATGCAGATTCCCCTTGTCAGAATTCATTTATTCAAAGGAAGTTATCCAAGAGTGCGGGCTGCGAGACCAAAATAGTTGCATTCACAGTCGTCTTGAAAAACATTTTGGAATGGTAATGCCATGAGAACATGCCATTTATGTGCCTGTGTTTGCGTAAGAATCCGATCCAGCGTTCCCCTCGGCTTGCTGGCCGGGAGGCACAGTTCACAGAGACAGGAGAGCACTGATGCCACTTACGGGGTTCAATAGCCTAAATCTCTTCTAGGAACACTTTTTATATTGCCAGGAACATGTAGCATTGGCAGTCAGTATATGCAGCAGTTTGATCCACTGGTGAAAAAAAAAAAATCGATATTTTTTTACACAGGTCATAAGATCATTCTGTTCGCAGCCAATCTTCATAAAATTGTACCTTTGTTTATCAAAATAGATGCTCTAGGTGATGATGACAAAATTGCTTGGCCTAAACAAAGAAACGACAAGCCTCTGGCATTTTTACAATAGCTGAAACCACAGCGTCACAATCTTGTTCTCTCTGTCTGTCTCTCGTTTCTCCCTCCCTGCGTTTCTCTCGCCTTCTCTCTCTTCCCTTCTCTCTCCTGCTCTGCACAGGTGGTAGAAGCTTCCTGGTAGAGTCTTTTTCATTCCTTTTTGTTCCCCTCCAATTGCTCTGATCGGGAGCTGTTGATGGTGATGACAGTGTTGGCCGTCCATTGATTTGCTGTGGCCCCTAGTTGCGAGTTCACAGCAGATGACACTCTTCCTTTGGCTTTAATTAGAGCTGGCCCCATCTTCTCTTCTTTCGGCCCTGGATGTGGTTCAACACATGAACACAAAAAGCTCCTACACACAAAACTCCCTGCTAGGAAATAGCCAACACTTTGCTACTGCAGCTAGTATTTAGTGCCCTTGACTATGAAACCTGTATAGGTTGTGTTTCTTGTGCTGTAAATAAAACCATACTGTGAGCACAACAGACCTTTCTATTCTAGAGTACAGAAGTGATGTAAACTCTTTTGTCCTGTGGTGCATATATTAAACTGCAGTAGATGAATAAATTGAGATACAAAGTGTACACATTTAAGCATTCACTGTACACTTTTATTTTCCCGATCCACAGGATCTACATGATAGAAAAAACAAAAGCAAAAAATCTCAAGAAACTGGCTGGATGGGAAATTTTGTTCATCCCCATCTCACCCATGAGGCTTTGTCCTACCCCCTGCACTGTCATGAGATACAAGGGCCTCAACTTACCATCTGTCCTGGATATGAGCCACTCCAAACCTTGGGTGGAGCGCAGCGGAGGAGAGAGTGGACAGAGAATCCGTGGTCTGGGCAGGGGCTATTATCTCAGTGGTCACGGGTCCTTGCACATATTTCATGCCTGCTCCCAGGGTGTCTTCGCTCAGCTATTAGCACACTGTATTCATTTAAAGTGCTCGTGGGTCACTTGTGGCCTGCATAAAGCTCTTTTGCTGATAAAAAGCAGATGAGATAAGAAGCACAAAAGGTGAGATCTGAAAGACAGTCACAACACAGAGAACATTCAATTATACTTCTGTGGCGTGTCCAACACCTATTGCTTAATTGTAACATTGTGAATTTGGGGGCTTTTTCCTCCTTTTCCTCCATTTTTTTCTCACTTGCATGTTTAAAAAACAATGAGGTGACAACTCCGGCGCAAAACAAATCAAAGCAAAATTTTGCATTCCATGTTGCAATTTAAAGCAGACATGTTCCTAATTTGTATTCCAAGCATGACAAGACTATTAATGAGACTCACTGGCAAATATGTTGTCTTGGTCTTTCTTTGACATACTTAGTTCAAAAGTGCATACTGTTTATTTCCTCACACTAGGCTGCAGATTACATGTGCATGCCGGGGGTCAGATAGCTGTCACCTCATTATGGTTTTGTAACATTTTCCAGAACAAGTTTTGATAGATAACATGAAACATGAGAAGGCCCTTTGTCTGTTCTAATTATTTCTAAAGTGAGGTTAAAGGTACTCCGGTGAAGGTACTCCTCATTCTAACTGTAAGTCTGTGATAAAGTTAACAGCAAAAAAGAGTTACATTGTTTCACATCACTGAAGATCAAACCTATCCTGCCTCGTGGGACAGTTGGTTTGAGGAATAATGTCACCCAGCTCAACACTTTTTAAAACCCCAGAGCATCAAGCTCATAGAGGGCAGATGAAAATTCACTTACTAAAATGAATTTTCTGCTCCGCAATGCAAGTAAATAATAATCTGCTATCTCAAGCAAAAATAAATAAAATAAAAATGTGTTTTGGTATTTTTTCTGTTTTCTATTTTTTCTTTTTTTGTTAGCATTAAACATGTCATTTTGCAAGTAAGTAAGATATTATGTTAAGCATTCTGTGTGCTAGTTATCCAGTTTTTTTTCTTCTGTTAGTTTAGTGTGATATCTAAAAGAGCAGATATTCTTAATGTGTTCATCTCAGACACACAGGTGTTGCTATAAGCACAGATGCCCCACCCACCTGCTGTTAAAATCTTTTTTCCACAGGCAACCAATCAGAAGAATGTGGCCTTATCTGCATAAGTATAAGATCAGTACAGGACCAGTAAAAGATAAGATAAATAAGATTTACTCTGACTGTGACTCATGCAGAAGTACTTCTATGGAGTTGGAAAAGAGCATATTGGTGCATAATGCGCAAGGGTGATGTTTTTAAGGAGCACATGCTAACCAAGACTATGAGTTTCCCCAACTAAATTGTGAGTGCAAGTGAAAACCACAAAAAAACGTCTAGTTTTCTAACTGTCTCCTGGTTGACAAATTTGTTCTTTGCATCACTGCCACATGTGCTGACTTCTTATGGAGATGCTGTCAAACCCGACACTTAGCTTTCAGCATCCAGTATTGCTGCTGTCAGTACATTGGTACCGTTGAATGAGAACATGCTGGATGACGACACGATCCTGCCAAACGTCCTAAAGATACTGGCACGACTTTGGTCTATGGACACGCCAGTTTACAAAAGCTCGCCGCAAACACAGACAAAAATCTTCGAACACGTGTCCACATGTCCAAAATGCACATGCTTGATCGCATGCTTGCAGAGAAGCACATAATCAATGCAGTCTTTCAGCAAGCCTGACCAGTGGGGGGGCATGACCTGCCAGGTGACCCATGCATGTCTCCACCAGTGCCAGAGCATGCCCATGAGTATGTATGTGTCTATTAGTGTGAAAGTCAGCTGTTCATCCAAGCGAGTATTGTGTGTTTCAGTTTACAAGTTTAGCAGCGTCACCACATAATGAAGCTGCAGCACGTACACGATCATACAGAAAAAGGTGAACGGTGTACTTCAGATATTCTTAACTCATTCTGTTCCCACAACAATCATACCTCTCAACACACTAGATCGATCCTCCAGTAAATCTTTGTCAAACCATTCTCTACAGTCAAGGGTTAGAGTTGAAGACATCCTGATGACATTAGTAGGGAACAGAGTGGAAGTCCAGTCATAAAGCCAATCAGGGGAGTCCTCAACGGGCCTCGTAAATCTTTTTACTTTGTAAGGTTACTGGGAGGTCTGGGAAGTGGAGATTTCCCACTTATTATTCTCGGGAAACCACAGACAACCTCCCTCTGAACTCAGGTCAACAAAGGTTATGACCTTGGGATGATCATCATTGTTGTTTCAGTTACCATGGCACTAAAGCTCCCCAATGTGAGATTCATACACTTACATATACAAAAAAATCTGTTACTATTTAGACCTTCATACATGTGGTACCTGTAATATTTTAGACAAAAGATCCATTCAAATAATGATTCTTTACAAGCATCATCTGTCAATCAAGTATCCTGGTCGACTCAGAGAACTGTTCTAATGATACTGCAAGACCCGCCTTTCAAAGTCAGTATAGTTCTAATGAGATTATGACTTTACAATCAATTTTTAAGAAATCAAAAGTTGCTTTATGTTATTAAAGTATTATTAGTATCAGTTAGTAGCAACTTTTTCATTAGAGAAAAATTACCAAAACATCTAAATTAAACATAATACTTATATGTTTTTTTAAAATGCCTTAAAGCACCTTACCACACGATTTGCAGACACATTTTTCCATTTGCAATTATCTGTGTGTGTGTGTGTGTGTCAGTGTATAATTTTTCTTTTTTTCAATTGCACCTATCTACTAATATTCTTGACAGCTTAACAGGCATAAAGACACATTTCCTGTGAAAGATCAATCATCACCACCTCCAAAGTGCGGTTCTCCAGGACCAGCCCGGTGGCATCAGCACATGGTTAAGCTTT
Source organism: Copadichromis virginalis (assembly GCF_057382275.1). Taxonomy (NCBI): domain Eukaryota; kingdom Metazoa; phylum Chordata; class Actinopteri; order Cichliformes; family Cichlidae; genus Copadichromis; species Copadichromis virginalis. Next base: position 17,689,389 of record NC_140633.1, read on the forward strand.
ATGAAAGAACTCTGACAGGCTTTCAGAGTCACCTCAGGACATTTCAGACCCCGAGAGGATCAGCGGGCTTCCAACAAGTGGTCTTCAGGGCATCTCAGGCTTTCATACTGGGGGAGAGCCTCTAACAACTGAACCACAAGAAAGCAAGTGACAGGAGCCAAAGAGCAAATACACTGCAGCAAATATATCCCTGCATCTTGTTCCCGTATTTTGTGGTACATACTCTCAATTCAGACACAAACACAACTTTTGAACTGCTTTTTTTTGTCCAAAACGCAGGGCCAAGTTAAATATATATTTCTTTTCTGATGGGTCCGCATTGTTTAGACAGCAGGATCAAAACGTCACTATGTGTCATTAGTATGTGAAACAAGCAGCCCATTTCCCACACTGAACTCAAAATCTGAAGCGAAAGGTAGACAAAGCGCACCTTCCACCTCACCTCTAGCACTTAAAAAGTTTCCCCCAATATATCTAAACGTCTTTTTATGACTTCTGTTCCACTTCTAGTTCTTGTAACAGCCATGTAGGCCATGCCAAATGTGCCCAGAAATAAGCTGGGCCTCCCCACTGTCTCTGAGATTGCCCACCCAGGAGTCTGGCACACGCCACAGTGAGCAGGAGGCCCTCTGGATTACAGTAATACACACTATCTCATAATGGAAAGCTGCCGTGCACATTTCGCTCTCTCTGCCCTCATTGTCCACACTACCAACTGCACAATCAGGATATGAGACTGTGATTGCACCCGTTAGCATGTGTGAGTTTACTGGTGTGTTGCTCAACCCCCTCCCTTTTTCCGGGCTTGGCGCTGCTTGGCTCCAACAAGGTAAAAAGTGAGTTAAAAAAAGGTGCTTTATACTGCTAATAATTATGTTGTGACAGGTAAGAATCTAGTTCATCACATCATGGGCTCTTCCAGCTAAAAAAGCTACTTCAACCTTTAGACATAAATAGTTTGATTAATTGAAGGCAGCAGAAGTCGGGGGTCACGAGGAAACAATGGCACTTAACCCGAGATAGTAACATGGTTAAATAAACAGTCCGAGTCCAAATAGGGACGGCGTTTGGACCCACCACAGGTTAGGCAAACTTTGCCACTTTTCCTCTCACCCTGTAATCATCAGAATGTGTAATTAAGTGGGAAGCTGACCTACAGTTTGGAGAGGAAATCCAGACAAAGTTGAAAGCCATTAAGGAAAGGGGGGGGGGGGGGGGGAGGACAGAGGCAGGCATGGAGGACGTTGCACTTTGTTAGTCAGCCTTCCCTAGGTGACTAACAAAGGTGCAGGTGGGCCAGGAGGATGGAGACCTATTTTACCTTGAGTTTAGACCACAAGGCCACCACAGACTGTACATAATTACACCGCAGAGGTTATTTACTCCACTAAGTGGCTTGCCTACCAACCCTGTTGGTGAGTGCACACTAATCAGGCCGGTGTGCCAAACAATGGACCATGTGTGCCTCTGAGTGTTGTGGGAGGAGCAGAGGTGACCATCAGACCGCCACTGATCAACACCGGCAATATATTTCAAAAGGACTCAAAAAGCTCTGAAAAGAGACTGAGGCAGACAGACAGACGGACCGGTAAGGGTCCGATAAAGTTGCAGATTGGCACGTCTTAAAACCTATATTTAACCAGGAGGTTCAAGAGGATAAAGGCGGATACAGTGACACTTGGGACAAGCATAGAACAGATGCTTTCTCACACAAGGACAAAAAGGATTTGAAGACTTCAATAACCCAAAGGTCTCAAATAACCACTTTATGGAAATGGTTTTGGTCTATTATTTTCTGTTACTGCTCACATTACTGTATTATATTTCAGTGATAGACCCTAAAGGTAACAATTGTATGTGAAAAGTAAATAAAAGATACAAAACAAATGGCAGGAAAGACTTTAAAGGATTCCATTTATCCAAGTACAAGTAGCCTTAAACCAGGACCATCAAACATAAGGCCCGGGGGGCCAGAACTGGCCCTGCAAAAACTCCAATCTGGCCCACTGCATGAATTTGGGAATAGTGAAGGAGAGCATAAATTTTGGATTTTTAACTGTAATTCCTCAAGTTTTATAGCTTCTTCTACATTCATACTGCATCAGTAATTACTGGAGCAGGCAGTAATTATGTAATAGCAAAACAATTAAATGACAGAAATGTTCCTGTTTTTTCAGTATCTATGTTTTAAAATCGTTTTGAGTTAACAAAATCATTTTGTTTTATAATTTTTGTAGAATATATCTGGAATTTTACACTCTTTTACACTCATTTCTTTATCATTTATAAAAAGTGAGATCTGAGGTTTAAATTGCACTTCTTTTTCTCATATTAAGACATCTATTTAAATGTGGGATTTGGGATTAAATGTGTAGTTCAACTTCTTTACACTGACAGAAAAGGGCCACAACTTGAGGTGACAGTTGATGTGATTTGGAGCTATAGAAATAAAACTGAAGTGAACTGAGATCAAAGTGGACTGTATGGGGCTTTCAACCATAGTGAGCGTCACCTGGTCAGTTGTGGTTTGTTATATGATCAGATAGCTTATCTTTAGAAATGGAACGGAACAATTTAGTACTAGTACTGCACGATTATAGCAAAAATTATAGTCAAAATTATTATATTATGATTACGTAGAATATCATATATTCACAGAAATTAAAAACTGAGTCCATTTTCTTGAATCCTAAAGATATTTTAGTAGAAAACCAAATTAATAAATGAAAAAAGGTTTTGTGGGAGGACACAGGGCCTCCCAGATGAGAGTTAGGGGTTGTTTTTCACAGTGAAGCACATTGTATCAGAGAAACTGGCAGACCCCACTGGCCAGAAGCCTGCTATAGCTGGCAGCGGCCTCCACCATAGGAGGCCCTGTGAAATGCACAGGAGGCACGGGAGAATGCATCACTGACCCTCTGTGATCCCGAGACAAAGGAGTGCGCGCAGCAGGCAGCCATTACTAAATCTTCTACAGGTTTTCCTATGCAAACCTTTCACAAGTTTGCTTCCTCTAGATAGAACTTGCTGAACAAAGACTCTCTGTCAAACTGACTACACATGATCATCATGCTTAAAAAGCATTTTTGTTCTTGTTACATGTCAAATTTTGGATGCTAACTGCTAAAAATTTACAGCACTGTTATCACTGTTTCCCTTTTTATATACCAGCCATAATCACAACAACTGTTGTCTCAAGACCCAATATCGTTCACATAACATAACACAACATAACACAACACAACACAACACAACACAACACAACACAACACAACACAACACAACATAACATAACATAACATAACATAACATAACATAACATAACATCCTGATTAGAGCTATTCTTCCCACCATTAGTATGAGTTTACATATGAGTTTCACTGCTCTGCTATGATATATGTATTGCTAACAAGCCAATCACTCCTGCCAACAGAAGCAGTGGAAGCACAGAGAACCATTAAAGGCCTGGCTCCAGCTACAAAAACAAAACCTATCCACCTGAGACCACAGAGGGACAGGATGCAGGCTACTTATAGCAACCCAAAACCAGCGCACAAGAATAGCAGGAAAAAACGGCTCTGTACGGGAGCTACACTTAGCCTTTTGAAGTGCGCCACCTCTAAACTATTCTGAAAAGGCACCCCAGCATCTTTGAAGGCAGGTTATCCTCCATGGCCTTGTGTCCTGTTGTGGACGAATTGTTTCCTCTTTCACTTTGTCTCTATTTCCCTGCAGAAACTGACACTGTTTTATTGTTCTCCTGGGCTGAACAGTTGTCATGTGGCAAGTGAGGGACGGGACCTCTCGCTGGTCTCTTGTTGGTGCAGGAGGACAGTAGGTAGCCAACAGGTGACGCAGGAGTGGTCATCCCGAAGAATCGGGAGAAGGATGGCCCCCTGTTCATGGCTACCGTTTCCTCTGTCCTCAAGGTTATGACCTTACAATGGCCTCTTGCCTAAGAATGGACCATTTGAGTAATTAATCAGTCAGCAGTAAGTGATCTCACTGCACAAACATGGCCCAAAAATACGGAGGACACCGGCATGTTTTGTTGTTTTTCTTGTGGTTTAAATGGTTGTGGTTGTAAATACAGAAGATTTATGGTACTCCCAGGCAGGGGGAATATGCACCTGCTAGGCTGTAAAGGGAAAAAAAGACAGCTTCCAGACTTTTACAAGTTATTGTAAGTAGCTTGAAGTGAAGTGATTTTTACCGATACTTTATGGCTAATATGTGGCTTAGAAACAACCTGTTATATTTATTGCAGACTGAATGTGCTCTATAATGCAATAAAATACATGTGTTTGGTTTTTCATACTTCAACAGAATAAGTCATACTCCTGCGGTGTAAGAGAGACAATGCTGCAAGGAAAGAAAGAAAGAAAGAAAGATATTTTCACCTCCGAGCATTTAACCAAGTATTATCTGTGTAATCTCAGATAGAAGTACAGTACATGTGCTTCCCTTGACTCCTGTGGAGATGTAGAGTTTGCTTTAACACTCAATATCAGGGAATCTAATTGCACTTACAAATCATTCCTTCGTTCCTTTGGCTTGCTTCTCTGGAGAAACTCTGTGGCAAATAGTGTCTTATCACACCCCATCAGGTTTATTACAGGCACCAAACTAGAGGCTCAGTCCTGGCAATATGATGCAGAACAGGATGTGAGGTCAATCTTTCATCATCTTTCTCTGTCATTGAATGTTTCTCCTAGGTAACGGGGTTATCTGAAAATCTTTACATTTGTCTACGGCAATGTTCGTGTGTGTGTGTTTGTTTGTTTGTGTTTCTGTCTCAGCCATGAGCTGTTTTCACACATTGCCGCTCTTTTTCTGGACATCGCCCAGTGGAGCTGTATGTCAGAAAGCGAACGTCCAAATCAGTAATCAGACATTAAACAGGCTTTTCGCTGCCAGCTCCCTAGCAAAAAATTGTGATATCTGATTGATACAGAGTGGGCAATCGTCCACAGAAATCACAGGGAGCGTGCTGGTATCACTAGAGTTTGCAGGAGGCAGAACATATATATATGTTCTGCCTCCTGCAAACTCTAGCCACGTCCCATTCCTCGCCTTGGTGGGGGAAAATTGTCTTGATTCTGGAGTCAAAGTCAAATCAAATTTTATTTTATTTTATTTTATTTTATTTAACCTTAAGTATTAATAATTGCTATCTTTCTCAGTTATCTGACCTACCTGCCCTGCCCCATGAGATTCTTCTCTTATACCCTCTTACTCTCTCTTATTCTAAATGCACGACGGTGAACATGAAAAATATTATCAGCAGACAAGTAGTGTTTCTTGCTGCGATGATCTGGAATGGATTATTAACCTGATCTGAATGGCAATGAGTATTTGATCAAGAAACATTGACTCATGTCTTGTCCTGCTGTATCACACCTGACTGGCACACATTTCTCCCCGCTTAGCTTTTCCTCCTCCACTGTAATAGAAATTAGACCGTTTACTAAGACTACACAGGGCTTTCTGACAAATACTCAAAGGAGGAAGGGATTAACCTTTGTTGAATGCGACTATGAGAAGAGGCGTTTGTAGTCACTAGGTGAGGATAACCATGCATGGTTATCTGTGGCATTTGATCCAGGGTAAAGGTCAGTATGTCTGACTGCTGGCTTACATTAAATGCGTTGTGCTTTTAACGATTTCTGGTTCTTGTCACACAACCACATAGAAAACAGTTCAACGAACACTGAACATAAGAGCAGAAATCAAGGGCACATTTATTTTGTCAGTCTCAGATTTGTTACTGAGACTGAAGAGTCTGTTGTTGAGCAGGGGTGTCAAACATAAGGCCCCAGAGACAGAACCTGGCCAACAAAGACTCAAATCAGGCCCACTGGACAGCTTTTGAAAATGTGAAGGGATGTATAGATTTTATACTTTCAACTGTGTTTGCATACATTTTATAGCTTTTTCTATTGATGAAGACTGCCCACCCCATTGCCCTTCATACTACATCAAAGTAATTAACTAGCAAACAATTAAATGGCAGGAAAGTTCCTGTTTTTATTTTTCCTCTATTAGTGAGTCCACAGTAAATTAACAACACATTTATAATTACAGGGCAGTGCAACGAACTGAATGAATAACATTTTGTCACGGTGCGGCATGGCACACCGTGGAAGGAGTGGGGAAGGAGGACCCAGGCGCGGTGCTCTACGTATAGACAGTGTTTATTTACAGAGGGTGATATCAAACAACAATAAATCCCCGTGTTTCTCCCCAGACTCCCGTGTCGTGTCCTCCAAGTGCTCTCTGCTCCCGTGTCTGCACTCCCGGTGCTCGCTGCTCCTTAAGCCCTCCACGCTCCTCCTGCGGGAAACAATAGCGGCAGCAGTCAGGACACTGAACAATGGCAGGCATACACTACACGACCAAAACCTAAACTGGGTAACTAACGTGGAGTCCCAAGCAATGATCCCGCGTCGGTGGGAGCTCCAAGACTCTCCTAAGTAGCTCCCCCGACGAGCCCTGATCAGCGGCAGGTGTGTGGCTTTGGGTGTGGCCAGTCCTTCCGCAGGGCCACACCCCTCAGGCCTGCAGGTGGCTGAGCTCCATCCTCCAAGCATCCCCGCAGACATAAACACACACACTCACATCTACAATCATGGAGGAGAGCAGCAGCAATACCAAAATACATATAATAATAATAATAATAATATAATACATGACTGCTCAGGGATCCTGGGTCGCCCAGTCCCAGGACCCTGACACATTTATCATGTAGTTTTACTGGTCTGGCCCATTTAAGATCAAAGTGGAGTGTATGTGGCCCACAATATAAGATGAGTTTGCCATCCCTGGTTTAGAGCACGACCTGTGATACAGATCAGACTGGAGAATTTTAGCCAAAGTGGCTGGTAAGAAGGAATCTCCAACCTCTATGTTGACATAACTGTCTTTGGTTTGCTACTATTTTTCGATTGCAAACGTGAGCTTATAATTTTATATCTGTACTGGAACATATTTTCTTTTAAGGGTTTTTATTTGCAGCACGAATAAAAGACCCCTTTACACTGCTACATTTTGTTGACTGGATGAGGTTTGAGAACATCACATTTTAAAGCACACGTTTGCTATCTGGAAACTGATTTGCAATTTTGGCATTTGTGATTTCTCAAAACTTGGCTTTTTGGCTTGTTTTCCACATTGCACATTGGAGCAAGTGAAAGCCTTCGTGCACATACATTTTCTTTTAGTGCCAAATTGTCATTCGCGAAAATTAAGAGAGCTAAACAAGAGAACTTAAACTATGGAGTATTTCTTGTAGTAATGACAAGAAATGAGGATAATGGATTGTTAGTTCATTTCATAATGATGCTAGATATCCAGGGAAGTGTAGATAGGCACATTAGAAGTCAAAGACGGTTCTAGAATAATAGGAAGGCTCAGAGATAATGTACTCTCACAAGGGGGCCACGACATTAGCAACAGCCCAGCAGGACTCAGCTCGCACGTGTGCCAATGACGCATTAAAATCTTCAATGACAAAAGATATAAGAGAGGTATTTTTCTAGGCATATTTTTTTGCCGCCATCATACATCAGATGCAATACTGTACATTCTTCTGGTACACAACCAGTTTTTGAGGTGGTTAGTGGTAGCTGGTCAGTATGGGTAAGGAGAGGGCAAGGAGGACACACTGACTGGAACCAGTGAAGATTTATTATATGAAAGCTGCCCTCCAGAATGCCCCAATTATTACTAGACTGTTAGATGTCTTAAAAAGCAAAAACGAAAAAGCGATGGAAATTATTGCTCTGTATTTTAAAAATAATGATTTAAAAAAGACTCCGTACAGGAGTCATAACTCTTTAATCAGCTCACTGTGATGAAAGCTGGGAGCCAACATGAACCATGAACATGAAAAGACGAAAACACAAATAAGACAAAAAAAGAAGTAGAGATGACATTAACTTCTGCTCAAACGAGCACAGCGGGAGAGAACCCAAAGTATTTAGCACCACTTTTTCTGTCTTTTTGAAGTTGTTTGTCAATTCACGGCATCCAGTGCAGTATTTAGTGCCTTCAACCTCTATCTTCCCCCGATGGCACTAGTGCAGGGTGAGTGTAACAGTGGACCTCTACTTCATTAAATATTAATTTATTCATTACATGTTAACTCTGTGAGACCTTGGAAGGAGACGCCAGGTGACTCTTCTTCATTTGGTCCCCACTGCTCTCCGCTGGGCCCAGGAAAACCACAGTAATGCCACGCAGCTGGGGAAGTACAGAGCAAATTATTCAGCTCCATAGAGACAGACTCTTTGTGGTAAACACGCGGTGGGACACTAGTGCTGTCATAATTAAATCTGTAAATCCATAAGAGCAGGGTGCCTTCACTTGGTACACAAATATGTAGTGTGGGAATCACAATCAAGCAGAATCCCACTTGAATATTATACAAAATATAGCTTTGTGAATCTCTTCTCTAAAATTTCAGATCATTTTATACTCTTCTGGTTGGTATGTTTTCATAGACTACAAAGTATATGGCACAAATAGCAATTGTTATAGAAGAAAGGAAAAACTGAGCAATGAGAGTGGGGAAAAGTTAGGCGTGGCGGTTGGGCAGCAGAACTCTAACTTCCTCATAGAGGGCAAAAGACCGCTCAATCTTCGACCGAGCCATGACAGATCAGAGAAAAAGACGCCAGCGAGCATCAATTCTTTGCTTCTCTCGGTGGCCCATCAATGGGGGAAAATCCCCAGTGAACAGGCAGCCTGGCTAATCCACTGCTAAATGACACCTCCAGACGCTAATGCCCAGACTGACCACAGAAGCAATCCACAGCAACTCCTCCACACATGTACCCACTGATGCTTTTCAGCCAAGGGAACTTGAAAGGGCCGGGGCCGTCTCTGTCTCTCTGTGTGCCACCTGCTTAGCATCCCCGCGCTGCAAGCTGCTATAGAGAGACATCTCCGGCAGAGGAGAAAGGCCCATTGTGTCCAGATGCCTTTGAGGGCATTGTTCTGCTTCACTGAGGCCAGGCCGACATCTGCACCATTCACGCCGAAGGAAGTTGTAATCACTCCCCTACTCTTAGCTCTCTGGCTCCAACTTCATACCAAGAAGGCTTGTGAAGTTGGGCCTGCGGTAAACAACGGGGCGAGAGGCGGGGGAGTGGTTGCAAAGGATTTGGAATGGTGGCTGTTTTTGTTAAGCGGCATCAGTTTAAATAGAAACTCTTACACAGCCCCATACAGGCCCCCTGATCCCCACCCTTGCTTCTAACCCCCCACCCCGCAACTCGCCCAAGTGCTCCGTCTCCATAGCACAAAGCCGAGAACTGATTTGGGGTTACCTCTCCATCAAAAGCGCTGATTAATTGCTTGTCTTTCACAAGTAGGCCAAGATATTTGAAATGTGTCCGCGTGAAGTATAAAAAGCGTCAGGCTGCCGCGCTTTCAAAATACTCTTTCACTTTCTTTTCATCAGTTAAAATAATGAAAAGAAACGAGAGGGCTCTGAGGGCAAGGAATGTTTCAGTGGTCAACTTGCAAAGGGGTTTTTATGTAGTTTTCATTTACATATAATTACACTTTAATAGAAGCCTGACTGGCGTGGGGTACGAGAGTGACCGTGCGGGCTGCTGAGGAGACCCCCTATGATAGAGGATGACAAGCTGTAGTGCTAGCTCCATCTCTGGCTAATTAAACGAATCAATTAAGAGACTATTGTTGTAACTGTGTAACTGATGTTCTGCAGTGGCAAAAATGGTCTCTTGGGGAGGCCTTCCAACCATATTAAAACTGCTATCCACTACATCTCTATCTGATACCAATATAGACACTTATTTGCGCCTTGCTGTCATGTCATTGGAGGCGGGCACATTATGGAAATTGAAATGGAGGGGTTGAGGGGAGCAGGACTGAGCTCAGTGTGAAGCGGCGGGGTTCACTTCCCATCACCCTCCAAGGAGAACTCGCTTCAGCAAACTCCAAAGTCCCTCAAAGTTCCCTAATAGCAGAGCTAGAGCCAGCACACCCAGCTGTGTGCATCCAGTCACTAGGTAAGGGTCGCGCAATTAGCATACTCCTCCCTGCCAGGCGAGTCGCGTTGATGCAGATAAATTATCATATTAGATTTACCCTCCTCAGTTCAACTGATTGGCTCCCAAATTGTTTTAGATGGCCATCATTAATCCTTAGCATAGGCTAAGTGCTTTGGCTTCAGATCTGATTGCACTGAGGCGCCTAGGGTCAAATTAACAGAATACTAATGTCTGAACTCTATCTCATTTGCAGTTTCACAATGCTGCTTCTATTATAGGCAACAGAAAAGAGTCAATTGCCATTTGTCTAATGTAGGATTTAGAAACTCTCAAGATGATAATTGAGGTCCAAGGTAAGAGCAGAGACGACGTTATTGAGTGAAAATATGTATATAAATGAGAAGCAGGGAAAAAGAATTACCAGGAAAATGTCAAAGCATAATTTCATTTCAAAGATGCGAAATGTTTCAAATGCAGCACTTATTATTCCATACGTTCATTGCAAAAAAAAAAAAAGTAATCACAAGAAAGACAACAAATGGCACTTTAAAGCAAGCAGTGCTGGTGCTTAGATGAAACAAACGCCCACCCCATCCTCAACCCCTGCTTTGAATGTGCCTCTGTGTTGAGAGAGACTGACAGATTTATGAATAGACTGAATCAGAGTACTTGATTGAGAGTCCAGTGGATCCATGTCCAGTCTTTGTCTTTGAAAGCTGACCCTGTTTGTTTAAGTGCTGGCACCACATGAGTGGAATGAGACTCCCTTGGCGCCTGAGCTGTCCTGGCTCTTCTAGCCAAAGTCAGCATTGGCATGTTGCTGGGACCTTCTGAAGGAGATCAAGGGATTATCCCCACCTCACACAGAGACATATATTCAGTATATATGTATATAGTTTCAACGGACCTGTAAAGTTTCAAACATCATATCATGGGGAAAATTGTACCTGATAGTCCTGTGGTATCAAGCCTTGAAAAATCCCACAGGAGGACAGGCTCAGCTGAGGATGTCAGATCTTGGGAAGCTCCCCAGGATTGCACAGACGCTGTATAAATAAATATCAGTTGTTAGAGCTGCAGATCCCAGGCTAAAATGCAGACCAATATTTGTGGTTAAAATCTTTCTAAGAATGTGAAAATAATACAATGGTTTAAGGGTTTTACAGGTGGCTTGTGGCTGGTTGGAGTCTTGTCATGTGTCAGAATGCACAGCTGATTATTCCAGCACAAGAACCAACAACATTGCTCCTAGAAGTAAAATTTTAATACGATGCAGTGTCAGTGATCTATTTTACACACACACACACACACACACACACACACACACACACACACACACACACACACACACACACACACACACACACACACACACACACACACACACACAGAGCATTTTAAGTAATAATAAATAGATCTTTAAAGAATCCTGCAACCTAAAATGTCCAGGATGCCACACTATCTTTAAGCAAAACTGAGCTGATAAAAGTATTATTTATGTAAATATTTTCTTCTCCTTTCATGCAATAAGCTGAACACTAAATTATGCAGTGAAAGATTTTGATAATCTATTCCAGCAACTAAAAAGTTTTCTCCAGTTATTTCTATCAATTTAAAGAGCAGTAAAGAGAGAACCCCTGAAGTTATAACATGGTGTGATGCAGCTGTTTGGATGAACATTTGCACAGGTACTAAATGGCAGATGGATGATTTTTTCCTCATAAATCCAGTATTATCAATCAGCTTAAAGAAGGCCTACACATCAAATGTCAAAGTATAGTCAAAAAAACTCATATTCCTTTAAAATAAAATGTATTTATTTGTTGTTTGCATGAATTCTTATTGAAAATACACTTTTACTTTACTACTACTTTCTGGACTCCAGTTTATTAAGATTATATATTGCATAAAACTGGTGACAGTGATGCATTGGAAGGTTGGAGTGGTAGGCTGTCATTACACATTTTAAACATGCTAAAAATTGAACTGTAAATGTTAAATCTTAAACATAAAGCAAAATCTCATTTCTTCAAATGTATCCCCTACCACATGAAACACGCCCACGCAGTATACAGTCTGTATACTGTGACTGTGTAACTGTATAGCTAACTCTATTTATTTATCTAAAATCACATTGTGTTTTTTCCCTGTAATAATAATGCTGAGCATGTCTGCACTGTTTACATATTTGGATATTTTCTCAATAAAGATAAAAAGCCACTCCAAAAAGCTTTGTTAGTTGCCTAACCGGGACCGAGGACAATTCCAACTTCAAAGTCCAGATGTACAATGGGACTTTGATTCTGTGTGTGTGTGTGCCTGTTTAGGTCTGCTAATAAAAACAGATAACAAATTGTCTGATGGGCAGAGCTTTCATGATCTATATTAGTTGCTAATATTTTTAAAAAGACAAGAGTCCAAAACATCTTTGTATCGAACTGCTGCGTAACAAGGCGTCTTGCAACTAGACGACCATATTTGATGTTTTATTCCTACCATTTGAAAAAACCCATACAACCCTACATGGTGGAAAGCTTCCACCTAAAAGTCCGTTAAGAATTCTGAAGGAAGTGACGAAGAATCACCTGACTTTCAATAAGGTTTGAGTTTAATTTAGAGACTTGATAATGATTGGAAATTCTCAAATTCATTAACTCTTAAAAGTCTCTTGGAAGTGCTTGCAAAGGCTGGTCAAAAGATGCCATTAGGAACTGTCACCTGATGAAAGCTCTTATTAAATTTCTGACTCTTTAAACCTGTGGAAGCACTCAGCAGTGGGCAACTGACTGAAAATATTGTAACGTTCACAAGAACCAGACGGTTGGGGTCTCAGTTTGTCCGTTTATTCGGCACATAAGCCAGCGGGTTGTTAACTCAGGGGGAAGCGCTCTCGAACTACACCTCTCTTCAGCCTGGCACACACACAGAACAACCAGGTCCCCCCACCCCTTCCTGTACACCACCCTCACTACTTCCTGCAGCCCAACCAAACATGAATCTTAAAGGAACAACAACAGTGTGCAGAGAAAACCAACATGTCACTGTCCAGTAACACTTAACCATCGTTACACTGCCCCCCCAGCAATAAGTTCCTCGTCCCCGAGGGAACGACACAGTCTCTGAGGCGGGGCGGTAGCCTACGTTCCCTCCTTGACCTCCTGAGCCCCTGAGGAGGACGCGGAGCTTCGGGGCTTTGGGGTGAAGAGTCCGAGGGGGGGGAACGCAGCCCCGGTCGGGGGCCCCTCTGAGCAGGGTCATGGGCGCTCTGTACACGTCCCTCTGGAAAGGAGGGGAGGGACTGTCCTCTGTAGGGGGCCATCCGGTCTCTGTGCAGCGCTACTATCCTCCCCCTAGGAGGCAACTGCACCCTGTAAACAACCTCCCCCACTTGCTCTAGGACGCTGCAAGGCCCCACCCAGCTGCTATCCAGTTTAGGACACCGTCCCTTCTTCCTCTTTGGGCTGTAGACCCACACCAGCTCCCCAGCACGGAAGTGCCTCCCTTTAGTGGTGATGTCGTAATTCCTCTTTTGGCGCAGGCCTGCCTTCGCCAGCTGCTCTCGGGCGTAGGAATGTGCAGAATCCAGCCGGTCCTGCAGCTTCCTTGCGTAGTCCCGGCCCGGTGGTGCCTCTGGCGCGTCCGGGGGTTTCCCAAAAGCCAACTCTGCAGGAGTTCTCAGCTCTCTCCCTAACATGAGCAGGGCAGGCGTACATTGGGTGGAGTCCTGCACTGCCGACCTGTAGGCCATGAGGGTAAGGGGAAGATGGTAATCCCAGTCCCGTTGGTGTTCTGAGGTAAGGATGGCTAGCTGCTGGGCCAGCGTCCTGTTAAACCTTTCCACCAGCCCATTGCTTTGGGGGTGAAGTGGGGTGGTGCGGGTTTTCTTAGTCCCAAGGCGTTCACACATGGCAGCAAATACCTTGGACTCAAAGTTACGCCCCTGGTCACTGTGGAGGGTCTCTGCTGTTCCAAAGCGGCTGAACATCCCCTCCACTAATACATCAGCGACCGTCTCAGCCTCCTGATCTGGGATGGCGTATGCTTCCGGCCACTTGGTAAAATAGTCCATGGCCACAAGAACATAGCGGTTTCCTCTGTCTGTGCGAGGAAATGGGCCCATGACGTCCACAGCTACTCGCTCCATTGGGGCTCCTGCTGGTTGCTGCTGAAGCTGAGCCCGGGACTGGTCTTGTGGCCCTTTGTGTGAGGAACATGCATCACAGCTGCGGCAAAAGTCCTCCACATCCCTCCGCTGTTGACCCCAGTAATAGCCCTGGCGGAGGCGGCGAAGAGTCTTGGAGACCCCAAAGTGGCCAGAGCCAGTGCTCCCATGGCAGGCTCCCAGCACAGCTGACCTCAGCGACCTTGGCACCACAACCTGCCACCTCTCCTCCCCCGTGGCAGGATCCTTCCAGGCACGCTCCAACACCCCCTCCTTCAGCCTGAGAGCTGCAAACTTGGCCCACAGCCCCCTGGTACAGATGGAAAACCCAGTGACCTCATCCCAAAGGGGTTGCTCCCCCTTCTCCAGCCACTGCAGGACCGGCAGCAGGTCTGTGTCTTGTTCCTGCCGTGCCCTCCACTCCGCTGCATCCACCACCAGAAGAACCCTGCAGGCGAGCTGTGCTGCTCCGTCTATTGTCGTGAGTTCCCGCTCTATTTCCTCTCGCTTCTCACAGTAACGGCAGCCAGCTGCAGCACATGGGCGGCGAGAGAGGGCGTCTGCGTTAGAATGGTGCGTCCCTGCTCTGTGCTCCACGGTGAAATTGAAGGCTTGGAGCTCCTCCAGCCAGCGAGCCACCTGTCCCTCTGGCTCCCTGAAAGACATCAGCCACTGAAGGGCAGCATGATCAGTTCTGACAACAAATGCTGTGCCGCACAGGTAGTATTTAAAGTGTCTCACCCCCGCCACCACAGCCAACAGCTCTCGTCGTGTGACACAGTAGCGCCGCTCGCTCCTGTTCAGGACCCGGCTGAAGTACGCCACCACCTTCTCCCCTTCCGGTCCAACCTGCGACAACACCGCTCCCAGCCCCACATTACTTGCGTCAGTGTCCAGGACAAAAGGCAGGGCGGGGTCAGGGGGGGCAAGGACTGGGGACTCTGTCAGCGATCTGCGGAGGGTGTCGAACGCCTGCTGACAGTCCTGGGTCCAGATGAAGTCACGGTCCTTCTGCAGCAGGTGGAAGAGTGGTGCGGCTATGGAGGAAAAGCCCTTCACAAACCTCCTGTAATAAGACGCCAGTCCTAGGAAGCTTTTGAGCTGTTTCTGGTCTGCTGGTGTGGGCCACTCGGTAATGGTGTGAATTTTTTCCTCCAAAGTGCTGATGCCCTCACGACCCAGCTTGTGGCCCAGAAACTCCACCTCCTTCCTCATGAAGTGGCACTTGTCGGGATGCAGCTTCAGGCCTGCAGCCGCCACCCTCTCCAACACTTGTCTCAGGGCATCCAGGGCAGCATCAAAGGAGCTCCCGTGCACTAGAAGATCATCCAGGTAAACCAGACACCGTTGCCGTGGGACGCCAGCCAGCACACTGTCCATGAGCCTCTCGAAGGTCGCAGGAGCGTTGCAAAGGCCAAAACTCAGGACTTTAAACTGCCATAGTCCCCTGTTAGTGCAGAAGGCTGTCTTCGGTCTGGATTCCGGGGACAGTGGCACCTGCCAGTAGCCACTCCGCAGGTCCAGGGTGGAAAACCAGGAGGACCCGGCTACTAAGTCGAGGGACTCATCAATCCTGGGAAGGGGGTAAGAGTTTTTCTTTGTCACTTTGTTGAGTGGTCTGTAGTCCACACAGAAACGCATCCTAGGACTTTTTTTCTTAGGCACCATCACCACCGCGGAGGCCCACGGGCTATCAGATGGTTCTATGATGCCCGCCTTCATCATTTCACACAGCTCCCTGTCTGCAGCCTCCTGATGAGCCAGGGGCAGGCGGCGGGGGCGCACTTTAATAGGCTGGGCATCCCCGGTCTCAATGACGTGCTCTACCAAGTGTGTCAAGCCAACATCACTTTCTTTCAGGGCAAAAATGTCACTAAACTCTTTTAGTACCTGCCATAGACTCCCTTGCTGCTGTGGAGTCAGCCCCTCACAGTTCTTTGACCAGATACTCCTCACTGCTGAGAGCCTCTCCTCCTCCTCCTCCTCCGCTCGCTGTTCTGCTGGCGGGTCTGCAGGGGTCTCTGCGGTGGAGGTGGACGCCGCGGCAGATGCTGTGCAGACCGGGGGAGGAATAAGCGGCACCTTCTTCCCATCAGGGAGTACGAGGAGGCCTTTGCCTAAGTCCAGTACACCACCAATGGCTCGTAAAAAATCCAGCCCAAGGATGCAGGCGTCCTGCACGTCAGCCACCCAGGCAGCATAAGACACACCGAGGTCCCCCACCTTGAACTGGAACACTCCCTTCCCTCTCATTGGGGCCAGATCACCGGTCACAGTCTTAAGTTGCACGTTAGTCGGTTGTACAGCAGCTCCGGTTGGGACAATATCGGGTCGGACCAGCGTTGCATTGGATCCCGTGTCCAGCAGGGCCGTACAGGACACCCCCGCAATCGTCACTGGAACATGGCAAAAGCCGCCAACCTGGGTCCAGCCCACAGTGATGGCCGCACCGGGTGGAGGTGGCGGTGGTGTGGGGATGTCGTTCTCCCAGGCCCGTGTACTCCCACCTACACGGGCCCGTGGGCATTTCCCTGAACCGCTGCAAGCTTGGGGCACTGCCTGATGAGGTGTCCGACTTGTCCATATCCCCAGCAGCTCTGAGGTCGGCGGTGTGGGCCAGCCCGAGGGGAAGGCGACTGCAGCGAAGCTGTCTGCACCAAACTGCACAGGCCCGCTGGCGTCTCCATCTGTTCCACAGGTGCTGACACAGCCCTCACCACGTGTGCGTCGTCAGCGCCCCCAGAGGATCCTGCAAGCATCTCCCTCTCCAACGCTAGCTCCAGGGCTGCACTGAGTGTGGCCGGCCGAGCAAGCTGAGTTTGCATGCGGAGCTCTTTAGGGCTCAGGGCCTGCAGGAACTGGTCCCGAGCTAACTCCGCCTGCACTGATGGTGGCATGCTGTCATACGCCCTCCGGCAAAGGCACTCGACTTCATGGGCCAAAATGCGGAGGGGCTCACCTGGCAATCTGCGTCTGTTGTGGAACTCCGACCTCAGCAGCACTGGTTGGTTATACTGCCCGAAGCGCCTCTGAAGTGCTCCGACCAGAGCATTATAATCTCCCCTCTGCTCCTTGGTCAGCAGCAGCAGGCATGCAGCTGCATCCTCACACAGGCACAAAGCCAATTGGAGAGCTTTATGTTCCTCAGACCAGCCAGCTGCAACAGCTAACAGCTCGAACTGTGCGATAAACACTTCCCATGGCGTCTTGCCGCTGAACTTAGGCGTTTTTATATTCGCTGCAGCTTGCTGGGCGCCGCCATGTTTGTTTACATCACGTGACGGCGCGCCAAGCGAGGTCGACTCCTTCCCGCCGGAATCGCGGCCGCTGTGCGAACAGTTCCCGAGCCTAGTCAAACCTGGAGAAAATCCAGCCTCGGCAGACAGCCGCAGAGCCGTTTCCCTCACTCCATGGGCGGGCGAGCGCGGACGAACCTCCCTCTCCTCCCTCTCCTCCGTCTCCTTCTTAATCCTGCCCGGCAACATCCTCGTCTCGTAACGGCAAGCTTCGCCGGCAACAGGGTCTCGGGCGTTCTGGGTTCTTTTTTCTTTCTTCACTTCTGACACCAATGTAACGTTCACAAGAACCAGACGGTTGGGGTCTCAGTTTGTCCGTTTATTCGGCACATAAGCCAGCGGGTTGTTAACTCAGGGGGAAGCGCTCTCGAACTACACCTCTCTTCAGCCTGGCACACACACAGAACAACCAGGTCCCCCCACCCCTTCCTGTACACCACCCTCACTACTTCCTGCAGCCCAACCAAACATGAATCTTAAAGGAACAACAACAGTGTGCAGAGAAAACCAACATGTCACTGTCCAGTAACACTTAACCATCGTTACAATATGTTGGGGAAGGTAAGAAATCTATCAAAGCGACTCCAGTTTGCAAATTGCAGGAAAAAAGTAAAAAAGAAAAGAATCAAGAAAAGCAAGCTCTGCTGACAGGCGAAGCAAAACCTGCATTTCTTTGCAAAAGCAGAAGAAATAAGGGTTGCATCATTCCACTATGTGGCAACGCTTGCAAGAACAGGTTTATCACAAAAGCCAACATTGGAACTATGAAAAGCAACATCTGGATATGCCTGAGTAAATTTAGAAACACATGTTCTGTACAGATGCTAGTTAAAATGACCTGTTTGGCTACAATACATAAAGAAATATTCGGAGCAACATTTGATGAAAGAAAAACTTTCCAAACTTTCAACCGCGAAACAGGATGGTTTTCTTTGAGGGCTTTGGATGACATTTTGTGCAGGTTTGTGCTCATTGTGAAGAGATCTGCAAAAATTACCATAACTGAGCAACAAGTAAAATGCACAAAAAGTAAAGAAATTTGTGTTTGGTCGATTATTTCGATTATTTCTTTGTTATAATGATGCTTCTTAGCAATACCAGTGGTCCCCAACCCCGGGGCCATGGACTGGTACCAATTCATGAATTTAGTACCGGGCTGTGAGAGTTGAGGCTCGAGTGTGAAATTTATGGTTTTCAGGGTTTTTATCGGTTTTTATCATTGTTTTTTTTTTTTAATCTCTTTTGATTATTATGAATGTGTTATGAATAAATCTTCTATTTTTTGGTATCGGTACTGGTTTTATTTTGTTGTATTTATCCGCAAACATAAAAGGCCGGTCCGTGAAAACATAAACCGCAAAAAAGGTTGGGGACTGCTGTTGTATACCATTGGAGAGCCTGTTATTTACCACTTAAATGGTGCCACATTTCTAATGAAAATTTATCACTGAAACTGGTGTGATGGCCAAACCCATGGCCACACTCTAAAGTTGGTAACTGTGTATTTTCATTTCTTTGTTTGAACACAATAACACACTTTAGTTTCCAATAACTTTATTGATTGGTTTGGATATATTTGTTCTATTTGTAAGCGTGCACATTTAGTTTGCTTATGTATTCATACCAGACTATACTGCACTGTTTGTTGTTTACAATTGTGTTTTGCTTAGTTACCCTGTGACTCCTGTTTTCAATCACACTGGTATTGACATTTGGCCAAACAGCTTATTCTGTGACCGACACAACCACACTGGCTGACTTGTGACAACTGCTGGTTAAGGAATGGGCCATCCCACATCAGTGTGTGACCAAACTGGTAACCAACATAAGGAGGGTGTGTCAGGAGGTGCCAGTGACTTGTGTTTGGTGTCGTTTATTATATTATAAGATTTATTGTCAAGAAACATTGTTACAATAATCAACCTTTTCTGACGTCATAGTTTATATTAGTGTTGGTAGAAGATGCGCGCCTAAGGTTCAGTTCAGTTCTCACTCCTGGCTTCCCCAGGTACAGACTTTTGCAATCGCTTGACTTGAACATCATCATTACCATAATTGGACTGTCATACATATGCAACATTACAATCTCAAAGTATCTAGTGGGCAAATAATTTTAATCAAGAAAGAGCTGTTGCAAAATAAGCATTCTAGGTAGTAGGCAGGCATGTTTACAGGGGTCATAAGAGGCAGTCAGAACTTACAGAAGTAATACATTTAATCAGGTTACTTTATGTCCATTGTTTTCACTCTTTGATTAAAACACACCTCTCTTGAGGGCATTTATGCCCAGCTGTGTTTCTGAGCTCTGAAACCCTGTTCATTGTCCTTCAACTCACTATGATTGTGTGACCATATCTATGTGTCTGTTTAGGTGTGTAGAAGAAGCCTGCCCTGTATTTCTTTTTTGCCTCTTGAGCCTCTCTCTGCGCCTTCCTTATACCTGTCATCTGGCAAGGCTAACCCCTGGTAGCTCCCCGCCAAATGCACACACATAAAGACTCGCACATACACACATTGTGAATCCCCGCCAAATGCCCGCCCTTCCAGCCCCTGCGCACGCCAGCCGGTGTCAGCGAATCAGCTGAACCGTCTCCGCCCTGAGAATAACCCTATGACAGACAGCCCTAGTGGCCTCCCCTTGTCAACACAGCCTGCCTGGAAAGCTGACAGCCAGGGCATAGGGTGGACAGGCTACTGTAGGCAGGAGTTTACACCGGGCTGGGCCTGGAAAGGATGGGCCTTTGAGAAGAAATAAGAGGTGTGAGCTTGTAAAACAAGGCCGGAAAAGAAGAGATTCTACAGCTAAAGACTAGAGCAGCAATTGAGCATACGACTAAGAAGTCTGATGCGTGTTATTGAAATGTATTTGAGTTTAATTGTTTTTACTGGTAGTAATAAACCAAAAGACAAAGGCAGAAAAAGAACTCACCTGTGGATGAGAATAGAAGGATTATAATCACAGAGGTCAGCTCCTGTCAAGGTTACTGCAGCAGTTTGGCTGGCAGAGTCGAGTGGCCAATCCCTGCAGAGCAAAGATTGAAAGGTTTGGGTTGGCTTGCAGCCTGGAGATTGTCATTATTCTATCGTCTCTTCCAACAATTAGGTTAAAAGACAATCCCTTCAGCGTTTATAAAGGACTGCTACTCACACATTCAAGGTATAAATCTGAATTATTTTTAGGTTTGAAAGAATGATGGACAACACATTACAGAAGAAATCATCAGGTTACTATAACAAAAATAGAATGCGCACAGAATGACTGTCGTCATGAAAAGTAACCACAAAAAAGTGCTTCAATTTTTTGGGGCTTGTTACTCTTTTTCTGATTGTGTCTCACCTCTTTTTACTTTGTGTAAAATTTGAGTATCAGGTGTCACGTAGGCCTAGAGGGAAGTGACTAAACAGCATATGTTAGGCAAATTCTCTTTCCACCGCAAAGCCTTTTATACAAGTACATCAACCAATATTCTGGTATTGTGTTATTATTTTAGGGTAGTCATCTAACAAACTACACAGCAACATCTACTACATGAAAAATCGTTGAGCTATTTGATGTTTTTTGTTGCCTACTATGTGCAATCAGTTTCACACTGCATTTAAAAATGACTGCAACAAAGATTCCTATTTGTTCAAAGCCTAAAACCGTGTGTGTGTGTGTGCGTGTGTGTGTGTGTGTGTGTGTGTGTGTGTATGTTTTCAGGGAGCCATCAGTTCTTGTTTATGGGTGATCTTTCTAAATTCTGAGAACTGTCAGAAAATACAGGCACTTCTTCTCGTTAAAGCTAACAATAGCATTATTAGGAGAAAGACAAAAAAAGGAGCAGCAACTTTCACAAGTCTAAATAAAGGCAAGTAAGTAAGGGAGGAGGAGGAGTGCTTTAAACATGACTGTAGGATTACACAGAAAGCCAGTTACTGTGAGTACTGACATAGTTTTAAATGCACATCTTCACTTAGCAAAGTGCAAACCTGCAACCAAGGAAACGCAAAGACAGAGGGGTGGGAGCAACTTAGTGAATCAGTGCTCACACGAGGCTGCCACGCGTATACACAAGCACAGAAACACACGCCTGCTCACACTCTCACGCGCACACACCAACTGTGTAGATAAAAAGGGATCGTCACATGACAGATTCCCAGCAGATTGTACATGCAGAGATCTTAGGTTTTAGCTTCTGTGCCTTTTGACTTGAAGCACACGCATCCTCAGAAAACACTAGCTGCAGCCTAAATCAAAATTCAGGATCAGGATTATGCACTCAGTCAGACATATCTCAATTTCCAAGGTAAAAAGAAACAGAAATTCTTCAGGGAAGATTTAAGTGAGGTATTTTTAAGGTCTTATTCCAATGTAGCTCATTTGAAGTCTTTGAAGCCTCCTTTACTAGCGAGCTTTGAAACGAATCAGAGCGGTGCCAATGAAGCCATCAGTGAAGACTGACACAGAAAGATAGATGTTTATATGGTGCTTCACTCCAAAGGAAGTAGTGCAGCTTCTAGACTTTTGACTCTATTCTTTGTTTGGAACTGTTACAACAGTGGCATGTTATCTTTACACGCGCCCTGCTGCCCACCTTTACATTTCTTATGTAGCAGCAACCTGTTACAGAGATTCTATCGCCAATCTTATTTTTCTGTATTTCTTTTAATGCGAATGCCACAGGAAGTTGCATCCTTTACTTGTGAAGGACTGACGAGTGAAAAGGAGCATAAGGTTTGGGCGGGCAAGGCAGAGTCGAGAGCAGTGGGACTACACGGCTTAAGCCAAATACATATTTATGAGTAGCATCCACCCACAAGCATGACTTTTCAAACCCAGCCAAGCTCGGGCAGGCATGCAGGCATGCAAGCTGGGCCAGAACAGGGCAGGCTGATTAGGCCAGAATCTGCAGGGGTTTGGGTTTCTACTCAACTTTGTTTATGTGCTATTGTGTCCTCTCCTTTCATTACTCTTTTAGTTAGTTGACTGTCCAAAGAAATATGCAAACATTTTGTGAAATTAGAATTATAGAAGACATTGTAGATGAAAGCTGAAATGCCGCAACCTTTAGGTAAAGGGTGGAAGTTTGGAGAAAACAGAGAGAGGGGGTGGATGACGACTTCCTCTAAATGGAAAAAAAATTGGATGGTGTTCATTTAAAAAAACAAAAAAAGCACCTCCAAGTGAAATCTTGCTGGCATTTCTCTTTCTTGTGTCTCGTGATCGTTTCCTCCTCAAGGTCATTGTGTGAGCATTTAAGATCTGGCAGCACGGGGATAGAAAAGGAGCTCATGTAGCAGTGACTTGGAGGAGCAGTGCAGTGGTGTTGGCTATCGACTGGTCCATCCAGTGTGGCTCCTACCACAGTTTGGTCTCCTTCACCCAGTTCTTCAAGGCTGCCTTTAATCTCTCCCTGTGCCTCCCAATCCGTGCCTTTGATGTGGAGATGCCCTTCCTTCACTTACTCAATATTTGATCTATCTTACTTCATACAGCTAAATCCAGTTGAAGTGGATTCACATAGACAGGGTACTCCCTCTCTTCTTAGTTCTTCCTACCCCTTTTCCCTACTTGCTCCCATGTTCAACAAAATGATCTCCTAACCAGCCACACACACACAAAGAAAATCCCCTTTTTTCGTTGTCACGTAACATGGAGTGTTAATTGATAGAACAGTCGATCGTGTCTGCGTCTACACACGGCATAGAGAACATACAGTAGATCGACATGTAAACGGGCTGAAACGTGTGCTGCAGTTGTGCTCACTCGCTCTGCACAGATACACACATTGCAGTGTCTTAATAAAAGTCAACCAGCTGCTGTGCTCTCGCCCACCACGTTGAGCCAGAGGTGTAAGTATCAACTATCATCTCCTCCCTGGCTGCACCCACAGACGAGCCTACGAAGTAGAAACAAGATACAGAATTACTGCCTGTTTACTTCAACTGGAGACCTAACACATGTTGTGTAGGAAGGCAGACTTTATTGTCAGCATGACAAAAGCAGTGGCTGTATTTCCATAAACATCAACAACAGATGTTTCACTGCACAAAGACTTATTGCTGAAAGCATACAGTCAGATTATACAGTTTGCAGGCATTGCTGACTGCGTGCATATACTGTATACTTCTGTCTCTTTATGATGCGCACTGGCCGATGTCAAGGAGTGACCCCGTGCTTCATTTCTAAGTCTTCTCTGTGTCAGTAAGGCAAGGAGACATCCACCATATGGCCTTGCCTTCTGCATCCTTATCCCTGCATAATTACGAGCCTATACGTAACATTTCAACTGAAACAAATAAAAAAAAAACATAAAAAAATAAGACCTCTAAACGTGCATATCTAACAAAGCTGAGCGAGCTTTCCTTTATGTTTTGATGAAGAGAACAGCCCCGTTCCATATCAATTACGATAAAGAAAAGCCAAAACACAGACAGCCACAAAACAAACGAGCAAACCCGAGATTTGTTTGTGGCATGTCTCGGATCAGTGAGGCGCTCTGCCACCCGCTTAACAGCTATCAGAGTCCTTATTCCAGAGCAGAGGGTTTGTGTAACACTGAAGCCAAACCGTCTACTATTCTATCCCACATTAGTTCCACTTAGTTGGGTCCCAATGACCTATTCAATGTAAATGTACTGTGCAATAATGAGTGGCGGACTGCAGCAGCTCTTTAATGGGTGGGTATGTGCAAGGGAGAATGAAATGACAAGGCAGAAAGAGAGAGAGCGAGAGAGAGAGAGAGAGGTTCATGGCCTTTCGGGATAGGCTTGTTTAAGCAGGGTAATGATGGGAAAGTAAATGGCTTTAAAAGAATAATTAGCCTAAGATAGAAAGAATGCCAACCTTGTTTCAACAGATACACCTCTTCAGATGGCTAAATAAAAACTCTGCCTGGCTACTGTTAGCTGTCCAAGGGTGACTAGTGTTTTTCTTAAGTCGGATTTCAACAAATGATCACAGACCAAGAAAAAACACAGGAGGATAAAGGGGAGAAAAAAAAAAGAAAAATGATCTGTGATACTCTAATGGCAACAAGATGGCCTCAAAGGTAAAGGACTTGCAAATCAGCCAGAGTCACACCTCAAAGCTATACGCACTGTTTTGATTTGAATGCTGTTTAAGTGAGAACAAGCCCAAATTAATGAGTGAGGTGAACAAATGATTGCATCAGAGACATATTAATGACTTATGTGTTAAGAGGAGTATGACAGTCTCTTCTTTGCTTCATCTCATTTGGCAAGAGAAGGTGTTTGGGGGGGTGCAGGCTTTTGACATAGCACCGTGTAGGCAGCCAGAGAGTGTTAGAAGAACTTGAGTCAATCTGTCATGCTCTGGGACCGCCTCTCTTAATACCGCTTTAACCTAATGACCCGAGGTGTAGCTATGTGTGTGCTGAAAAGAGCGTGTGGACATTTTTCTGCCTATGTTTGAAGTGTGTGTGTGTTTTTTTTAAGTGATGAGAGTATACCCGTAGGTCCTTCGGGTGCTGTTTGATGCTAGGTATTACATGCGGGTGCCAAGTTTTATCTCACTGGAATCCCCTCTCTCATCCGCGTCCCCTCTCCCACTACCCGTCAGAATCCCATTGCAGGAGCTGGAAGACAGGACTGTTACCTTTGAGACAGACACCAAGCAGATCTCAGGTTGAGCTCCCTGTTACCATGCGGCAGCCATTGGAAACAGATGGTCTCCAAACAGCCTGTCATGTTTACTGCTGCTGCCATAAAAGACAAGAGTCCAACAACACACTCCCTCAGGAGCCCCACGGGATCGCACAGGGGCCCGCAAACAGCTGCCTGGGGGGTGGGAGGGGTGGGAGGGGCATTGGCCCTGCACCTTTAAGCACACACGCACACACACACCTATACTCACACCTTGAACTGACTCCTACCTCAACTACTATTCAAATGCCTCTATTACCAAACACGTAGCGCGCACATACACACCTAAAAGAGCGACACAAAAAAGGCCGGGCTCGCACTCCAAATGTCCTCCACCAAGCCGTCCGGACATGCTACATTTACTGCAATTAAACAAGCATGCCATTTGAATATCTGATGACACCTTGCAACCTGCTCCATGGGCTCTGAATATAATGGTGTCCCTGTGGAGCCCGCGAGAAATTGTCCATGTCACAGTTAATGAAGGGAATTTGCATTGTTATCTCAATTAAGGCAGTGGAATAATGAAGCTCACTTCTGAATTAGTTAATCGACAAAAACTTGTACAAATGTGTTTGCATGGCTTATAGGTATGGCCCACAGCTAATGTATATTCTTCAGGGTTACCGGGGTTACGTCAGACCAAGGGAGTGCAGACGGTAATGAGGCAGGTGCTACCGGACAGTTCTCTTCCTCTCCTCGGGAGGCTAGATGCTACTCTGACCTCCCAATGCCTCATCCTCTGTCTCTTCCTCCGTGTCTTGCCATGTCTCACCCACCTCGCTCAATTACCTCTCTCCCCCCATTCATTTGCATGGCACATCAAATGCACAAACCAGAAGCAGGTAGCAGATTGGAGGAAGAAATCCAGGTGTTTTGCCTCCACCTCGCATCACACTCCTCCCTGCTCCGTCAAAATATCAACCCTGACCCTAGCCGGAGCTTCTGGATACAGATACTAGTCCAGGCTAAGTGATAAAAGGCTGAACGGGATAAAGGAAATATCTATTTGCTTGAGTACTGTCAGGTTGAAAAAAGCTTTGACATAAGAGGATAATGTTGAATTTAGACTTCCCATTGATCTGCTGTGACAGTTTAAGTGGCCGCTTTGGTGTGGTTTGTGAGGAGCGTATTCTTGTGTGTGAAGACTGTTTAAGTGGGTATTTGTAAGAAGTAACTAAAGGCTATCACTAAAGGCTTCCACAAGTGCTCTTCTGCTCTGGGGGCCTCAAATGGCCAATGAATTATTTATAACAGCCAGGACATGAGCTGATGTTGGGCTAGAGGAGGGGTGGCACCCACACACACTCACTCATAAACAAACACACACAGTCACGCCCACGGGTGTGCGTGTACATACGCGCGCTCACTCACACCCACACATACACATACACACAATGTATCCTCTTAAGCGGGTCAGTGTGCCAGACAGCCACAGGCTAAGCAGACAGCTCACAGTCAAAGCACACTGTGGGACAGTAGATAGAACAAGACTGGTCCGAGGGGAAGTGACGGGTTTGATTGTTGTTTTCTGCTCAATCTATTGCCTGCTTGAGGTAAAGTGAGTGGTAAATCTAAGAAAGCACACAGAAAAACAGTGTTTCATATAAATAGTGTACTTACTGAGTTTCAGCTCATCATACAGTCCATCATCTTGGCATTGTATTTATTACTGGTTTTAAAAGAGTAAACAGTCGACTTGAAAGTAAATGCATCCTTTGCCTCCCAGTATAGACATGTTCATTATTGGCACTATCTCATAAATGTACATAGGTAGCACTGAAACGTGTGTGCATAACTGAGATTTGGAAAAACCCTTTCGTGCAGATTAAGACACTCAGCATATTTACGCTGTGTAAATCCTTCAGCCTCCTATCATATATGAATATGACTTCAGGGATTAACATAAACTCCCTCATAGTCTTATAACACGGTTATAAAGGTGTTTTAAATATCAGACCCGTTTTCAAACAGCAGCGAGTCATCCTTAAAATAAAATGAACTGCACAATGCTGCCACAATAACCACAATATAATGAAGATGAGCACAGTTAACGTAACTGTATGTTTTTTCCCAGTTTAATCTTTGGTTTCTTAACTGCATTTTTACTGCCATTTGGCATTTGACATCAAAACTTGACGCATTTATTTCACACAATTTTTGACATAATCTGATCCAAATTATGCCCCATTTTCCATACCTGGGAAATAATGTCTTCATCACAGCTTTCTATTAATTAAAAACACAAGAAACATAGGAACATATTATGAGATCATACATACATACATACATTTTAGAGAGATTCTTGTGTTATTTAGAAATGTAAATATCTTATGTTGCCATGTTGGCAAGGTCTCTCTTCTTTTGTTCAGTTAAATAAGAGGACATTTAATGAATATTTGATTTTCTTTTGCTACCTTTAAGTTCTGATGTTGATCTTTGAGATTCATGTTGTCTTCAAGGTGAGCTCAAACTCTGGAAGAAACAAAACAAATAATCTTTTAACATGTTGTTGAATGCAGCTATGATGAAAGAAGACAGAAAAGACTGTAACGAGGAAAGAAAAGAGAAGAATAACCTGTGGCTACGCGAGCCAAAGAACAACATCTAATCTGAGGTTCAACGAGGGTTAAGTCCAAAACAAAACAAAGTGAATGTGGTTGTCAGTAATAAAAGCTTCATTAAAAGGTCAGAGGTTGGAGAGGTCACTTAGATGGATTCTCCCCACCTCTGAATTGTCTCCCTCATTCCCTGCAACACTAGAGTTGCATCCCAGCAGCCTCTCTGCGGTGATGCAACATGGCATCTTAAAATAAGCAGTTTACATTGAAAGGTCAGCTGGGGGAGGGCACCTCTCTGAATCTGTGGCTCAAGATGAAGAGGACATCCAGGCAATGACGATATTAAAGCGCAAATATTATATACACGCAGGCCTGTCTGTCTTTTTCCTTTTTCAGCAGAAGGTACATGCATCCTGTAGGTACAAACATAAATACTGTGCATGTAGGCATATGCAGAGGGTTTCATTCTCTCTCAAACAACACAAAAAGTACACAAACAAGTGTATAAATACCAAAGATGCACAGCTCGCCTCCTAAAGGTTAGTCAAATCCAAAAATCAACAAGAGCAGAGTTTAAATGCCAAACAGTTTCAGATGAAGATAAAGTAAGATTTCAATTGTTGAAAAAGACCCCCAAAGGAGGTTAACCTGAGAAGCTGAAAAAAAAAAAAAGGTAAAAAAAAGAGTGTTAAGTCAAGCTGACCTGGGATGCAGTTTAAAAAAACCAAAAAAATGTACTACGCCTTTTACTAATTAACTTAGTTTTAATAGATTTTATAATGAGATGTATAAAGCAGAAACAGTTGCAAGGTTGAATATATATCTATATATACTTTAATTATGTGTGTGTGTATGTGTATGTGTGTGTGTGTGTTCTTTGAGTGATAACTACTTCCTCCTCTGACAAAGACCCACAGTAAGCTGCTGCTTGATTAATTCTGATCCACTTAATTAGAAAGCTGCCGATTTCCCGCGTGAATACTGATAACACGAGGAACTGCTGTCATTGACTGTTATTGACTGATGGGTTCATTAAGACTAAGGAACGTGGATCTGAAACTTTCTTTCCTTAAAATACACACAAATACACACAAATACACACAAATACACACACACACACACACACACACACACACACACACACACACACACACACACACACACACACACAGAGTGAGACAAAGGGAGAGAAAGAGAGAGAAAGAGAGAGTGAGAGCAAAAAAAACCCCACTAACCATGAAAGCTAATATGGGATCCTCACTTGTAGTTTGGTTACATCTCACACACATATGTAAAAGCCAAGTTGTAAAAAGCAAATAATACAGACTTCTTAGAAGTTAAGCGCTAAATCTGTGCGATTGCAAAAGAGGTGCAATAGAGCTGAAGCAATGAAGATGCAGCGGGACGTGTCCCATCCAAGAATCTCCTTCTTCCTGAAGCAAAATCTATGCTCATGTGTGCCGGAAAACCTTATGTGAACATCAGCAGGAAGTTCTGACAGCTGCAAATGTGCAGGTGCAAATTCTTTCTGTTACCATGAGCACGGAGATGCTTTCACGGCTGTCGAGAGAGAAAATGTTCCCTCACACTGCACCATATTGTAAATATGACAGAAACATGCAGAGACGCAAAGCTGCATGATTGAAGTGCTGGAACACCGTGACTCCTGTTTACTTTTATTTAGGTTAGGTTTGTCAAAACAATTTTTTTTCCCCTTTTGCTTGCTTGTTAACACATTCCCATTGTATTGATTACACAGTGGTAAACTGAGACAAGTGCAGACCTTTTCAAAGATGTGAATAAAGATATCAGTCAAACGGCAGCACAATGAGCAGAAGATGGACAAGCCAATATTAGGAGTATGTAAGGAATGTACACGATCGCTTTAGATGGATGTGTGGAGGTCCAGAGGGCACTCTTTCCCCCTGTGGAGATCTCTCTGGTAGCGCAGACAGTGATAGCATGGACCCCTGATCTCCACCACCACCAACAATCTCTGTTTGTCCAACTCCTGCTGATCGCCAGCAACTCTGCAAAATGCTGCATCTTTCCATACTCGTGGTCTTAGCTTTTCTCTGTTTGGCTCTGTTTCTGTTGTTCTCGCTTACATGACTTTTCTTACCCTCTTTGTCATAAATCTGCGCCTGCTTCCATCAATAGGAACGCAGAGCGAACTGACAGCTCTGTCAGGGACTGGTGACATTCTTCTCTTCCTTCCACATAAGGTATGCTGATGTTTACTTCAGCATCCCGTAACTCAAACACGATTAAATCATTGCGGAGAACGAACGGGTGACGGGTCTGCTAAAATCTGCTGCCAAATTCAGTATAAACAGATGCAGTAAAACAGGACGATTCATCATTCGAATTTGAACATCTGTCTGCTTCACTATAGGGGCCCAAATGCATACATACTCCCTAAGTGAATTGGTTACAGGCCTCCTTTCTCCTACACACATCTCACTCAAATCAACTTAGTCAAAATTGAAAAGCCTCGATTATGTGTAATTCTGGTATATTGCTTTGGTTTATTAGGAGAAAACACAGAACACAGAAATATGATCTATTTCTGTGGTGCTCCCTTTGCCATTTTGGCATCTCCCACTCACCCCTACAAAACCCAATAAATGTGAGTCTTGTGCATAAACACGCACACACGCACGCACTTACAAACAGATCTGCACATATCGTGCGGCAAAATAAAACAGGTTTGGCATCAGGTTCCCTGCGTTATAAGTTCAAATTTGCCAAATTTAGGTCATGTATCAATCTGAAGGGAGACGGGAAGGGAAACAAACTATTTTCACGAGAGACGAGCTGTATCGTTCCCATCTGAGAGAGGTCGTTTGCATAGCTTGACATTCACAGTGCTTCCCACAACCCTACAGTTGGCGGCCCCAACCTCCTTTGAAGTCAGCTAGAATTACTTATGACACAATAAGCTGCAACAATGAAGTAACAAAAGAGACCAGAATTTAAAGGGCATTCCTCTTTACCAAACTCCACCCAAAATACTCCACGGACTCTCCAGTAAGACGTGCCTTTTGACGTGTTTTACTGAAGATGCGTTAAAAAGAAGAAGAAGAAAAAGGCAAAGATTCAAAAGAGCTCGCAGGTGGTGCGTCTACCGCCACCGAAATGTCACTGCAGTTTGAAAATAGAAAGTATACAATAATGCTTTTAATATGCTCTCCCATGATTAACATCTCAGTGTAATCCAGGCTTGGCAAAGAGACTTAACCAGAGCTTCCACACTGGCATCAAGCCAGACTGGCGCTGTGACTTGTCTTCCTACAGACAGAGGGATGAGCTTGGGACGAGATGGGAGACGCGGGGGCCTGGATGGACTGGCTGCAGACACAATGCTGGCACTGTGACAACAAACACCGATCAAGACTAATCTCGTACTCCTAAATACGACGCACACATGCACCCGCACACATACTCTGGAAACTCTCATTTCATCATTCTTCATTCAAAAAGGTTATTTACGTTTTCCATAAAAAGTTATTTTTGATGTATTTGGGGGGGGTTTGTGAAAAAAATGAAACATTTACCAAAAGAATGACATATCACATGTGACATTACTTGGCATATTGTGCAAATGACAATCATCACTCTTTACTAATGATGAGTATTATTTAGAAAGTAAATCTTGCATTGGATATTCACGCTTAGGAAATGTATAACCAAGAACAACTTTAAAGCTAACTTTGAATTCATCTGAGACGCCCAAAAGTCCATCGCCAGCCTCCGCCATGTTCCACGGTCACTTAATTGGACCCTTTACTTGCCAGTTACTGCTACAATCAAACTGTGCTTATGTATATTTTACCAGAATCACTGTCACTGCAGATTCCCACATTTCTTGTGTCTATATTTGACTGGGTGGTTAGGAGAACGAGCGGCACATTTGGACATAAAACACTGTTAATAGTCAGAGCATCATTAAGGGTTCTTTCCGCATAACCGGCTTCATGGGGGCAGAGGAATGATCAAGAATAATGTGCGGTCCTTTGTAGCCGCCCAGGTCACAGTCTGCATACAAATCTGCAATGAGGAGGAGAGGCAGGAAAGGAGTGAAGGCTAGGGACGAGGCAGGGGGATCTGGAACAGTGGGTGGGTTTGAGAGGGGAAGAGGGAGAGAGAGAGCGAGAGAGACTGGGGTTGAGGATAACTGATCACAATAAGGCGGGTCATTTCTGTGTAGCAAGTTCAGAGATTCTGTGGGCCCTTATGGGGAAGAGGTGGAGGGAGGTAAAGGGGAGGGGAGGCTATTTGGGGAGAGGTAACAGGGTAGAGGGGGAGTCTTGCGCAGGCTGAGGCCCAGAGCTGTATTCAGTGGGGGTAGCCTGCTCTAGCTCCAACACTACTACAAAGCTGGACTCCTAGGGTTCATGAATAAGGCGAGGAAATGATCAGAAAAAAAGGAAAAAGGACCCTAAGAGATGTTTAGACAGATGGCCCACTTAAAACGACGCAAGGACACAGACAGAGAAAAGTGATTTTAATGAAACTTCAGATTTGGCAAATAATTGATCTTTATTTCCCCCCTTAAAAACCCAGCAGAAAGGTGAAAGTAAATTTAATGTGTTACAAGTGCCTTTCCAACAGACATTAAAAGCTACTGGTTGCTTTAAATCCTTTAGATTGAATTAAATTGACATCATGAGAAGGAGCTGGAAAAGAGTTGATGTGAGGGGGTGGGGAGGAGGGGAGGAGGCAGGGAATCAAATGGAAGGCGTTCAGAAAAGAGCTGTGGTGCCAAAGAAAATAGATAGCAGGGGACTCCTCTCCTCCTCCAGTCGTTCTTAAAGGGCCACTGAGAGGCTCTGAGGGAAAACACGCTAGTCAGTATTTTTAGAAATTTCATTTGATTGGATTCTGGCAAACATCTCTGCTCTGGGCCTTCAGATGTAATATCAAATGTTACTTGCTGGGGACAAGACGATGTTTTATGAATTTAGCGAGCATGAATTATTAATGGCCAAACTGCAATCAAATATCTAAAATGTGCAACTAATTATTTGATGGGGGGAGCCGAATAAAAAGGTATCGCTTTTGTGACTCTGTCAAATTAATGCTGATTATTTGACCATGTCAAACCTTCACACTTGAATTCCCTCAAAAGAGAAAAAAAGCCAGGGGAGATTTTAAATGCTACCATAACAGAGGGCTACCGAAGGCTTTGAATAGAGGAGCTTAGAAAATGTAAAGTGCATTGCAAAGGCACACTGTATAACATATAAATAATAATAATAATAATAATAATAATAATAATAATAATAATAATAATAATAATAATAAATCATTAAACCTACAGCTTAGACAGAAAGGACAGGGAACTCCTGGGGTGTGCTTCACCACGTTAACATTGCAGTGTAGGTGCAGTGCCAAGCTCTACCTATCCTTTATAATCATAATCCATTTCCACTGCTATTGTCCTCCATGGAAAAATCTCGCTCCACGAGATCACCAAATGAGTGAGAGAAAGACAGAGAAAGAGCGCTAACAGTCTAGAAATTGTGTGCGTGTGTTGAAGGCAGGAGCTTTCACAAAGTGAATGCCTATTAGAAAGTGCCCCTGAAATCAACCTGCCTATCCCACCCACAGTCTCCCCTCGGCCTCACCCAAACCTACCAGGGCCTAATCATACGCTTGGATTTCTTTTAGATGACATGACCATCGCATTGGAGCAGTAGCTGTTAACTGGCCCTTTTCTAGAACAAGGAATTACATTTAGAACGGGGATGGAACCAAAGCCTGCTTGATCCTGGGCCCGTGCTCCAGTCCTCAGCACAACATTTAAGCTTTGTTTATTAATCCCTCTAAGACACACTCTGGTGTTGGTGTGTAGTTGTGTTCAAATATGTTTGCCCAAAGGCCTGTCTACCCTGCTCGGGGTCTTCATTTCTCAGTGAGTGAGCAATAGCTGTTCTGCTTGGCTGATGAAGGGAGCAAAGTGTTACGCCTCAGAAAATGGGTTTTCTGGATTTTACTTAATCAGATTTTGTGTTTGAAAAAAACAAACATATGAATGATATCAAATGCATGCATGAATGGAATTCTTTGGAATTTTATATTTATATATATATTGGTTATATTTGCTTGTGTGTGTTTGTGTATGCAGTATATTTTGTTTGCAGGGGTACACAGTGGCTCACTTAGACCCAAGTACCCTGATCCTTCAAGTGTCCCGTGATTATGATAGCTGCCATTACCACAAACACTCCAAGTGAACACACGGTACTGTAGAGAGAGACACATGGACCACTATGGCCTCAACAGCTCACCAGTATTGATTTTCATTTAAGTCTTACAGGTCCAGCATACACCTCTAACCCCCTGCCATCCACAATATTTACCTAGTTGCCAATATTTTGTCAGGGTGCTGTGGTGAAAGCTATGTGTACAATGTTGCTGAGAGGCCTGTCCTTTGACATCTGCGCTGGCTCTATTCAGCTACGCACTACAGGGGAGCCACGTATGAAATGCCCTCTTCATTTGTTTGTTTCTGCTCTATCTCCGTCCACCTGCCTCTCTAACTGCCCTAACTGCATTTCTCCTGCCTTTGCTCCTCGCCTACATTGTGCTTCTACATTGGAAATAATGGGTTTCCTTTCTTAATAAATTGCGTTCTTACACAAACTAAATCATCACCAAACAGAACAACACAGTGGGAGAAACAGACATAAAGGAAAGATCAAGCATTTGTGTCTTACAATACACTTACAGTTTTTCAAAAGGTGTTTCTTCATGTCTGTCTACAGAGGATAGTCCTTCTTGTTCTTAATATATTACAATGATTACTTTGTTTACTGTTCTTTTTTCCACTTGATATTCAGAATTAGGAATATCATCAAGAATGAGTTTATGGGAACTTTTGACAATTCTTCAAGAAGTTAGATGATTGATGTTAGATGAGGTCTTTTGTCGAGTTGTTTTAGGGGTCTGTACAGGCCAGTCAAGTTATTATGAACCTTGCTTTGTGCACTGTTGAAACAGAAAGCCCCAAACTGAAATCCCCACTGTTCTCACAAAGTTGGGAGCATGAAATTGTCCAAAATGTATTGTCATACTGAAGCATTAAATGGCTTTTTCAACTAGTACCTACTTGGCTCGGCTTGACTCGACTTGATTTTTAGGGTTCTCCATTAGGGGGTAGTACCTGGTAACAGGTGCTTTTTTTAGTACCTGCTTGGCAAGGTTCCAAGAGATCTGACTCATTCCAAAGACATGACATCAACAGAGTGCATTCCACTGATTGGCCAGTCATGAGAGTGACATCTTCACAAAAAATCACAACCATGATCCAGCAATGAGGTGCAAACACTCACTGGATTACCAGAAGGTGAAGTGTGATTTCTCACTCCAGAGAACATGTCTTCATGGCGCTACGGTCAAGTGACGGCATGCTTTACACCCCTTCATCCAACGCTTAGCATTGCACTTTTGCAGTGTGTAAAAGAATAATCCATCCATCCATCCGTCCGTCCGTCCATCCATCCAACATTTTCCAAATTATTATCTTAAATAAGCATAACCAGGCTAGAGGCTCAAGCCAGTCCTAAGAGGACTGGGGTCTTATGCCAGATGCTCACCAGCCAGCTGCAAGTGTGGAAAACCTTTGCACGAATCCAATGGTAAAAGATTAAAGATCAACTTGTAACGGTATAAGATGCTTATATTATGAACTCTCCCAATATTTTTCAGTATAAATATCGGGAGAGTCAGGTCAGTTATAGACATCGGACATGTGCATTCTCACTTCCATCAAGTAATGTCTAGAAAAGTTAAGAGCTGCAGAAAATATGTGTGAAAATGTCTTGAAGCATGCTCTATCATCCAGTTAAGGAAATCCCAGTTCATCCAGACATTTTATTTTTAATGGAAGAAACGTTTCATCACTCATCCAACTGATATCTTCAGTCTCAGCTGGCTGGAGGTTTCCTCAACTTTATAAACAGTACATTTGGATAATGACCACATCTAGCACCATGTCCTAACAAACTGTTACGACCATTGATCAGTGGCCTTGAATACCATTCGCACAATACCCATTTCGGCCATGTGCTCCTTTCCATTAATCTGATGACATCTCAGCATGCGAGGTAGGCACCCTGGTAACTTTTCTGTAAACACTTCTATGGCAGATCTACTAGGATGGACCTAGAGGCATATAAACACTGCACAAATCTGACCTATGCTTGAACGACAGAACAGCCAGCGATGTCAGCTATCCGTACCTGAAAAGGGATTTAGATAAAAGACAGAAAAGATTTTTAATTTTAGATGCTTTTTCCATCAGCATCGTGCATGGGTTAACTCTCACACTGTGCGTTGCGGCAGGCAATATATGATATTATAGCAACCACCTTATCTGAATATTCATGCTGGCACATTTCCAAGTCCAGTGGTGAAGGAGAAACACGGTCTACTGTGCAGATTAAAAGCAGGAGTCAAAGTCCAGGGGAGGAAGGGTGGAGGCATGTGTGTGGTGTGTGTGACTGTGTGTGTGCAGAGCGGTGGGCAGATTTTAATGCATGGTCAGAGGCAGGCATCATCGATTTCAACGCTAAGTGAAGGACAAGGAGTGCAGAGCTCGATTCCAAATCAATGATACAGTCCAAAATGTCTGGCACGCCGAGTGCAAGGCACCTAGATTAATGTGCAAAATGAGTGGCACAAATTTTGTCAGACACACACATGACAAAGCCTCCAGGTGTGTAAGGAGAGGAAGACAGTCACTCAGACAGACTCACAAAGTGAACTAGACGGTGCTATCCCCTGTGACGTATATAATGTTGTTGTTTTTTTTACCCCCCATAATTTTAAAATTAAAAACACAGGCTTGCCTAAGAAATTGCATGGCATATGCAAAGGACCACCACTTACGGGGATCCTATAGAGACCAAAGCAGTGGGTGTGATGGACTAATTAAGTAGGGCCTGTGTTCTCAGACATCAATAGGTTCCGTCAGACTGCACATAGCTTCCCATGCCCTATCATAGAGGGAATACTGCTGATTACACACCTGCACGTATGCACACACTTGAAAACATGCAATGGTAAATCTGTATGAGGTTAACATTTGTTTTACAGATAAATATATCTTAAATATACGATTTACATGAGGTTCAAAAAAGCTTATTGTTTCTGCTTCTTCCACTTTATATTAAATAGTTTTTTCTTCATTGCTTGTAATCACATTTAAATCAATAAAGTTTCAAAAACAGGAAGTGAAAAGAAAGATGTAAATCAATTTACTCTGATCCTTTGACTGGTTAAAGAGTTGGTAAAAAAAAAAAGGAGACAGAAAAAAAACCGATGTTGCACAAAAAGGAAGAAAAGGGAAACCTCTGACTGTTATCCGAGTGGAGGTGCAAGCAGAAATTAAAATGTTTCATATCGAGCAATCTGAAATGAATTGGGTGAGGCAAGAAGAGAGAAAAGAAAAATCAATGGATCTCTGGCTGCGGTGAAAGGGACGGCATCACGAATGGGATTTGCCAGTGGGGCACAGCAGCTGCCAAATAACCTAGAGCTAAAGAATTACAATAATACTGATGAAGTGTGTGAGGGCTTTTAGAGGCATTGCTGGAAAATTGCTCTGATGGAGGCATAACAATGCAGTCTAATTCGAGTGCCCTCTGTACTGCTTTGAAAAGGCACAACAAGATGTAACACTACCCTCCAAAATCAGCTGCAAAAAGCAGCAAAAGGCAGAGTGATGTGTGGGCAACGGTGCTTCCACTGATGTATGGGAGGAAAGGTTTTACATCTTAATGTGTTTGCAGGGCTCTCTTTACCCATATATAACTCTACAGCTGATCATCACATGTCAAGTATCAGGGAACGTCCTTGCCTCTACTCCTCCACAGATTTTATTATTCCAGCTGTGTATTACGTGTTGATGAATACAAAAAAGGAAAGCGAGAGCAATGTAAGAAAAAAAAAAAGCAGTATTCATCCATTTCATTTTGAGTATGCAGCTGTTAAACAAAAAAGAAAAAGAAAAACAGAGGCAGGAGGGAGAGATGAGACGGGGTGAATAAATAGATGAGAGGAACAAGCTCCCATCATCTATTTTTATGCTGCATTTAATTTACATTTTCTTTTTGCTGCCGATAAAAGTGGACAGGGAACACAAGGACGGTGACACCCAGAGAGCTCCCCAGGTCAGAGGGCAGCAGTTAACCTGTCAGAAGCAGAGTACTGATTAGAATAAATCTACACACTCACTAGAGGTCAACTCCGGCCTCTGCTACCAGTCTGACCCACCACTCTTGCAGGCGCTGTGTGTGTACATCTACCAGCTATGGGTAGTGAATGTGTGTGCTATAGTGTGCATACACACAGAGTGTGCGAGGGTCTGAATGAAAACATGAATGTGCATTAGTGTTTGCTTTACTGAGAGAGCTTTTACTTTTCATACAGTATGGGTTTTCCCTGCTATAAACAGGCGACGTCGTGCCACCTTAGAGCTAAGAACTGCACGTTTATTGATCTCTTCAAGGATTTTTGTACAATGCTTTTAAACAGTGGCTTAAACAGATCTGCCATTGTGATGGAGAGGTTCTTGTTTTTAATTCGGCATTAGTACGACTTTCTTATATTTTATAACTTCATGGTTACACAATATGATTTAATATTCCCTCAAATAGTTTACTGTTTGCCAAGGAGTGCTCAGCTTATATTTCAAAGCACACTGCTATACATCATCCTTTCTGCTTCGTTTAAACGTGACCAAAAAAGCCAGTTACGAGGACATTGCTCTATCAGAGCAAAAGAAGACATCCCACAAATAGATCAGTAACACTTCTTTCCAGCAAATATTTATTATAAATATTTACTGCCTGTAAAAACTGACTACTACGAAAAAAGTAAACCACCAAGCTGTTGTCCACATCTCTTCTTTAATGTGAGTAGAAAGGGAGGCCATGCTCTGTGGGATGGAAATCTAACGCACATAAACACTAGACTTCATCTCTGGGGCTCAGAGGGCAAGACCCTGTGGCCCTCTTACAGAGGATGAAAGAGCTATCGTTGAATAAAAGAGCGAGACTGCCAGTGTACACATACGCGCACACGAGCAGATGCGTGCGCGCACACAGAATACCTCATATGAAGAGCTGGAGGCTTTCACAGTGTGAGCTACCATGTGGAATGTTGCTGGGCCCACACCTATGGAGGGTGTAAAGCCTTTGCTGAACGTGTAGGGTGAACTGAGGTTACCCACAGGAGAACTGGAAGACCAGGGTTGTACAATCACAGTTAATCAGTTATTTGCTTTCCTTTGCCTTTTATTTGAACACTTTTCTAGAAACACTTGAGAGATGCAACAAAGGAATACACTTCTTTTCTTAATTGTTACCAATGCAAGTGACAGTGTTAGTAGTACAAAAGTAAATATGTGCATGCAGACAATACATTTCTGTGCATCTGCAATTTTAAGCTACCAGAGAATGAAATAGCAATAATTTGCATCTGTTTGCAGAGACTTTATTCTGATTGTTTCCCTGTCAATACAAATGCTGTTTTTGCCTCCAGTATGAATATATTTGAAGATGACCCAAGAGCATGTTTTCTTTAAGTTTTTTATGACCTGATCTGATTATACGTAAAGCATGTAGATAATTAATGCTTATTAGACCAAGACTGAAGCAAACTTGCAGGCTTAAAAAACAATATCTTTCAGTGCTATTAAGTCTTAACAAGGAAGTCTGAGGTTAAAATCACAATTACCTGAAATGTCTGTCAAAACAATAGCAGTAAAGCACAGATTGCAAAGAAAATGTTTTTTTTTTTTTTTATGAGATCAGTTTTAATCACAGTATTAAGAAGGGTGATGAACCACGCGATGAAGCCATCGTCATTCACCCCTGCAGATTTCTTGAAGGAGGTAACATGTGATGGGGTTGTAAAAAGGGCAGAGAAAACACTCACACAGCTAGCTGTTGCAAACACCCTCGTGGATCTGTATATAACTCATTGTGATACGATTAAAGCTACTGTGTCTTCCTACTTCTAAATAGTGTATGTACCCTTAAATAAATTGCTAGTAGGCTAAATGGCAACTCAGCATGTTAAATATACACTACAAAGTCCATGCATAAGCAAAATGTAGGAATAGCTATAGAAGAAGCATGAAACAGAATCGTAAACGATCTTTAACAGTCTCAAAACTGAGAGGAAATCTTACAAGTCTGCCATCAGGCACTGACTTTCTCCAAATTGCAGTGAAATTCTTAAGTGAGGCAGGTGCTTATGCAGCAGCAGCAGCAGTGGCACACAATACCCACAGGTATCTCCTATCTCTTTCTTTGTGTGAGTCAGCCAGAAGAGATCAGTAATGTCAGAACTATCAGGCCCCAGTCTCAACAGAAGGGTAGGGTGGGGTGGGAGGGTGTTTGGGGTGGGTGGAGGCAGTGGGGGTCAGGTCAGGGGAACTCTTTCTTCCTCTGACCCATTGTTCTTCCTCAGTTTGAAAACACACCTCGGCTCTTTCATCTGCGCCTCTGCACCGAGAGAAACAGGAAGTGTCTGCATCACAGACTCCATCCATCATCTCCAACTTAAAGACCTGTCACATTCATCGTAAACATTTTTTACATACACACACACACACACACACACACACACACACACACACACACACACACACACACACACACACACACACACACACACACACATATATATATATTTATTTATTTATTTATTTCATTTCTTGATTTTCGCTGGTGATTTTTATGGTTAGAGACTGACACGACAAGTGTTTCAATCTGATATGACTTGAGCTCTGCTACATGAGACGGGCAGAGCGGTTCACTCAGACAGGCTTAACTCTCCTCATCTCTCTTTCACCCAGCTCCAGGCCAACTCTAATAGCAATCAGTGAAGACCCAGACACAATGCCTAATTCAATTTCCCTGCACCAGTTTTCTCATCAAGGCTCAAGGTCCTGTCCCCAGCTGATAGGGGCCCCCAAAACATGTCTGGAAGTAGGAGGATTTAGCCAGGCCATCAGCCACCCTTCTGTAATAGACACAGATAACCGGATTGTTAGAGGAGAAGTGAGGTGAGGTGAGGAGCTGAGTGAGATGAGAAGCTCACCTGCCTGCATGCCCAAAGTGAAGGGCCTTACTGCAGCCGCGAGAAACATCGCTCTCCCCTATCCGCCACCACTTCCTCATCGTCCTCGATTAAAAAAGACTTAATCAGGAGACTTCAACTCACACTTTGCTGTCTTCAATGAGATTTCTGAGACTTAGGGCAAGAAAGGTGGAAAAAGAGGGGAAGAGACTTAGAAGGAGCTGGAGGAGTTCAGTGCATGTCTGAAGGGGGCAAAGGGGAGATTAACATCTGTGTGGCTTCGGTTCACTTACCTGGGGTTCCCAAATGGTTCCCCGGCTGCAAAACGCTACGTATCCCAAACAGCAAAAAAAGCGAGAGAAGAGTGGATAAGAAAAGAGGCGGCACCCTCCTCTCGTTGTCTGTCAGCTGGTGACCCAGGGGGCAGAAGTTTGAGGAGAAGGGATCAAAGACAAACTGAAAAGCAGAGAGAAGCAGTATGTGAACAAATATAGGGGGAAAAGACAGTCAATGATCTCTTTCTGTCTCCTTCGATCTCCAGCTTTTTTATTCCCCCTTCTCTTTGCTTGGCCTTTCAGCTCTCCTGGACAGTAACCTGCTGTCCGCACCAGTCATAGTAAATAATGCAAGGCTAGAGTGAGGCCTAAGTGGGCAACAATCTCCTACATGCACTGGGACAACAGAGTAAACAATACAAACATCAGAGACACAACAGCCCTCGGGCTCTGCATTCTGGCTCTCACACAGCCTCTGTGAAGTGTGTGCGCGCATGCTTGTGTGTGTGCACGCACGCTTAGACTTTCTTTTTTCTTTCATTCTTTTTTTTTTTTTTTTTTTTTGCGTGTACATGCACGTTCAAATGTCATGTTCAGCAGTGTGAAAGCAGATATACTTGCGTCTCCAGCACCATTCGGGATCCCTGGTGAGAAGACATCTGAT
This sequence comes from Copadichromis virginalis, assembly GCF_057382275.1. Taxonomy (NCBI): domain Eukaryota; kingdom Metazoa; phylum Chordata; class Actinopteri; order Cichliformes; family Cichlidae; genus Copadichromis; species Copadichromis virginalis. The sequence goes on from NC_140633.1 coordinate 17,731,105, forward strand.
GGCAGATGCTGCAGTCTGATGGCAACGGAATTATCCAAACACACCAAACCATTACCTCTACCTAACTCAACTTATGTTCACACATAGCATAGCGCACAAACACACACACACACATGCATACACGCATACACAGGTGTACAAAAACATGCAAACACATATGCTTACTGATGCACACCCAAAAACATCACTTAAGAATCCAAAACAGCCAGGAAACAAAAAAGTGAAGGGAAAAAACTGACTCAATTCAGCATGCATCGAAACAAGCAAAGGAAAAGGCATCCTTTTATAACAAAGGAAATGGGCAGTAAAACCAATAGAATCACTGATTTCCATTCCTAATGCATCAGACATGGTGGGGAGATGTTGTTTCTGAGGTCTTGAATGGCGTGCCGGCAGTTGTCATCTGTCTGCTGTACTGTGTGTTAAAGCCGGCATGGCAGCCCAGTCCAGACTGGTGTACAATGAGCTGGATGCCAGCCAAAATGTCTACTCTCCGAACATCACACATTTCAGACGTCCCTTTTAACTCACGCAGGATGGAGGAAAGGCCGAATTTGAAGAAAGGAGGTGTGGAGGGGGTGGGAGAAACTAAAGACTAGAAGATAATTTAATTTGTTATGAGCATGAAATAAGAATTAAGAGGCTGGAAATTTCCAGAAACGTCTAAAAAAAATAAAAAAATAAATCAGACAATGAAATAACACCATCAGTGTGATTAATGGAAATGTCAGATAATTGTTTTCTGGCAGCATTTCATTATTCTGTGTCCCCTCTCAAAAGCCTCAACCAAAGCAAGAATTCATAAAATATGTAATTTAGCTCTGACCTTTGGCAGAGTTCAGCAGGTCCCCATCTGTGTGTGAGGAGCGGAGAGGAGCAGAGAGAGAGAAGAATGATGACCCCTTTAACAGCTTGCCTGCGACTACCTGCTGATCCAAAAACACTGGCCAGACATGAAGCCCCTGCATAGTCAAAGGATCAAACAGGGCCAGAGAATACTGCTTATTTCAGAGAAACAGAAAGAGGGGGGGGGGGGGTGCAAAGACTGAAGGAGGTTCTGGGGGGCTCCAGTGGTACGTTTTGTGCTACTTTGGCCACTAAAGGGGAAAAGGGTGGGTGGGGGTACAGACAGAAAACAAAAACATTAAAGAATAAATGGGCTTACGCCACCCTTACAGATAACCCAAGCCTTGACTGCTGCGAAAAGACCAAATTTACACAAACTGTACCGTTTGAAGTCTAATCCTCTTATACATTCTTAATTAAGAAACAACAGCCCATAATACTCTTTGCTGAGCTGACCCACACATGTGAAACTCATAAGTGAGGCTGTGTTAAGATACGAGGAGAAATGTTTTCACTCTGATCCAAGTACACATTCTACTGCACATAGTCACACAAGATAATTTTGATATGCAGCCGTTTTGTCATCTCAGTGACTAATATGATTAAGAAATATATTTTGTGAGCAAACAATGCTTTTCAGAAATGTTGCTGCATTGTCACTGAAGAAATACAGCAGGAGCAAATGCATGCTAATAAGCTGTCATGGATACTGGAGCCGATTACAGGTATGTTGGGCAGCCGTAAGTAAATGTTATTATTATAGTAATAGATAGATAAGTACTCTGGAGATCTTTAGGCCACATCATTTCCACTCTCTACTCCTGAAGTTACACATCACACATTTTCTTCTTATCTCATCTCAGTGTGGGCCTTCTATGACTCAGAGATCCCTACATACGCACACGTCTGTGAATTTATGTGGCCTCACACACATGCGTGCACTCAGAAGCAGCTGGGAGCACGGGGCAGGATGACGTGAAGTGCCCACAATGGCTCCAGAGGGATTAATTTCTCCCACTTTATTTGTGTATTACTATGCGGAGAACAACTGGGGTGGCATTGACACAACAAACCGGATATAGTAGTGAGTAGCATTCTCCTGTGGCTCCTGAAGCCTCGTGCTCGTCTGTATATTAAGATCAGTAAACGCTATATGCTGCGTTATACAGTGTATAGCACTGAGGTGGTGCTGTATACTGCTATAGGCTGCTTGGATCCAAAAACGTACATTTATGAAGGCAAATAAAGGCAAATAAAATCGGTGTATTTACCAGCAACATATTATTTGGATTTCCATGATCAATGGTGTCAGTGGGCTGATGTTACTAAATTAAGCTAATGTGCAGCTTCCCTACAGTTTAGTAATGCACAGGCATGTTTCACACTATCAGTTGTTTGATATTTTCTGTAATTTTCTCAATTGCCCATAATTTCCTCATTATCGGTGACCCTTTGAGCTCACTGTTGTATCTGTATAAATAATGTAAGCAATTAAGTCTTTGTTTTTTCAGCAAACACTTGTCTTCCACTTTTGCTGAAGCACTAAACTATCACACAACCACAACCACAAAGAAGTTTTCAAGCGTTTGTGTTCGAACGTTTGCATAAACAGATATTTATTGCTTTTATTTGCCAAGATGCTATTCACTTATGATAAAAATAAAAAAAATGTCTTCATCTTTTACTGGACTTTAAATAAAATGTTCTATATAATGTTCCGATAGTTGCAGGAATTGAACATATGTCAATCTTCACAGTCTGCTTACATCTACAAATTTCATATGGAGGATTTCCCGTAACACGGGATACCCCAGTTTAGAAATACACTATAACATATTACGAACATCTTTGCCAGCTAATACATTTACTTACCTTGAAGAATTACATGCAATTATATGAAGAGAAACACCTTTAAAATGATGGAGCACGGGTGGAACGAAATGTCCAATTGTAGATAAATACTCCTAAATAAGTGGAACTTAATCTGGGCCCCAGCATCACCCTGGATGAGCTTGACCTCCTTTTTATATGACATCCAGAGATATTTTTGTACCTTCTTAAGCCATATTCCTCTCTTCTCACAGCAAGAATCTCACTCTGCCTATCTCATATGGGACTAATGAAAGTCATATTTACAGTACCCTAACCCACACAGGCAAGGTACATACACAAATCAGATGTGGTGCTGCGACTGGTTAATAAAATATATATTGAAAAGTGTGAGTGAAGAAAGGTAAAGTGGTAGCACTGCACGATACAGCCACCAATTTCTCTCTGGTTATATTTAAAATCTCAATACAGTAAAACAATCTGGAGATTTAGAAAAAAAAGTATTTATCTAAGTACTATGTTCCTACAAGGTATTTTTAATTAAGTTTAATTAAGGAAAATAAATGTATTATTCTTATACATGGTATTATTAGGAATATGGGCTCTTTTCTAAAATATCTCAACTCAGAACTTAAAAATAACTGTTAATAATAAAATCAACCTAAACAGAAAAACAAAGTCTAAATTTATGATCAAAAATAATCTATTGTCCGAAAGGTTTGCCCCCCTTAAAAAAAGCGTGCAGCGAAACGAAAATACACTGTCATCGCTAACAATATCCAGCCAGCTGCTAACAGAAGGTTAACACCAAAGCAACTTAGGTCCACCTCAGCTAACAAGGTTATAGCGTGGCGGCAAACAACCGCAGCTTACTGTGTTGTAGAACTCGAGCTGTTCGTCAAAATAGACTGATAGCAAGAAGGATCATGCAGACAACAAATCCTTTCAGCTTCTCTCCATCCTTCACTCTCATCAGAAGCTTTCTGTGTGAATAGCTGCACATTTAAACGCTATAACAAAGAAAAGCAAGCTACTGAATGTTTGCTACCCAGTTATTTATAAGTGTTACTGTATTGTGATTTAAAATAGCTTTTAGTTCTGTTTGTTTGCTTCCAGAGCCTATGTGTTCATCTGCATCTTTATTATTGTGCAGAAATATTTCATTGTAGTTCATTTATTATTCACATATGAATGTGTGTGTGCATACATGTATAATGTGTTTATCTAGTCTGTTTTGAATTATTATTATTTCCACATATGGCTTTGGTTTTCACTTTACATTTAGTTAACTGTAATAATCTTGGGCTATAAACTGACTTGATACAAAATAACTGTAAAGCTCATCCAGTTACTAGCATGTCTATTATTTAAATCTTACCAATAAATGCATAGTTTTCCGTGGAGGATGTTGCCACCAATATTAAGTAATCACATCTGACTGACAACAGTACTACTGTGCTGCCTGAGTCAGATTGAGTTAAACATAGCGAGACATCCGCGCCATAGGGGAATACTGTGTCCCAGCAGCAGCAGCTACCTTATTCTGGCTAGAAGACTGTGATTTTAATCACATTCCATCACTTAAATAGCCTTAGTATTTTATAAGAGTCCCAGGTGGTATGTCTGCAGTTGTAAAATACTAAGATTGGTGTAGAAAAGTACTTTTTCAGCATGTGGTCCAATGCAACAAAACAAACTACAACCTCAAAAATAGGAAAACTCATTTGGAGGCTGTAGTTTAAGTCTGTATTTGTTGTTTACATGACCAGGAATTATGTTATAGGTTATATCATAGTTATTAAAGAAGTGCAGCAGGATGTTGTCAACAAAATAGTTACAATATAATTTATTTATTTTGGTCTAAAGTCCTCTTAGTTGTTACCTATTTAAGGGCTTGTACCTGTTTCATATGTACCAACACTCACAATAAAACAAATCCATACAGTAAATACAGGGAAAATACAAAATAAGTTGTGGGTTATATTATCCAGTAAAGGGAGGCCTCTTAAAAATGAGCATCAAGCTTAAAAAAAAGAATAAAACAAGAAAAAAAAACATTAATTAGTCACAATGGAACAAAATCATCCCTCATTATCAGACTATTAGCTTTTGCATGGAAAAAGAATTTTCTCAATTTAATTTAGTAATGTCCTTTTCAGTGTCGTGTTTGTCCATGTTTTAATTTCCAGCTAATTTCCAGCTAACTGGCAAAATGATATTCAATTACTTAATTAAGTATGATCCAGCTGCGTGCCATCTCTCCACACCAGGGGCTGTCTCCCTGTGGGCTGCTGGTTTAAGCCTCTCTGCACTAATTATCACACTGACATTATCACACTGTACCTGGCATTCTCTGCTACCTTAAGCACTGCACCATTATGGACTTTTAACCAGAGCATCATAATAAAAGACAGCATATTATGCGCCGTCTTTGTCTAAAAAGCATGACAGAGCTTCCAGTTATCTCAGCTCATAGAAAAATATTTTTTATGTATCCCTAAATTTCACGTAGCTTTTCATAACCCTTTTTGACAACATTTTGCAAATGACTACTTAAGAGTTGAAAATTTCAGGTCTTTTCAATAAAACTCCTCTGCGCTCGTTTCATAGTATGAAAAATACAAAAATAAACATGGTAGCAGTGAGACAATGAAGATGTTTGCTATTATATGCAGAGTCAAAGGGATGCTATAGATAACCTCAAAGAGACATCCTGTGAGCTGTAATATGTCCCATAAATGACCACACATAAAATAAGCTCCTGTTCAGCAAACACAGACAGGTGAAAAACAGTTTTCCTGCTCCTACCAGCTCCTACTGCATTTAATGGTGAGGCGTATACTCTATTTCCAGGCTCTAATAGGGTCTTCCATGGATGGGAATACCTAATTAAAAACAACTAGGGACCTAAGACGGTACACATAAAGTGTCTATCCCACCCATGTCTACCTGACAACTGACAGCCCAATCTGATTAAAGGCTGATGAGAAGAGGGGCCTCTGCCGGCCGTCCACTGCAGGCCAAAAGTGATCACTATGGCGATGGGTAATTACTGCTGTCAACGCATTCTCCATCCTGCTGGCACCAGCTTGATTGCGCTCGGCAACAATGATAGACAAGCTTAGCACGCTCTCCACCAACCGCCACCACGCTCGTTCCCTCTTTGCTCTGTTTTTAGCTGACACGCAACGTTCACATGGCCACACAACACAGGGCAGTCATGGCATCCCAGCCCAGTTTTAATTGTTTCCCCTCTCCCTTCTTCATTTCTTCCCAGCCTCAGCCTCATCCCTCTGTTCCCTCCTCTGTTCTCCCATCTCCCTCTCCTCTCCCTCTCTCATGTGGACGGCTCAGAAGTGCAAGTGTTATTACATGAAACTCCCGCTGTAGCATTAATTGAAGGGAGATATGGTGGGACAAAAACGACGGGGGGTAGAGCATGTCCATTATCACTCCTGCTTTCAACAGGTCTCACATTTGGAAACTGCAAATTGCAAAAACTTGCAAGGGCAAAATGTTTGACATTATTTGATCTGCAACCATATGGTGCAAGCAGGGAGGGGGAGTAAACACACACACACACAACACACTCACACACAAAAACAGATAAATAAGTAAACAAAAGGAGCATGAAATGCAGGAACACGTGAGGAAATGTGGGCAAACAACTCAAGAAAATAATTATCTTTAAAGTAATTAATGAGAGGTTTTGCTTGCAATCATATGTCAAGTGCTCCCCCACTCCTGACTAACTTCTCTTCTTGGTTGCCTCTCCTCTGCCATGCCCTTGCTTCCTATCTTATGGTTGACTTTGACAATAGCCATACTGTGGATGCTAAACAGCCTATCCTGAAGTCTGGGAGGCAGGACTACAAGTTCACATTGAAAAAAACATAGCCTTCCTGCTAGCATTGTGACGGTTGATTTAAGTTAGCAGTATTAATGAAGCCGAGTGTAACTGGACAGGGCTTCCATATCCTCTCTTAATTACCTGGCTTTGTCTCTGCATGCTTGTCCTTAATCTGACCTAATGTGGCTAATAACTGAACTTGAAAACAATCAAAACAGCAATTAGAAACAACAGCCCAGAAATGCTGAATTCTCAAATTAATTCTGTGAAACTGTTGCTGCCTTTTATGACAGCGGGACATATTTAAATGACATTCCAGGTTTTGCAGATTAAAAAACAACTCTCAAATAAAGTAAAAAAAGAGAAAAGAAACAGAAAGAGGGGAAAAAGAGAACTGTAAGCGAAATCCTATAAAGAACAAAAGGGGTTCTTCTTCTAACACGGAGACAGAATCCTTTTTAATTTGCAATAAAAGTAGATTTCAAGAAAAAAGAATAAAGCGAATAACACATCAAAGATTGCGTTTGAACAGAGATTCTTATCCTCCCACGTTCACCGAATAACATTGTAGACCTTTGATACACTGACCAAATCATTTTAAAGAACAGAAATGTTTCCTCCTCCATGTTTTTTCCCCCCTTCATTTTCTAACACAAATACACCTTCAAGGAGGTCTTGTTTAAGCCTGTAAATTCCTTGAAAGTGGATGAAATTAGGATCTGCCTATTCCGGTTACTGTCCCGGCATGATACTGACAAAAACAGATGAGTGTTTCTCCTGAGGGAGAGGATTGTGGGTATGGAAGGAGTTAGCACTGCCTGTTATTGCAGCTGATCATAAAAGGCTACGTGCATGGGAATTCCACTGTAAAAGCTGGAAAATGTTTGCTCCTATAAAAACATGTTAATGCAAAACAGTTAGGTGAAAGACAAAACTTAAGCATGGTTAATAAGGTCATAAAGTAGGTGAACTTGATTGTCCGCAGTGTGTTAATCAATGTAATTATTCTGAACATATGCTGCTAAGAAAAATAAAAGGAATCAGAAACCTAGAAATGTATTCAGTGTGTTTTTTGTTTTGTTTAAAAAAAAGCATAAACACTAATAAAACTTTAGTAATTGATAGAATATTAAAAAACTAACTGATAACATTAATTTTCCACAATTCCACTAAACCCTGACTGCAAACACACTGGGCAGGATTCTAAATCCTTCCTGATGTTTGATTGAATCGAGCCACCTCCTCTCGCTGGCCCCCAATGCTGCCTCGCTCCACCAATGGGGCACAAGCAAGCGGATTAACAGGAATCCTGAGAGGAAGTTTAAACAAGAGGAAACATTAAGTTTGAAATAAAACACAGGAAACAGGGTTAACTGCAACTCCTCCCAGTCAGTGCCAGTGGTTCGGCTATTTTTTGCCCAATTATCCTTGGTTAACGGGATTAATTACTCTAAGTTCTTTTTCTTTTCTTCCTCTCAAAGCAAACGGGCAATAAATCCTTCTCTGTGCTACACAGTCCAAGAGGGCCATTCTAATTAGCATAACAAGTTAGAAAAACATTATGGCCTTAAAGTGCTTTCAGAGAAAACAACCATCAGTGGTGCACAGGATGCAGGACTGGGGTTTAGGGGGGTGGGCTATATAATTGAATAAAATGTTTGGAGAGGTGGGAAGATGGGCAAACACAACTAAGGGTCTGACTTCCACAACAACGACCCTATGTCAGAGGTATTAACACACATGCACACAAAAATCAGGCACCAGTGAACAGAGCGGGCCACCAAGATTGGAGTAATTGAGAGCAATTTAAACATAGAAAAACGTAACTTAATTAGAATAACTTGGACAACTTAGCCATATAAATATGGCAATATTTGTAAATCCAAAGTACAGAAAATTCAGTGCGGTTACGGCACTGTCGGCTCACCATCCATCGACTCGTGCCAAAACCCACACTGCAGAGTCTGAGGGCAAAAAACAGTCATTTTCTAGCCAACTTGTTTAGCATGAGTCCCACCCAGTCGTCTGCTTTCACTAACCTGTCCTGACAAGTACCCAGATTAACGTAATCTTATATCAGTGCAGAGGAGCAGAAGAGAGCAGATGGACCCCTGTGCCCCCCCACCCCCAGCCCTCCACCCCCTTCACCCAGCACACACACACACACTAGCAGGCGCACAAGCAAATGCAAACTCTCTCACTCATAAACACACATATTAGACTTAGCTGCAGAGTGCTTAGCATGCAAAACCTGGGCCCCAGCCACAGTAATTAATGTTCTCCCAGCAAATTGCCACAGCTTTGGATGATGCTGTTTGGGGAATGTTACCCTGTACATTCATATGCTGTGTCTCAGCGAACACTGTGGTCCTGCTGGTGTGTATGCGTGTGCCAGTTTGGTCATTTTAGCATAAGAAAAAAAGAGCAAAAATAAAAGAAAAGGAAGGATCTTTTCATTCATTTTTCATATAAATAAATAAATAAATGATCATACAAGTAATTGAATAAGACAGTCAACAAGAGGCTGCAGGCTGGGGAATTGAATTTGGGATTTTTAACACTTGTCATCTGCTGTGTTGAAGTGAGCTTGTCTTTTTACAGTTTCCGTGGTAAATCTCAACAACTTTGCTAAACTGAACAGATGGGCTTGCTAATTAGCGGCGCTCAGGCTGTAAGTTTGTTTATAAAGAGAGAAAGGGTTCCAGACATCTTGACACATTTTATTAACATATCATACCTTAAAGCTATGCTTCTTGGTACCCACCAAGCTCTTTAGCTAAATGCGCACACACACATGCAGAACCACACTTTCACACATGCACGTGCACTTTTATATAAACATGCCCATGTGCTTCAGTGCGCACACATACACTGTACCCACCAGGGAAACAATAAAAGTCAGCCTTGCGAAACGGAACACCCTGTATGTATGCTCATGAATATGCACAATTAACTCCATGTGTGTATGTGAGTGTGTCCGTGCATGAGCGCATGTCTTTACGGAAGTGTAATAGCACATTTTGCACATGAGTGTGTGTCCACTGTATAAATATGTGTGTATGTGACAGATAGTGTTTGTTTATGAGGGTGTCACTGTGTGTGTCATGCACATGTCCTTGCTGGAGCAATGGCATGCTTCTCTCTCCACCAGGCCCCCCTCCTAAATTCACCCCCTGTGGTTTTGTCAGCTTTCACTATTGTGTGTCAGGACACTGACACTAGATGATGTCCCAAGCAGACAGGGTTGGTGAGCTCCCAGAGGGGCCCAGAGTATTCAGCAGCGGTTAGGATGGACCGAGGCTCTATCGGTGCCATTTAAACCTCCTGCCGGGCCCCACTTAGGACACGGGCGACATTGTGGCACCCACCCACCCACCAGTATGAGGATGCAGTGAAATGTGAAAAACTTGCTTGAGAAGTACAATGACAAATAGACAGAGAACATTTCATTTGGCAGTACCTTATGATATGGCTGATATCACTGTTGCGCACACACACACACACACACACATACCCCCAGACATACCGCAGCCTGGTGTTTCAGCAGGCACATATTGCCATGGTGATCTTGGTTAAGAGGCTTACATTCGGCCCATGCGGATGGTTGCTGGGGGACACTCCCATTGCCATGGTGATGGCTACTGGGAGGACACTCACATTGCCATGGTGATGATGGCAGGAGCCAGGCATGCCAACCAATGAGATGATGGATAGATGCCATGCAGGAGGCAAAGGGAAAACGTGACTAGAATGCCCGCTTGTTATGTCTACTGCCAAGGAGACTTTTCATAAATTGCACCTTCCTACGTGGTTGCATCCAATGGCGACCAGCAGCTTTTGTGACGTATGAAATAACAATTACATTTTTAAGAAACACAGAAAATAACGTTTTAATCTATAAAGACACATGTCAAATATAGGGGCTACTCTAAAATATATATATATATACATATAAAACACTACATTACATATTTAAGATTGGGGATGACATGAATTATGGATAGGAAAAATGCAAACAAGGGGCTTTAAATACTTCAGAGAAAACATAAATTTAGTACGGATGGATAAGTGTTGGAGACTATTTGTACTAGTAGTTATATGTGAATTATGCATACCAGCTAATTCTATATTCCACCAGTAATAACAACAATAAAGAAGCGGCAAAGGAAAATGGATGGCAATCTGGTAATTTAGCTCTGGATAATAGCTAAAGCCATTTCGCCTGGCTCCCAGCAGAGGGAGGCTGGGACTGGGTTTAGGGCCAGCGGGACAGAGCTGGGAATCAAGGGACTGGGGCTGCCTGAAGGCATGGCCCAAGTCCAAATCAGGCCTAGTGTAAGTGAGTACCAAGAATTATTGTACGTGTGTTTACATGAGTATGAGCAACAGAGGAGGCGGGATAGAGCAGGGACCTCATGAGACCAAATCCATCTAGAACATAAAGTACACACATTTCTCGATTTCACCTGTCTCCTCTTTACTACTGAGATGTTTTTCTGCGCCCTGCATGTCTTAAAATGCCTTCCCCAAGCGTACAGCAACCAGCCAGCACCTAAAAGGTCATTCACAACAGCCCATAGAAACATCTCATCCAGCTTTGCCACTAATGCCTTAAACCCGATCAAATGCTTGCACACACTTCCAAACACACACCAGAATGCTCAGATCGCTACATGTTGCTTGTCTTCTCTTTGTCACGACGGCGTCTCAGCCAATAGGAATCAGTGCCGACAGTTATCGCCGACCCTCAGGCAATGGGGCTTCAAAATCGCTCACTGACTGGACAAATTGTGTGTGTGCATTTCCGAGTGTATGCTCATGCACGAGCAACCGGGACGCACAGCTCAAAAAGGGGAGCTGTACTTTTGACTGCCTTAAATATTGCCTGAGTTGACGGGTGAGCTAAGATAAAAGATTTGCTTTTTTTCCCCTTATAGAGTGACACACAATTCAGCAAAGAAAGAAAGTGTTTATAATGCATTCAGAGTGTGTCATGTCAACAAATTTGTCTCTGCATGGGCAGGAGCACCTGCCGGATACTATCTCATGGTGCACACGAGGTGGAGAATAATAGTGTTCACACTCATCCTGACACAGTAACACAATCACACAAGTACATAGCGTACTGTTTCCTGTATGTTATGCAACACAAACCATAAGCTCTCTGTGGCTGAATATTATCATAAAGCTGAATCAGTTGCTAAAACATATTGCCTGTTACTCAAGCATTATCTATTCAATGATCCATACTCTGCAGACATAGTATAACACGTTGTATATATATATGGGACACAGCGTGATAAAAATCATGTCAGCTTGGGTTCAATAAAACCATTCAGCAAGACAGGAATGTTTTCTTAATATTTCACCCAGATGGGAATTAACTCAAACGCTGCAGCCGGCAGCGAGGGATCTCATACAAAAGCTAATAGAAAAATGAGCTGTCAATATAATATGAATGAAAGACACAGATGATGTCTCAGAATTAAATAATAGACCCCTTGAGGTTTAATCTACAGCTCGTCATGATAATTGTGTGTAAGCAGGAGCGGACTAGCAATAACACGCAGCTCAGGAATTTGCTGTCAAGTCTCCCCACTTTGATTTACCAGAGTCAAACTGACACAACATGTTTGCTGATCAAAAAGAAAAACGACGGAAAGAAAGAGGAAAACATGTTAAAGTGTATTGTTTCATTAGCCAATATTTCAAGTGATGTAAAGACATTTTCCGAAGTCCCATCCCACCCTATGTTTATGTGCGCAGAAAGCAAAAATTTAAAGCAAAAATAATTAAATCATGTTATTGTGTGACAATAAATGAGAATTTTATTATAAATAGTGCCAGCCTGAAGTATGGAATCCACATGTTGTGTTTTCAAGGAAAATGCTTGTTTATTGCTGAGCTTGGAATCACTAATAAGAAAATATTAAAATTGCAGTGTTATTTTTTTTAAATGTAAATATTTTTTAAATTTGTGGAAAACTAAGACGGAAATCTTTTTTTTTTAAATAAAAAAAGATAAGTTAGCACATGCTAGCTAGCTTGGTTCAGAAGCCACATAATTCACTGTGATATTAAGTTAAATGCTAACATTTGCTAGGCTTAAAACAAAACGAGCTTAACCGAAAAACTGAATAGTAAAATCTGTAGCGTGTCTTTTAGGATAACAGACTACACCATTCAAACAGATGAGTTTTATTCCAATATATAAACACTCCACGTCTCCATCGGTTATTTAGTTAATGTAAATTGTTTGCAATACATACCATGCAAGCATAACATACCTGTTCTTCAGTGATCTTACCTCTTTGTTACCGTCTTCATAACTCTTTACATTTGTTTATCTCCGTTTGATAGCAGCGTCAGCTAGCAAGACATGTTTCCCAATTACTTCTTGCATCATCAATACCTTCATCCTTCATATCTTAAGTTCTAATGGTGACGTACTCCTGCTCTTACAGGTTGGAATAGAAATGAGTTATGTCATTTCTGGATCCAAAAAAAAAGATCCAAACATCTTGATGTCCATTTCATGCATATGCAAAGTAAGCAACATCGTTAGGCCACAAGTTGCATATGATACAAAAAGCACTAACCAATTGAAACTGTACTATCATATGGACAACAGTAATTGTGGGCACTACAACAGGTACACTACACACCGGAATGTTGTGGAAAAAAATGGAATTATAGTGAATTTGATCTTAGCCATGCAGCTAACAAATGACCAGTATTTTTCTATTTACTTTATTTACTGAAACTGTAAAGGGCATATTTTTTTTTTTTTTTAGATCAGTGGTAAATTGCTGTGCAACGGCAACACAAGACTTTGAGGAAATAAAAATGCTTAGTAATGTCTTTGCTTCCTTATTTGACCTCTTCCAACATAAATAGAAGTAACTATGTGTGGTGCATTATTGGTGGCAACCAACGTGGCCTTAAGGAATGATTCAGGGTTGCCTGACCCAGCATTAACTATAAGCTAAGTAAGTTGTACGGTGATTTTGAACGTGAAAGAACAAGATATTGTATCTTCTTTAATTAGAAACCTTTGAAGACTTTTTGATGCCTCACCACCAGCATATTTATCCCAAATTTTAAAGACTGCAAATTATTATTAACATAATGTGCTGTAAATATGGTCCTGGGCCTTTCCGAGTCCAAGCTTGGGGAATTTTTTACAGTCTTATGATGATTATAATAGGTGGCTGTATACCATTTTTATTCAGCTTCATAAATATGAAACCACGCCGGACATAATGTAACATTTGCAATTCTTTTGTGATTTTATTTTAGCTTTCCATATACAAAGCCTTAGGGAAGGAAATATGTGTGGATTACACCTTTAAAGACACCCCCAAACTTGCCCAGCCCCTGAGGAGACCAATAGAGAGCTGTGTTACCAAAGTCCCTGCAGAGACAACAAACCATGTGAAGTGTGAAACCCCTCGCCAACATGAATTTAAGTTTTCAGAAACGTACATCAGCAAGAATGGAAATATTCAGGGAGAAAGAAGAGAACGGAGGGAGAGAGAGAAAGAACGGACAGACCGCTGTTTGACAAATATTGTGAGACGCGGTGGAGGGATGGTGGTGTTTTCATTGCTGACATCAACATAAATTTTCCTGGCGCGGCTCTCCTTGCCCAGCATGGGCTCAGCACTGGGAAACTGGAGAGGAAATTCTCCGAGCCACAAGGGAGTGGAATCAAAGAGCCGGGACTCTGAGACCTCTGACACACTGAACTCCTTGCTGACCCCACAGCGCTCTACCTTACTCACACACACGTAACAGACACGTACAAATGAGCTCACGTAGCCAGAGCATCCAAGATCGACAGGGGGCTCAAGGTCAGATTGGCACAAACAAAACAGCACGTATACACCGCTTTCAAGACGATTTGGAATCAGTGGTCACCATTTCTTGTCTTTAGTGCCTGATCTAGCTGAAGACAGGGCATCTGTTTCCACCATCTGATAAGCTGCGTTTGTCAACTCTGTGGCTCTTGGGGGTGGCGCACACTGGCCCGCATTGGAGCTGTGAGACATTCAGTGGTGAACCAAAGGTTCAATGAGCCTTATCTGAGGAGCCTCATTAAAACTTGACAGACACACACTCATACACAGATCAGTGTGTGCCATACTGAGCGCATATGCACACGCACACACAGACACACAAGCAAACACGTGTGGCTTGAGATAATGATGATGTAATTAGCCCTGATATCCTTGAAATGCCGGGTGCCAGGAAGTGGGGATATGCTTCATGTCATCTGCAGCGTCTGAATCTGAATATGTGCATGTGTGAGCACACTATGCCGTCAGAGTTGTTGGAGACTGTACAATGAACATGATGGCCGCTCTATTCATCGCCACAGTGAGTAGGCTTTCCGAGCCACCTCCTCCGAAAAGAAGCACATGCACAATGGTCAAAATAATGAGAAACTCTTCCACGCCATCGCACAAATACACAATCTGACAATTTGAGCAGGTGTGGTATAGGCAACTGCTTCACCAAAGGCATTTTTTGGAATTGGATTGCTGTCTGTGCCTGTTTGTGTGTGTATATATATATATATATTTAGATATATATGTCTGTGTGTGTGTGCATGTACACATACCTAAGACGTCCTTGATTAGATTCCATGGCTGCATCCAGGGACCATTCTTGATTGGGCATCAGGTGAAAAAGGGTACAGCTGTCTAGACCCAAATGAATGCTGCTCCCTCTAACCCTGTGCGTGAATGTATGGGGGAGTGTACGCACATTTGTCTGTGGTTGTATAGCTGAAAAGTCCAGGGCATGGGAGGGCATGATGAGTGGACAAAGCCACTTTGTGAGATGCCACCATAAAAACACAGTCACTTTGAGAGGAAGGGCACAGAGGTGAAGGAAAAAAGGAGGTTTACAACACTGCTCAACCATGGCAAGTTGTTCAAGCCTTCTTTGTGTGTGTGTGTGTGTGTGTGTTTAGTTTTGCCCTGTTACCCACTCATTATCAATGGGACACAGGCAACATTCGCAGGGAGCAAAGATGGCTTTAGCCCCAATGCACTATCCTGTTATGGGTGTAAATTAAAAGATGACCTTCAGTATCCGTGAAACAGTCATTTTAGAGTTCTGATTGATTCCAAGGTTGTTTATAGATGTTGTTAAATGCATGATTTATTTATTTTTTGGCATTCCTTGCCTTATATGTGTCACCTTCTAGAGCAGCAACAAGGTCCCCAAACAGAGCTCAAAACAGACGCTGGGGCCCAACGAGGTCTGTCAAAGTGTGCAGGCTGTTTTAATCCACTCTGCTGGAAGTCGCCTCTGTAGGCGTGTGTGTGCTGTGTGAATGTCTGGAACACTGGGCATGATAAGCCACAACAAGATAAAAGGTGGCTTGAACAATGATGTCATGGATTTCCGCAGATTTTCTGTGAGGTTGCCAAAGTCGCACATGAATGAAGCTAAGGCCGCTGAAATGCTTTGGACCTCCAAAGTCCCTGTGGTTTAATAATGCGACCGCAATAGCTACAAGATTAAGCAGCAATAAGACTGAAGATTTCTCTTATCCAAACCATATTAAACACCCTAATATGTTAGTGTGCCACCTCTGCCTCGGCATATCTTTCTGATCCTTACCTCTAAATACTGGTAAACACTTGTTCTCTCCTTCCATCAAGGAGGAAAGAGGAGGGTGACTAGAGGACTCCAAATAATGCAATTAAACACTGACCGCAGGGTTCAGTGCTGCTTATCAATACACCCAGCAGGGGAGCAAAGACCAACTCAAACCAGGGCTTCAGCTGTCTGCTCTATGGAGGCAGGCAGTTTTATTAGAGTCTGCTATATGCTGCTTCCTTTAAAACTTGTCTGACACCTCATTACCTAAAATAAAACTGTAAAGCTACAATAAAAACCGAGCTATTAAGAGAAGAAGAACAAGTTATCGTTAAATTTGGCCTAAACATTATCCATAGGTGTGCTGTGGGGCCGTACTCAGTGCTAAGGACAGGTGTGCTGTTCAACAAGTATGTCCCCTCTCTGCTGTGTTTCGCCGATGGCACAGCTGACCTCCGCGGGAGGCTTGTCTGAAGCAGAGCCAAACTGAGATATAGCACATCAGACTGGGAGCCCACAGAGCACATGAACCAGGCCTGAACCAGGCCTCTGCCACACAGTCGCTCTCCCAGCCCCACCCACCCCTTGGTCAGCCGCTGACAAACCCTGAGCCTCTCCCTGGTTTTCTGTTTTCCCCAACCTGGACGCCAGACACCTAGAGGATAAACCCACTCATACATAATAAACACTGGCCCCAGGGCCTGGTGTGTGATCTCATCATGAATGTGTCCTCTGTAGAAAGAAATGTGACAGACTGCAGCGAGGAAGTGTGTATCGGGGAGAGAGGCATGTGCAGATAGCTGCAAGGGTGCCAAACAGAGTGGTACACAACAGCAGCGTGCGTTCTCTGTTGCTCAGTATGCAATGCACTACCGGCCCTCAGTCATCTGCATAATGAAAATGTTCACTTTATAGGCATGGTTAAATTGACATAAGGCCTAATCAGGAGAAATTGCTATCTTTGGACTACAGGGTACCATTGGTGAAAGAAAAAGCTCTGGGAAGATGGGAGATTCAGTTACAGAGCCAAAAGGGCAAGGCAATGGCAAGAATGCAGAGTTTCACATACTCTCTGAGAAAATATGCCAAAATAAAAAAAAGGAGGATTGAGAAATTAATAAAAGGGGAGGATTTTTTTTCTCTACAAAGCCTGACTGGAGTGATGAGTGATTCTAGACAAACAGTGCCGGAGAGTTTAGTGAACAGAGCCAAGTACTTGGGGGACATGAAAAGCTGAAAAGCCCTGGCGAGGTGGTCCGGCTTTTTCATCTCTCCGCAGGCTGAGGAATCAATGGGAGCAGGGAGCGAGGGCAGCGCTGGATGACTGAATAACTGACACGCAGTGAGAGAGGTGGTGTGAAAGAAGAAGAGTCATCAAGTAGAAAGGGCTTAAGACTTTATTTTTGCGTTGCGTTATCCTCAGCAAATATTCCACTGCTGCAGTTACCACGATTTTCCTCCTGCCTCCAAATCGTCATTACCATCTCTGCTACGATGCATTGGCCTGGTGCCCCTGTGGAGTTCTGAGCATCCTAGTTAGCTCCAGGCTGTCCCACGCAGACCAGAGTGGGCCTCTCAGAGGGAAAATAAGCATTTCAACAGCAGCTGGACAAATGGACTATTGAGACAGGTGGACAGCATACGGATCATGGACACACACACTAATAGCATGGCAGGATTACCCAAATACACATTTATTAATTAGGTACACACGAGTTATTCCACATGTGGCTGAAAAAGGCTTGCTCTTTCTAATACAATGTCTTAGTTGTAATTTATATGCAGTAAGTGCCTTGCTTTTTAAGCCCTGTCCAAATCAAACACCTATTTAAATATAGTTCTGTAAAACTAAACACATATTTGTAAATTTAAAAAAATAGATATATTTTTAATTAGAAATCCCACAGTCGGCCAACTGTAAAGGACACACAGAGCCTACTATACAGTGTATATCAGCCAAAGCAATTAGCCAAACAGGGGCTCACAGAGGTGAGCTTTGATCACAGAACTGTGAAATATTTATGAAGAGATGTGATACATGAAATGAGCTTCAAGAATGAGTATCTGTGGGGGTCCGAAAGAGTTCCCCTCAGAGGGACCTTCAGGGGAGGACAACTGCTTGGACACACAATGCACTTACTGGGTCTAGCTCCCCATTCAAAATGAAGGGCAAGAGAGTCCAGACAGGCCTAAAATGGCGGCCTAGTTTTTTGAGGCACAGAGTGGAACAGACAGAGTTAATCCACGGTTTGGAACAGGAGCGGAGGCAGCCACGATGCTGGCAAGTGCCGTACCGGGGGGACATTGAGCTGTGTTCTCCGCTGACATGCTCAGTTCCACTTGGTTCCACTCAGACAAGAACACAAGAGTTTTAACACACTCAAGCATGCACTAATTAAAAATCTACACTCCACATCAGTGCTGCGGCATTCAATATGCTTAATTAATTCGTCTATACATCACTTCAGCGTACGGCGGACCCTAATTTTTAGACACAGCCAGAACACAGCATTCTACTTGTAACTGTTGCATTCAATGTCAATGCCAGTTACACAAAATATTCATTTTTTTTTTCCAAGTCAGAGTCAGCATCTAAGTCATTGTCAGTTCCTCCCAAATTATCGCTGGGATCAAAATCATTACAGCTCATTTCATTTTTCTTCCTTTCAATCTGTGGCTCATCTTGCAGAGGGTTTTGTGTAAATTATACATTTCGCCCACGATTAATGTTAACCAGGTTTGCAGAGAGCAGCCCATCACACTTACACCTTTACTTAATTAATTCACCCTGAGAGACTTGGACAAGGAAATAGTTTTACTATCCAGCCCTGGTTCTAAGCAAACTGCCCCTGGAATATTTTCACACTTCAGCATGGTGAGGAACTTGGGATTCTTAATGTAACCCTGCTTCTTTAGAGCGTGTTAGATCAGATGGGAAAGAAATATTAATCATTCCTGTGATTGTTCCTTCTGACATAAGTAGAAAAAAAGGACCAGCTCATACAGTTTTTGTTAAAAATCCAAAATATTGCAAATACTGCATACAGACATAGATCCATGCAATCATGCAGATTTACATGACCTGCTACATGAAAAGAAGAAAAAGAACTATGCAAAATATTGTTTATGTTTTTTTCCAGGTGTAAGAAGAAATATTCAAAGTATTTGCATTTTTCCTTGTGTTTTCCTTCTTTTTCACTATGCACATGCAGATTTTTTTCTAATGGAATGAAAATGATTGCTATCCACTGATGAGCCATTGGTTTAGCTTGGTAAAAATAATGGCTAAAAAATGGCATTAACACACATTAATAGAGTAATTTAAGCATGAAGCATGTAGCTTATCTTGTCTCTTGGTAATAAAGATCAAGTTAACAGAGATTTCAAGTACATATCTCTGTGTACTCTTATACATATCTCCATACAGTTTTTATACATATTTCTGTACAATGTTACCTGTATATATGAACTTCAGTTGATTATGTATATAGGACCACTTTGTGTCTTCCTTCTGCTATAAGAGCTGTTTAACACCCAAATTTATCATTCGTAGGATAATAAAGGTTTATTCTTTTCTTCTCTATTCTATTCCAGTCTATTCTATTCTAAGTAAAATAAATAAATAGATAAACAACTTTTCAGGGCAAAAGAGTGGAGATTCAAGCTGAAACCATCAACTTTTTTTTTAAACTTATTTCAGGCAAAAACACCTTTAAAAAAAGGGGGGCACACAAAATGTTTGTGGATGCTCAAAAACTGTTTTAAATGTATCTGTTTTTGTGTGGACTTGCCCTCAGATGTCTCTCTCTCACTCTCGCTGTCTGTCTCTCTCTTATCTTTGGCTCAGCTTGGTGCAGAGGGCCCCAGCCCAGGTTTTCTGTGCCTCTGGCCAGGCCAGGTCCCCTTGAAGCAAGCCCACAGCATTTCTCTTCTGTTTGTTGAGAGAAAGTAGAAAGGAGAACCTTGTACATGACCCTCAAATAGGCTTTTATTCTCCATTCATGGAGCACAGTTCATGTGAACTCCCTCGCTTTATGTCACACTCTTTATTTAACCCTAACTATTTGCTGAGTTTCTGCTAAAAAATCCAATTAGGTTAATTCGAAACAGTCCTGGTGTGAGAACTTTATCCTTTTGGTGCAGAGATAACTAACCTAATTAGGACTAGACCTCTATCTCTGTCCTCTTTGAGCCTGCAAATTAAGGAAAGAAAAAGAAAACTTGTCAGAGATTAGGGTTGAGATTAGATTGCTAAAGCAAACACTGGAGGGAGAGGCTGCATCTTTAAATGCCCTTAAATTGTTTAGTACTCTTTGAACTCCAGGTTTTCACACCCTCAATTCCACTAGAGGGATATGCGGGGAATGGTAAATGTAATATAACTATTCTAAATGATAACAAAAACACCACATATTTAGCATTTAGAGCAGTGGGGTCACAAAGAGAGTAACACACTTAGACCACCTGTGAAAGTAGCCTGTGATTGATTGTGTTTTTATAGAAAGCCTTTAAAGTTGCTGGAACATGTGAGGCAACATAAGGGTGGTTTTATTCAGCTGAGTGAAACACACACACACACACACACACACACACACACACACACGCACACACACACACACACACACACACACACACACACACACACACACACACACACAGAGTAAACACAAACAACAGGCCTGCTGAGTTTAGTTTACTCCTATCAGCTGGCTCTGACCAGCCACACAGACCACCCTGACTCCTCAACTCCTCACTCTCATTGGGACAGGAAGGGGGATGGGGGTGAGGGGGGTGCTGTGGGTGGGGATTTGGATTAAGGGGGGATGGGTGGAGCTCGGTGCATTGGCTGAAGAGGGCCCTCCACCAAATTAAAACCCAATCAATGTGAATCTCACTCGGCCTGGTCAAAGCCCCTTTCAAACTAAAGCTTTTCGTGGTGAGGGGGACCCCTGCTCACCACCTTTTCCAGTCACCCTCAGTGTAGCCCCCCCCCCTTCCTGCCCAACCATCAGAGCACCCCCCCCCACACACACACACACCCTCCCATGCCCCCCCACACAATGCTCCGACCCCAAACTCAACCAGGCTATCATGGAACACTGACGTGATGTACTGACCTGTATTTGTCTACGCCACACCAGGAAAAGCAACCACAGCAGACTTAATTTACAATTACAACAGGGATTAAATCCTGCACTAAACCAACCTGATTACATTAATTAAAAGGGTGTTGTAGTATTTGCTTTGAGAGATGTAAGGAAGCAGTGCAGGCAGAAAAAAGGGATTTTTTTCTGTCAAGACAATTCACCAATTTAGAAAGTGGTGTGTTTTTTAATATACTTACCAATTTTTTATTAATGCTATTATTTTGTAAATTGTAGCTTAAAGCGATTTCGTCTTTAAGAGTACACCTTGAATGAATAGACACACTTCCCTTTTGTAGCTCCGGGGTACCGCATATGAATAAGGGTAAATTCCCCACAATGTGAATTCAAAGTAGGTATAAGCAGCTTTGATTTATTTATAACTCGTTGCATTGTTTCGTTTTGGTCTGGAGTGCCAGAGCGAGAGCAAAACTGTCCTAATGCAAGTGCAACATATAACTTGCATCGTGGAATTAAGCTTCCACAACATGCTTTCACTCACACACTCACATGCAGACACACATGCACATACACACACCACCTGCTGAAGCAGAGATGGCGAGAGTCCTTACTGGCTGAAGCCTAACAGTGGGGAACAATTAAACCAAATCCCAGCCTTTGATCACTTGGTCATGTGAACATGACAGGTGACCATATGGCTGATAAAATGCAAATGATAATTGGTGCTTAAACTCTCTAGATGTATAGTGCAACAAGAAAAGGAAATGAAAATAAAGTAAAGATGCCTTTTAATGACTTTTACTTTAAAAAAAAATCTTTCTAGGGTTGATGAATTCCCCAAGTGTTTATGAGGTTATTTCTTTATATTGTTTTTGCTTTATAATCTGTTTTAATTCATATCTGGCTTCGTCAATGTGTTCTTTATGTGGACAGATTCCAGAAATCTATCTCTGGAATAGAGAGAAAGCACACAAAGACTCCGTACAGTGATGCAAAGACAAAAAGCAGCACAAGATCATTTGACTTTTATAGCTGTAATGGCAGACAAGAAGGAAGAGGAACATTCAGCATCACAAACAATTGCTAGCAGATGCTGGAGCTGTTGTTACTGAACAGCACAGGGGTGAGAGAATAGGAGTTGAGGTCACGCATATATATGTGGGAGGATGCAGCAGAACACATCTACTGTGCAAATGTAACGGCACCGAGCGATGGGTAACTCGCTCGCTCTGACTGCCACATGCAAAAACACCAGCAAATAAATACAAACTCACCCCTTGCAGTAACGCAAACACACACACACAGAGTGAGAGTGAGAGAGAGCAGAGAGTGATAAAGGCCCAGAGGCAGTTTCCATCTAGTAGCAGCAGGGGGAGCAGCTCCACTATTGTTCTGACTGGATCCAGGCCCCGGGCACTGAGTTGGGAAATGTTTGTTCAAAAACTGCATTTGTATACACAAACTTTCAAATATATTCAAGGGAAAGGGATGATGGGTGCAGGAATACAAAAAAGAAAAAAACAGCAGACTACAAAGTGACTTGGTCACACAGTTGTATTATTTCCCTCCCCGTCTTTCTATTCCTTGTCTCTTTTGTCCCTTTGTGTGGCATCTAAAACTTAGTAAAAGCAGCACAAAGAAAAGTACAAATTGAAGTAAAGTAAATTTTGTTTTTTTGGGGGTTTTTTCCTTGCAGAAGACGGGCTTGGTAAATTAACAGAAAAAATATAAATGGAAGCTTCCAGAGGAAAAGAAAACTAACAATAAAGTTATCCGGTAATTTGGTGTAGAGCCTTTGTGCCACAGAACCCCACTGTCATTCAAAAATGATTAAAACACTGCATTTCTATATTATAACTAGATAAGACAGTAAGGGGTGCTGTCTTATTTGTTCGTGTTTTCAGATCTTTACAGCACAGCATGATAGCATTTTAGTGAGACTGTTTCTTCAGTACTAGTTGAAAAAACAAAAAAACAAACTTTGACATGAAGGTTAAGATTGTTTAAAGTGAAAGGAAGATTTTTTTTTTCAAAGTGAGGCCCAGACTTTTAAGAGTCCCCTTAGTTCTTTATTGTAAAAGTGAGACATATGTTGTTTTCTAATTGCAGGTAAAACCACATGTTATTAGATTATGAACTGAAGAACACAGAAACAATGGACATCCTGGCATCGCTTCAATACATGTTGGCCCATTTTATCTCTGTGCGTTGTGAACAGATTATAACTACCATGTTTGATTACCCCAATTCCTGTTTGAACCTCTTGCTCAACAATCATTGGTTTGGGTCTTCCTTCATTGGTTTGGGCTTTGTCCCTCCTTCACAGTTGTGTGGGGACACTTGTGGTTAAAGGCTGTTAACAGCACAAGTGTTAAAGCACCCAAATGTAGACAATTACAGAGGCGTTGTGCCAGAAAAGACAGATGACTGGTGTTGGTACAGAGAAGAGTGAGCTTTTATTCAGCGGCTCACACGTTTCTTTTCTTAAGCAATGTCTTGAGCTGAAAATAGAGTTTAACAGGCCACTTCACCTCAAGGGTCATTGTGCAGCAAATGCTCATGTGGACAAAAAAAACCCCAAATCCTCTTAAAACTAAAGACATTCTTACCACAGTCTGAAAGGGCCTAAGAAGTGTACATCATGTTTTTACAATAGGCTCGATTTAGTATTCTCTTTTTACTGTATACCTACTTGCTGAAGGTGATACGCACCAGTGAGAGAAAGTTGGAGCAAACAGTCTGAGTGACGAATAGATGGCAGTTCAGCAGATGACATCACATAGAGCCTGATTGAAACATGCACATCCCCATCAATCTCCTCCTTCAGTTTTGCCATCACTCTCTCCTCCCTGCTGCACAACAGACCTGAGTCATTTGACACTGGCCTTCTGTGTGTGTTTGTGTGTCCCCTTGCCTCCGACTGGACCCATCACCTTGACCACTACAGCAAACCAAAGCTAGGCTGACCTTGGTTTTTCCATTACCCATTAATTCAGTGTCTTTCTGTCTATCTCCTACTCAAAACCTTCATCTCTCAACCTTGTCTCCCATGGTTTAGGTTGTGGACACACACACACATGCGTGTGTGTGTGTGTTTGTGTTTGTGTGTGGCCTCCCATGGTTAGGGAAGCGTGCACGTGTCAGGTCCAGTGAAGGTGACACCTTATGCCTCGTGCCGAGATAATGAAGGCTTTAACTTTACAACTCAAGCATATCAGATTGCTGCGCCCCAGTCCCTCAGACATGCACCCACTACATGAGTGATCTGAATGGGTCGCCACCCTCCATTTCATGTGCACTGAGCAGTGTGCACTGTAAAATCTGCCAAAAGGCCTCATCATCATAACCATCACTTATTTCGGAGTGGGCTTCAGGATCGGGTTTAGTGAGACATATCACAGCACACATGCCTGCAATGATACACACACCCTTCGAGGAGGGCAGCTGAGGAGTTGCATACTGTTTACCAACTGTTACGGCAGCCTGAGGCAGGGAAGAAAAAAAAAAGCAATCCTGCGTGCATAACCTCAGAACATGTGAGAGTCAAGATGTGAAAAATCATTCACATACTTCACTACTGGGCTAATGTGGTGAAGAGAGAGAGAAAAAACACCCCATCCCTAAAATTCCCTTACTACTTCTCTCTTCTCTCCTCAACTCACCTTTTCCTCCCCCGTCATTCAGAAAGGGTTCTTTCCATAATAAAAGGAACCTGTGGAACTAATCCTTGCAAATCTCCTGTGCTTTCTGTCCTATACCTCCAGGCAACACAGCACACTGAAATCCTCCATTTGCATGCCTAAACTGCACTAACTGTGAATAAACCCTTTTAGCTGCTAATGTAATAACATCTCCATTTCAGGAAAGGAGCAGGGGGTTAGCGGGCTCTCAGAGATTCAAGCAAACTCGCCCCTCTCCCTCCTCTCGCCTTCCCTCTCTCTTTTCCGCTCTCATCCCTTAGCCCCTGCAGTACAATAGGCCTGGCATACAGATGCAGCTAGCGGCCCGCCTTATCAGCCACATCTAGTTAGGGTCAGCCTTAAGGAAGGGGGGGCCCTGATGACAAGCAGATAAGCAAGAGCACACGAGCCTCACTTCACCTTGGAATTGTAAATAAAAGTGTTGTTGAACATGATTTTAGCGGGTTACAGGTGCGTGTTGTTTAAAAGCAGCAGACAGATTTCTAAACTGAATGATATTTACCGCTTATTAAGGCTTAACGGGCAAAAGTGAACTTTCACTAAATGCAGTGGGTTACCCGGAGGTGTTTATCTGATCATGTTCAGGAGTTAATACACAAATAAATACCCAAACAATAGCAGTGTTGTATCTTTGTGTCACTGATAAAAGAAAAATAGATTAAAAAGTACGTCCTACAGCACAGCGATTAATACAGAATAGAGAAATCCACTCAAACAGCGTTTCATGACATTTTACAGGATCTAATTGGCCACTTCCACTCCCCATTTCTCAGCAACAATAACCCACGGAGCCCCATCACTGCCTTTCATCTTTAACTGAATTATATTAACACTGTTAAGTGGCACAGAGGCCACTAAACACACTTGCTTCACCACACACAGACATGTAGAGATACATAGCATTATTTTCCACAGTCATATCAAGATGAGGGTGAGAACACATTGCAACCTCCCATTTTCTTTTTTTTCTCCCCTCAGAGCAGACAGCAGAGAGATGCCAAGATATGATTTTAATTGTCCAATTACACAGAATATAGCTGTTCCAGCCCACCCTGAACTCGGTACTCCTCCCAAAATTCTGTATTCGTTTTCCTTTTTTTGGAAAGATCAGTTTGGTTGCAGCAATGATTTTTTTCTTCTTCTATGAATTAGGGCTTACACAGTGGAGATAACTGAGACATCGCACACATTTCCTCCTCTGAGAGCTGGTGTTCGCTACCTCACAGAGTTCACATGAATAATTTTAACATCAAAGAGAATTTCTTGGAAACCATCTGATCAAGCTGTATCATACATCGCAGTGACATGTCTATAACACATCTTGCTCTCTCTCTTTCACTCTCTCCCTTCATCCTCTCATCTCAATCTCCCATGCACGTGCACACACTCACACACACACACATGCAGTGACTTGCCTAACATACATTGGTATTCTACGAGTGTAAGGGGGAGATCCAGTTACTTCAAAGAACCCATTTCCACTACTACTACTACTACTACTACTACTACTAATACTCCTTACAGACATGGCAAGGCATCAGCCCTGAACATGAGTGCTGCTGCCGGTGCTTCACTCAAAGTCAAAGGCATGCAGTACAGGAGAAACTGAGCACTATAACCCATTCATTTATACATCTGTTACACAAATTGTTTGCAGCCAATGCATTCTGCTGACCCATTTTCTTTTCATGCATCCAGCTGAGTGATTTTTTTAAGTCATAAGCAGCCTTGCACTGCATCTACTCATGATCCACCTGCCTGCTCATGTTCTCCTCCGTATTCAACACTTTACCTATATGCATCCATGTTCACACGGGACAATAGACAAGGACAGAAACACACCTTCGTGATACAGGATGGAGAATGGTGATGCAAAACTGGTTCTTCTTGATGTTTGATGACTAAATAAATGAACACGCATGCATGCACGAGTGGAAGGGGGGAAAAAACACTGAGGAGGAACAGCTTGTAGCTCTGCTACTCATTCAAACAACCAACCAACCAACCAACCAACCAACCAACCAACCAAATGCCAAGCATGCGCCAAAAAAAAAAAACCACATGAAAAAGATGAACTTATTGAGGTCTCTATTTCCATGGCAACACAGAATAGTTTTGATGATGTTCCTTCCCAGTCGGCAGGCAGGGCTTGGCCGAATCACGGCACAGATTGGTGCTCCGTGGCTTGTTACTAAGGGTGGGTTTAAAGCGTAGAGAGAGAGAGAGAGAGAGAGAGAGAGAGAGAGAGAGAGAGAGAGAGAGAGAGAGAGAGGCGCAGATGGTTGGAAGAATTGCCACTTTGAAGAAAACCCCAACCCACGCTCACAACTGAGTTCTGCAATATTGATTTGAATGGATGGAAGGGAAGAAAACCTAGTGGCCTATGAATAAGTAAGTAATGGATAATATGGGCTAAATCAAAAGCCATTCAAACTGGATATGCGTTCTCAATGATGCAGAAGTCCAGTGTGTCTTTCTCTCTACATGAGGGCACAGCAAACTACAGTACTGAACCGTACTGTCAAGCCTCCTCATGTCATGTCGCTAATATTCTCCAACTAAAAAGCACAGAATAGAGACAGAACAGAAAAAGGGAAAATCAAAAAAGATGAAAACTCTTAGCTGAATGAGTCTCATTTAGATGAACTAAACCTCTTTGCTCAAATTGTGTCAAATATTAATCAATATTTTACATCAGAAATGCTAGTGAAGTTTATTAAAAATGATATTTTGATCGACAGAACCACTCACCAATGTGAATATCACAGTAGTCGCACCACTACTACAACTTATTAGATTCCTGCAAAGACTGTTGGCTATTTTGTTTGGCTTTTAAAATCTTAATCACAAATTTCTTCACAGCACTTGAGAGGCTTCAGTTCTTTTTGAATAAACATCACACACTCATCGGGGGTTTTAATTTACCCAGCAGGAGAACTTGTGCTAAATACCGTGTATTTGAAAAATGAAACTCCCCCAAACTTCTTAATCCCCCTCACTCTCTTGCCCCTCTTCTCCTTTCCCACTGCAGAGAGGAGTACCACAAACTGCAGGAAACAGCGTATGAGCGCAGGGCCCTGCCAGGCCCCGGCTAGCTGTGATTCGTGTTCGACATGATGACACTGCTGTTCAGACAGACACAGCTGAAGACGTCGGGTTGATAGCGTGGCACCATTTACACTAGCGCAAGCTCCCGCACGCCATCCCTCTGTCATCTCCCCTTCCCCTCACCTTTTCAGCTAGCCCCCTCTTTCACTTTGACCCCACAACCCTAAATCCCCCTAGCACACGGCAACATGGCAGACAGGCAGCCACGCAGACAGGTGACCGTAAACAATTAATCAACATTGTGACACCTCTACATCTGCCAGGCCCAACACGGGGAGGGGAGCTGTCAGCTAGCAAAACAAAGCAGCCCCCAACACACACACACACACACACACACACACACACACACAATCATGTTGGTGAGTGACTCACTAGCACATAAAGAATGTCACTCACAAAACGCAGAAGCTTGTAGACATGAAATATTTACCACACACTGAAGAGGGAGTGACATGACATGCAGCGTTTAACAACTGATTTTTTTTGCCCGCTACGTGTCAGTGGATGCCACTTGCAGCAAAATGTGTCAGAGTTAAATTTTTAACAAAAAATTATACAGATGATATTTTATGTATATACTACTACTGTCTCGTGGCTCGTGTGTAGGTAAAAAAACAGTGTTGAGGTTTTTTAGCTTCCAAATAATAATACTAAAGTCACTTTGAAAGAAAAACAAAATGTTAAGAGTCAACCAGCAGATGTGCTTTTCATCCAAACACACCCAAGAAATAAAAATGCTTTCCACGTATTTTATAGAAAACAGGTTAAGTGAATAAAGCTCACAAATGATAGCAGTTTTTTCTTATTTTGGTCGTTTTTGTTACCTGTAACCTTCTCTGATTGTTTCCTTTTGTTTTTAGTTTTTATTTTTATTTTTCTAATTATAAAATAAAAAGGTCCTCAATTACATATTTATGCCTTTGCTCTCTACAAGGCACATTTTTGTCCTTAAATGGTTCTTAAAGTAAAAATCGAAATAAAAAAAAGTAGCTTGCTAATCAGCGTTAGCTTGAATTTTGAATGAAAAACAAGCATTAAATGCAAAATTTCCACAAAAAGCTCTCCCTATTCAAATTGATATACTCAAGTTTTTGTTTTCACCTTTTAACATGAACCCCAATATGAATACAATCTGTTACCCTGCACAAATAATTGTTTATCTTGCCAGTGTTTTTTCCTGATATGTCTCTATTGTCTTAATTAAACTCCCCCATGCCCTAAAGTTGTCCTGCAGGCTAAGAAATAGAAGTGGATAGTGTATTCATATGGATAAGTGTGGCTAACAGGTGATGAATGTCACAGCCACTGGTGGCCTATTGTCACCGAGGACAAGGACAATATGAGAGGAGATGGAGAGGTCAAAGCTGCGAAAGCTGCGAAAGTTGTTAAAGTTTTAAGCCACTGCTGACTTATGTCATCCATCAATACAAGGTAGAAGCTCTGGTGCAATTCTGCATGGGAATATGCAAAACTGCTGTTCAGGATGATAATGAATAATTTCAGGAATAGCATTTTAAAATGAAAATGTTCTAATATTTTTCCTATTTACATAGCTTTTGGTGTCATTTCACCGCATGTCTATACTGTGTATATGTTGGGTCTTGCTAACACCAAAATGCAGAGGGGTATGCCCCTGCACAAACACTCCTGGGGAATCTAATAACAATACTGTGGTCCTGGGGAGCCACAGAGCTGCTAGAGCTGTCAGGCCTTTTGTTTCAAGGGGCCACTCATTACATTACAATCCCAAAGATAAGAATCCTTTGGGGGTACATAAGGCCGTGGAGGAAGAGGTATTGTTCTTCACAACATGCACACCTCTGTGCTTTTGCAAACCTGCAGGAAATGCACTCTTATAAAAGGATAAATGGTAACAATACAGAGATGTAGGCAAGGGCACTGTGCACCTGGTGTTAGGAGTAAGGGAGGACAAGAAAGAGAGGAGGGGACTGAGGAGGAGAAGAGAATGGAAAAAAAGCTAACTTGGATTTAGATTAACCTGCCATTTTCATAAAGGTAGTCATTATGCTGCCAGTAGGAAACTTGTGGGATGAGAGTTGAAAGCAGAGGAGGAGAACACAAATCTCTAATTTGATTTTTTTTCTTCTTTTTTGTCCAGAGTGGTTATCCATTTTTGCGAGGTAGGTGATGAACAGGTGTACAGTTGTGGAGGAGATGTTTACACTGGTTTTGGGTTTGGGGGACTTGTTTGGCGTTCGGGTTTTGACTGCATCTCACACATCAAATTGAAGCAAAGTAACATGTGAATGTTGTGACAAATAAAAGACACATGACAAAAAGCAGAAGTAGGTGAGAATTGGGAAGCAAAGGGAAGGTTTCCCTGGGGAATGCGTGTGAGTGTGTGCTTATATATAAATAAAACTGTGTGTTCAGATCCTGCATGTATGTGGAAGCTGGGTTTTTTATAGCTGCTGAAAATGATAAAAGCAGCGTTACATTTTGGGTCATCATTATGGAAGCATTTTTAGCACTTAAAAAACCACAAAGGCGTGCTCCTGTAATCGTTTTAATGTGAGGAAATCCTAAGTGTCCAAAACTCTTTCACTATAGTCTGTCTCACATTCTCCATGGAGACAAGGGTGAAGTAAGGCAAAAAGCTTTTCAGGAGCTTTTAGAAGTGAAACACTAATCGTCTAACGATTATAATTAAGTAAGGAAAACTACCCTTTTTCACTGGTGATTCTGCTGATAGCAAAATCAAATTGCATTTAATCTATACAGTACTAAAGGAGTTTGGCAGAAATCAAAGCACGCATTTAGGAAGATATAGTGGATTCAGAGAAAAGCTAATAATATTATGATCACTGCCTCAAGTTACTTCACTTTGATATATTTAAAGTGATGTAAGTAAAAACAGGACAGCCAAAGCAGTAAAAAATTTGTAAAAAGTGGAGATTTAACAAAAAAAAAAACCTAAATACCTGCTTGAATGAAGGAATTCAGTCAGAGCTTCGATATCATTCATTTGCTTTAAATTTGCTTTTATTAATAAGTGGTGATGCGCTGCTACATTTCCGTATCTGGCCAACTTGCTGGAAGTCGGTTCCTCAGAAAAACAGTTCAACCTGAAAAGGTTTCCTAATCTAGCACAAGTTTGTTTGACACGGTGTGCAAGAACCAAAGATGCGCGTTTTCTCTCATTTGGTAGGTGCGTCAAAAATCTTACTCAGTCAGCAGTCACGTGAATACACACCAAACCGTATTAAACGGGCATTACACACAATGGATCTGCTTCGGTAGGTGCAACACTTGGGTAATATAACATGGTGTTTAATGCACTACAGCTTTGCTAAGTTCGTATTTTTGATTTGTTTTGTTGGAGCTGAATACAGCCCTACTATATTTTTCATTGTGTTTGCCAATCACATTTGCTGTGGTCCCCAAGCGGTACCTCACAGCCTCAAATGCAGTAGCGTTACATTTACCTGCAGGCGTATATTTGCTGCAATGTAGCCAAATGGATGTAACTCTTAACGTTGAGGTGAAACCACATTACTTTATCTTGAAAATTGAATTATTACTACATCGCAACTGTATCTCTGCCCTGTGAAATGTTTTTATTTGTTTGAACTAAGTTGAAGTGGCAGCTCAAAAATGTGGCAACCAGCATCCAACAAGATGTCAGTGTTTAAAATACTGTGGTCATTAAGGTCTAGAAGACCGGTCTGTAATGAAAGGGTGTGAAGGAAATAACACAGTGATCCCCCTTGCTCAAAAAAATCTGACGACACTTTCATCACCTCGCTGTCTCTTTCTTCCTGCAGCCCTTTAATGTTCCACAAATGCCACCAAGACCTTCTTTTAAGCAAAGATTAAAAGATGACCATGGGTTTTTTTTTAGAAATATTTGATAGCTGGATCCATTTGTTTTGCATGTGTTTATAGAGCTCAGTGTGATAGCTTTCTTAGCTGGAATAAAGCAGCTATATAAATATGCAGAATTTAAACTACATTGGCGTGTTCATTACTTTCTTTTCATACAGGTCCTTTGCAGACCCATTCTTGTTCTTATTCAGTATTAATAATACACTGATACACTTTTGCACTAGATGGGGCCGTTCTTAGTGTAGATACATTTAACTTAAGTTTGCATCTTTTCTTCAGAGGGCCCTAGAAAAGTGAAAGTTGATCCAATCTCAGAGCCTCTAGGCAACTTCTGCTCTAACTAGGACAAGCCTGAAGTCTCTTGTTTGAAGGATTCTACCTATACAGAGCACTGTCACTGCCACTATTAGCTCTTTTTGGAGATTGCAATGCTACTATAAAACTCACACAAAGGCGTCTGCTTGAGGTGAGGGTTACCTTCCAGACTTTAATGTAGAAAATGTGGTGATTCATTGATAAACGTGTCAGCCTGCCACTTTCCTCTCCTGCCTGCCGTGTTCTGCTCAGGCCATTTAAGTTGTCTAATTATCCATACAGAAATAATTGGTCCTCCTCTAGGTACACTGACCCTTTTGTTTCGTGCATATGCGTGGGCAGGCACACGTGAATGCACGTACGTGTGCAAATCAAGTTTTCACCCTGACAATCACAGCTTTAATTAAATTATAGCAAAGGTGTTAAAGCCGCTGATTGTCACTGTGAACGGGCGAGGAGCACATAATACAATGCATATCAATGCAGCCATGAGTGACTGCAGTCCCCCAGGTGTCAGCCAAATGAGTGTGAATATTCAGCTTTTTCCCCTCCACTTAACTCTCATTTCACTCTGATGACATTTTATTAGCCCTTCCTTGGCAGCGCTGGTGGGTAAGCGTTCCGAAGAAAACTGCTTTTTTGTTATGTTCAATCCAGCCAAATACAAAAAGATGCAAATAGAAACAAGCAAAACAAATATTTTGTCTGCCTAGCAGCAGAAGCCCGCTTACATGGGTTTTTTATTTCATTCAAATACAACCAATTAAATTTTGTTGACTTTCATTTATTCTGGTTTAACTTTTTAACCAAGGATCTTATTAAACAGCATTTTCATAAATGACAGCTGTTATTATTGTTATTATTTTTATTTTATTGTTTTAAATCCATTATTTGAAAGCATGCGTAATTTGAGGAGATACACTTCTCCCCGCTCCGCCTCCTTCAGGTGTGCATCGTCTGCCCGTGTTCTTCATGTCAAAGCAGATCTGCGCTCGCTCCTGATGGCCACTCCCATTCAAAGTCAACCTCCTCTTTCTTCTGCGCTGCATATCGATTCAAATGAAAACAAGTTGCCAATCCAAATAAACACCATGTCAAGGAGCCATCCAAGCAGACAGAAATATCTGCCCAGCATGATACCATAGGGCAGAAAACCACAGGGGCACTGGTGCTTCTGACCTCACAGGGGGTCCACAGAAGAAAGTGAGGTGTATGTGTGTGTAGACACGTGCATACGCTCATATGTGCATGGGTGAACATATGAGTGCCTAATCATGTGTGTGGTTGCGACTCTATACAAGACATTTATCTGGTCAATAAGTGATATCACTGGTATTGCAGGAGCTGCACTGTATTATAAGCAGTTCTGAAAGCACTCTAATATAGATTTGCTCACATAGAAAGATCTGCTAATCGGCTTCTGGTAGTAGCGTAATATGGCAAGAGTCTATAATGACTTCTCAATTGTCATTTTATTTATTTTTCTATTTTAATTTTTTGCAAGAAGCTACTTTTCCTGATAAACACAATGCAATACTGTTCAGTAAAATGTAATTCAATCAAGACCACTAAAGTCTTTGAGAGATTTTATTTTAGCTCTGGTCATTTAGATTTGGCAAGCTGGATCTGTTATGAACCTTTATGTCTTTGCAAGTGCGTGAGTAGAAAGCTGGAGGCTGGGAATGAAACTACAAGACCTTCATCACAAAACTGAGCAGGCATCAGTAACAACAGATCTGACACTTATAAATAATGGAATATAAGCAGGATTTTGGGAGAAGGTGCTCTGCAAAATGGCTTGCAGATGTACAGCAACTGTGCAAAGCCTAATGGTAAAATTATGGTTCAGGAATGGTAGCGATTGAGCAGTCTGTTGGCAATTCACGAGCAGCTCCAGACTGTCCGTCTATCTGTAAAGAGTGTCTTCTGTCAGAGGAGGGCAGTGTCAAAAATATGTAATACAACTAGTCTGTGTGGGCTATGCTTGTTTGTGTCGTTGTTGGTCCATCAGCCAGCTGCAGAGAAGGGCATTTATACAAAGATTTTCTGACTTTGACTTTTTTTCGTGTCTCTACCATTACTGGTTATATCTGCTGTTGCTCACTTCCCAACCAGTCAGCATCTGACCAACACATTTTTATCCACATTATGCACTGTGCAGTTGGGATTTTGGAATTGGTTAACAGTGGTTAACCCCTCTCCGCAGGCTCTCTGTAGTCAAATGCATCTGTAGATACAACAGCAGTAATAAGCCTAACGCAGATTCAGTACTGTAATCTATATTCTATTTATCAAATTGAATTTTTAGAAGACTGTCACACAACAGTTTGCCAGAACTGCTTGGAGCCCAATCAAAAGTGTTGTTCAATGGTCTCTTTTCCAGCCTGTTGATACATGTCACTTGCCAAGGACTCCTCTTCTGCCTGACAGTACCCTCACAACTGGTCTCATTGTTATACATAGTCCCCCCATTTTCAGATGGTCAAAAACAAATGGACAAATTAACCAAATTTAAATGTAAGGACTGTTTTTTGTTTTTAATTCATGGATGGAAACCTATGCAGTCTAGAACTGCAACCTAACTGAAGTCTTTAACCCATGGACATCACCATATGCTGTGTTTCTTCCCTGGAGATATTTTGCTAGGCCTTTAGTGCAGTCACTTTCAGTTGTTAATTATTTGTAGCCTCCTCCTCTTTTGTCTTGAGTAAATATGTAAATGCTCGATTGGGTTGGGATCAGGTGACTGATCAGAAGATTTTTTTGTTTCTTTGCCTTGAGAAACTCATGGGTTGTTTTTGCTTTTGGTCATTGTCCATTTGAACTGTGAAGTGTTGTCTGTTAGTTTTGGAGCATCTGGTTGAATCTGAGCAGGGAGCCCTGTACACACACGATCAGAATTCCCCCAGCTACTTCTATGAGCAGTCACACAATAACATTGCCTTCACCATGTTTGACAGATGATGTGTTATGCTTCAGACTGTAACCTATTCCTTTCCTTACTGATAATTTAGTTTTCCCATCCTCCTGGTACAAGGTCATTTTGGTTTCGTTTGTCCAAAGATATTTTTTCCAGAACTCTGCAAGGTCTTTCAGATGTTTTCTTGTAAAGTCTCACACGTTTATTTTGTTTTTTCAATGTAATGGTTGCCTCTCTCACTGGCATCAACGTCACTTTCGGCCTCATACTGATAATTCCTTTGAATAGCTACCAAATGCAAGTTCAGCACTTGGGACCTACTCCAGATCTTTTATCTTAATTTATCACAAGTGAACAGGCCTCGTCTGTTTAGGATCCCCGACCCTTGTTTTAAATCCAGAGCAATTCGTCTTTGGAAATTATAGTGCCTAACCTTTGGAACACCTTTATCCAGCCTATTAGGTTGGATAAATCTGTTGTTTGTTTTAAATGACAGCAAATTTTCACAGGTTAGCATTTCCTTAATCTTTCTCACCTTATTTTTTGGCCACAGTTCACATCTGCATAAATGAACGTGTTTATGATGGAATGAATGTAAGACTGTAGGTTTGATTGTGTGTTTGTATGCTGGAACATGCCACATGTCAGTCATTTGTACAGTTGCTTTAGAGTCTCTGGAAATGGGCAGTACAGTGCCTATAATTCCCTAACACGTCAACCAACATATTTTTAAAGCTTTTGAATTAAAGCTAAAAGCCTTCACTTCAATGACATCTTGATTTTGGATTTAAGATCGACGATGGTGGTATACAGAGGGAAAATTAAAATAAATAAATGTAATTGGCCAGAAGTTTGGACTTGATTACATCTGTTATAAGCAGGGTTGGAGGGGCTTTGTAGAAATGGTATGATATGACTGACAAACATATTCTAAAAGTCTTTTTCTTGCACCTGAACAGTGGAAGTATCAAGTTTTACACTTTTTTGAAAAGTAAGCAATCTCAGTGACAACAACAACTCTACAGACTTTATTAGTTTTAGAAATTGTAAAAGACTTTGTGGCATCAGTTTGTTCTGTGATACCCAAAACTCAAACTTTGTCTTGTAGAAAATGTAATAAGCAATTCATTAAAATGTCTGGAAGTCATAGAAACAGATTTTTCATTTTTGTGGTTTTCTGTCCTGATTTGCCCGTAACAGGGAAGTTACCAGTTTGTGTGTTTTTGATGTGTATAGAAGCATTTTCAAAAAAATTGGAAAAACCTGTGGTGGGCTCATTATATTGAGGTTGTGTTTTAAATTTAGCCAGAACATGCTTCTGCATATGGTTAGGTTTTTAGCAACAAAAGGACATTTTTGTTAAAACTAAGTGAGGACTCTAGTTTGATTTTAATGTGTTCCATCATAGTATTATGGGTACTTGTCATGGCCTCTGACTGCCAAAAAATACCAATAAAGTTTAGTTGTTCTTTAATTCTTGAAGTCAGGACTGTGCTTTAAAAGCATATTCAATTGAAAACAGTGAAACAAACAACATTGTTAATGAACATTTACTGGAATACTCATTTAGTTGATCAAAAATGTATTCCAATAAGCACCTTCTTCATAAAACCTATTGGCCATTGTAAATTAGCAGCACTGAGTTGTGACCTTTACAAACTATTTTAGGCTCCTATTAAATATCCTTTTGGTGTTTTTAGCTTGGCTTACTCTATTACACAAGTGCTGCTTCTTTCTTGAAGGCACAGTATACTATGAGCATGAACAGTCATTACAACCAAGTAATTTAAACAACATTTAAAGAAGCTGTGGAACCTTAATTGGCTATGTGGAAACTCAGAATGCCTTAACATGACTCAAAGTAGAGACATCCTTAAGGGCAACAATTTAAATCCAACAACAGTCTATGCTGCTCATTTGAGTAATGATGATTTGGGGATAGATGACAAAGAAGTTATCCTCAAGGAACCTGGGGGACCTGTGACCCCGACTTGTGTCCTAATGTATTCCCTCAGGGCCCCGTGAACTAGAAGGGCCACAGTAATCGACTGGATCCTACTGTGTGTGAGCACAGCTACACCACAGTCGGGTCAAAAAAGAAGGACAGGCAGAACTAGTGGTCTACAGGGCAAAGGAGAATGTGCCGGTGAGTGTCAAGGCTCTCGTGGTGTTTTTAGGTCATGCTAATTGCCGTGGATTTACAGCATGAGCTCAGTTAGCTATACTTCTGCTGAGGAAGATGGGGGGTTGAGGAGGTGGTGGTACAGGTGTGGACCTTTAATTAAATACCACTGCAAAGGTTAATGCACAGAACCAAGAACTGCAGTCACTGTTAAGTGGAGGACATTTAAACAGGGCCAAGAATATGCCACACACTCTGTGTGTATGTGTGTGCAGTGTTGGGGAGTAACGGAATACATGTACCGCCGTTACGTATTTAGAATACAAAATATGAGTAACTGTATTCCGTTACAGTTACCGTTTAAAAAGGTGGTATTCAGAATACAGTTACTTTGTTGAAATAAATGGATTACACTGCGGTACTTTCCTGTTTCATTTTGTCGCGGGTCAGGACTGTTTGGGTTTTGTTTGACAGCTACGTTTTTTCGTTCCAGGCGGCAGCGTTACGGTTGCCATGGTTACAGGGTGACGCTCTCTCTGCGACTGTGTGTTTCCTGGGTGAGAGAGCGCCTTTTCGTTGTTGTTGTTGTGCTAAGCTAACAGGCAGAATGCTACAAGCATAACTCTAAAGAATGTAGCATCATGGGCAGTGTAGTCCGTGTTGCAGGGAGAATGCACTGCCATACACGTTATGTGTCTGTGAGCGCGAGGAGGGAGAAAAAGGCGAGTGGAAAGGTACGAGTTGTCGTCGAGGAAAAACGGGAGCTGGAAGCATGTAAATATAATAATAACCACTGCAGCCAAGAAGAGTGCCTGACGAGCCCAGTTGTAAGTAAGCTATTAAGACTCGACTGTACACTGTGTTCGTGTTTTCCTCCGAAAACAATAAGTTCCGTTGGAGCAGTCTTTCAACGCCTCTCTCTGTCTCTCGCAAGAAAAATTGACCCACACAACAAAGTAAAGCTATTTTTCGGCTACCAGCCGACAGGGACCCCGCCGTATTAGTCAGAGGTCCCTTTACTACAGTTCGGAGTCGCGGACCTTCAGTAATAGTAATAAATCACACAGCAATAGTACATTCACGTTGTTGTAAAAAGCATGATAATATATTAAGTAATCCAAAGTATTCAGAATACGTTACTCTCATTGAGTAACGTAACGGAATACGTTACAGAATACATTTTGGGGCATGTATTCTGTATTCTGTAACGGAATACATTTTAAAAGTAACCTTCCCAACACTGTGTGTGTGTGTGTCCATGAAGAGGAGGAGGTGATTTTTTTTTTTTATAAAAAGAGTGAAATTTAATCTGTTCTCTTTTGGAGGTCCAGGAAGTAGATATTGCAGTGTAATGAAAAATGACAGTCATTGCACAGAAATAAGACTAAATCTATTAAAGGGCTAGTAGTTGATGAAAAATGCAGTGCAGTAAAAATAATCTCTACACTCTGTGCAACGTCATCAACTAATTTCATCCTCTGTTAAGTGCAGCATCTGTATGATTTCGCAAAATATATTGCAAAGAAAAAGAAGACGCTAATTTAAGAGGTATTGTGACCCCATGAATAACCTTAAATAATATGCATGTGTGTGTTTGTGTGTGTGTGACCCTTGATAATTAGCACCATCTGCCATATTAGAACACCTCTGGAGAGACAGGTGAGCTTCACAAATGGAAAGACAGACAATTTGACATGAATTTCCCTGCGACTGAGACAACAAAGACTGTGCTGGTTAAACACATGGATTGACAAATTGGCTCAATGAGACAGGAAACTGTCTAAATGAGAGACTAACAGAAGCGCTTACGAAACATAGGCTCGGAAACCATTTGCTCTGTTTCTTACCATTTCTTCTTCTCCACACCTAAAAGACCTTGTGATGCAGCTATGCAGTTGAAATACACAGTCCAGCTGTAGGTGGAATCCTCCAGCGTTCAACAAATAAATATATAATGAATAAATTAAACACGTCTGCCCCTATTACAGTTTTGGCTTGAGATCAGCAGCAGAATTAACACTTACACACATAAATGGCTACATACATGCATAACTCGCTCCTCAGACTCACCATTAGGGAACTGCGGACTGGAAAAAACGAGCTTAGGGATCATTTCAGCATAACAAAGACATTCACAAAGCCAAAGAATACACACCAATTCAAATATGTCCTCCTGAGAAAGAGAGAAAACACTCTTTCATCTCCAGACTCAAATTAGTCAAAACACATAAGAGTGAACTTGTGTAAAAACTAGAAAAAAAAAGTCAATGCAAACTGCTTGTCATGGCGTTAAAGCTCTGCATCTGGAAAGTCACTATGTATTATGAACCGGTGAACCCATGGAGAATAGCCAGGCAGTGGTTTGGGTTACTCTAAACCTACCCAAGCATGCTATTAGGTCCTCACTCAAAGCACTAATTGGGTATTCATGTGGCGTTTTGTTTGTTTATCACCGTATTACCACTGCAAGTCTTCGTTCAGCTCATCTCATTTTCATCCACAACATGAAAGCTGGAGACAGTGGAATTTTTGCACTGTATTTCTGCCACAGAGCATAATCTCGGTTAACACAAGACGGTCCCAGTCGTTTTTTGGTCTGAATTACCTCCCGCAGTGGTTTTCTTGTCCCCCTCACACCCCCATCCCTGCATGTTTTGTTAAATAATTCAGTCTGCTTTTTAAAATTCTCCCATTATATATACCTTTTTGCATGCAGAGGGGTGAGGTGGAAGATGGCGAATATGCTTATGGGTCTTATTTAATAAGTAGGTGGCGGTGGTGGGCATGACGCATGGTTACATGGTGAATGGTAAAGAAAATGAACATAATGACCTGAATTCTAATCTACATGGTTCCCCTTGTGTTACCACAATTCAAATACTCAAGTAATACCACACTGGTTGCGCTAAATCAATACATCCATATGCATTATTCTTTTTTTCACATTTTAACCACATATCCTTTCCTTGTCGTACAAACGAACGTGTTCGTGACCGTTTTCCTTTCTCATCCACACTCCAGAAAACTTGCCCCTTTTTCTGACCATGAACCCCTGTGACCCCAAAACCTATCCTAACATATGACATCCCACTTCCCCCTCCCATTTGTCTTATTTCATTCAGTTTATTGGTCCTTCTCTTTCCACTGCTCCCTTTTTTTTTTTAACCAAAGCCATGTATCTCAACTGTTTCCAGGGTTTTGAGTTTCGGGTATGTCTAAGCTGCTGTCCGGCTGAGAGCTGAATCTTGCCTCATTCAAACTCACAGCTTGTGCTTGCCTCTGTACTCCTCCTCCACCTCCTCCTTTGCCTTCAACTTCTCCTCCTCAGCTTCCATGTTGTGGCTGCTGCACGACATGGAAGCCTTTTGGGAGAGGACCAATCCCAGCAACCACTACCGCCATTTTCCCAGCTACCAGCATGTCCATCTTACATGGTGCGCATGTAAAATAAATCAAAAAATGGACACTTCTTATATTCAGTCTTGACCAGCCGAGCTGCAGCTGTTGCAAATACCAGAAACCATCAGATATTTCATGTAAAAAAAGATTTACTCTTTAAGTAAGAAGGCGGTTGCCTACAGTCATGGGCTCTTCTTACACAATCAGAATCACATTTGATTTAGGTCATTCTTCTTCCACTGACAAGAGGCCGCCTGTTGTACAAAAAGTAATGAAATTGCTAAACACCCTTTTTCATATCAACACTATGCAGCTGTTATTGCTACTCTGTGTATTTTTGAAAAGAGAAACTGTTGTAATTTAACTTGTTTAGTTTTCAGTGCAGACAGTCTTAACTCTCATTGAATAACCTATTTTTTTATACTTGAGAATAAATGGTTGCCAAAAACAGGGTTGTCACAATATCATATTTTCACTCCACACTTATCCTGTACAAAACAATTCATGATACCAATATCTATTGAAAAAAGTGGTTATCAGTCACTGGGTGTTAGAAGCTCCTAATGCCTTGAA
The DNA here is from genome assembly GCF_057382275.1 of Copadichromis virginalis. Classification (NCBI taxonomy): domain Eukaryota; kingdom Metazoa; phylum Chordata; class Actinopteri; order Cichliformes; family Cichlidae; genus Copadichromis; species Copadichromis virginalis. Next base: position 17,772,332 of record NC_140633.1, read on the forward strand.
TATAGTTCATAGCATAGCTGTTTATGTGAGTATGCTAGGGTCCATTCAGGTCCAAGATACACCTGCCTGATTTTTGTTACCCCAGCTGACTCGTTAGCAGAGAATTTACATTAAAATACATCAACTACACATGCGCCCAAAGCAGCAGGCTGTTAAGAAGAATGGCTGTTTGGTCATCGGATCTCAAAGTGAATCTGTCCATGTCCACAACACAGTATGATCAAAGATTAACACAGGATGTGATTTTGGGGTTTCAAAAACTGTTCCACCAAATCTTGTCAATCAAGAGCTGAAAAATAAAGTAACTAACAGACATTAAAAAAAATTGTTTTTCTCAAAAACATAGTGCTAGGTCTGGGGTTTTATGATGGCGATGAGTGTTGAGGAAAAAATAGAGCAGTCGGTCACGTCAATCACTCATCTGAGAGTCAAAGCAGAGTGTCACTTTAAAATGGTGCAGCTAGCATCCTCTAATGCTGCTTTACTATTTGCCTTGGATGCCAGATGTTGGAGCTGGGAGTGACATCACTTCTGAGTGGAGTAAAGTCAGAAAGGCAAAAACAGGAAAAACAGGAATTGCTTTACTCCTTAGAACGGTAGAGGCAGTCATGCAACACTACCAATAAAACTCAAGCTTGTTTATTGCCCCTTTGAAACACATGCAGCATGGATAGAGGCTAATGAATGCTCGTTGTATGGCTTATTTATCCAGTAACAAATAAATAACAGATTACAAGTTTCACAGTTTTACTAATGTTTGCATACACTTCCACCATTTTGGATTGCGAAGATGGGGTTGATGGGACTGCTGCAACTTTCTGAGTTGGATGTTCAGTTTCTAACTTGAGGCTGTATTTTAGTTGAAAATTCCAGGTAAGAACTCAGGAATTCCAACTTCTGGCTTAAATGGAACGCACTATGAAGCCAAGAGAAAGCTAGGATCCACTCCTCAAACACATGGCTCAACACAGGAGAGCCACCTCAACAGGACAAGACTCACTACATTTAAAGGAGAAGGGACACTCTTGCAAGGATGCCAGTGTTCCCATTTTGGACCGAGAAGGCAGATGGTTTGACAGACAAGTAAAGGAGGACATCTTTATCCACTGTGAATGACCATCATTAAACAGATGCGCTGACTTACGACACCAGACACTTGACACTTGAGAGCCCCACACACTTTGCCTCAGGTGACCTCAATAGGTCAAATGATGGGGTGTGGTAAGGTCTCGCAGTGGTTTATCCCCTAACCCCCCCCCAGTAATGGTAATGACCCGCTCCTTTTTTCACACTTTGGCTCATGTAATGACTAACATGCTTAATAGTGGGTCAACAACCTTCAGGACCACCTCCAAACTGGATGGCCCCGGCTATTTAAATACCTGGGACCCTCCACCTTTTATTTTTAGAACTGAAGAAGCTTCTTGGATGAGGAGGCGAAACGGCTTCACAAACCCAAAGAAGGCCCCTTGCCTTTCGCTTTCAAGCTCTCAAGACTGCCATGATCTGGATGACAGAGAACCTACACAGACTTGAGGTCAGAAAAATGTAGATCTTGTCATCAGACAGTGAGCACAACTGTCCGTGTGGACATTTGAACGCATCTCTGTTTTCTGTAACTGTGCAGACTTGTCAGCAGAGAGTTTACATTACACTGGGCCATCGGCAGCTGGAATGACTACTTGATCACCAGGTCTGCAGCTCTCTGTGTCCTCGTGTACAAAGCAGAGCACAGTCAAGGCTTTAGGGCACTTTGAAATCGGAGAAAAGAAAAAGAGCAGCAGTAAGTAAGCAAATTAGTCACTTAGTGATTAAATTCTTAACAGCTCACCTGCCTCCAGTTCATCCAGTTTTCAGCCTATATGCACTTGCTTGAGACTAAATCTAACTTGGCAAATTTGTTGTGGGTGGTAAATCTCTCGCAGTGTGTGTGAGAGAACTAAATGCAGTTTCCAGTAGTCAGCTTATACTTTAATCAGCCGTGAAGTGTGTACATACGCTGAAGCTCCAGTATAGTAGTCATTAAAATGAATGAACCTGCGATAAACTGGAAAGTGAGTCTGTAGCCTAAGTGACTAAGGTACATTTGCATATTTTTAACATGATTTTATTTTAAATCGCCATGGTTATTGTCTATAGTTGCCTCTTTTCTTTTGCAGGACCTTGAAGCAGAGTAGAGAACTTGAATGTTGTCCCCTTGGGCCTTATGTAAATAATTTAGCATTTTGACATGCTGATATGCTGTCTTAAAGCACCTTGGTCACTTTTATGTCAAAATCTTAACATCAGTCTCACTAGGCTGGACCTTGTAACATTTCCATGTCGCTTTCAAGTAGAGTTGTACAAGTCTGAGTTTAGTGCTGTCAGAAAAACGCCATGCCTTGCACGCTGTCAGACAATATAATAGTGTAGGCAGCTCAATTTGTTCTCTAATAACTTTGTATTATGATATTGATGCAAATATATGAAAGGATTAAATGAGAGAGGAGGGGGTGACTATCCCCGGGTCTCGAGACGATCGTTAATTAAGGCTTCGACAGCCAGTTCTAAAGCCCATCAGTGATGCAGACCTCGAGAACAGAAAGCAGTCTTCTTCTTTGCAGTCATGATAGTTTCCTTCACTCTCCTCCTGTGTCTCTACTCCCAGCTTTTTCTTGTACTCTAAGTGCCAGAAATTACAAATGCATCCAGATTCTGTAAAAGCACTCTTACGTCAAAATGAAGCCATAAAGAACATAAATGTCACCTTTTTTTTAAAATGACAAAGTTGTGTTGTTTCACTGCATTTCAAGATGTGTGCCTGCAAGCAGAAAATGAACAACTTTTGATGACAAGCATGAACTCATTCCTTTTCACTCACTTAGCCACCTTGCTTCACATCAAACATTTGGGTTCCTACTACCTGCTCGCACAAATTAGTGTCATGGCTGATTTCCTATTTTGAGTTTTTCCCCCCTAGAATTTATTTCAGTGTAGTTAAGCACACTTAAGCAACACAGTCTAGCAAGAGAAAAAAAGACTCTGTGATCTCACATATGCCACAAAACACTAGAAAAAAAACACCTTGTCATTGATAAGTGCGAAAGCAATGTGTTTTACTACATCTAAAAAGAACGAGGGGAGCCTTTTAATGGTCACACGCTCATCTCCTCTCCACACTAATCTCAACTGCTGTTTCCTCCCAATTAACAGAGTTTGTGGTTCCTCTCATCATTTCCTCCCCTGATGGATCAGCTCGTTCCTAAAAGAAACACAGCTGCTTTTCCACGGATGTCCATGAAAGTATATTTAATGTACCCGAAAGTGTGTGTTGGTCATCGTAGCTCCACCCGGCTGCCAACATTGTTTATACATGCAGACTGAAGAAGCAACATTCAGATGCTGCTCTGCACTGGCACCCTGGGTAGATTGGTATAATTAAATGATTCGACTAAAAGGGATGCAGTGAATATCCAAACACAGGGTCAGGTCAGCGTTGCTCGCAAATTAAAGCCAGGGGCCAAAAAAAGGGTAAACACTAATTTATCTGAAGTGGCAAAGTAGAAGAATATGTTACCGGCTTAGCTTATGTTTAATTGTCTGTATTTAAGAAATTCATTTTTGCATTCTGTGGATGAATTTGATTTGATCTATTTCTGAAACTGTATTTTTTTCAGCAGTATTCAGTAGTATAGATCTGTTTTGGGGGTGGCTCCATATTGCAATAGTTAAAACATTTGTCTAACAAGTGCAAGATCCCTGGTTCAAGACCGAGACAACGCATAGATCCCAGATCAATTCATGTTGACTAGCATAAGGCAGAGAGAACACACCTCCAAGTCATATATGGAAATGGACAGATCATGAAAGATGGAGGTGGGTTGCAAAGCAGCTTGCACTGGTACAGCAATTAAAAGATGCATTCTTTTTTTTTTAGGTCTGGATAAACTAGGTCAACCTGATAAAATGTTGGAAATAAAATGCAATGAACCAGCTCTCTCCCACAGAGCTCCCTCGTACAGGTCTGGGGAAAGCCCAAGGTAGTGACACCAGAAGATTATGATATGAAAAAGCATGCCTATGTCTACCATTTACTCTCTGTATACTATCTTCTATTTCATGCACGCATTAGGCTCTGCAAACATAAAAATAAACAAGGCAATTACAATTGACAAAACAAATGACACGTGCCTACTCTCCTCACAGCTGTATATGCATGCTAACACAAACAAATTTACCTGCAGCATGCGGTGCTAATTAAGAGAAAGTGAACAGCAGGGGGTATAATTCCAAGAAACCTATCCCCGACAGCAGCAGCATAAAGTATGGAATCTGTATGTGCCATGGGCACTATTGTGCTCCTTCGGTTCTCCTCATGTCTTCCTCATCCCTGTGTCTCCAGTGCTTATGTTCTCTCTCCTCATTTGTCATGTACACCCTCTATTGCTTTTCATGGTTGTGGATTGGCAGAGTCTTTGGACAGCCTTGGAGACAGTTGTCTGTAGCTGTTTCCTGTCACTAGGGGGCAGCTTCACAAACAACAGGTTTCTGGGCTGCTTTTGCTTGCACTGTTGTTGGTCCTCCAACCAGAGATGAAGAAGAGTGAAAGTATAAGTAACAAAAAAAGGTCAGAGTTAAAATGAGCGTTGAAAACAATTGTTTCACTCTCTTCCGTGTTGTAGCCAACCTTTTAACTAGTCAGCACATACACATCTTCAAGCTAAGTTCTGTTGGTGTTTTTGGAGGAGTGCACACAAGCACATCTTCTTAGGTTGCATACTCAATCAAATATAATACTATAAAATCTGCATTATGCTTAATTTACATTTCATCAGTGCATCTATGTAGAGCCTACGATGTAGTCACTCAAATGATCATTGCTGTTGCTAGCATGCAGGATGCATCACCAGGGACATGTACTTCCTTTTCTAGGGAGGTGCGCAACAGAGGTGGCCGTTATGATTTACCTGCAGCATAGATTTAACACAGAAGTATAAATCCCCCATTAGTCCCTCCCACATGAAATACAAGCAGAGGAAGCAAAAAAGACACCCAGGGAGCGAGAGAGGAGGCAAGTGGCATTTAACAAAATGAGGCATTGTTGCTTCAGCTTTATCATCTGTCCATTCTTTCATTAAAGCCTACTGCTGCGTTTGCTCATAGCTTCTTTGGTAAGCCTTTGTATTCAAGATGAATTTTAGGGTTTAAAACACCTTTCAAGATGGCCAATTGACACACAAGTCAGGAAGCTTTAGGAGCCTAATCTTTATACCATCCTTTACATATTTGCTAGTAAGTTCGGGTTCCTGTAAATTTCCTCGTCAAGGGATGCACGTGAGGCTGTGTGCAGTCTTCTGCATATCCTGCAATCTGTTGCGACTGCACAGTTTTTTTTTAATGATATATTATTCATGTCTGAATATGGTATTTTGAATGGTAACTGTACTTAGATCAGTTCAAGGATTACCATAATTATCACACCACGGTAAATGAGCTCTGTATTGACCCTAGAAATGTCATCCACTGAGCCAGGCTGTAGTTGAAAAGGACAAAGACGGAAACAAGAAGTGAAGCATAATGTGACATGTCACTAAATGCTTGCTTGACTCTTTTGCTATCTGAAGAGTACCTAAATTCAATTCAGTCTAATTAATTCACTTCATTAAATCAAATATGGTCAAGTCAATACGAAGGGGTTTGCATGAAAAATGTGATTAGCTTGCAAATGACACCCTGATTCTTGACACCATGCCAACTGCACACTTCAGCCTTGTAGTGGCTGTAGCTGGGCAAAATGACCCGACACTACATGTTCTGGAGCCTGATTGATAATGACCCCTTCTGTGGGGGAAAACTGGTGCTCCATCTGTAGCTGCAGTTTCTAGAAAGTGGGATTGGGAGCTGGGAACAATAGCAGAGCAGCTAAACGTGGTCAAAAATAGTTCCTGCTCCACAAGAAAAGTTTGTTCATGACGTGGATGCAAATCCGAAAGGTAAAGTGTGTATTTGCAAGGTTTGTTTTTTATAATTCAGAAACCATCCACATTCCAAATGCTGTGGAGGGCTCAGATCAAGACGAGTTCAAAGCACTTCTTGATTGTGACCTATACTGATCTTCGTCCTGTGCTTGTGTTTTTTAAAAAAAAAAATGGAGCAGAAATACAAATCTTCAATTTGCAAACAACCATACTGTAGTGTCCCACTATTAGTTTCTCTGGGGATGTGCAAAAGTGTTTCTGGTGTATGACATACACGTTTACCTTGAAGGTAGCAAGGCAATCAGAACAGTGAGGCATTTATACATGAACTTAGAGAGTGGAAGAAAATACTTTGATTTTTCTTTTTTAAAGACAAAAAAGAAAATATAAAAATATAACAAACAAACACATCATCTTTGTCCAAATCAAACTGAATGAGACATGATTTAAGAAAAAAATAATAATGAAACAATTTTTTAGCATTCACAGTTCCTATCAGAAGATTGTTGTTTATAATGTTAAACTGAAGAGGCTGGTAACAACTCCATTGTGCATCAGGCGTGCCTCTTATCGGTGCACAGAGCCTCTGCATGTCAAGCAGAGGTGGGGCACTGTCCCTAGAGTCCACTATCACAGCAGGTTAACCTGGCACTGCTTTTCTAAGGACTGATTGCCAGGCCCCCTGCAGCTCGAGGTAAACCGACAATTTTCCATCAGCAGGGAACGTGGCTTTATTAGCAAAAGTAGGGGGGATGGTGGGAGGTAAGGGAGAAAAGTGAAATCAGGTTCACAAAGTAGCTGCGGTTGTTATGGAGGAGGGCAGCAAAATGTGTTGGCAAATCCAAATCTTACATTTGATCATGATATTAGTGTCTAATGTTCTAAGGCTGTTCCACAAACAAACAGCATTTAAACGACCTCCGAATGACAAAACAAAACACGCCCCGGCGATATGGCAACCGCTCCTGAGCTTAAACACAGATTTTATGGAGATTTTTTTGGTGGAGTTTTTGCAAATTAGCTCTAGGGTATCTTTCAAAGTAGTCAGATAACTGTAAAAGGCTGTATCTAAAGACTTAATGTCAAACAGTATTTCATCTTGCAAAGACTTTTTGACAGGTGGGAAAACATTCACCTGAATAAAAAAAAGCAAAAAAAACTGAAGCCCTTGTATCTGAGATGAGACAAACTCTGCACAGCAAATCAATAGAATCCCTGGGCTGCATGTGAATTTGGAAGGGCCATCTCTGCAGAAGACTTTATATTTCTAAACCAAAACAGAGGTAAATCTACAAACAAACACAGACCATGAAGCTATCTGGGCAAAAAAATAAAAATAATAAAAAAAGGTACAACTTAGAGGGCAAACAAGCAGTGCCTTATGGTTTTCAAGGTCTCTATTTGTTTTTCCATGTTCTACTGTCAGGTGCAGAGAGGGGAGAGAGCAGTGGAGAGAATGGCGAGCCATAGAGGGTTAAAAGGCCATGGCTGGGATTATAGCACAAGTAGGGACCCCATACTGTGGCTTGACATGCCTAGCAGCTTACAGTGCATTTTTCTCTGACAATGCAGGGTCATACACTGTCAGAAAGCATGAAATGTCTTCACACACATGTTGGAAGACAAGTGAGAAGCTCAACGTTGAAGAGTCTCCCCCTCAAAAGGTTATTTGCTTCGCATTATGCTTTTTAATGATAATGTCCCGTTGCAAAGTCAACATCCAATAGTTGAAAGGGCATTTTGAATTGTGACCCTGCAAGGGCAGCTCGACATGCTCCTGCGCACTTAGCGGCTGTGAGCCTCATTTCGTCTTTGCTAGTGCTCTCTCTGGACTACGAGTGACACAAGGACTTAGTTTCTCTTAAAATGATCTTCTGTAATGATCTTCAAAATTTCAAAACGCCATTGCATATTGCAAATAGATGCCATAAAGGCTATGGTGTAATCACATATACAATAATAAAGTGTTGTAGCTGAATAATCAGAACTCAATTCTGCAAAGTCATGAAACCAGAGAGGTATTAGCTCATGAAAAAGTATCTAATATATATATATATATATTTTTTTTTTTTTTTAAACAGCAATAATACACCATTTACTAATGACTCACTGAGTGCCTTTGAAATAATTACGCAGATATTTGTTGCTAGGTTCTTCTGATCTGTTGCTGTTATCAAGAGGCCAATGTGAAAAAGGACATAGTGAGGCCTGCTCGGTAGTTAGCTGCTAATCAGCATGGGAGCTAGCTAATCCTGCCACCAATGAACTCATCTGTCTGGCCACTCCACCCTCAGACATGTGCTAACATGCCATAATAGTCATAATTCTACTCCTGCCATGGGCTCTGCCACCTCAGCTACCTGATTAAGGCCCAAGTCCCAAAGGTATCGGTGTTAAAGCTTTACTAATTCCACCCTTAGCTTCACACCAGCCTGTCTATAGCCTTTCCATTAAATATGGAATATCTGAGTCAGTGAGGAAGACATGTAGACATGTGTATAGGGGAGGGGAGATGGGCTGTTTTCTGAGAAGCTTTCTGTGCATCTGACAAAAACAAGAATGCTTCTCAGTGTGTCATCTGCATTGCCCCGTGATGCAGCATAGGATTGCCTTTTATCAACAACTAGCGATGACACTTTCCAAATATTTAATTCATGGGGGAATTTCTCACTCAATCCGAGTGTGTTTAAACTGAAAACTGTACTTCCTTCGGAAAAAAAAAAAAATCCCCCCCTCCAAATCATTTTTTTTCCTCCAGCCACGAAAATATCATGTCATGAATACCACTCTTTTCATGTAATTCCCCATCCTCCTGCTTCACTGTAAGCACCTGTCAACAGTGTGTCTGATTTATTTCTTAAGTGTTGGCGGTACAGGGACTCCCACATGGCACTCCTGTACCACGCTTCGGGGGGTGGGTGTGAGGGGTGGGGGCCCAGAAGGGCAGGCAGAGTCTCATTTCCTGTGGCTCAGGAGACTCGTGGTGGGAAGTAAACTTAGCCAACGCTCCTGGAACAGGGTGCCACACACCCATCAACGCCTCCTTAGCGGGTGAACGAGAAAAGCGGGAGGAAACGTCAGTCTGTCTCTGAAAAGACTCTTGTGTGAGGTGGTTTTCGGAGTCATGTTTATATTCATGTTTTGTAAGACTAATATGGATCTCTCAAGAATATATGCATGCACCTGACACTGATAGGAGCGAAAACATACTGACAAACGTGCTGCCCTGACACTTTTGATTGTCTGTCGACAACACGTGTAGACAACACAAACTACTATGCATCTGTGTCACGCCAAACAGTGATGACCCAGCAGATAAAACTTCGGGAAAACAAATCCCAGCTCCTAATACAATTGTAAAATAATCATAATAATAATTTAGAAGGATTGACAAAATTTAGCCAAATTCAATCATGGCGAGTTGAATTTATAAATGAAAGCCTTGTATTTCTGTGCCCATGGGTTTAGTCAGAAAATGGCCGTGGGTGGCCACAGTCATCGCTAACTAAAGGGCCCATTATGACCCCTGTTCTCACCTTTGCAAGCACCAAAAGCAGTGTCACATCTGCTGGTGCAAGCCATGCTTTGTGTTATTTTAGCTGGTGATGCACCTCTCAAATTTATTAACCGTGTGAGGTTGTCATGGCCACCGCTGCCAAGTTACCCAGACAGCACCTTCCATCACTGTGATGTTGGCATCACAGAGGAATGTAGCTGGTAAAACAAGCTCCTTTAATACAGCGCAGTGATGTATCCTATCTCTGAGTGACTCTACCCAGGAAGCATTGGGTTGTTTGGAGAGAAAGCTACATTAACGCTGCTCTGTGTTTGTTGTGCATAGAGAGTTGGAACCTTGGCAAAGCAGCTCTAAACAATGGAGAAACAACCTCTTCCCACTGCATAGCACCTACCACCACCCACATAACAGATATTCGTCGACGGTAAGTCACTGTCATTATGGCTTTTACCACCATTTCGGTGTTAATATGGTGCAGAACTTCAGCTATTCCCAGATTATACATGGGGAAGTACTTAAACAGCTTGAAAAGATGAGACCTTCTTGAGGAAGGCTTTCTGCCACGTTCCAGGTACTTCAGATGTTGGAACTCAGGAGTCATGTAGCTCCTGAATTAGTGCAATCCAGTAATAATGTTGGAAAAGTAAGAAAAAACAGGATTGGTTTGATTTTTAATAACTGCTGTTTTGTTTGTTTGTTTGTTTGTTTGTTTGTTTGTTTGTTTGTTTGTTTGTTTGTTTGTTTTAACTTAAAAACGCTGTGCAGTTTTAATACTACTTATGCTTCCTGCTGCCATCTTGGATTGTTAAGTAAGGGTTGGTGGGGCCGGAAGGTATGCATATACTCATTTATACACCTACATCAAATAATTATTATCATTGTAGCAAACTTTTTTTGTTCAAACAATGCAAAGTAAATTTTTTAAAATGTTGAAACATCAGTGACTGTGCCATCCAGTGTCCCGATGTAAATAATGACCTCGGCCTGGTGACCTTACCCAAACTAAGTTTATTCCTGGGTACAGATACTTTGCACTGGGGTTAAATCTGCCATAATCTCCCAGACTGCTGTCAGATAAATCAGTTCTGCCAATGAGAAATATACACAAACACCCAGAATCTTAACAAGACCAAGACTGGACTGGACATTGACATGTCAAGTGCTAACTGACTGCCTGTCAATACACTCACTGACCAGAAAAGTCTTACTGTCAGGGGACTGTGGTGTACAAGGGAGAGAAAAGAAAAGGAGGTGAAAGTCAATGAAATTAGCTCCTTCCAGCTCACTAAACTCAAGAAGTAGAGGTAAGCAAGTTCACCCTCGTCTCAGAGAACAGACAATGTCTGAGTGGTACCCTGCTGAGAAAGCCCAGCACTGGAGAAAACTTGTCATACTTCCAAATTTCCAATAAAAGAAGAATATGCAAGAAATATAATCAATACCATATATCATTCCTGTGACCAAATGGTGAATTTAATGGAAAAACAAAAGTTGAGGATTGCTGATTTGCATGTGACAAAGCCTACACACGTGTGTTATTTGTTTGTCTCCTCTGGTGAGTGGAACCCTCTGGAGAGAAGCAGACTGTGAAAATGCTGTTAAGATCAGAGTGATAATGACTTTGTGAATAAGAGTCTGCGTCGCGACGACCGCAACTGGTTTGATCTCTGTCCACTTTCATTTCTTTCTTATTAGTTAAACCAGTGGAAGTCAGACAGCCTTTTACCACTGATGTGCTTTAAGATATTAAGCATTCAACACAGTCACGTCGCAACACATCAGAAATGAAATCATCTCAAAGTGAGGCGAAGATTTACTCCAAACTCTCCTCGCTGCTTTCCTTTAGATTAAGCTCATGTCAGGGGTTGTCTTGTAAGATTTGAGAAGAAAATCAATAAACAAAATCTGAAAAGATGAGAAGACACACAAGTTGACAGAAGGTTTGTAGGCTTGCGTTTGTGTCTGTGTGTGTGTGTGTTGGGGGAATTAGTAGGGGGCATATTCAACTCATTCCTGTGTCATGTCATATAAAAATATTTGAATATGAGCAGTGACTTTTGTTTTCTGATCGTTCTTGATCTGAATGTGAGTGACAGCGGAGGGGGGCATGAGCACTGCGCTCGCACCTAGCTTCGCTGGCATGAATCGCTTTCCTGAAAGAAAAAAAAAAAGTAAAATAAAATAATAAAAAAAGGTCCCTCAGAAACTTTTCTAATCTGTCACAGTGAATGTTCAAATGGGAAGATCAACTGAGTGAACGTGATTTGCATTGCATTTTCATATTGCGATAACGTTTTAGCTGTGACCTTTTGAGTTTGCTGTCACTGTCGAGAGGAAACAAATCAAATGCTGCTCGCTACAGCTTAAGCAAAAATCCTCAATTTGCCCATTTCAAGTGCTATCAGTTCAGTCTTTTTAAATAAAAATACAGACTAACACCTCATAAATGATCAGCTTAGACTGTTCACCATGATCGTATTTGCACAAGAGGTGAAATGACTCCCTTTGAAACCCTTCTACTCACTTTCTGACTCGCTTAAAATGCTTTGTTCTTTTTTGCACAGGTACTATTATTTTAAAGTGTTGCATTTAAAACATTTTGACCTAAAGTGGCAGTTTTTACTTCAGCATTCAGGCTGCAGTCCTTGTTCTTGGACTTGACTGTGAGGTGATCGGGCTTCAGCTTCATCTGAGATGCTCCTCATTAGGAACCCACTACAGCATGGGCTTAAAATATGAAATGCAAAATGGCCGTGAGGTATGCTCCATTACCAGCCAGCATTCCTATAAACCAGAAAACACACACCACCTAGTCACCCTTTCTGCACGGGGTCCCCCAGGGCACAGCTCTGGTCTGTTTGAAGATCAAAAGAGCTGAGGTAAAACAGCATGTTTACAGGTGTGAGGAAATTGAAAATTTCCTTGGCCTTGTCTCTCTCTGTGTGTGTGTGTGTGTGTGTGTGTGTGTGTGTGTGTGTGTGTGTGTGTGTGTGTGTGTGTGTGTGTGTGTGTGTGTGTCAGAGACAGAGAGAAAGAGAGAGACAGGGAGTAGTGTACTTCTTGCAAATTTCTCAAAACATTCTGCAATGAACTTGTCACATGTTCCACATTCTGTGTGTATAAAAATGTGCAAACTGTGGATACATGAGAGAGAAAAAAATCAATAACATAATCTGATTTCTGGTTAGCTTTGTTTTCAGCATGCAGATAATTGGTCTTTGATGCTACACCTGCTCCTGTCTTGAAGAGTCTTGGCTTTGGCCAGAGAGAAAGAAAAAAAGAGGAGTTACCTGAAAACGTCTTGTATTAGCAGCACATTATCTATTGTTTAATAAACAGAATTGGCAAAGTGATGTGTAGGAGCCACTTCGAGAACTTCACTGCAAAATCAGCAGCAGGGGAGGATGCAGAGTTTTTTGAGGGATTAGTGGGTTTCAAACTCTTTTCTGGGGGGACGAAGACAACAATAAGTCAGTCCAGCTCGAGTATGTCATTTACTCTGCACCTCTCCACTTTGTGTTTCTCTGTGTGCATAAGAGGACCAGTCATGCCAAGCTTTCTGCATGAAAGGGAGAGTGTTTAGCTTTTAAGGCTATTTGTGCTTCTGACTCTGTAGTGTTTGTGTCCGATGGGAGGTGCCTGCGCCAAGCTTCCTTAAAGGAGTAGGGGGTTTTGTTTGTTTCTCCATCGTGCCAGGAGAAGTGACAGCCATTCCGGCTCTTTCACAGAAACACATTCATCTGTGTGAGAAAGGCGGCCGCTGAACTCAGATGAAAGGCCATGAGAGCTGCGTTGTACAGGAAGGCAGACTGTGCATCGACTTCAGTACAAAAACAACAGAAGCCGTGTCACAGACAGACAGACGGGCAGGCAGACAGACAGACAGACAGAAAGAACGAAAGAAAGACATTTTCTCCCCAGCGCTTCAGAGAATAGCAAATAAAAGATGAATTAATAATTAAATAACTTCATTTTTACTTTTCTTTATTTTTATCACTGTTGTATATATAAATTTTTCACTTTCTCATAATACAAGGCCCTCTATCTATCTATCTATCTGACATAGTGAAAATGTTTATATTCTACTTAAGCTATTTATTGCTCTGGATATTAAGTGGACTGCACTTGTCTGCACACTGAAGTGACACCCCTATTAACTTTTACGAGGGGAGACCAGGAAGGCCTTGTCACACCTCCTCCTCCAAGTCTACATGCAAATTATAATATCAGCATTAAACTAATCTTGTCAGTCCAACTTTAATTCATATATAAAAAGATAATAAAACATTTTTTCTTTACATCATGTGAGTAAAACTAACGTGAGCTGTGACTGTAAGTTTTTTTTTTTCGTTTTCTATACTGTTTCTCTTTCATTGTTGATCTTTCTTTAAGGAAATCCTACGTGACATTTACTACACGTATTAAAATTCTCTTTAAGGTGGGAACGCCCACTGTTTGAAGTGACAGAGCGGCTATAAATAACACGCGCAGGCGAACAGACGCGTTCATTAGAACGGTTCAAATTCAATTAAAGGATGTGACGTTTTTGCTTTAAAACTTTTCTGACCAAACATGCTCACCGACCGAAGAGCGCTCATGTTATTTCTACTGAGAACGGCCCGTTTGGGAAGTAGCCTGCCTGCATCGTGATATGACATTTCTTTCAACGCCAACTAAAACAGCAGAATTCACAGATTTGGTAACGAAGCAGGGCAGAAGAAAAGAAAAGCAGGCTCATATATATATATATATATATATATATATATATATATATATATATATATATATATCGGTCAGTGTGGAAAAAAAAACCTCACTAATCCACCCACTGCCCCTCAGTGCTCCGCATCAGTACCGCGTTCATAATGTGCATCGTGACGTTTGATATCTCAAAGTAAACCGGATCCGTTTTATTTACCCTCACGCTGGCTGCCTGTCTGATCAGGGGAAGGTAAAACAGGTGTAGCTCTGTCCGTAGCCTTCGCTACAAATAGGCTACATGGACAAAATGCTCGACATTAAACTAAAACAAACAAAAAAACAAGCAAGCAAAGGGTGCCATGAATATGAATTATGAATGACAAAGAGCAATAATTTATGCTGTGGTAATAACCGATGGGCCTGCTGTTACTTTAATTTTTTTTTTATTTCTTTTTTCCCCCCCACAAGACCTCTAACCAGAAATAAACACACACACACAGCCACACGTGTTACAATAAAGCACCTTCACGTACATATTTATACTGGCTGAAAGCAAACCGTGGACACTTAGAGTGTATGAGAGAGAGAGAGAGAGAGAGAGAGAGAGAGAGAGAGAGAGAGAGAGAGAGAGAGAGAGAGAGCTCCTGAAATCACCAACGAACGACGCGTCTCATGTGTTGCTGTGGTTGCAAACCCAACAAACTACAGCAGCTCAGGACACGCGCGTTACGACTTGGTTTAATTCCCAGGAGGCCCACGGTCCCATCCAGAGCTGCCTCCCTCTGTTACTCAAACTTCAAACCAGCTCCAGTCAGCAGATTCCCTTTTAGCTCACATCTTGAACTGCAACTCCGGTGCAGCTGAATTTAGATATTCTCGAGTCAAACGCTGTACCTAATAGTTGTTTGCCGTAAACACGTCCCTAATTATGACCGAGGACATCATTCACAATTCCCTAACTGAGTGTAATACTATCCCCATTCTCCCTGAGAAATGACAAATAAAGTTGGGTGCAATAGTATCCTAAGTAGCATAATAAAGGCGAAAAATACACTTGTCATTTTTTTTCCTATTTCGTTATCTACTGTATTCTATAAATGCGCAATACGCTGTCTGTTAAAGAAGCCATTATTTAAAGTAGCCTATAATGTGAGTGAAACCTGTTGTTTCCAAGCTGATTTTATTTTACTGACATGTTGGTCGCAAAGGCGACGATGGTCTAGCAATCAGGGTGCTGATTGCGTCTCAGTAGCAGTTTAAAATCCAATTTGTATTCTCCATCTCGGAAATTAAACATCACCCCC
Source organism: Copadichromis virginalis (assembly GCF_057382275.1). NCBI lineage: Eukaryota > Metazoa > Chordata > Actinopteri > Cichliformes > Cichlidae > Copadichromis > Copadichromis virginalis. The sequence continues at coordinate 17,787,811 of NC_140633.1, forward strand.
AAATAGTCGTCCAATTTTTATTTATTTATTTTAATTTTTGCATTTTTTTAATGCATATTAACAGGTTTCACCTCTGCTGTCCGCATATAGTCTGACCGCAAAAGTGACACTTTGTCAAAGTCAAAGTAAACCTTTTTGTCATCTCTGTTATATACAGTACAGTAAGTATAAAGAGAGACGAGACGACGCATAACACGTTGTGGAGTGAAACATCACAAGACTTTAACAGACCTATATGTAAGGGCCCTAGTGAGGCAAGTCGAGTGTGCCTTTACAGTATACACTACAGTATTATCCTAACAGAACACAATGTAGCCTACAAAGAGATGTGAGAAGGAAAAAAAACCCGCTTCCTTCTCTGCGGATCAATATCAGCACAGCAGGAGCCGAACAGGAACCGACATCGACACACTGTGTGGAGCTGACCTTTCCCACTCCCCACAGGTCATACCTTCCTCATGCGAGGAGGTCACCGGGCCAGCCACTAAAAAGGCCATTAGGAGGTGATTTCAAGTGCTAAATACTGTGAAAAAAAATCCACAACTAATAATTCTTTCGTCCATCTCTGCCACAATGATAAAACAGCACCAAACTCAAGTTTGCGCTCTTGATTGGCACATAATCCAAGTATGTGAGGCGGAAAGGAGTCTAACAAAACTCAGATGTATTAAAGAATTGTAAAAGTGAGAGAGACAAAGAGAGAGAGAGGGGGGGGGGAATAAAAACATATTTTTATAAGGTTCTAACAGCTTTTAGTTAATATTGTCTGGTCGTAATCAGCCTGACTTCCCGGAGGATCCACAATCTTTTCATTAACCACATCACTCCGAGAGCCAAGAAATGTGAGCACTAACTCAGTGTTTGCTAACAGCTCAAGAAGACAGAGTGCCACTTGCTGCTACAGCGGTCTGGAAAAGATAACGAGTCCCACTTCGCGTTTTTCTTTGCTCAACATCCATGAAGCACGACTCATGTAAAAATAATGACAGCAGCTCGTTCTGGTAAGCATGCGCAATACAGCAGAGGCCGGCGTCTCTCAAAGCGTCACGCCACTAGACAAGCACTTGTCGTGGCCTCAGACGGTGACATTTAGCCCTTGGGGTGTAAACAGGCTGCAAGGTGACACTGATATTAATCTGAGTCGTTAAGTTTAACAGCAGCAACACAAACCTTCACATCCGAGCACTAAAAACCATCTATATTAATAGCAGGACTACGGGAAACACATGGTCATCCCCAAGAACAGGCTGAAACCAGAGCACCAAGATGAGCTCCCAGAAAACAACTAAAGCTGTGTCAAGTTCAAGTTCACGGCTGCTTCACGGCTGCACTAAACTCCTGTCCAGTGAAATGTCCAGCGTGGGGGGAGGGAGGGTGGGTTATATTTACAGTTTCTATTTTCAAATAAAAATCCCCGCACCTGGTTTGGGAATTTTTTTTAAAAGGGATAAGACAATGATGTACGGAGAAGAAAAGCTTTTGCTCCCCCCACACGCCTGCGCGAACCGAACAGCTTTCGCACGCATTTTGTTGCGTTCACGTGCGCAGAAGTTAAATTGCGTAGTTTGCTTTGTTTTCCTCTTTAATTAAAATAAAACTAATGTACGAATTGAATCATTCTTTTTAAAAAAGTTAGAAATTAAATTCATTATTTCAAATAGTTTGGCTTTCAGAAAATTCAGACTGTGTGCGCACACAGGCCACTTTTAATTCCGGGACTTCTTATTTATCTCCACAGCCCCATTGTCTTAAGGGCCTGACAGCATGATTTCCACGATGCCTTTTCCTCACCGAAAAGAAAAGAGTTGACAGCATGGACATTTAGAGGGGAGATAATGACTAGTTTAGAAAAAGAAAAAAAAAATTTGGTGAAGTCATAAAACTTCTCTGACCCATTCCAAACCAGACTAAATCCCAAACTGCGTGTAACTCACTACAAACTGCACCAAGCACCCAGCAGCGTAAAAAGGAGGAAAGGCAAAAGGGTATTTAGCACTTGCAACACCTTTTATTATATTTGTATGCAGTAAAATTCTTATCACAATAAGGAAGAAAACACCTCTTAAAACTTTGAACAAAAGCACATAACGAAACAACTGCCCATGTTTAGCTCGTAATTGTACATATTTATAGTAAAGAAACATTCTTTATAAATACTGTTTCATCTGTAGCAAGTAAATACCATAATTTAATTACAAATGGATAAATATGGCAGCTGATATTTACAAAAGGAAGGGTGTAGTTACAGGAAAGAAAAAAAATCGAACGGCACAACGTTTATTGTCCTCACAATCTTCCAGATAGTGTTTCACAATTCCAATTTGCAAAGCACAAAACATCACAAGTTAAGCCCAGCAAACTAAAATATACATTCACAAGCATAATATTGTGGTCTGTTTGAGTTAAATGTTAACTTTGGCACTCTTTCCAGTTTATAGATGTTTAGTATAGTACAATCAATTTGCCTTAGGATCACAATATTCAACATTATAGTACAATTTTATTGTAATGTGTGCACTAAAAGGTCCAGTTAAGAGAAATAGCTACCATTGAAGGAACATCAACACACCAAAGACAGACGAACTATCACAACCAAATGGAATTTGGGCTTTTAGTGATTATTTACATTATATGAAATACACCTCAAATATTATACATATTTTTCCTCTGTTGGTAATCATCATCTTCCCTGGTAAATCCAAAATAATAAGATTAAAAAATAAAGAAGTGTTCGTGTGCCTCCTGTGTGCACATGTCCCAAAACTCAGTGAAACGAGTGTGTGTTGCTTCATTTCAGCGTAGTCCTAAACATACCATTCACTGAAATTGGAGGACAGGCCACTGTGGTTGGTGGTGTTGTGCACAGCTGAGGCTGGGGAAAGGGTGGTGTTGCTTTGAGTCTCCGTGGTGGGTGACACCAGCCCTGGAGGTGTGGATGATTCGTAACCAGAGCTGGCTGCTGGTGATGAGTCTGACGCTGGTGGAGAGGATTCGTGGACCTAAAAAAAAAAAGAAATAAGAAAAAAGAAAAGAAAAAAATACATATTTATTTTCTGATTTACACGTTAAACAAAAAAAAACAAAAAAATAACACACCATAAATTCTAAAAACCACCTGGTATTAGACTGTACAAAAATATTTAAAAAAAAAATAGAAGAACACACACACACTTCCCTCAACGCCTTACTTACCTTCATGTGTTTTCGTAGAGAGCTGGGATGTGTGTAAGACTTGTCGCACATTTTGCAGAGATATGGCTTGTCCGACGTGTGAACGTGCATGTGTTTCTTTCGGTCGCTGCTGTTTGCAAATCTTCTGTCGCATCCCTCAAACTCACACTGGAACGGTTTCTCTCCTGCAAGAAAGAAATAAAGAAAAGAAAAGATGTTTTTGAGACTGCCTCAGGCTGAAGTGTGTAACAACAAGAGCTTGTGCAGAACCAGTCTGTTGTAAAAGTTGAGTGCAGAGTATTGCTGATGCCATCCATTTAAAAAAAATGTAAATAAAACGCAGGGTTAAAAGCAACACGTTTAGCCGTAACAATTGTGACAAAGTTTCAAGCGTCTTTTAAAACGAAGTGGGGGTGCTGCAACGTCTTATTTAGCCTAAATAATGCGCATAGTGATTGGAAGGGGGTGGGAGAAAGACGACGAGGCCGTCCTCAGTAGGCCTGCAGAAGGCATATCATTTGCCGGGAGACAATAAAAATCTAATTAGCACGTGGCCAATTTCATGGCACGGCACCGTAATGTATTTCCTAGAAAATAAGTCAAAATGTGAGAGGCTGGTAATGGCCCTGTCTAGCACCTCAACACATATGAGAGAGGCGCATGGGAAAACAAAAGGCATTCCTGGCAGCATTGCTGCTACTGTGCTCGGCTAAATCTACACACAACCCCCGAGCAAACACCAAGTGCAAATCGTTTCAGAGCTAAATACAAATATTTAATAAGGACACAAGGAGAAAAACCTATATGGAAAAGGGTGGGTGGGGTTGAGGAGACGCGAAATACACACATACATACACGCAGAGTATCATGAATGAGCTGATGTGATTTTACTACGAGGCTGGCTGCTCTAGGACGCACGCAACGCGCTCTCTCTATTCCCTTTGACCCATTTCTAAAGTTTAGCCTGAACAATAAAGCTCCCAGAGAGCCAACTAAACTGCTTTCTGTGCGTTTTTAAAGCACCAGAAGAAGAGTTCGAACGGGCCCAGAGTAGCCGTGTAACGAAGAAATGAAGTATCCCCACCATTTTAAACGCATTTGTTCTCTCTTCTCTTCTCCCCCCCCCCTCCCCCTCTCCCTCTCTGCCCTGGATGTGATCCTGGAATACTACTTTAGCAGCCTAAAATACCCGCTGGTAATTAGATCTTAATGTGTGTTTGTCTTGGCAAGACACGCATTTACAACAGCGAAATAAATCCTCGGGTACGCTCGGTGACAGCACCCACACCGGGCTTACTATTTAAATAAAACAATTTTATATCAAATAAAGCTTGCGCGATCGTTATTATTTGCATTATTATTTTAATTACCTGTATGCGTCCTCTTGTGTATCTTCAAGTTTTCCGACCGTGCGAAGACCTTCCCGCAGCCAGGGAAGGGGCAGGGGAAAGGCTTTTCTCCAGTGTGCACCCGAATGTGGTTGACCAGTTTGTATTTTGCCTTGAACGGTTTGCTCTCCCGGGAGCAATCCTCCCAGAAGCAGATGTGGTTGGTCTGCTCCGGACCACCGACGTGCTCCACTGAGACGTGAGTGACCAACTCGTGCATGGTGCTAAAAGTTTTATTGCAACACTTTTTGGGGTTGCTGAGCTGCTCGGGGTCGATCCACTTGCAGATGAGCTCCTGCTTGATGCACTGTTGCCTCATGTAACGGAAAAAGGCACCGGGGTGGTGGTGGGCTGCCATGTTCATCCCCATGTTCATATTCATGGAGCCGTACTGGTTGTGGAGCTGCGCGGCCGAATACGGGTCGGTCCTCGGACTGGAAACCTGGTGGTATTGGTCGGAGCGTCCGAAAACTTCGCCGGGTAGTCCAAGCCTCATTTGCCCATTCAGGACGTTCGGGGATCCGTGGGACCCATGCTGGTCGTGGATCCCGGGGAACAGAATGTGGCCTTGAGTGTCTGTGTGGGAGTGATGAAGGGATCCCGCCGTGGGGCCAAAAATAGTGTGTTGGCTACTCGCCGGAGAGGATTCTCCGAAGCCGCGACTACGAAAGAGAAAGTCCCTGGTGGAGTTGAAAGGGGAGCTTGCATACGAGGTGACATGGGCGGCGTGAGCCCCCAGAGCCGCTGCGGGGTAGCCCGGCGCCTGGGTGGTGAAGGCAGAGCTCTGTCCTGGGGAGAGATCATGGTTCAGCTTAAACGCACCCATGTGTGCAGAGTCAACAAAGCTATTTTGTGCCAAACTCAAGTCTCTCTCCTGCATCTCGCTGGCTGAGTGATGCCTGGCAAACGAGCCCACTCCGAGTCCTGGGAACTGGTGACCAGCATCCAGTAGCATTATGTCTTCAAAGCGATTTCTTTTTTTTTTTTTTTAAATATAAAACACCAGCACAGAGCTCGAAGCTACAGCAAATTAGTAAAAGAAGAAGACGGAAAAATCAAATCTCGGTGCTGGCACGCGACGATTGAACTTCCAGCCTTGGAAACAACATATCAGGCGTGTTTCACAGCGCTGCTCCGCTCAAGAGTTGAAAAAAAGAAAAGAAAAGAAAAGAAAAATGTAAAAAATAAAAAATAAATAAAAGAGGGAATCTCGGCTTATCGAACACTGAATTTACTTCTAGTTTACTTGTGACTTAAAAATCCAAGAGTTTCCTCGTGTCCTCTTCTCTTGACTACGGCAGTTTTTTTGTTTTGTTTTGGTTTTTTTTGCGTTAAAATTGACTCGAAGAATTAAATAATTATCGTACTAGGTGCCTTCTGCATACAGCAGAGAGACAGTAGCTGGGGCATCTCAAAAAACGCCGTTCCCAAACGCGCACGTATTTATTTCTCTGGCTTTGCCCGTGTTTATCGCGGAGGGTCCCTGTTTCTCCGTGGACTGGCTCTACCTCCTCTTCCGCCCCCTTTAACTGGAGAGCGTTCATTCATTCCTCGCAGTCTCATTGGCCGCCGCGCCTCATCAATCCCAGGTGCCCCTCCAATAGCAGGTAGCGCTTTGGCGACTTAATAGCGCAACGCCATTTTCCACTAATAATTACCGCCTACTTTTAGGAGAAGATTTGGGAGGTGTGCGGGCGAAAGGATCACGACAAGAGAGAGGAGAGCTGTTTTTGTTGTTTATATTCTGAGGGAAGTTGTAGTATGAAGGATACAAACACAGCATTTGATGAGAAATAGTGAAGATTGTAAAAAGTAAGAGTTGACATAATGGATTAAGGTATTGATTAGGTAGTTTTGTAGATGTGACGTAAGTGGTCTGTGTTTTACTGTATCCCTGTTTTTAAAAAGCGCTGATGTTGTATTTAATTTACAGAAACTGACATCAAAAATAAATTGTCAATTAACCACAACGCTATACAGTCATATCATCTCAGTAAAGGCAAAAAAAACCCATCTATCCATCCTTACCAGAAAAAAATAAATAAAGTTTGAGTCACTTAATTCATGACAGCTGAAAAAGCATGTGTGGCTCCATATGGAGTCCAGTGGTTTTCCACTGGTTGTACAACCACAACTGGGCCTTTAGTGGTTCTCCAGGTCTCACCCGGGCAGCCGTCAGTGGTGGCTGACGGTTTCTTTAGTGGTTGTATATGTCGCTAGTTCTGCTTCGTTGGTGGTTCTCACTTTACCACACCAATTAAGTTACATGTTACAGCGGTGAACTGGGCTAAGGTGAAAGTTAACCCTTAGTGACCTATAAGGTAGAGGTTGTGTTGAACTGTCAGTGACGCATTTTCGGCCATAAAGTAGGATGTGTTGATAGTGACATATGGTGTGTTTTTGTAAGAAAAAAAGTCGATTTTTTTGCCCCACGTTAGCACAGTAATGTCTACATTGGATTTCTTGTTCTTCTTTCATTTTCCCCCTTTTTGGTGTCCCACGCAGCCAGACAGATAGAAGTCAAATACTCCAAAATACTTCTGTGAATTATTTACTGACACCTTCCCACAACAAACACACACTGAATCTGTAGCCACATAAATACACAGGCCGTGCACCAAAGCTGCTTATTCACATGCAAGTCAAAGGAAGTTTACTTACATTTTCACCCCCCAAAAAAATCCCACAAGCTCTGCGGTTCCGTCACACAACAGAGCTTTCTGCCTGTCTCAGCTTCTCCGGTGCACTCTAGACGACAAATAATGGTGAAGACCAGGGAAACGTTTTAAAAACTTTTTTTTTTATTGTGTCTCCTAGCTCTGAGTGGGACAGGCTGAGCGTTGTATGCCATTCTTCCAAGTCTATTTCAACTCGCACCACAGGAAACGCAGGAGCTGATCCAAGTTCAAAGTCACGTCTGCCGACCCCTATAAGAAGTTCTTTAATTCTCTGAAGAAGAAAAAAACACACAAAAACCTTCCCCAGATAGGGGAAAGGAGAAAGAAAATTTTGAGAAAAAAAATCAATCATCAAGAGGCTGTGGGTTTTCCCTTCTGCCTGGAAAAGAAAAAGCCTCCAACCTATTCAAAATCCCCCACAGACTAGTATTTCAACAGGTTTTAGAAGTACCAATACTCACTATGCTCACACACGTAACAAATAAATCACGTGAAATATTACACACACAATCTACAGTTACAGCTGACAAAAATACAAAAAAAAAAAGAAAAGAAAAAGCCATCTGACAGGTTTATAACATTAAACCCAACAATCCCGATCGCGCAAGGGGCGCTCTGCCCGTGTGTTATAATGGATGCCAAAGGCATATTTCTCCTCTCCGTTGTCTGACAGTATCAATATGTTGACACATTGCAAGGTTACTTGTGTGGCTTGCTTGACCTTGTGTTTCATGCATGTTTGACCTCTGACCTGTTAAGACCACATATGTTGCCCTCTTGACTCCTTTTGGTAAAATAACCCTGTTTATGACAAAGCGTCTTTGTTTTAGAGGGAGCGAGAGAGAAAGAGCGAGCGAGAGAGAGAGAATAAGAGAGAGCGAGAGAGCAGTAAGACGCCCCCCTCTTCTGTCTGAGGCATCGACAGCTTTGGGTTATTTGGAAACTATAAGTAAATAAAAATTAACCCATTCCTACACCGATTCAACAAATCCCAAACTCCATTTATTTATTACTTTTTAAAATGTATTTCCTTTTTAATCATTTTATAATAGGATTTATGTTAGAAATGGGGAAACTACGTGCCAGTGACCAGGATATGTAATGTCCTTAAATTGCCACGATCAAAGCAAAATATTTATAGCCAACTAGCAACCAGTGCTTTACCACCAAAGTGAGACATTTGTTTTATGAATTTCTAAGTGTGTAAATTATATTAAACCCAATGTGCTGCTTAATGTGGTGAGCGTAAATCAGGGGCCCTTGGAGAAATCATAAACAATGCACTCACTACTCTCCTGTGTTTTATGGATTTCCAGAAGCTCTCTTTGGAGAAGGGAATAATTTATTTATTTAATAAAGAGCACAGTCGGTACACACACGTGGTCGTGGGTGGATGTTTTTGTGTGTGTGAATTTACAGTTCCCATAAAAATACATTTGACACAACAAGCGACAATAATATGGGTGCCTATAACTGCTAATCTTGAAAAGTCTCTTTCTCTCTCTCACACACACACACACACACACACACACACACACACACACACACACACACACACACACACACACACACACACACACACACACACACACATATATATATATATACTTAATGTCACTGCAGCGCCCTATTTGTACGTATGAAAGGTCTTAAAGCAAAACCTTCAGTTGCTGATTATCAAGCTCATAAATCCGTTCAGCAGGGGGGCACGTGCAACAGGACCATAACGTGTAGAGGTTTTCCTCCAACATAATGAAAATCAATTACAAAACTTCCGTGTCCGTGGGGAAGAAAAATGCACTGCTTAATAAATATTTTAGATTCTCCCTATTTTCAAAGTCGGCTTCTTTTTTGTTTAAGGTGTACAATAAAACTCCTGACACAACTAGCTGACATGCTGATTTGCGGTTTGAGGCGAGACATCACAATTCGATTGGAAAGGTGAATTAAGACATATCAGTGATGGATACACGTACTGCTGTCAGCAGGGGTTACACCGTCACGCCATAATCTGTCATATGAAGTAAACTTAAATACAGCTGAAATGTCTGCCAACCTAAGTCATAACCAATATTTTTTTTTTAAAAAGCTGGTAAAAAAAAATAAAGAGCTGGTGAAATGAACTGAGGAGAAGGGTGTAAAAATAAATACATTAAAAATAAGTGTTGCCTTTGCAGTTCGCTAAAATAAAACGAAAGGTTAGGCTCTGCTACTCTTGTCCTAGTGTGCTGCTGGACCTTAACACCTCAAGCAAAAAAAAACAAACCTGGCTTACATTTTCTATTTATAAAATTTTTATTTTTAATAATTGTAATAGTTTTTGTAGTTTTTTCCCATCTTTTGTGTGTGGTGGGTGGGGTAAGATGTGTGAACATAAATATATATTTTTTTAATCTTCAACATTAAAATTAAATGACTGCCTGTAAACACAAAGTTATTTCATATTAATCAATATATTGGGGAAATCGGTCATGTGTATATAACACTTAAACAGTTTTATGCATTACTGTTTAATTGTATTTGTGTTTTACTTTAAATTAAGATTTGCATAACTTCCACTTATCAGGAACGTGGGGCGTCCACTCTTGTATTTTGTGACAAATCTTTGTACGTATGAATAATAAAAAAAAAAAAAACAGAACTCACTTCACATTTGAATATTTGTACATATCAATACTTGAAATATTTCACAGCATCCACAAGCGCCCCCCCCCCCCCCCCCCCCCCCCCAAAAAAAAAAAAAAACAAACCCAAAAAAAACAACAAAAAATGTGGATAAACCAAAGCCGGAGTAGACTAAGGTTTGACATGTCACACAAACTGTTATTTTGGTCATCCACATGCACCAGCAGCAGTAAACACAAAGCCGCCCAAACGGATCTGCTGGTAACTTTGAGTACAACTTTTTGGAGTCAACAGCAATAAAGAGAGTGAGGGGGCGGAACCCTGCTGAGCCCCTGCGCTGAACGACAGCCAATCGCTTCGTTCTCCTAACTGCCAGTCACCGAAATCCGTCCAATACCCGCAGTGCCATTTCTAAACTGTATTCCCCACTGTGTCCTCCAACTGTTGTATGTTCTGCCAATCGCTTGAGGACAGAGTGGGAAAAGGAGCAAGCAGAGTTAGAAGCCGGACAAAAGAACTTATAGACCCCTTATATACATTTTTTCCTAATGTTTTAGAGAGCGTAGTGTGGTGGGGAAAAAACAGTTGCGGTGAGTGCGGATGGACTTGTCAGTGTAGTTATGGAACCCCCTTTAAGCAAGAGGAATCCGGCGATAAGATTAGCGGATTTGGCAGCGACTCAACCCCTTCCTCATCAGAATATGACAGGCTTCCCGGGGCTAGGGGGGCATCACCCTCTCTCCCACCATGCCCACCTCCACCCTGGGGAGCTGGGCAACGACCCCGGAGTGGCACTCACTCCATTTGGACCAGAGCACATGGCACAGACAAATGCTCTCAAACTTAGCCCATCTCAGCACATTCAGAGCCATCCCGAAGCCCAGACCGCGGCATCTTTCACTTCTGCTCAGACCACAGTTGGTTTCCCCGTGGCTCACCCCCACTCAGGCTACTCAAGCAGCAGGGACTTCATCCTCAGGAGAGAACTCTCAGCCTCTGCTATGCATGCACTTGGCGACCAGCATAGTTCCGCCTCCTCCCCTCATCACCATGGCATGTTCATCTCCCCAACAGGTGCTTATGGGCACACGGAAAGTGGGGCCCATTCACTTTTCACTGGACTTCACGACCAGGCGTCCCCAGGTGCCCACCACCATGCCCTCAACGGGCAGATGCGCCTGGGTATACCGGGGGACATCTATGGCAGGCCAGAGCACTTCGGGCACAGGCCAGAGCACTATGGACCGTCTTCTCTCCACAGCTACAACTCCATGAACCTCAGTGTGAACATCGCTTCTGCTCCTCACGGAGCCGCGGGGGCGTTTTTAAGATACATGCGGCAGCCCATAAAGCAAGAGCTAATCTGCAAATGGATCGACCAGGAGCAAAGTCAAAAAAAGCCCTGCTCTAAAACTTACAGCACCATGCACGAACTGGTTAACCACGTCACGGTGGAGCATGTCGGGGGACCGGAGCAGAGCACCCACGTCTGTTTCTGGGAGGAATGTCCACGAGAAGGAAAAGCTTTCAAAGCGAAGTACAAACTGATAAACCACATCCGAGTTCACACGGGAGAAAAGCCTTTCCCGTGTCCTTTCCCGGGATGTGGGAAAGTGTTCGCGCGATCGGAGAATCTAAAAATTCACAAGAGAACTCACACAGGTCAGTACTTCAAATTGAATAAAGAATACGCACCACAGTCTGAAAAAAACATGGCTTGGTTGCAGAGAATGAGACTATGTCTGAGGCGATCTTGTTTTACTGTTCACACTCGAAACGGACGTATGAAACGATCGTGCGTAATTGCGCCCAGAAGCGAGAAAAAAAAGACTTTTATTGATTAAAGAATTCGCGTGGTGAGTTACCGTGTTCCATTTTCTTTCTTAAATATAAACTTTTTTTTCCCTTACTCACCAAGACACTCGCAGTAGGCGTGAAAGGATTAGAGCATATGATTTGTAAAACGTGCTTACGTACCTACAGCACAGCGACAGAACACGCGTAAATGTAATTGTCTTTGGGCGTAGGATCCTTACGCAAAAGCACGGTTAATATATTGATGATGAGTGTATGCACATGGCAGATGGCATTTAAACAAAAAACACATGCTTTAGGCTTCGACAGATTTATTGGTAACCTATCGGGGGTGCAAAATATTTACAACTACCTCTCTGAGAGTGCCTTTAGAGAAAGACAGTTTGCTCTCATATTCTGTCTACTAAAGTCTGGCAGAGCTGCTGAGAGATAAAGAAAGTCAATTTTAGCCGAACAACTTCCTTAAATTGTAATGTGTGCTCTTTATGAGAGCTGTTTATGTTTTTTAAATAGACTGAAAGTCAAATTTTGACCAGTAAATAGCCCAGTTTTGGCTTTTTGCCACCAGTATAAATAGGCCTCTTCGCCTAACTGAATTATGTAAAATCCACAGGGGAAATAAATAATTCACTGAAGAAAAAACGTGGAAAACCCTTTGGAAATACTCTAACCAATTATTGTTATGAATATACAGGATGCATTAGACTTCACATTCCATTCCGGGTTTTTGTTGTTGTTTGTTTGTTGTGCGTGACAGGGTTGTATGTATCTTTGTGTGTGCGTGTGTGGGAGAAAGAGACCAGTACGGCACATATAGGTCTCCTGGTGTTTTCCGAACTGCCCCCTTTTCAACTACATACACACATCCCCTGTAAACTAGAGGGGCCTAAAGGCATGTTACACGTGTTCACGCGGGAATATAAAGTGGGTGTGGAGCAGTGGGTGTAATGGACGTTTAGTCTGCGGAGGCATACAGGCTTCTACACTGAACACTTGTATTTATTTAAGGTGGAATGCTGACAAGTTGTGGTATAATAGGTACAGAGCATTCAATTCCAGTTGTTATTCTGACTTATTAAAAAACTACAACAAAAACAAAAGCCATAAAGCTTTAACTTCGTGATGTTATCACTCGTAACAGTATCTGTGTGTTTCATTTCTTCAAGGAGAGAAACCTTTCAAGTGCGAGTTTGACGGCTGTGACCGAAAATTCGCCAACAGCAGCGACCGGAAGAAGCACTCTCACGTCCACACCAGCGACAAGCCTTACTACTGCAAAGTGCGCGGCTGTGACAAATCCTACACACACCCGAGCTCGTTGCGGAAACACATGAAAGTGCACTGCAAGTCCCCTCCGCCCCCTGCCACCAATGTCACCTATATTTCCTCCACAAACCCTCTCGGAGACCCTCTTTCGCCCACTTCTGAACCGCACAGGAACCGCTCCTCGAACCTCTCCCCTCAGGTCACCAACCTCAACGAGTGGTACGTGTGCCAGGGGAGCGGAGGGCCCAACCACCTTCACACCCCCTCCAGCGACGTGCCAACTACAGATTCAGACGACGAGGACTCTTTCAGAAATTCAGACCCGAGGACAATGCTCTGATACCTGGTATACATCCATGGGGACTTTCAAACTTGTCATCTAGTTGACCCGTTAAAGTGTGCATCTGTGTTGTTCCCCCACCCGGTTCACTTGAGATATTGATCAGTAGTGATACTGACTGTCCTAAAAAACAGCAAAATTACATTCAGTGTGGATGCAATGTAGCTTCATCAAACAAGAAAGGATTTTTTTTGTCCCCTTTAACCCAGATGACCCCTGACCTTAACCTAACATGTAAATCACAACTGTCCAACAATCAGTTTAAAACGGAGATTTGACATTGAAAGAAAGAACAAAATTTGCTTCCAATTTGAAAGAACCAAAAAAAATTTTTTTTTCTTTGAATCAGGTCGGACTAGAACTAGATTAATGTGTGTGTATTTTTTTCCACGAGATGAATGCAGGATTTAATTAACTGCATAACTCAAGACTCCACTGGTGTGCTGAAATGACATCTTTCACATCCTTTTGCAGTTAATAACTTCACTGCAATCAATCAGTGTCACATTAAAGAGAAGGTACTGCTTGTAGCTCCACAAGTAGAAATAATGAATTTTAAAAAAATCTAGAGGCTAGAGAGGAGGCCTTTTTTCTATTTCAGCTAATCTCTTTAAAATGTGGTACAAACTTTGAAAAAACTAATAAGAAAAAAAAAACAGGAGAGGAGGCAAACATCTGAGTGTCTTAAGGGTTCGCATTTACCTTATCAGATTTATACATGTGTTTGGATTGAATTTTGTAATATTTAAGAACTATTTAAGACTATATTTTATGCAAAATACACAAGTTTAACACTTGTTAAAGAGTCCAGTAAGTCCCTTGAGACCCTAAATGTCTACACTGACAGGCTTTGATCCTGTAGGATTTGTACATATGTAATTGTGCTGATGCTTGTGAATGTTGTGTAGTTTTTAATTACAAGGAAAAAAATGTTGTTTTGTACATTGTAATTTATTTGCTGGTTTCAATGTTGTACTGGAATTACAGAAACACCAAAGAATAATAATATCAGTTTTGGTGATGCATAGTACCCTGCTGATGGTTTTTGTTTTTTTGTTTTTGTTGTTTGTTTGTTTTTTTCAGATTCACCTTTTAACTTTTTGAGTTTATATTTTTTATTTGTGCTCTGTAAAAGAAGAAACATTTACTTGAATAGGCTGTGTAATGTGAAAAGTCCCTCTCCCCCCGCATGCCTTTTGTAGTGATCTGTCTTTCATATTGAGGTGCATGGTGCCATTGGATAATAATGGATGGAGAAAAAGAGAGAGAGATGAATCAGCTATGATTGTGCAGACCTTTGATGTTCAAGAATTAATTTACAATATTAAAAAAAAAATCATGCTAAAATTTAATAATAAAAACAGGACATATACAGTAAATAAGTGTCACATTATATCATTAACATGATTTAAGGGTGAGTTTGATTATAAGGGGTCATTTGTTTTGGCCTTAGAAGTTTTTATAGGAGGACTGTGCCTGTACTTCTTCTTGTTATTATTATTATTTTACGCTATGTGATTTAGCAGACGTCTTTCTAACGTGGACTACACACAGTGACTGCAAAACATCAACATCAGTCTCACCTCGAGTGAAAAAGCTGAAGCAGCTCTCTTCACCTGCCTTACTGACGTTTCTATAAAATATCCAGCTCTTCTCAGAAACAGGCCTAACGGGCCAAGGAGGCTGGTACAAACTAATCACTGAGCTAATGGGAAAACTTATAGCCCCCTGATGGCGCTACCTCTGAAAGGCGCGACGGCACAAAGCAGCCGAGGCATGAATCATTCATGGGAAAAATAAAAGATAAAAAGATATCCGACAATAAGCTGAGCCTTGTATAGAGTGTATAAAACAAGCTCCCCCTCTTATTTCCTCCATTAAAACGCGAAATCTCACTTTCAAAGAGTTGCCTGTCCAGTCTATAGAATTAAAATTGACCAACGCCAGTTCTGCACCACTTCAAAGGCTGCAGCCTCTGAGAGGAAGGCTGGCTGCTTTGACAGTCTTCATGGTGCGTTAGGATTTCTATGGCAATTGGGTAGTGAAACGCTCGCATTTGAATATGTCCGTTTAAAAGGGGAGAAAAAAAAATGCTAACTGCCACTAAATGAATTATAATCAAAGCATAGGATGTACCCTCTCCAGAAATGTGTGTGCTGTCACAAATATACCTTTGGCAGGTTGGCACCTAAATTCCAACCAGTCTGTGAGCGTATGTGTGCAACTAGATTCCTGTGATCACAACAAGAAAAATTGTTATCAACTAACACTCGCATATAAAAAAAAAAGAACAATGAGAAATGATTATGAGATTTAACTGATAATACACCTGACTTGGATCAGCCTGGGAGGATTTGGGGACTGAGGCAATAAAAGGCGCACAAGGGAATCGTCACCGGCGCGTAAAACAACATTAAATGAACCTAATTTTACAGCCAAAGAGGAAATAATAATAATAATAATCACAGCAGCACCGCAAAGCTTTAATACAAGGGCAAGTTTGTATTACACAAGCTTGATCAATTTTACAGCTGCCTTCTCAAGAAAAAAAAGAAAGAAAAATGGGGGGAGAAAAGAGAACACTTTATCTGCCGCTTCATTCAAACTATACGCACTTGTGGGCCTCTTCTTGTTTTGTGCCTCGACTTTTTTCTTTTTTATATATATAGAAGGGGTAGGGGCCAAGAGAGTAGCGTGCTCTTGTATGTCCTGTTTGGAAACAAATGCTCAATGAATGTTACAAAATAAACACGATGAAAAATAACCAGAGACATTAAAAGGAGGGAGAGTTCATTTAAAAAAGGAGTGAAGCGGTCACCCTTCAGTGAGAAACGCTTTGAAGTAGAACTTATTATCTGAGAAATACTTTTTTGGTTGTCCTAACGACGCTGTTGAATTGGAAAGGCACTCCTTTGTCAACGATTTGTTCTCCTTAAGAGGGATGTCCGTGGAAATCACTTACATGGGCCACCTTAACATACTGCCTGCAAATCAGTAACCGGCAGAGTCAGACATGCAGACGCCACTTGGGAGAGGACAAAGCAAGAAGTCGCAGTGAGAGCGCCGCTGCTTCTCAATCGCGCCCCTTTAAAAGGGGGTTGAACGATAATTTCTCAGACGAGCGTGGAGGCAAAACAAACGCCGTCTTGTCAGAGTTTACAAGCATTATCCATCTCCTGAATACTACCGGCACAATGCTCGCCAAAATTGCATGTGAAGTGATCTTTTTTTTTTTGGTCACAAAAGTTAAGAGTCTCGACTCAAGACTGCAAGAGATTTGATCCGAGTACCTGCGCCAGAAACTGCAGTGCGCATGGATCACCTTTACGGCAACAGAAAAGTGCTCTTGGGTTTGGGGGGAATAAAGTACAAGAAGAAGGAGAGACAGAAGAGGGAGGATAAAGAAGTTGAGTTTAAAAAAATATTTTTTGATTAACTTTACTTTTAGTTTTGGGGAAGCAGAAATCAGGTGCGGAGACGCAAACGGCACCTCTTCACACTAACCCCCTCTCACCTCCCAGAATTCACATACAGCAGAACAGCAACACCTTGTGATACCTCTGGCCCGTTTTACCATCTCACCTAAAAATAAATAAATCACACTTCCCCCGTTTCCTCAATATGAGAATGAAGACGAGGGTGATAATCGTAAGCCACCACTCCTGTAAATAAGACACGGAATATGGCTAAATAAATCTGACATGTCGAGATTCTGCAGGTATTTCACGTCAAATGGATACCAGTTTATTAAAGTAAGTGCACAGTTCACCTACTCAGCTCAAACAAACGTCCTGATGGGTGGAAATAGTTTTTATTTATTTTCTTTAAATATTTCCTATCAGTAAGAGAATCAACCTTATAAACTAGCAGCCAGTAAAAAGACAGTGATAATAGCGTTACATTATCTGCCAGTTCTTGCTGTGGAGCCAAATGTTAATGGAGACTGATGTTTCTGAATGATGGTGGTAACTTACGAGCAAGTTCAGTTTCTCTGCACTTACAGCTTTAAAGAGCGTCTTGCCACAGGATTCCACCTGTTTGGGCGCATAACTTTGTGAGTGGGAACTTTGTTTTTACTGGCTTCATATTTGCAGTGCAGGCATTTTGCCATTTTTCAAAGCTCCCTACCTGGTTACTAGCTAGTTTAAGTTTCATGAGCATGTCAGAAAACAAGGCAGCTCAGTTTCAGTTGCACGGCTCCCGCTTAACTTCCACATTCGCAACTCCAAGGCTGCCTTTAGAGCCGATACCCCCCACCCCCTCCTTTTTTTTCTCTTCTTTTTCCTCCAGCAGAATCAAAGTGCCCCTTTTTCAGTTTGCTCTGCAGCCATTAAGTTTTACACTTTGCACTCCAACCTGCAGGAAAAAATTAGAATTCCAAGTTAAAGGATGCGATTTAAAACATCTGCGTTTTTTTTCTTTTTCTTCTTTTTTTGTTGAGGGGAAATGAATCTTTTTCCAGAAACATGGATTGGGAACGCTTGGAGAAGTGAAAATTCTTCGTCTGCTTTTACACTCGGTGCTCTCGGACTTCTGCATGTCGCTCCTCTTCAGCCCGACATCAACAGCTGTGGTTTCACCTATTAGCCCTGATGTCTTTCCCAAAGGAGTCCGGGACTTTAAACATCTGACAGTGGGCGCGCAGGGGGGGTTACTCTACTGACCTGTAGCCTACTTGGTTTTAGTTTCATAGGAACTTCATTAAATCAATTACTGTGAGCACATCATCATGTTTATAGCGTTAATAGCAAAAATATGTTGGTGTTTTTTTCTCCCCATTATAATATTTTGCCTGTTCTACAAAGACATGTAGGAGCTTTGCAGGTTTGGGCGCTTTTATCATTTTATATAAACAGAACCTGAGTGATGAGGAAAATTATTCTTGCTCTGACATTTAGACTAACTTTTTGTTAAGTGGTACCACTAATACAGGCAGAGTGTACACAAGAGCTTGCTCTTCTGTTTCAAAGTCATTTTTAAAAGCTTTCCATGACTTAATTTTAAATGCTTTTTTGGGTCAAAACATATCCAAAAAATGTCCCTCATAAGGACTATATTTTATATATATTACACTAATCGAATTAAGACTAATTATTGTGCTTTCAGCCTAAAAAATATTCTGGAGGGGCACAAGAAAAAGAAACTCAAGCAAAAAAAGCACAAATGAAGTGTAAAAACCTGCTCACAGAACACATTTCTAACAAGTGCCAGGCAGCTTTGAAACACAATACACATGTGGATATTTGTAATGTTAGCACTGCGAAATTAAATTTGAAGAGCTAATATAATTCTATGTGAATGAATTGAAACAATTACATGTGGCATATTTTCAAGCCAAATAAATATTTTTTTTTATTCTAATGCTTAAACAAGAAACATTTGTGTATTGTTTTGTTTTAAATGTAAGCTCTACGTTAGTCATCCCTGATGATAAACACTTTGTTCTTTACCTTGTCCTTTAGGAGGTAGATAATCTCTGGGATGAACGATCAGTGCGTCACTGGTAGAGGCATAATTATAACATTTTAACTAAGTCTTTTAGGGACTGGGTTACTTAACTGATTTCCTATGTTGTCACATGTATCATGGGTACTTTGCAGGTGCACTGCTACTCAGAAGAGTGTGATACATCACTCAGAAACTGACATAATATCTGGTGGCTCAGTAACATCTGTGGGGGTAGAGACTTGGTGCTGGTCCAAAGCCCCCATCCCAGGACTGGGAGCCACTCCAAGGCAGTAGGTGAGGAGAGCAAGGTCGTCCACGGACAACCGCATGAGCCAGGCCCTGCTACCTGGCCCTTATATTGCCCACCGGCCAGAAAGTAGAAACTAAAGTGCAGATAAGCGTGAGCATGCTGCCCCAGTAGTCTCTTATTGAATGACAGGGCTTTCCTAAAAGCCTCTAAATGCAGGATGTAGGCTTCATCGTACTTGGAAACTAGGGATGAGAGGGGTGGAGGGAAACAGTGAACTATATGCTCAATCAAAGCGAAGCAGATGGACTTTTTAAGTCAAGGATATTTTGATTCGTGCCCAGGGATGGAACTGCTTACAGGGTACTAGGTATATCTAAAAGAAACAGATTCATATCTGGCACATAAATGAGGGTTGCTTTCAGATATAAAAGCACAATCAAATTAAAAATGTTTTGATTTGAGCTCCAAAGAAAAAAAGTAAAAAAAGAGAAAAGGCATGACACAAGCTCCATAATATAGCCAGTTTATATTCATGCACTGACCTGGGTCAAGTACATGAAGGAGGCCTCTCCATAAAATAGGATTTACGTTCACCACCTGAATCCCTGCTTATCAAATTCAAGTCCATATAATACCCTTCCTTTTCTCACTTTACATATCTTAAAACCCATCTTTGATTGCTAAGAATAATTTCAGAAGCATAGTGCCAGTCCACCAGTTTATTTCATTGCCTTTTATAAAATAAAATAAAAAGGCAATGAAAGCCTCTCTTTTGCTTGTAGTGATTGATATCAGAACCAGATTTGTGGAGAACTATCATGCTTGCAACATCAGAAAGACGGCCCCTGGATGCATCTGGTTTATTGCAGAAAAGGTCAGCATTTAGAGAGTGAAAATCACTCTGTCGCAGCTGGGGAGAGGGAGGACGGGGCATACTTGGAAAGGACAAAAAAACAAAAGAGGGTTATGTCCAGATAAGGAGGAGCAAAGAGAGCTCAAGACACAGTCCTGTCAATAAAGAAAAGACAAGGAGCTATTTGTGCCAACACCAGATAAGAGTGTGACTGGCGCTCTGCCTGCGAACATCTCGCTGTCTTTACATCGCTGAAGCACTATATGTTCATCATGGGCAAACTGGTGAAGTTGGCTACCAATCATCCTTAGCTTCGAGGTCACTGCAGGAGCTCTAATCCAATGTGATAAGGCAGTGTGCTAGCAGTAAAGCTTCGAGTATGGAGGCGCCACTGCTTCCTCAACCATGCAGTGCCAATACCTCCCTCTGACTTCATGGAGATGTCTGCGTGGATCCCAAACATCATAAGCTGCCTGAAAACCCATTCCCTTCTTTTAAACATACTTGGGTTTGGCGGTGACCGATATGGCTCTGAATGAGCAGAAGAAAATGTGGAGTCTTGATGTTTCCAACTGGCCAGGGATAAGCCAGAAAGGAAATATGGCTGGATGGGCAATAAGATTGAGATATGGGGGTCTCAATGTGACCTGGGGATTCAAAGAGATGTGGTTTGGGTCTGCTGAGGCCCCAGATGAGGCTTAAGACATGAACGATTGAATGCCAAGATGACCTATGGCAGTAATGGTGTCCTGACAGATTTCCATCCGCCATACATTTCCCTTACACTTTGTACTTAAGGGCAAGTTTGGTTTTAACGCTGGCTAGAAATCACAACGCTCCACCTCCATCTAAGGACATAAACAGCACTCTTTTACTTGCTGTGAAGACACTGATGACAGCCATAATGTGTCTGCTTGTCCCACAGGACACTTAGCGCGGGACTGTCCCAATCACAAGACTAATTGTATAATTAGGCCAGCTCCACTGGGGACGGGGACCTTTCTGGCCCTTCACAGACATTTGCCATTGTAAATGACAGTATAGCTCACAAACCATCAACGCTTATCCATCTTAGTGACACAGGCCTTGAGAGATGGTGTTATTTTATTAACATGACTGATAGTTCACCAAAAGGAAAAAAAGAAGTAAAACATAACCTGTAACTCTCACCTGGGGAATATTTATCACATAACGTGAGGTAATTATGCAGGTGCACTGTTCACTTCTAACAGCTCCAGCACTCGCACATTTCATAGGCATTTGAACGGAATCAGATTGTGAGAAGACCAGCCTGCAAATTATGTATTCATCACTTCAGTGGGGAGGCTGCAGAGTGGTGCTTTTCTATCAGGAGTGTGTTGGTCCTGAGGAGAAATGCAAAGCCAGAATCACCCCCTCCCCTACACATACTACTACTACAGTTCTTATTTCCCTACTACAGCCCCTCCTTAGATTTTCAGCATCACCATGCGCGTCATTATCGTTGTCAAAAGTTGTACACAGAGTATGAACTCTCGGGGATGCGGGGCTGTGGCAGACCCTGCCGGGGGGGAGCTAGAGGGGAGGAGCAGGAGGAGGTGGAGGGTGACGCGCAGGTGTCGGTGCTTCAATTCTGACCGGCCGTGACGAGGTTAAGACACTTTTCTCCATCCAGGAGGGCCCCCATAGGCGCCCTCATTAAGCAGGCCCCTGTAGCACCGAGCGGCGTGAAGAGGCGAGGTCCGACTCCTCACTCTGAAAACCTACCGCTCTCACCTGGCCTCTGTCTGTCTCGTCACACTTCCAATGGGGAGAGCTCCCAATATGAATGATAATAAGCATAATGACGACCATGCAGGTTGCTGGACGGTTGGAGTTGGTTAGGCAAGCGCCAATTTCGCGACGCCGTCTGAGATGTCATTTAAAGCGACGCAATGCGCTGAGTAATCACTTAAAGAGTAAGCTGCACCGAGTCGCTGGTGGCTTTTTTCTTCTTCTGCAACAGAATGCGCTCAAATGACACTCCGAAATGTTTCTCATTTGTTAATTTGCAGCGCAGTCCCACACCAGCCCTCTCCTGCGTCATTTTATTTATGACGCACGTCGGAAAAGTTAAACAAATGAAGTTTCTTCAAACTTCCCCGCCGCACACTGTGACCGAGATCCAAAGGGCAAGTGGTGCTTCATTAACCGTATCCCCATTTACTTTAGATCCCCCCTGAGTCTCAGAGCGAGCGGATTAATGTCAATTACCTGTCATTTTTGCCACATCCACAATATGTTATACCGGCCTGCTTAGACGAAGCTCCGAATAAAATCCTCAGCAATGCATTCCCGCGACTTTTAAAAGAACGCATTTAATTTGTGGCGAGTTCAGTTCATTTTGAAACTTTGATTTCGTTCATCTGAGTTTTCAATTTTTATGATTATTTATTGTATTTTTGTTAAGAATCGGTGGAAGTTTCTACTCCAGACGTGGCTTAATGAATACTGGGGGAAAAGTAATTAATTCCAGAAGGTGCCGTAAAACCAGTCGTTTATTTGTGTTTGAGGTTTAAGGGGTTGGAGGCGGTGACGAAAAGCCAGGGCTGAATGTTATCTAGTTGTTTTTTCATAACAGACACAGGCCTAATCTGCTTAAACAAAAAAGGGCAAATTAGGCACACTTTAGACGTCGATTAATGTTTCCTAAATCCCAATTAGCGGGCTGTTTGGATTACAAGTTTTTCCCCATTTAGCGAGATAATAAAGAGACTCTAGATGTTTGGAGATTTATTCATTTTGTTTCAATAAACTATTCTTCGCTGACGCAGACGAATAACTGCCACCGACTCAATAAACGTGATTTCCCTTTAAAGACCTAAATTAAAGGGCTGCTATGCATGATGACCGTACCGAACAAAAAGCCACAGGACCGGACAAAGAACACACCATCCAGCTCGAGGACCAATAAGGGGTTTCTTTCACTTTTCAATCACTTCTAGTCGTGCCCGGGATTAAGAGAGGGCTCTTGACTCTCTCTTTCACACAAAACCAAGAGTGCTTGTCAGCAACTCGAAGGGAAAAAAAGAGGAGAATAATAGTGAGTCCAGGGTTATCGTGTTTAATTGGATTAGATGGTGTCATGTTGAAGTCCGGAGCATGACAAACAAGAGATAGACGGCAACACGACCGGGATAAATACAGCATTATTCCCACTTAACAGTTTTTTTTGTTGTAGTTGTTTTTAATTTTAAAAAGGAGGAGGCGGATAATTTGGTGAAGGCATTTTATTTGCTTTCTTATTTGGATAGAAAATTGCTTATACGTATCCAGTTCCTGAAAAGAGAGCATGTTTTGGCGTCTCTCTATAAAATGAAGTGAAACATGCTGAGGCTAAGAACTGTGGCGCTGGAGAGGTTTATATTGTCGGGACTGTGTTGTCGGGTTTGCGCTGTGCTCATCTGTGCGTCAAGCAGAGGCAGCAATAACAAGGTGCGCGCAGCTGTGTGCGCAGGTGCAGGTGCGAGGCCTCCACCTGCTCAAAGAGGAGAGAGGAGTGGGAGGAAGGTCCACATCAGTGCGTGCTTTCCCCCTTCCTCCTCATTTTCTGTTTTTGTCGAGATTGTAAAAATAAATAAATAAAAATAGTGCAAATAATGCCGAATTCACGTCGTTGCGTTTTGCTTTTATGACGCTTTTAAAACAGTTCAGTGATTTTTTTTTTTTAACAAGGCAAAACCCTTGTATTGTTCTCCCATGCAAATTGTGAGCGCAGCAGAGAAACACAACCCTTTTAACGCGCCTTTAAACTTTTATCTCGGAAGGATAAAGTTGTTACAGCCTCTTATTCGTCAGTTATGCTCCATTTTAACAGGTCCGACTGTCATTTTTGTTGTTGTTGTGCGTTTGTGTTTGTCTGTTCTGCTTCAAACCGTCATGTGTGACTCGACAAATGAAGCCAGTGTGAAGGCGTTTTTATAGAGGATGAGCAGATATTGATATTGCTCAGGTAAACCGAACAAAGGGACGGCGTGTAGAGAGCAGGATCACAGGGTGCGCATCAGTGCCCAACCACAGCAGATATTTTGCCAGGAAAAAAGAAAGAAAGAAAAGATTTTTAAAAAAAAGTTGCAAGGTTGTGAGGAAGCCGTAAATCTTTCTATAAATAAGTTTGTTTTCAACTTTTTTTTAATCGCTGTCAAGTCATAAATATATAATCCATCACACATTTGGAGATGATACCGACTCTTAGAGGCAGGTGTGATATTTGATGTCTGGCCCTCCTCTTTAAAGACCATACACACACACACATACAGCCCCAATCGCGTAAACTTTCCATCTTGCTGATGCATTCAGGGACATTGCAATAAAACAAACAAAAACCGAGTGGCTTTTTCCCCCTCAAAACTAAGCAGAATCGGTTTCATAGTTTATTCAGGTAAAATAGTCAAATATGGAGGTGATGTCTCATTAAGCCCACAGATGGGATATAAAGAAATACATATATACATTCTGACAGCACACGACAGCCTCCTGTTTGTACGCTTGCTCTAAAACTGCTTTTTGTAATTCATCGGAAATGAAGTCGACTACAAAATAAGGAGCTATTGAAACTCATTATTCAGTAAAGTCAATAGACGAAATAAAAATAGAGATACTAAAATGTGACGACAGATGGACATTTGAGAGGAGGGGGAAATAACTTTTTGAGACTTTTGAGCCTCTATAAGGAGGCTCATTACCATGCCACCCCTCTTCCCTCTCCTCCTCCCGGACACCCGTCCTTACTCCTGGCAACAGCAGACAAAGCGGGCCGATTTTACTGGT
The DNA here is from genome assembly GCF_057382275.1 of Copadichromis virginalis. NCBI lineage: Eukaryota > Metazoa > Chordata > Actinopteri > Cichliformes > Cichlidae > Copadichromis > Copadichromis virginalis. The sequence continues at coordinate 17,812,433 of NC_140633.1, forward strand.
CTCCGTCGGGGCGGGCAGCCCCTTTGATCTGAGCCCGTTAAAAAGAAGTGAATCGAGGGGGAAGTTCGAACAAGACAAAGCCTGGAGGAAGGTAAAGTCACCTAGATTTCTTTTTAAAAAAAAGCTTACCTTTAAAAATAATAAAATCTGACCATAATTTAACTTTTGAGGGCATCATTCCTAATTTGCTCGGAAGGCAAAAGCAAGCTCTAACCCGTCCAAAGGTTAGATCTCACCAGCCTGACATCTGTTAATAAACTGCACTATCTTCTTTCACTAAATGCAGATGACATTAAACGGACACACCCCGGACATCCAAAAGAACCAAGAGGGCCTTCAGAGGCCTGCGCGGCTTTGGGGGCTTCAGCTCAATAGATACAGTTAAATCCCGCCCATCATCGTCAGGATGGGTCTTTAGCAGGTGGATAGAAACTAGAACAATATTTATACCCGTGAGGAGAATGAAGCGTCGTCATTATTCGGCTTGCATTGGGAAGAAAAAAAGGTCATGAAAATTATATAATTTATGGAATAGTTTTAGACACACTGCATTTTTTAAAAGAAAAGATTTATGGCACAATTTAAAAGTGAGAGGAGACTTGGGGTTTGATATCTCTCCTGATTTCCTCCCACGCCGTCCCATCCTCTCGGACTTCACTCGGTGATGGGGACACTCAGACAAAAGGTCTCCTCAAATGAAGTTAGTAATGGTCCACATGTGCCAGATGAATCACGCAGCACAGACAGGGCCGCGATGAATTTCATTTCATATCATCCAAACGCAATGTTTTTGTTTGTTTTATTGGGGGGGGGGGGGGGGGGGGGGGGAGCAGACGAAGAAGAGTGGACATGCCCCTGCCATCAGTGGGAGAAATTTAAAAGGTTCCGCCAAGAACGAGTTAGTGAAGATTGTGTGGACGCTGCCAAGCAGGCAGACCATTCAGAATACAGCAGCTGATATTAAAAGAAAAAAGACCCTAAATCAAAGTAAAGGTAGAGCATTTCTGTGTGACTTGACACAACCTGCAGTTCAAATACACGTGCCACATTTTTACTCTTAAAAAAGAAAAGAAAAAAAAACACCTGAAAATTGTATTTCTGCAAGGCCATGATGATACCTAAAAAGAAAGTAATTTCTTTTTATTTAAAGCCCTTTTAAAAATATATATATATAATTTATTTTTTGTATAAGCAGTCCGTGGTAAGGGATAACATTTTTGCGGGGTTGTGCGCCTGAGGGCAGTGATATAATGAAAATTAAGAAGCGACTGTAACAGTGCCGTCACAGTTTCGTAGAAACACGGCCCATCGCAGTCACTTTGAAAATGTCCTCGTTTATTTAAAACAATATTACTAAATATTGAAACAGAGTTAATTATCGTAAACGAAATGTTTCTATATTGAGCAGCTGTGCACACCTTATTTTTAAGCCGTTTTTGCTAATAGCTTTACACTTCTCAAACTGTGCGCCAAGCGCAATAACGAGGTATTTTATTGCTTTAGAATAATCTTCTGCTGCAATTAGTTTGTCATATATTGTCATTACAAGTCTATTAAAACATCAAGTCATTATTTGGGCATCCCCGGGCTGGGGAATTAGAATAAAACTATCTTTGCCACACGGGTCCCATTTAGATTAATGGAAAAATATGTAAAACATTTCGTTTTAATTTTCTTCTGACAGTGTTTTGCATACATGCATTTTCTCCGCCTGCGCTGTCCCTCATTATTTATGAAAGCAATCTCGACCAACACATTACCGGGCTATGAAATACTGCTTGCAGCCTAATTGATTCCCGTCACAATTTTGTGAGGTTATAATCGTGTTAATTGTAATTTAATCTCTCTGGGAATACCGGAGAGATGTATTTAAATACAACAGTCGAGCGAGCTGGGAAGATTTTATCAGTTCCACACATAATAGAAATGTCATGTAGAATTACACAGGCAGACAGGGATGCATTCCTCTAATCTACAGAGATGTCACCTACATCGTTCACTTTGCCTGCCCCCCATTTCCAAATGTTACGGAATTGGAAAGTCGTCTAAGTAAGTGCAAAGATACCAGGAAAGGGGGGGGGGGGGGGGGGATTAAGAAATACCCAATAATAACAAGATCATTGGGCGGAAGGTAAACATGATATTATATGTGGCTCATTAACCTTCAGAGGGTGTTGTGCTCTTTTTTTTTTTTTTTTTCAAAACATAAAGTGACCAAATCATTTCCTGATCAGCCACAGACGAGCTGCCCTTTTTGCTTTGTCGCTGCATGATGCCATGTGCTGCTTCCTCTGCTCTGAAATCTGCCTTCCTGTCTGTGGGGACACCTGTTGGCACAGAGCAACTTGGAAAAGCCAGCTTGTCTCATCAGACTGGTCGCGCTGTCATTGCTGGACTCTCATTCTACTGCGCTCTAAACAGTTATTTTATTAATGGCGGCAATGCTACAAAAAAACTAACTAAAACTTTCTAATCAAAATAATCAATGTATGTATTTAAAGTATACTAAATATTTCATCCATCTGCATACTTTCACATTAAAAGCAAGGTGTGTTTGCTGAATACATAAGATAAAGTATACAGATGGAGGGAATATTTAAGACTCAGCATAAAGTGGGGACTGACGCTGTCTAGACAGTCAATCATTTTATTCATTTGCTTTATCTTTATTTCTGCAACTTTTTAAAAAATTCTCACTCAGATCAAAAATGCATCAATAACAAAACACCTAAAAGTTAAAAAGTTAAAGTAAAGTACTTCAAAGTTTGATGAAAGTCTCCACTGAGTGATTTTGAAACAAAGTTACACCATAATCAAAGCTCATAATGCAACCCAGAGGTAAAAGAACTCATCTCTTTTAATTACTACAGTTTTTGTCACAAGGATGAGCATAAAGATGCCCGAGATCTGTTCTGAATGGAATGACCTACAAAGCCTCGCAAAATAACTCTACCTAAGTAATATTTTGAGGAGGAGGTTTATTTAGTGGAAGTCAAACAGCAGCAGTGTTTTCCACCAAATTCAGGGTATAATTTGGCTGACAACAAACACACACACACACACACACACACACACACACACACACACACACACACACACACACACACACAAGCTGAAGGGGTGGGGAAAAAAATTATGTGGCCAAATGCCAAAGAGACAGCTTACTGTTAGGGTCTTTGGCTGGACCCAGGAGTGGCTTCGATCTTTTTGTCTGGGCCTGGCCTGGCACAGACACCAACCCTGCCCCAGACACAATAGATCATACAGTAAGAGATAGAGATAGAGAAAGAGTGATGGAGACAGAGAGGGAGAGACAGAAAGTGGATGAGGTGGGGTAGAGGAGGTATGGCGCCTTTCATTACCATGGTCACCAATGGCACTATTAACCATTCAACACCCCCCCAATTATCCTCCTATCCACAGTCAGAGAGAGACAAAGCCCCAGTCCTGGTCTGCTGGAGCAACATGGCCACTAATCTGTCTCATTCTAACATCACACCCACTTCACTGTCTGTGCAAGTCAGACACGGACAAGCACTTCACAAAGCCCCTTTATGCTTCTGTTTGTGATGAGACAAACTTCTCTGCCTCGCTCGCTAACGAGTTCATCTTTATGTTTCGCTGTTTATAAGATTAAAGTTCCTTAGATGCCAATTTAATATCGGATCACCTTAATCTCAAGATAAATGATTCATATAAAGACTACTGCTACCAGCTTGTGTACTTTTTTCGTCGAAGTTAATGGTGAGCCTGACGCCACACGCCTTCTCCATCAACACACAATCAACCACAGGCTCACAGCTGTCACAGAGAGAGCTGCATGCCATTACTAAGGAGAATGATACCAAAAAAAAAGCTAAATTGTGAGTTTATTTGCTTCCATCTGGGTTTTTCTTTTCTTTTCTTTTTTTAAAAAGCAAGCAGGACTTTGATGTTTGTGAGTCAGACCCTGCGCAGGGGGCTGAGGCCTGACTTGAAGTCTGGGGCCCAATGAATAGATCCACAACAGTGGCTTGTTGTGTTTGTTTACCCTTTTGCCCAGCTGCCTGGACCGTGGAGATGGGAGAGCATTTATCATGACCTAGGAGAAAGAGGAGGCATGGTCACACACACAGACACACACACACAGACACACACACACACACTGCAGAGTATGCCAAGAAAGCTGCAAGGGCAATAGTCCTTGTAAGTGAGTTTTAAGAGGCAAATACTGTCGACACATGATAGTTGCAGAGTTGGTATTGCTGAAAACAATGTGAATTGGACCTCAGCAGCAAAATTAACAACAGTTTTGTTTTGTTTTTAAAAGGGAAAAAAGCTACATAAATCAACCTTAATAAAACCAAAAATCACAAATGAAATCCACAGTTTCCACACTGCATTTTTGTGAAGCAATGAGACGATGGCTGAAAAGTTTTTGAAATGTCACTTTAGCCACGAGATCAGCAGCCTTTCCAGTTTCCTTTGACCTCCACGTCCCAGATTAGTCGTGTGGTTCCTGCCATTTCTTCTCACCAGTTGTGTTATTTCCTTGGCACCGCGGCAGAGAGTGTTATTATGTTCTGAGCCTGCTTCAGCGAGGGCATGTCTATCATGCTGCCGAGGAAGGTGAACGCACCCTGAACAGGTTTGCAACACAAGGGAGAACACAGAGAGAAACATAAGATCAGACGTGCCCAATAAAACGCATTTGATCCTGATTTGCATGACGAATGCTCGGAATGTCTGCCGTACAATATAACCCTCAAGTGTTATTTAAACTGACAGTTAGCAGCAGACATATTAGTCAAAACAAAAAATCTGCAGAAAAAAAACCCTTTAGTCAAAATTGTTGTCAGTGGCTGGAGGTAAAGATTATGAAAGGCAAGCACCTGTCACATTGTAAGACAAAGGGACAAATCCTGCTCACCATTCAAACCATTACGTACGCACTCCCCTCTCACACACAGAAAGACACGTACACATGCATACACAGCAGAGGGATGGGTAAGATATGAATCCCTCGGGCGATGCTTAGTAGGAGCAGCCCTGGCAGTGAGAGAGGTGTAGGCAGATTGTGTATTACCTCAGCAGATAGACCACAGAGCTCAGCACACAGGATCCAACCATGCACTAAATTAGGAACAATAATATTGTACACTTAATTGGCCCAGCTCCCCCCACCCCTCCACCCTCCTATGTTGTCTCTGAGAGTCACCCAGGGGTGTACAGTACGTATTCTCTGGAACTACAGAGGTGTGTATCACAAAAATTGTGTATCACAAAAGATCGGTCTGAGTGATAGAGCAGAGAAAGACCTCGGACCTGTCAACAGACAGTCGACACAGATATTTTTACTGTCCTGGACACGACCATTTAAGGGGGAGGGATCACTTGAAATACTCTTACATCATTTATAAAAAAGGTTTTCAGTCAGTGCATCTTCTGAATGATTCACAAAAAAATATTACTGTATAAAAGAATAAAAATGGAATTCAATTGTCGCTGCAGCTTGAATACAATTGCTAAAAAAATCGATTAAGAGCCAATACTAACAAACTGATAACCAAAAAGAATATACAGAGTCACATTTTGGGTTAAAAAAAAATTGACATTTAAGGCAAATGACACACCCATCTATGGAGCTGATGAATTATAACAAATTAATAAGATCACCTTCACACTTACATTTTATCAGCTACGAGAAAAAATGTTAAGACATTTTAGACCAAAACACTGCCATCACAGAGAAACTCCACTGACTTTTCAAAGTCTGAAAAAAATGCAGTTTTACTTTTCTCAAAGGATGTTAACATTACCTTTCCCTCCTTCTGATGTTGGTCAAAAGCAGCAATGAGCTCTTTGGCCCACTGGACCCTCTCCTTGCTGGGGGAGAACTCTTCTTGCACAGCTTGGACCTGCCCTGGGTGGATAACCTGCTTACCTACGGAGAAACACACACACAAAAAGAAAATTAACTGTGCTAATTATAACAGCGGGGTTTCAGTGCCTTCAAACGAAACCAAAAAAAGAAGAAGAAGAAGAATGTGTTCTAAAAACAATGCTTTTACTTGTTGATATAGAGGTAATACAATTCGTGCACGACTAAAACCAGATAAACTGCTTATTTTCATGTGAACTGCTGCACAAAGATGATAGAAAAAGAAAAGCAGGCTGAGAATTAGGAAGGACTGAGGCCGAGAGGCAATGAGAGAGGAGAAGCAAGAGAGGATTGTATAAGTTTCAGAATGACGATAGTCAGGAAGCTGAACGGGGCCAGACGATGCTATGCATTATGACAGATAAAACGTGTCTCCGCTCTGCTTGCAGCCCTGCTGTTAAGCAGAAATGTCACTAAATGCTTAGTAAGACTTCATTATGTGACAGAAGTCATCTAAAAAAAACACACTTACTGATGAAGGAACAGTTTGTGAAAGAACAGTTTGTGGGCATACACAGGTAAGTAAATCACTGGAAATTGACAAGGAAAAACAAGGCTAAATAAGACAGTGCAATGTATATGAAGTGTTAATTTTATAACCACAGTGAAACAGTTAATAATCCAATGTCTGAATTGACACGTATCATTTTTCTATATTTAATTTTAGGATGCCATATGATCAGCAACCCTGCCTTCACAATGACACTGATCTTAAACAGAATCCCAACATGGATTTTCCGGCTCCATCTGCCACAATCCCCCCACCTTCCCGCTCCCACTTCCTCTCACTTAAATGTGGGTGAACGGCACAGACATAATCCCATGTACATTTGCAGATCAAACTTGTAGTGATAAGTTAAGGTTATGAAACGTCTGGGTGAGAACGGCGGCTCTGAGGCAGCCAGCAGGAACTCGACACTTTAGGGCTTAGCACTGTCGCCAACAACAAATCCTTCAAGGTGGCTGAGCGGGCGGGCGTGCTGCACGGGCTAAAAAAAAAGAAGAAAAAAAAAGGGGGGGGGGGGGGGGGGAATTCGGCCCAGGAGAGAGGAGGAAAGGCAAGGAGGGGAGACGAGGCGAGAGAGAGAAACCCTCTCTTCATCCTGCTCCACTCACCCTGGTTAACCCTAGACAAACCCGCAGCGCTCGCACAATCAACACGCCATCGTTAAAGGCTCGAACAATTATTTATGAGCCCACATAATTCATAAACCGCCATTTGTAATAAATAGACACCTTTTAGGAAAGTGTGCATATGACAAAATATGTTCAAAAACCCATTCTGTGTGTTTGTGTGTGTGTGTATTTGCGAACTGCCAGTGACTGCTGATGGGGGTTCAGTGTGTGAAGCAGAGATTGTGACAGCACATTTTCTGTTGAACAAACAGCCCGAGGACTCCCCAGGCCACTCTGGAGTTGTGTATGAATGTGTACTTGTATGTCTGCAGGCTTGTGCATGTGTGCATGTGTTTGCGCATATGCCACTGCAACAGTTAGTCTGATTCATTTCAACATAAAAAAAAAAGGTAGAAAGCAAATATTATGTGATAGTTTTTCAGTGGAACATTGTGCCTGTATGTTTAATCAGAAGTGAGAGAGGACGAGTGTGTGTGTGTGTGTGTGTGTGTATACCCTTCTCTGCCACCTGTTTTACTTCTGGGCAGAAGACGGGGGCATGTTTCCACACAGAAAACCACCAGGTTTATAATATGGAAAGAGGGTGTCTATTTGCGTCTGTGTGAGGGTGTGTGTGGTTGTTTAGGACAAGGGGAGAATGACAGAGCGAAGAAGCAGACAAGGGTGACTCAGGTGCCCTCAGTTACAACCCATTGGTTCTCCTAAAATACATCAATCATGCCCTCCAGCCAATCCCGGCCTGCCATGTGGTGCTGGCATCTCATTGGAGGATTGCTATTTAGCAAAGTGCTCTCAAGCGAATGATGGGCAGGGTCCCAGGGATGGAAGTGAAATGTGGTCCCTAAGAGCAGAGAATTTGTGGAACAGTGCTGTTTCTGAGCAGCAAACATTTTCACAGGGATCACTGAGCCTTAACAGGAACCTGATTTATAGCGCATTAAAAAAAAGTGCTAACAAAGTAAAGAGTGAACTGATAAAGAACTCAACGGATGATATTCCTCCCCAACATATATTTGCATAGGAGTTTGGCTTAATTTCTGCTAACCAGTAAACAGCAGTGAGTGTTTAGGTTTGAACAGTGTGTTCCGTGCTCAGCACTAATGGGTGCTGTATGCGGCTTAGTTAGTGCCAAGGTCAATTACTGCACAGGTAGAAGCTTTTGGCTGCACCGCATTATTGCTTAAGCACACTCGGGCCAGTAATAGCTACTAACTAAGATTATACAGAGTGCCCATGGCTTGAAAGCCACTAATCCACTGCTTTAAACAGTTCTGCTCCATATCAAATCAAAAGCATTTATTTCTTCAAATGACCGTTTCTGTTAATTCGTTTTTAAAACGTTTGCTTCATGTATACCACACTTCAGATTTCTTTTGATTCTCTTTTTGCTTGGAATCACGCCGAGTCCAACAACTAAACAAAAACAGTATATTACACGTCTAATAATGGCATTAATGTGAGGAACCCCTGTACTAAACATAATATACATTCTGAGTAAAATAGCAGCATAATTAAAACAAACAAACAAGAAAAATGTAAAATAAAAATAAAAGGCACTTGGCTATAGTGCAATATAGAGTAATTCTGAGATAAACACAATCAAAAGAATGCACACAAACATGCTGCACCGGAGAATAGAGGTGGCAAATGAGGTCACCTGGAAGGGTTTCTGTATGAGACAACCAAAACCAAAAAATCAAAAGCAACAAAAGAAGCTCAACTCCAGACTGATTTGTTGATTTTAAGTGCAAGGTAACGTGTGTGTCGAGTAGATGTTCAGAAGAGTGTACAAAGGGATTTACGCTTTTTGTGCCAGTGCTTATTTTTTCTCCATCTTTTCCCAGTGTGATTGGCGACTAATGTCCGATGCTGTTCTGCTAAAATGATCTGAAACTGGGGCAAAAAATAAAAAATCCTAGCCATTACAAATCCATGAAATTCAGTCATGTGTTGCCTTAGTTTATGTGGATCTACACCACACGGGGGGAAAAGCTACATATATTTTGGATTTTAAAATCTAAAAAATGGTACAAAAATATCAAAGAATTATTTGCAGGATTGCAAGAACAGTGCCTGCAAAAACACACTGTGGGAACAGGTTGTCCTGCCTTCTGTGGTCTGTTGCAGGCAGTCTGCAGGGCTACACACACATACACACACAGACACACGCACACACAAAAAGCATGACCTGGCTATAGACACACTATCACACACTAATAACTCCTTTTAATTATACATACTCAAGTGCACACACACCCATTCATACAGGCACAAAAGAAATGTGAGATCTTCATTGCAGTGTGCAATACAAGTATATAAATAACAAATGAAAAGCCAAAGGATGCTCTGTCACCTCCCAGAGTGTTTCATGTAACATTTTAAAGCATTTATCAGCTGGTTCATTCCCCATTCTCATTTGGAGAAAAAAACAAAACAAAAAAAACCCCACATGTAACAGAGGGCAGAGGGAGTGAAAGCTGAACTGCCTGTATGCCGCTTGCAACAGGAAGTAAGGGATGCCCGTTGGCATGCTATATTCAGGAAGATAAAGTAAGAGCAACAGATGAGAACAATGTGAAGCAAATGCAGAAATCAGAGGTAAATCACAGTGACAGACGTGATGTCTCAAGTCATGACTTGAAGGAACAAGGGCAGATTTCAGATAAAGAAACAAGAAACTTTACCTGTGAAGCCCATGAGAGCGCCTTCTCTGGCCTGCTGCCTCAGCCCCTCCACATCTTTGTAGTCGATGTAGACCAGGTCAATAGCCTGTAGCCCAAAGGCTTTGGCAGTCACAACCACCCTCTGCCTTGCATAAAGGAGCTCTCTGGCATCCTTGGTCCGTGTGGCACCTTATGAAAAAAGTCCAAGGACACATGCACAGTTTGCCAGACAAGATCTCAAAGAGACGCTGTTGATCTGTAAGTAGGTGTAGGTTAGATGAAACTGTGATGGGCGATGAGCAGCAGGTATTACATAAAGTACACTGACACATCCTTTTATGTAATAAAAAATAAATAAATCAAGGTTTATTCTGTCATTTCCGATTCTTGCTGCCAAACAGTCGATTGGGATTATTAACCACTGGTCTCTGTGCTTCATTACCCATTAACTCTGTCCTTTAAAACAAACCTACTCATTGGGTTTAATGATAAGAAACAAAAACCAAAGAATAATCATCTAGACACAATGTCCTTTTTTACTCATGTGACCTGATTCAGTGAATTAGATCTTTGAGTTCCAGCACATTTACATTTATACATTTATCACTTAGGTATCCCACGTCTGTAAATCATCCCTTATTTCGACTGGAAAAAAATGTCTTCCCTTTTCCTGCAGTTCTGCAATTGTGTGTTCAAAATTGAGAACATGTGACATGCATTATATTTAAAGACTAGCAACTAAGCTTGTGCATTTTACACAAATTGATCTTCTCTGCCATGAATCCAGGAGGAGAATAAGAGAATTTGGGGTCAGCAGTGTCAGAATGTGAAATAGCTACCTATGCTTGCACAGAAGTCATCAGAGCCAAACACCACGCCATCATGGTGCAGACCAACCTTAGGACCAAGCGAGCGAATTTCCTCACACACCGCCTGGAAAGAACAAACACCAGCCCGATTGAGATGGGTTAAAGTAAAACAGACGAAAACAGGCTAAACTGTAACAAATGCTCCTAATTTTACACTCGTCACCACAAAACTATCCTAATTACTCTTTCTGAAATCTTTAACATAAAGGTAATATAATAACACACATCATTTATCTCTCCCAATTACACTCCAAGCTTTCTTTCCTCAATGACTCATATTATTATACCAGCCCACTAAAGGTGCCACCTGCAGGTATGTAAACAGACACCTGGCTCGCGGCTCTTAAGGAAAAGTTGCATATCAAGCCTCCCTGCTATTTTACACAAGGTTTAATTTGTTAAGACTGAAGCAGTAAAGTTTTTAAAACCTGTAAGGTAATCTTAAATGTTTCCTGTTTTTTTTTATTTAAATGATTAAATGTTTACATTTTTGCATATAACAGAACAGTAGTTTGTGTTAAGAAAACACGAATCACTAACACATCGTGGAGCTGCTTTATTTTACTAAAGGAAAACAAAAAGTTTTTCAAATTATATTTCATTGCTCTTCAAAAAAGATTTGAAAATAAAAATCAAACAACAACAACAAAAGCAAAGACTAATGGCTCCAATTATTACGGGGGAAAGTAAAACTTTAAAAAAGAAAGAAACCCTTTTGAATGCGATTGTCTGTGGCGAAGGCTGTGAAACAATATGAACATGTTTCCTGCTTTTGTTGGCCTCCAAATTAATTTCACCACTAGCTGTGCCACAGCGAGTCTTTTTTTCATGCTTGTAACCCTGGGTTCAGTCTGGGCAAAAAAAAAAAAAAAAAAAAATTACAGGGTGTTCTCAAGACAGCACACAGAGCCACCCCCTGCCACCAAAACACATATACTTCCAACCACAGCCCCAGAATTAGGCTGAAGAACTAAAAGACAAATCAGAAGAAGCAATGACAGCTGGTTTCTCCCCAAATGCCCCAAACCGTGCCCTCTTTTCTCGTGTAGCTGAAGGTCGTGATGTACTATTACCAAAAAAAAAAAAATCACTTTGATGCTATCTGAAATATCATTAAGAACTTTTGCACTGTGACGATATTAAAATGGTTCTAATTAAAAAATGTCAGCATGTCTGAAGAGGACAGTCAGAGAGAGGGACACGCGACGGAGAGGTAGAAAAAAAAAGCCTCAAAAGGCTCGTTTTGAGGGGGACAGTCTGAAAGCTTTGAATCCCTTTTATTTTAGACATGTGGAGTTCTCTGCTCACTGATGCAGTCTTTAATCTAAAGTGAACAATGGACAAAACAGAAAAATGTCTTACGCATGCAGTTTTTTTTTCCTTTTTTTTTTTTGTGTGTGGAGGGGGGAGATGTTGTTTGTAATTTACCTTAAAATTGAGCAGGCCCACAGCGGTTTCCACAAAGGTGATGAGGCGAATGGGTTCTGTCAGTGCCCATCCTTTCAAGTGGTGCTGAAACCTGTCAACAAACTAAGCACACGGGGACCATTTCATGCTCGTGCACTCATTAACAAAACCCACTGTTTCTGTGAAGCGAATGCAATAAACTCATTTGCTCTCGCTACCCTGTACAAGATAATACACAGGATATTTGTGCTTATTTGGAGCATTCGATACATGTCTTAACACTTACCATAGGAATATTGAATTTCCATATGTATAATCATCTTAAACCCAGTTACAATTTCTTGGATAATTTGTGCATCTACTCTGCTGCAACCCTCAGTGGACTTATCAGCGCACTATTAGTTAAGCGAATGAGAAAACGCAACAGAAAGAGAAATCTGAGGCACAGAGCGATTGTGTGGTTGTGTGTGTGATTTTAAAAACTGGAAGGAAAAAAAATATTCAGCAGTAACAATTGTAAATGATTTGACACATCTTTCAAAAGTCACTGTGGGATAAGACAGAGAAGGTGGAGAGAAAAAAAAATCTTAATGTGCAAAAACTCACTTTTGATACAAATCTTGACACCTTTATTACTTGCACTGTTCCCATTTCGGTCCTTATTCAGAGGCACATCTATGAGGGTTCAAATAGCGCAGAGAGCAAGCACAGGAGAGCGGCAACAAAAGCAAGTGAAATGAAATATTTTACATTATCACCAGGGTTCCCCCCTTCGTCTGAAGTCTTCTGCTCTACCTTCTTTCAGAGGCTCTGCACAACTACAGAATGTGCTCCCCCGAGACTGTGTGCACACATGTAAATGTGCACACGCACGCCCCAGCACATGCACACACACTCACACACAGCAAAACCAAAGAAGAAACAAAATACGGAAAAGGGGAGAAGAAACAAGATTTAGGATGTCTTTGAGTGTGTTTTACTGTGACATTATTCTGTTTTGCGTCCCTCCTCCGTGGCAGGGAACAGGGAGACTGGAGCAACAATCTGAGTGTGATGTGACATTTTGGTGAGGCCTTTATCCTGCACGACTCCTGCTAATATGCAAGCTCACCTAAGTAGGCCTTTAAAACCAAGTTTAATTCTTTGAAGACCAAAGCATTCCAATTTTTTCCAACAGACCAGTTCACAGCTAGCCCTGGACTGCCAGTGGGGTAGCCCAAATTCCTAAATCTATCATCTGGAAACACACAAAAGCCCCCTCCGTCAGATATTTCCTTTCAAAGCCAGACAAAAAAAAAAGACAAAAAAGAAGAGAGTGCAAAAGCTCAGAGTAGAAATGTCTACCTCCATGTCCCCCCCACCCTCCCCCCATGCCGTTTTCTTCCTCTTTGACACACTGGGGGGAAAAAAAAGAAAGGACGGTTATAAATAACCTCAGGTACGGTGCTACTATTTTTCTAAACGAAGAGCAAAATAACCCCCACGCTCACACTCACCACTCTTGTTCTCAAAACTGAAAGAGTGGGCCTCCATTGAAGGATTTCAAAAAATAGGGGCAATTTTAATCATCTCTCCATTCAATCTCAGTTGGATAAATCATATCTGAGAGATTTGCATAAATACAAACCATCAAAGTCTTTTCATCTTCAAAGAGGTTTTCAAGACCCAATAGGCTTTGTACTGTAATCATCTGAGGTCACAACCCTGTGGGAGCAAGGTTGCTATGGCAACATAAAAACTAACGCTGGGGGCTTAGCATAATATCCCCCCCCCCCCCCCCCTCCTTCACAAACACAGGAAGGGGTGCGGGGGTCCGAGAGGGAGTGTGAAAAGAGGGTGTAGATAAACCTATTTCTGTGACAGAGGAAACTAGATAGATATGGCCTGTTGTGGGGAAACCTATCTGATATTACACACGGAGATTACCACCAAAACGCTGCGCCATGCAAACCCTAACAAGGCTGAGTGGACTGTTTGGTTTCCACCAAAGGGAAACAAATGACAGCTCCACGCAGTACCGCCGGCTGAAAAGCCTCCGAGGCTTTCTGATTACATGTTTATGTCCTTCTGCTGTATTCTCCTCCTCAGCTATTATACACTTTAAGGGTCTGATTTACACTGCATACAAGAGGTACTACAGTCCTTGTTCACTGGTACTCAGATGGGTGCAGCAACCATTAGCTATCAATGGCTCTTAAAACTAGGTCCTGTTTAAAATGTTATTCCGCCCAAAAAGGGAAAAAAGAAGTAACGTTAAAAGAAGAAATAACACCTCTTCTCTTCATTCAAAGCCACGCTGCAAACAAGGCCTCTGATAATTTCGCCACCCAATCATGAAAAGAGAAGGAGGGGGAGATAGAGCTAGAGAAAGGAGGCTATAGTGGGACAAGTTTCAATTAATTTTCTTCAAAAGGGGGCCAGATTAAATGTTTCCGGCCAGCTGAAGTGTTCATTTCACAGAGGGGAAGCGGAGAAAGGGATGAGGGGAGGGGACAGGAGGAGGAGCAGAGGAGGAGGAGCGGGACAGGGTGCGATTCTTTTGGTCCCAGTGCACACCAAATAGTGTGGTGGGCAAAGAATGCACACGGCTCCGAAATCTTTGTGAGAATTGTATTCAAACAAAGGAGGGAGTTACGCCTGTTACAGCCCAATAAGGCCTGTCAGTCACACAAGGGCCGGAGGAGAGGAGAAAGACAGAGGAAAAGATTTCCACACAAAGAGAAACAAGCAAGTCCATCTTTTAGCGACAAATCAGTCTGGAGGTTCCTGAGCTAATATCAATAAAAAGGGAGGAAAATAAACAAGTGAGGGGATTTACTGCACTGCCTTACAAGAGTGGAGAAAATCAGACACTTGTTTACAACACAAGGAACATGAATGCGCACACAGACGCACAAAAAAAGTACAAAGCGCTAGAGACTGAAAAAGTTGGGAGGGATGGGATAAAGATAAGACTCAGGTCCTCATCGAGTGCCACCAAGTTCACTTTGTCTAAGGGTACATATGCACCAACTGATGCAAAAATCATACTGGCAAATAAATCAAATGCTTAAAACAAGCAAGCTACCTACAGGCTTTTTCTCTTAAGGGGTACAGTAACAATATAAAGGGCTAACTTAAGTTTTTGCATTAATATTAAAAAAAACCCACCACATAACATAAACAGACAGTTATCCACAACTTAAAGCTTTCTAAGTTGGCTGAGTCACAGCATAACAACACAAGTGGATTTTTTTTAAAGTAAAAAAAAAAAAGACTTTCTTAAAAAGCAGCCAAGGGAGAAAGGAGCTAGGGGAGAGAATTAGTGAACACCTGTCAGCAATTATACTTGCAAGAAAGAAAGGGCAGCAGGAAATAGACATGTTATAATTAAAGCCACTAGTTAAAAACTTCCTGCTCCTTCCCTCAGACCAAGTATGAGCATAAATGTGTGCGTGTGTGCATGTATGTAATAACACAGAGGCAAAAAGAAAAAAAAAAAAAAGAAGCAGACTAGACATACACCTTCACAACGTGTCGCAGTTGTTTAATCAACTGTAACTGTTCTGAATACATGCAGCTTGATATAGTAGAGACCAAAAAAATGTTACTTTAAAAGCTATATCCCCCACTTTGCATTGCTTGCTTGGGGTACTCAATGCAAAGTGACAGCAAGAAAATCATTTAGACGTAGTTCGAGCACCGTGCCTTTTTTATGAAAATGAAGGCCAGCAAATGATGTCGATGCAAACAGTAAGTAGACTGGGAATAAATCTTGCTTACCCTGGCATGTGACTGGAGCTGATCATACAGGTCTGCATTAATGATGTCAATGTCTGCTGACTTTTTGGGCTTGACTTCTCTACATCTGTTTTCCTGGTCTTGGCCATCTTGGTTTGTTTTCCTGGTATTGGCCCTACCTTTAATCTATAGAAAGCAGAGGTAGGGCCAATACCAGGAAAACATCTAACACTATTGCTTCATATTAGATTTATCAATTCAGTTTAGCGACCTTTTTCAGAGAATCAACCTTTTTAATATCTGGCTTCAGTTTTTGATAGGCAGTGCAGTCGTGGTTAGGCTTTTTTTGCAAGTTTGCACATGCGTAAACATTTGCAACATGCTATATTTAAAGGTGTATAAGAATAAGAGAAAGTAATGAATCTGAAGCATTCTGGTTTGGCTATCGGGTATTACATTTGATTAAATCAGTTCTTAGACACAACAGGACACTGTTCACAGCAGTCCTCCGTGAGTTCACCAGAGGCAGAAGGCACCATTGCGCTCTTACAGAAAGTTATCAGGCTTCTGAAGTTAAACCGAAGAAATGTCATCTGTTTCTTGAGCAGCAGCCAAGAAAAACACTCTGTCTGTCCCTGACAGGGATCGATTCCCTCTTTTACTTGGAAACGGGAAAGCTTGTTATGACTGCTTTGAAGATTCTCGAGGTTTCTTCTTACTTCATGAGTTTGTGCAAGATCACCAGTGCTTTTTAAAAGACTGTCAGAGTTCAAAGAAAGAAATGCAATGGGAACTTTAAGTGCAGCTGTTTTTTTGCTGTTGTTTTTTTATTTATTTACTTTTTCATACATTTTTTATAGGCTCAGAAAAAAACTCAACTTGTGACTTTGAGCCTATTTTGATTTTGAAAAACAACAGTTATTTATACATGACGATGATGATTTTTCACTCACCCATTGCACTTCCTGTGTGTCCTCCACTTTGGGCAACATGATGGCACGAGGGAGAACCTTGGCCTTCAAAATTACCTCCAGGTCCGCCTCAGCCAAGCCACTAGACACCGAGTTCACTCTCACACACTTTTCTGTACGGCCCAGGTCCAATTCCGCTAGCATCCTCGGAATAGTTTCTCTGGCTTCTGTCTGTGAAAGAAACCATAATTTGAATATGCAGCATATAGTTGTTTTAAAATAAAAAATGAAAGTGTGTGACATTGTTAGATTAAAAACTCTGCATGGTGAAAGCACGTACAGTTAGATTTCATCATTGCTATAGTAGTTATCTACTAAAACAAAATGCTTAAAAAGGACAAAAATCTCTCTGGTGCTGAAAACTACCTACTTTGATTCAACATATACAAAATGCAAGTTCTTAAAATTTGCAAAATCATTGGAAAAGTTCAGTTTTCATCAAGGAAACTACAAAAGTGAATTTGGACACTGAGATGAGCATGAAAATAAACCTCGCATTATGAACACAAACTGTGTGATCAAAATGAGCGGCCGACAAAGCACACAAATACGAAATGAATGACCTCAAAATGAAACATTAAACGTGCATGAAAATACAAAACCAAAATAACATAACATAGATCTGCACTCTTTTTTCCTCTGTAGTGCATCTATATCCAGTTTGTCAGAACAGAAGCTGCACACTCAGCTTTGTTCTCTCAACGTAGGCATTGTAGGATCTGAGCAGGAAGAGAGATGATGAAAAATCAAAGAGAAGCCTACACTCCCTACTTCTATCGGTAACACAGTAGCACGCACTGCAATATTCAAACCAGATGCTGGCTACAGGAACGGAGAGAAAGATGGATGGAATGGGGAGAGAAGCCAGACTAGGGAGAGCAGAGAGGCTCAGTGGGAGAAATGTGGTCTGAGTTAAGCAGCATGAGGAAACGGTGGCTTAGGAGTTGTCAGCTCAGATCAGAAGCTGGAGCCTTTGAGTGCTTGTGTATAAATGTGTGTGTGTTTGGGAATTCTCATACTGGGATTTTTCTCCTGATTCAAAGACTACCACTAACAAAATGTTAAGAAATGTACACTCAACCTGATGCCAATTGCTGGGTGAACCACAAAAATGTTCCAATAACTCGTGAAATAAATTTCAAGTAATTCAAATATTGCACCGAAAAATGCTGGCAAATGTGGCACGATGCCATGTGATGTAACTCCCTGGATCACGCAGAGCATATAGTAGTGCATCTAAACAGGGTGATAATCAGCAGACTGACAACTAAAATAAGTGTGTGCATAAAAGAGAACATATAGACAGACATAACATATTGAGCCCATATATCACAAACGCTTGTAAAAACTCAAGCGGACAAGAGTCAACCTTGGTTCAGTTGTATGAGTTTAGGGGGTACTCTCAAGGGTCACAAGGACTAAACCAGTCCTAGCTCTGATCTCCTGGAATGCAGAACTGTATGTGATATTGTAAACACCCTCCCAGCATCAATAAAATGCGGTATCAGAGTACATATCAAAGATTTCCTTGGATTTAATAGGGTTCATGAACAGGCTGAGCTGCTGTGTGTCATCTTTGTCTCCTTTTTGCCTCACTGAAAGAGACAAGAGGGATTGTCACACCATATGATGAGGGCACTGTGATCTTTGACTCTTACTCAAATTTTGCTCTCTCCTCCTTTCTCAATGCCGCTCCCATAAGCCAACACAGACCCGCAACTCGATTGCAGTAACTTGAAACGGACGGAGACGATTTACGCAACCATAACTCACTATTCATAAACCTGCTACTTGGTGGATAAAATTCTGTCTGTCCCTGCGTAGTTCATGGTGACTAGAGAAAACTGATCTGTGAGAACTGCTGGCTGTTTTATGTGCCAGGAGTCACATTGATCCCTGACCAAATTAAATAAATAGATACCCAGAAACGATCAAAAAGCGTGCTTATAACGTCCTCAGATCAGAGACGGGAACGCTCCCAATATCTTTCTCAAGGCTCAACCTGATATACTGGTGACCCGCGTGTATAAAATTCTTCTTATGTAAGCAGAAATCACTCATGAAAAGGACAGATGTCTTTTCTTCTCTTTTCCAAGGCCACGGCAGCAGAAGTGGTCAAGGAGACGGGCTGGGGTCTCATATAAAAAACTCTTACAATCAATTTTCATCTTAAGAATCCTTTAAGAATCCTTAAAGATGGAAAACATAGAACACTATAACAGTGAGTTATTTTGCACCAAGAAAATGTTAATTTTGAAAAAGTGATTATTCTGCTGTTTACGTAGAGACACTCAGGCCTGTGGTTCTTCGGCAAGTCATTGTCAGAGTCGTGGGAGGGCTGGAGGTGGCCAGCCTGATGCAGGCTAGCACAAAGAAATAGACAACCACTTGCACTGACATTCACAACTATGGCCAATTTACCCACTAAGTGCATTTCTTTGGACCGTGGAAGGAAGCCAGAGTACACGGAAGGAGAGAACCACTCGAACACTGGGAGAACATGCGAACTCCACACTGAAGGCCACTGTGCTGCCTTTTATGAACATAACAATAAGATATGTTAGTGAAAGGTGACAGGAATTGTTTGTCACACCGAAGGCTTTCTTGTCCTTGAGTTATGGAAGGACAGTGAAAAGTTAGTTTGCAGATTTGACAGACTTTATTTGCACATAATTGCCTTGCCTTCCAAAATAGCATCTCTCTGTTTTTGTTATCCACTAAACATTATAAAATGGGAAGCTACAAGGCAGGTGCGGTCAGTTTAAGTTGTTTTGTGATCTGAAACAGAAAATGACATTCTCAGAGCCTGTCTAAGCACCTTTATTTAGTCCTCAGCATCTTTCATGAATCGATTGTAAGCACGCGATCTAGACATCTGAACACACGATCTTAAGACTAAGTTCAAACATAGAACATTTTTATAAATGAGGCCCCAGGTCACTATTCACTATCCTTACTTTTATCTTCTTTTCCGCCTAAAGTGAGAGAGAGATTATTCTGCCAGACACCTTGACCCCTATGGGCTCCGCTACTCTGAGCTTGAATAAAGCTCTTTGAAAAGAAGATATTTTACATTAATGGACAGCCATCCAACAAGTTGCTTCAAAGCTCCCTCCCCAATCACCTGGTGTCCTATGGAGAGCTCGCCCCAACGTCAGTGCCATCCCCTCTTTGATTCCCTCCATCATCCTCATCATTAGAGGCTGACACACAGGCAGGCAAGCTTGCAAGCAGTCACCCAGGCAGGCAGGGCCGTCGAACGCATAGATGCACATGAGAAGCTTTTCAAGTGCAGAGAGGCTGACCTTCCAGGAGAGCGAGGGCAGCTTCTTAACACACAGCCTGAGCTCTGACACTCAGAATCCTACAGAGTGCTGTATATATGTGACACAGCATGGCTACCGCCTTGTAGACACCAAATCAGACTACAGCATCCAAACTGGTATATGTGCAGTCCACAGCAGGACCAAATTCCTCTTTAGCATCAGATCATGGACTTCCAGCCCTTCTGCCATGTTGCTTGAAACAGGGAACGTCAAACACCCCCTCTGGATAGTCTATACATGTATACGTGTACACACAGTCTGTCCCTTCATTCAGCTTGAATTGTTTTTTCAGTAGAGGCATGATTATGGTGGATATACAGAGGATATGTGACTTTTTTTTAAAGGGCATAATTTGGGCTAGACTTATTTTTTTCTCATACAATATTGTTATAATATTGTTATAGTTATAGTAAATAGCAAAAACATTAAGATGTCATAAATTAGCATTATTTACAACATTAAAAAGTCAATGTCATTCTAAAAAAAAATTACTCACATCTGTGCACCTGCATTCACAAGAACAGCTTATATGTTCAT